>NC_091468.1:36934427-38270677 GCF_027789765.1 Dendropsophus ebraccatus
TCACAAGAAGGAGCTGCCTGGTGACGGTGACGACAGTAATCAGGTCTGTGTGAGTCAGGACACTTTCTGGTGGGGGGTGGAGGGGGGAAAAGGCAGGGAAGGGAGGCAGATAGGTGATTGAAGCATATTACAGAGTTATATAACTTTGTAATGTGCTTCAATTACTGGGAAAAAGGTTTTCATGGCACTTGTCCTTTAATCCATTGCAGATTTGATGGTTCTGATTTCATCAACATAAATTCCTAAAATCCTTAACATTAAATTTGGAGTGGATTAAACACATATGAATATACCTTGACGATGGGTCGCTACTCATGGGCCAGTGCTATGTGCTTGCCCCCTAGGCTAAAATTTGCCAGCCAGCCCCTGGTAGGGGGAGAGAGAAGCCCACTGGGTGAAGACATGTCTTGCTTACAAACAAGAGTATAACGCCTAAAATGCATCTGCCCCTGGAACCGACAGACAGATTTGTTGTTAATAGAATTGATATAACATTTTATTTTTAAAGGGAAACTATAAGCAGGTTAGAAGAATCTAACCCACTGATAGGTCCCTACTGTGCACAGTGAATTCAGAATGAAGGAAAGTTTCTTACCTTTATCCTCTGTGCCGGTGTTTTGGTGTCCTGGAGGCAGGGCTACAGCCTACTGATATTCATCGGACTGGGGGTTGATCTCTGGACCAAAATGCCTCGTTAGCATGAGGATTAAACTGCTTGAGGCTAGATTCACACTTAACAGTGGATTTCACACTGCGAGTTTGCAGCTCCAGATACCTCTGCTGTCATTTCCAGTGTGATTACCTACTGTATTGTCATCCCACTGCGAGTAGGTAAGTACTGGCCCCTTTAACCCCCCCCCCCCCAACGGGAAGATACTTTACCTGCTCCAAGATCCGTCCACATCTGAGGCTTCCGCTCCCTGTAGGCCCACGCAGCCAATCAGTGCACGGCCCCACCGCAGGCACTGGCTGGGCAGGACCTCCGGGAGTTGGGGGCCTCAGATGCAGCCGCAGCGTGAAGCAGGTAAAGTATCTTCCCGGCAGCGGGGGGTTAATTGGGCCAGTACTTCCAATGTGATTACAATACAGTAGATAATCACATTGGAAATGACAGAAGAGTTAACCGCAGCGGATTTTGCTGCAAACTCACAGCATGAAATCTGCTGCGGATACGTTACGTGTGAATCTAGCCTCAAGCACGGAAACTTACCTTCATCCTTAGCGTCTCTTTTTCTGCTTTCTTACTGTAGACCTGTCTCAGGCACGCGTTATGTCTGACTCATGGGAAAGTTGAATCAGTGAAATGAATATTTGTTAATTTGTGAAAATGTGACAGGGATAAAGTTAGCGGCAGACATTGTAATTAATTAGTGTACATTTTCATCTCATAAACCGGTTGTAAGTGTCGGCGGCAGCAGTAGGAAACCTTCTTTACTCTCCCAGAAATTATTCAATTCATTAATCATAGCAGTAGGGTGTCATATCATCTGTACTGTAAATGGTTTGAACAGCATGTCTTATAGGGAAAAAAAATATTGATTTCCTCCTTCTTGAACATTTTCCAAAACAAAGAATTCTAAAAATTAGACTCTCTCCTATTGCTAGATTGGGGGATCACTTGCGCCCTTGGGATCCGGTGAGGTTACTAAGATGGAAAAGAATGGAATGGTGACTGCATCAATAAAGGGTCCAAAGAGAATCAGTGCTGTGTAAGTGTCCTAGACTATGAAGGACAAAGCTGCCAATATGAGTCTTTTTACGAAAGGTTTGTGATTGGTGGCCATTGTACCAGCTTGATCGAAGATCAGGGGATGTCATTTGTTTTTCAAAGGTCGGGAGCCCCTAAATAGATATTTATGATATATCCCATCAATAAGCCATCATTTTTCGTGGAAAAAATGCCACTATAGTATAGTGTAGTCTAATAGTTTAGTCTACTTTACCTAACTGCAAAAATTACTATTGAAGAGAACGTTGACTTTGTGGACAAAATTGCCTGTGAAAAGGTGTGGCTCTAATAATGAAATGTAAGGTAGAAGTCAATATTGCCCATGCAGCTCCTCATTATAAAAACAAGAAAGTTTATCCATGAATCAGTATAGGGTACTCTCATCACACCAACTATAGCTAAAACAGCAGGTCATTAAAAGTTAATAAACTTTGCAAAAGGTTCTATTTATCTTTAAGCATTTATTTACTTAAATGTGTCTCCCTGCCAGGTACTTTGAGCTGTCTGTTATGTTTATGGCTATTGACTAGGTGTCTGACAACCTTTTTGTGTTATCAGCAGTGACCAGGCTTATGACTCATCCCCTCACTGCTTTGCTCTGAAGGAAGGGGTAGTCGGGGATTTAGGAGTCTACTTGGCCAACTTGGCAGAACAGGGCCTGGCATAGCAGAGCTGAACAGAACAGCAGGCTGCAGAGCAGCAACACAGTGCTTCTAGCCAGGACAGCCAACAACTGTGAAGGTGCCCACCCTCCATCCAAAGGAGAACATATAATTAGGCCAGGAGCATGAAAAGGGGTAATTGTGACGGTTGAAAATACCACTTTAACTTTATAAAAAAATATGCAAAAAATCTTACTGCATGCCCTGTGATCGGGCAATTCTTGCCTTCACATAATGTCATTGGAAAGAGGAAAAAGAAGACTGCGGGGAGCAGAAGACTTCGGAGCAGCAGCAGTAGAGCAAGTGAGTAAAGATTCTCTTTTGTTATTGTCTGTATTAAGGCTGTATTAAGGCAAATCCAAGTCTTAAAAGCAAAACTGTCTGGTTTGTCTATAAAAAAAAACAACTACAGGTTATCCTTCATTTTACTAGAACTCATTGAGATTTGGAGGCTGAGCTGTGATTGGTTGCTGTGGGCAAAACCAGATAGTTATGCTTTTAGGCAGATTGATAGGCCTGTGCCATAGTGTACATTATCCAAGGAGAGAAGAAAATGGTGGTATCTCCATAGCACTATCACCTGTTAAAGGGGTTATCCAGTGCTACAAAAACATGGCCACTTTTTCCCCTCTCTTGTCTCCAGATTGGGTGGGGTTTGGAACTCAGTTCCATTGAAGTAAATGGAGCTCAATTGTGGCAATGTTTTTGTAGCTCTGGATAACCCCTTTAAGAGCCTGTTAAGATTGTGATGAACATCAAACCAGTGCCAGGAGGATGAAGTGAAGATTAACTTTTTACTGACAATGAATTTGAAGGTTAATAATACCTTCGTCATTAGGGGTGTATTTTTTTAAAGGAATTAAAGAAAAATAGTGGTTCATGAATTATTAATTTCCAATTGTGATGGAAAGAGCGAGAAAAGTACAGAACAAAGCCTCCAATACGTATGTGAACAGTGCTTAATCTGTCTTGTCCCATAGTGTTGGTAAAAAGTAATGGTACCACAGGAAAATATTTGTCATCATAAAAATAACAGTTCTCTCTATAGAGCATTTCTTTGTTTAAGGGTAGCTTCACACGGGCGGGCTCGCTGCGAGATTCTCGCTGCGAGCCCGGCAGGTCCTGTCAGTTTCCATAAACTACATACTTGCTGCGGACCGCAGCGAGTATGTAATTGTACCGCGCTTAACCCCTTCTACTCCCGCCGGCTCCCCGCTGTAAGCAGCATACATTACCTGTCCTTGCTGCACGGGTCCGGCGTCCTGCTCTCCCGCCCGGCCAATCAGTGGCTGCGGCTGGGCAACACACTAATTGGCCGGACGGGAGAGCAGGACGCCGGACCCGAGCAGCAAGGACAGGTAATGTATGCTGCTTACAGCGGGGGAGCCGGCCGGGAGTAGAAGGAGTTAAGCGCGGAACAATTACATACTCGCTGCGGTCCGCAGCAAGTATGTAGTTTATGGGAACTGCCAGGACCTGCCGGGCTCGCAGCGAGAATCTCGCTGCGAGCCCGCCCGTGTGAAGCTACCCTAAAAAAGAACTGAGGTAACCAACAGCTGTCAGCAATTATACGTTCACAAAGAGCAACATTGTGTACGGTGTGTATAGTACATACTGTAGGAGCACTGCTAATGGTTTATTGTATGCATTATAGTAATATAAGATGCACCTGCATTTAATGTTACATTATGAGAGATTACGACTTTTATTAGAATCTCTAAAAAGGTTGAAAACACATAGGGGGACATGTATCAAGCAGTGTACCTTGTGCTCCTTAGTATTTTTTGGCGTAAGTGTGATGTGCACAGCCCTTCGTCAGATTTACTAAACAGTGTAGCTCGGTGTATGTGTGAATATGACAGCTTACTCCAGTTTTTTGCCTTCTTGACATTTGTGGGCGTGGTTATCCGTAAGAATATTCTCAGCCGGGATTTATCATGTGAGAATTTTGAAATTTTCGCATTTTCGTTCGCATCTTTACTCCAGTCCCAGGGTAGCGGAACTTTTTTAACCAGGGTCAATTCATGAATACCTGCAGTAAAATGCACAGCGCCAGGGAAGCTATAGCAGGTGATTTATGAACCAACATGTGAATGTTCATAAATACCTTACTAGGCTGCAAACATATAAGCCAGTGCACAGTGCTAAAAATATTCGCAAAAAAAGGTGCAAATGATAAATGTCCCCCATAGTGATTGCTGATTCCATGGAGGGAAGAAAAAAACAGACATGGCCGTACATCCATATGGCTCACACTGAACATCCACTGCTCAGCACTATTTAAAGGAGAAATCTGGCGAATTATAAAATCCGGCACTCGGCAGGGGGGAAGTTGGTTACTAAGTATTAACCTTCCTCTCCCTGTGCCCGCGGTGAGTGGCAGGACCGGCCACGGGACCCCCGCCGGGCTCCGGGATGTCACGATCCAGCTGACTGAATGGCCATTCAGCTAGTCAGTGACTGGGATGGGACACCGATCCAGTCAATGATTGGCTGAGCGGCCAGTTCATCAACTGGGACACCTTTTCCCCCGAGTCATGATGTTATAACAACTTGGGGGAAAATGCCTTCTGGCGGGGGTCCCGCGGCTGATCCCACTACTCACTGAGGCTCAGACCAAATTGTGAGCAAGGAGTGTGCCTATGCCAAAACGTGTCTATTGTCTTTTTATTCCTGATATGATGGATTTGCAATAGAACTTTTGGATACAAAGCCTCACCTTGCTCTATATTGCTGGACTCAATCTTTGCATTTCATAAGGGTTAAATAAGGTTCAGGAGAACAAGGGGGCACAGTCTGACGTTAGTTGGGGGAAAGATCAGAAGCAACATCAGAAAATATATTACTGAAATAATGGTAGAAGCTTAAACTTCCAGCAGACGTGGTAGATAAATCTACAGAAACTGAATGTAAACCTGCCAGGGATAAACTATCCTATATCTATTCTAAGATAAGAAGAAAGGAAATAATATAAGGATTGGGTGGACCAGGTGGTCTTTCTGCTGACGATCTTGTATGTTTCTGCTAGGCCTCAGTGCTGGCCATGACTAATCTGATGATATAACGTGCCCATGGCAGGGTCCACTAGCAGAGCTGCTGTGTCAGGCTTCAAGCTGTCCAGTGCTGTCCACTTGCCTCTATGAATCCTGAAATACTATAATGGGGAACTGGACTTTGTATATTACTTATATGTAGTTATAATAATGACTACTAAAAATTATAAATTATATTAATGTTTTATATTAAATTACCATTTATTGAAGACTAAAAGCTTAAGTGGTAGAAAGAAAATGTCTGTGGAAAAACTAGGAAAAAGTCATCATCAGCAAAAAAATAAGTGAAAAGACAAGAGGTGAAGTTTCATTAGCTGGTTCCCTCTCTGCTAAACCACAAAATAACATAAAAAATGCTGGATCTCCTAAGAACCAGAGAGATAATGGAAAGTTCTGTCCTCAGACGGCAACTACAACTTTTATACAACTATCATACTGAAAAGATACAAGGTGCCCACGGCGAACATAGCATAATACTGCAAGTAGTAAGTGGTAAATAGAATGAAAATAGTGCCGCTCATCTAGGGTGATCTTGCTACAAGCCCAACACCACAAATTGCCTGTCACAAGATGTATTCAAGGTTGCTGTTTGCTGTCCATGCATGGGAACGGGGGGACCCTGGTGTGTAGAATTAAAAGGAGTTGGCACGCTGGAGGTGGTCAGGGATGCATGAGGTGCTGATTGACTTGAAGATTACCACATCAAAGATTATAGGGAGTTTATTAGAAGCAAAGTTTTATTGTGGATGGCGTGTTTCAAGGTAACCCTCTTCATCAGATCCATATAGGATAACATATGGATCTGATAAAGAGGGTTGAAGGGGTTATTCAGCGAAAAAATAAAATAAAAAATCTAATCAGCTGGATTCATAAAGTTATATAGATTTGTAACTTACTTCTATTTAAAAATCTCAAGTCCACCCATACTTATCAGCTGCTGTATGTCCTGCAGGAAATGGTGTTTTCTTTTCAGTCTGACACAGTGCTCTCTGCTGACATCTCTGTCCGAGACAGGAACTGTCCAGAGCAGGAGAGGTTTTCTATGGGGATTTGCTACTGCTGACGCGGACAGAGATGTCAGCAGAGAGTGCTGTGTCAGACTGGAAAGAATATAACCACTTCCTGCAGGACATAACAGCAGCTAATAAGTACTGGAAGACTGGAGATTTTTTAAATAGAAGTAAATTACAAATCTATCTAATTTTCTGAAACCAATTGATTTGAAAGAAAAAGATTTTCGCTGGATAACCCCTTTAATTTTAAATGAGTCATCCACAACAAAGCTTTGTTTTTAATCAACTACGCTCCCCATCATCCTTGACATGTTAATCTACTTAGGGCCGATCAGCACAACACATCACTTACTCCTATCTGCTATACCATGACATAGTGCTAGTGAAAGTTTACTGAGTAGACTTGCACTGTGCTGGAATGATGAGTTATACAATACACTGGTTTTTCAAGGCGTTATATGAGCAGAAATTAAATTGACAACAGCAGTATCACAGCAAACACTGGGCCACTCAACAGGGTGCGCTTTGCTGGGGGAACCAAAGGGTTACAGTAATTTTTGCTGTATCCTGAAGCCTCCAGTCTACCTTGTATAGACAGTTTAGATTGTCAGGGGGCTCACAGCTTGCAGGTATACAGCCCAGGCTTTCTCTTTCTCTCTCCTGCTTCCCCTCTCCGACACAAGAAGAGCCCCTTTTTCCTGTATTACATCTTGATAGTTCAGGTTTATGGTTGTAGTGCTACCAGTTATGATAACTGTCATTTTCTTGTATATTTTGTTTTGCATTTTAAGTAAAACAAGTTTTTAAGTAAAACAAGTTTTTGTTTTTTTTTTTACGTTTTATATACATCTGTACTGTACTGTAAATTCTGTCATCCCTAACTACAACCATAAAGCCATCCATTGGAATACACTGAGACAGGTTCCCTTAAAACAGCTGGGATCAGAGTTATCTCCAATCCTGGCCATTGTTAAGTGTCAGCTGTAATACATAGTTGACACCAGCTACATATGGAATGAGCCCATCTCCTCTCTCCTGTAATTGTACAATAGAAGGGGTTAAGGGGTTAATGGGATTTTGTAAATAGATAAAAGTACTAAACTGGTACTCCTTCATAGTTTGAAGTTGAATTATAGATGTTTTATTGACTACGGCGTGGTTAATGTAAATACAATACAGGCTAAAATGCAGACAATTTAGAAACCTTTCAAGGGGATGAGTCAACTGTACTAAATCTACAAACCTGATTATAGTGCATTTAACTATTTTGAGGGAGTTTTCCACCTTACACAGTAAGTTTTAATTAACTGGCTGCACGTTGCATTAGCAATATAAATCCTCAAACAAAATCAATCTCCCCACGGCCTTTATTAAAAATCCCCACAGTTGTAAACTAAGCAAAGAGAATGTAAAGCAATGACATTATTATGCAGTCTGTAAGCTGTGTTATCTGCATTAATAAGTGGAAAAAAAATGCAAAGAGAACTGATAAAAATCCAGATCCGGAATAATAATGAAATGACGGCAATTTCATGTTATGGATTTGTGCATAATTAAAAAAAAAAAAAGCATTGATACAAAATAAACAAAAATTGTTAATTACCACAAAAAAACTACCATATTTTCCAGCGTATAAGGCGACTTTTTAACCCCAGAAAATGTGCTCAGAAGTCGGGGGTCGTCTTATACGCCGGGAATGATCGCGGTATGCGGTGGGGGAGCTCAAAGAAGGCCACACCCCCACCATATGTGGTGACCGCTATAAAAAACAAACGATTCAACTCACTCTGCTTGCGCCGGAGGTCCCCGAAGCTCGAAGACGCTAGGCTGCCGGGAGAACTTCAGGAGAATGGCAGAGGCCATAGGGACTTCCGGCACCTCTGCCATTCTCCCGAAGCTCTCCCAGCAGCCTAGCGTCTCCGAGCTTCTCCGATGAGACTCTCGGCTGCCCGGGAGAGCTTTAGGGACCTCCGGCGCAGGCAGTGTCTCTGCATCACACTGCCTGCGCCAGGAACATGACAAAAGATCTGGGAATGGGTGACAGGTGAGTTGATTGTTTTTGTTTTTTTTTTATTCAAAGGGATAGTCGGGTGGTAGGGGGGGTTCCTGCCTCCCGCTTCAGTTAACCCCTGCCTGACCACAACAGGGCTCCAGCTGGTAATCCCTGCTGTGGTGAGACAGGGGTTAACATTTTCCGGCGTATGAGACAAACCTCTGAAAATCTTCATAAAGTCAGGGGTCGTCTTATATGCCGGAAAATATATTAGTGTTGAGCGAGCACTAAAATGCTTGCAGCAAAGTGCTTGCTACTCAAGTTGAGCATTTTTCCATGCTCAAGTGTTCGATTCGAGTAACAAGCCCCATGGAAATCAATGGGAGACTCAAGCATTTAACCAGGGACCCCCTGCCTGCTCAGCCAATCACTTGGCTGTCCTGCAGCTGCCAGTGATTAGCTGAGCAGGTTGTCACTGAGTGGGGACCAGAGCTGGCACCAGAGGGCAGTATGGCTACTTTATTGTTTTTTACTGAAAAAGGTACAGATAAACAGTTTTGGACCCCGGCAGGGGCGTAGCTAGGATTCATGGGGCCCCATAGAAAAGAACTGTATGGGGCCCCATGAATCCTGTACGCTCCCCTACCCCCCCCCCCCCCCCCCCCCCCCCGCCAAACACAGACAATGACGCACAAATATACACACAGAGGCACCATTAACATATATACAGATACACCACTGACATACACACATTCACACTAGAATTTGATTACACTAGTGCAGTTGTATACACCATGAGTAGACTGTACACAGGGAAATCGTCTCAGTGTAATAAGAAATACTGAACTAGAAATAATATCTGCTGTATTTTCTTTTAATGGTGGGTTCTTTTATTAGAGCCCAGCATTAATAGAAGCTGCTGCGGAACATCTTTGGGAGCAAACCTGTCAATCACTTGAGACACTACTGACATACACAAACACACACATATACACCAGTGTTACAGACATTACTTACATATACACACACATATACACCAGTCACAGATACTACTGACATATACACACACAAAAATACATAGCTACAGTAGATACACTCATTAACATATACATATTTAGCCACAGATACATGCATACACACACTCACTGATACACATACATACACAGACTCAGCACTTACAGCTCCCAGGCTTCCCCCTCCTCCTGTAGTCGGCTGATCTTCACACAGAAGTATTGAGTACCTTTGGGTCATGTGATAAGGTCCTTCGTCCTCTCCTTCTGTGCGGTGCAGGACCTGGCAGGTCCTCCTGCTCTTTTCCTTTCCTGATGTGTAGCCCGCTCACCCTGAACTACAGTGAGCCGGCTGAAGAGTACAATGCCGGATCCCTCTTCCTCTCCGGGCCCCTGGGGGATGCGGTAGGCGGCTGTCTGTGGCATATCAATCATGAAGGCAGAGCAGGCTTTCTGGGGCCCCTTTCCTGCAAGGGCCCCATAGCAGTCGCCTTCCCTGCCTTCATGGTAGCTACGCCCCTGGACCCCGGCATCATAATGAATGATGATGCCAGGAGCACAAATACTGTTTAAATATTCACACTACTGCTGTGTCAGTACAGTAATGTGAATATTTACAAGGCACCCCTAACAGCCCCAAGGTGCTCGGTCGAGCATCAAGCTCAATCCAGCACTTACCACAACACAGAGCATGATCAACTGGTAGAGATTTACACAGAAATTATAGGCTCCCATAGCAAAATTCAGCATGGTTCCCAGAAAGCTGTGTGACATGTATAAAAGCTTTATAAAACGTCAATGTTTCTGCCATGTACATTTCTAGCCAAGTTTGTATGACCATCACTGTATGTAGATAGTGAGCGCCCCTTAGTGGTAGCTGCAAGAAGGCAATATAAGAGCATCACAATAAGCAGTAAGCACAGAATGCAATTCAGGCTATCCCCTACTAGATCTGTCTATATGCAAGTTATATGCTTATTGATAAAACCAGGATAAACCAGGATTAAATCATCAGAAATATATAATAGTCTTGTTTTACTTTGTTTCATGCAACAACTGTTAGATATCCCGATAATAATTGAAACTTACTCCCATGGCAGCTTGAAGTTGAATCTTTTCTTAGCTTTATCTAGGAGTGAAGTACTTAGAGGTGCTTAGAGGCTCAATCTCTACCTATTTAACTTACTCCCAGGAGGGACTATGAAAGTGTTCTGTACAGGGGCCCCAAGCAGTCACAGGTTTAAAGGGGAACTACAGTGAAAATCTCTTTTCAGACAGTCATAAAAATTAGTAATTTACTTCTGTTTAAAAATCTCCAGTCTTTCAGTACTTATCAGCTGTTGTATGTCCTGCAGGAAATGGTGTCTCATTTCAGTCTCACACAGTGCTCTCTGCTGCCACCTCTGTCCATGTCAGGAACTGTCTGGAGCAGTAGAGGTTTTCTATGGGGATTTGCTGCTGCTCTGGACAGTTTCTGTCTCGGACAGAGGTGGCAGCAGAGAGCACTGTGTCAGACTTGAAAAAACACACCACTTCCTGCAGGACCTACAGCAGCTGATAAGTACTGGAAGACTGGAAATGTTTAAATAGAAATACATACAAATCTTTATAACTTTCTGAAACCAGCTGATTTAAAAGAAAAATATTTTAGAGTACCCCTTTATTACTTACTTAAAACTAACCAACACTCAACCAACAGGACCCACAGGGACCCCAGTGGGACACTAAATAAATCCTGGGGTGTAGTGGGTGCTAAAGTTGAGGTCTTGTTCTTCTACATGTGCACCTGTCTATCCTTCTCAGCCTTCACATCTTATTAGATAGAACAGATAGCATAGGGATACCCCCTTATCTGGATGTACCCCTTATTCCTTAGACTCTTCACCTTAGTCTATCCAGCACAGAACTGATTTAGCTTAGAGAATTCACATATCTAGTACAGAGGCTACATATTATTGACTTCCACAGAATAGATGCTATTTTGTCCTGATAATTTTATTCTGAGGATAGGGAATCTGTGTAATGGCTACATTAGGTAATAGGCATTTAATCCAATGTCTTATTATAAAAGCTGTAATACAGGATGTCTCAGGAAACGTTTGATTGTGTTGCGTTCAAGGTCCCACAAGTACAACAGTAACATATGGCTTCATGTTATTACAGTTACTAGCTGTCCTACTTAATACATGTAAATAAAGGGATTAGCCTTTGATGATTTTATAGCTTATTTGTTAAGCAACTTTGCAGGTTATAGTCCGTTGCCTATAAGGGAGATTTTACTAACAGATGCTGCTGCTGTTGCTGATGAACAATTATTTAGAAAAATTAGATTCATCAGCCAAATTGCTGAATGTTAATTGCCGCAGGTTACGTATCCTAGTGGTTCCATAAGGAGTTTAATGTATTAATAAATTCTAACTTAACCCCTTCGTTCTGCAGCTAGTTTGGGCCTTAATGACCAGGCTAATTTTTCAAAATCTGACCTGTCTCACTTTATGCTCTTATAGCTCAGTGATGCTTTAACGTATGCTAGCGATTCTGAGATAGTTTTTCGTCACATATGGCACTTTATGTTAGTGGCAAAATTTGGTCACTACTTTGTGTGTTTTTTGTGAAAAACATCAAAATATCATGAAAAATTAAAAAAATTTGCATTTTATGAACTTTGAAATTCTCTGCTTCTAAAAAAAGAACGTCGTAGCACATAAATTAGTTACTAAGTCACATTACCAATATGTCTTCTTTATTCTGGCATAATTTGGTAAACATATTTTACTTTTTTAGGGTGTTATGGGGCTTAGAAATTTATCAGCAAATTATCACATTTTCGTGAAAGTTTCCAAAACTGATTTTTTTAGGGACTAGTTCTTTTTTTAAATGGATTTAGAAGTCTGGTATCCTGAAAACCCCCATAAGTTACCCCATTTTGGAAACTACACACCTTAAAGAATTAATCTAGGGGGTATAATGAGCATTTTAACCCTACAGGGGCTGGAGGAAAGTATTCACAATTAGGCAGTAAAAAAATTGAAAATTTTAATTTTCCAATAATATATACGTTTAGATTAAAGTTTCTCATTTTCAAAAGGAATATGAGAGAAAAAGCACCCCAAAATTTGTAATGCAGGTTCTCTTGAGTACAACGGTACCCCATATGTGGGCGTAAACCACTGTATGGGCACACAGCAGGGCTCAGAAGGAAGGGAGCGCCAATTAGCTTTTCCAATGCAAATTTTGCTGAAGAAGTTTCTGAGCGCCAGGTGCGTTTGCAGTGCCCCTGTAGTGTCAGCAGAGGAAAAAAAAAACCATAAGTCACCCCATTTTGGAAAGTGCACCCCTCAAAGAATTCATCTTGGTGTGTGGTGACCATTTTGACCCCACAGGTATTACAGGAAAGTATTCAAAAGAAGACAGTAAAAATGAAAAACTCGAATTCTTCCAATAATATGTTCGTTTAGTTTGAAATTTCTCAATTTCACGAGGAACAAGAGGAAAAAAGTACCCCAAAATTTGTAACGCAGGTTCTCCTGAGTACAACGGTACCCCATATGTGGGCGTAAACCACTGTATGGGCACACAGGAGGGCTCAGAAGGGAAGGAGCGCCAATTAGCTTTTTCAATGCCGATTTTGCTGCAGAAATTTCTGAGCGACAGGTGCGTTTGCAGTGCCCCTGTAGTGCCATCAGAGTAAAATCTTGCCATAAGTCACCCCATTTTGGAAAGTGCACCCCTCAAAGTATTCATCTTGGTGTGTGGTGACCATTTTGACCCCACAGATATTAGAGGAAAGTATTCAAAAGTAGACAGTAAAAATGAAAAACTCAAATTTTTCCAATATTATGTTCTTTTAGTTTGAAATTTCTAAATTTTATGAGGAACAAGAGGAAAAAGTACCCCAAAATTTGTAACGCAGGTACTCCTAAGTGAAAAGGTACCTCATATGTGGGCATAAACCACTGCATGGGCACACAGGAGGGCTCAGAAGGAAAGGAGCGCCAATTAGCTTTTTCAATGCAGATTTTGCTGAAGAAGTTTCTGAGCACCAGGTGCGTTTGCAGAGCCCCTGTAGTGTCCGCAGAGTAAAATCTCCCAATAAGTCACTCCATTTTGGAAAGTGCACCCCTCAAAGAATTCATTTTGGGGTGTGGTGAGCATTTTGACCCCACAGGTATTAGAGGAAAGTATTCAAAAGTAGACAGTAAAAATGAAAAACTCGAATTTTTCTAATAATATGTTCCTTTAGTTTGAAATTTCTCAATTTCACGAGGAACAGGAGAGAAATGTCACCCCAATATATGTAAAGCAGGTTCTCCTGAGTAGAACGGTACCCCATATTTAGGCATAAACCACTGCATGGGCACACAGCCGGGCTCAGAAGGGAAGGAGCGCCAATTAGCATTTTCAGTGCAGATTTTTCTGAAGAAGTTTCTGAGCGCCAGGTGCGTTTGCAGAGCCCCTGTAGTGTCAGCAGAATAGATTTTCCCCAAAAGTCACCCCATTTTGGAAAGTGCACCCCTCAAAGAATTCATCTTGGGGTGTGGTGACCATTTTTACCCCACAGGTATTAGAGGAAAGTATTCAAGATTGGCCAGTAAAAATGAAAAACTCAAATTTTTCCAATAATATGTTGGTTTAGTTTGAAATTTCTCAATTTGACGAGGAACAGGAGAGAAAACGTACCCCAAAATCTGTAACGCAGGTTCTCCTGAGTACAACGGTACCCCATATGTGGGCATAAACCACTGTATGGGCACACAGCAGGGCTCAGAAGGGAAGGAGCGCCAATTTACAGGAGCAAAACCGCAGCTAGTAATGGTTATTAGAATAGCGCAGTTACTAAAATAAAATAAAATAAATGAGATTACAGGTAATGTGGGGTGGTTACGGACAGCCTGGGGTGGTTACGGGTAATCTAGAGGTGGTTACAGGTAATCTGGGGTGGTTACGGACAACATGGGGTGGTCATGGGCAACCTGCTGTGTTTACGGCAACCTGGGGTGGTTACAGGCAACGTGGGGTGGTTACGGGCAACGTGGGGTGGTTACGGGCAACGTGTGGTGGTTATGGGCAACGTGTGGTGGTCACGGGCAACCTGCTGTGGTTACGGCAACGTGGGGTGGTTACAGGCAACGTGGGCTGGTTACAGGCAACGTGGGGCTGGTTACGGGCAACGTGGGCTGGTTACGGGCAACCTGCTGTGCTTACAGACAATCTGGAGTGAATAAGGGCAATGTGGGGTGGTTACGGGCAACCTGCAGTGCTTACAGACAATCTGGGGTGGTTACGGGCAACGTGGGGTGGTTACGGGCAATGTGGGGTGGTTACGGATAAACTGAAGTTCTTATAGGCAATCTGGGGTGGGTACCTGTAATCTGACATGGGCACCGCAATCTGGAGGGGGTCATTGGCAATTTGGGGTGGTCAGAGGCGCCGTGGTGTGGTCAGAGGCGCCGTAGCGTGGTCAGAGGCACCGTAGCGTGGTCAGAGGCGACGTGTGGTGGTCAGAGGCGACGTGTGGTGGTCAGAGGCGACGTGTGGTGGTCAGAGGCGACGTGTGGTGGTCAGAGGCGACGTGCGGTGGTCAGAAGCGACGTGCGGTGGTCAGAGGCATCGTAGCGTGGTCAGAGGCATCGTGGCGTGGTCAGAGGCAACGTGCGGTGGTTACGTGCAATCTGGGGGGGTTACATGTAATCTGGCATGATTACGGGGAACCTGGGGGGGTTATGTGCAACCTGGAAGGGTTACAGACAATCTGGGATTGTTACTGATAAACTGAAGTGCTTATAGGTAATCTGGGGTGGGTACATGTAATTTGGGGTGGTTTACGGGCAATCTGGAGGGGGTCACTGGCAATTTGGGGTTGTTACGGGCAATGTGCGGTGGTTACGGGCAACGTGCGGTGGTTACGGGCAACGTGCGGTGGTTACGGGCAACGTGCGGTGGTTACGGGTAATCTGGGGAGGGGTTAGGGGTAATTTGGGAGTAAACTGCAATTATTACTATAATAAAAAGTGTGTGTTTTATTTTTTGTATGTTTGTCACTTTTTGTACTTTACATATTCATTTTCACTGTATTATTGTGATTACTGTGATATTTTCTATCACAGTAATCATAGTTCAGTGACAGAGACCAAATTGGTCTCTGTCACTTAAAATTTTCAGAGTTGGCTGGTTGTGAAGCGCATGCGCACTTCATAACCAGCCAGGACGTCGAGGAGGACGGAGCTCCATGATCAGGTGAGTATATGGGGAAGGGGGGGATGACTGGGGGACGGGGGTGACGGGGGGGTGGGGGGGCGACTTGGGGGGTGGGGGGACATCACTTTTTATCCCCTGTCACCAATCATTTATGGTGACAGGGGATAAAAAGTGCCGGGAGCACATGGTACAAGCGATCAGCGGTATATAGTATATACCGCTGATCGCTTGTACCGGGACCCCACAGGGGGGTCCCCGATCACTGCCCCATGCTCTCCGCTACCCCCGGTGGCGGAGAGCATGGGGCTTTCATTCATTTTAACTTTCCCATCGCTGTGAACAGACATTAGTCGGTTCACAGCGATGGCGGGGGCCATCTTGGAAATGATGGCCGCCGGGGGAGGGGGGTTAGTGAACGCCCTACTAGGGGGGGCTGATCTGAGGTCTGGGGGACACTTATTTCATCTCCCCCCGCCTTAGATTCACGGCGGAAGGAGATGAAAGGCGGCGGAAGCACCGGTAATCCCCTTTACCGACGGCCACCGCTATAACGTTAATAGCGGCGATCGTCGGTTAGAGGGGGGGCCGGGACGGACCCCACACACTGCCCCAACCCCTCAGCTACCTTCGGTAGCCGGGGTGATGGGGTGGGGGCCGTCCCGGCCCCGCAGCCTTATTCTCTGCCATCGCCGTAAAAAGCTGATGGCAGCAGAATAAGGACCCTTAGTGACGGCCGTAAAAAGCCGTATCGGCGGTCACTAAGGGGTTAAAGTGACTGTCCACAGTTCTTTTTTATCTAAATAATTTTTAATATCTGATGATACACCTTTATATGAGTCAGTAAACACAACATAGAGGACTAAATCCTCTGTGGGGGCAAGGGGCAAATTATAATATCCTAAACCTATTTCCTGAAAGAATATTATTATTATTATTATTATTATTATTATGATAATACATGATATACATGAACGTTTCAGCCAGTTTGCTGGGATCTTCAGGGAGCGTAGGCATCAAAATAGGACATCTGTATCGGCATCAGGCAGGGTAATGTTGGCGTTACTGCAACAGTGGTAGCTAGTATGCTGTATCCGTTCTCGCTGGTGTGCGTAGAGCGCTGGAGTGCAGGGCAGTCTCACTTGTACACGTGAATACGGGAATTCAAATAGCTTTCTTCAGGTCCGCGGTTGCTTCCGGTGCGTGACCTCACTTCTGGTTCTCACGCTCCATGGTTATGGCCGCGTCCTAGTGTTGCTAGGACGAGAGGTGCATGCGCTTTCTCTCCTAGCTTTTAGGCTGGGTTCACACTGCATTTTTGCAATGCATTTTTTTCATCCGTTTTTTAAAAAAAAGGATGAAAAACGGATTGCAAAAAACTAATGCATTTGTGTGCATCCGTTTTGATCCGTTTTTCCATTGACTTCCATTATTTAAAAAAACGGATCAAAACGGATCAGTTGTTTTGGACGGACACAAAAATGTTGCTGACACTATTTTTTTGTCCGTTAAAAAAACGGATCCGTTAAATGTATGCTAAAAATGCAGTGTGTGCAGTGCAGTGTAAACATGTATTGTTGGGCTATGGACGGACTCACTATGTTCCTCTGCATATAAGTATCCAGACACAGTGGAGCGATTCAGTGGCTAGACTCAACATTAACACATAGGGGGACATTTATCAAGGGGTTTGCGCCTAACTTTTGGTGAATTTTTTGGTGAAGTTTGGTGAAGTTCTATTTATGAACTAGTATTTGACAGGTAATTATTTTTAGATGCGACTTTTTTTTTAATCTGCCTGTTTTAAGTATTCACCCAAAAGTTCGCATAATCCGGGATTAGCGCCCAATTTATCATTTGTGACTAGATCAGAGACCTTACCATTTATATACTCTCAAAAGAAACATTGACCCCTTACTATTCAATTGTAAATAATAGAGGCATGTTGGCAAAAGAGGAGAGTGTTATGCCTATGTTATCCATAACACTCTCCGCTATTGCCAACATGCCTCTATTATTTACAATTGAATAGTAAGGGGTTAATGTTTCTATTGAGAGTATATGACTGGTAGGGTCTCTGGTCTAACCCTCATCTATTTTGTTGTGATCCAGCTGGATCAATGATAGAGTGTAAATAGTTTGTAAATACTTTGTATATGTATAGAAGCTGCTTTTTTTGGGATGGACATTATGGGGGAGATTTATCAAAGGGTGTAAAATTTAGACTGGTGCAAACTGCCCACAGCAACCAATCACAGCTCAGCTTTCCTTTCAGCACTGCCTAAAGCTGAGCTGTGATTGGTTGCTGGGGGCAGTTTGCACCAGTCTAAATTTTACACCCTTCGATAAATATCCCCCTATGTGTTAATGTTGAGTCTAGCCACTGAATCGCTCCACTGTGTCTGGATACTTATATGCAGAGGAACATAGTGAGTCCGTCCATAGCCTGACACTACATGTTTAATAGCTAGGAGAAAGCGCATGCGCCTCTCGTCCTAGCAATACTAGGACCCGGCCGTAACCATGGAGCATGAGATCCAGAAGGGAGGTCACGCACCGGAAGCAACCGCGGACCTGAAGAAAGCTATTTGAATTCCTGCATTCATGTGTACAAGTGAGGAGCCACTGCCCTGCACTCCAGCGCTCTATGCACACCAGCGAGAACGGATACAGCGTACTAGCTACCACTGAAGCAGTAACGCCAACATTACCCTGCCTGATGCCGATACAGATGTCCTATTTTAATGCCTACGCTCACTAAAGATCTCAGCAAACTGGCTGAAATGGTCATTGGAGGGGGACACAGAACAAGGACTTGGTATCATAGGGTCAGTCACAAAGGGCTAGCACCAGGTCCTGGTAACCCAATCTACCAAGGGTTAACTCCACAAGCCCTGAGCGAAGAGGGAGAGCCAGCATATTTGACACCTTAGGGTTCACTAGGGTCAAAGACTCTGCTATATACCCAGTCTTTATGCGGTTTCTTCCTACACATCACTGGATCTGACAGAGCTGACTGAAGACCATGGATGGGTGAGATTGCCGGTTTTATATTTCACTTTATCGCTGGTTTAAAGGACAACTCCGGCAAAAAATTTTTTGGGCTTATTTAACACACATTACAAAGTTATATAACTTTGTAATGTGGTTAAATACCCGGTCTGGCCCCCTTTCCCCACTTTCCGACTTCCGACCCCCCACCCTGGAAGTTAAAGAATGTATACATTACCTATTACGGTCGACACGGTCCTCTTCTCCCGGGCGGCATCTGGTGACGGGTGACGTCAGAGCTGGGGGGCGGTCCGGGTCTTCTTCCTCTTCGGCGTCTTCTTTGAGAGTGAATGGGAGAGAAAAGGCTGCCAGTGCACATGCGCACCAGCATCCTTTTCATTGGCTGGAGCGCATCACATGGCTTCCAGCTTGCTCAGCCCTGATTGGCTGAGCTTGCTGGAAGCCATGTGATGCGCTCCAGCCAATGAAAAGGCTGCCGGTGCGCAAGCGCACTAGCAGCCTTTTCTCTCTCATGGACCCGGAAGCAAGAGACATCGCTGGACGGCGGACGCAGGTGACGGTGAGGCGGACGGAGGGCGAATGGAGTGGCGATCGTCACCGGAGGGATGGTGAGTATGGTGTCTGTGTGTGTCTGTGTTTTTTTTTTTTGGGGGGGGGGTCCCGCCAGAGTTGTCCTTTAATATTGTCTGGCGCAGCCCAGTGGTGGATAAGGAGTATTACCCGCTGGTGATCGCTGCTAAGTCATTCAGGTGACCACGATTGTGTTTGTAATGTGGGGTCATTCTATTTTATTATCATGATTTAGTACAATAAAGGTTATGTTTTAACTGTTTACACCTCTATCTGTGATATAACACTTCCAAGGAAGACTAATAGCTGAAAAAGGCTTAAAGAGGAAGTTCCACAAAATTGAAAAAAGGAAGGTAGGCAGAGGGGGGCGAGAAAATAATAAACAAGTAAACATACCTATCATCGTGCCTCCATTGTGCAGCTCCTTGGTCCTGTTGGTGCCCATCGGCTGTCATCTTCGGCTGAAATACGAGTACATCATGTACCCGGCTCTTACAGCTGCAACATCATGGCCCATCTAAGCAATTGCCTATTCAGCCAGTCAGTAACTAGAGCAGTGTCCCGACCCAGTTATTGATTGGCCAAGCAGGCAATCAGTCAGCAAGTGACATTGCAGCTGGAAGATCTGTAGGACTCTTGCGGCTGTCAGTGGGACCCTGTCAGTGCTACAGCGGCCCCCTGCATACTTTTTTTTCAATTTTGTGGGACTTCTCCTTTAACAGAGTGGGGAAGTATATAGGAGGTCAGGGGTTTGGTCCAGAATGTCATTGGAACAGAGGTCCAGAATCCAGCAAGTGTGAGTGGAAAGAGAAAATTTCAATCACCTAGGCAATACAGCGTTTAACTATGAAGTGGCAAGAAGGAACTCAGCAAAGAAAAGATGGGTGCGGCATGAAAATTAATCAGCAGAGCAGGGAGAGTAGGACAGTGTTCAGACTGGAACTCAGCCAAATGCAAATAAAACACAGAATAAGCACTAATTCATTGCAAAAGTTCAATCTCTGAGGTCAAGGACTGCCCCAAGGTCCCAACATAACAATTTCTTATTTATCTGCATATTTTTTCAAATTGCATTATTGGTACATGTGAATGGAAATGCTCTATAGCTTCCAGTAAAATATTAACATTATTGCCATGTAATGATAACAAGATGTGATGGTAAAGCCTAGCATTTGTGGTGTGAGAACAGTGTATATGTTGACCTCTTAAAGGCTCTGGACATCTAGGAATGCAGGTTTTTTAATATCTTTATTTGTACTTATAATGGCACAAATACATGTTCTCCAAAACCTTTGACCTTACCATAAACAAGCTTTGATGGCTTAGATGAAGTCCACAGACAAAATCTGTTAGATATTACAGAGAACGGGTCTTTGCAGCCTCCTCTATATATACTGTAGCTGTAAAATAAAAACTAACACAAAACATTAATAAAGACTACAAAATAGCACAATTCTATATAGTTAATTTTTAATTCTATAAGTGAACTTTCTCAAAAGAAAAATGTTGGCACTAATTTTGGGCACCAACAGAATTACATGCAGGATTAGTGACATCTTTCAAAAGCATAAGTTCCTGCTCCTGGCAAGGCTTTTAACATTTCAAGGTCAAGCATAGTATACAATGCCGTGTGCCCTCACTACATTTTCTATGCCAGCTGCTTAGTGTCCAGGAACATGGACTTTTTGATAGCATCCCCTGCTCCTGTACTTTATAGAAGCAGAGACTACAGACGAATGTGTGCACCCACTAAAGGTAAGTGGTGATATTGTATGCATTGTTTCTTATACTCATTACATTCACTCAGCCAGGCACTCAGAACATTGGTCCAGCAAATTTTATATAAAAAAAACAAAGCTTTGGATCCACTGTATTTCCATAACCATCCAGATGCACACACAAGACGAAGTAGCGATAATCTGACAACATCAGGGTGGGAATTTATATTGGCCCTCCCCAGCCTAGTAGAGCCACCCTTTTACCACCCCAGACAGAGACTGTTATCTTGATGGTATATGCCTGCCTGTATTCAGCTCTTCCTAGTACCCCTTTGGCAATGAGCAAAAAGAATAGGGAAACATTTTATGCGCTAAAGCCCCATCCATTAGTACAGAGAGATAAAGAGAAAAAAACATTCCTCTCTGGCATTGTCAGTGCTTATTGCACATGGGGTTTCCTGGCAGGAAATTTTGGCACTATGTGCAGCAAAATGTTCTGCTTTTGAAAAGGAAACCTCATGACATTAAGCATTTGATAGCTAAGAACTCCCATAATTATGGCTACATCTACAATACCGTTCAAAAGTTTGGGGTCACATTGAAATGTCCTTATTTTTGAAGGAAAAGCACTGTACTTTTCAATGAAGATAACTTTAAACTAGTCCTAACTTTAAACAAATACACTCTATACATTGCTAATGTGGTAAATGACTATTCTAGCTGCAAATGTCTGTTTTTTGGTGCAATGTCTACATAGGTGTATAGAGGCCCATTTCCAGCAACTATCACTCCAGTGTTCTAATAGTACAATGTGTTTGCTCATTGGCTCAGAAGGCTAATTGATGAATAGAAAACCCTTGTGCAATCATGTTCATGTTACTGAAGCTACAAAACTGACCTTTCTTTGAGCAGATTGTGTTTCTGGAGCATCACATTTGTGGGGTCAATTAAACGCTCAAAATGGCCAGAAAAAGAGAACTTTTATCTGAAAATCAACAGTCTATTCTTCTTCTTAGAAATGAAGGCTATTCCATGCGAGAAATTGCTAAGAAATTGAAGACTTCCTACAACAGTGTGTACTACTCCCTTCAGAGGACAACACAAACAGGCTCTAACCAGAGTAGAAAAAGAAGAGGGAGGCCGCGTTGCACAACTAAGCAAGAAGATAAGCACATTAGAGTCTCTAGTTTGAGAAACAGACGCCTCACAGGTCCCCAACTGGCATCTTCATTAAATAGTACCCGCAAAACACCAGTGTCAACATCTACAGTGAAGAGGCGGCTGCGAGATTTTGGGCTTCAGGGCAGAGTGGCAAAGAAAAAGCCATATCTGAGACTGGCCAATAAAAGAAAAAGATTAAGATGGGCAAGAGAACACAGACATTGGACAGAGGAAGACTGGAAAAAAGTGTTGTGGACAGATGAATCCAAGTTTAAGGTGTTTGGATCACAAAGAAGAATGTTTGTGAGACGCAGAACAAATGAAAAGATGCTGGAAGAATGCCTGACGCCATCTGTTAAGCATGGTGGAGGTAATGTGATGGTCTGGGGTTGCTTTGGTGCTGGTAAGGTGGGAGATTTGTACAGGGTAAAAGGGATTCTGAATAAGGAAGGCTATCACTCTGCAACACCATGCCATACCCAGTGGACAGCGCTTGATTGGAGCCAATTTCATCCTACAACAGGACAATGACCCTAAACACACCTCCAAATTGTGCAAGAACTATTTACAGCAGAAGCAGGCAGCTGGTATTATATCATAGGTAATGGAGTGGCCAGCGCAGTCACCAGATCTGAACCCCATTGAGCTGTTGTGGGAGCAGCTTGACCGTATGGTACGCCAGAAGTGCCCATCCAACCAATCCAACTTGTGGGAGCTGCTTCTAGAAGCGTGGGGTGCAATTTCTCCAGCTTACCTCAACAGATCAACAGATTAACAGCTAGAATGCCAAAGGTGTGCAATGCTGTAATTGCTGCAAAAGGAGGATTCTTTGACGAAAGCAAAGTTTGATGTAAAAACAATGTTATTTCAAATACAAATCATTATTTCTAACCTTGTCAATGTCTTGACTCTATTTTCTATTCATTTCACAACGTATGGTGGTGAAGAAGTGTGACTGTTCATGGAAAACACAAAATTGTTTGGGTGACCCCAAACTTTTGAACAGTAGTGTATATGTATTACTGGTTTTACAAAGAGGTAAGTGGCACTCTGCATATGTGGCACCCTAGCATCGGTTACCATAGAAACAACATAGAGAGTAGTCTCCACTACAGTAAACAGTAATGTGGTATACATCATTGCCTACTGTATATTTTTTGCAGTTTATGGCTAGGTTCACACTATGTAACAGTGCGGCTGTATTTTTTATGCGGCTGTAAATGTGCGGATGAAACTACGGCCGTGGGAAAAAATAGACATGCGTCTCAAAACATACGGTCATTTACTTGGAAATCTGGTTCAACTAAAATAACAAATAAAATCTTAAGAAAGTGATGCAAACACCTCTGGATGCATCTGGGAAAGCAGGGAACACAGTTTACATGAATTGCTATTACCGGGGTTTGCGATCCTCTGCACTAATGCCGATGTCTCTCATGGTTAATCTATTAAAATAATAAAACACATTTTCGTTGTAATAAAGTCCCTTTCGTTGTTCAATAATTAAATTTAAACTAATCCATCATTTTGCAATTAAATATACTGTTAAAATAAATAGATATATATATAAATAAATGTATATTTATATATATATTTATTTTTTGACAGTATATTTAATTGCAAAATGATGGATTCGTTAGAATTAAATTATTGAACAACGAAACTGATTTTATTTCATCGAAAATGTGTTTTATTAATTAAATATTAATTAGTACAGAAAGCTCCATAAGCCGTTAATTCATATTGCCGGCAAAAGAGCTTTCTGTACTAATCATCACTTTACTTTAATGAAAACATCAAATGTTTCTTCTAATTATGTTATCACAATAGCATTATTAGAAGAAACATTTAGAATTATATGAGCGCTCAGCTGATTGGCTGATCGGCTCAGCGCACATATAATTAGCGGGTCCGCAGCACAGTGACTTCATTGTGCTGCGGACCAGCGAAGAGGACACGTCGGGGTGAATATAGAGCTCTCCCCACCCCCTCCCCAGCACTGCACCCCTCCCAGCAAGGAAGGGGGGTCACTTAACCCCTTCCTTGCTGGGATGGGTGCAGTCTGACATCAGTCTGGCCCCCAAGGGGTTAAGGGGGATGCAATACATCCTCCCTTAACCCCTTGGGGGCCAGACTGTAAGCAGCGATCTGTAAAGATGCTGCATACTGTAAGGAGCACAACACCGCTCACAATGATGGGTGTTGTGCTCCTGTTTGTGTGTTTTTTGTGTGTTTCTCCATTTTTGTTTTTCAGATATCGGTATCCTGGGGATTACGTCGGATTCCGTGGACTACGTCGATGACCAGCGTTTTTTTATTTTTTTAATAAAATGGTCAATGAGGGGTGTGGGGGTGTTTTTATTTTAATAAAAAATTTTTTAACTTGTGTCTTGTCTTTATTTCTTTACTTTATAGACTTAGTAGTGGAAGCCGTCTAATAGACGGAATCCATTACTAAGTTGGGGCCTAGTGTTAGCCGGTATAAAATGGCTAACACTAACCCCCTATTATTACCCCAGTACCCAATGCCACCAGGGGTACTGGGAAGAGCCGGGTGCCAGTGGTCCCGGAGCGTCAAAATTGGCGCTCCTGGACTGGGCGGCAGCAGGCTGGTAAGATTTAGGCTGGGGAGGGCCTAAACCAATGGCTCTTCCCACCCTGGTGTTACCAGGCTGCTGTCGTTTGGTTTTTAACCCGGCTGGTTATAAAAATAGGGAGGACCCTATGCGTTTTTTTTTTAAAATAATTTTAAAAAAACGCATAGGGTCCCCCCTATTTTTATAACCAGCCGGGTTAAAAACCAAACGACAGCAGCCTGGTAACACCAGGGTGGGAAGAGCCATTGGTTTAGGCCCTCCCCAGCCTAAATCTTATTAGCCTGCTGCCGCCCGGTCCAGGGGCGCCAATTTTAAAGCTCCGGGACCACTGGCACCCGGCTCTTCCCAGTACCCCTGGTGGCATTGGGTACTGGGGTAATAATAGGGGGTTAGTGTTAGCCATTTTATACCGGCTAACACTAGGCCCCAACTTAGTAATGGATTCCGTCTATTAGACGGCTTCCACTACTAAGTCTATAAAGTAAAGAAATAAAGACAAGACACAAGTTAAAAATTTTTTTTATTCAAATAAAAACACCCCCACACCCCTCATTGACCATTTTATTAAAAAAAAAAAAACGCTGGTTATCGATGTAGTCCACGGAATCCGACGTAATCCCCAGGATACCGATATCTGAAAAACAAAGAGGGAGAAACACACAAAAAACACACACAAACAGGAGCACAACACCCATCATTGTGAGCTGTGTTGTGCTCCTTACAGTATGCAGCATCTTTACAGATCGCTGCTTACAGTCTGGCCACCAAGGGGTTAAGGGAGGATGTATTGCATCCCAGACTGCACCCATCCCAGCAAGGAAGGGGTTAAGTGACCCCCCTTCCTTGCTGGGAGGGGTGCAGTGCTGGGGAGGGGGTGGGGAGAGCTCTATACTCACCCCGATGTGTCCTCTTCGCTGGTCCGCAGCACAATGAAGTCACTGTGCTGCGGACCCGCTAATTATATGTGCGCTCAGCCGATCAGCCAATCAGCTGAGCGCACATATAATTCTAAATGTTTCTTCTAATAATGCTATTGTGATAACATAATTAGAAGAAACATTTGATGTTTTCATTAAAGTAAAGTGATGATTAGTACAGAATACTCTTTTGCCGGCAATATGAATTAACGGCTTATGGAGCTTCCTGTACTAATTAATATTTAATTAATAAAACACATTTTCGATTAAATAAATTCAGTTTCGTTGTTCAATAATTTAATTCTAACGAATTCATCATTATGCAATTAAACATACTGTCAAAAAATAAATATATATAAATATACATTGATTTATATATATATTTATTTTAACAGTATATTTAATTGCAAATTGATGGATTCGTTAGAATTAAATTATTGAACAACGAAAGGGACTTTATTACAACGAAAATGTGTTTTATTAATTTAATATATTAACTATTAGAGGCAACGGCATTCGGCATCATTGCCGGCTATTTTTGAAGTACTCCGTACGGACCGCCTGTCAGTCCACGGCCGCGTTTCCAGCCGCAAACAATGGTCTTGTTCATTTTTTACGGGTCCGTTTACGATCGGGCCGTAGATTCAGACATAGTGTGCACTGTGCAGCCGTATATCCTATACTTTCCAGCGTACGCATGAACCACCAAAAATACCGCCGCACAATTACAGCCGCAAATACAGCCGCACACTTACATAGTCTGAACCTGGCCTATACCTCAATTGTTAGAACTGGGAGAATGGTGTGATGTGAGCTTCACTCCCTCGTTTCCAGCTTTATCATTACAGGAGACTGGTTCTATAGCAAATCTATGGATTCCATCTTCTAGGAGTCAGGTTAAGTAGCAACCTGTGAAGTGAAGCACACATATAGTGATCTTTATAAGTCTGAACACTCAGACCCTGACTGATCAAAACTTTTGACATGTCTGTGCATACAAATGTAGCCAGGGTTAACATGATCCCTGACACAACAATTGTGTTGATAAACATGTAATCTTTAGGAGTCCAAAGCAGGGCAATCTCTGTCAGTCCCATAGCAGTGAATGGAGAGGTGGCCATGCAAGCACACTGTTCATAGGTGGCATTCTGGATATATATTCTGGGTAAGATCGGGTGTCCGGATGGTCAGACCTCCAGCAATGACACATTTTAGTAGGAAAAACTTTAAAAGCATTTAGCCAATGGTTTACTTTTTAATTTTTCTACAATGTCATGAAAGGGTATATTCACAATCTCAATAGAATTTTGTAATGCTTTTATTCAAAGAAGGAAAATATAACTAATGTTGTAGAGATGAAAGAAAAACTGGGAAGAAAAATCAATGGATGTCTAATTAGAAGCAATGCACACCAACAGCCTTATGTCAGCACCTACAGTCTATTTCTAAAATATCATCTCCTGTATAACAGTAAAAATAAGAATACAGAGAACACACCTCTAAAACTAATTGTATCTCTACTGGGAATAAATGACCAGTCAAGGTATAGTGCACAATTTAATTCTGTAATTCATTTTACTTATCCACAGACCATATGTCAGGATCTGGGAGCATGTGGTCAATATTATTTAGCTATGTAACACTGCTCACCACAATGACCTTGGATTAAATAGGATTCATCTTAAGGTCAATTGTCGTTAAGATATACATGATTAAACATTATGAATATTATAAAAATTAGTATTTAAACCACAATTAAGTCCACAAGTCTAGATTAACTTTGTAATATGTCCATATATCCATGTAATATATCCGTAACCCGGCCGGTCTCTGCAAAGATCATCATGCCGGCCGCAGAATTCTGATGCGGCGCCGCGAGGGATCCCAGACGGAGTGTATACTATGTGTATATGATCCGGCCGGTATCCCATAGAAGAACATGAGGCTACTCCACGCGTACGCGATGGCAACAACGGCCGTACTTTTACGTAGTGTGAACATAGCCTTATACAGGACTTAATACCAGCTGTATGTATCTATTAAGTTGGCTCCCACTAGTGGTGAGAAGTGGCAGAAGTATATTATGTATGTATAATTTTTTTCTCCAAATATCATTGAAAGCTTTCATCACTAGAAGGATTTTAGAATGATTGGGTTCATTAAAATATTAGGCCACGTTAATCCAGATAAAAATTATGGTTAATAGATAAGACTCCACATAGCCCTAATGGCAGAGAAATTAGAAGAGTGAAGCCCTGATAGAAAAGAACTGATAAAAGTAGGACATTATCACTTTCCCTATCAGAGTCTCCTATGTGCTCTGTCTTCAAAGATTTTTTTCTTTGATATTTCATTTCTAAATGTCAGTAAACAATTATTAGGATCTGTCTTCTCAATAACTTTTAGCAGCCAAACCTACATTATTAGGACTGCTATTAATTATATTAACCCCCTCCCACCGCTGCACTGTAAATTTACATCGCTGCAGCCTATGCCTGGTGCTGCAGCGATGTGAATTTACTGCAGAGGATGACACAGGCATGGGAGCTACGCCTGTGACATCCGCGGCGGGTCCCAACTATCAGTGATAGCCGGGGACCCGCCGCAACTCTCAGCACCGGAGCCGCGCTCCGGTGCTGAGTTAACCCTATAGATACTGCGGTCATCACGACAGCAGTATCTATAGGGCTCCGGAGAGACAATTCTCCCTCTACTAAGGGAGAATTGTCTCTCTGGTGTCCATCGGGGCTCTGCGAACTGATCGCAGAGCCCCGATGGTATCCATCTACGGAGGCCGGAAGGGGGAGGGAGGACAGAACGCGCGCTGGGCGCGTGCCTGTGAGCTCTGCCGTCTCCCCTCTCTCCCCTGCCTCTGTTATAAGATAGTAACAGCGGCAGGGGACATCGGAGAGGCGGCAGAGCTATTGGACATCAGCTTATGGGATCTTTATGATCCCATAAGCTGATGTAAAATCACGACCTGGGCATTGAGGCATCAATGATCCCAGGTTATGAAAGGGTTAAGGAACAAAATGTATAGCACTAAGAGTATGCTGACCGTATAGGTGTAATAAATGCCATGGAGGTGCTGCTGGGGTCTAAAACGATCTGGTAAATAAGCATTCCTCATCAATATACTGTCCCTAGATAGTGAAAACTGAAAGTCATAGACTCACAAAATATTAGGAGTATTCAATGGCCAAATAATCCTTCCACCAAATCATGACTACTACTGTATATCTACCACACATACATAGGTACTCATATATAATCACTTCACATATATGGTCATATACCTGTTTTACACTGGAGCTCTGCAAACTATAAAAATATTGTAGACCTGATGTAATTACAGTATAGTTCATCCTGTCACTTAACATTTCCCTTTTCCTCTCTATTCAGCCCAGACCCCCATAAATACTTCTCCCAACTATGACTCTGAAAACTTTGTTTTCCCCTTAGTATACTACATGGTATTGTATGTTTCCATACAGTAATAATATCCTCTTTGTAGACCCATGTGATCCAAATTGGCAGGAAGCACCTGTGTACATAAGGGGAGGATCTCCTAGTATTCTCCCATTCTACCTGCAGAGGAATGGAGAGAGGTAAGAGCTTTTTCACACTTGTGTTGCTTGGCGTCCACTTTTTCCGCCGGTGGCGCCTGTGGGGTCTGGGGGGGCCTTTTAGGGTCTGGTCCTGTGACAATGGGGTTGCAGGGCCATTCCGTGGCCCCCCTTCTCTGCTTGCGCACGCTTTGTGGGGATTGTGGTCGCTGACCGACACAGTGATGTTTTTTGGTTAGGGACTCATGTGTATCAGAAGACCTGCACGTGGTACATGAGGCAATATGGTTCGGCCAAATTATATACTAACTTCTGATGTTGGTTTTAAATGTAGCTGAATAAGCTTTTGTGTCAGCCATGGGTGCGATGTGCAGCCATTTCTGTCTTTTTGGCTTGTGCATATTTTATGTATTCTGTCCCTTTTTTCATTGTGGCTAGCACTTGTGCTTTGTAAGACCCATGTGATCCAAATTAGCAGGAAGCACCTGTGTACATAAGGGGAGGATCTCCTAGTATTCTCCCATTTTACCTGCAGAGGAATGGAGAGAGGTAAGAGCTTTTTCACACTTGTGATGCTTGGCGTCCACTTTTTCCACCGGTGGCGCCTGTGGGGTCTGGGGGGGCCTTTTAGGGTCTGGTCCTGTGACAATGGGGTTGCAGGGCTATTC
The DNA here is from genome assembly GCF_027789765.1 of Dendropsophus ebraccatus. NCBI lineage: Eukaryota > Metazoa > Chordata > Amphibia > Anura > Hylidae > Dendropsophus > Dendropsophus ebraccatus. The sequence continues at coordinate 36,964,292 of NC_091468.1, forward strand.
CGTGGCCCCCCTTCTCTGCTTGCGCACGCTTTGTGGGGTTTGTGGTCGCTGACCGGCACAGTGATGTTTTTTGGTTAGGGACTCATGTGTATCAGAAGACCTGCACGTGGTACATGAGGCAATATGGTTTGGCCAAATTATATACTAACTTCTGATGTTGGTTTTAAATGTAGCTGAATAAGCTTTCGTGTCAGCCATGGGTGCGATGTGCAGCCATTTCTGTCTTTTTGGCTTGTGCATATTTTATGTATTCTGTCCCTTTTTTCATTGTGGCTAGCACTCGTGCTTTGTAAGACCCATGTGATCCAAATTAGCAGGAAGCATCTGTTTACATAAGGGGAGGATCTCCTAGTATTCTCCCATTCTACCTGCAGAGGAATGGAGAGAGGTAAGAGCTTTTTCACACTTGTGTTGCTTGGCGTCCACTTTTTCCGCCGGTGGCGCCTGTGGGGTCTGGGGGGGCCTTTTAGGGTCTGGTCCTATGACAACGGGATTGCAGGGCCATTCCGTGGCCCCCCTTCTCTGCTTGCGCACGCTTTGTGGGGATTGTGGTCGCTGACCGGCACAGTGATGTTTTTTGGTTAGGGACTCATGTGTATCAGAAGACCTGCACGTGGTACATGAGGCAATATGGTTTGGCCAAATTATATACTAACTTCTGATGTTGGTTTTAAATGTAGCTGAATAAACTTTCGTGTCAGCCATGGGTGCGATGTGCAGCCATTTCTGTCTTTTTGGCTTGTGCATATTTTATGTATTCTGTCCCTTTTTTCATTGTGGCTAGCACTCGTGCTTTGTAAGACCCATGTGATCCAAATTAGCAGGAAGCACCTGTGTACATAAGGGGAGGATCTCCTAGTATTCTCCCATTCTACCTGCAGAGGAATGGAGAGAGGTAAGAGCTTTTTCACACTTGTGTTGCTTGGTGTCCACTTTTTCCGCCGGTGGCGCCTGTGGGGTCTGGGGGGGCCTTTTAGGGTCTGGTCCTATGACAATGGGGTTGCAGGGCCATCCCGTGGCCCCCCTTCTCTGCTTGCGCACGCTTTGTGGGGATTGTGGTCGCTGACCGGCACAGTGATGTTTTTTGGTTAGGGACTCATGTGTATCAGAAGACCTGCACGTGGTACATGAGGCAATATGGTTTGGCCAAATTATATACTAACTTCTGATGTTGGTTTTAAATGTAGCTGAATAAGCTTTTGTGTCAGCCATGGGTGCGATGTGCAGCCATTTCTGTCTTTTTGGCTTGTGCGTATTTTATGTATTCTGTCCCTTTTTTCATTGTGGCTAGCACTCGTGCTTTGTAAGACCCATGTGATCCAAATTAGCAGGAAGCACCTGTGTACATAAGGGGAGGATCTCCTAGTATTCTCCCATTCTACCTGCAGAGGAATGGAGAGAGGTAAGAGCTTTTTCACACTTGTGTTGCTTGGCGTCCACTTTTTCCGCCGGTGGCGCCTGTGGGGTCTGGGGGGGCCTTTTAGGGTCTGGTCCTGTGACAATGGGGTTGCAGGGCCATTCCGTGGCCCCCTTCTCTGCTTGCGCACACTTTGTAGGGATTGTGGTTGCTGACCGGCACAGTGATGTTTTTTGGTTAGGGACTCATGTGTATCCGAAGACCTGCACGTGGTACATGAGGCAATATGGTTTGGCCAAATTATATACTAACTTCTGATGTTGGTTGTAAATGTAGCTGAATAAGCTTTCGTGCCAGCCATGGGTGCGATGTGCAGCCATTTCTGTCTTTTTGGCTTGTGCATATTTTATGTATTCTGTCCCTTTTTTCATTGTGGCTAGCACTCGTGCTTTGTAAGACCCATCTGATCCAAATTGGCAGGAAGCACCTGTGTACATAAGGGGAGGATCTCCTAGTATTCTCCCATTCTACCTGCAGAGGAATGGAGAGAGGTAAGAGCTTTTTCACACTTGTGTTGCTTGGCGTCCACTTTTTCCGCCGTTGGCGCCTGTGGGGTCTGGGGGGGCCTTTTAGGGTCTGGTCCTGTGACAATGGGGTTGCAGGGCCATTCCGTGGCCCCCCTTCTCTGCTTGCGCACGCTTTGTGGGGATTGGGGGTTGGTTATCAGTATAGTTTTTTATGCAGTTTTTAAATTTTCAAGTATGTTGGCATCATACAGTGGTATTTACTGTACATGTTATTTTGGCACTTTGCAATAGATTTTCTTAGTGGCAACATATGGATAAATGGTATCGTTATTTATACCTTGTATGACAATTTACCATTTACTTTGTACTGTAAATGAGAAATCCGAGCAGTACATCTCTCTACAAAGTGCACTTGCTGGAGGCAGGGTTTAACCTCTAAACCTCACTGTTTGTATGAAAAATAAATGTTTGGGAGGAAAAAAGGGAAATGAATTGATTCTGAAGTGAAATGGTATGTCAGAGAGATAATGTGAGATAAACCGTAAGTAAATATTATGGAGGATTTCTTTTTGTGCAGCAAGGTTACTTCTGATAAATCTGCAATATAAAGAACATAAAGCGAACATATAGAGTAAACATGTTATTGTCTTCTGGAAAAAGATAAAGGTCGAAATAGTTGAATTTAATGACAAACTGTCCAGCCTATAATTACATGTGAGATTAGAAAGGAGATTTACAGTATGCTGCCTGAACCATGGGCAGCATGAAATCTTGATAGGCTCCCTTATTACAGGAAATGTCATCAGAAAATGACCTAGTGTTTAAATAAAGTATTTACTGTATTTACAGTAGGTCTGAAGTAAATCGCTTCATTCTTATACTGCTCATCAGGCTGTGGGCTTTGAAGTCTGCTCCACTCCCTGCTGCTCCTCCCCTGGTGCTGGGAAAAGACTGGATCCAGCTTTTCCCAGCATTCGGGGAGGAGGCTCATGGAGCGAAGCAGACCAAAGCCTATAGCCTGATGAGTAGAATGCAGGAACGAAGCAATTCCTACTGTAAATTCGATCATCTCTAGTTTTAATGTTAAATACTCAAAACAAGAGTCCATGGAGCCACGGTTGCGAGTCTCAAAACACGGGATAGCCAGATATCTCCAGCCTGATCTCCTTGAGTTCAATGATTACTGTGTTTTGCTAGTTTTAATGTTAAACATATATTTTTTAAGAATTTTGGTGATAGTTTCTCTTATTTTTAATTTTACTATATACAGTATAATAAAATATACCCTGTTTCTCAAAAAAATAAGCCATAGCTTGATTTTGCTGTGTTTTTTGAGTAGGCTTCAAATATAAGCAAAAATAAACCCTAGTTATAGTTAGAGTCCCCAGCACTAGGTTATATCACATGATGTAATTGACATGATGGAGACTAGACATACTGTAGCTGCCAACCATACTGGACAAGTGCCTCGCTAACATGTTGAAAGCCAAACGACAGCAACGATCAGCCAACATTGTTCATGTCGGCTGATCGTTGCCTTCTATTACACAGGACGATTATCGCCCATAACAGCAGATATCGGCCGAATACGGCCAATAATCGTTCCGTGTAATTGGGCCTTAACCCACAATATCTGCTCAATATTCCTTTCTATCAATCTCAATATTCCTCTCCCTGTACAATAATCTCTGCACACGTCAATGTAAATGAAAAAAAAATTACATTCATAAAATGAAAATCGATTATGAAAAGAGCTTATTCCAATATCTGGCTCTGATAAGTGGAAAAAAAATCTAGGTAGTACTATCTAGGACAATATTTGACTCTGAAATGTTCAGTGTTTTAGAGATAAACATAACTTAAAACTAAGTGGTAGCACTGGGGGAAGTGTCTGGGAGGCAGTCTCACTGGCTTCTCCTTGCCCATCTTGGATTGATTTATTTATTAAGTTGGGGAACTGTACCCAGATACTTCACCCTAGAAAACTGAAATGTTTAAAACTTTGGGGGTTGGGGGTTATCAAGACCAACGTATCAGCACACTCCTGTTACCTGAATACCTTCCCTGGTATCCCATGCCAAATGTATTGAGAGATGCAAGCCATGCAGCAGCCTCACAAATCTTGGTAAAATAGGCACAGTGGGAGGTAGAAGCCCGGTTCATGCCTTGCGGTAGGAACGTTTTTGCAGCAGAGACACAAGAAAAAAAACACATAAGGGAGCCTGGATGATAAGTATAGTTTTTTGTTTTATTATTATTTTATTGCACTCTGAGCATAGTTAAAGTGAAACCAAATGCAGTGGGTGGTCAGCACTCTTGACAGGGTGTTTTCCTGGCAGATGGATGTGCTGCTACTCTCTGGATCAAATAGGTAAAATAGGCACAGTGGGAGGTAAGAGCCCGGTTCATGCCTTGCGGCAGGAACGTTTTTGGTAAAATAGGCACAGTGGGAGGTAAGAGCCCAGTTCATGCCTTGCGGCAGGAACGTTTTTGCGGCAGAGACACAAGTAAAAAAACACATAAGGGAGCCTGGATGATAAGTATAGTTTTTTGTTTTATTGTTATTTTTATTGCACTCTGAGCATAGTGAAACCAAATGCAGTGGGTGGTTAGCACTCTTGTCAGATCCCCTTAGGGCCCTATTCCACAGTAACGATAATCGGCCGGATCGGCCCCATTTGGCCCGATTCGGCCGATTATCGTTTGGTGAAATAGAGAGAACGATCAGCCGATGATCGTGTCATCGGCTGATCGTTCATTTAGGGCCAGACCTAAAATCATTGTTCCCCCACCGCGCATCGCTACGGTTGAATAGCGGTGCGCGGCGGGCGACCGACGATTTGAGAAGAAGCAGCAGAATCATCATACATTACCTGGCTGCAGGCCGCCTTCTCCGCACTGTCTTCATCCCCGGGTCCCGCGCGCTCTATCTTCTGAATGGCCGGTCAGCTGACGGAGCGCTCAGCCAATCACAGGCCGGGACCGCCGCGGCCTGTGATTGGCTGAGTGTGGCCTGTCAGCTGACCAGCCACTCAGAAGATAGAGCGGGACCCGGGAAGGAGACGGAGCGGAGGACAAGCTCTGCAGCCAGGTAATGTATTGCTGCCAGGGCTGCAAGGACATCGGTAACGATGTCCTTGCAGCCCTCGCTCAACGATCATCGGGCTGTGGAATAGGCCCAGTAAACAAGCAGCGATCTAGCAGATCGCCGCTCGTTTACATCGTTGATCGGGCCCTACTCGGCCCGTGAAATAGGACCCTTACTCTTGACAGGGTGTTTTTCTGGCAGATGGATGTGCCGCTACTCTCTGGATCACTGTATGGAAAGGCATGTGAATGTTCCCTACCTTATGACAGGTGACAGCCTTTTATTCTGTGGAGTCTCAGATGACCTAGCTTAATAGAGCTATGATTAAGGTAAATCTGTCGGCCTTTTAATTACGAAAATAAAGCATTTACATTTTTTTTTTTAAGAGAGCTGGAGGAAATTGTTTTGTTTATTTCCATAGTTAAAGTGATACTGTCACCCCTTTTACTTTAGCTTCATTTCATCGTTTAACAGTGTCAACTAGGTGGAGCTTCATGGCAGTTGGGCACCATATCCTGGCTGAGGAGAGGGCCCAACTGTCATGAAGCCCCACCTAGTTGACACTGTCCACCAATGAAGTTACAAAAAAATTTAGAGCAGAAAGAAGATGCAGACAAGTTTTTATACTGCTATATCTCAAATGTTCAGAATCTAAGCTTGTGGATGGTGCAGAGAACCGTGCATAGAGTAAGGGGGAGACAGTATTACTTTAAATAGAAGAAAAAAAAATATTCTCTGAATGGTAACACAGGCAAGCACAGAAAATTTTAAAACCTACACCAACTCGGAGCTGGTATCGTTTTAGTATCATTTTTCCATCCCTAAAAATTATAAATGAAGCTGGCGAAGGTGGCTCACATGGGCCCTATGTGAAAAAATATTTGCAAATAGACCATTTACGAAATTTTTACGCTGATAGGGGCCCATCTGCGCCTAAAAAAGGCATTTTTGCATTTCAACAAATGTCCGCCTTTGTGTATAAGATACTAGATGAAAACTAGTATATCCAAGTCCAATATTAGATAATACTGTAATTCAAAGTTTTGAGACTTGTCATTCTTACGCTGTAATACTTCGCCTCTGATGAATAGACATTACGTAACATATAAAAACATAAAGCCTCAGTAGGTATATTTCAAAGTGACAAGAAAAAGATTAGCGATTTGTGAGGGGGTAAAGGAAAAGTACAGTACAATATTTAAAAGCCCTTAATAAACACTTAGCGAAGCTCAAAATACCTATTTAGCTGCGGTTGCACAAGCCATTTCTGAAGCTCAGTGGGAAAAGTTTAAAAGTCAGAACTGAAGCGATTTGAATTGAGCTGTCATATTATATTCACAAGCTTCCAGCAGCTAAGGTACTGTGTGAATACAAAGGAAACACTTAGAAAGTAACTTGAGGGATTTGCAAAAGTTCTATTTTTTTTGTATCGCCACAGAAACATTTACGTAATTTTGAAATGTGAGTAATAGAACATTTGTTCTCCCATACTGCTTATTTCCATCTAATCTTACAAAACGAAGGCTCCTTAAATTGTAGACCTTGTCTTCATCTGGTCTCGACAAGCAAATGGATTGCTTTCCTTTGTGTGAACCTGGTACGGGTAGGGTAGCATTTTTTTATTATTTTTTTTTGCAATCTAGCAGATGCTTGATTGTGAATCATGTATGCTTATTTTCCTTTGTATGTACCAATGTAGTCTGCTCATTACATCTATTGGTGTTATTTCGCTTCTAAATTGTATACAAAAAGATGTAGCCCGTCTCTCTTTCAGACAGAAATAGGAGATTATATGAGTAATAATATTTTTGGATGTAAAATGACTGACCACATTGTAACAGCAAGATTGCAGGATGACTCATTACATATACTGACACTATGAAGGAGCTGTTATGGCTTCAGCCACATCCAGACCTATCCAGCATGATGATTATCACTGACTTCCTAGACAAATGCATAATATACTGTATAATATTCTGTATAGCCAAAAAGGTTCAAAAATATAAAAGTTATCATTCAATATCACAGATGGCTGATGCATACCATTTTTCCCAGAACAACAGACAACAGGGGACAATATACAAAAAAGGGGTCTCAGTGTGATTCCCCAACAAATCAGGAGACTCTAGGACTGAAAATCTTCTAGGACTGAAAAATATGTATGGAAAAACAGCAGCCCATCTAATATATATTCACAAAACTCATTGGTGAAGATAGAGAAAAGCCAATGTTTACTTGCAATGTCACCTAGGGGGACCTTCACAGCAAATGGGCCCCCTCTCTTTTATGGACCTAGGTGGAGCTTCACAGCAGTTGGGCCCCCTTTTCTATATGGGCAGTGTCACCTAGGTGGAGCTTCACAGCAGTTGGGCCCCCTGTACTACATGCACAGTGTTACCTAGGCGGAGCTTCACAGAAGCTGGGCCCCCTCTCCTATATGGACAGTGTCACCTAGGCGGAGCTTCACAGCCATTGGGCCCCCTCTCCTATATGGACAGTGTCACCTAGGTGGAGCTTCATGGCAGTAAGGCCCCCTCTCATATAGGAAAGAGGGGACCCAATTGCTGTGATGCCCACTTAGGTTACATGTTAGTAACTGAAGTGGTTATTTTATGGTTGCTATGGCCATGTGTAAAGCAGGAATTTTTGTGTGATAGACACAGCTAATTGGGCAAACTGTACTGTACTGGCCTATACTACTGCTCTATGGAAGCCCAATATGGTCTTCGTAGTGTAAGGATAGGCTGCTGAGAACACATTTAAATTTTTCAGGGTATTTATAAAATACAACCAGTATTGCCTTTGAAGGTGTCACCAAGGCAATGAATTATGGCGTTTACACCTGAATAAGTTGCTGGAGATATGCTTCCATGATTGTAGCTCCAGATTAGCATTATGGTGGCACCCAATGGTAGTTAACCAGTCTCTACTGTCTGTTATAGCGTGCAATCCCAGGCTACCCTTTCTCTCTACACTGAATGGGGCTTCCTGCCAGCAGAGAAAGCAATTAACTCAATATTTTTATCTAAAGTTCTGTAGAATCTATTTGGGGTGTTTTTTTTATCTCCTGTTTTTTGTTTTGTTTTTGTTTTTTTCCCCCTGCAATATAAAATATAGCATCCCTGTTTTTCTTCTTTTTTTTTCCTCTTGCAATTATTTGGGAAAAAATCAAATGGCTCCATGTGTCAAGTGCTTTCCACTCTCCTTCAAGGCTGTTATTGCTGCCAGAAATGCTTGGTTTAAATGCCAACTTGAAGAGTGTAAATAGTTTGCCCCTAAACAACCAGAATGACTGGACCTATTTAAATAATAAAAAAAAAAAATTCTGTATTTATAGGGTGAAAACTTTTTTTTAGTATCAGTGTAGCTACAATGTATATGATGATGTTTTGAGCTGGAAGAGTTGTGTTTTTTATGGCAACATCTTGTCATACATATAATCTATTAATTAGCTTATATTTTATATACTATAACTTCCTTAAGCAGTCTTTTATTTTGTGTTCAATGTTTAAAATACAAGATGATGATGATAATAATAATTATTATTATTAAATATTAGAAATATTTAAAATAAAGACAATGAATAGATTGTTGAAATTTACTGTTACAATAAAATATTAAATTTCAAGACAGTAAATATTTTTCTTTCTAAACACTGTAGAAGGGTCTAATACTCTGTATGCAAAGCCAATAAACCAAAACCAGAGATCCAATAATAGGGAATCTTTTCAAGGGCTAATTAATAATAATTAACACAGTAAATATTGTTTCTGTTCAATAGACGAATGGCTATAAAATATTTGATTCAGACAGAAACTCCATTGTCTATTATTCGAACAAGAAAAAGTAATCTTGCTAGAAATATTTTGAATTACCGCTAGCAAACACATGAAGGTGGAAATATTGATTGGTGGACAATAGCTGGTATATTGAGTATATTGCTAGCATGTTCCTACTTGTGTTATTGCTGGGGGCGCTTCAGCCTAAGCTGTTTGATTTATATTACTAGCAATATACTCCTTTCAAAGAATTACTTTTAAAACAATATAACTGCTATTTTTTGTTCTTGTTCCTCAACGATAACTTAATCAGTTAGAATGTGGCAAACATGGTCTTTTGTCACTAGAGATGAGTGAGTACTAAAATGCTTGAATACTCGTTACTTAGGTTAAGTATTTTCTGATGCTCGAGGGCTCGATTCGAGTTATGAACCCCATTAAAATCAATCAAAGACTTCACCATTTTTTCAGGAGCCTCCTATTCGGGAAAGGTGTCTGGTGCACCTGAAAACTTCAGAAAGTGATGTAAACACCATGGAAGTGGAACAGGCACAGCAGTGGAGTCATTTAAATGTAAATTTTCTAAGTATCAATAGTACAAGCAATTATTTAATAAACTCAGTAACAGGTTTTATTAGGGTGCGTTCACACCTACAGGATCTGCTGCAGATCTGCAGCAGATTTGATGCTGTGTTCAGTTATTTAAATGAAATCTGCTGCAGAAAATCAGCTGCAGATCCTGTAGGTGTGAACGCACCATTAACCCTTAGACGACCCAGGGCGTATAGTTACGCCATGGAAGTCTGTCCCCAGACGACCTAGGGCGTAACTGTACGCCCTGGGTGTTATTCCCGCTATGAAGCGCGCTCCGGAGCGGAGAGCGCTTCATAGCAGGTGGGGGCCGGCTGCAGTGAGCAGCCGGGACCTCACCGGCAATGACACGCTGCAGCGATCGCGCTGCCGCGTGTCATTAACCCCTTAAACGCCGCGATCGCGGCGCGACCGCGGCGTTTAAGTGTAAGTGACAGGGGGAGTCCCCTGTCACTTACCGATCGGGACCCCCGCAGTGTGACTGCGGGGGTCCCGATCGGTAAAACGGACTGCTGGAGGTCTCTTACCTGCCTCCATGCGGTCCGATCGGCGCTCTGCTACTCTAAGCCTGCACAGGCAGGCTCAATGAGCAGAGCGCCGATAACACTGATCAATGCTATGCCTATGGCATAGCATTCATCAGTGTAAAAATCAGACTAGTGTATGTAAAAGTCCCCCAAAGGGGCTTCAAAAGTGTAAAAAAAAAAAAGTTAAAAACACCAACACACTACCCCAAAACCCCTCCCCCAATAAAAGTTGAAATCACCCCCCTATCCTATTATATAAATAAAACATATAAAAATAAATAAATAGATAAACATATAATATACCGTAGCGTGCGTAATTGTCCGATCTATTAAAATATAACAAGTGTCATTGCGAACGGTAAACGGCGTACACGAAAAGAGGGGAAAAAGTGCGCGGATTACCGATTTTATGTTACATTATATATATAAAAAAATTAATAAAAAGTGATCAAAACGTCCGATCTTCACAAATATGGTATTAATAAAAACTAGAGATCATGGCGGAAAAAATGACACCCCATACAGCCCCGTAGGTGAAAAAATAAAACCGTTATAAGCGTCACAATAGTCCCATTTTATTTATAATTAATTGCCAAAAAAAAGGATTTCATTAAAAAATACATATATAACATTAGAGAATCTGTGTAACCTGCATATGGTTGTGTTCAGACTGACCTATAGAATAATAGTATCATGTCGCTGTTACCATATATTACATTACGTAGACACAGGAACCCCCCAAACGTTACCATATTGCATTCTTTTTTGCGATTTCACCAATTTATATCTTCATAAATAATATATTTGGAATTCCGTCACACATGTTATGGTAAAATGAATGACGCCATTACACAGTACAACTATTCCTGTAACAAATAAGCCCTTACATGGCCTGTAGATAAAAAACTGAAAGTGCTAGAGCTCTTAGAAGGGGAGGAGGGAAAAACGGAAACACTAAGATCAAAATTCAAAAATCGAAACACTGGGTCATTTTGGGCCTGGTCCTCAAAGGGTTAAGCAAAAAAATTTACTTTTGCAGCTTCCCCCCTCATTTCAGAAGAAGCAGGATTTCTGTGTCCATTATGGTCTCCAAAATGCAGAGCTGGTTATCCCCTCTTCCTCCTCACTTAGCCCCCTTAGTCCCTTTCCACTTTAACCCCTTAACAACACAGGGTGTATATTTACGCCCTGCGGTCGTTAAGGGAGTTCAGAGCAGGGCTCCGTGGTGACCCCGCTCTAAACTGCCGCGGTCCCGGGTACCACATGTAGCCCAGGACCGCGCCTATTTGCGAGCACGGTCCGATCACCGTGCCCGCTAATCAAGTAATCAGATGCAGCTGTTGACAGCTGCATCTGATTACTAGTTGCAGCCGGTCCCTGGTGTCTAGTGGCCGGGTGTCTGTGTCGTAATGGAGCTAATTCCAGCTCGGCACTCGATTGCTTCTAGCTGCAGCAGCCGGAAGCAATCCAGTGCCTATCTCATTGATCTATGCTGTATAACTATACAACATAGATCTCAATGAGAGATAAGTGTGCTTGTACTAGAAATCCCCCAGGGGGGCTTCTAGTATAAGTGTAAAAGAAAAAAAAAACTGTTGTTGTTAATAAAAGCCCCCTCCTCTAATAAAAGTATGGATCACCCTCCCTTTTCCCATGTTATAAATAAAAATAAATAAATAAAAAAACATGTTTGGTATCGCCGCGTGCATAATCGCCCAAACTATTAATTTATCACATTCCTGATCTCGCACGGTAAACGCTGAAGAGCAAAAAAATCCCAAAATGGAAAATTGTGCATTTTTGGTTACATCAAATCCAGAAAAAATTTAATAAAAAGTGATCAAAAAGTTGCATAAGCGCAATCATGGTATTGATAGAAAGAACACATCATGGCGCAAAAATTGACACCTCACACAGCCCCATAGACCAAAGGATAAAAGCGTTATAAGCCTGGGAATAGAGCGATTTTAAGGAACATATATTTGTTAACAATGGTTTGAATTTTTTACAAGTCATCTCATAATATAAAAGTTATACATGTTACATATCATTTTAATCGTAAGGACTTGAGGAACATATATAACAAGTCAGTTTTATCCCAGGGCGAATGGCGTAAAAACAAATACCGCCCAAATAAACAAAATGCGTTATTTTTTTCCTGGTTTTGCAGTGTACTTTTTGAAACAATTTAGCCTGTCATTGCAAAAGTACAATTAGTGGCACAAAAAAATAAGGGCTCATGTGGGTTTCTAGGTGAAAAATTGCAAGTGCTATGGCCTTTTAAGCACAAGGAGGAAAAAATGAGAACGCAAAAATCGAAATTGGCCCGATCCTTAACCCCTTCGGGACCAGGCTAATTTTCGTTTTTGCGTTTTCGTTTTTTCCTCCTTGTGCTTAAAAGGCCATAGCACTTGCATTTTTCCACCTAGAGAACCACATGAGCCCTTATTTTTTGCGTCACTAATTGTACTTTGCAATGACAGGCTGAATTTTTGCATAAAGTATACTACGAAACAAGAAAAAAATTCAAAGTGTGGTGAAATTGAAAAAAAACAACGCATTTCTTTTATTTGTGGGAAATGTGTTTTTACGCCATTCGCCCTGGGGTAAAACTGACTTGTTATGCATGTTCCTCAAGTCGTTACGATTAAAACGATATATAACATGTATAACTTTTCTTGTATCTGTTGGCCTGTAAAAAATTCAAACCATTGTTAACAAATATATAAGTTCCTTAAAATCGCTCCATTCCCAGGTTTATAGCGTTTTTATCCTTTGGTCTATGGGGCTGTGTGAGGTGTCATTTTTTGCGCCATGATGTTTACTTTCTATCGATACCTTGAATGCGCATATACGACTTTTTGATCGCTTTTTATTACATTTTTTCTGGATTGGATGCGACCAAAAATGTGCAATTTTGCACTTTGGGATTTTTTGGTGCTTACGCCATTTACCGTGCGAGATCAGGAATGTGATTAATTAATAGTTCGGGCGATTACGCACGCGGCGATAGCAAACATGTTTGTTTATTTATTTATTTATTTATTTATTTACTTTTATTTATAACCTTGGAAAAGGGGGGTGATTCTGACTTTTATTAGGGGAGGGGGCTTTTTACTTATAACAATACTTTTTTTTAAACTTTTACACTTATACTAGAAGCCCTCCTGGGGGACTTCTAGTATAAGTGCACTGATCTCTTATAGAGATCTCTGCAGCATAGATATGCTGCAGAGATCCATGAGATAGGCACTCGTTTACTTCCGGCTGCTGCAGCCGGAAGTAAACGAGTGCCGAGCCGGGGATGGCGCCATCTTGGAGTGGTCCCCGGCCGGAAGCACACACAGAGTGTTTCCATTTAATGACAGCAAACAAGGTCGCTGGGTGTTTCCAGTTAGTGACAGCAAACAAGGTCGCTGGGTGTTTCCACTCAGTGACAGCAAACAATGTTACTGGGTGTTTGCATTCAGTGACAGCAAACAAGGCTACTGTGTGTTTCCATTCATTGATAGCAAACAAGAGTACTGGGTGTTTCAATTAATTGACAGCAAACAAGGTTACTGGGTGTTTCCATTCAGTGACAGCAAACAAGGCTATTGGGTGTTTTCAATCAGTGACAGCAAACAAGGTCGCTGGGTGTTTCCACTTAGTGACAGCAAACAAGGTCGTTGGGTGTTTCCATTCATTGACAGCAAACAAGAGTACTGGCTGTTTCCATTCATTGACAGCAAACAAGGTTACTAGGTGTTTCCATTCAGTGACAGCAAACAAGAGTACTGGGTGTTTCCATTCATTGACAGCAAACAAGGCTACTAGGTGTTTCCATTCATTGACAGCAAACAAGGCTACTGGGTGTTTCCATTCAAATATGTAGTAGCAAATCTACAAAGGGTAGTGCATTTTTGGGAACTTTGTAGTTTAATAGATATGTAAATGAGGAGGTTTGGTGTATTAGGGCAGTGCACTCAACCTCTTCAATCTATCTTGCGATATCGACTAATAATATACTCTAAACCAGTTGCTCTCAATTCCAGTCCTCAGGCCTCACCAACAGGTCATGTTTTAAGGATTTCCTTAGTATGGCATAGGTGATATAATTATACTCAGTGCATCAGGTATGATCACAGGTGTTCTTTGTATGGGATATCCTGAAAACATGACCTGGTGGTGGCCATAAGGACTGGAATTGAGAAGCACTGCTCTAAACATTCTATGATCCCAAAGTTACACAGTTAAGTAACAGAAAATAGGGACATATAACTAAATATGCTATCGACTGATTGTCTACCAGTCTCAAACAAAGGGGCCCCTTTGGACTTTTTCTGCACAGAACAGAGAACTCAAACTGTAACCAGACTCAAATTAATGGGGTAAAGCTGCAGGTCCTACCCAGGTTTGAGTTAGCAATGATTATGTGGAGGAAAAAAAATCTTGTGCGCACCTCTTGCAGACCCACCATTCTATTGATTGGTGGTGGTCCCAAAAAAGTCTTTAAATATGTACAAGAAATTGCTAAATATTGCAAATATTGTTCACCTCCTCACTTCATTGTCAGTTTTTTTTGTGCCCAACACACATGATACTTCCTTAACAATAAATGATAAATAGCATGCATCACCGGGAGAACTGAAGGTGTTCATATGACTCAACCTCCATGACCAGCAAAACATTTCTCTTTCCCTTAGAGCTGAGATAAGCTTTTGTTTCTGCACATTTAATGGAGAGTGAAGGCTTTACAGGTTTCTTCTGTGCTTATGTAGGAGTAGAAAGCTATTTAATCTGATGATCTCCGGGTAAAAGTCAATCAACCTTTTTGAGAACACGTACAGGAAGCAATTACTTAGACCTGATGGAACTGTGGGTGCTGTTCCAGATTTACAGCACAATAGTAAATCTGCAGAGATGTAAAATTGCATTAAAATTCTTTAAGAGTGTGTATGTAGTAATTATGGAGTTTAATCCAGAGGAATTATTGTCAAAGTGATTTTATAAAAGTGGACTTTTTTACATCTGACTAGCTGGGAAAAATCCTTATTACATATGAAATAAAAATAGAAGTTTAAAGTTTAACTGTCATTTTTCAGAAATTAATAAATATCAATAGTACAAGCAATTCTAAGAAACTCTGTAATAGGTTTTATTAAACAAAAGAGTTTCTTTTCTCATCTTATCTCATCAAGCTCCCAGATAAGCACTGATCTTTCTGACCTCTGAATTCAGCATTTTATGTGCCCAGTCTCCAAACTGCTGGGCAGCTTCTCTTCTCTCCCTGTTCACTCACCCCCCTTGACCCCTCCCCCCTTCTTAGTTTATAATGGACTCACTTGCTCCTCTGTAATAAAGAAGGATTTGCCTGATAATGCACAGACAAGAAGTGAGGGGGGAAGGCTGGAAAAAAGCTTTTTGAGTACAACAAGAGACTTTTTTTTTATAAAACCTACTACAGAGTTTCTTAAAATTGTTTGTACTATTGATTGAGTTACACTTGAATTTTTTGTTAGTCTATCAATTGTAACAGTTGAAAAAAAAATAGAAAGTGCTGCACTCAAAAGTAATACGTCATGGTGCCGCAGGGGGAGTTCAGAGAGGGGTCCCGCCGGGAACCCGCTCTGAACGACGCTGCTCCCGGCTGATATGTGCAGTCGGGGAGCGCCTCTATTAGCCGCTGCGGGTCCCGTTGTCGCGCTGGCTAATTAAGCCTCTAAATGCAGCTGTCAAACATGACAGCTGCATTTAGAGGCTTTGCTCGCACATCCCTGGTGTCTAGTGGGACGGATCTCCCCCCCCGCCATGCGATCGCGGGGGGAGATCCGTTCTTCTGCCCAGGCCGGGACTCTGCGTCGCAATGACGCTGATCCCGGCTTGGCAATACATTGCCCTGGTCTGCAGCAGGCCAGTGCAATTTATCACCGATCTGATGGATCTTTGCTGTGTATATACACAGCATTGATCTCTAGGAGAGATCAGTGCTGTGTATATACAAGTCCCCCAGGGGGACTTCTAGTTAATGTAAAAATAAAAGTAAAATTTTTTTTTCATTAATAAAAAATCCTCTCCCCTAATCAAAGTCCAAATCACCCCCTTTTCCCCATTTTATAAATATAAATAAACAAATAAATAAACATATTAACTATTATCAAAAATTCGCATATGCGCAATCAAGGTACCGATTAAATTACATGTGATGGCGGAAAAAATGACACCTCACACAGCCCCATAGACCAAAGGATAAAAGCGCTATAAGCCTGGGAATAGAGCAATTTTAAGGAACATATATTTGTTAATAATGGTTGGAATTTTTTACAGGCCATCAAATAAAATAAATGTTATACATGTTATATATTGTTTTAATCGTAACGACTTGAGGAACATGCATAACAAGTCAGTTTTACCCCAGGGTGAACGGCATAAACATGAAACTCCCTGAAATAAAAACAAATTCCTTTTTTTTTCAATTTGACAGCGCAAATGATTTTTTTTCCGGTTTCGCCGCATATTTTATGGGAAAATAAAGTCTGTCATTGCAAAGTACAATTGGTGTCACAAAAATAAGGGCTCATATGGGTCTCTAGGTGAAAATACAAGTGCTATGGCCTTTTAAAAAATAAAGTGGAAAAAGCAAAAGTACAAAAATGAAAATTGGCTTTGACCTTAAAGTGACACTGTCCCCCCCTTTGTGCATTCTGACATCTCTACACAGGTGTAAAGGGTAAATTTTGCGGTTTTCATACTTCATTTTATATCATACGCTTGTTCAAGTGCTTGTTCTTGTTGGTGCTTGTTCAAGTAAAAAGTCATCTTTTATCAACTGCAGATTGTGTTAAGTGGGCGTGGCCTCGCGGCGTTAGCGCCACTTAGCCCCGCCCACAATGCCACGGTTGTCCCCGCCCCCTCGCCGGCCATTGGAACAGGCTGGCCGAAAGGTCTAGACCACACCCCCTTTACGTCGGCAACCAATGGGCGTCAAGGGGTGGGCCAACGGTGCCGTTGTGAGCGGAGCTAAGTGGCGCTAATACCGCGAAGCCACGCCCACTTAATACAAACTGCAGTTGATAAAAGGACACTTTTTACTTGAACAAGCACCATGACGTATGATATGAAATAAGGTATGAAAAACGCTAAATTTACCCTTTACACCTGTGTAGAGATGTCGGAATGCACAAAGGGGGTGACAGTGTCACTTTAAGGGGTTTAAGCAGACATGGGCATTGTAGGGCCTGCGGACAACACCCAGCCCACTAACTAGCTCTGACCTGCCAACATCACTGTGTCTGTCTCACTGTCCCCCCAGTCTCCCTCACATCACATGGCCAGGCCCTCGAAAACCATGCCAATTTCTCATGTGGCCCCAAGGGAAAATGAGTTGCCTACCTCTGCTTTAAAGGATAAAAGTCCCTGTTCGTATATGCTATTGGGGTCTATGGACATAATAGAGAAGGGTTCCCTGCTTAGGATAGCTCAACAAACAGATTGATGCATGTAAGCATGTAGACTTCAGTATTGCATGGACTGATATTCATTGCAGTGACCACTCTATAAGGCAGCATAGTATTTTTGCTCAGTATTTTGGTCCTCATATTGCAATCAAAACCAGGAGTGGATTAAAAACACAGATAGGCACTGTGTGCACTGACAAGGTTTTTTGCTGCCGCTATTTACTGAATAGCGGCCGCAGAAAATTGACATGTCAGTTTTCTCCGGCGCTGCTAGGCATCCTGACCAGAGTGTATACTATGTGTATACACTCCGGCCGGGATTTCCTCAGCCTGCAGCACTACGTAAGTACCGCAGGAATCACAGCCGTTGTAACAACGGCTGTGATTTCTGCTGAACTTACGTAGTGTGAACATAGCCTAATACTGCATTGACCTTGCTGATGTTTTTGGGGTACAGAGAGCTGGATCTTCTATAATCTTCCTCAACAGGTCTAAACTGAAAGGAGGCTATAGAAAGACAATCCCTTCTTGTACATTCAAAGTTTATCTTTGTTGTGCACCTTTTCAGGGGACTTAAACAGTAGATGTGATATAAAGCAAGTTTATATTTTACATTATTATTTTTTTTATCATGGAAAACACAGCACTTCTGATTTTCTGACTTCCTGTTGTTTTTTTCTTCTCTCAAACAGTCAGAAAACAGAAAATCCTGTGTTTTCAAGGCCATCTGAGCACTCACTCACTCATGATTGATGCCGTGACACAGGGGCGGACTGGGCCACCGGCGGACCGGGGAAACCCCCGGTGGGCCCCAAGCAGGAGTAGGCCCCGCCCCCCAGTCAGGGAGCACAGTCCCCCCGCATCGGGGGCCCCCCGTGCTCCTGGGGGGCCCACTCAGCCGCCGATAGCTGGCCGGCACCTTCCCTTCCTTGTGATCGCAAGCTTGCGATCACAAGGGTGCTGCCGCCTCCGCCGCCGCTCCGACAGATGAGCAGCTGCTGGTCCCGGCAGCGTCATCACCACTGAGCTCTGTGCGCGGTGCGGCTGCTAGGACTTCCGGTTCACGTAGCGCATACCGGAAGTCCCAGCCGCTGCCGCGCGCACGGAGCTCAGTGTTGATGGCGCTGTCCAGGACCAGGAGCTGCTCGTCTGTCGGGGAACAGAGGAGAAGAGACCAACGACGGGGGAGCGTGTTGACAGGTGAGTTGAGTTTCGGTTTTGTTTTTTTTATCATAGGGGGGAGATGGACAACATGAGGGGGGTGGGGGAGAGATGGACAACATGAGGGGGGTGGGGGAGAGATGGACAACATGAGGGGGGTGGGGGAGAGATGGACAACATGAGGGGGGTGGGGGAGAGATGGACAACATGAGGGGAGGGGAGAGATGGACAACATGAGGGGGGTGGGGGAGAGATGGACAACATGAGGGGGGTGGGGGAGAGATGGACAACATGAGGGGGGTGGGGGAGAGATGGACAACATGAGGGGGGTGGGGGAGAGATGGACAACATGAGGGGGGTGGGGGAGAGATGGACAACATGAGGGGAGGGGAGAGATGGACAACATGAGGGGGGGAGATGGACAACATGGGGGAGAGAGATGGACAACATGGGGGAGAGATGGACAACATGGGGGGGGGAGATGGACAACATGGGGGGGGGAGATGGACAACATGGGGGAGAGAGATGGACAACATGGGGGGGAGATGGACAACATGGGGGGGAGATGGACAACATGGGGAGGGGAGAGATGGACAACATGGGGGAGAGATGGACAACATGAGAGGGGGGGGAGATGGACAACATGGGGGAGAGATGGACAACATGAGAGGGGGGGGAGATGGACAACATGGGGGGGGAGAGATGGACAACATGAGGGGGGAGATGGACAACATGAGGGGGGGGAGATGGACAACATGAGGGGGGGGGGGAGATGGACAACATGAGGGGGGAGATGGACAACATGGGGGGGAGAGATGGACAACATGGGGGGAGAGATGGACAACATGGGGGGGGAGATGGACAACATGGGGAGGGGAGAGATGGACAACATGAGGGAGAGATGGACAACATGGGGGGGGAGATGGACAACATGGGGAGGGGAGAGATGGACAACATGGGGGGGGGAGATGGACAACAATGGGAGGGGAGAGATGGACAACATGAGGGGGGAGATGGACAACATGAGGGGGGGGAGATGGACAACATGGGGAGGAGATGGACAACATGGGGGAGAGATGGACAACATGGGGGGGGAGATGGACAACATGGGGGAGAGATGGACAACATGGGGGGGAGAGATGGACAACATGGGGGGGAGAGATGGACAACATGAGGGGGGGGATGGACAACATGAGGGGGGGGGGGGAGATGGACAACATGAGGGGAGAGATGGACAACATGGGGGGGAGAGATGGACAACATGGGGGGGGAGATAGACAACATGAGGGGGGGATGGACAACATGAGGGGGGAGAGATGGACAACATGAGGGGGGGGAGAGATGGACAACATGAGGGGGGGTGGAAAACATGAGGGGGGGGGGTGGACAACATGAGGGGGGGGATGGACAACATGGAGAGGAGATGGACAACATGGGGGGGCTATAGGGGGAGATGGACAACATGAGGGGGCTATAGGGGGGGATGGACAACATGAGGGGGCTATAGGGGGGAGATGGACAACATGAGGGGGCTATAGGGGGGATGGACAACATGAGTCTATAGGGGGGAGATGGACAACATGAGGGGGCTATAGGGGGGAGATGGACAACATGAGGGGGCTATAGGGGGGAGATGGACAACATGAGGGGGCTATAGGGGGGATGGACAACATGAGGGGGCTATGGGGGGATGGACAACATGAGGGGGCTATAGGGGGGAAATGGACAACATGAGGGGGGTATAGGGGGGAGATGGACAACATGAGGGGACTATGGGGGGATGGACAACATGAGGGGGCTATGGGGGGAGATGGACAACATGAGGGGGCTATAGGGGGAGATGGAAAACATGAGGGGGCTATAGGGGGGGTGGACAACATGAGGGGGCTATAGGGGGGAGATGGAAAACATGAGGGGGCTATAGGGGGGGTGGACAACATGAGGGGGCTATAGGGGGGAATGGAAAATATGAGGGGGCTATGGGGGGGATGGACAACATGAGGGGGCTATGGGGAGATGGAAAATATGAGGGGGCTATGGGGGGTTGGACAACATGAGGGGGCTATAGGGGGCAATGGACAACATGAGGGGGCTATTACTGAGGAATCGACAACATGAGGGGGCCATATGGGGTGAATGGACATGAGGATATCTATATTGAAGAAGGACAACTTGAGGGGGCTATATATATGGGGATGGACAGCATAAGGGGGGTACCTATATGAGGGATGGACAATATGGGGTGCCATTTATAAGGGGGACAACAGAGGGGGGACCATATACTGTAAGGAATATATATATATATATATATATATATATATATATATATATATATAGAGTGAGGGCGTACAGGGGCCAATACAGATGTGCAGTGTGTAGAGAGATGAGGATGGTGACATAGTGAGGAGCCTAATATGTCTGTCTGGCAGATTCTGTGGATTCGTGGCTCATAGAAGTTCTCATTATGGCCCAGGACGGATGGAGAAGATGAAAAGGGAAGAACTCCGATCAGAAAAGACGTCCCCTGTGAGTCACCTGATATATTTGCACTGTAATGTATATGGTGTATAGAACCTGTGTAGAGCTGTGTCTACCTCTATATGACTGGATGAGGTGATGGTGATCTGTGTACAGTGAATCTTATTCAGTAGCAGTGGTGGTGTTAGTCAGTATGTGGTGGTATTAGTCAGTAGCAGTGGTGGTATTAGTCAGTATGTGGTGGTATTTGTCAGTATGTGGTGGTATTTGTTGCTTGTAATCCGGTACTGTTTTTTATTGTTTTTAGTATACTAGATTTGGTCAGTAACAATATAGTGATGGTATTGGTTGTGGTGTGGCGGTAATATTTTCCCCTTGTATACTGGTATTATTGGTATACAGGATTTGTTCAGTAACAGTATGGCGGTAATATGTATGGTGATAATATTTCCCTCTGATATACTGGTATTATTAGTAATATCACTCTCAGTATACAGGATCTGGTCAGTAACAGTATGGCGGTAATTGTGGCGGTAATATGTATGGTGATAATATTTCCCACCTATATACTGGTATTATTGGTAAAATCAGTCTCAGTATACAGGATCTGGTCAGTAATAGTATGGCGGTAATATGTGTGGAGATATTTGCTCTTTATATACTGGTGTCATTGGTAACTGTATGACTTTTGTATCTAAGTATACAGCGTTATCATACAAAGGAAATTGTCTTATAGCCCAATTACACTGGCCAATTATCGGTAACAAGCGCTCCTAGGAAGCCCCATGTAAAAGTGTCAGAGATCAGCTGACAAGCAAACGCCCCATAGTCGGCTGATTTGATCTTTTGTGCGGCTGTAAAAATCATTGCTGTCGGCTGCACATCTCTGTGTATTCCTGCCCTGCTGATTAGCAATCGTTTGCAGCCCCATACTGCCCCAAATCACGCCGTGTAACTGGACCCTTATTAATGTTACCATAGATAAGTATGGTGGCTGAAGGGTGGGCCCTAAGAATGATTTCCCCTGGTGGGCCCAAGGCACTCCAGTCCGACACTGCCGTGACACATTGAGCCGTGACACTCTGAACTGACTGGAATTCCTGTGTTTAGTCCGTTTTTTACAACCAACACAAGTCAGAAAATCTGCCTTTAGGGGACTGGACCTGGATTTCTGGTAAGTTCAGCTTTGTTTTACAGCAGGATAACAAAGAAAAAATAATGAATGTAAATTGCAAACTCGCTTTATATCACATATATTGTTGATATACAATAAATGTGATATACAGTGACACATTAAGGATAGTTCATATAGTCAGTAAAGGGGTTATTTGGGTTGATAAAATGTTTGTCATATGGCTGGAGGAGTGGGGAAAATTAAAAGAAAAATCATACTCACCTACCTGGTACCCACAGCTCACCTCAATATCTTCAAGTCGTACACTTGTCACCACTTGTTCCTGGTTTCAAAACAGTTCTCAGCAGGAACTGCCAATTTAGCCAGTCAGGACACCACTGTGGCAAGTGATTAGCTAAGCAGGCAGTTCTTGCTAGAATGACTCACCATAAAAGAAGAAATGAGCGGTGAGAAGCAGGGGATTACAAAGTACTAGAACCGGTGCTGGGGGACCCAGGTAGGTGAGTATAGCTTATTTTTTTATTTTTCCACAACTCTTGCCATGTATAAAATGTTTTCAACCCACAGAACCCTTTTAGTAACACTTGTTCATAATAGTGTGCA
This sequence comes from Dendropsophus ebraccatus, assembly GCF_027789765.1. Lineage (NCBI taxonomy): Eukaryota > Metazoa > Chordata > Amphibia > Anura > Hylidae > Dendropsophus > Dendropsophus ebraccatus. Next base: position 36,986,974 of record NC_091468.1, read on the forward strand.
CCGGCACTACCATAAGGTAAGGCTTAATACTGGTAGCTGGATGAGGTTACACACAGACTAAGGCTATGTTCACACTACGTAAGCTATGTAGTATTTAGTAGCTCACGTAGTGCTTCCTTCTATGGAATCCCGGCTGGAGTGTATACACATGGGGGGACATTTATTAAGTCCGGCATTTTTTGAGCCGGGCTTAAAAATGTTCCCGTAGCTCCGACAGTACGCAGATTTATATAGAGGCGCACTGCCTCTACTTAAATCTGAGCGCACGGAGGGAAACCTATGCCAGCTCTGAGCTGGCGTAGGTTTCCTTATCATTTTTCCGTGCGCAAGATCATAAATTCTGCGGACCTTAATTCTGACCTGTTCACCTGTGTAATGGTGTATGTGATTGCATGGCTAGGTTCAGCGTGAACTGTGTTATGGATTGGTGAACAACTCCAGAAAGGAATTTAGCCATAGATAATAAATGGCATACTGGAAAGGGCAGGATGTCCCAAAGCTGACCAAAACTGCTGTTAAACTAATGCTGGTAAATCTTGGTGTCGGGCCAAATGTATATGAAATAAAGTTCATAGGTTTAGCTTGTTATGTTAAATATTTCTTCAGGTTGGCTGTAATTTCTTAGAGTCTACATGGAATAAGTTATTTTTTTTTAGTGCTGACAGATGAAGTATATCTGTGAGATATGTAGGCACTGTTATTCTGAAAATCACTTCAGTTCAGTCCTACTTTTATTTGACTCTTGTAATTCTTACCATTCCATCTGTCATGCTGTGAGCGCTCCACATCTGCGCGTGAAAATTCAGAAAACATCAAGTAATAGAGCAGAACATAATAATAAGAAAGTGGAAATTATAAGACGCTTCTACTTCTGCTGTGAATGATGTATGGGTGATCTTTTTGGACATGTTTTACTACGGTACATTGGGAATTACAACTAAATATATATATATATATATCAGGAATGACATGATAAAACACCATATTTAATTGATCACTTGTATAATGCTACTTCTTAGAGTATCTATAGGCTGCACCTTAGTAAATAATGATACATTAGCAAAACAGTAGTTCCAAAAGGCTAATGTTTCTCCTTAAAGAAAGAGCCATAGAGATGTGTAGAGATTTATAGTCCATAAATGCTCCATTTGGAATTCTGGGAGGGATATGCAAAGCAGCTCTCTACACTATTTTGGGGTAGCTTTCCCTTCAATTTAGTATTTAACTAAGAAGCCTGAGGACAAGAATGGGCATTTAATGAGCCAAGACAGAAAGTCCCCAGAAGGAGAGGTTACCCATCTGTAGACAAAGCTACTTTAACATCTGTAGACAACGCTGCTTTGCATACTCTTCTTAAACACTTTATAGTAAAATAGTTCCGTGTACAGTATTAGTAAGTGTACTCACTGTATATACTGACAGCAGCTTCCTGTGGGCCTCATAGAGCTAAAGAGGTAGTGAGGCGCTAAACATTTATTCACAAAATAACACACATTACAAAGTTATACAACTTTGTAATGTATGTTACGTATGTGAATGGCCCCCTTCCCAGTGTTCCCCCCCACCCGGAAGTGTGGTGCATTATACTCACAGCATTCGTGTCGACCCCCAGCCGCCATCTTGTGACAATGACGACATCTTCGGGAGGCCGGACGAACCGCTCCAGACGTCCCTCATGCCAGCCCCCCTCTGCCGCATCATCAGCTACTCAGCCATGATTGGGGTTGACACAAATGCGGTGAGTATAAAGCCCCACACTTCCGGGTTGGGGAGGAGCACGGGGAAGGAGGCCATTCACATACATAACATACATTACAAAGTTGTATAACTTTGTAATGTGTGTTATTTTGTGAATAAATGTTTAGTGCCGCACTACCCCTTTAAAACCTGACTCCTTTCCTTCAGGCTGTGCCGTCCTGCTCTGTTGTCATTCTGTTCACAAGAGGGCTATGACCATGCCCCATCTCCCAGTGTCAACCACTGAGTCTTTATATGCCTATGGAGGACACAGAGGGAGGGACATGGTCACATGATTCTCCATGCCGGCCATCTTATGGGCAGAATCACCTCAGAGCAGGACAGCACAGCCTGGAGGAGAGGCATCTGATTTTAGCTCTATGGGGTACACAGGGAGCTGCTGTCAGTAAGAGTTTTAGTTTCAATCCACAGATCTTCAGTAGCTAGCTAGTGTTCACATAATGATTACCTCTAGAATTCTAAATTAAAAAACTGTGGTTTACTTTCATGGTTTGTATCGTTCCTTACTGTATATCCTTAGGCTTTACCCTAGGGGATAGATTTCATGGTTTATCAGTTGATCAGTATGAAAGTTTGTGTCTCTAGATCTTCTCAGTAGAAAACTCCCTTATTACTCTCTGCAGTTTAATCTAGAGGATCATTGACCTAAGAAAAAATACATGCCATCAATACAGCTGAATTACTTTAAGTGGCCATACGTTCAGCCAACAGATATCTCCCCAATCTCATCACATCAACGTTCATCACATCTCATAACATCAACATTCGGTATAGCCAAACATTGTGGTGCCCTTTATAGGGAGGGGTAAGCCATAGACAGAATGTTCTAGTGCTGACTTATTTCTACAAAAACAAAAGGGGCAGGTCACCTTTCTGTCTCTAACTGTTGGTACTGTCCAACTCCAACTTTCAGTACTGAGCTTAGAGACAAGATTCAGCCAAGCCAGCCAAGATAGCAGAGAATGATGCATCATCTCAGGAGGGAGTCTGAAGCTGCTGAGACACCAAAACATGTTAAAGGGGTTATCCAGCGCTACAAAAACATGGCCACTTTCCTCCTACTGTTGTCTCCAGTTTGGGTGGGGTTTTGAAACTCAGTTCCATTGAAGTAAATGGAGCTTAATTGCAAACCACACCTGAACAACAGTAGGGGGAAAAGTGTAGGGGGAAAAGTGTCCATGTTTTTGTAGCACTGGATAACTCCTTTAACCCCTTAAGGACAGAGCCTGAAATGGCCTTAATGACAGAGACAAATTTTATGAATATGACCAGTGTCACTTTATTCATTAATAACTTCGGGATGCTTTTACTTATCCGGCTGATTCTGAGATTGTTTTCTCGTGACATATTGTACTTTACATTTCTGGTAAATTGGAGTCGATACTCATAACAAATCTTTATGAAAAAAAACCAAATAATGTGAAAAAATGTGAAAAAATGCATTTTTCCAACTTTGAAACTTTTTTGCGTATACAGAAAGTGGTTATACCACATAAATTATATATTAAATAGCATTAGCAACATGTCTACTTTATGTTGGCAGCATTTATTAAACTATATTTCATTTTTTTTAGACAATAGGAAGCTTAAAACATTAGCAGCAAATTTCCAAATTTTCAGTAAAATTTCAAAATCAGATATTTTTAGGGACCTGTTCAGGTTTAAAGTGTATTTGAGGGGCCTGTATGTTAGAAAGCCCCACAAAGCACCCCATTTCAGAAACTGCACCCCCCAAACTCTGCAAAAGCATATCCAGAAAGTGTTTTAACCCTTTGGCCGAGTCACAGAAATAAAAGCTAATTGTGTAAGGAATTTCTGTGCAGAGATTTTATTGTAATCCAATATTTTTCATAATTATAAACCTATTACCAGAGAAATGCACCCCAATAATTATTGTCCCGTTTCTGCAGTTTATAGAAATACCCCATATGTGACCCTATTGCGCTATTTGACGCAACCACAAGCCTCAGATATAAAGGAGCGCCTAGTGAATTTCAACGCCTCCGTTATATTTGGTCATTTCTGACTGTACCACTTCAGGTTGGCAGAGGCTCTGGGGTGCCAAAACCTAAAAAACACCCCTAAAGGGACACCATTTAGAAAACTACACCCCTCAAGGAATGTAACAAGGGGTGCGGTGAGCATCTGGACCCCACAGGTGCTTCACAGATTTTCCGAACAATATGGCGTGAAAAAAGAAAAATTAATTTTTTACACTAAAACGTTGTTCTAGCCTTCAATTTTTCATTTTCTTAAAGGGATAAGAGGCAAAAAAAGACAAAAAATGTGTAGCGCAGTTTCTCCCGAGTACGGAAATACCCCACATGTGGCGATAGAGTGCCAAGGGGGCGCAGGACGAGCCTCCAAAGGGAAGGAGCGCCAATTGGCTTTTGGAAGCTGAATTTCACTGAAAAGGATTTCAAGGGCCATGTCGCATTTACAGAGCCCTCGTGCTGCCAAGACACTGGAAACCCCCCACAAGTGACCCCATTATGGAAACTACACCCCTCAAGGAATCTAACAAGGGGGGCAGTAAGCATATGAACCCCACTGGTGATGGGCACAAATGTGGAACAATGTGACGTGAAAGGGAAAAATTTCATTTTTTGACTTTCATGGCACAAATGTGCCCGTCATCAAGGGGTCCATATCCTCACTGCACCCCTTGTTAGATTCCTTGAGGGGTGCAGTTTCCAGAATGGGGTCACTTGTGGGGGGTTTCCAGTGTTTTGGCAGCACGAGGGCTCTGTAAATGCGACATGGCGTTCATCATCCATTCTAGCCAAATCCAACCTCCAAAATCCAAATGGCGCTCCTTCCCTTCGGAGGCTTGCCCTGCATCCACATGGCGCTTTATGTCCACATGTGGGGTATTTACGGACTCGGGGGAAATTGCTCTACACATATTGTGTGTTTTTTTCTCTTTTAACCCCTTGTGAAAATGATAAATTCAAGGCTAAACCAACATTATAGTGTAAAAAATGTAATATTTCATTTTCACGCCACATTGTTCCACATTTGTGCCCGTCACCAGTGGGGTCCATATGCTCACTACACCCCTTGTTACATTCCTTGAGGGGTGTAGTTTCCATAATGGGGTCACTTGTGGGGGGTTTCAACTGTCTTGGCAACACAGAGGCCTTTTGAATGCAACATGGCCCCTCAAAATCCATTCCATCCAAATCCAGCCTTCAAAAACGAAATGGCGCTCCTTCCCTTCAGAGGCTTACCATGCACCCGCATGGCGCTTTATGTCCACATGTGGGGTATTTACGGACTCAGGGGAAATTGCTCTACACATTTTGTTTTTTTTTCCTCTTTTAACCCCTTGTGAAAATGATAAATTCAAGGCTAAACCAACATTATAGTGTAAAAAATGTAATATTTCATTTTCACGCCACATTGTTCCACATTTGTGTCCGTCACCAGTGGGGTCCATATGCTCACTACATCTCTTGTTACATTCCTTGAGGGGTGCAGTTTCCATAATGGGGTCACTTGTGGGGGGTTTCAACTGTCTTGGCAACACAGGGGCCTTTTGAATGCAACATGGCCCCTCGAAATCCATTCCATCCAAATCCAGCCTTCAAAAACCAAATGGCGCTCCTTCCCTTCGGAGGCTTACCCTGCACCCGCATGGCGCTTTATGTCCACATGTGGGGTATTTCCGTACTCAGGGGAAATTGCGCTACACAGTAAATGTTTTTTTTTATCTTTTAACCCCTTGTGAAAATGAAAAAATCATGACAAGATTAATGATTTAGAGTAAAAATTTTACAAAAATTACACTAAATGTTGGTCTAGCCTTGATTTTTTTCCATTTCCACAAGGGGGTTAAAAAAGAAAATGAACACAAAACGTGTAGGGTAGTGTCCCCTGAGTACGAAAATACCCCACATGTGGGCATAATGTGCCATATGGGCACAGGGCAAGTCACCAAAAGGACAGAGCGCCATTTAGAGGCTGGAATGGAGGATGGAGGCCACGTCGCAATTACAAAGCTCCTGTGCTGCCAGGACAGTAGAAACCCCCGACAAGTGACCCCATTCTGGAAACTACACCCCATAAGGAATCTAACAAGGGGTGCAGTGAGCATATGGACCCCACTGGTGACGGGCACTTACGTAGAACATGTGCCGAGAAAATAAAAAATACAATTTTTTTCATTTTCACGTCCCAAACGTGGCTGTCACCAGGGGGCCATATCCCCGCTGCCCCCCTTGTTAGATTCCTTATGGGGTGTAGTTTCCAGAATGGGGTCACTTGTGGGGGGTTTCTACTGTCCTGGCCGCACAGAGGCTTTGTAATTGCATCATGTCATCCTCTAATGGGAATGGCGGCCATACCTACTTAGCTGGGGAAAAGGGACAATTCTAATTTATTTGGGGGTATTAGGGCAATTATTAGTTTATAAGGTTGGAAATGACAGGTGTCCATCAAACTCAACCTGTGTTGATCCAGAGGAAGGCAAAAAAAACCCTCCTAAGTCAGACGACAGTAGCCTCATCACTGGGGAAAAATTCCTTCCCGACTCCATAATGGCGATCAGAATAATCCTGGATCAGGGTGACCCCTGAAATAGGAATAAGGGACAGAATTTAGATAATGTAGAACCCCAGTGACGTGTGGTGCGCCTTGGAGCGATCCAGTATGCAGAGGCCGGGGTGATCAGGACAGGCATCACACTGGAAAATGGTGTCCTTCCTGATCCCCTGTTACCCCACACTCTGCACTTCTTCTGGGGTCTCCCGTTCTCCAGTGTGGGGGACGTCACCTGGAAAATGTTGCCCTGGTGCGATACGGGGTCCTTCATATCCAGAAGCGCTGGGTCTGCTCCATGGCTGCTAAATATTAGGGCTCTGTTACTGCTTCTGATATGGTCGGATCGTGCCGCAAGCTACAGTAGCTCGGGCAGCGAGGGACCGGAAGAAGGGGGCGCTGGTATAAAAGTTATCCCCGTACAGGTGGTGACCTTTATCCAGCAGTGGGAAGATCAGTTCCCGGACGATCTTCCCACTAACTCCGAGGATGGGGGGGGGGAGGGGGCATCTGGGGCTGGATTCGGGTGTCCCTTCCTACATACATTCTAAGGGTACATGCACACTGCGGAATCGCGACAGATAACCCTTCGTGCATTCCGCAGCTGGCACCCACCGGCGGACTGATGCAGGTGCACGTCTCCATCTGTGTCATAGACTCCATTCTATGCACGGGCGGATTCCGCTCTCTGTCCAACGTGTTCATTCTTTGGACGGACGATGGAATCCGCCCATGCATAACATGGAGTCTATGACACGGGTGGAGACATGCGCCACCATCAGTCCGCCGGCGGGTTCCAGCTGCGGAATGCACAAAGGGTTATCCTTCGCCATTCCGCAGTGTGCACGTACCCTAAATCTGTAAGTGTACCCTGAGGTACGCTCACAGAGTTTGTAGAATTTCACTCCATACCGCCATCTCTTATTGGGACGGTACTGGCGGAAAAGACGTGTCTGGGGGGCAGCGTACACTACGCTACCCCCCAGACACGTCACTGGATGATGAGGATGAATGGAGGAAAGAAGGATCCCCCCCATTCATCCTCACTGGCTGTTTCGGTGTCGGAGGCAATAATAACGTATCCCTCTGATGCCGAAAACACCCTGGGGGCCATCTTTATACGGGGATTGGTATATGGGGTATGTAGTGGTGTAGTGTCAAACTTTATTCAATGTAGTGTGGTGTAATGTAGTGTTTTTTACGTGTTTTTTTACAGTAAGTATAAAAAAAAAACCTACGCCAACAAAGGAGTTGCTGATAAATGCCGCACTTATGTGCGGCACTTATCAGCAGACCGTGGCAGTAGAATATAGAAAAAAAACACCCTACGCCAAAAAGGAGGAGTTGCTGATTAGCAGCGCACTTTCGTGCGATGCTGATCAACACTCAGCGGCGATAGGGTGTGGAAAATAGAAAAAAAAAAATTTGAAAAAAAAAAATATAATTTTTTCTACATTCTGAACATCCCTGTAGCTGCTGATAAGTGTATTACACATATCAGCCGCTAGAGGGCAGCAGAGCGCAAAATACGGAAAAGGCCGACGCTGGAGCCGAAAATAGCCGAGAGAAGCCGAACGTGACGTCACGGAAGAAGCCGAAGACCCGAACGAAGACGAGGACGCCGCGAACCCGGAAGACGCCGATCAGGAGCCCGGGACAGGTGAGTAATGTACAAATACCTGCTCTGGACCCCTCGGCTACCTAGCTGAGGGGTCCAGGGCAGGTATTTACTATTTTGTGGGACTCTGATCGCTGTGCCACCGGCCCGATCGCCGTGAACGATCGGGCCGGTGGCACGGCGATCACCATTACTTTTTACAGTAATGGCGGTCGGTGCCGTCCTCGGACAGCACCGACCGCCATTTTTTTCCGGGTCATCGGGTCGCCGATGACCCGGAAAGGTTCCGATCGCCGCTATTGGCTGATCTGAATTGATCAGCCTATAGCGGCGATCGTAAGCACGGGGGGTGTTAACCACCCCCCGTGCCGTGGAGCTATGATGGCCTGCTATGATTTATAGCAGGCCATCTTCCCCGACCGCTGTGTGTGAACACGCAGCGATCGGGGAAACATCGGGCGTAAATTTACGCCCTGATGCGCCAAGTACCAGGGCGCGAGGGCGTAAGTTTACGCCCGATGTCGTTAAGGGGTTAAAGTCAGTACAATTTGTCATAACACTATATTTGCAAGTTACATTTATTATGGTGATAGTTTTATTTAAAGGACATTTGTCACCAGGAAAATGCTACCTAAGCTATCAGCCTTAATGTTATAGAGCAGAAAGAGCTGATATATATCTTTATAGAAATTATTCAGTATAACCTGTAATTTATTGATTAAAATCCCTGATCTTTCCATGCTAAAGAGTCCAGCCTATTGTGTATTGTGTGACACCGCCCACTGGACTCCTTAACACAGAAGCAGCAGAGATTTAATTGAACAAATTACAAGTTGTTATATATCAATCTGCTCAGTTGTTCCTGCTCTATAATATGATATCTATAGATTAGATTGCATTGTCTTGGTGACAGCTTCTCTTTAAATATAATTTACTGATGTCATAGTATCCCTTTAAAAGATTATTTTTATAATAACAGCTCCCATCTTTATGTTCTCACCAATAAGTCAAACAGGAGGGTGATGAGAGTATTGGATTGGAGAAATAGACTGTGTTTTATATGAATTTTGCATGGACTATGAGACTTATTGACTGAACAATATTGTTTCTATTTCTTCCCATTTTAGTGCTCATTCTAATTGTTGATTTTCTTTTACCACAAGGGCCCTGTGGTTGATTTGATTATATTTTTATTTTTTATTTCACATGATTGAACATTTTAGTATTATCAAGTACCTAGCGGATAGATTTCTTTGGTTTAATTTTCAACCCCCATTTATGCACCTGGTATTGCATCTTCTGTTAAACTCGGTATTTCAATTGTCTCAGTGAGCTGAACCTACTTGTTGCTTTCTCTATTTTTTACTTCAATCAACACTTGAAGATTTAAAAAATGGGTCAGTAAGGTCAAAATAAGACAATTTAAAACTACTGTATGAGGGTTGTACTGTATATTATCCTCATTTTTGTATAAGTTTAATCTGAGTAATTTGGTTGCTTTTTATAGTCCAAAAAACTACAAATAATACTAAGGCTATGTTCACACACAGTTTTTTTCAGCTCTGTTTTAAATGACGGACGCCATTTAGCTGTGTGGTCTCCCCTTAGTTGGCAATGACGGCTGTTGGTACATTATTCTAGTTTGGGGTTACTAAATGACATTTAGGTGTGGCTTAATTGGAAAATCCATTGAATTCAATAGTAAAAACTGAGAAAGAATGGGGAAAAATGAAAAACTGTGTAAACAACTAATAAAAAAGTCCGCTGTTTGCAAAAGACATCCGAAAATAATTGTCATGATCATTATTTTGTCCGTTGTTCAATACATTGTGTGCATTGGACGTCCGTCATCCCATTGACTTCAATGCATTGCATTGAAATCAATTAAATTGCGTCAAAACGGTCGTCTTTTTAAATAGAAGAGGCCTTTTCTCTTTTTTAGACGTTGTGTGAGCATTGCCTTACAATGAAGTTGACCTTACTATATATGTGTCAGCAGAAGGAGATTCTGATTGTGAGCCTCACACAAGCCTCACAGTACAAATGTGTTGGCAGACAATAAATCACAGGAGATACTGTTAGCAAATTTACTGTATATGAAGAGCCAGCTTTCAAGCTTGAGACCTTTACTTTTGGTAAATCCCTAAATTAATATGATATAGATTTAAAAAAACAACACACACACACACATATATATATATATATATATATATATATATATATATATATATATATATTTATATATTGCTCATGTGTTTTTATACGAGTGCATCTATGGCTGCTGATTCATTCTATACCACTCAAATCTTTCTACCCTGAATAAATAGCCAACAGATGTACTTAGCCATATGAAGCTGCAAGGTGCCAGGCCTTTGTGCATTACACTGTGAGCACTTCCTGTATGGCATTTTCTGTCTTTTGCACACTGTGTTTGAATGATTGCCTGTGTACTTTACTCAAAGACCCGTCAAGTCCAGTTGCTTATATGCTGCTATTCAGTTAAACACATTTTTCTGACAGGTTGTTTAGAACCATCATTAAACAATCACAAATCCAAATATGCTAAAAGGTCAAATGAAAAAAGAACAAAAGATGAGGGTGGCTAAATGTAACTGTACTGTACGGGCTATCAAGGGAGGTTTGATTAGACCTTATGACTCCACTGACTCTGTCTACAAGGGGGGAAATTATAGCATTTTGTATTATGGTGTTGTTTTTCAGTCAGTTTTTTGAGCCAAAATAGAAGTAGATTCAGCATGAAGGAGATATAAAAGTGTTTTCTTTATATTTTCAGTACCAACATGGATCTATTAGAACATTAGTAGTAATTTCATATACATATAAATAAAACAAAATGCATGAAAGGAATAAACTATTAAAATGCCTAATACCACTAACTATAATACAAAAGCATTCAATCATAAAATAAACACAAGGTAAGTGGAGACATTTAGTACACTCTCTACCTTATTTTACCTTCCTGGTTTTGTCCTGTGGAAGGGTCATCAAAATTTTAAATTTAAAAATGTATTATATAGCCTGAATTATTGTTATACATCTTTCACTTTCTTATACTGTCCTTACACTTTCTTGTTTGTCCTTACACTAATAAATTAGCCCATTATAGTCTATGAGGCTAAAGTGTCGGAGATAGTAAATAGGAAAACACCACCAAACTCCAACAACGGGGATCCAGGCGCAGGTCTGACTAATGGTGACCAGATGAATAATATAAAACTATAAAAGTTTATTAAAAAGACCCAACGCCTTTCGGAACCGTACCGTTTCCTTTTTCAAGAGTCATATAACATTACAGGAGAGACACACAACACAACTTATACCAAAAAGAAATAGTGATGTCAATAAGATAGGTGGAGCTAGTAAATGGCCAGGGAGTGGATTGCACTACTGTGAACTACATCTTGGTTTCGCAGCGGGCCTTAGCAGTGAGATCCACTGCAATCAATAACTTTTGACATTTTAAGGGTAGCTTCACATACAGTGAAATCTGCTGCAAATCCTGCTCAGCCAATCAGTGCATGGCCCCGCTGCAGTCAGTGATTGGCTGAGCGGGACCGACGGGAGCTGGGAGCCTCACATGAAGCCGCGGCACCGAGCAGGTAATGTATGCAGCGGGCGATGGGGGGTTAAAAGGGCCGGGTTACATACTCACAGTGGAATTAAAATTCCACTGCGGTTATGTAACCCCATTAAAGTCACAGTATCAGGATTCGCAAACTCGTGTGAAGCTACCCTTATGTGTGAAGCTACCCTTACTCTTTCTATGGTAGAATAAAAACAAACTGGAAGCACAGCTGACTATATGAAAGGTACTGTGTGTCTCTTGGACCTTACAGCTATTTTACAGTGTCTGCAGTTTGGAACAACAGCTGACAAATTTGCTTTAAATCCTGCTAGACATTTCGGGAGAGATATATCAAACACGGTGTAAAGTGAAACTGGCTCAGTCACCCCTAGCAACCAATCAGATTCCACCTTTCATTTTGTGAGGAATGAAAGGTGGAATCTGATTGGTTGCTAGGGGCAACTGAGCCAGTTTCACTTTACACCATGTTTGATAAATCTCTCCCTTCATGCTGAAGAGAACTGTGCTGTCCTCTGTGCTCCCCGCTTGATAATCTTTCACAAGGGCTCAGATGTATAACTGTTCTTAAAACTTCTGGTTTCCAGAGTAGCTCTCCCTGATTTGTGTGTATTATATCCTCTGTTACACAGGTATTACCTTACAGTAATTAAATTACCGCACCACTTAGAGTTATTGCTCTCTTTTTTTGCTTTATGTGCTCCTTTCCCCGCAGTGTTTTATAGTGTCATGGCCAATTAAAAATAAAACCTTGGAGTGGTTAATGAGTTGATTCTTGGTAAAAGCCAGCAACATAAAACCAATGGCACCCTTGCTGAAAATGCAGTTATGTAAATTTCCTTCCAGCATTATTTTCATCCTTATTATACTGTAAATGATACCATAACAATAAACTGTGAACGTGCTTTCCCTTTGAAGTCTTTGCCTTAAACTATTTTTACAAAAAAAACATCATCTGTGAGATAATGGCTGAATACTTTGTAGAATTACATTTCATCCCTAAGTGATTGCTTGTGCGCAAGCTTTTCTGTTGCTTTACTGAATAGTAAAAACCTTCACTGCCAGATATGTTTACTGTCATAATTATGACCCGGATTTTTTTTCCACTTCAAAATAGTAATGTTCTTTTATCCTGATGTCATTAGCAAACTGGTTATGTCACTCTGTGGCTGTTTACTATGCAATGCAATTTTACACTTCCTTTGCATAATTAGGAAAATTTGAACCCCAAAAATGTTCAGCAAAGAACTCTGCTGGATGTATTTTTTATATTTCAAATATATTGTAAGAAAAAAAAAATACTGACAAGTTTGTTTTAAAGTCTCAAAGATCACAACACGTCTCAGCGTATTTACCCCTTAAGGACCCGAGACATACCGGTATGCCATGGGAGCCTGTCACATAAGCGCCCATGGTGTACCAGTATGCTATAAAGTCCAGGGGCTTTAAGAAGTGAGCTAAGGAGCTGAGCTTGCTTCATAGTTTGTAAGAGCCGGCTGCTATTACCATGAATGACGGGCAGTAGTGACTGTGCTGCTGCCTGTAATTAACCCCTTACACACCACCGATTGCAGCGTTTACGTTTCAGTAGCTTAGTTTTCCCTTTTCACTGACTGCTGGAGGTAAAATACTTACCTTGTGCAATCTTTCTCAGGCAGACTATATGAAAAGCTCTCAGATAACACTGATCAATGCAATGCAATGGAATAGCATTGACCACTGTACACAATCTAATCGTTGCTTTTAATAGTAATAGTTTTTAATCTTAATTAAAAAAAAAAAAAATAATATATATATATATATATAGATAGAGAGAGAGAGAGAGAGATAGAGATAGATATAGATAGATACAGATATATATATATATATATATATATATATATATATATATATATATTAAAGCACCTCCCCAATAAAAGTTTAAATAACCCCCTTTACCAGTTTACAAATAAAAGATGTAACAATAAACATAATAATAAAAAGCAATTTAAAGCTCCCATCTAAATAAATATTCAAATAAAACTAGAGCTTGTGGCACAAAAAAATGACACCCTAAACTGCCCTGTATGTGCAAAGTAAAAAGCGCTTTGGTTCTTTGAAGGCTATTGATTTGCATTGAATTGAATTGAATTGTATACAGCAGTTCTAGTTGACACCAATGTACATCAATTACATATATATATTCAATACAGTGCTAATCTATTGTCCGTCACCTCACTATACAAGGCGACCCAACTAAGACATTTATACCATAGAAAATACCCGGACCATAGCCATTTCAACAAAAAATTAATCATTTTATTATGCTACATAAAAACAACAACTCATAAAAACACAGAAAAAGAAGTACTCCCACAATATACAATACAACCTGCGCTATGGGCGTGCATGTGTATTAATAAATTCAAAACATCGTTATTTAATAGTGTGAAGTAGAGATGAGCGAGTAGTGAAATATTCTACTTTCGAGAATTCAAATCGAATAGGCACCGATATTCAACTATTCGAACGAGTATTCGATCCCATTATAGTCTATGGGAAAAAAATTTGCGGCACTTGGAAATCAAAATTCAACCACTTGGAGGTCACAAAGTCCCCCATGAAACCTCCCTAAACGGTGCAAACACCTCCGGAATGACAGTGGGATATTAGGGGGAGCATGCCTGGGTGCACCCAACACCCCAAAATCGCAGTATAATGCCACTCTCTGCAGTTGTGAAGGAAAAATACTTGCAAACGCTTTACGAACATTTATGGCAATGTTCACACATTTTGTTTGTATTTCTTGCGCAGTGTTACATACATGATTCCAATGTGCGTCCGCAAAGCGTCATGTTTTTCGCGCGTATCACACGTAATGCTGTACGAACGGTACTGGAATAGTATGGATGACGTGCCTTTTTCTGGGCTACTGGAACAATATGTATCACATGCCTTTTACTGGGCTACTGAAACAGTATATATCAAGTGCCCTTAGTGGGCTACTGGAACAATATGTATAACGTACCCTTAGTGGTGTTAAACAGGGACACTATAAGTCACTTGTACACACAGGGTACTGGAATGAATACACCTGCTGATGCTGCTGTTATATCATCTATTTCTTAGCACTGAAAAGTGCTTTTGATTCAGAGATGACTTTTTTGCTTGATCTTAGCCCTGAAAAGGACTTTTGGGTTCTGTAGTAATCCTGCCTAACCGAAACGCTGCTAAAACCTATCTTTCCCTGCTCCAAGATCTTTCCCTGGCTAGGTTGAAAGCTCATCTGCGGTCGAGAGGCGGGAGTCAAGTATTTAAGATTCGAGGTCATGTGGTTCAGCTATCCAATGAGGGTAGACGCCGTTTTCGCGCTGCGTGCGTACTCCCAGGGTCCCTCACGGCCTCCCTGCATGGTCATTGGATTAAAAAAAGCGCCAACTGCGATGGGAGGGCTTTCGAATGTTTCCCGTGTATTCGCCTCACTACTCGATTGAATTTGAATCTTTCGAATACCACAATATTCGATCGAATACCTACTCGATTTAATCGTATTCGCTCATCTCTAGTGTGAAGATATTATAATACCAATACAGGTATCAAAAACCTTTGCAAGGAAGAATATTAGTTATTAAAGGTAACTACAAAAGTCCATTAACCATGTCACAGTTACCAAAGCAGTCCATACTGCTAACACCTATCGACGCTTGCCACAATCAAATAACAATAAACATCACACACTCCTTATTTCACCTATAATGTAAACGCAGGCAGACCAAAAGGCACGTTTTGTCACCTTCTTCCGGTCATCTTTGGTCATCTGTAATGTGTAGTCATGTAATATGTTTAGTTGGCAAAAAACAAATCCAAGTTGGCTGGTGTGCGGGAGTATGTGCACACTTGATGAAAGATAACTCTGATCATGTGATCAGGAAAACTTTTGTCAAAGTGAAGCTAAAGTACGTTGGGGAGTGCGGTCAGTCTTCAGTGTTGCATTGGTCTTTACTTATTCTGAAAGAAAAAAAAAACTGTAAGGCTGTGTGAGTTTTTGCTGGGTTTCTTTGTTTACATAGTCAGAACCTAAACTGTCTAGGCTCCATAATGTGAAAAGTACTGCCAGATCAATGCAATATATATTGCATTGATCTGTATGACGAGTTGAATTATTGCTCATACATGTAGCTTAGAGAGACTATTATTGTATATAAAAGAGCATAATTCGTTCCGGGACCATGCTTGTTATTCAAACCACTCTTATACCAAAGAAAATTTTCCCCAAAAAAAACATTTAAAAACCGACCTTTTTCCCTCTAAATGTTGCAGTTTGCATGTTTACAGGTCTAGGTGGTGACGTCTATTTGGTTCCAAATTTTTATTCTGCAGCAGCACGAAGACCCCAAAGGTGTAAAGAAGAACAAGAAGTCCTGGGAGTGATGATACGGCCACCACTGATCTCATCATCATTTAGCCTACCTAGAATTACATGAAGAGACAGAAGCATTTGAGCACCAACATCTAGAGAAGATCTGTGACTCCTCCAAGATGTCTGGAAAAACTCCCTGCTGAGTTGCTTCAAAAACAGTGTACAGTATACCTAGAGAAATTGATGTTGTCCTGAAGGCAATGGACAGTCACAATTATTAATTTGACTTGAATTTATCTTCTGTTCTTTTACATTGCATTTTATCAATTGATATAAAATAAAATATTAGCACTTCTGTTTTTCAAAAGCATTTTTAAGGTCCTATTGCATTGAATGATTATCAACTTCACTTGGCTGATTACCAACTGCTCAGGCCAATAATTTATTTAGTATATCAGCACATGTTGAAAGGCTACAATCAGCTGACATGCAGGATGTCAGCAGATCGTGGTCTTTCAACATGTTGACAGATCAGCGACAGTCTGCAGTACGTTGCCCCATGTAACGGGAGAGGTGGCAGCAGACTGCTGTTGACTTCAGTGGACCACCCAAAAGATCTATGGATCATTCGGGTGGCCCCTTCTGCTGCCCACAGAGAGAACAAGGGAGAAGTAATATGGGCTTTACTCTACAGCATTCTCTCCATGCCTTTTGCACAGTACTATATCTTTTAAGTTAATCCTATTGGCAGCTGCTGTATCCCCTATTTGTGAACGCCTCTGTCATATATCTGTTTAGAATTTTATATACTTTCTCTTGTTCACAAACATTTAATTCTTTTTGATGTATTCTAAAGTGCATTTATATGTTCTACATAGTATAATTGAATTTAAAATATAGTTATTCTGTCATTGTAAAGAATATTAAAAGAGCATTTGCCTGTTAAAATGATAATAATGGAGATATTGGCGGTTGACTGGTGGGAGAATTTCTTCACCAAATCATCTTCTGAATCACAGCTATTACTAAATATTAAATAAAAGTTATAGGCATGGGTTCTTGTTTGGAGACAAGAAAAAAATCGTATACAAAGGACAAATAACTTATAGAGCAGGAAATCACTCACTATTTCCCTACCAAGCAAAATAGTCTCTAGCCAGAGAGGCATAAATAGCCTATTTTGTGTAAAGAATATCAGTTTGGATTCTGAATATTGAAATATAAATCTCCTTGCTGCATAAATTTGAAACATAAATCCACATAGCCTCCGAAATCCTGGGAAATTCATAACTATCAAAGAAAGACAACCAGGAAAATATAGTCACACTAAGAAGGCAAAGAAGAAAAGGTATAGAGAAACAAGCTGAGGCTATATTACCACAACATATTTTACTGGCCGTTTTACAGCTGTCTTTTTAGATGTCCGTCATTTTGGCACCAAAATATAGATGTATTATGCAAATTATAGGCCGTATTTTGCATAATACGGTTGTATTTGACCCCAAAATGATGACTGCCCAAAAAGATGGCCTTAAAATGGCCAAAAGAAGACGAGTAATATAGCTTAAGGAAATTATCATCAAAACTTAATGAACAAGGTATAAAAATTAGTGTTAAGTGAGCATGCTCTATCGAGCATAGTGCTCGATTGGCCATGGAGGTGCTCATTCGACTACTTTGCTCGACCAAGCACCTTGTGGTGCTCGGATTACTGCAAGACAACTTAGAACTCCAGTGGCATGTCCTCAATTGACAGCATACCGCCGGTGTTCTAATGTGTCTTGCAGTAAGCTATTGCATTTTTTCATTCTAATTTTTGTATATTATGTTTTCACGTCCTTTAACCCCTTAAGGACACATGATGTACCTGGTACGTCATTTGTCCACCAATGGGATTCAGAGAGGGGTTGCGCCGCGACTCCGCTTTGAATCCCATCACTCCCGGCTGCTATCAGCTGCCCTCCCCTCAATGACGCAGTTCCATTAGAATCAATGGAGACGTGTCAGAGTGGATGGCAGATCGTCACACTGGGGGCTGGCCAGCATGCCTCTAGTGCTTCATGCGCGGCCAGTGCTTGGTAATAGACAGCCGCTGTGTGCGGGAATTGGGCGACGGTTCAAAAGAAGGACCGCGGCAGTGGCAGCGTTGGTCTATTAATGTAAGAAACAAAAAAAGCGATGAACCGGTGGTACATTCACTTGAAACTTAAATATCTAACTAAATGAGACGGCATAGTACTTTTACTCTTAGTATTTTCTATTATAATCTTAAATTATGCTGTACTTCGGCAAAAAAATTGTAAAATTTCATATTAATAAACTATACAGCCATGTAGTTCTTGTTTGCCGAAAACAAAATCAAATGCTACTAGTGATCATTCAAAAAGCATGAAAAGAAATGAGATGAAGAAAAGGCATTAAGAATTCAGCAAGCTTTTCAATGATTTTGGAGTGCTAAATCTAAAAAGCCTACAAAACGAATGGTAATAAAGAAAACTTTTACCTGCAGGCTATTCTTTTAAGTGAAGCCGTGTAACATGTATTCTAATTTCCCAGTTTTCAGCTAACATCTCATTCACAATACATCTCGATGAATAAAAGTCTCAGATGAATGGATTTCCTTTTGGAAAAGCCCATATTGCCATACTCTTACATATTACACATGATTTTTCCCTTTGTCCTTGTAAATGTTTTCACCCTTGGTGAACAATAGCAGTCGTTTCATGGTTCAGTTAAAAAGCCATATAAAGCTCATTTTAAGCACAAATGCGGAATACACAGCACATTCAGAGGCAATGTTTATGTGCAGAGGTAAATTTGATGCCAATGTAAAGATAAGAAAAATTTGCATTTAGTATGTATGAGATATTGCATAGTAAAAGAGAACGGGTGCAAAGAATCAATCAAACTTTTTTTTACTCAGCTTCTAAAATTGCCCCACAAACAAAGAATTAAAAGGGTATTATATTGAGGGACATATATGAAAGGTCTGCCCGACGCGTACACCGAGGAGAAGGTGCAGATTCACCCTTTCTCCATGGCGTACACCTGCCGTATCCCCCGCTCGCCCAGTGGGGGGGGGGGAGATATGGGGCAGGGGTGGTCGGGGCAAGACGGAGTGGAGGCTCGTAAGCATGAATTATGATCCAAATCTACACCTGCTAGAAGCGTGCGCCTCTAAGTGAGTTCGGCCTCTCTGCTGCCACCTCTGTTCGTGTCAAGAACTGTCCAGAGCAGTAGCAAATCCCCATAGAAAACCTCTCCTGCTCTCCAGACTGGAAAGAATACACTTGGAGACATTTTTTAAAACATTTTAACATAATTTTTAATAAACATCAATTACTAACCAGATTTTTTTGATATGTCTGAAGTTGTCATGTATACAGATGATTTATTGTAGAGTTATGTCCTATAGAACTGTGTGCTATACTAGGGCATGGTACTGCAGCCCCTGATATACTGTACACACCGCCCAAATCCATGTATACAAGCCAAGGATGGTACCCGACACTGATTTCCATTCAAGTCTACATCTACAGAACAAGGTTCAGTAACAGGAGGTTGCATGTGGGGCTGTATAAGATATATACCTTTCATGTATGGCCTTTGCTGATATATACAATGGACCAACAAACAGACATAGGGAATGGACAACATTTTATAAAATTACAAATAACAAGGTAACTATCTGAAAACTGTGACCTAACACCACAACTCACCCAAATCATAGTATAGTCCTTTATAGCCATTAAGCCATTAAGGAGCTCCTACATACTAAAAACAAGCGCTATATGCAGATAAAGACTATTTACTGTATGAATGGAACCATAAACCAGGACGCCCTGAGAGCTTCACGATAAAAGGGGATCTACATTCATCTCTTCCATAAAGACACCATTCAGATCTCTCACTTAACCAAGAAGATCGCTGAGGTGTTTCACACTGATTATAACTCCCTACACCCCCCCACCCCAATACAACTAACCCCCCCCCCACACACACACACACACACAGACACACAACACCACCACCTGTAGGACTCCTCACACTCCTGAGGAGTCCCTTCTCCCTCTGACACCACCTGACATGGCTTTGACTCCTAAAATCCCTCTCACTCCCTATGAAAAAATGTTTTTGGACGCCCACATAACCTTTACGGGTTATCGGCACATTGACAAACACAGTACATACAATTTTGTAGCTCTGTGGTTTTAATCATTTAGGGGGAGATTTAACAAACATGATGTAAAGTGAAACTGGCTCAGTTGCCCCTAGCAACCAATCAGATTCCACCTTTCATTCCTCACAGACTCTTTGGAAAATGAAAGGTGGAATCTGATTGGTTGCTAGGGGCAACTGAGCCAGTTTCACTTTATACCATGTTTGATAAATCTCCCCCTAAGGGTATGTTCACACTGAGTAAATTAGACGGAATTCTGGGGCATGTCACTTTTAGCGTAGAGCGGTGGCAGCGGAGGAGAGCGTGCTCTCCCATAGACGACCAATGACACACTGAGACGGGGGGATTCCACCTAATTTACTCAGTGTAAACATACCCTAATGCTGCGTTTACACGGAGCGATAATTCGCTCGATCGTATGATTAACGATATTGAAAGAACGATTTTTTTTTTAGAACAATCAGCGTTTAGACGGAATGATATATCGTACGGAAAAATCGTTTTGCGATCGCTAAAGCCTATCTCGCACATAGGTAAAATCGGTGAACGACTGTTTACACACAATGATCTGCAAATTTTTTGCGAACGATGAACGACAAATTTAGAACATGTTGTAAGATCAAAATGAACGATTTCTCGCTCGTCGCTTGATCATTCGCTGCGTTTACACGTACGATTATCGTTCGAATTCGATCGTTATCGCGCAAATTCGCACGATAATCGTTCCATGTAAATGCAGCATAAGGGTATACTTTTATTCAGTGTTGCTAAGATAGACACAGAGTATCATGTGATATGGAGGGGAAGACTCGATAATAATTTAAGAAATGCTTAAAGTGACTCAGCGCTATGTACTTTCTGGCTAGATTTCCCTTTACACCTGTTTTAGACATTGCTTATCATTTTATCATTTTCAAAAGTTCTTGGACAGAATGTACAAAAAAATAATCACTTGCTGACTGTAACTGAAAATAATAAAAAGATGACCGAGCATCGCAGATCATAAAACTGAAGCCATAAAACGGATGCTGAAAGAGCTATCTCCTTGGCTGAATTATGAATAGTAATACTAACATAGCAACCAGTGGAAAATTTTAATTCTCAAGTTAGTCATTTTATTTTTAAAAAGGGATTTGAAGATTGTACTGTGCCTAAAATCATGTTAGATACAATAAAGGGATACACCCCGGTTAAAAAAAAAATTGTGTAAAAATCAATTGGTGTCTGAAAGAGATTTGTAAATTACTTCTGTTTAAAAATCTCCAGTCTTCCAGTAGTTATCAGCTGCTGTATGTCCTGCAGGAATTGTGGTGTATTCGTTCCAGTTTGACAGTGCTCTTTTCTGCCACCTCTGTCCGTGACAGGAGCTGTCCAGAGCAATAACAAATCTCAATAGAAAACTTCTCCTACTCTGGACAGTTTCTGCCATGGACAGAGGTGGCAGCAAAAAGCACTGTGTCAGACTGAAAATAATATGCCACTTCCTTCAGGACATACAGCAGATGATAAGTACTGTAAGGATTGAGATTTTCTTTTAAATAGAAGTAATTTACATATCTATATTACTTTTTGACACCAGGTGATTTGAACCCAATTTTTTTACCGTATATATCCCTAAACAGTTTTGGACCTCCTGTCATCATAATGAATGATGTGGGGAGTTCCAAATTCAGGTTCATAGCGCATCGTCTGTATTTATAGACACTTATGTGCACGGAACATGTGAATGCCCCCTAAGAGTGACTTCACACCTACCGGATCCAGTGCCATTCATCCCTATAGAGAACGTACTTGCAGCGCGATTGACATCCCGCGGGGAGTATGTGCGCTAACCCCACGCCGACCGCAGCCCGCTGCTGAGAGCATACATTACCTGCTTGGCGTCGGGGCTGCATGGTTTGTGATAAGGCTCCATCCTGAGAAGCTGAACCGTCACCATTAGATATGAGCAAAGCGAATTCAGTGAAGCAGGGAATTTAGCAAAAACGTTTGCTATATTTGTTAAAATTAAAAAAAAAATCTTTTAAATTCTGTTAGAAAAATTCTTTTTCACCTGTCCGCATTCCCCAGGTGTTCTTCTTTCTGTGTCTTCAGCCATGCGCTCAGGCAATCACTGACTGAGGGCCAGCACCACGGACAGTGATTAGCTGAGTAGGCTGTCACTCTCCTCTCTGCCAACTACTAAGAACAGACAGCGTCTCGAGAGTGACAGCCCACTCAGCCAGTCACTGCCTGCCAGTGATTGCCTGATCATGTGTCTGAAGACACGGAAGAGGACACCAGGGGGAGTGCAGACAGGTAAGTATAGATTCATTAAAGGAGAAGTCCGGGCAAAGCTGCCATATGCTAGGGTTGCTATGTGGTGCTGTGGCAGCTAGGCGGGTGTTGGATCACTGGGGCCCTTGTCATGGTGGCCAGGAGTGGTGTTGGAACCCACCCCCGAACAAACAGCACTGCGCTTGAAGGAGAGGATTACCCAAGTGTAGGTGCAGGTGTGACAAAAATAGGCGAGAGTCCAGTGCTTAACCAGATGGACAGTTTACTTGATTGATCTTTAGTGCGATACAATACAGCTGTAATATAACTTTAGGAGCAGGTGCAGGTGATAAGTAGTTAGGAGTAGTTGTACAGAAAAGAGTGTAGGATGCGTCATGGGGGCCTTGTCCAGGTAGTTGTGTACTCTGCCAGGATAGTGTTTAGTAGAAGAAGCGTAGAAAAGAATACTCATACTCACGTTTAGATATCTGACCGCCTTCTGCCCTAACCAGTTTAGCGAGGGCCAGGTTGGGTAGTATAAGCCCCAGGCCTTTACAACTGGGTGTAGCAAACTTTCAAAGACTTCCCCGAAGAGCCGTGCAGACAGTAGGATACGTCAGCTTTCTCGCTATTTGTCCTTCTAGGGTCAGTATCTAACTGTGATGGTTACTGTCCTATACTTGTGAAGAGATCCCAGGCATGGACAAGGTTTCCTCAGAGGACAGCTACCCCTCATAAAGGTTTAGCACTGCATACTGGAGCAGGTCACATGGATAGAAGAAAACACGCTAACTTGAGTGTCTCAGTCCCTCCCCACCCACTCCTACTGACAAAAAAGCTCCCACCAGGAACTAACCTCCCTTTTAAACTAGACCGTGTGCTGATTGGCGGCAGTCATTGAGCAGTGACGCTGTGCTGGCATGGGGATGGGTATGTATAGATTCTTACTTATGTAACCCACCACCCCCTGCCAGCACTGGATTTTTATAGTTCCCCGGAGATCTCCTTCAAGAGGTTAAGAGTTGGCCCTTAATTTTTCCAAACTCTTTTAAAGAACAATATGTCTGGTTATGCACTGATACTTTGTTTGCTGCCTTATTGCGCTGTTGCTAGGCAGATTTACCATTTAGGGGTCACTGTAATTGCCACAATTTCCCATTGTCAAAACAAAAAATTTTTTAAAAAAATGCTCTGACTTCCTCTGTATATTGTAGTTTTTCTTCCTTTCTAACTTGATGTGTATTAAATAAAAAAAAAGACAAAAAGGACTGTATACTTATAAATAAGAATTTCTACTTATTTCCCCTCTGTCATCAATACAAAAGGAATCTGCAAATGTCAAGTGCACTCTGTCTCCAATTTGTTTTACTGAACGCAGGAATTGTTTCTTTGACGGTAAAGACCGTTGTTTGTCGAATGACAAAGACAAACTAATTTCACTTCGGCTTTGATGTTTTAATCTGTGTGTCAGAATATTACAGCATGCAGAAGGTGTCAATCCCATGAAGGTAATGTGTGCTCTGGTCTACATTAGAATTCAATGAAATATGGTGAATGTGTTCACGAAACATCAGTACGGCACACAGCCAACTCCAGCAATCCCAAAAACAATGAATGGAGTGACAGTTTGAACATAATATAAAAATGAACAGCGCTCCTTAGTGTAGAAATCAGGCAAAAGGGCATCAGGAACAAGAGAAAATTCTGATGGTGTTGTGCAAACACAAGGCACAACACTCGACCACAGCAGGCATATGAACCGCAGCCACTCCCAGGCAATCGCAAGGGGATGGTAAAAATCCTGCACTCCACAACTGGGTCCAACGGGCGCAGGTCCAGGTAAAAAGCAAGGCAAAATTAAATATAAAAAATTTATTAAAAACACAATGCGCTTAGAGATCACACCGATCCATTTCTATGGTTACTGGGAGGGGTGGGTTCTAATTACCTCTCACCTGTGTTTTTTTGTCTATATAAGTATGTTTGTTACAATGCTTTGATGTCAGACACTTGAGAAAGAGATCGGTGCGACCTCGAAACGCAGTGTGTTGTTATTTAATAAATTTTCAGTATTTTATTTTGCCTTGCTTTTTTACCTGGACCTGCGCCTGTTGGACCTAGTTGTGGAGTGGAGGATTTTGTTAGTGTGTACACAAGACTGCTGCAGTATTTAGGCACGAGACTGAGTACTTCCCTTTCATTGCACCTCAGTGGCTTCACCATCAGCAATCATATATTTATCTCTTATCCTGTGGAGACTTCAACCCTAAAGGTCACACCATAGACCATACACCTTCAATATATGAAGGTGTATGGTTATTTTCCCCAACCCATACTCTCCTTACACGGGAGCATTAGATATGACCAAACGTTCCTATTTTCCCTGTGGGGTGAGCTCTGGCTGTGGCTTTTCTCTCCCTGAACAAAGGGGTCGAAAAGTGATTTTTCCATCATGTCTCCACTGACATCATCTGTTGTTGGTCAGTCAGGGGAGCCCCATACACCTTATACTGATGACCAAACCTGTTGCAAGGGACTGACAAAAGTATAAGGTGTATGGTGTTTACTGAAAATGATAACAATTTAATGACATCATATAGATGGTGTTAGACAGGCAGTACATACGTGACAAAAAAAACATAAGGCATACAACACATATCTTTGCCTGGTAAGGGAATGATGATACAACGTTTCCCCATGATAAATCTATTTGAAATCCAGTGATAATCCGTATCCTATGGTTGTGAATGGGTATATGTAATGTCTTTTACACAAAACGATTTTTTTTTTCCCCGGGAAAAATTCTGCTTCAGAAACACATAGCATGTCACTTACTTAGATTTTTTTGTTTGCAAATCTACTGTGGTTCTAATGGATAGCCAAAACAAATCTGAAGAACTTTTCTGCTGCAGAATTATACATGGGATTTCAAACCATCAAGTGAACATAGGATTTAAGTGAAGAAAGAAGAAGCAAAATGTAGCAGCTAGTATCCAGATAATTAAAGGGAATCTGTCAGCACCTGGGCCCTACCTGAGGTGCTGACAAAGTACTGTAGTTGGAAGTCCCCTAGTGAGCATAGTACCTTTTGGTAATGTGTCCGAGGGGATTATATACAATCGCATCTCCTACTGTAATGAGGAGTCAATGAGGAATTGTGGCTCAGCTTCTGTGCCACACACCTCAAAACTGCTTCCTTCTCCCTCTTTTTCAAAAATAATTAGCGCTGCCTGGCCTCCTGCTCACTCAGCTGTCAGGCAGAGGACAGATCTTAAATCAGAATATAGATATTATAGGTATTCAATCAGAATAGATATAGATATTTGTTGGAGCTGTAGTCTGGTGGTAAATCACCTCTCTAGAGACCAGCAACAGTTTGTTCTTTGGTTCAATTCCTCTAATAGAAATGAAATATAGTTATTTATTTTTAATGCTTCTCATTGTATTAAAAAACTTAATTTGGTCCTCATTGGGAAATCTTTGCACTTTTACAAATGATACAATAAAAAGAAAAAAAAGAAAAACTAAATAACTATATTTCATTTCCATCAGGGGAAATAAACCAAAGAAAATGACTGTGGCTGGTCTCTAGGTTTACCCCCAGACCACAACTTCTACACAGGCTAGGAAATTCAACTATATCTGATTGCAGATCAGTCCTCTTTTGGCAGATACTTATTGCCCCAACTAGCCAGAATCCTACTCCACACTGATGAGGGGCAAATACCCCGAAACGGCTGTCTGTGGATGGAGGCCTGTCTTGGCAAGCCCTTGTCATGATCGCAATACTCGTACCTTGAGTTAGACATTGACAAAAAGGGGCCACCCTGGTATTTCCCTGTTTGTGTTCCAATACTCGCAACCGGACCTAAGGGGCTATTTATCAAGGTGGTGTGGTGCTCTCCCCATCATGAAGGCACCCCGTGGCAACAGGCTAGAGATATCTGGCTATCCTGTGTTTTGAGACTCGAAACCAAGACTCCACGGACTCTTGTTTTGCATATTTAAATTTTTGGGGGCATCAGTGGAGACTCTTGATTGAGTACTTATTTGGAGTTTTTTTCGCTGTTCTCCTTGAGTTCAGTGATTACTGTGTTTTGTTGGCTCTTTTGGCAGATACTGACTGACAGCTGAGTTAGCAGGATTTTGTGTGGGTTTTGCAGCTTAGTTCCATTAAAGTGAATAAAGCTAAATTGTAATACCACACACAAACTGGGGACAGGAATGGGTCTGTTTTTGCAAGACAGTAGTTATGCTATTTCTAACCCTGGATAACCCCTTTAAACCCTCAAGGCCACTACCCCACTCTAAATCCCACCACTACCGGCTGCTATGTGCAGCCGTGTACTGCGGCTATTAGCGGGCGTGGGCAGTCACCCGCACCCACTAGTTAAGACAATTAAATGCAGCTAGCATTACTGACAGCTGCATTTAAATGCCAGCTGTAGCCCCTCTATGGTGGTCTAGTGGTGAGATCTGAGCCGGCCGGGCCTCAATGTGTGACTGACGCTGATCCCTGCTTAGCAATCGATGGATCTGGTCTGCAACAGACCAGAGTAAGGCTTGGTTCACACACAGTATATTTCAGGCAGTATTTGGTCCTCATGTCAGGTCCTCATAGCAACCAAAACCAGGAGTGCATTGAAAGCACAGAAAGGCTATGTTCACATAATGTTGTAATTGAGTGGATGGCCATCATTTAATGGCAAATATTTGCAGTTATCTTAAAACAACGGCTGTTATATTGAAATAATGGCAGTTATTTACTGTTATATGGCGGCCATCCACTCAATTTCAACATTGTGTGAACAGAGCCTTTCTGTGTTTTCAATCCACTCCTGGTTTTGCAAAAAATGACACCTCACATAGCCCCATAGACCAAAAAATAAAAGCGTTATAAGTATGGTCATAGTGCAATTTTAGAGATGAGCGAACCTCGAGCATGCTCGAGCCTATCCAAACCCGAACTTTCTGCATTTGATTAGCGGTGGCTGCTGAAGCTGGATAAAGCCCTAAGGCTATGTGGAAAACACGGATATAGTCATTGGCTGTATCCATGTTTTCCAGACAACCATAGAGCTTTATCCAAGTTCAGCAGCCCCCGCTAATCAAATGCCGATCGTTTGGGTTCAGATGGACCCGAACCCGGTTCGCTCATCTATATGCAATTTTAGTTTATTTAAAAGGTTATGACTTTTTAAAAGCTGTCAAATGAAATAAAAGTTATGCTAGTTGCCTATCATTGTAATCCGACTTGAGGAAAATAGAAAACAAGTCATTTTTACCATAGGGTGAACATAAACACAAAACCCTGCCAAATTAAAAAAAAAAAGTTTTAGTTTTTTTTTTCAATTTGACCACACAACTAATTTTTTACCTGGTTTTTCAGTATATTTAATGCAAAAATTAAGTCTGTCATTGCAAAGTAAAATTAGTGGTGCAAAAAATAAGGGCTCGTGGGTCTGTAGGTGAAAAAATGCAACTGCTATGGCCTTTTAAACACGAGGAGTAAAAAAACGAAAACGCGAAAGCAAAAATTGGCTCGGCCCTTAAGGGGTTAAGACTGAAAACAAATTGATTTGTGAAGGCATAATATATTCATCATAGATTGTACGCTGTCATTTATTTTCAAAGTGTGTTATTAGAAATGATACTTTTTATTTTGTAATAATTAGCTCTCTTAATGAAAATACATGTTGCACTGAAAGAGAATGGCACATCTTTCTCTAATTACAAAATGTCAACATGTTCAATTAAAAAATATTACATGATATCTCAAAATATTTACTCAGTGACCTTCACATTTTACAGCTGCACAATTAAATCCTTCTGCTTAATATAGTTTTCACAGATTAATGATTATGGGGCTGTTTAGCATATCCTTCTCCTTATATTAAAAAATCAATTGAACCAAAACCTGCAGACTCAGGATAGCCTAATTTTCTGGAGTGTGAAATGTTTTAGGTACCCATCTAAAATCAAGGAAATATACTTTCCAGTCCAGTGGTTTCCTCATCACATTGTAACAGTTTACAGTTTGTGACCCTGCCAAATAGTTAGGTTTCCTTGTGCCCCGATACCGTATCTAAGTCGCCTTACACCCTGACATTGTGGCCAGCCCCCCCATCCCTACCCCTTTTAACCCCCATATTGTATGCATATGCATATTGTAATATAGTTAGGCTTGTTTTTCTGACCCTATACTGTAGTCAGGACCCACTTTGTGCCTCCATTATATAATTAGTCTCAATTTTACATCTATATATTGGGAACCCTTCTGTCCACATTCTAATTTCTTAAGTTTCCTCTTATGCCCCCACATTATAATTAAAGGGGCTATCTAGCGAAAAGAAAAACATTTCTTTCAAATCAACTGGTGTTAGAAAATTATATAGATTTGTAATTTATTTTTATTTAAAAATCTCTAGTCTTCCCATACTTATTAGCTGCTGTATGTCCTACAGAAAATGTTGTTTTCTTTTCAGTCTGACACAATGCTCTCTGCTGACATTTCTGGCCGAGACAGGAACTGTCCAGAGCAGGAGAGGTTTTCTCTGGGGAGTTGCTGCTGCTCTAGACAGTTCCTGTCTCCGACAGAGGTGGCAGCAGAGAGCACTGGGTGAGACTGAAAAGAAAACATTTCCTGCAGGAAATACATTAGCGGATATGTATGGCAAGACTTGAGATTTTTAAATAGAAGTAAATTACAAATCAATATAACTTTCTGAAACCGGTTGACTTCAAAGAAAAGATTTTCGCTGGATAACCCCTTTGAAGAATTTAACCCGCTGATTCTTCTTCTTATTATTATTTTCTCACTTTTTTCTCACTCCTATTATTTTTTCTTCTTGTATATTTTATATGCTATTTCCATTGTGGGATAATGAGAACAGACAGCCACCTTACGCTTCTGCAACAGCAGTTTCTGAAATTCACTTTGCCGAAAAAAGCTCAAAGAATTCATAAATTCTTTATAGGAGAATGCAGCGCATGCTTGGTGACATGTTCAAAAGGTAGGTGGGTGGGCAAAAGGAGGGAAAGGGCCACATTAATAACTTAGTGTAAAAATGTGATGCTGTGTTTTATATATATATATATATATATATATATATATATATATATATATATATTGGTATTATCATTATGGCCATTAGAGGGCCACTTCTGCCATGAGATGAATTAAGTTTATTGCTCAGCGCAGCAGCTTTGAAGAGCAGCAGATTTTATGGAGTGGCCATAAATTAAACTGTCTGCTACACATGATTGATTTAAAGGGGTTATCCAGCACTACAAAAACATGGCCACTTTTCCCCCTCTCTTGTCTCCAGGTCAGGTGTAGTTTGCAATAAAGCACCATTTACTTCAATGGAACTGAGTTTGAAATCCCACCCAATCTGGAGACAAAAGAGGGGGAAAAGCGACCATATTTTTGTAGCACTGGATAACCCCTTTTATTGCCCCCATGACCTGCAAATGATAGCTGGAAACAGATGTAGAATGCAAGGAAGTCCGGAATGCAAACACTTTGCAGGTATTGTTATATACTTCACATATCACTGTCGCTTTATATAGAGCACAAGGTGTAATGGTAGTATGACCATGAATAAGATCACCAAGAGTAGTCACAATGCATTGACTCTTGTATATCTCAGCTGCTTTTATTTTTGAAGATGCAATAAAAATGGAAGAATTGGTTACAGACTGCTGGAATTGTAAACTTTAGAACTTTTTTTGTCTTGTCCTCACCAAGGATGGAAGATAGACTCGGAGAGTTCTCTTCAGGAGATATTGCACGTTTTTGGGAGGTTAGGGGGGTTAGGTTAGTGAATCAGTTGTTTAAAGATGGGAAACCATTGGAGTTTGAGGTCCTTAAGTCACATTTCACAATCACGGAAAATCATAAGTTTAGGTACATGCAAATTGTTAGTGCATATAGGGCGAGGGAAAATAAGAATAAATTCCTTGCTATTTCACATCGGATAATAGAGTGTATTCAGGAGGGGGGTGAGGGGAAAAAATACTTACGAAAATATATAGGTTATTGGTTAGTGAATCTTCAACCCCCCAACTTACTAAGGTTAGGGCCAGGTGGGAGGTGGCCTTGGGACAAATTTCAGATGAGACCTGGGAACTGACTATCTTGGGTAGGGGGTCGGTAAAAATAAGGATGCTTTTTGTTCCCTGACTGTGGAATGACTAATTTTTATGTCTTCATGTAATGTAAAAAAAAAAGATGGAAGGTAGTGCCTGACCAGAGTGGTTTATGGTGGAGCTGGATTGTGTATGCACTTATTATAGGCTTCAGGTTTTCTACACCAATGCCTTACTTACTTATTATTTACAATAGACTTGAGGGGGGGGGTTAATGGATGGGGTGGTGTGGGCACTGAGGAGGGGGGGGGGCACCATTTTAGGTTTTTACCTCGGGCAGCAGAAAACCTAGAATCAGCTCTGGATCAGTAGCAGCTAAAGTTCCCCGTACACTTTATACTTTTGTGCACCGTGGGCAATGGCGTAAAAATACACATACCAGTTTTTACTGAATATCACTGCAAAATAAATAATTAAAGCAACAATTTTACAATGTTACATTCACTATCTCTAATCCAGTGTATTGACTTGGTACAATACAGTCAGTAGGATTCTGCATTTTTTTGTCAATATAGCTGTATTATTAATATAAAGTTGATATTGACTAATATACTATTCTTCTCTGTACATTCACAATACTGTGCCGTCCTGAATTCCTCACCCACAATGTTCCCAGTGCTGAGGTTCTGTAAATAAAGGAAACAGCAGGGATCTGAGGGTAAGGCATGGATTATAGTGCTCAGAGTAAAAGCTGCACGCTCAAAAGAGTTTATTACAATGTACAGGGGCTGATTAAAAAAAGAGGAAATAATAGTTGAATGTTTTAGAACATAGTAAAATATATAGTTATGATTTTCTCATATGAAGATTTTGTCAGATGATCCTGGATAATGCAAATGATCTGAGACACAATGCATAAGTTCAGACTAGAAAAAGTTCTGGTGCTGGAACCCTTACCAATCATGAGATCAGAGGAGAACTGTCCCCCATATAAATGGAGTGCAATATGCGTGCATGGTTAGTGCTCCGATTGTTGTCTATGAGGATTCTGAACAATGCCGGGCTCAGATGTTTTTCCTCTGTGTGAGCGCCAGCTTCTGACAGGCATGACACAAGCTCACCTTATGAGCTTGAGTCATAAGGCTTGTGCGCCATATACTGTTAAGGGGTTAACTGAAACTGTTTTACAGGATCCTGTTGGATGGAATAGAATAGTCCACTGTGCTATTCCATCATTCATTTTTTCAGAATATTTATACATACCACAAAAAGGGAAAAAAAAAGACACCTTTTCAGACTCAATCTTGTACTGGGAGCCTATGGACACACTTAGGCCTTATTCACACGTGCCATCATTTTGTCCATAATTTCAGATCTGGAAAATTAGTGGACACTGATTTCTATAGAGTTATTCTGTAGTTTTACAGATCCGCCAAAAAAAAAAAAAAGCACTTTTCGTAATACGGACCATATTGGCGGAATGGATTAGCCAATAGAAGTCTATGGGATCCAAATATTGTTGCTGACATTACAGATGTGACATTTGTAATGTCCTCAAAAAATACAGATCCGCAGAAAAATATAGATTTCCCAAGAAATGTCACAGGCTGAATGCGACCATGTGACCTTATTTTAGTGGGTATCTGTTAGGCTGCTGTCGCTTGGTTTTTAACCTGGCTGGTTTTAAAATAGGGGGGACCCTACGCATAGGGTCCCCTCTATTTTTATAACCAGCCGGGTTAAAAACCAAGCGACAGCAGCCTGGTAACACCAGGGTGGGAAGAGCCATTGGTTTAGGCCCTCCCCAGCCTAAATCTTACCAGCCTGCTGCCGCCCCAGTCCAGGAGCGCCAATTTTGACGCTCCGGGACCACTGGCTCCCGGCTCTTCCCAGTACCCCTGGTGGCATTAGGTACTGGGGTAATAATGGGGGGGTTAGTGTTAGCCATTTTATACCGGCTAACACTAGGCCCCGACTTAGTAATGGATTGCCGTATATCAGCTGAGCGCACATATAATTCAAAATGTTTCTTCTAATAATGCTATTGTGATAACATAATTAGAAGAAACATTTGATGTTTTAATTAAAGTAAAGTGATGATTAGTACACAATGCTCTATTTACCGGGAATATGAATTAACGGCTTACTGGAGCTTCCTGTACTAATTAATATTTAATTAATAAAACACATTTTTGTTGTGATAAAATCAGTTTCGTTGTTCAATAATTTAATTTAAACGAATCCATCATTGTGCAATTAAATATACTGTCAAAAAATAAATATATATATATAAATATACATTTATTTATATATATATTTATTTTAACAGTATATTTAATTGCACAATGATGGATTAGTTAGAATTAAATTATTGAACAACGAAAGGGACTTTATTACAAAGAAAATGTGTTTTATTAATTTAATATATTAACTAGTAGAGGCATCGGCATTCGGCATTATTACCGGCTATTTTTGAAGTACTCCGTATGGACCGCCTGTCAATCCACGGCCGTGAATTTGCACAGTTCCAGCCGCAAACAATGGTCTTGTTAATTTTTTATGGGTCAGTTTAAGATCGGGCCGTAGGCTCATACATAGTGTGCACTGTGCAGCCGTATATCGTATACTTTCCAGCGTACGCATAAACCGGAAAAATACAGCCGATGATTTACAGCCCGCAATACAGCCGCACAGATACATAGTGTGAACATAGCCTTAAACTTCAGATCCTCAAAAAAACACAGCTTGTGGATGCATTGCAGTGCTAACTGTGGCTCACAGTGCTCAGATATCCCCAGGACTAACAGTATCGCTCAATCATATGACAAGCATATGGTTACAAGAAAAAGACATATCAAGCATATATCAATGCTGACAGGTAGAAATAAAAAGAATAGCAACTCACCAATAGATGGCAGGAACTGTGCATTTTGTGCATTGTATCTCTGAGAATAAAAGAGCTGGAACAGATGATTTACAATAATACACCCTTGCCTTAGTGATGAGCTTCTGCATGCCTATGATTCACAGTCTGGTTCAGTATCCCACATAAGTCGCTACAGATAAATAAGTGCTTGGCACAAAAATCATAATGAAATAATGAAGTCAAAATATTTGTCAATTCTGTCATTACTAATAGCATGATATTGATTAGAACTATGACTAGAACTATTTCTAGAAAATATATTCCTGTGTAATAGGAGCTCAGCAAATCTGTCATTAGATGTTATAGAAGAATTTAAAGTGTAGCAGACCTGATGTTCTGAAAAACTTTTGACATCCTAGCAATGGCGTAGCTACCATAAAGGCAGAACATTCTACTGCTATGGGGCCCATGCACTAAGGGGGCCCGCAGGCCCCTGGACCCTTAACTGTCCTCATTCCCCCGACACACAAAGGAACACCAGGGGACTACACCGGGCCAAGTGAGTATGTGGGGGTGGGGAGAGGGGGAACATAGAGGATTGCTATGGGGCGGTATGAATCCTATTTTCGCCTCTGCATCCTAGGAGCATGTCAAAAGTTTGGATCAGTTGTGGTCTGAGTGTTTAAACAGTAATGGATCAGTTGAACGAATGACAAGAGAGGCGCACAGGAGCTTGTGTCTCAGCCCGCTCGTTGATCTCCCCGCTTTATTAATCTTTTTAATGGTGTAACACCTATAGAAGTACATTATGTGACTTGCTCAATCCCATGACACAGAGTCAAGAGAGAATGAGCTAAGCGCTCACTTCTCTCAGCTTGTTCTCCTGACCGGTTGAGGTCTAAATACTATGACATATCAAATGTTTTTGGAAATGACGGTGCCCTTTTAAGGCACTACTATAAAGCCTATGAAATAACCCCCTAGTAGAGGTGCTCCCAGGCCTTGCTGCATAAAGTCAACTAAGGAGCCAAAAAAGATCACCAGGGCTGTCTCTTACTGGCACTGGCACTAGTAAATATTTGTAGTATACAAAAATATGCTAAAATATTTATAGTCTAAAGTTGAATTTCTATAGCTAAGAGCTCATCCATATATCAGTTTTTCTTCTGGGACCTCAAAAATCAGGATTAGTGATGTCCTGGAGAAACCACAAGTGATGCATTAGTCTTTGTGCATCAGCAAAAACCGATAGGGGAAAAATAAATGGCCATAGGGTGGAACCCTGTGTAGGGGTTGCCAGGCAATGCTTCAGTAGAGACAGACGGCACACGGATGGTGCATCCATATGTGTTCAGTTTAAAACTGATCCATTGGAGCTTCCTCAAAAACAGACCCTATAAGTGTCATACCTCCTTGTGGAACAATTGGTGCCAAAAAGATGGATCCACTTTCCAAACGGATGTGTGGATGACCAAAATTAAATTGTAATGGATGGACCAGGCATGAGGAAGTGGATCCCCTGGATCACCAAAGAGTGCAGACATACCTTCCCCAAGGAGCAGAGTCTAAGAAGCCCCAGGTTTTCAGCAGAGCCTGCAGCAAGGCAAGATTGGCTTTGCGACGGGAAACTCTCAGGTTGCTACCCTCAGAGAAGGCCCCCAGAACTAAAGGAAATTAGAAAGTTCAGGACAAAGGACCAGGAATGGAACAAAATCCAAACAGCTAGAAGATCATTAGGAAGCAAGGAAGTGGCAGAGAGCCAAGGAGCACAGACGTGGTTTGCTGACTGAAACATGCAATCCACGTGGTGGCTATATATACCCCAGTTAATCAGCCTAAAATTCACTAGAATTGAGTCTATGTACTGAGCCTATAAATATAGGTGAACAAGCACATGCCTGCCATTAGAGGAAGCCTAATCCTAAAGGAAGCCAGCTCAGAACAGATGACAATCTGCCGGAAGACAAGCACACTAAGAAGGAGCAAACAGATGACCATAGCATAGTGCGAGCCGCAGCAGGTATGGGATAACACACGGCCACGCTCTGTTACAGAAATCAATGACTATACAAGGGAGAACAAGCCTGGGCAGGAACAAAAACCTTGCACATCTCTGATATGTTAAAATACAAAAAACCTTAATAAAGACCAACAGAAAAAATGAAAAAGCTGTACACCGTAAACAAAAAAAAAAGGGTGACCATGATAAGTAACCCCCTAAAAGGTCGGGATGTAAACTCCCACAGCAAAATGATCACTGACCTCAGGGACACCAGCTAATAAAGACACACTGTGGGCTGCTAGTCAAAGCGCTCAAATAAAGCCAATGAATGTGTACAAACTAAAAAAGCAACCACAGGCTCCAACATGAATACACCTAACAATAATACATCCTATTATGCCAATTAAAAATGCTAGAATAAAACACAAAGCAGGAGGAGAAGGAAAAAATATGCGCACAATCCTGACCCTACCACTACCCCTGAGGAAGCCAGTACCCACTGACAGAATGCGTGGAAACATAGCCCTTTGAAGGGGTTATCCAGTAAGGTTAAATATATGTTAAGTCATCCCCCCTCCTGAAGACTAACAATTCATTCCATACTTGTTTTTACCTTTTCCGTCTCCTTCTCTGAGTTTAGAGCATGCTGCTTTCTGCTAAAGACACAAAAAACTGTGTGTGAGCTTTGTATGAGCCTCCTACCTACTCCCTTCCAAGACGGCTCATGTAAAAAAGTCTCAATCTGCGACTTTGTAATGCCGTGAAAATTAATCACAGTGAGTTCATCACTCCTGACATCACAAAAAGGCTACAATGTTGCAGACAAAGTATGCCAGGACTTGTTTACATCAGGCGTCTCGGAAGGGAGGGGGAAGGAGAGGGTTGAGAGCAGAGATGGACTAAACAGCTCAGACACAGTTTTTTTGTGTCTTTAGCAGAAAGTAGCATGCTGAGGGAAGGAGACAGAAAAGGTAAAGACATGTATGGAATGAATTGTTAGTCACCAGGAAGGAGGATGATTCATCCTACATTTTACCTAATTGGATAACCCCTTCAAAGGGCTATGTTCCCACGCATTCTGTCAGTGGGTACTGGCTTCCTCAGGGGTAGGGTTAGGGTCAGGATTGCGAGCATAAAATTGATAACACACAGTGGGGCAGATAAAAACTCAAATTTTTAGAGAGTGTGGGTGGGATTTATGAAGACCAGCGTACAAGTACGCCGGTCTTATATAAGGCCCCGTCCCCTTTTCCCCGGAAGGAAGTGAATCTTGCCCGGCGTAGCAAGCGTAAATCATGATAAATGAGGTGCTGGAGGAGGCTTTATCATGCCCCTGCAAGCTCCGCCAGCCCTCCCATAGGGCGAGCGGGGCCTATGGGAGGTGTACGCCAGGGAGAAGGGGCGAATCTGCACCCTCTCTCTGGCGTATGCTTCTTAAATCCCCCCCCCCCTGTATGTTTAGACTGTACACCTACTGAAGTGTAAAGTGTATTGGGACCTTTAAAACAAGCAAACAAAACTAAAGATCTCAGGATCATTTTATAATATAGATGGTAAAATTTTGAAAACATCACTAAAGATTCTACTAAGTTCATGCGCTCTCAGATTCAAAGAAATGAACGACACAAATGAAGAATTCAGTATTTTTAGTTTACAATAATCTGGCATCTTTCTGGATGGTAGGATTGCATCTCAAGAGCTTAGGATCTTCTTCCATCACACTTGGTCGAACAACCACTTCTGAATGGACGTTCATAGCTGCGTGGTAATCCAAGCTCCAGATACTGTTCAACCATCCTCCAGTTTAAATTTACTGTAAAAACATGTAAGATTGTAAGCGGAAAAAGTCCAACTAGTCCATCTAGTCCGCCCTTCTATTATTTCCTTTACTATTATCCTAGGATAACTATATGTTTACATTCACTTACAGAACATTTACTAACCACATCTGCTTAGAGGCTATTCCAAGCATCTACCAAGCTTTCAGTACAGCCATATTTTCTCATATTGCTTCTGATCTTTCCCAAACTAACCTCAGATTGTGTCCACTTGTTCTTGTCTTAAATTTTTTAATAAGGGCCAGAGGAACATCACAGGAACACCACAGAAGCTTTTAGTAGTTATATGTGCCCTCCAGAGCGCAGTTTCTCTCTTCAGCTCGCCATGAGGGAGAAACATAAAAAGATAGTTAGATCTTTCAATAGCACACACTACAAATGTCACACAAACAGCCAAATCTACACTACCACATGTATTGCCTTATATACGACATCATCTCTTATGTAACTCATATAGAACCCCTGACATTCATATGTACAGTACATAAGGCAGCAGAGGTAAGGAAAGATAGAGGACATTCACCTACCCCAGATGTTGTGTGTTAACACATTTTCATTCTTCCAATACATAATTTTACAAAAAGAATACCATAGCTACCCCTATAACATGATCACACAAATCAGCCACACATGACTGACTGTAACAATCGTCATCTTTAGTTGGCTTCTTGGCCAAGGAGAGCAGTCATCTGTCCAAAGTCTTCTGTTTTGTTTAATCTTCTTTCTGGTTACAACATCTTCTTGCAGAACAGAATCCACAGCTACTTCTAGCACATGATCACAGACATACGACACAACTAGCATACACATGCGCAATATTTGGAGGATAGCCTGTGGTGGGAAATGAGCTGGCTTCTTGCCCTTGGATGGTACTCCTGTGTCCCAGGTCTTCTTGTTCTATCTTCTTTCTAAGGCATCTTCTTGCAGAACCAAATCCACAATACTTCTAGCACATGATCATAGACATACGTCACAACCATCATACAGCATACAACATTTACATGCGCAATATTTGGAAGATAGCCTGTACTGAGAAATCAGGGATATTTCTTGTTCAATCTTCTTCCTGGCCACAGCATCTTCTTGCAGAACAAAACCCACAGCTATTTCTAGCACATGAACACAGACATACGTCACAACTATCGTACAGCATACAACATTCACATGTGCAATATTTGGAAGATAGCCTGTGGTGAGAAATAATGGGTATCATAGCATATCAATTTTCCTCTTTAGCTGGCATCTTGCAAAAGGAGGATAGTCTTCTGTCCTAGGTCTTCTTTGTTCAGTTTTCTTTCTTGTCACTGTATCTTGTTGCAGAACAGGATCCACAGCTACTTCTAGCACATGATCACAGACATACACCACAACTATCATACAGCATAGAACATTCACATGCGCAATATTTAGAAGATAGCCTGTGGTGAGAAACCAGGGATATATATATATACCCATATTCATCTTTAGCTGACTTCTTGCCCATGGAGAGTAGTCATTTCTCTCAGGTCTTCTTGTTCTGTCTTCTTTCTTGCCATGGCATTCTCTTGCAGAACAGAATCCACAGCTACTGGGGTGAGAAAAGATGGGTATCATAGCATATCCATTTTTCTCTTTAGCTGGCCTCTTGCAAAAGGAGGATAGTTCTCTGTCCCAGGTCTTCTTTGTTGGTCAGTTTTCTGTCTTGTCACTGTTTCTTCTTGCAGAATGAAAACCACAGATACGTCTAGCACATGATCACAATCAAAAGCCACAACTATCATACAGCATACAGCATTCACATGTGCAATATTGGAAAGATAGACTGTGGTGAGAAATGATGAGTATGATAACATACCCATGACTCTCTTTGGCTGGCTTCTTGCCCATGGAGGATAGTTCTCTGTCCCAGGTCTTCTTGTTCTATCTTCTTTATGGCCACGGCATCTTCTTGCAGAACAGGATCCACAGCTACTTCTAGCACATGATCACAGACATACACCACAACTATCATACAGCATACAACATTCACATGCGCAATATTTGGGAGGTAGCCTGTGGTGAGAAATTATGAGTATCTTTCTTCTTCTCTCATGAAGGTAGTCTTCTCTCCCAAGTCTTTTTTTTTTTTTTGTTAATGATGGTACTGTAATGGTCTTTTATCTCTAGCTTTTATTGCTCTAGGACTTTTATTTAATTTTTATTCCCACCAATACAGTGGTTTACAACAGAAACCCTGGATCATGGGCCATGTTTAGTTGTGGTTTTCTTTTTCTTTTTCCAAATGATGTATTGATCAGAATATTATTTTATCTTGCCCAACAAATTTTACAAAAATTATACTATGGCCACCCCAGCACAAGAGCACAGATAATATGTTCACATATAGCCTTTAATTAGCGTTAATTAGCTCTATTTTGCAGCAAATTACACAATAAGCATTTTGCCCATAGAGGACATTCACCTACCCCAGATGTTGTGTGTTAACAATTTTTTTTTTTCAGTACATAATTTTTCAAAAAAGAATACCATACCAACCCTATAACATGATCACACACATCAGCCACACAATGGCTGATGGTAACAATTGTCATCTTTAGTTGGCTTCTTGGCCAAGGAGAGCAGTCATCTGTCCAGGGTCTTCTTTTTTGTTTAATCTTCTTTCTGGTCACAACATCTTCTTGCAGAACGGAAACCACATCTACTTCTAGCACATGATCACAGACATACGCCACAACTATCATACAGCATACATCATTCACATGTGCAATATTTGAATGATAGCTTGTAGTGAGAAATAATGGGTATGATAGCATACCCATCTTCATCTTTAGCTGGCTTCTTGCCCTTGGAGGGTAGTCCTGTGTCCCAGGTCTTCTTTTTCTATCTTCTTTCTGTCTAAGGCAACCTCTTGCAGTACTAAATCCACAGCTACTTCTAGCACATGATCACAGACATATACGGCATATAGCATACAGCATACAACATTCACATGTGCAATATTTGGAAGATAGCTTGTGGTGAGAAAAGATGGGTGTCATAGCATATCAATTTTTCTCTTTAGCTGGCTTCTTGCAAAAGGAGGATAGTCCTATGTCCCAGGTCTTCTTTGTTGGTCATTTTTCTGTCTTGTCACTGTATCTTCTTGCAGAATGGAAACCACAGCTCCTTCTAGCACATGATCACAGACATAGGCCACAACTATCATACAGCATACAACATTCACATGTGCAGTATTTGGAAGATTGTCTATGGTGAGAAATGATGGGTATGGTGGCATACCCATCTTCATCTTTATCTGGCTTCTTGCCAAAGGAGAGTAGTCATCTGTCCCAGGACTTCTTTGTTAGTAAATTTTCTTTCTGGCCATAATATCTTTTTGCAGAACAGAAACCACAGCTCCTTCTAGCACATGATCACAGACATACCCCACAACTATCATACAGCATTCACATGTGCAATATTTGGGAGGTAGCCTGTGGTGAGAAATCAGGGATATACACCCATCTTCATCTTTAACTGGCTTCTTGCCCATGGAGAGTAGTCATCTGTCCCATGACTTCTTGTTCTATCTTCTTTCTGGCCACTGTGTCTTCTTGTAGAGCAGGATCAACAGCTCCTTCTAGCACATGATCACAGACATACAACACAACTATCATACAGCATACAACATTCACATGTGCAATATTTGGTAGGCAGTCTGTGGTGAGAATGAATGGGTATAATAACAGTCTTTATCTTTCTTCTTCTCCCATGAGGATAGTCTTTTCTCCCAAGTTCTTTTTTGTTAATGATGGTACTGTAATGGTCTTTTATCTCTGGCTGGTATATTGCCTTTAGAGGATAATCCCTTTCCCTAGGACTTTTATTTAATTTGTATTCCCACCAACACAGCGTTTTACAATAAAAACCCTGGATCATGGGCCATGATTAGTTGTGTTTTTTTTTTCTTTTTCTAAATGATGTACTGATCGGAATATTATTTTATCTTGCCAAACAAATTTTACAAAACTGATACTATGGCCACCCCAGCACAAGACTACAGATAATATGTTCACACATAGCCTTTAATTAGCCTTTTAATTAGTGTTAATTAGCTCTATTTTGCAGAAAATTACACAATAAGCAATAAAATGGCGCTGTTTTTCCATGATTGTGCTATTTGCTTCATAATAGCGTCAATTAACATCAATTAACCGCTACGTATGAACATATCCTAAGGGTGCAGTAACACAGAGAGATTTATCTGACAGATTTTTGAAACCAAAGCCAGGAACAGACTATAAACAGAGAGCAGGTCATAAAGGAAAGACTGGGATTTCTTTTCTTCAAATGACTTCCTGACTTAGGCTTCAAACATTTGTCAGATATGTCTCTCTGTCTAAACAAACCATTAGGCAACCAATGTACAGAGCAGAATTGCCCAATCCCCCCTCTAGTAATATTAGATAGACGTCACCTGTAGTCTTTGCCCCACGATCGTTTTCTCTCCAGCGCTCCGCAGCTTTAAAAGAAAGAAGAAACATTTGTAGCTAAATTGCCCCCATAGCGACCAATCAGAGCCCAGCTTTTATTTTATAACATTGTTATTTCCAGCAAACATTATCATTGAAAGTCTGGTGTATCTCATTGTAATACATGTGTGTGTAACCTGGATATAAGAATAAATGTTATACTGCATGTGTCTATAACCATAGCTGGTGGCGCACAGCCATAGCGTTTCATCCCTTTAATAGAAAACATTATAGGTTGTATCTTTCACCTGCCCCTCCCCCATTGTCTATCACCCACCCCCACCGCACCTTGCACAGTCGGCCTAGATAGACCCACCTGTATTGTAGTTCAGTCTTCACCCTGTGGTACTCCAGCATACACATGTAGGACGTTGTTCCAGTCATGTCCCAGGAGGAGATGTCTGTGTAGCAGGAGATGGAGGACGCTCCTGTGATGTAT
Source organism: Dendropsophus ebraccatus (assembly GCF_027789765.1). NCBI lineage: Eukaryota > Metazoa > Chordata > Amphibia > Anura > Hylidae > Dendropsophus > Dendropsophus ebraccatus. The sequence continues at coordinate 37,028,994 of NC_091468.1, forward strand.
ATAGTGTGCTGTGGTTTCTCTGGTGGCAGCAAGCTGTGGATGACATCTGTGTATCTGATCCCTGTTGTCATGTTAACCAGAGGCATGGTGACATCACTTTGTTTATACCACTATTGTGGCAGCCACTCAGATTACTGCTTATAGGTTTGACAACTGAAGCAATGATCTGATTGGTTGCTACGGTCAATGCCTGTGGCAGCCAATCAGATTAGTGCTTATAGGTTTGCCAATTGAAGCAATGATCTGATTGGTTGCTATGGTCAGTTATGATACTTTTCTGTTACATTAGCTGTAATCACATGATCACCTATGGGGGCAATAAAATGTAAATAGAAACAATGTGAATAATGACAGCACATGATGAAACAGGGGAGACATCTCACTACTGGGAAGATCATTAAAGGAGACGACAGGGCAGGGGGGAATTTGATAACAAGTAGGAACTTACCTCTCCCCGTACTCCACCGGGCTTTGGAATCTCCAGGGTGTACATGTTACGACCCGGTTGATAGACTGGCCACTCAGCCAGGACATGTATTTTCCCTCATGCCGTCATCACAACTCATCACTTGACTTACAGCCGGGGTCCCAAGGCCAGTCCCGCCACTCACCACAGGCATGGGGAGAGCGTACTCTTTATCAAAATTCCTACCTGCCCCTGCCGACTGACAGATTTTCAAAATGGCAGACTTCTCCTTTTATAACTGTCTACTAGTAAATCTGTGTTTTTTCTCCCATAGCAACCCACTAGAAGCGAGCTTTTATCTTACCGAGCTCTGATTGGTTTCTATGGGCAACAAACACAGATGTATTACTAGACAGAGTATGGTCCTATCTCTCAGTGTGTTTACATGTCTGTCACCTGTTATACTGGCATTGCAATAACCACAACGCAAAGTCGCTGCAATTCAAGGTAAAATCGCTTTGCAGCATTGTTCAGTCCACGATGATAACAAACGAGAAAAGTAATATCACTGTGTGTTCCCAGCCTCATGCGTCATTTATCTTTAATGTGATCCAAAGATGGGAAAAATGATAGTAAAATAAATTGTGTGTGCGTACAGTCTAAAAGTTTGTGTCATGCGCAGCGGGGGGTTTACAGCCCATCTGAGGTGTGCAATACACAGTTTAAAATAAGTCGTAGGAGACCCCTAACAGCAGACAGGGGTCTTTATGTTACCACAGGGCAGCAATAATGTGGGGGCGCTAAGCAGAGAGCAACAGTAAAAAAAGGCTATTTTTCCACTTCTTAAAAAAAATCTTTTGTGGACTTTTTCTTCGTATGAGCTACCTCCAGTTGATCATGGAACATATATTTCTTAACCTGACCAACTGAGTCACCTGTCCAGGCCATGTGTGGTAGCAACCAATTAGGCAGTAAGGTAGCAACACCTCTTAGGCACTAATACAAATATGTGTGTAAGAAGGGTCACTTGATCATCAGATTGGGGGATATGCAATACAAGGAATGCTGGTACAAGTTATATCTGGATGTGTAATGACTGCATGCAGACTGGCCCGATCCCACTTGTGGTGGCCAGTGGTAATATGGTTTCAGGCGATGCTACAATTTTAATGGTGCAGAATAGAGATGAGTGAAGCAAATCTGACTAATTCTAATTTACAGAGAATTGGCCATTAAATTCGCTTTGTATCGATTCGCGAGTTAACCAGATTCGCTTCACAAATTCTCTAAACATGGCGGCTGCACATGTTAGCTTACAAAACTTTCTTTTGGCGGGAGCAAGGTATTATCCATAATCCCTAGCACCCGTCCAATCAACTGCAAACCCTCTGTGATGTCAGCACCCCCCTGATTGGCTTTCTGGAGGCGGCCAGTCAGCTGTGTAATAGACTCCAGGAAGGGGGATGTTTTCACGTATATTTTACCTAACTGGAAACCCTTTTAATGAGCTATAAAACATTTAAGAAAAAAAACACATAAAATAGCTCTCTTATTTAATATCATTATTAGTGATGAGCGAACATGCTCGTCCGAGCTTGGTACTCGTTCGAGTATTAGGGTACTCGATGGTACTCGTTACTCGGACAAGCATCTCGCGATACTCGGGGAAATCTCATCATCCGTTTCCTGTAAGTTTGGGCGCTATTTCTCAGCCAATAAACATGCAGGAGACTCTTTGGTACATCCTGCGATCACGTAGGACCCATACATGTCGATAGCAGCGATTGGTTGGCCAAATTAGATGACCCTGCCATATAAAAAACGCGGCCGGTAGTGCTCGCTTCAGATGTATGCTGGAAGAGATTAGGGACAGAGCTGCTGCTGGTCAGGGAGAGCGTTAGGGAGGGAATTAGAGTTCCAGTAGGCAGGGAATACTAGAGAAACAACCAAACGGCCCTTGTAAGGGCTTCAGATTGTTTTTAAATTGTATTACTACAGACTGCTGGCTGGGACTTGCAGTGCTGCTACCATGATTTCAGCAGCACACTGTGGTGATCGGCTGCTGGCAGAAAGAGGACATTAGGTGCTGCATACAGACCCCTAAGAAGTGCTCAGTACTATTTTATTGGGCCATATACTATATTTTCTGATTTCTGTATTTCTTACACAAGGCATATCTAAGTTCACTGTTGCTTCCACAGTGTATAGGGGGTGTCACAGAGTGTATATAGGTGCAGCCACCAACAGATTGTGTCTCACAGCCCCCCAAAAAAACTATTGGGACCATTAGTATATTTTCTGATTTCTGTCTTTCTTACTCAAGCCATATTTAAGTTCACTACTGCTTGCAGAGTGTAAAGGGGTGTCACAGAGTGTATTGGTGCAGCCACCACTAGAATGTATCTCACAGCCCCCCCAAAAACTATTGGGACCACTAGTATATTTCCAGATTTCTGTCTTTCTTACTCAAGCCATATTTAAGTTCACTACTGCTTGCAGAGTGTAAAGGGGGTGTCACAGAGTGTATTGGTGCAGCCACCACTAGATTGTATCTCACAGCCCCCCAAAAACTATTGGGACCACTAGTATATTTCCAGATCTCTGTCTTTCTTACTCAAGCCATATTTAAGTTCACTACTGCTTTCATAGTGTAATGGAGGGTGTCACAGAGTGTATTGGTGCAGCCACCACCAGATTGTATCTCACAGCCCCCTAAAAACTAGTGGGCCCTCTACTATATTTTATAAAAATATATTTATAAAAATGAACAAAACCTGGATTTCACCTAGATTTAACTGTCCACCCGGGGAAAGCAGCTCAACATGAAGATTCTTGATATCTCCTCCTTCAATTCTCAGCCAACAGCCAAGTATTCTTCCGCCATTCTGTGTCTGGCCTAATTTTTTGGAGGCTCACTTGCTACCTCACTCACTTTTAATGGTTCTCTGTGTCCTCACTGCCATGCTCTGATGTCACTACGTCTGCGGAGGAGCCGGACTGTTTGCTGGGGGCCCACCGATCGCGTCCCCGGCAACCAGCCAGCTGTGCCATCTTTTTTTTGTGTAGCCACAGCCAGGGCCTCACCACCCCTGGTCAATCGGCATCAGGTGTACCCTTGATGGTGACTGACAGCTGGCCTAGCCAGTTAGCTGTCAGCACCTAGGTTCGTGTCCACTATAAATCCCTGCCCCTGGCCTCACTCCAATTTTTTGGGAGGCTCACTTGCTTCCTCACTCACCTTTAATGGTTCTATATGTCCTCAATGCCATGCTATGTCTGGCCTAATTTTTGGGAGGCTCACTTGCTTCCTCACTCACTTTTAATGGTTCTCTGTGTGCTCACTGCCACGCTGTGTCTGGCCTAATTTTTGGAAGGCTCACTTGCTTCCTCACTCACTTTTAATGGTTCTCTGTGTGCTCCCTGCCATGCTGTGTCTGGCCTAATTTTTGGGAGACTCACTTGCTTCCTCACTCACTTTTAATGGTTCTCTATGTCCTTAATGCCATGCTGTGTCTGGCCTAATTTTTGGGAGGCTCACTTGCTTCCTCGCTGACTTTTAATGGTTCTCTGTGTGCTCACTGCCATGCTGTGTCTGGCATAATTTTTGGGAGGCTCACTGGCTACCACTTCTACCTTGGTCACTTTGTCCTCACCCTCTAAATTTTGGGGTGGTTCATATGATACCTCTGTTTTTAATGGTTCTCTGTGTCCTCACCGCCAAACTGTGTCAGGCAAAGTTTTGGGTGGTTCATCATATGCTACCTCTGTTTTAATGGTTCCCTGTGTTCTCATTGCCATGCTGTGTCAAGCTGAGTTTTTGGGTGGTTCATATGCCTACCTTTGTTTTAACCTGGCTGTTGCCCAGAATTTGTCATAATGGTTCGATTAGGCAACCTCAGAGGCATCCATAGCTAATGAATACAGGAGAATGCAGTGTAATTGGAGTTTAATAGAAATACGTGTGTAGAGGTTCACCGGCACTACTTCTATATCAAGGCACAGGGAATCAACCTGGGCGTGCTGGGGGCTATAGCCGATACACCTGGGGGTGCTCCTTTAAATGCACGTAACTTCACATACAGTCTTGAAAGAATAGTGAGGAAAGATAAGGGCACTCACCCAATTCTGGTGTATAATCTTCAGGCTTTATTTCATATGTTAGTGCGATAAAATATCCGATCGCGCACTCGGTCGGAGCAGACGCCAAACCAACACTGCTATGTCATGATGGCCATTTTGCGCGCATGCGCGCTTCCTCGGTTTAAGAGTAACCTGGATTGAGAGCACTTCACAGTTTTCTCAAAATTGTAACTTACAGAGCATTGCTTTGGTTTAAGAGCTCCCTATACTGGGTGGGAGGGGCAAGTTCTGCATAGCATGGTCTACAGCATTGTACTCTAACTCAGGAAGTCTTCCTCACCTTTCAAATCATAGCAGATTCATGCTCCCTGCAGCTCTTGCGTTTCTCATCCTGTCCATTCCTGCTATACTGTGCCTGCACTTAGACTCAGCTATACACACTGCTGCTATAATGTGCCTACACTCAGCTATACACACTGCTGCTATAATGTGCCTACACTTACATTCAGCCATTCACACTGCTGTATAGAAAAGTTTCTGTCACTTTCCTCCAGCACAGATCTTCGATCCTCACTTCCTAATTGGTCCATACACCCCTTCCCCATTGCTGTCATGTGACCACACAGACCTCTGAAAGCTGCCCTCTTTCTTTATTCTAGCCTGTTGTACTACGCTACTGCATTATGGGGATCTGAAGTTCCAAGCATGATCCCGGAACCGATTATGCTCGTAATCCAAGGCATCACTGTATATGTTTCTGGTGGATCTTTAATCCCTAATCACAGCTCCCAGTATCTAGGCATTGAGGCATAGCCACAGCAGCATGTAGTCACGCTGCCTCCACCCTCTTATGCCACTTATGCTTGATTGGCAGCCAGAGCGCTGGCTTTGCAGGAAGTTTCCAGCGCTCAGGCTGCTGATTCACACTTTACCAGGGAACAATTTTAATTCAATAAAACTTATTGGCATATTCATATTATTTTTGCCAATGGCTCTACAGTACTTATGTGTTTTTTTAAGTTACCTTTTACCTAGTTATTAGATATATGCATATAGACAGACTATGCATATATGATGCAATAATCTACTTCATTATGAAAAAAATATTTACCGAGAAAACTTGATTTGGCGGCCGCAGCGGTGGCCACACGTTTTTGCTCGTTACAGTAAGTTGGTGGGTGCAAGGGATTACTGTACGTTTAATCTTTTGCAGACGTTCAATCAGATGAAATGCTCACCCAGCCATGACCCTGCCCTCACCAAACATTATGTGCCATGTAGGAGTGGCTGAAGTGGGTGCAAAGTTTCTTTGACATCTTCAGCATCTTCAGGGGAAGAATCTTTGCACGAGTAGGTTTAGCATGTGAGCCATGCATGGAACGTGTGTCAGCCTTCCCTGCTGCAGTGGCTGATGTTCCTCCGGTTCTCTCTAAATACAGTGCCCACCTGCAGATATTGAACGGTGGACCGAAACAGTTCCAGCTCTGTGTGGCTGTGTTCACCCAGGCTGCGTAAGTGGCTCGCATTCACTTGACCCTTGAGTGTTACTGGGAGCTGCAACCTTCATCCAAGGCTGTTAGGATCGCTACTACCATGACTCCGTGCCACGCCACTTCCACCACCTTGACTGCTACCTCTGCCACTGCCAGTAGCCATATTCTGAAAAGGAACAGACTTCTTTTGATGCTTTAACACCCTTGCTGAGGAAAATACACCAGGAAAAACTGGTTTATTTTATTCTGAAATTAAATTAATGGAAATTAAATAAAAGTGAAACTTATGCCACTTAAACTTACAGGGGATACAAAGGATGTCACACAAGGGAAGGTGAAAGGGTAACTTGATTGGGTAATTGGAATGTGTTAAATGTTTATTAAAAATGGTTGGATGGGGTTTGGAATGGTTTGGATGGGGATTAAAAAAAAAAAGGTTTGTTCACCTGTCTGAGTTCCAGCTCCAGCCATACTTTTCCATAATACAGGGGGAGTACGGACAGGTATGTATAGATTTGTTACATTTGGTTTGATGAAGTTGGCAAATTTGGGGGTAAGATTTTCAAACCTTGCAAAACTCATTTTTAAATAATTCTGTAATCTGTGTTCTTTAGTAGTTTTCTTGTGTTATGAGTTAAAGTAATAAAAAGTCTTATGTAGTCATAAGCACTTAATCATGATAAGTTATTTTTAGCATTTCCACTCTTGCCCTACTTGTGGATCTCGGATGACTAGGTTAATAATTGAATAAAAAATATAAACAGGTTCACGAAGTCCAGCCTATAATCCTTCCATATTATTCCAAAGGCAAAAGATGCCAGTCAGCAAAAAATCCTTCCTGACACCAAATAATCGACTGGATTCATCTCCCATCTCCAGAATTCTAGTATCCATAACAATATATTTGTTGAGAAACCATCTGAGACGTCTTGAATTTGCCAACACATGTGGCAGAGAGTACCATAGTCTCACTTCCCCTTTAGTGAATAGCCTTTTTGTATTACAGGGCTTACAACATACGTTGTAAGTTGATGGGCAGCATTACTTTTAAAGTAGAAAAAATACATAATTTTTGTTAATCTATTAGTTATTTCCCCCATGTATTAATAATACTTTCCTATGTCTCCATTAAGTAATAATGCCCCCGTGTCTCCATTTAGTAAAAATGCCTCCCCGTGCCTCCATTCAGCAATAATGCCCCCTGTTCCTTTATTCCATAATTATGTCCTCAGTGATTTCTTTCCATAATAATGTTTCCTGTGCCTCCATTGAGTAAAAATGTCCTCCTGTGCCTCCATTCCATTCATTTTTGCAGTGTGAGGGCCAGAGAGATGGTATCTTGCAGGTTTGATGACATTGAAGTATTATGCCTGTCAGTAAGGGCTCACCTCTCAGCGACTAGAGATGAGCGAACCTCGAGCATGCTCAAGTTATTCCGGACCCGATCATTAGGCATTTGATTAGCGGGGGCTGCTGAAGTTGAATAAAGCTCTAAGGCTATGTGGAAAACATGGATACAGCCAATGACTATATCCATGTTTTCCACATAGCCTTAGGGCTTTATCCAACTTCAGCAGCCACCGCTAATCAAATGCTGAATGATTGGGTTCGGATGAACTCGAGCATGCTGGAGGTTCGCTCATCTCTATCAGCGACTCATAGGTGCAACCTATAAATGAATGATGGAGCAGGGAACAGAATAACTGAATAAATCCCCTGTTACACTTGGTGTAAATGCTGACTACGCGATCATTGGTGTTTTTAGAACCAGTCTAGGGCTATTATCTGATAATGCCTTTTATGTTGCCTTCACACCGCCTCCCTTTTCATCAAAAATGCCAATAAAAACGCCATGGCTTTTTTTTTTTTAAACCCCTGTGGCCAGATGTTAGCTGGGAATCAATAGAAGTTCATGATTTCCCTTGCACACATGGCGTTTTTTTTGGTGTTTTTTTCTCCTCTCATGAATAAATAATACATTTTTAAAAAAAGGCATAGGGTTCCCCCTATTTCCATAACTAGCCAGGTTTAAAAAACAAACAGCAGCTGCCTAGTAATACCAGGATGGGAAGGGCCATTTTTTTGGCCCTCCCCAACCTATTAATACCAGCCTTCTACCACCCAGTCCAGGATTGCCAAATTTGACACTCCGGGACTACTGGCACCAGGCTCTTCCAAGTACCCCTGGTGGCATGTGGTACTAGGGTAATAATGGGGGGCTGAGTGTTAGCCATTTTATACCGGCTAACACTAGGCCCCAACTTAGTAATGGATACCACCTATCAGACAGCTTCCACTACTAAGTCTGAAAGTAAAGAAAAATAAAACACAACACAAAAAAGTATTTTATTTAAAAAAGAACACTCCACTGCCCTCATTGACCATTTTATATAAAAAAAAATGCTGGTCATCAACGCAGTTAAACGAACTCGACGTGATCCATAGAATACCGATATCTGAAAAACAAAAGGGAAAAGCACACAAAAAAAGGCCAGAAGCAGAACACCCATCATTGTGACAGGTGTTTTGCTCCTTACAGTAAGCAGCATCTTAGAAAATGCTGCTTACAGTATGGCACACAAGGGGTTATGTATGAATGCATGGCATCTATATTTAATTCACTGTTCAAATCAGGCGGACGCTCATGTCAAGTCGCTGCTGTGACTCCTCTTCTGCCTCTTGTGACTAAACTCCAACATGCAATCACAGGAGACAGAAGGGGAGTCACAGCAGTGCCTGACGTGAGCGTGCGCCAGATATGAACGGCGCCGTGGGACCGGAACAAAGCCACACCGCAGGACACTCACCTGCGGTGAGTATAAGCGCCAGTGCCTAGCAAGGGGGCCAATAATAATTTTTTGTGAACTGCTTCTTTAACCCCATGTAACGATGTATCCAACCCAGTAAGGAAGGAGTTAATTGCCCCCCTTCCTTGATGGCATGGGTACAGTGCTGGGGAGAGAAGAGGGGGCCCTATTGATACTCACTACTGACATTTTCTATCTTCAGCAGAGCCTGACACACTTAGATACAAGTATGTCATGATCTGAGTCTTCAGAGATGCTGCCCCAGCATCAGCGGCTGCAGTCATTTTTTGTGGGGCATAAAAAAATGCCATAAAAAAACAGTGTGTGTGAGGGCACCCTTAGCGTACTTTTTTGGTACTCCCTATCAGATGCCTAATTATTGGCTAGAGGGATTTTGAGTTGTAGGTTTTAAACTTTACTTTGAAAGTCATCTTGATAGAACATTTTTTGACAATAGTTGAATAACCGTTACATCGGAAAACACAATAAATTATGACTTGCAAATAGCACACATGCTCACATTAATCTCCTCCACCTGTCAACTAACACAACCTAAAGTACAAACACTGAATGTACTTAGCTGTCAGCCTACATATTAATGCGCTTTTAGTCTCTACCTACTCATTTCATGCTTTAATTAGCAGGAAAGAAGAATAATTTCTGTTCTGTCCATGTGACAAAATAAAAGGTTTGCTTCCTATTGTCCTATGTAAAAAATAAAAAAAAATAGGTGGATTGTTTGCAGCTATTGTCCTATATTACATTAAACGCTGATGAGATGTTATGCAAATCTCCAGACACCCTGGTCTATAATTATTTTACAGCTGCAACACAGACAGGCACAATAGTACAGATCCTATTTGGAAAATGCATGGAAGGTCTGCAAATGATAGAACGTTACTGATAAATAATGGATTCTATGGGGACACATATAGGGTGATATTGGTTCTGGTGTGACATAAATAAAATATAAACTAAAAAATACGTGCAGCTTCACTATACCATATATAATGGAATAACAAAATAAGATGACTACCTGAATTTCTGAGATGTTAGCTATTGAGCATCTTAAAGTGAATGTAACATCAGGTACATTCGCTTTAAGTTTTGCATTTCAATAGAACAGGGTCGGAACAGAGAAGTCAGCTGAAGCACTGGAGGCGGGCCGGCCCATCCTGCGTAGGAGGCAATCCCCGCCTCCTATGGCGCAGCTCCATTAGAATCAATGGAGTCACGTCACAAAGGGGCAGGGGTTTCCTCCCACTGGGGGAAGGCCGGCCCACCTCCAGTGCTTTAACCCAGGCCTGTGCCCGGTAAAAAATCTGCGTCATGCACGTAAACCGGGCCACAGTTCAAAAAAAGGACCGTGGCACTGGCTTCCCCGAGCTGGTGTCGTTCTATTGATATGCAGAACTTAAAGTAAATGTACCTGATGGTACATTTGCTTTAAGTATAGTTGTAGCTAAAGGGATTGTAGTCGCATCTGGGCTCTGATGTCACTGGGCTCTGGGATTTATCACCTAGATTTTACTGATTTTTTATGACAAATCTGCCTAGCAGTGACTTATAGAGGTCTAACTAATGTGAGTTGGCTTACCTTGGTTACAATCCTCATAGAGACTAGCTGCGCACACTGTCTTTTTTTGGCTGTTTGACGGCCTTCTTTTGAGGCCAAATAACTGCCGTTATGGTAAAATAATGGCTGTTATTTGGCCTCAAAATTACGGTCATCAAACTGTCAAAAGGGATGCTGTGGTAACCTAGCCAGAGGCTGTGATAAAACTGCTACTGCTTTTGTACATTCCCACAACATTTATCTTTAACCATTTTACAGTCGTCTTTTTGGCCGTTTTGCAGAATATGGCCATAATCTGACCTCAAAATGATGTGTGTTCAAAAAAAAGACCATGAAATGGCCAAAAATGGACATTGTGCGGGACATAGCCTTCATGCAATTTAGCAGGAGAGGACTTCGATTAGGGGATTTAGGGGATTATATTTACCAATAATATTTTAGTTTCCTATAAAAATGTATCTTGAAAGAAACTATGTGCATGCTTCCAGAACAACATAGTATCAACAATTCTGAATAATGGTATATGCACACTGAGCAATTCTTGCGGAATTTCGAGTAGATTCCACATCAAAATGTATGCAAAATCTGCTCAAAATTCCACCCTTAAAAAATGAGCACACAGTAGAAATTTCCGTCCGGATTCCATGCGGAATCTGTGTTGCGAATTTAAAAAATTGACATGTCAATTCTTTGGGCTGATTCCACTAGAGGGATCCTGTAGAAGTCAATGGGGCTTGAATTCCACTTGCATTATGCTCAAATTCCGCTCCTATTCTGACAGGGCAGAAAAGGAGAGGAATTTCAAGCAAAAAACATAAAATGCTCAGGCAACTTTATCCCCTACTCCCCACTGTAGCTGTCCCACACTTCCTGGTCAGCATGAAGTATGCCCTTCAGCCAATCAATGGCTGAGGTGGGACTGGCAGGTTGACAGGCATGCCTAATGCCAAGACCAGTGGGAGGGGGCTCCAATATACAGGCACCCAGTAGAGGGGAACTGAAGGCAAGAATCCCGCCCCCCGCCCCGCTTTTTTTTTTTTACAACCTGCCTAAGCATATTATGTTACATAGGTGGGAAAACCATTTATTAATATGTAAAATGAGATGATTCATTAATAAGTAGACATAATACTTCAGAGCTCACTAATGGGAACAAAATGGATATTTTTAACTCCTGTCTGTTTAATATTTTAACTTTTTCAATAGCTTTGTGCTGTGAATGAACTGACAAGTGAATTTTAAGATGTTTAATAAAACATAGTGTGGAAGGAACAGTTTGTGGATTCGAAATGCTAAAATTCACCATAATATTTCAATATTTCAGCATTTGATGGGGGCATTACTATATTATGTCTAATAATCATATAATGACCATATACAGTATGTATAGCCTTAGGCTATGTTCACACAATGTCTTTTTTTCCAACAGCTTTATTATGAAAATTATGGCCGTTATTTGGATAATACAGCCATATTTTGGCGCCAATTATGTCCGTAAAAAGACATTGTGTGAACATAGCTTCAAAGTGTACCTGTTCATTCGGGTAAGTTTTTATGATAAGCTATCCTATGCATGTGTTTATCAAGAGCATTATTTCTATTATATAGCTTGGATATGGCATCGGATTTCTGCACTTTTCAGTTAACTCTGGGCTACTAAGTAAAGATTAGCCTCTATATCTCCATGCAGGGCTGATTCTGGGGTCTCTGCCGCCTGAGGCAAACCTCAGGCGGGAGCCCCGTGTGATGGCCGGCATCGCCCCCCTCCCCAGCCAGCCGCTCACCTCTCCCACGCCGCAGCCGGCCGCCCGAGCTCTTCGCTGTCTCCACATCCCGTCAGGTCCCGCGACATCACCCTGCAGCTGTCACGGACCTCCAGGCTGTGGTGAGTGAGTGGAGTGATTGGGTCGCGCGGGGCCGCCGATCACCCCAGCGCGTCCCCCACTGACTCCGGGCACTCACCACAGCCTGGAGGTCCGTGAAAGCTGCAGGGTGATGTCGCGTGACCTGACGGGATGTGGAGATCGTGGGCGACTAGACAGGTGAGCGGGCGCTGTCATTTTTGTTAAGTGATACTTAACAAAAATGACAGCAGGGGGGACATAATGCCGCCCCCCTGACAGACCGCAAAATCTGCCGCCTGAGGCAGAAGGCTCATTCCGCCTCATGGCAGAAGCGGGCCTGTCTCCATGCACTGCACATGCACAGAGGAGGGAATCCTGCTCTTCTAGGTCTCTCTCTATATATAGAATTTTCAACAGCCTGAAGGACATTATAGAACAGTAATTGGCAGTGTAAGCTGTAAATCAAATTCAAGGGTGACACCTAATACTCACCTTAAAGGGGAACTCCGGGTAGAGGTTAAAAAAATTAAACTTCTGCAGAAGCATAACGCATTACTTACCTGTCTATCCCAGTTTTGAAACTACCAAAAATCCATTTGTTTGGGGTGTTTTTGTTCTGTTTTGGGTTTCTGTGTTTCCTGGTTCAGCAGTTCCCAGAATGCAATGCTTTCCCTCAGCTGACTATCACAGTCCCCCACCCATCCCAATCAGTAAAATTATGCTGCACCTGCTTCTGGCCGGACAGAGATGGTGAATCAGTCAGGGGATTGGGTTATCTAGCCAAGCCTCCTGTGACATCACGCCCTGCCCCCTGTCTGCATCATCAGCAAACACACACAATGTGAGACAGAGGCATGTAAGATTTTTCTCCAAGGGGGGATAGCAGAAGGAGCAGGAGACAATGTGAATTGGCACAGGAGCCATTTTTTTCACTTCCTGGATTTCTATCAGCTACCAGTGTGGCAGAACAGCACAGATACAGTAATACATTGTATAGACACATATATATAACTTTTAATGTACTTTTAATAGAAAACAAGTTTTTCTTATCTAGAGTTCCCCTTTAAAGCGCACGTCACGTTTTTTTGTTTTTTTTATTGCAGAAATCAGTAGTATAAGCGATTTTAAGAAACTCTGTAATAGGTTTCATCAGCCAAAAAAGTCTCCTTCTGTACTCAAGAAGCAATCTCCCAGCCTCCCCCCCTGACTTCTTATCTGTGCATTATCAGGCAAACTCATCTTCATTACAGAGAAGGCAGTGAAGACAGGCTCTTCTCTCTTCATTGTAAGCCTATGAAGGGGGGAGGGGCTGAGGGAGATGAGGGAGCAGGAAGAGGTGACATGAAGGTCAGCTGTTTGTAGACTCTCTGGGCACCTAAAACGCTAAATTCAGGTGTCAGAAAGGTCAGTGCTTGTCTATGAACTTACTGAGAGAAGATTGCAGGGTGTTGTGCTTTGCAGAAATCCTCCGTGCTCAGTCACTCCTAACAGCCCCTCCCCTCTCCATAGCCACATAATGGAGACAGAAATCCTGCTGCTTCTGAAGTGAGGGGGGAGGCTGGGAAATTGCTTTTTCAGTCCAGAAGGAAACTCTTTTAGTACATAAAACCTATTACAGAGTTTCTTAACCCTTAGACGACCCAGGGCGTATAGTTACGCCATGGAAGTCTGTCCCCAGACGACCTAGGGCGTAACTGTACGCCCTGGATGTTTCTCCCGCTATGAAGCGTGCTCCGGAGCGGAGCGCGCTTCATAGCAGGTGGGGGCCGGCTGCAATCAGCAGCCGGGATCTCACCGGTAATGACACGCTGCAGCGATCGTGCTGCCGCGTGTCATTAACTCCTTAAAGCTGGGTTCACACACTGTATACTTCAGGCAGTATTTGGTCCTCATGTCAGGTCCTCATAGCAACCAAAACCAGGAGTGGATTGAAAACACAGAAAGGCTCTGTTCACACAATGTTGAAATTGAGTGGATGGCCGTCATATAACGGTAAATAACTGCCATTATTTCAATATAACAGCCGTTGTTTTAAAATAACAGCAAAAATTTGCCATTAAATGACGGCCATCCACTCAATTACAACATTATGTGAACATAGCCTTTCTGTGTTTTCAATCCACTCCTGGTTTTGGTTGCTATACAGCCTCACAAATACAGCCTCAAATATACATAGTGTGAACCCAGCCTAAACGCGCGACCGCGGCGTTTAAGTGTAAGTGACAGGGGGAGTCCCCTGTCACTTACCGATCGGGACCCCCGCAGTGTGACTGCGGGGGTCCCGATCGGTAAAACGGGCCGCCGGAGGTCTCTCACCTGCCTCCGTGCGGTCCGATCGGCGCTCTGGTCACTGAGCCTGCACAGGCAGGCTCAATGAGCAGATCGCCGATAACACTGATCAATGCTATGCCTATGGCATAGCATTCATCAGTGTAAAAATCCAAGTAGTGAATGTAAAAGTCCCCCAAAGGGACTTCAAATGTGTAAAAAAAAAAGTTAAAAACACACACACACTACCCCAAAACCCCTCCCCCAATAAAAGTTGAAATCACCCCCCTTTCCCATTATATAAATAAAACATATAAAAATAAATAAATAGATAAACATATAATATACCGTAGCGTGCGTAATTGTCCGATCTATTAAAATATAACAAGCGTCATTGCGAACGGTAAACGGCGTACACGAAAAGAGGGGAAAAAGTGCGCGGATTACCGATTTTATGTTACATTATATATATAAAAAAATTAATAAAAAGTGATCAAAACGTCCGATCTTCACACATATGGTATTAATAAAAACTAGAGATCATGGCGGAAAAAATGACACCCCATACAGCCCCGTAGGTGAAAAAATAAAACCGTTATAAGCGTCACAATAGTCCCATTTTATTTATAATTAATTGCCAAAAAAAAAAGGATTTCATTTAAAAAAAATATATAACATTAGAGAATCTGCGTAAACCTGCATATGGTTGTGTTCGTACTGACCTATAGAGTAATGGTATCATGTCGCTTTTACCATATATTGCATTACGTAGACACAGGAACCCCCCAAACGTTACCATATTGCATTCTTTTTTGCGATTTCACCAATTTATATCTTCATAAATAATATATTTGGAATTCCATCATACATGTTATGGTAAAATGAATGACGCCATTACAAAGTACAACTATTCCTGTAACAAATAAGCCCTTACATGGCCTGTAGATAAAAAACTGAAAGTGCTGGAGCTCTTAGAAGGGGAGGAGGGAAAAACGGAAACACTAAGATCAAAATTTGCGCGGTCCACTGGGTCATTTTGGGCCTGGTCCTCAAAGGGTTAAAATCGCTTGTACTGTTGATATTTAATGTTTTCAGAAAAATGACCCTGAAATGACAGTTACGCTTTAAGTTCTTGTACAGCCTCTTTGCAGTCTCTGCTCCTGACTACTTCTAATTACTCCCTCTCTAATCTCCCTCCTCGCCGATCCATTCTCCATAAACTTGTATGAGCAGCATGTAACTGATCTTTCAGTGAGCTGTTAATCTGGCATGTAAAAAACATATAATTGAGCAATTTTTTTATTTTTATTTTAGAATTATACTATTTTTAGCAGTGTTGGGGGCTTGAAAGTAATCTCATTGGAGAGGAAGCCTTTTTCTCTGATAAGATATATTATAAAGTTTCTTTAATCCACATGTACTATAGATTTGTGCAAACTTAGCTGAAACAACAGTGATCAGTGACTTAATAATTAAGAAATATGAATAGTTTATATGATTGATAAATTGTATAATTCAGCCCTTTATGACGAGGCCTGTATGCTAAGGCTTCATTTTTCTTGCATTGTCTGTACATAGGATGTAAATGTCCTATCAGCTATTTTGCACCAATGTATAACAAACTGCAGACCAGTTTTACAAACAATGTATGATGCATAGAATCAGTTAACATGATGCCACTGCTGTACATGCTTGTGGGTAGGTTGGCACTGATGTTATGTGTATTACAGGGTTATAGATGAAGGTGCTATACTGAAATTTGGTCACTAGATGTACAGTAACTATCTGTTCTTCCATAGCAAGCACATGATGAAGGAGGTAGTGTAAATGTAACAGTTTATACATGCTTGAGAGGAAGTTTGCCAGCCGCCTCCCTGTCCTTGGACCTATCACAGCCCAGTAAAAGTTCCCTCCAGTTCTGACCTATCAGATGTCAAGGTACCACAGAGCCTGCTCCACCAATAGGAAACTAACATAAGTGAGAGGCTAGCTCTGCCCTCTCATGCAAACCTGGAATCCTTATTACTGGACGTGACATTCTCTATACCTGGCCAGCATTGACAGATCATTCATAGCCGTGAGCATGGGCTTTCTTCTATATTCAAAGGTAACATAACTGTAGCCAAGGTTGTCAGAATCCTCCCAGCATAGAGCCTTGCGTACTGGATGGGTCCCCTCCAGATAGTCCCATCCCTATAAATCTTGAGAAACCTCAAGTATTGTCTATTTTCAGTCTAACTACTAACACAGGATTCTCTAAAACCTCTTAAAGGGAACTGGCTGGCAAAACTAATTCTCAAGTGCAAAATGCACCTTATGGACGCAGTTATTGGAAACTATTGTGCTATGCCTTTAAATGACTACAAAGTAAAAGACCTTTCTTTACAGTTACCCTGGAGTCTGTGTTGTTATACCCTGAACTACCACACTACAGAGGTAATATTAGGAACACCTTTAATAGGCATGTGTTGGTATCCCAAGATGGCTACTACCACTCCGAGCCCACAAGACCTAACATACAACACCTTGCACCCCTGGGTCACCACAGTAATTTACTTCCTCCCCCACCATCCCTGGAATTTTAGATCTCACGTCACAGGCCCATTCAACCAATTAGTAGCTTGGGTGGAACACCACCAAGCCCACTGATTGGCTGAGTGGCCCTGTAATCTGTTGTCCACAAACTCGGACGTGCATAGCTGAACAGTTCAAAGCTCTGGGATTCCAGGGACAATGGGTAAGTGGGGTAGGTACTTTATGTGAGTTTGTTTTTTATAACCTACACCTTCCTAGGGATATTTATTAAAACAAAAAATAGTAAAAAGTACAGGCTTAAATTAACTCATTAGTTTGCCAAGTCCATTAAGGGATTTTTATACTTTTTTATATTTCATTTAGGCTTTATTTGCAAAGTAGAGAGAGTCCGTGTTTGCTGTACTTTCCTTCCACCTTAACATAACCCTGGAGAGAGCTATTATTGTACGTAGATTAATCATCTGCTTGCATCTTGTGCTGGAATAAGTTCTCTCTCTCTCCGTTTGTCCTTTCTGCATCAGCTAGGATCATACTTCCAGGAGATATAAATTGGTTGACATACATGTTCTCTAAACTTGTGAAATCCCAATCCTGTCCACATATTTTTACATAAGTTTACACCCAGTATAAGGGACAATACTAGTAAATCTTGCCCTGTGTTGATTTATCAGGTGTTTGTGCCGATTTCTTGTATACACTAATTTAAAATAATTATTGTAATTGTTTGTTCCCAGTAGTTGGTGCTGGCCACTTCTTTCATATATGTTATATGGGTCTTTCTAGAAAATGTCTGTCACCCAGGGAATGCCTGTGAAGCCAAACATACAACCACATTGGCTGTTATGCATATATTGCATTGCTCCATCACTCCAAACATTGCAAAAGTGTGTTTATTTCCTGTAAGAGCCAAAGAGTCATGTCAGTGACACTACCTTACTTTGGTCTGTAATGCTTTTCCCTCTGTGTCACACTTAAATGTCTACTCCTGCAAGGCACTCTGATTTCTGTTTGAGATCCAGTTTATCCATATGCCTTGCATGACAATCAATGCAGCTGGGGTCAAACGTTTCAGCATGATTCCGAGGAGAAGCATTGCAGACTGGAGCAGGGCAGTGACACATCTCTTTGGCTCTTACTAACTGGGATTAAATGTAAAATTTGTTTACTATAAAATTTGTTTATGATGTTTAAATTCTTGGTTCTTGAGAGGTGGTAAAGACTTAACACCAAACTTGTGCGTAATCTGTATGCATAGTGGAGTAATGTAGTGTCCCAGTACAGGTGTGCCACAACATCTTGTATACCACTTGTGCAAATGTAACTCTGTCAGGTGTCACACTCTGGGATGATAGCTGTCCTTCCGCACCATCAACACTTAGTGTCTCATTCTCCCTTGTTCTATGCACAGCTGAAGGAGGTAAAAGGGTAAACTGCTGGTTATTCTATGTTCTGTTCTGTCCAACCACTTGTGCAGGGACCACACATGTGCTACCCTATAACACTTCTTCCTTCTCCTCTTTCCAATATGTTTCCCATCAATAGGAGGTTAGTCCCATTCACCACTATATAGGTGAGTTAGTTCCTGGTGGAAGGGCCTTTTGTCCAGTTAGCTGCAGTGAGGAGAGAGAGTTGCGGCTGCAGTGCACAGCAAGGCCTGGCTTAGGTCAGGGCCCTGGGGTCTTCTTCTATAGTCAGTAGTGGAGTTGGTGAGAAACAGAGAGACACCGTTTTCCTCTATAGAGAAAGTTATTATGCACTGCTAAGCCCAAAGGTGGGGTAACTGTCACCTGGGTTCAACCTTGTCTACGTCTGGGATCCTTCTAAAATGTCAGGACAATCTATAAAGTCAAAGATTGATCCACAGTGGAACAAAGAGCCTAAGCAGACGTATTCCACTGATAGTCGCCCTTCTTGGGGAAACTTGTTAGATAAGCTTTGCCCAGTAATTTAAGCCTGGGACTTGTGTTACCAAACCTGACACTCGCTGAACTTGTTTGGCAAACGCGATCTTCTTCCTATCCCGTCTACTTATCTTAACCATGAGTACAAGAGTCTTCTTCTTCTTTACAAAAATCAATATCTTCCATCCCGGTAGAGTATTTCACTAATTAAGCAAGGTCCCCAAAACCCTATACCTGCTCAACTCAACTACACCTTCTTCAACTTACTCCACTCAACCACTCCTCATACTCTACCTTAAGCACTCTAAGCATCAAAGTCCAAAGTTCTGTGTGGTCTGTATACTTCTGTGATTTTTTTTTTTTTTGGTGCACTTCTCTATAGCCACATGTAACCTGTATTTCACTGAAGATTATCTAAGTAAAGTTATATCCTGGTTAAGTGCTGGACTCTACCCTCTGGTTCTACCCTTTTCAAAGCCCAGTGCTTGTACACCCGGCCGGGGGTGGGCATTACCACTTCTGGCCACTGTGACAAGTGCCTAAGTGGGACCACTACACTAGCCCACTGCTAACAACACCTAGCAAATCCAGGTTACAGCAGTAAGATGCTAATAGCTGAGTACCGAACATCAATCAAATAGGGACATGAATGGGAGAAGAAGCAAGGGGGCATTACAGCACTACAGCCTCTTTGAAACTTGCATCCACAGAATAAATACATTGGGGGAGATTTATCAAACTGCTGTAAAGTAGAATTGTCTTAGTTGCCCCTGGCAACCAATCAGATTCCAGATTTCATTCCTAAGAAATTCTTTGAAAAATGAAAAGTGGAATCTGATTGGTTGCCAGGGGCAACTAAGACAATTCTACTTTACACCAGTTTGATAAATTTCCCCCATTGTTCTAAGTTATGGAAGCACAGACAGATATATGAATTGTACAATGTGTCCCCCTGCCCTAACAGCTATATAACAGTGTCAGCAGTTTGGTAGCTGACAGATTTCATTGAAGTCATGTTTTGGAAACCATATATTTGGCAATATCAGGGGTTCCACCATTTAGATATTGAAGTGTATTACTAAAGAGCTGCACTTTAGTGTATATTCTCCATAGATGTCCATAGAGTGTCAGCTTTGAGATATGAAATCTTTAAAGAAGGCTTCTCGCTCTTTATTTAGCAGAGCTATGCGAATTATACAGAATTAAGTTGTGAGTGACATCTTAGTGTATTTTCCTGCAAGATGTGAAGAAGACATTAAGAATTTATACGCCCTATAAATAGAGAACAGGTGCTTCAATCAATAAGGCACCAACCAGAAGAGATGGAAGTGCTCTCAAGGCTTCATTATCCATGACGGAGGTGATATAAGTGCCGTTCTCAAAATCTTTAAAAGTTATAGGAAAAAAGCCAAGCCTTTTACAGTTACATTTTATTTCTAAATATTAATTAGTAATATAATGCTGAATTTACACAGCAAGCTTTAACAGAGTCAATAAATACAGTTGGTTTTCAATGACTCTCATTTATTGATATTCTTATAACCAACCAAGCTAAAAACAACTTTTATTTCATAGAAATGTTGGTATTTAAATAGTTTAAAAACTACAAAGTATTAAAGTGTCAATTATATGAAGGGAAACCAGTGTTATTCACAAATACTGAATATAACAGTAGAGGAGTGTGCTTAAAGGGTACCTACTGTATAATTTAAACAAACTTATGATTTGTCAGAGCAACATGTCAGAGCTTTGTATTGGTCATGGTCTGGGTGCCAAGACCCTCACTGATCAATAGAATGAAGGGGCAGGCACGCACAGGAGCGAGCGTTCTGCCTCTTCATCTCTGTTTCACTGCTAAAGTCATCAGAATTATAATGGAGCCCTATGGAACTTTCAGTATGGCGATTACTGGACGTTGCATGGGGCTTCATTTAAATTTCATCAACTGCTACATTAGCTACATGCTACATTAGTGTGTGGGCCGGGTGCGGGGGCTCTCTGATGATGAGCCTGGTTGGGGGGGGGTGCTCTGATGACGGGCCAGGTGCGGGGAGGGCACTCTGATGATGGGCCGGTGCAGGAAGGGTGCTCTGGTGACGGGCCGGGTGCAGGGGGGGGCGGGGGGGTTGGCTTGACATTCTCACCTGAACCCTGCTGCTCCTCCAACCCCCGCTCTGACACCAGCGTTTCTGCTCATGTATTTTCCAGGGGGTCACCATGAGATCATATGAACCAACTAAAAGGAAGAATTCCAGGAAATTTCAGACGGAATGGAACAAAACTACATGACATGAGGTATTGGTGTATGCAGGGTGACAGCGTTTTTAAATTCTATTGCCAGCACAAGTTTTATATTATTGTCAGATGGTTTGAAAGCATAAGAAGCCATGTTTTGCACTATATGGGCCAGTTTACACTGAGCAAACACGGTGCAATTCCGCGGAGGAGAGATCCCGCCGCGCTCGGTGTCCTGCTTTAAGTGAATGGGAGAGCGTGCGCCTGTGCACTGCCTCGCTCTACCCTCGAAGAACTAACATGTTCATTCTCTGAGTGGAGAGCAGCGGCAGCGGACAGGCGCGCGATCTCATATTCACTCAAAGCAGGAAAGCGTGGGTGGGATTCCGTGGCGGAGTTTGCTCAGTGTGAACTGGCCCTATCAGTCAATCGGTTGGCTTAGAAAGGTTAAAAAAAAGTATCTGTATCTAGATTAGCATTTAACACTAAAACTAGCATCATAACAGAAAGAGCATCAATCTGACCATTAGCTGGACTTACCAAGTGTGCTATAATTTATTCAACCAGTGAATTTTAAGCAGCTGGTAAATTATGGCAAACTTTACATTACCATGACAGAAATATTTTATTCACAGTAAATCGAATAACTTAAAAGTAAAGAGCTGAACATCCTCTAAAACATGGATTTTTTTTATATCAGGATGACTGCAGCAAATCCATTATTTTCCTTTTTGAAAAGAAAATTGAATGTAGAGTCTAAACTTTTCACTGTAAAATGAATGTCGGATTAGTGAGGCTTTATTAATTACAGAGTTGTGCCGCGTGCGAGCCTGGATGTTAATGAGTACAGACAACATCATGTGAACTAGTTCTAAAGACCAGATTACAGATGTCATTGTGATTTTACAAAGAAAATGGTAACATAATACATGTAGCAAGCATGAATGAGGAGATATGAAGAATTCAGAAACAAATCAGATACACTTAAAAATAGTCTAGACCCTTAAGGAACATCTGGTATATGTTATGCCCATGTTTTACTGTCATTGAGGCAGAGCATAAAGCTACTATAGGGCAAGTGGCACCATTAGAAATTCATGACCCCCACACATCCTTTTTTTAGACTTCTGTCTTATCATCAATTTATTCTAACCTGCAACTCTATGGAGATAGCCAAGCACTGTATTCTACTATCTCTGTCAGTCACATACAGTGTTAGACTGGCCCACTAAAGGACTGGAGAATCCTCCGGTGGGCCCCCAGCTTTAGAACCTACACTGATATTGACAGACATGTTGTTTCTTACTGGTTCTTCATTGATGGGCCCTAGGATCATTTCCTCTGGTGGGCCCCAGATACCCCAGTCCAACACTGGTCACATAAAGAAGCATATGGCCCCCATGCCTGGCTGCAGCTCCATTTATAAGAGGGGGCATTTCTGTTAAAACATGACAGGCTACATTTTAACCCATCCAATTTCTGTAATGCTTAGAGAAACTGTGGCATGTGGCAGAGCTGGTTAGCAGTTGCGTATCCAATTCCATACTGAAAAGTACTTTTTTGCATCTTTTTGGCTTTGATCCATGGGGCATTTCTTTTAACTTAACATAAAATTGTCATTACATTAAAAAAAAAATACAGCATTCACAAAACAACAAGTACTGAACTGTCAGGGTGGATGAGATAATAACTGTTCACACAATTCAGCTAAATTGTAACACAGGCAGAAAAAGACAGCTAAGAGATAGCCCTTTAAGTCAGAGATCTTACCCTAGGGTATTATGCACAGTTTAGACAGATCACTACAGCTCTATCATGGCTTTTATGCCCCTAATGCTGCTGTCCTAGGCTGGGCCACATGCTCGGCTCCCGACACCACCAGGTTGCTAGGGGCGCACCAATTGCTCCCTTCACTGCCCCTGGCTGAGCGGCACAGCTTGAAGTATGTGTCCTGAGGCTGGAGTTTCAGATCCAATCGCCGGGGTCTTGGGACTCCACGCTCCATAAGTATGCTCCCCTGTCTGTGGTTCCCTGGCTGCGATAGAGCCTCATACCCTGAGTGACTTCTTGATCTAGCAATTATTCCCTGACCTTCTAGCTTGGACTTTTTGACTACTCTTTTTTGATTACGTTTTTGTGCTTCGCAGACCGCTAGTTGCTGACTCGGACTTCTGACTTTGATTTTTTGTGTTCTGTCTGTCTTGTCAGTGTCAAACCTGTAGAGGCTAGGGAGTGTCAACCAGTTGTACGCTGCTGCCTAGGGCAGTTGAGGCAATTAGGCAGGGACAGCGGGGCAGGTGTCAGTGCAGGATCTCCTCCTCTGTGTTTGTGCTGTATGGCAGATAGTATAGATGTTGCCCCCCCCCACCCACAGGTCCTGGAAATTCCAAATTTAGCTTGCACAGCAGAAATCAGAAAATTGGCGTATATGAGATATATAATTGCCAGATTGTAGTCCATAATATTTAAATGGGATGAACGAGAAAAGCACCACTTACAATGTAGTTCACATTGAGTGGAAATGTACATTTTATATTTGTGCACTAACCACATGTGTAGTCCATTAAAAATGTCACAGTCTTAGGCTATGTTCCCACAACCTCTTTTTAGTCAAAAAGCAGTAGTTTTTTTTATAATAACGGCCGTTCTTAATTATCATGATTGTCATAATGTAAAAAATGGCATTTTATTTTATCTAAAAAAGACATTGTGGGAACATAGCCCAAGACTATGACCACACATAGTATTTCCATCAGTCTTTTTTCAACTAAAACCAAGAGTGGATTGAAAACACAGAAGCTGTGAAAATCCCTCCATTATAATTTTGCCCAATCAGTGCCACTTCTGATTTTGGTTACACAAAGACTAACCAAACGACTGACGGAAATACTATGTGGGAACATAGCCTTATACTGTCATCTTGATTTATTAGCAATATTTTTCAGGTAAGAATCTCTCAAGCAGCCATCATTCATAGCTATATTATTCTGTGGACATAGTACAAAAAAGGCCCGTTCCATCCATTGGCTTTCTTCCCACAATGTCTGTTTTAAGTAAAAACAGCTATTTTTTTTTATAATGATCATGATCATTAAAACCAGCCATCATTATCAAAAAACAGATGGTGTGGGAACATAGCCATTCACTGGTTTGCATGTACACTGCTCAAACTCCAAGCGTTGGATTTACTCTACACCACCAACATCACATGGAAAAGACCAACATGTTTCCTGCATTTTAACAATCAACAGGAGTTATCATGAAAACCAACAGAAACTCACAAGGCCACGTTTTCTTCGACATGTTGTATACAGTACAGTATGTCTTCTACTGTTGTATAAAATACAGGATGGATGAAAGAAGTAGAAGCATAAGAGGGTCCCACTATGACTCTGGAATCAAGGAAAAACTTGGAATGTCCACCGCTCCCATAAAATGAAGAAACTTTATTGTGGTCTTCTTAAAACATGTCACAACACAATAAAATCACTCCGACGCGTTTCAGGACAGAATCCCTTATTCATGGCAATTTTTACTTATAACTGACCTAATTTAAATGTTTGCAAGATTGTCATAATGCTGCAGGGACCGCCTCCCAGCAGGTGGAAACAATCCAGCCCATACTGCGTTGTAAGAATACAAGCCTTAACCCCTTATTACCACAAAAGGATTCAGCTCTATAGGGAACTAAAACCAGTGGCATAGCTACCGCGGTTGTGGCGGTCGCCGCCGCGACCGGGCCCGCCACGAAGGGGGGCCCTCGGGGTTCCCCCCGATCAATCACTCTTGTGACCGCAAGCATTGTTTTGCTTGCGGTCACAAGAGTCCGGCTCCATCTTCCCCCGGCTGCTGCGCGGCTGCCAGGGGTGTCGCATCTTATCCCCGGCAGCACGCGCATCCCAGAGCTCCCTGCGCGCCTTGGGCCCTGACTTCTGCGCAGGGAGCTCTGGGATGCGCGCGCTGCCGGGGATAAGACGCGACACCCCCGGCAGCCGCGCAGCAGCCGGGGACAGACCAGGAGGAGAGAGGATCAATGTGGGAGCGCGTTGTCAGGTGAGTTAAGTTTTGTTTTTTATCAGCCTGCACGGGGGGTGGGGGGGAAAGAGGGGGAAAGAGTGGGGGCATCTATTAAAGAGGGGGGGCATCTATGAGTGAGGGGGGCATCTATGAGGGTGGGGGGAAAGAGGGGGGCATCTATGAGGGTAAGGGGAAGAGGGGGGCATCTATGAGGGTGGGGGGGAAGAGGGGGGCATCTATGAGGGTGGGCATCTATGAGGGTGGGGGGAAGAGGGGGGCATCCATGAGGGTGGGGGGAAGAGGGGGGCATCTGTAAGGGAGGGTGGGGGGAGAGAGGGCCATCTATAAGGGAGGGTGGGGGGAGAGGGGACCATCCATAAGGGAGGGTGAGGAGAGAGGAGGCCATCTATAAGGAGGGGGAGAGGAGGCCATCTATAAGGGAGGGGGTAGAGGGGGCCATCTATATGGAGGGGGGAGAGGAGGCCATCTATAATGGGGGGTGGGGAGAGAGGGGGCCATCTATAAGGAGGGCAACATGGGGGGAGAGGGGCCATCTATTTGGGGAAGCAACATAGGGGGAGAGGGAATACACAGAGGGGGGCATATATTATTAGGGCGTCACATAGAGTCAGGGCTACCCACGGCCCAGGACGGATGGAGAAGATGAAAAGGAAAGAACTCCGATCAGAGAAGACGTCTCTTGTGAGTCACCTGATATAACTGCACTGTAATGTATATGGTGTATAGAACCTGTGTAGAGCTGGGGCCACCTCTATATGACTGGATGAGGTGATTTAGTATACTGGATTTGGTCAGTAACAATATGGTGGAGATGGTAGTGGTTGTGGTGTGGCGGTAATGTTTCCTTCCTATATACTGGTATTACTGGTAATATTGGTCTCAGTATACAGGATTTGATCGGTAACAGTATGGCGGTAATATGTACGGTGATAATACTTTCTCTTCCAATATGCTGGTGTTATTGGTAATATCTGTCTTGGTGTGTGTATTGTATATATATATATATATATATATATATATATATATATACCATATTTTTCGCTTTATATGACGCGCCTTTTGATAAGACGCACCCCTGATTTTAGGGGGGAAACATAGAAAAAAAAATATTTTGCTCTTTGTCACAGTTTGGAGATAGCAGCAGTGTGATTGGTGCCAATCCCCCCATATAGTGCCCCACATAGTAGCCAATGGCCCTATATAGTAGCCAATGCCCCACATAGTAGCTAATGCCCCCATACAGTGCCCCCATTGTAGCCAGTGCCCCCCATACAGTAGCCAATGCCCCCATACAGTGCCCCCATAGTAGCCAAAGCCCCCATACAGTGCCCCCATAGTAGCCAATGCCCCCATACAGTGCCCCCATTGTAGCCAATGCCCCCATACAGTGCCCCCATAGTAGCCAATGCCCCCATACAGTGCCCCCCATAATAGCCAATCCCCCCTGCGACCAGAAAAACAACAAACAGGCTACTCACCTGTCCGCCGGCCCCAGCAGCTCCTCTCCCGATACTCCGGTCTCCCGTCATCCTCCAGGACAGGCAGCGGGGTACAGAGAGACTGCCTGTGCCAGAAGTGTCCTGCAGCCGCTGCAGAACACTTCTGGGACACAGGCAGCGTCCCTGTACCCTGCTGCCTGTGCCGGAGGATGACAGGAGACCGGAGTATCGGGAGAGGAGCTGCTGGGGCCGGCGGACAGGTGAGTAGGACAGCAATCCCCTCCGCCCGCCCAGCCGGCCCTCTCCATCGCCGCTTAGCCGAACAGGAGCCCAGGAAAGTGCTGCTCATTGCACTTTCCGGGCTTCTGATCTGCTCAGCTGAGCGGCGATAGAAGAAGCGGGCTGGGCGGGCGGAGGGGGTCGCTCAGGGCCGCTCACTATGCATATGCATAGTGAGCGGCAATACAGGTGGCGGGTGGGACGTCTTCCATGCGGTGCTCAGCACTGCTGGGGAGCCGTCTTCGCTTTATAGGATGCACTTGGTTTTTCCTCCCACTTTGGGAGGAAAAAAAGTGCGTCTTATAAAGCGAAAAATACGGTATATACACACACCAATAGCATCACTTAGTCGTGAAAGGAGGGGGGGGGGGCCAAGTTGGCCTCTCGCACCAGGGCCCAGGACACATTAGCTACGCCCCTGACTAAAACGCATATCGTGTGTGAACAGGACTGAACCAAAAAAAGTTATACATATACTAAAATAATTGCAGATATTATTCTTACAGGGATACAGGTATAGTCAACACATTATTTACCATGTAAAACACAAAATAAACTCAATAAATGTAAGTTTAATCAACCCTAAAGGGGATCTAGTATTAGGCTAGGTTCACACTCTGTATCTGTGCGGCTGTATTGCGGGGGGTAAATCATCGGCCGGATTTTTCCGGTTCATGCGTACGCTGGAAAGTATACGATATACGGCTGCACAGTGCACACTATGTATGGATCTACGGCCCTATCGTAAACGGACCCGTAAAAAATTAACAAGACCATTGTTTGCGGCTGGAAATGCGGCCGTGGATTGACAGGCGGTCCGTACGGAGTATTTAAAAAATAGCCAGCAATGATGCCGAATGCCGATGCCTCTAATAGTTAATATATTAAATTAATAAAACACATTTTCTTTGTAATAAAATCCCTTTCGTTGTTCAATAATTTAATTCTAACGAATCCATCATTGTGCAATTAAATATACTGTTAAAATAAATATATATATAAATAAATGTATATTTATATATATATTTATTTTTTGACAGTATATTTAATTGCACAATGATGGATTCGTTTAAATTAAATTATTGAACAACGAAACTAATTTTATTATAACGAAAATGTGTTTTATTAATTAAATATTAATTAGTACAGGAAGCTCCAGTAAGCCGTTAATTCATATTGCCGGCAATAGAGCATTTTGTACTAATCATCACTTTACTTTAATTAAAACATCAAATGTTTCTTCTAATTATGTTATCACAATAGCATTATTAGAAGAAACATTTAGAATTATATGTGGAGGGCCTAAACCAATGGCTCTTCCCACCCTGGTGTTACCAGGCTGCTGTCGTTTGGTTTTTAACCTGGCTGGTTATAAAAATAGGGGGGACCCTATGCGTTTTTTTTTTAAATAAATAATTTAAAAAAAAACATAGGGTCCCCCCCTATTTTTATAACCAGCCGGGTTAAAAACCAAGTGACAGAAGCCTGGTAACACCAGGGTGGGAAGAGCCATTGTTTTAGGCCCTCCCCAGCCTAAATCTTACCAGCCTGCTGCCGTCCCAGTCCAGGAGCGCCAATTTTGACGCTCCGGGACCACTGGCACCCGGCTCTTCCCAGTACCCCTGGTGGCATTGGGTACTGGGGTAATAATGGGGGGTTAGTGTTAGCCATTTTATACCGGCTAACACTAGGCCCGCGGCCGCGTCATCAGCCGCTGAGCTGCGATTGGCCGAGCGCAGTTATGCTCAGCCAATCGCGGCTGAGCAGCTGATGACGCGGCCGGCACTCGGGAAGATCGAAGGTGTTCAGGCCGGCCGGCCGAAGATGACGTTTGGCACAAGATGGCGGACGCGTGTCGGCACGGATCAGGTATGTATAATGCACTACACTTCCGGGTACACGGGTGGGGGTGGTGGGACACGGTGAAGGGGGCCATTCACAGACATAACATACATTACAAAGTTGTATAACTCCGAGGGGAGATCCAGTTAATAACACTGTAATCACATCCCTTTACAGGAAGCCAATCACGTGTAACAACATCTTGGATGCACAAAGCTGTCACCCAAAACGTACCATCTCAACTATACCCAAGGGAGAATATTTGAGAACAAAGAGAGCTTGCTCCAGAAGAGAGGACTACGAAAAGGAGGTAGAGGGGATAGACAGAAGATTATTAGACAGAAATTATGCCCCGTGAATGCTCCATAGAGCAAAAACCCTGACTCAACAGAGAGATCGCAGTTCTCTATTGTTTTCTCCCAATGTGAATAGATGTCTAACCAATAGGAAGAGACATAACATCGTGTTCGCCACATCGTATAGCACACAGTTTAGAGAAATTAAACAGATTTTCACTATATACTTACCTATCTTGTATCAAGATGAGAAACTCAGTAAGATTTTGGAGGGAGGCTGTGATGTTGTCATAATCGTGCCTGAAAAGGCATCAGTGCCACCCTCTGCGGTGAAGATCCGACCTCTGCGCCAAAGACTGCGCTTTTGGCATTAATCTGTTCCTGGTTTTACTATGTTCTCTGCTTATGTCATCTGTGTTCCGGTCCATCTTTTCTTAGTTCTCCCTGCACTTTCCTTGCTGTAGTCTGTTCACTGATTGTTATCTGCTGTGTTGTGATGGACAGGTCTCCTCACCTCTGGCTTTCTGTGATTTCTTGTGGAGGGTGCACCTCTCTACATACCAGACGGGCACTACCAGGACAGATATGAATTAAGATATATATGCAGCATGTATTTTGGTTGAAGCGATGTACTTTTGTTTTTTCTACATTTTATCCAGGAAGTGATATCACCATGTTATCCAGGAAGTAACATCACCATTTTATCTCTGCTCTTCTTTAAGTCTTAGTAGCAAAATTATAAAAATGTATTTAATTAATTTTTATTTATTATATATATATTTTTATTCATTTAGTTGTTTTTTTTTAATTTAGTATTCTTTACTATTATTGTTATTTAAGTTTTAATTATTATTTTATATCACTTATTTATTTATTTATTTATTTTTATAACACCTGAGGTGTGGAGGGATGATTTGGAATGGAAGCTGAGGGGGGGGGACCATAATTTATCATGATAAATGGTGGATGAGGCCCTTCCGGGAGCTTAGTTGAGTGTATGGAGCACGGGTGGTCTACCTGAGTGGGCTTTCCTGTGCTCCAGGAAGGAATGGTTGGTGGGAAGGGCTCTGCTAGGCAGAACGGCTCCAGAGATGGGGCGGTTCGGCCAAAGAGGGTACCCTGAATGGATGGAATTACCAGGTGGATAAAGAACAGAAGTATATCTCTGTAATCTTGTAATTTTTGTTTTGTTTTGTTTTCTTTCCTTTTTGTTTGTTTGTGGGGTTTTTTCTCTCCTCTTTTTCTTTCCCTTCTTCTGGGGGTGAAATGTATGCAAGGGGAGCGGAGCTCTGCTAAGGGACAACCGAGTCTGCTGGCTAAGTGTTGACTTTATAATTTTTCAATTAAGTTAGTTTGTTGTGCTCTCCCGGCGGTGTCCGGATTCTGCGGTTAGTATAGTGGTAAGATATAGTGATGGTGTTAGTAAACTGGGATATACTGATGGTAAGGGGAAGATTTTAGATTTTAGATTTTAGATTTTAGATTTTAGTACCTGGTAAAGGGATGGATTGAGCCCCCTGGTGAAATCCCCTCTGGACCATAATGCAGTTTGGTTATGTTTTATAATGGATGGTAATGAACTAGACCGGGTATATTTAGCAAATGGAGATTGCATGGGGTAGGATGTGGATAATTGAGGTTTTAACATGATTTTGTACTATGGAAAATTAATAAAGAGAAGAAACTAAAAAAAAAAAATCACCATTTTATCCAGGAAGTGAAGCCTTGATGAAGTAGTAAGTGCAGGGAAAAAAGCACTTTATGTGCATTTACCGTAATAAGTGTATATTGGTGATTTGTATAACTTTTGGGGGGCACTAAAAACATTTTTAAAATTTTCGCTGCACTTCTTCTTTAAGAAATTATAAGAATAGCTGTCATCAAGTTCATGTAGTTTACACATCCAAGATAATAGGCTCACGCACACACACAGTTTTAGAAGAGCAGATATCACTTTAGAAATCTGAGATTTGTTAACTATAAAGTTCACTATGACAGCATCTTAGAATAATACATAAAGCAAAGAACTGGAAAAAAGCATTACACTGCAGTAGAGCCATCATATCCCAGTTAATGAGGCATGCTCCAATGGAAATGTAATGTCATTCATCTTGCATATTTTCCCTTTACCCGCTCTGCAGTGTCACAGTTTGATTTTAAAGTTTACACGCTATCTTTACTGATATGATCTCAGGTGTAACACAAGAACATCTTATAGTAATGAGGCATGCAGTTTACTGCTATTTCTGGAGACATTTCTTGCTAAATTAATTTGTTTTTGCTTTCATAGTTTGAGAAGAACTTTTGTTACAAGGTGAAATGTTGGGATTCTAGGTCATTGTCCAGTGGAATAATCTGTTGTTTTATGGAATTTACTAAATATGTCTAAGCATAATCCACTAAGAAAAATAAATAAATATGTATACAGTGGTACCTCAATTAAAGAGTAACTTTGATTGAGAGCGTTTTACAAGAAGAGCTCACAGTTTTTTAAAAATTGTAACTTGGTTTAAGAGCATTGCTTTGGTTTAAGAGTTCCCTGTACTGGGTGGGAGCGGGAGTGGAGGAGGGGCATGGTCTGCATAGCGGGGTCTACAGCAATGTACTCTGACCCAGGAAGTCTCCCTCACCTTCCAAATCAGAGCAGATCCACTTCAGACTGGGGCTTGCATCAGGGGACAGGACTGTGGAGGTAATTTCTTCACAGCTGTAACCCCTCTCTTCCCGGACAGAGAGCACTGCATGACTGTGCCCACATCTGCCCTGCTCCTCCCTGTAGTTTCTGTCAGCCCTTGTGTTTCCCATCCTCTCCATTCCTGCTATATTGTGCTTGCACTTACACTCAGCTCTACACACTTCTGCTATAATGTGCCTGCACTCATACAAAGCCATTCATACTGCTGTATAGAAAGGTTTTTGTCACTGTTCTCCTGCACAGCTCTGTGATTCTCACTTCCTGATTGGTCTATGCTGAACACACACCCCTTCCCTTTTGTGATCATGTGACCACACAGACCAGACAGCAGCCCTGCTTCTCTATTCTATCCTGTTGTACTACCCTACTGTATTATGGGGATTTGCAGTTTCATTCTGTATCTACAAACTGCTGCTGTGTTTCATTCTTATGCACTTACTATACATTATACACCACATGCTGATGGCTATACTCTATAGTAATTTATAATATGACATATCCAGTTTTCTAAATGTTTGTTTTACCTGTAATTCAGAATAAAAAAGCATTATTTTTGGGGTGTGAAACAATTTTTTTCTGCACATCAATGATTCCTTATGGGAAAATTTGCTTTGGTTTAAGAGTGATTTGGATTAGAAGCATGGTCGCAGAATGAATTATGTTCATAATCCAAGGTACCGCTGTAAATATATACATTTTTTTTAACGGATTTAGTAGACACATTCATTCCCATTCCGTGATCTAACATTAAGTATAATTTCTAAAAACTTCTGACATGTCATTAGCGACATGTCAGAAGTGTGTATCGATGGGGATCCAGGTACTGAGTCCCCTGCCGATCGCTAGAATGAAGGCGCAGAATCGCTCAGCAGCGTGCTCTGCCCCTTCATCTCCAATATAACTGCTTATGCAAGCAGTCAACAGAATTATAATGGGAACCTATGGAAATTCCATAGTAGACTGCTCATATTAGCAGTTATAGCAGAGATGAAGGGTCAGAGCGCGCTGCTGGGTGCTTCTGCGCGCTTCTGCCCCTTTATTCTAGCGATCGAGGGTGTCTCAGCATTCGGACCCCCTCCGATACACACTTGTTGCTATGACATGTCAGAAGTTTTTACAAATTATACTTACACTTTAGGGCTAGGTTCACACTACGTAAAAAAACGGCTGTACTTCATAACAACGGCCGTGTTTGTGCAAATAACAGCCATTGCTTGAGCAAATATGGCCGTTGTTATGAAATACGGTCATGTTTTTTACGTAGTATGAACCCGGCCTAAGGCTATGTTCACACAACCTATATTTTCGTAAAACCACGGCCGTGATTAATACGAAAATATACGTTACCTTGGTGCCCATGGGATCCTGGCCAGAGTGTATACACATGGCATACGCTCTGGCCGGGATCCCTAGCAGCGCTGCAAACAACTGACATGTCAGTTTTCTGCGGCCGCTATTCAGTTAATAGCGGCAGCAGAAAACCCTGTTAGTGCACACTGTGGAGCGAGCGGGTCCCACCGCTCGCTCCATAGTGTGCAGTGGAGTGTTCTGATGCGGCCCCGAAAGATGCGGCCCGGTCACGGAACAGCCAGTCTCTTACGCTGCTGGAACATAGCCTAATATTGCAGATATTGTTTAATAAGATTTGTGGTTTTCTGGGATTCTACACTCCTCAAATTTGACATTCACCAAGAAGGACAAGCCGTAGGGCCATGCAAATTGTGGAAGTAACTGGTGTTGCTAAGCTCTGCAAATAATCAAAGTTTCAAGCACCAAGCTGCAATCTGTGACATGTAGGAGGGCACAGTACACAGTGAACAATGCCTCCTGTTCATCCAAACGCCAGTTATCACCGGTTATTGCAGTCTGAAAGAGACAGAATTTTTGGTTTATCACTCTGGCAGATTGCTATGCATGTAAGCCGAGGTGTCAGAACTGCTTAACATTGTATGCCCCAGTGGTTGGAAGACCAACTAGGAACAGGAATGACAACAAAAGGTATACACAGGTGAACTTCCAAATAGACGAGACAGACGTCCAGCTACAGGTGTCCCATTGATCTCATGTCAGGGCTATCAAGGTGCAGAACAAGAAGTAAGGAGTATTGTTTTAGTCTTATTGATGTAATGACAGAGAGAGACTGGTCTGGAGACTATGTGGGCAAAGCCATGAAGAGGCCTTTGGGCTGATTAGTATGTATTAGCTGATTCTTCTTCTTTGTAGGTGTTATATTTTTCCATATGGATTGTCCCACGAGTGCCATTTTTTAGCCACATGCAGCTTTCTAAATGATTGAAAATGTTCTACTTGTCAAAAAGTCCTTCTGAAAGAACATTCCTAAATGTCCTTGCAAATTATATAGCTTCAAAGAAATATTCTATACACTTTTTACATTTATAAATATATATATATATAAAATAATCACTGATATAAAAATGGCATAAAAATACTGCAGCTTTCAGATCTGTATGCAAAAAAAAAACCAAGTCTGAAAAGGGGGATTTCAACAGGTTTAGAAGTGGTTAGCGTGAGTTTCACACACAAAGTTCATTTTGTGTGGCAGTTTTTATTAATATTTCTCATTCCTTTTGAATCCACATCTGGGTCTTTTGAAGCACAAAAAAACACAGTTTAAGGAGGTTCTTATTTTATTTATTTTTTCCTCCCAGTCATGTCATAGTTACATAGTAAATTACCCTTCTTTACCCAGTTTTTCTCCTATAGATGTCCTTTGTTTTTATCCTGCATTAAAAACTGCATGTGCAAATGTTTGTTTTTGTGTGTGTGATTTCAGTGGCTGCACAAGGATGAGCAAAAAGGATGTGCAAAAGTCACACACTATATATATATATATATATATATATATATATATATATATATATATAGACAGGGGCGGTCTTGGCATTTCTGGGGCCCCAAGCAAAGTCATGTCTGGGGCCCCCCCATGCCCCCCCTCCTCGACATGCGCTGCCCCCCCCCCCAGTAGTCCTCTTATAACCCTCTTACCACCATACAGATATTACATATCACCTCAAAACTGCTTTGAACAAAACAAGAAGATATTACCAATGATGCCATAACATAATACTGCCACACCATGAGCCCTATCACTACAGACCCTATAGCAGAGTGCAGTTACATCCAGTGACTTACAGGAGGCGTCTTCTCTGATCAGCGTCTTTTACTTTTTTTTCTTTCTCTCTCCATCCAGCGTGAGCCACCTTGAAGTCTTCTCCCGGCTGGTAATCTTCCCTCCAGAATCTGTCAGAGAAATATTTTAGGCTCCAACACATGCAGTAGTTAGGTCCCCTGTACCCCTATATAGTAGTTACGCCCCTCT
The DNA here is from genome assembly GCF_027789765.1 of Dendropsophus ebraccatus. Taxonomy (NCBI): domain Eukaryota; kingdom Metazoa; phylum Chordata; class Amphibia; order Anura; family Hylidae; genus Dendropsophus; species Dendropsophus ebraccatus. Next base: position 37,064,068 of record NC_091468.1, read on the forward strand.
GTGCCCCCACAGATGGGGGCTGCGTTCACACTATGTATATTTCAGTCAGTATATGTATATTTCGGTCAGTATATTTCAGTCAGTATTTCAACCAAAATCAGGAGAGGATTAAAAACACAGAAAGGATCTGTTCACACAATGTTGAAAGTGAGTGGATGGCTGCCATTTAATGGCAAATATTTGCTGTTATTTTAGAACAACGGCTGTTATATTGAAATAATGGCTGTTATTTACTGTTATATGGCGGCCATCCACTCAATTTCAACATTGTGTGAACAGATCCTTTCTGTGTTTTTAATCCACTCCTGGTTTTGGTTGCAATACTGACTGAAATATACTGACTGAAATATACGTAGTGTGAACGCAGCCTTATAAAGGTGTCCCTGTGCTCCCACTTAATAATTAGGTATGTTCTGTGCCCCAGTATAGTAGTGAGGCATATAGACACTTCTGTGCAGTCCCAATGTAATAAAGACCTCTGTGTGCTGCCCCCAGTTATATAGACCCCTTGTGCGCTGCCGACAGTAGTAAATACCACTTGTGTGCTGCCTCCAGTAGTATATACCTCTTGTGTGCTGTCCCCAGTGGTATATAGACCCCCCTGTGTGCTCCCGCAGTTATATATAGACCTGTGTGATCACCCAGTTATACATAGCCCCCCTGTGTGCTCCCCCAGTATACTATATAGACAATGATGTGTGCTGCTCCCAGTCGTATATATATCCCGTGTGCTCCCCCCAGTTGTATATACCCCCCGTGTGCTGCCCCCAGTTGTATATACCCGTGTGCTGCCCCCAGTTTTATATACCCCCTGTGTGCTCCCCCACTTGTATATAGCCTCCCTGTGAGCTCCCCCACTTGTATATAGCCCCCCTGTGTGCTCCCCCTTATATAGCCCCCCTGTGAGCTCCCCCACTTGTATATAGCCCCCTGTGAGATCCCCCACTTGTATATAGCCCCCTGTGAGCTCCCCCACTTGTATATAGCCCCCCTGTGCGCTCTCCCCGTTTATATAGGCCCCGTGCACTCCCCCACTTATATAGAGCCCCCCTGTGTGCTCCCGTTTATATAGCCCCCCTGTGCGCTCCCCCGTTTATATAGACCCCCACTGTGTGCTCCCCCCGTTTATGAAGCCCCCCTGTGCGCTCCCCCGTTTATATAACCCCCTGTGTGCTCCCCCCGTTTATATAGCCCCCTGTGCGCTCCCCCCGTTTATATAGCCCCCCTGTGCGCTCCCCCGTTTATATAGCCCCCTGTGCGCTCCCCCCGTTTATATAGCCCCCTGTGCGCTCCCCCCGTTTATATAGCCCCCCTGTGCGCTCCCCCAGTTTATATAGCCCCCCCTGTGCGCTCCTCCCGTTTATATAGCCCCCCTGTGCTCTCCTCCCGTTTTATATAGGCCCCCACTGTGTGCTCTACCTCCTATATAGTATATAACACAAAAAAAAACAAAAAACATTTTTACTCACCTGGGACCGGCATCTCCTCTTCTCTTCTCGTCTTTTCTCTTCCCTCTTGTGGCCGCGGGAAGTGTTTCCCCTGCGGTCACATAAGGCCGCTCTCCCGTTGTCATGGCACCGGCGCTCCAGAGACGCCTCGAGCGCCGGCACCAGAGACACAGAGCAGCCTCTTGTGACCGCGGGGAAAACACTTCCTGCGGCCACAAGAGTGACTGACAGGGAGGGAGCCAATGGCTCCTGCCCTGTCAGTGCCGCTGCTGCCTGTAACTATGTGCGCTCGTTACGAGCGCACATAGTTAGCCGCAGCGGTCTTGGGAACCAGAGCGGGGCCCCCCTGGATGTCGGGGGCCCCACGCAATTGCGTGGTATGCGTGGTGCCCAAGACCGCTACTGGATATAGATATTATATATATAAAAGTGAGTGCCCTTCCATTTTTCTTTTATCTTTTGATTTCATGTCTGTTCATTGGATAACAGAAAGTGAGCACCACAGTAGTGAGTCAGATGCAGGCAGTGGTTTAAACAGTGGCAGGATCTAGTTCACTTTTTCTTCCTGATGGACTAAAAAGTTATGATGCAAATGAAGCACAAAAAATTTGCTGGCTTTTAAATGCCACCATTAATGATTATGCTTATCTACTTTTGTCTAGTCCTTGCTTTAGAAATAAGGAAAATAAAAAAAAAACTGCAGCAACACCCTATGTATGATTTCAGCCTTTGGTCATGTTCACACAACATATTTTTTGAATTAATCACGGCCTTTGTTGCAATACATAGTATACGGCCCCATGGAAAACTGACATGTCTGCACAGAATTGTCAGGTCACACAATGGAAAGTGCACTTTCCATTGTGTGCTATGGTAAATTGGGATGCGAGCGCACATGGATGCGCCTGCCTCCCAATTCAACATAAATGAAGTTCACTCGATAATCTTCCATGACACCGGCTGTGCTCGGCCAATCGTGGCTGAGCAGCTGATGACGCGGCCGGCACTCGGGAAAATCGAAGGTGTTCGGGCCGGCCGGCCGAAGATGACGTTTGGCACAAGATGGCGGACGCGTGTCGGCACGGATCAGGTATGTATAAAGCACTACACTTCCGGGTACACGGGTGGGGGTGGGGGGACACGGGGAAGGAGGCCATTCACAGACATAACATGCATTACAAAGTTTGTACTGTGTGTTAATCTGTGAATAATTTTTTACCGCCGCCGCCAAGGATCTGACACAATGCAGTTTTTCCATCTGTTATTAGGGAATCAGAGAGCAAACAAATCTGTACTATGTGACTACGATTTTCTTCCAGTAACTTACGCTGCCGCTGTCCTGCATTTTATCTAAGTATCTCAATAAAATGGCGGCCGATGAATATTCATGAGGCTAGAATATTCACAGATGAATATTCATATGACCTCGCGTTCTCCGCTGAGCTGCTGTACATCGTATCTGAGTCATAAGACTGAATGCAGCTCCAGACTTCAGACTCATTCAGACACAATCCAATCCCTTAGACCAATTTACTTCTATGCCAAAGTTACTGAAAGTTGTAGAAAGTGACATTAAAAAGTGAGAGATGTAACTAACCTGAATGTCCATAAGGCAATATAGAAAGCATTGAGGACACCACACACATTGGGCAAAGTTAGCAAAAACTGTAATTCTTAGTGCAAACTTGGACAGTCTTAAAGGGGTTATCCAACCAAAATCTTTTTCTTTCAAATCAACTGATTTCAGAAAGTTATATAGATTTGTAATTTAATTCTATTTAAAAATCTCAAGGCTTCTCATACTTATCAGCTGCTGTTTGTCCTGCAGGAAATGTTGTTTTCTTTTTTAAAGAAGCAGTTCACTTTTTTTTTTTTTTGCCCCCCCGGGTAGCCGCTGTCATGTATACTTACATAAGATGATCGGTGTCCCGTTCCCGTCGGTCAGTTCCGTCCCGCGGTGCCGTTCACATCGGGCGCGCGCTCACTTCCGCCGGCGCTGTGACTCCTTTTCTCTCCCTTGTCATTTGAACGCCGGAAGTCACGCGCTTCCATAGAGAATGCATGGAAGCGAGTGACTTCCGGCGTATAATCACTGGGCAGAGAAGAGGACTTGCAGCAGCCGGCGGAAGTGAGCGCGCGCCCGATGTGAACGGCACCGCGGGACGGAACTGACCGACGGGAACGGGACACCGATCATCTTATGTAAGTATACATGACAGCGGCTACCTGGGGGGGAGAGAAAAAAAAAAAGTGAACTGCTTCTTTAAGTCTGACACAGTGCTCTCTGCTGACATGTCCAGAGCAGTAACAAATTCCTACAGAAAGCCTTTTCTGCTTCCTGTTTCGGACAAAAGTGGCAGCAGAGAGCACTGTTTCAGACTGGAAAGAATACACCACTTCCCACAGGGCACACAGCAGCTGATAAGTATGGGAAGACTGGAGATTTTTATACAGAAGTAAATTACAAATGTATATAACTTTCTGAAACCAGTTAATTTAAAAGAAAAAGATTTTTGCTGGATAACCCCTTTAAAATGTGCAGGATATATGCTGATTAGGGATGAGCATATGACTGCATCCATATTTCCAGGCTAAGGCATTCAAATGCAGAGCAAACTTACCATAAGTTCACTCATCTCTAACACTAATTTATATATATAGGGTGTATCTGTAGTCCTAAAATGGGCACACTGGCACTTATAAACCTTTTACATAGTGCTGCCCTTACATTAAACATAGTAGACATCCTATTCTTACCTCGCCAGACTCCCCCCATGTCCTCCTGCGGCATCTCCGGGTCCTCCGGTGACCGCTGCGAATGTCCACTCAGCCAGTCACTGGCCGCAAAGCTGCCCCATCTGAGTCAGTGAGTGGCTGTGCTGGCTGTCACTGCTGAGATGAGTTTGGCTGCGGCAGCAGTTAGTGGGGCACTTGAAGACCTTGTAGGAGGACATCAGGGGAGCATGGAGAGGTAAGAATAAAATGTTGTAAAAGTACTGAAGTAACCCATTAAAAGTTTAGTAAAAACTTCATAGTGAAACGGCCGTTGTTTGAACAGAGTGTGAACATAGCCTTCGGCAGTTTTGTGGCGTAATGTTTTTTACTTTTTTTGAGCATTTTTCTCAATGAAGGATTTTGTGTGTGGGGGGGGGGGGTGAAAAATAAAACACACATAGAGCATTCATCTTTTGAAATACAGATTTTTTTCCTGACTTCCACGTTACATCTGGCTATAAAATTGTTGCCACATTTAGGCCGGGTTCACACACACCTGGCAGTGTCACAGAACGACCAGTGTCTGCAGTATTGGCCGGTTGAACTTAATTTGTGCTGAATTCACCATAGCCCATAATGGAAAGTGTGCCTGGAGCCAATGAATGGCGGCCGCACAAAACTGACATGTCAGTTTTTCTGGCAGCATCTAGAATGTGTATACACTCTGGCCAGGATTTAATTGATTTCATCACAATGCATATTTTGAATTAATCACGGCCGTTGTTACTAATCGTGTGAATATGGCCTCAAGCTGCACCTCTTTTGTTATGGTCACACCACCATAAATAAATAAACAAAAAAAATTTCCCAGAACCATATTTATTTAGTAAGATCTTTAGATTTCCTTCTATGTCTTCAATGCAATAAGGTAATGTTTACAATTGATTTTAGAAAATGGCTACATTTACAAAAACATGGCCACTTACTTTCATAGACAACATGACTCTTGTCTCCAGTTCAGGTGCGGTTTGCAATTAAAGGGGTTATCCAGTGCTACAAAAACATGCCCACTTTTCCCCCTACTGTTGTCTCCAGTTCAGGTGCAATTTGTAATTAACCTCTTAAGAACGCATGACGTACCCGTTCGTCATGCGCCCGTAAGAGGTGTTCATAGTGGGGCCGTGCGGCGACCCCGCTCTGAACCGCCGCGGTTTCGGGTGCCCCTTGTAGCCCGGGACCACGGGTATTAGCAGGCATGGTCCGATCGCCGTGCCCGCTAATACAGTAATCAGATGCAGCTGTCAAACATGACAGCTGCATCCGATTACCGGATGCAGCATTTCCCTGGTGTCTAGTGGGGGAAATCGCTCCTCCGGGACGTTGTCCATTACTGCTGCCGGCCGAGGACCGCTCCAAGATGGCGCCGTCCCTGGCTCAGCACACGTTTGTTTTTGGCTGCAGCGGCCGAAAGCAAACGATTGCCGATATAATTGATCTTTGCTGTGTAACTATACAGCAAAGATCTCAATGACAGATCAAAGTGTATATACTAGAAGTCCCCCAGGGACTTATGTGTAAAAAAAATAAATAAAGTGTTGTTGTCAATAAAAAGCCCCCTCCCCTAATAAAAGTCGGAATCACCCCCCTTTTCCCAGGTTTTAAATAAAAGTAAATAAATAAATAAATAAATAAATAAACATGTATGGTATCGCTGCGTGCGTAATCGCCCGAACTATTAATTAATCACATTACTGATCTTGCACGGTAAATGATACAAAAAACACAGCAGTGAGTGTAGAAAAACAGGCTGCACCTCAATGTATAATAAACAAGAATATGAATAAAGTTTATTTTACACAACCAAACAATACAGACATTTAAAAACACCTAAAATCATAGACTGAAACAAGCACAGAACCCAATAAGGCTCAATGTGCAACCTTACACCCCCCCCCCCCCCCCAAAAAAAAGAAGAAGATGGCATAACCAAGAGCTGTCTTATAAGAAAGATAAATAACCCACAAACAAGTGGAACAAAAAATGTGTGTATATGAACCTATAATATTGATGCAAACAATGTGCTACTAGAAATGAGTAGACTGAATAAGAAGATAAATGCAGGCAATATGCCAGTCACACCCAAAAATCAATCAACAAAAAATATGGTATTGATATAAATAAATAAAATGTTTTTCTACACTCACTGCTGTGTTTTTTGTATCATGTTTTTTGGAGTTTAGTGGCTAGCACTCAGCTAGATTGCATTGGTGGTGCCCGCAGAGGAGGTTTTCAACTTGCACGGTAAATGGCGTAAGCGCAAAAAAATCCCAAAGTGCAAAATTGCGCATTTTTGGTCGCATCAAATCCAGAAAAAAGGTAATAAAAAGCGATCAAAAATTCGTATATGCGCAATCAAGGTACCGATAGAAAGTAAATATCATGGCGCAAAAAATGACACCCCATAGACCCCACCTCATACAGCCCCATAGACCAAAGGATAAACGCGTTATAAGCCTGGGAATAGAGCGATTTTAAGGATCGTATATTTGTTAACAATGGTTTGAATTTTTTACCGGCCATCAGATAAAAGAAAAGTTATACATGTTATATATCATTTTAATTGTAACAACTTGAGGAACATGCATAACAAGTCAGTTTTCCCCAGGGCGAATGGCATAAAAACACATTCCCCCCAAATAAAAGAAATGCGTTTTGTTTTGTTTTTTCAATCTCACCACACTTTAAATTTTTTTTTGGTTTCGCAGTGTACTTTATGCTAAAATTCAGCCTGTCATTGCAAAGTACAATCAGTGACGCAAAAAATAAGGGCTCATGTGGGTTTCTAGGTGGAAAAATGCAAGTGCTATGGCCTTTTAAACACAAGGAGGAAAAAACGTAAACGCAAAAACGAAAATTGGCCCCGTCCTTAAAGGGTTAAACTCCATTTACTTCAATTGGACTGAGTTTCAAAACCCCACCCAAACTGGAGACAAAACAGTAGGGGGAAAGTGGCCATGTTTTTGTAGCGCTGGATAACCCCTTTAAGCTCTATTCACTTCAATGGAACTGAGCAGCAAAAACCCGCCCAAGCTAGAGACAAGAGTGGGACTGTCTCTGCAAGAAAGTAGCCATGTTTTCGTAGCGCTGGACAACCCCTTTAAGCCCTTTTGGGGTCGTTTTTTTATTATTAATATTTTAGGCTTCTTTGGCCTAATCCAAATTATGTACTAAATTATTTGCCAGATGAACTGCACAGATGAGACACGACTTAAAGAGGAACTGTAATTAGAAAAGACTTTTGACAGGTTAAAAGTTTTGATCAGTTGGGGTCTGACCATGACCAAACTGGAGGACGAGCCAGAAGACCTCCACATGTAATGCATTCTCTCCCAGAGCGAGAGGAGTGCGCAGTAGTGCGGTCGTCCGCCCACTGGTTCTAATGGTTGGTTACGATCTGTGTGACCCCAATGGTTGGTTACGAACAGTGTGACCCCAACCAAAACTTTTGACTAGTCTTTGTGAAATGTCAAATGTTTTTTCTAACTTTTCTAAGTACTTTTTAAGATGTGACCCATTCAATAGAAAGAGTCTATCAATACTTTTAAACAATCAGACTGCTGCCTAATAAGTGTGCCAATCCACTCATTGGGTACTTAAAAGGAGCAGTTATACTGCCTAATTGTTTCAGTGCAGGGCTGCACCCAATGTAAAAAGGCCCTTAAAGGGGGCCCTTAAAGTTAATTTTTCCCGGAATACCCCTTTGATGCAGCCAGTACACAATGATACCTGAGAAATATATAAGACACTGTCCACTAAAGACCATGTTCCGCAGTACAGCGGGTTCATGAGACTTTTGATACCTAGTGTCCCATATGCCATAATTGTCAATCTTTGTAGTACCACTTTAATGGTTTTCCAATGCAATTTAGTAGTTATTTTCAACAAATGGTCCTCCCAGACTTAGACTTTTTAAAGTTGGCTTTAGTAATATAAACACAACTCAAATTCTAACTTATAATTGGATTGTTCTTTTGTGATGTTCAAGATGGCAATATGTACAGCAGTCCTTTATGGAATAGTTAATTTATATTGTTATAAATTATTAAATTCTAAATCTACAGAAGAAAGAACGCTTGGTGTTTTGTTTTCAAAGGGATAATGAGTCTATATCCAAGTACATTAGTTGCCCATTAATTAGATTTTGGATTAAGAATTTCAGAGAGTATAACAGAATCTAATTATTTTTCAGTTATAGACTTTAACCCACCATCTGAAAGAAAAAAAAAATCAAAGTAACCACAAATTCAATAAGGCAAGGCCAACATTACAGGCCGTGATTAAGTTTAAGACTATCATTTACTATCATTTTATCATAGAGGTGGATGAAGTGATTGAATATTGTTGCAGCTGATGAAATAATCTATGGGCATAGTTGTGAAAACTCTGTAAAAAGTCAGTGCCAATGACCGTTCCAAAAAGCAACATCTGGCACCCCATAAAATTTGTGTGTAAATTTTGAACAAAACACTGTGGAGCAAGCATATACTGTACAAGCCCAAAAATGGGATTTTCCTTTAAAATTCAGAGTTCAGTGATGGATGACAAAATATTTTGCTCTCCTGATCCATAAAAGCCATATAACAAATAACTTTTATCTTTGAATCTCCTTGTATGTTCCTTGAATATTTCACCGAAGATTGTCAAGACTGTATGATTAGGGTCATTGTCTTGTAGGGAGGTGAACCTTTGGCCCAGTCTGAGGTTAATAGCACTCTGGATCAGGTTATGCCCTGTTTACAGTATCCAGGGCATAAGTTTTAACTGAAAGATCATTAGAAGGTTCAACTCTTGGGGCTTTCCACTATCTCAAGAATGGGGACCTTTATGGAGCCTCTGGAGATAGACAAATGCAGCTTTTGGCTATCTATGGCGGCTCAGCAAAGAATGAGTGGAGTTGCCCATGGCTTCTCGTAATCTCAAGAATCCCAAATATCCCTCGCATTTGGACCCCCATGATCTCTTAGTTATGCTCTATCCTGTGTAACTTGTTAAGGCGGGAAAGCCTCCTTAAGAATTTCTCTCTACCTTGCGTTATCAGCTCTCCTTCAACCCTAAATAGTCTCTCCATCCCAGCCCCTAAAAACCACCCCACAGCATGATGCTGCTGCTTTAAACATGACAATTAGAATTAAGGCCACAAAGTTCAATTTTGGTTACACGAGATCACAGAATCTTGTCTTTTCACAGTCTAGGAGTCCTTTAGGGTGTTTTTTTTTTTGAAAATTATTGGTGGCCTCTCATGTGTCTTCTATTCCGGAGAGGCATTTTTATGGACACCCTGCCATAAATCCCGAATTGGTGAAATGCTGCAGTGATGGTTGACTTTCTGGAATTGTCTCTTATTTGCACACAGGATCTTGGCACTATTTCTTACCTTCACCAGTTTTACCCTTCTTTGCCTCCACACAATCCTTTATCTGTGCTCTACAAGCAGTTATTTTCTCCCCGTGGCTTAGTTATGGCTCCTGAACATTCATCATAGGGTTAAAGCGTAACTGTCATTTCAGGGCCATTTTTTTGAAAACATTAAATATCAACAGTTCAAGCGATTTTAAGAAACTCTGTAATAGGTTTTATAAACCAAAAGAGTTTCCTTCTGGACTGAAAAAGCAATCTCCCAGCCTCCCCCCTCACATCAGAAGCAGCAGGATTTCTGTCTCCATTATGTGGCTATGGAGACGGGAGGGGCTGTTAGGAGTGACTGAGCACAGAGGATTTCTGCAAAGCACAACACCCTGCAATCTTCTCTCAGTAAGTTCATAGATAAGCACTGATCTTTCTGACCCCAGAATCCTGCGGTTTAGGTGCCCAGACAGTCTACAGACAGCTGACCTTCATGTCACCTCTTCCTGCTCCCTCATCTCCCTCGGCCCCTCCCCCCTCCATAAGGATAGAATGGAGAGAGCAGAGACCGTCTTCACTGGCTTCTCTGTAATGAAGACGTGTTTGCCTGATAATGCTCAGATAAGAAGTCAGGGGGGAGGCTGGGAAATTGCTTCTTGAGTACAGAAGGATGCTTTTTTGGCTGATAAAACCTATTACAGAGTTTCTTAAAATCGCTTAGACTACTGATTTCTGCAATAAAAAAAAAAAGTGACAGTTACGCTTTAAATATGAGAAGGTTTAAGTTGCAGGTATGCTCACAGAAAGGGGTCTACACCTTGTTTTTTAGCACAGTGACCTGTTGTCTGTGTCTTGTTGAAAAACAAGCGACTGTGATAGCAGCGATCTGCTGCGTCACTCTGGAATAGGAGCGGCGCCAGCAGACCGCCACTATCCTCTATGGGCTTCCTGGACGATCTAGCGATCACCTGGGCAGCCCCCCCCCCCCCGCGCAGCTCCCCGCAGCCCCTCCCGTACTCACCCGCTCGGGGCCGCGTGTACTAGCGGTGGCAGCGAGCCGGGAACAAAGAGCAAACGAGCACTGACAGCGCTCGTTTGCTCCTATCCGTCGGCCCGTGGAATAGGGGCTTTAGTCATAGGATTAAAACATTTATCTAAAGATCCTTTGTTCTGTCATTGTACGGTGATCATTGAACTATTACCCCTGATATATGAGTAAAAACGTTACATCCAACTCAACATAAATCATCACATCCCCTTGTGCGTGTGTTAAATACATGTCTTACATAGTAATAGCCGGTTATGTGGCTCTTTTGTTGCAATATAGTCTTGTCAGTGTGAAACAACCTCTGAAGTTTTCACAAAATGGATTATCCTGCACAAGATTCAATGACGGCTTTTGAGTCAAGAATGTGATTTATTGCTTGTCGAGATGCCTGAATAAAAGGTACAGATAGTGACAGTAATGCAGAATTCCTTGCAGACCGGTGTTTTATTTCGACAGTCAGAGGTCACAGTAACAGGTTAATAGTGGAGAGGAGAGGTGGTGTGATATGTACCTTTACTAAAGAAAATGATCACATTGGCATGACTATATTTTTTTATAATTATTATTACTGAAAAATGAATAATTAAACAAAAATCTTTCATACATGCCAAACCCAATGTTCTATTTACAGCTATAGAAGAGCAGATAGGCAGAATACCAACACCGCTCTGCTATCCTATGCTGCCCATACTGCTGAACTGCTCGCCTAGCCATTCCCAGTGCTATGTATCTAGAGGCACGTAAAAAGTTTTCCTTGGTCAGGGTCTGGGTGCTCAGACCCACAACCAATTGTTAGAATGAATTGTGACAAGGACTTGGGTAAGCACTTCTCTCCAGCTACCAACTGCAGCAGACAGTCCTTATAGTAAGTCTATACATCTCATTTCCTGCTGTAAGCAGAGAGAGACAGGGAGAGAAGAGCTTAGCTGCACAATATTGTTGTTGTTTTTATTTTTTAATATTTTTTTAGCAATTGACACAGTTCTTAGCACCCAGACCCCCAACCAATGAAAACATTTGATCTTATGCTTATCGTATACACCATGTAAAAGGACCCTAAGGTGCTAGAGTGCAGATGATGTCAGACCCTGTGGCCCTGTTATTATTTGTCTACTTAGAATGTCAACACTTTCCCTAATGCATCAGTATCTGATTGTATTTTTCCATTTTTGCTGCTAGTAGTAGAAAAGCATTCTACTTTTTGAGATATATATATATATATATATATATATATATATATATATTACATATTACTTTAACAAAACAAATAGATAATTTATAGCAGATTACTAGATATTGGTCTGTTACTGATTTTAATTTTGGGGGATTTATGCTTTAGCCTTTTCTGTGTAACAACTGGATTCCCAGGTCACTACCCCAGGCTTGGCTTGCAAGTGGTGGCGGGCGAGGGTGCAGCTGGAGACAGGTAGACATGTAGGAACACAGCAGGCCTCACAGCTAGAACTGGAATAGCAGTCACAGGCAGGAACCACGGACAGGAATCACAGGCAGGAATCACGGGAGAGCTGGGACCACACACTTATGGGAAACATGCAGAGGCTCTAACAGCGGAAAGCCAGTAGAGCCCGCAATCTATAGAATGAAGCTGCTGTGCAGCAACCAATTAAGGGCACTGGCCTTTTAAATTTAAGCAGAGCCCGCTTGCGCTCTCCCTCCCTAGGATATGGGGACGCGCGCCAGACCATCAGGGAGCAGGAGGAGGTGGTGCCGCGGCACAAGCCGGGAGCAGCCGCAGAACATGTGCGACCACGTTCAAGGATGTAAGTGCGGCCACGGCGAAGAGAGGTATGTGCCACAGCTGTAACATTCTGCTGCAGGTTGTCAGCACGGGGCAGGTAGGGACAAGACCCGACAGTGAGCCCTGAAATTAAACCTACCAACTGTCCCTACCTACTTGCCTCACACGGTCCTAGGCAGCCGCGGACAACCACGATGACATTCCCTACACTGGGTACGTGCACACAGAACAAGACAGACAGACAAACACAATATAGGATATTAAACTAGCAAGGGTCAAAACCAGACGGGCAGCGCAATACAAAAACAAGTATCAGTCGGGTAGTCTAAAGTCAAAGCCAGAGGTCAGGTAACAGTCAAACAACCCGGGGCAGTTAGGACAGGAAACACAGAAAGGGGGGAGCTGGGACCAGGGTAATAACCTAATAGCCAGCACTGAGACACTGCCCAGCTTAGTTTTATGCTGACCAAGAGCCCAGTCCGGATCCTCATTGGACCGGCGATCTGATCTCCCAGGCCCCAGACAGGCAAATGAAAGTCAGTCAAAAAGGGCCCGTTCAGCTGCAGTAATCAGGTCCTTGCAGAGTTCTGATTAACTCCTGTATTGCCGGATGCTGAGAAGCAATTGGGTGTGTCACATAAAAGCAAAAACCAGGCCCAGTTCACACCAGGTTACTGCACAATCCTGACACAGGTTTTACTTTATTATAGCAGCCTTGTTATAAAATTACTAAATGTTTGTGTTTTATTAAATGTAGGATTAAATGAATGTCATTGTATATCCATATCAATACTATCTATGGATGTATATGGAAGTTTAATACTAAATTGAAACTGATTTCTAAAGTCTACAATAATTTGCTTACCTAATATAGTCTTTAGTGATGGTGTACTTTTTCACTTTCCTTAATGGAATGCATCATTAGATTTAAAGGGTTCATTTCTCTTTACAATTTCTTCCTTTTTCCCTAGCAGAAACATAGTTTTATAAGTTTAAGGTCTTATCTGAAATAATCCCAAAGAAGTCTGGCAGTAAGACTGGTGACTAATGATGTACAAATCAGCCCCAAATCAATCTGTCATCATGCTTTACATATCAGCAAAAAGAATATAGGAGCACATTGCAAAGCTGCTTATATACAGTCAGGATGTGTAAGCACTCCTACTAGGAGATACTGCCAAGTCATATAGGTGACATCTGATAGCGTGTGATAACAAAGACTTGCTTTAGAAACCTGAACATTTTGTGTGCTGTTAATTTAGGAACATTTAATGTTCTCAATACCTATTTATGTGTACCTGTCATTATAAAAAAAAAATGACATGTCATAGAGACACTCAGAAAATACATTTTTCGGCAGCATCCAGTAGTCAAAATACGGTGGAGTTTATTCAAGTAAAATACACAATGGTAGCGTTTCGACCCCTGGGGGTCTTTCTCAAGCCCCTCCCAGTGGTGGAAACATTGTCACCATGTATGTTGCTTGAAAAAACTGTAGATAGTTGTTTGGGCCTTAAGCTTCTAAGCTGCCTCTTCTGCCTCTACTAACCTGTTAAATGCTGCAGTGCTCAAAAACATTCAATTTACTGATGTTAACAGTAATATACTCCAACTACAATAATGAACTAGGTAAAAATGTATAAATGCAACTGAGCTAGGATGAAACAAATTACACTGCAGGAATATAGAGAATAATGAAGCGCTTCTTCAAGCTAGTCCTTCAATATTATATCAGCAGAGGTTTGATGCCTGCTACCACCGTCCATCTGTTGTTCGAAGGGTCTTTGGGACTCAAAAGCGTTGTAGCCTCTTCAACGTTTACAGTGGTGTTCCAGTCGAGTGTATAAAACAATGCTAAAATACATAACAGGTATGTCAATAGAGAAAAAACTATATATTTGTTCTATTTTTTGTGCCATAGCTATTTTTTTTTTTTCAAGTTTATGGGGGAGATTTATCGAAGGGTGTAAAATTTAGACTGGTGCAAACTGCCCACAGCAACCAATCACAGCTCAGCTTTCCTTTCAGCACTGCCTAAAGCTGAGCTGTGATTGGTTGCTGTGGATACTTTGCACCAGTCTAAATTTTACACCCTTTGATAAATCTCCCCCATAAACTTGAAAATTGCAAAACAGCAAAATTGGAGACACACAAGGCAGGGACCAGTTTATTAGCAACAAGGGAGCAGTAAGAAGCTTTGATTGAGCTTATGGTTTCATTCATACATTTTGCTATCTAGTATAGGTATTATACTGTTTGTGGATGATTGTGACCGTTCTAACCCTTCAGAGCACTAGAGATGCTAATACAACATGTAGGTGGAGATTTATTATGGTTGCACCCGGCAAATATCCAAGAAGCCTCTTTGCGCAAAAATCAGTAATTATTTTAAAGTATTTACCAGACACAGCTCCGATCGCTTAAAGGGTGGGCAAGGGCTGAGGGAAGAAAGGGAGGCGTGGCCCCCTCCTGTCCCTAACTTATGATTTAAGCCTGCTAGCAGATATTTGCGCCCGTCTCAGGCTGCCAGATAAATTTCCCCCGTAGTGTTTTATGACTGGCATTGTGAATCATGAAATGGACATTAGCCTTTGCATCCGCTAATCTGTAATTAATGTATGGCACATAGCCCACCACAAATGAATTAATTTATAATGTGCCCCCATACATTTATTAGATATACTGTGCCCAAATAAATCAATTAAATACTGTACCCCCATAAATGTATTATTTATGTCAATCAATTTACACATAAAAACAGGTAGCACCTTAAAACGAAGAACGCTAGCCTCACACTGTTGAAAGGAAAAAGTAAACAATAGAAAGAGAATGAAGCAGGAGAAAAGATTGAGGAAAAGGAAAAGAGAAGTGTCTAGTGGGGGAGATCGCTCCTCCGGGACGTTGTCCCGGAGGAGCGATCTCCGTTACTGAGGCCGGCCGGGGACCGCTCCAAGATGGCGCCGTCCCCGGCTCGGCACTCGTTTGTTTTCGGCTGCAGCAGCCGAAAGCAAACGAGTGCCGATCTCATTGATCTTTGCTGTATAACTATATAATGAGAGATCTCTGTAACTCTCATTATAATCTCTGTAATGAGAGATCAAAGTGTATATACTAGAAGTCCCCCAGGGGGGCTTCTAGTATATGTGTAAAAAAAAATAAAATAAAGTGTTGTTGTCAATAAAAAGCCCCCTCCCCTAATAAAAGTCTGAATCACCCCCCTTTTCTCAGGTTATAAATAAAAGTAAATAAATAAACATGTTTACCATCGCCCGTGCGTAATCGCCCGAACTATTAATTAATCACATTCCTGATCTCGCACGGTAAATGGTGTAAGCGCAAAAATATCCCAAAGTGCAAAATTGCACATTTTTGGTCGCATCAAATCCAGAAAATTTTTTATAAAAAGCGATCAAAAAGTCGCGTATGCGCAATCAAGGTACAGATAGAAAGAACACATCATGGTGCAAAAAATTACACCTCACACAGCCCTATAGAGCAAAGGATAAAAGCGTTATAAGCATGGGAAGGGAGCAATTTTAAGGGACATATATTTGTTGACAATGGTTTGAATTTTTTACAGGCCATATATATAAAAGAAAAGTTATACATGTTACATATCGTTTTAATCGTAATGACTATAAAACATGTCAGTTTTTCCATAGGACACACAGCGTAAAAACACAATCCCCCCAAAGAAAAAGAATTGTGGGTTTTTTTTCAATTTCACTGCGCATCTAATTTTTTTCTGGTTTCGCAGCATATTTAATGCAAAAGTTCAGCCTGTCATTGCAAAGTACAATTAGTGATGCAAAAAATAAGGGCTCATGTGGGTCTGTAGGTGTAAAAATGCAAGTGCTATGGCCTTTTAAGCACAAGGAGGAAAAAACAAAAACGCAAAAACGAAAATTAGCCTGGTCCCGAACGGGTTAAGTCTGTCGCCCAACCCAATATAAAGAGTCCGTGGAGCTTCAACTAAGAGTCCCGAAACACAGGACTAGCCGGATATCCGGGAAGGACCCAGCTGTTTATCTTTGGCTGGTCTCCCTAAGATCAGTGATCACTTTCACTTATGATTCTACTAGGCATTGCTCCTACCTAGCCAGAATCCTGCTCCACATTGATGAGGGGCAGCACCCCGAAACAGCTGTCAGTAGATGGATACCTGGCCTTGGTTTTTCCCTCGTCATTACATTGACTTATAGGGCCACCCAATATGGTGATTTTGGTGGTTTCCCTACAGGGGCCACCCCTTGACTGGGTACTTCCCGAAGGGATATCTGGCTAGTCCTGTGTTTCAAGACTCCTAGATGAGGCTCCTTGGTCTCTTTTTTGCATAGTCATGTTTTCCAGGGAGCAATGCACCTAGAAGTTTTAACTTAACGTAGTGTTAACCTAGTGTTTTAACCAGCAGCCAGCAGTGTTATCTTTGGCTGGTCTCCCTGAGATCAGTGATCAGTTTCTTTTATCCCAACGTGACATGAAAGAGGACAAAAGTCTTCTGAAGGGGAGAACAATAGGGAGTAGAACAACGAGAGTGGGTGATGTAACGGATATGGTCCCATACATATAGTTTTAAGAGACGTAAATGTACGAAAGAAACAGTGTTAACTGTCTAATTCTCCATTCCCCCAGTACAACCAGATCTCTAATTTCCTGGAGTTCTTGTAGGTGTACCACCAGTCATTATGGAGGAAGTCTTGTGCCCTGTATTTCCCTGCTCGCTGCCACAAACCTGGGGAAAACTGAGGGTTGCCCAAGATTGGAAAGAATGGGGAGGGTCTGGATAAAGTGTCCGCCTTACGGAAAATTGTTTGACAACTAGCCAGCATCAAGCCTATGGTAGGGTGTGTACCCAAGTTCACCAGGTGCAAAAGGTGTATCCAAGAAAGGAACGTGAGAGGCAATACAGTACATGTCTGTTCCAAGCATTAAGAGATTTACGTCTGCATGATGGCGCCCAGTCCAAAACCCACTGCAGTTAAAGAGGCCTCATAGAAAGCTCTGACATTTGAAAGGCCTATACCGCCCCAGTGTTTTGGTATAAACAGGAGAGTTCAAGAAATTTAAGCAGCTTTTCCAGTTCAAATAAACCTGGTTAAATCCCTGGAAAGAAGTCAAAAGAACTGGTTGGGTTACTTGATCGGGAAAGTCTGAATAAGAGAAAGAATCCTAGGTAGGACATTCATTCTATATATGGCGCATCTGCCAACCATGTATAAAGCACTCCAGACCACCAGTAAAAATCCACATAGATTATACTGCAAAGCTTTAGAAAATTACGAGAATACAGAAATATAGTCACAGAGATTCTTTGGGATCCAGACCCCCAAAATATTTAATTGCATTTGATATAGATCTGGAATGGAATTGAATCTGCTAGAGTTATTTGTGACGGGTGATGACACATTGAGGGCCTCAGATTTTTGATAATTGATTAGCTCTGCTAAGAGGTGAGGGAATTAAATTTGAGGGGAAGTAATAAAGAAAAGAAGGTAGTCTGTATATGCCACTATTTTAACCAAATTGTTCTAGAAAGGCAGACCTTTCCCATTGGGGTTGGCTCTTATTTTCCTCAAAAGGTTTCCAGTGTGAGCACAGGGATCAACGGGGATAATGGGCAGCCTTGACACGTGGCATTATTAATATGAAATGGTGATGATAACACCTTGTTGACCTTTGTGAGGCAGCAGGAGCAGAATAAAGTGGGGCAATCCAGGGTAACATAGAAGGGCCTAACCCTATATGGCTAAGTTCTGATAATAAGAAGGGCCAGCTCACCCAATCAAATGCTTTCTCTGTATCTGTTCAAAGCATTAATGACCTGGGTAGTATTATGGGGTAGTGTTATGGGACGGTACCTTGGTCAAGCGGACATGTCCTTCCCCTTTTTAAGAATTACTGTGATATTTGCAAAAGACAAATTCAATGGCAGTACTGCCCCCTCAGAAATAGAACTGAGAGTCGCCAACAGAGGCTCTAATAGTTGTTAAGCAATTTTTTTTACAGTAGAATGTAGAGATGAGCGAATAGTATTTGACACACTGTATTCGACATGTGTTTTTTTTTTTAAATAAATAAATAATTTTAAAAAACGTGTAGGGTTCCCCCTATTTTCATAACCAGCCAGGTTAAAAACCAAGCAACAGCAGCCTAGTAACACCAGGGTGGAAAGGGCCATTGTTTTTGGTCCTCCCCAGTCTTAATAATACCAGCCTGCTGCCGCCCAGTCCAGGGGCACCGATTTTGACACTCCAGGACCACTGGGACCTGGCTCTTCCCAGTACCCCTGGTGGCATTGGATACTGGGGTAATAATGGGGGGCTTAGTGTTAGCCATTTTATACCGGCTAACTCCGGCCCTGACTATTAGACGGCTTCCACTACTAATGGTACTTTTACACGGAGCTATAATTCGCCCGATCGCACGATTAACGATTTTGAATGAACAATGTTTTTTTATAAAGATCAGCGTTTAGACGGAACGATACATCATACGGAAAAATCGTTATGCGATCGTTTTGCGATCGTTTAAGCCTATCTCACAAATAGGTGAAATCGTTGAAAGACTGTTTACACTGAACAATCTGCGAATTTTTTGCGAACGTCCAACGATAATTTGAGAACATGTTGAAAGATCAAAATGAACGATTTCTCGCTCGTCGTTTGACCGTTCGCTGCGTTTACACGTACGATTATTGTTCGAATTCGATCATTATCGTGCAAATTCAAACGATAAATCGTTCCGTGTAAAAGGACCATTAGTCTATATAGTAAAGAAATAAAGACAAGACACAAGTGAAAAATATTTTTTATTCAAATAAAAACACCCCACACCCCTTGTTGACCATTTTATTAAAAAAAAAATCCCAACAACCGCTGGTCATTGACATAGTCCACCAAATCCACCGTAATCCACAGGATACCGATATCTGAAAGACAAAAAGGGAGAAACACACAAAAAAACACACAAACAGGAGCACAACACCCATCATTGTGAGCGGTGTTGTGCACCTTACAGTATGCAGTATCTTTACAGATCGATGCTTAAAGTGTGGCACCCAAGGGGTTAAGGGAGGATGCATTGCATCCCCCTTAACCCTTTGGGTGCCATACTGAACAATCTGGCCCCCAGGGGGTTAAGTAAGGGTCCCCACTTAACCCCTTGGGGGCCAGACTGATGTCAGACTGCACCCATACCAGCAAGGAAGGAGTTAAGTGACCCCCCCTTCCTTGCTGGGATGGGTGTAGTGCAGGGGAGGGGGGAGAACTTTCTACTCACCCTCCGATGTCTTCTATCTTCTTTCTTCTATCTTCGCTGGTCCCCGCCACACTGAGCTCAGAGTGACGGGGACCTGCTCTTTATATGTCAGCTCAGCCAGCTATATAAATCAAAATGTTTCTTCTAATGTTGCTATTGTGATAAAAAAAATAGCATCATTAGAAGAAACATTTGCTGTTTCATTAAAGTAAAGTATTAATTATTACATTGAGCTGTATTTTGAGCTGTATTATCGGCATTTAATATTTAATAAATAAAGCATATTTTTATTCTAATAAAGTTATTTTCCTTGTTCAATAGCTTAATTAAAACTAATCCATACTTTTGCAATTAAATATACTGTAAATAAAGAAATAAATATATATATACACATTTATTTATATATTTATTTTTTTTATTAACAGTATATTTAATTGTAAAAGCATGGATTAGTTTTAATTAAGCTATTGAACAACAAAAATATCTTTTTTAGAACAAAACTTTGTTTTATTAATTAAATATTAACTATTACAGGGATTGGCATTATTGCCGGCAATTGCTAATTGCAGCTAATACCGCTCCCTGTAATACTGCTTCCCTGCTTTCCCAGATGCATTCCAGAGGTGTTGGCATCACTTTCTAAAGATGTCTTGGACTTGGTGACCTCCGATTCGTTGAATCTTGATTTCCAGGTCCCAAGTATTTTTCTCCCATAGTTTATAATGGGATTCGATATTCGATCAAATAGTCGAATATCGGGAGCTATTTAAATCGAATCCAATTGAATTGAATATTTCATTATTCGCTCATCTCTTGTAGGAAGAAGAGAGCCCCTCTGGGCCTGGCGCTTTTGAGCATTGTTTAGGGCAGCGGCTAATTCCTCCTTTCATGAAGTTATTGAGTACAGTCCTCCAATGATCAAGAAGTGACAGGGACAATAAAGAGCCTTTTTTTATGCATATGGTGTGTAGTGCTTCTATCCTAATTTATCTACCATAAAGCTGTTATTACCTCAAACACCCAAAATTCCGCTAATTTTCCCCAGTCTATACAACAAAGTTTAGGATTGAGCCACAGAAAGCTTTTTATGTGTTAAGTAGCTAATTAAAAAAAAAAAAGATTAGAAATTTGATTTAATTGAAAAGATAACCATACATTGTCTGTATTTAAGACCATAACTTTTTTTATATTCCTTTTTTTTTAGTACTTGTTTTACTAGAGATAGAGCTTTCTACTCCTTAATTCTGTGAAATGCTTCTATAATCTCTATGGACCCATTAATTCACATCCAGAAAAGTATCAAGTCGCACAACTGAAGTGATCTGATCCTGTCTAATAAATCAGTGCATTCTGCAGTGTTAAGGCCAGCAAAAAGTCAATAATAAATAAACTTTCCTGACAGATTGGCACATTTATCAGAGGCAATCAGTAGATAGATGGGTGGCAGGATAAGCATGCCCTGGGCTCTTTACTTAGTACAATAATAGATCCCTATACAGTACTATAAACCTTTTACATGATGTTTGCTTTTGTACCAGCTACTGATTTTAAAGCTGGAGTTATAATCTTTTGGGCCCTGTGACTCTTAAGACAGAAAAATCAAATGTCACAACTGATGTCACAGAAAGATCAGAAGAAGAGATACGGACAGTGAACCCTAGGCCGTGCCTTTTTATCGCAAACTGCCCTAAACAGCAGCGAGAAACTGGGCGACAGTGCTTATACTAGGAAAGAGTAACACAAAATGCAGTATCAGCAGTAAAAAACAAGATCCAAATAGCAAAGTCAAAGAACAGACATGAAAGGCTATGTTCACACAACGTAATTTTTCAGTAAAGAACGGACGTTGATTGTAATTGAACCAGCGTCCATCCTTTACTGCAGGGGCGACATTGCATTGAAGTCAATGCAATGCCGTTTCCTGTGTTCACACAGCGTTATGTTAACGCCCGTTCTTTAGAACAGGTGTTAAAATAATGTACATGCCTATTATTTCCAGACGCTGTTCAGTGAACAGCGCCTGGAAATAATAGCTGTTCAAACAATGTAAAGTGCGGCGGTGGTCGCACATTACATTGAAGTGAATGGCTAATTGATTTGCAGGCTCACGAGACAATGCCCACAAGTCAATGTTAAAAAAGGAACTTTCCTGCATCCAATACAGAGGTATCGGCTGCAGAAACATCCTGAATGCAGCCTAGCTGCCAGCAACGGGCGGTGTTAAACCTAGTGTGAACATAGGCCAACAAAGCAAAAGCCTTCCTCCCTTCCCAGGTTATGCAAAATCTGTACTATGCATTAATGACTGGAATATGTCTTCTGTACCTCTGTTTTGTATTTTATGATAAAGGATAAAGAGTTCCAAAAAAAAAAGTGCTAATGTATGAAACATTGCATTTACTTTTGGGAGAATAAAAAAAAAATTCCCAACAAATTATTAACGCTATGTACTAGATATTTTTTATTTTTCTTAATTTTTTAAAAATATTAATTGCAAAAGAATGAACAGTTTACAGTAACAAATGATTCATCCAGTCTGCAAAAATTGTTGTTTTTTTATTTTTCCCCATTATATCACTGCCATCAAAACGTTGCTGGCAATGCTTAAAGACATATTGCTTTATATGTTTAGCATATTTTTTTCATCTCATCAAGAAGGAATTTTTAATAAGATGAAAAGGAATATGGCAAGAAAGGTGCATATATGTGACACTTGGAAACAAATAATTGCTGGAAAGCAGTAGTTGCAATGACATGATAGAGATCGAGAACATGAAAGGAGATAAAAGCACACTATACGCGAACACATTATTCAAGTGATGAAAACCTTTTGTTCTATATTAAGACCCAGATAAAGGTCTGATAAGTGGGTAAAATGCTTTAAGCTTTAGCTAAATGAAACATTTGACCTTTCTGTCTTGAAACTTCTAAGACAACAACATCATTATCATTATTAAACCATTAATTTTTCTATAGAACACAGGCAAAGATTACATATGAGGTCATATACCTTTTTATATGAAGGTTATACCATAGATTTGACAGTTATCATGAAAGAGGAGGATTGTGCTGGGGAATCCATTACCATGTCATTGGCCAGGCCACATTCTTTAATCAGAACTTCTCATTCCCGCCTCCAAGACTTCTCTCGTGCTGCACCAGTTCTCTGGAACTCTTTACCCAAAGACCTCAGACTTATTTCCAACATCCCCAGTTTCAAGCGTGCCCTGAAGACCCATCTCTTCAGGCGTGCTTATAAAATTTCGTAATCTCGTCTCCCTTTGCTATCCCCTCTCTATAACTTCTTCGGTGCTAGTTACACTGTCCTTGTTATCTGAGCTTAGAAAATGGCTTGTGACTGGCTTGCCCAGTCGCCTATAGGCACTTAGAGATTCCATGTACAATGACTGGAACATTGACAAATAAAGCACTTGTTGCCTCTCGTGTTACTCCCAGTCATCCTAGCCTGTAAGGTCTTGAGAGCAGGTCACTAATTTGTTATTGTCATTTATTAATTGTATAATTTAATATAAAACCTGTAATGTATTTATATATTTAAATAAGCGCTGCGGAATCTGTTGGCGCTATACAAATAAATATTATTATTATTATTATTATTATTATTATTATTATTATTATTACATTGGGGCTATGTTCACACTGCGTATGTTTCCGGCTGTAGTGCGAACAGCAAATATACGCACATAGTTTTGAGGTTAAAGAGTTTGCTTGAAAGTATACGATATACGCCCGCACAGTGCACACTACGTATGGATTTCCATGCGGTCCCGTACGGAGTACTTATTTCAGCCAAATTGAACTTGATTTTTCGATCCAAAAGGTTCTGTGTGGTTTACGGGGCTGGGCAAAGATTTCCAAGTAAATGACCTGTTTCAGATCGCTTCAAAATAAGCTAGGGAAGCATAACTGTACTACGGGCGTATGTTCGCGGTTCGTACGCATCCGGCCGCATGTCGATTTTTCCCACGCCCGTAGTTTCAGCCGCACATGTACGGCGGCGTACAAAATGCGGCCGGACTCATACGCAGTGTGAACATAGCCTAAACTAGTATTATTACAGATGAGCTGAACTCCAGCATGTTTATGGAGGGCCATATTAACAGATGCTGCTGCCCTAGGCACTAAACCTGAAGACGCCCCATCCTGGCGAGCGTGATGGAGCGTTGTTTCGGCTACATGCATTTCTCTACATGTAGAAACATTGTCTGAATCGCATTTTTCATGGTTTTAAACTGCTTAAAACATAAACAAATTTCCACATTGAATCAATGATTAGAGCCGTCTGCATATTGTCTGAGGGAATTCTCACCACAGGATTGGTAGATTGGTAGGTAATAGCTCCAGACCTGAACAAGAACCTGATGGCGGTGGCTGTCCCCCAGTATACCATTCTCAGCAGCCACTACTTCTGTAGGCAGGCCATTCCTCACCTGCACCAACAAGTTAGAGAGAAGATACTGTGCGCACTGTGCAACACATATCCGTGCCAAGGCACCACATTACCACTGATACATATCAGGGACATCTCCATAACTTCTCACTGGGTGAATGTAGTGGCGTCTGGGCCTGACAAGGGAACAATTCTGCCACATGTCTTGCCACCACCTAGGATCGCTGGAGAGCCCTTGTTAATTAACAAAACAATGGGGGGGAGGGGGATATTGCAACAATTTTTTATTTTTTTTTTCAAAATGGGATGAGTGTGTGTTTCTGGTGTTTTGCCTCTTTTTCTTCCACAAATTATTGGCTTTATATAAAACTCCCTTAACTACATTGATTAGCATTACCTACAGTCTTGAATCATATATTTTACACTATCTTCCCTTTATTCTTAATTTTCTATTCCCAATCCACTCCTGGTTTTAGCATAAAAACTGCTTGACATGAAAAGCATGTTGATATCTACAATACGGTAAATACTGTACGTCATTATATATAGCATATCAGAATGTCAAGCAGCTGATAAAACCTCTAGTCAGAGGCATAATTGTATAATTAAAGATAGCTAGAGAAACCAGAGAAGACTATCAGGGTCAGATATCTGCTCGGTGTATTTAATTATTCTTTAATAGGTAGAACTATGTACAAGTGCAAAGTTAATCTGTTATTAAGTTTATTAACATCTATATTATGTCTATATTATAATAACATGTTCTATTTACAAACATCTCATTAAAGAACCCATTAACACCCAGAAAGCTATAGCATTAACAGAGCTAAAGGTGTTAGAAGGGCTTTCGAATAACATAACACACTTGTTTATTGACAGTGTCTAGTATTAGAGCTAAGCTCTGTTTGAAGGTAAAAGGGCTTACCTGGCACTTATAGATGTTTTATGTGTTGCTTGTCTGACATGGAAAGAAAGCTTATGCAAAATAGCAGTCACACCTCTTGAGCAAAGAGATGTCCCTTTAAGTTAAGTCTCGCTCAGTCAAGGAGCCTTAGAACATTGACTACGGATTTTATGCCAAGCCAAACAATCTCTCCAAAACAAAAGATTTCCCCTCTACAGACAGCTGTATCAGGGTTTTTGTCTCCCGTCAAAGCAGAGCAGGTGTTGGCTGGCTACCCCTTTGACCCACGACGATAGACCTCTCACTAGCCAGCCAACACCCTGCTCTGCACTGATGAGGGGCAACAACCCTGAAACAGCTGTCTGCAGATGGGAAATCTTTGCTTTTGGAGAGATTGTTTGGCTTGGCATAAAATCCCCAGTCAGTGTTCTAAGGCTCCTTGACTGAGCGAGACTTGACTTGAAGGGACATCTATTTTGCATATCCTTTCTTCCCAGAATTCTCAGTGGAGCAGCAATGGTCTGTAAGTCTCCACATGAAGCTACCCCTTTGACCCAGCTACTCTTACATAAAACATAACAAACATCTTATACTCACCTCTCTGTGCTCCATGTCAGTGATTAGCTGAGCAGGCTGTCACTGCCAAAATGAGATCGTCTGCAAAAATGGAGGTTGCAGATGTCAGCAAGGGAACCGGAGACACTGTAGTAGGACACCAGGGGAGCATGGAGGGGTAAGGATAAGATATTTGTTATGTCTTATGTATGGGCAGTAACATATAAAAAGTTTGTAAGAGCCGGATAACCCCTTATACCATGAGCAAAACCCCTTGTAATATGTTGGGACAAATCTAAACCTCATTGTGCAAAACAGAGGAACAGTCATTAGCATTGCTGCGTTTTAAGATTAGGTATGAACCCATCTCAAGGCCGATTCTAGCTTTGTTTGTAGCCTGGGGGGAACATTCAATGAATTAAAGGGGTGATGTTACAAAGAAAATTAAGTTTATACTGATGCATGTTAAAGGGGTTGTTCGCCAATTTTTTTTTCTTTCAAATCAACTGAAGAAAAAGCCAGAGATTTGTAATTTACTTATCAGCTGCTGGATGTCCAGCAGGAAGTGGTGTATTCTTTCCAGTCTGACACATTGTTTTCTGCTGCCACCTCTGTCCATATCAGGAACAGTCCAGAGCAGTAACAAATCCCTATAGAAAACCTCTCCTGTGCTTCAGGCTGGAAAGAATACCACTTCCTGCAGGGCATACAGCAGTTGACAGGTACTGGAAGACAAGATTTTTAATAGAGGTAAGTTACAAATCTCTGGAACCATTTAATTTGTGAACTACCCCTTTAAATGAAACATCTTTCAACTATACAAACATTTCTTAAAATGCATAATTTGAGAGATATAGACTCATTAATCCCCCCTTGTGCTGCTTTGTTTAATAACTAGAGATGAGCGAACCGGGTTCGGGTTTGAGTCGATCTGAACCCGAACGATCAGCATTTGATTAGCGGTGTCTGCTGAACTTGGATAAAGCTCTAAGGTTGTCTGGAAAACGTGGATACAGCCAATGACTATATCCATGTTTTCCACATAGCCTTAGGGCTTTATCCAAGTTCAGCAGCCACCGCTAATCAAATGCCGAAAGTTCGGGTTCAGATCGACTCGAGCATGCTCCAGGTTCGCTCATCTCTATTAATAACCTGTTTCTTTTGGTTTAAGCGACTCTGTACCTACAATCTGACCCCCCCAAACAGCTGCTTTTAGTCCAAGATCTGTCCTGGGATCCGTTCAGCAGGTGATGCAGTTATTGTCCTGTGTCCTGTGTCAAATTGATGTGGCCTAGAGTGTCTGTGCCTCAGGCCTGCACCGTCCCTCCTTACCGCCCTCCTTATCATTAGGAACGGCCCCCAGGCAGGATTTCTCCTATTCATCACTTGTCTGAACACTGCACATGTGTTGGATCGTTAAGGTTCATGTGCAGTGTTCAGACAGGTGAGGAATAGGAAAAATCCTGCCTGGGGGCATTCCTAATGATAAGGAGGGACGAAGGCAAGT
The DNA here is from genome assembly GCF_027789765.1 of Dendropsophus ebraccatus. Taxonomy (NCBI): domain Eukaryota; kingdom Metazoa; phylum Chordata; class Amphibia; order Anura; family Hylidae; genus Dendropsophus; species Dendropsophus ebraccatus. The sequence goes on from NC_091468.1 coordinate 37,091,075, forward strand.
TGGAATACTAGGACACAGGTACACCAATTTGACACAGGACTACAAGTTTAAAAGTTGTTTTTTAGGAAAATAACTGCATCACCTGCCAAACGAAGCCCAAGACAGATCTTGGATTAAAAGCAGCTATCCAAAGGTACAAGCGGTTTGGGGGGGGGATGGGTCAGATTGTGGGTACAGAATCACTTTAAGACCCGCCAGGCATTCACTAAGTTGGGTCACTCACGCTCAGTTCAATCCCAATCACATGATCTGTCCCAGTGGTACTGGCAATAGGTTTTCACTTCACATATAGCAAGTTTCTAGGTAATTTTGACTACAGGGCGAATCTTGATAAAAGCGCCCCCCCCCCCCCCCTATGATTTATTTGGGTTGTTGCTAGAAAGAAGCAGTGTGTGTGTATTATGGCATAGTTTCAACCTTTCAAAAGTCATTCAGTGACTCACCAGTGGCATCTTCTTTGATCTGAGGCGTCTCCATCCGGCCCAGATCTCCATGATGATTTCTTGTTGCAGCTGCAATTCATCTCTTCTGAACCTACCAGACAACCATGCAGCCCCCCTCCACACACTATCCCCCCTGCAGCCCCCCTCAACACAATATCCCCCCTGACCCTGACTCTGTCCCCCTTCAGCCCCCCTCCACACACACTGTCCCCCTTCAGCCCCCTCCACACACTCTGTCCCCCTGCAGCCCCCCTCCACACCCTGTTTCCCTGCAGCCCCCCTCCACACACTCTGTCCCCCTTCAGCCCCCCTCCACACACTTTGTCCCCCTTCAGCCCCCCTCCACACACTATGTCCCCCTTCAGCCCCCCTCCACACACTATGTCCCCCTTCAGCCCCCCTTCACACACTATGTCCCCTTTCAGCCCCCCTCCACACACTATGTTTCCCTGCAGCCCCCCTCCACACACTCTGTACCCCTTCAGCCCCCATCCACACACTCTGTCCTCCTTCAGCCCCCCCTCCACACACTATGTCCCCCTTCAGACCCCCTCCACACACTCTGTCCCCCTTCAGACCCCCTCCACACACTCTGTCCCCCTTCAGCCCCCTCCACACGCTCTGTCCCCCTTCAGCCCCCCCTCCACACACTCTGTCCCCCTTCAGCCCCCTCCACACACTCTGTCCCCCTTCAGCCCCCTCCACACGCTCTGTCCCCCTTCAGCCCCCCTCCACACACTCTGTCCCCATTCAGCCCCCCTCCACACACTCTGTCCCCCTTCAGCCCCCCCTCCACACACTCTGTCCCCCTTCAGCCCTTCTCCACAAACATACACACTACCCCACGTGATCTGGTGAGTGCTGCCGCAGTTGTAGCGGCAGCCTCACCTACTGCCCGCCTGCGCTCTTCCAATGCAATCAGCGCAGAGCGGGAGCGTGGAGCCGCTGCAGCCGGCCGTTGTGCACGCAATCAATGAACGCGTGCGCTACGGCCGGCCGCAGCTGCCCCACGCTCCCGCTCTGTGCTGATTGCATTGGAGGAGCGCGGGTGGGCGATAGGTGAGGCTGAGGGGTGGCCGGGGCAAGTGTTGGGCACGCACATGAGCGCAGACCGGGGGGGGGGGGACCGAGCGGGTGACAGTCTGGGTGTGGGGGCGCGTGGTGCGCTATCCAACCCAGGCTGTGTGAGGTCCCGGGGGTGCCACCAGCGCCCCCTAACTGTCGGCGCCCCATGCCGTTGCCCAGCCCACCCGGTGCAAGAAACGGCCCTGCAAGACACCTCCCCTTTATGGACAAGATCAGCTGAGACGTTTATGGGTTCTGTTGTCTGAGCATGTGGAAGGTTGATCCCCTTAATTCTATGATCATTCTATACATGATGCCAGTTTCATATAGTCATTCCTTGAAATTGGAATGTGTGTTGACTATGATATCTCAAATTTTACTCTATGCACATAGGGCCTCATATTTCTTTCCTATTCTTGAATAAGATGATGTGTTGTACTACGCTTTTATTACCCACAACCTCCTTTGAAATGGTAAAGTGAATAGTGCTAGTGACCTCTAGCTTATTCAATGTTAATGCACTGAAAATGATAGGATGCTAATGAGCTGTAAATTAACTTAAATACAGAGCAATTACCCTTTGGAAGGGGTCAAATGAACACAAATGTTCTATATATTAAGGTTCTTGTGTTTGTGCTCTGACCTTTCCATGGCGGCAGCTGAGCTATATTATGTACCAAGTTTTTACTATTAATTGGGACGATAAAAGTTGTGTTCTTTCTGGAACTGCTTTGTTTTTGTTTTGGGAGATTAGATTCTATAAAAAACAGACATTTAGGCTCAAAATAAGACGGGTCCCATCTGGCACGTTTAGTTGTAAAATTAGAAAGAACAATCTGCAAAGACACAACAAGCCATGACCCCACTCCCCTGGTTTAATAGATAGATCGCAGTTACTGCAGGGGTGAGGCTTTCTGTTACTCTTGGCCAGTTTTCTTCTTACTCCATACAGTACTGTACACTGTTGTTCCAGTAAATATGGCCGCACTCCAGGCACCAGTGAAGAATTTATCCCACTAGGACAGTCCAGTAGCAAAATATCATGGCACTCACAAAAATATTTAAAGTTTATTTTCATTTTGATAAAAAAACAAGATTTTCAGTCTGCTGTCAGAAAGTGATACAGATTTTTAAATTCTCTTTAAAAATGTCACGTCTTCCAGTACTTCCAGTATCAGCTGATGTATGTCTTGCAGGAAGTGGTGTATTTTTTCCAGTCTGACACAGCGCTCTCTGCTGCCACCTCTGTTCATGTCAGGAACTGTCCAGAGCAGTAGCAAATCCCCATAGAAAACCTCTCCTGCTTTGGACAGTTCCTGACATTGACAGAGATGTCAGCAGAGAGCACTGTGTCAGACTGGGAAGAATACACCACTTCCTTCAGGATATACAGCAACTGATAAGTACTGGAAGACTTGAGATTTTTAAATAGAAGTAATTTACAAATCTATATAACTTTCTGACACCAGTTGATTTTTAAAAAAAAATTTCTACAGAATCCCCCTTTAACCCCTTGGTGCCCAGGTCATTTTGCAACTTCAGCTTACGGTATCATAATGATCCCATAAGCTGAGGCCCCTTGTTCTGTCCCCTTTCCTGTGTCCCTTGCCGATGTTAAAGAGGGGAGGGGGCAGAGCCGCGGGCCTGCCTTACCTTCCTTCCGTTCCCCGCTGGCCTCTATAGCCAGGACGCCAGAAGTCTGAGGCCTCTGTAGAGGGAGAATTCTCTGTCTCAAGCCCTATAGATACTGCGGTCATGCCAATCGCAGTATCTATCACTGACAGCCAGGACTCATTGCCTGTGTCACCCTGCATTGTAAATTAACATAGCTGCAGCCTTAGGCATAGGCTGCACCAATGTTAATTTACAGTGAAGTGGCGAGTACTGTAGGGAACTTTTGGTCCAACTAGAACTATTTTCTTGCTTTTTTGTAATTGTAAAGAAAAAAATCACTAGTTAACTATTACAATGTTAGTGAGAGCCATGAAATTCTAATGTACTCTTCCACTGCACTCTACCATTGCATAAACCTTAACAATCTGTAGCCCTGCATTATTATGCTAAATGATGCATGTAATTACCTATCCTTAGGTTATTAAAGTATGGTCATACATCATTATTCAACGTTTTACTTTACCACACTATATAATCACAGTTGATAGCTAGCTATATCATTGTAAGGATACAGTAAAAGCTAAACTGATCAACACAAATATACATACTGAATAGCCACAACAATAAAATAACCTTCCTAATGTGTACTGTATTTTGTCCAGAGCAGGAGAGTTTTTTTTACGGGGATTTGCTCTGGACAGTTCCTGTTTCAGACAGAGGTGGCAGCAGAGAGAAGTGTTTCAGACTGGAAAAGGATACACCACTAACTGCAGAACATACAGCAGTTAAAAGGTACTGAAAGATTTTTATTTTTTTTAAATAGAAGTAAATTACAAATCTATAAAATTTCCTGACACCAGTTAATTTGAAAGAAATGTTTTTAAAAATATACATAAATCCCTCCTATAATAAAAAATATATATATTTTGTATCATCGTATGCGGAAATGTATGAACAGTTAAAATATTATGTTACTGTAACCAAACAGCAAATAATGAAAACTGCATTTTTTTGGTCCAGAGCTGAGGAATATATCATTTAAATCCACCACAGCAGTCAAAAACACAAACTAATTATAAACTAGATTTGCATTTCCAGGGAAATACATAGTGCTTGAAAAGAGCGCCCCTTTAACAGTGACTTGCCTTTAAGAAAAATTTTAACCCTTGATTCCCCTTCCTTTAAGAGCGATTTTGGTACTGTCCCTTTAAGAGTGACTTTGGTACAGTCCCTTAAGAAGCAGCTTTGGTGCCAACCCTTTAAGAATGACCTATATACTGTCTCTTTAAGACCAGCTTATGTACTGATTAGGGATGGTCCGAACTGAGTTCGGTTCGTGTTCGTACGAACCCGAACTCTCGGTAATAATTCCCGCTGTCTGCCCTCTCCGTGCAGCGGGCGGATCCAGCGGCAGGACCGCCTGGAAAACTGGGATACAGCCATAGCCATAAGCTGTATCCCAGTTTACAGGGCGGTCCTCCCGCTGTATCCACCCCCTCCTGAAGACGTCAGCACGCCGCTGACATGGAACACAGGCCCCGGCTGACGTAGGTGGAACACACGACTTTCAATCACGCCCCTGTGGGCGTGATTACAGCGCCTCCTGCCGCCCAGGACAATGACTAAATCCACCCACCATGACTACTTGGCGGAGATTTACATACAGCGCGAGACTTAATCAAAGTACGAATACTGACTAATAGAGGGGATCATGGGGGTACAGGGGGATGTCTAGGAAGCGTGCTGGCTGATGTACCAGCATGTTTCCTTAGCTTTATGGACGTTTTTTTCGTGATTGGTTCCCTTTAAGAGCGAGTTTGATACCGGCACTTTAACCCTCAGAGGACCAGGCCAATTTCAATTTTTGTGTTTATGTTTTTTCTTCCTTGTGCTTAGCACTTGCATTTTTTCAACAAGAAACCCACATGAGCCCTTACTTTTTGCGCCACTAATTGTACTTTGCAATGACAGGCTGAATTTGTTTATAAAGTACTGCAAAAGCAGGAAAAAATTACATGTGTGGTGAAATTGAAAAAAACAAACGCTTTTTTTTTTTTATTTGGAGGGTTTTTGTTTTTACACCTTTCGCCCTGGGGTAAAACTGTCTTGTTATATATGTTCCTCAAGTTGTTATGATTACAAAGATATGTAACATGTATAACTTTTATTTCATTTGATTGATTTTAAAGTAGCATCGTGCATCACTACTTACTGTAAAGGCCTAGCTATAAAGCAGTGGGCGGTAGCCAGAGAGGGGCTCTCCGAAGTTCCCTCCGCAAACGGTGACCCCAAGCTCCTGCACAGTGACGTTCTCCCACTCCAGGCGGCTATCCATTCTGACCCACAATCTGATCCCCCCCCCCCAAACCGCTTGTACCTAGCTGCTTTTAATCCAAGATCTGTCCTGGGGTCCGTTTGGCAGGCGATGCAGTTATTGTCCTAAAAAAAATGACTTTTAAACTGGCAGCCCCGTACCCAACGACCGTGGCATAGATTGTGTATGCATTAGGCTGGCACAACCTCTCGGTCCCTCCTCCCTGCCCTGCTCATCATTAGGAATGCTACAGGCAGATTGTCTCCTATTCGTCAGCTGTGTGAATACTGAACATGGGCTGGATTGCTAAGCACCTGTGCAGTGTTTAGCATGTAGAAAATGTTCCAGTGGCATTCCTAATGATAAAGAGGGTGGGAAGGAGGAACGGAGGGGTGGTGCAAAGTTAGGGCACAGATTCTCCCATTTGGCACGGGCTGCAAGTTTAAAAGTAGTTTTTTAGCACAATAACTGCATCACCTGCCGAACGGAACCCAGGACAGATCTTAGCTTAAAAGCAGCTATCTGAAGGTACAAGCTGTTTGGGGGGGGTCAGATTGTGGGTACAGAGTCGCAATAAGCTACATAGGAGACACGCCAGCTGCCTGGGGAGGGAGGACGTTACTGTGCAAGAGCTCAGGTCATCTCCAATACCCCACAGAGAAGAGACTACATCAATATTCAGGAGCTTTGGTCACCTTTCACCAAGGGCACCCCGAAAAGCCAGACGGGGAGCTCCTCTCTGGCTGCTGGCCACCGGGCCAATATGCCTGTCATTATGATGGGAATCCCCGCTCCTGAAACCTCAGTGTTCAAACGGCTCAATAATTCAGCTAAACTATTGTTTAGCTGACAGTTATCTCCCCTGATTTGGTTCGGATATCGAACTAAGTTCGAGTACCAAACAGAATTCAGGGTGAAATTTTGTTTGAACACTGAGGTATTACGATAGTTGCGTGTAATAAAAGGTTTGATGTACAAGGAGTGCTCTATGCCAGATTACATGATTTGCTAGCTCCTAAGATTGTAAGGTGTTTGGAAATATATTCTTTCAGAAAAGGGTCACTAGAAAGGACTGGCAAAAAATTTTGTACATTTTTATGGGAAGGATGTGAAAAAAAATTGAGGTGAAAACTTTCTGTTACATTGTCTTTGGTTGAATACACTTCGCTTGTGTCAGGGATTTAGCTCATATGTGATTATACTGGATGGATAACTTTTCTCTAAACTGTTCTTTCATCGGTTTGCTCTGTACTGTAAAGTCAGGGATTTTTGTACAGTTATGTTTTAGACATTTAAGCTCAATAGTACATTGTTCTTTTATACTTTTTTTGTCGTGAAATTTCTTGTATTTTAGTAGGCTATTGGAAGTCCTGGAGGTCCCAATGTTATTCTCTGCTATCATCTACAGAGAAGATATTAGTAAACAACTAACTTATTATCATAGCGGTAATGTATGAACTGTATTAGGGTATCACATCTTCATCTTTAGTGATGAGCTATTGGATGTTCAGGCTTGCTCAGTTTGTTTGAACTTAAAAATAAAACTTGAAAAATAAAAATTTGACAACCCAGACTTTAACACAAACTTTTGCCCAAGCCCAAACCCCACTGAAGTCATTGGGGACCCAAACTTTTGGCCACAAAAATGGCTGTTAAATGGATGTAGAAAGAGATAGGGGGCTGGAAATGCAACTAAAATGGGGTAAGAACAAGACAATTGCCTTAGCAATAATGGTGTATGGAAACTAAATTAATGAGATAAAATTAGAGATGAGCGAACCGGGTTCGGGTTCGAGTCGATCCGAACCCGAACGTTCGGTATTTGATTAGCGGGGGCTGCTGAACTTGGATAAAGCTCTAAGGTTGTCTGGAAAACATGGATACAGCCAATGACTATATCCATGTTTTCCACATAGCCTTAGGGCTTTATCCAACTTCAGCAGCCACCGCTAATCAAATACCGAACGTTCGGGTTCGGATGGACTCGAGCATGCTCCAGGTTCGCTCATCTCTAGATAAAATGTTAAATAAATAAATTTAAAAAAAAAAGGAATAAATAAATAATATTGAAGGAGGACATGGGTAGAGAAGGGAGAGAAGTAGGTGGTGGTGGAAAGTAGAGGCTGAGGAGGAGACAATAGCCAACAGTGCATATTTGCACCGAGGCCCCGTTCCCATGCACGGCGCCGTTCTATGCACGGGAACCGGCCGGTGCTCAAGCACTGGAGGCCGGCCGGCCGGCCCCCAGTGAAAGGGAATTCCCTCCCCTGTCTGACGCGGCTCCCTTAGAATTAAGCCGTGTCATATAGGGGAGGGAATTCCCTCCCACTGGGGGCGGGCGGGCCGGCCTCCAGTGCTTGAGCAGCGGCTGGTTTCCGTGCATAGAACGGCGCCGTGCACGGGAACGGGGCCTCGGTCCAAAAAACGGACGCGGCACCGGCTTCCCCGTGCTGGCACCGTTCGATAGGTGGGTTCAGGTTAAAGAGGGTGCCCTGAAAAGGGCAGTTTTTAAAGTTTTGTGGCCTACCTAGCTCTCCCTGCCTGCAGCCATGCCCAAGAATACCCTACTTTTTTAATGAACTGGACAACCCCTTCAGTTAAAAAACACTGCCTTTATAAATGTGTATGATGTATAAGGATCCATACATTACATTATCCTCTTAAGATTTAAGCCAATTTTCATTTTTGCACTTTCCGTTTTTCCTCCTTGTGTTTAAAAGACCATAGGACTTGTATTTTGTAACCTACAGACCCATATGGGCCCTTATTTTTTGCGTCACTAATTGTACTTTGCAATGACAGATTTAATTTTTGTATAAAGTATGCTGTGAAAGCAGAAAAAAATTGTGTGATGTAATTGAAAATAAATGGAGGGGGGGTTGTGTTTACACCCTATGGTAAAACTGGCATGTGATATATGTTCATCAAGTTGGTACGATTACTATGATATACAACTTGCATAACTTTTATTTTATCTGACAGCTTTTAAAAAATGTAAATCTTTTTTTAAAAAAACTAAATGTTCCTTAAAATTGCACTTCTTATAATCCTTATACAATCTTTATAATCCTATTATCCTTTGGTCTATTGGGCTGTGTGAGGTGTAATTTTTTGTGCTATGATTAGAGATGAGCGAACCTGGTTCGGGTTCGAGTCAATCCGAACCCGAACGTTTGGTATTTGATTAGCGGGGGCTGCTGAACTTGGATAAAGCTCTAAGGTTGTCTGGAAAACATGGATACAGCCAATGACTATATCCATGATTTCCACATAGCCTTAGGGCTTTATCCAACTTCAGCAGCCACCGCTAATCAAATGCCAAAAGTTCAGGTTCGGATCGACTCGAGCATGCTCGAGGTTCGCCCATCTCTAGCCATGATCTGTTCTTTGCATCGCTACGTTGTTTAGGAATATGCAACTTTTTAATTTCTTTTTCTTATGACGGTATTGCTTAGGTCTGGTATGGCGATGGTAAATGTGATGCCTGGAGCTATTACCTACCAATCTACCAATCCTGTGGTGAGAATTCCTCTAGACAATATGCAGGCAGTTCTAATAATTGATTCAATGAGGAAATTTGTTTACATTTTAAGCTGTTAAAAACCATGAAAAAAGAGATTCAGACAATGTTTCTTCATGAAGAGAGATGCATATGGCCGAAACCATGCTCCTATTTCTTCCCCAGTAGTCATGTGCTGTTACCAGGATTATTGGCCATGCGCCTATTGGTTACCTCATGAGGGTCTGCTTTCGGCTGCATGTGGTGACCTATAGTAAATGTGGGAACGCGGACTAAGACTGATCAGATATCAATGCGATGTTCAGAAACTAGAAAATCATGATGCTAATTGGTGAGTGAAGATGGGGCATCAGCAGGTGTAGTGCCTAGGGCAGCAGCAGCTGTTAATACAGCCCTGTGTACAGTATATAAACTGCATAATATATATAAAAATGTATTGTCAGGACGAGGATGCAGGGACAAGACATGACAGTGAGCCCTAATACTGAACCCTGTCCCTACCTACTTGCCTCAAAGGGCCCTAGTCAGCCACGGACAACCACGAAGACGTCCCTGTACTGGATACGTGCACACAGAACAAGACAGACAAACAAACACAATATAGAATAGTCAAACAAGCAAGGTCAGTACAAAATCAGGTAACAATCGGATAGTCAAAAAGTCAAGCAAGAGGTCAGGTAATAAAGTCGAGCAAGCAGAGGGATTAGGTACGGGAATCGCAGGAATAGACAGGGGGGAGCTGGGATCAGGGTGTGAACCTAATTAGCCAGCGCTGGGAGACTGCCTTAGCTTTCTTATATGCTGAATAAAAGCCCGGTCCGCATCCCCATTGGACCAGCGCTCATATCTTCCAGGTTCCAGATAGGCAGAAAAAACAGTCAGTATAAAGACCTACTCAGCTGCATTAATCAACTCTCCCAGTAATCAGTTTAACTCCTGCATTGCCAGGAAGCTGAGAAGCAAGCAGGTGTGGCACATAGAAGTAAAAGCAGGCCCAGTTCACACCAGGTTACTGCACAATCCTGGCATGTATACTTTATCTGTAAATAGAGTGGTGGTCGGTATCCTAGACAAACGAGCTGCCAACAATGGGAGAAAAACAGCAGCATATCAGGAGGAGGAGGCAAGTTTGCCAAATAAATGTATTTGTGAAAATATTTAACTTGACAATCCCTTTAAGCATAACTATGTTGGTAGAGATGGGAATATCCCTTTAAATGTTGCGATCAATAGTGACTGTACCAACTAAAAAGACTGACTAAGGAAGAGGTCTCCCGCAACACAATCATGGGTTGTCAATGGATTACCATAGTAATCAGGGGCTTAAAAAGTCACCAGGTATGCCATTGATACAGTGACACTAAAAGTTAGGGAGCCCTTTCTGAATTTTTGTATATGTCTGCATACATTTGACCTGAAACGAAATCAAATTTTCACAGGAGTCCTAAGATTAGATAGAGAAAACCAGATGAAATATAAGTAAGTCAAAAGTATTAGAATTGGTACTGTATTTATTGACGTAAATGATCCAATTTCACATATCACAAACCTTTGCATCCAGCATCTGGCGTTAACCCCTTGTGCAGCAAAAACTTTTCTAGTAATTGCTTACCCCGACCTTGTTCTCACTCTCAGTCCAGACGCCTGTAGCCAACATCCAGGGCCTTCATCATGGCTGTGGTCACTTTCCTAGGCTCGGACTTTCTTGGGCATCTTGTTGAGCAGCAGTAACTCCGGTCCCTTCATGTCGTCGTTGGCGGTGCTGTGACTAGGTATTTTTCTTTCTTTTTTTTTTTTTTTATTAAAATTAGCTTTTCAGCTCTGTCTTTGCATTCATTGAATAGGAATCTTTATTGTTTACTTTTAGAGGCTAAAACTCTGGTCCTGTCTTGTACAAGGGCTCAGCTCATCTCAGTTACCACAACTCTGTCTTCTAAGTCCTGCATCTCTGTGCCCATTACTTGATCGGAACAGAATTGTATCCACTAGAAGTAAACAATGAAGATTACTACTACTGGATGACCGCCAGAAGAATTATTTATATTTTTATATTGGTTTTCATTATGCAAAATAAAATTCTTTGCCTGCTGAATCGATAATACTTTTTTTATACTCCTCTCAGCTGCATAGGTTGAATAAATAAATTTTTGAATCACTCTGTTATTGCCAGTGTCGGCTATAATACGGCAATTGGCAGCAAGGAAATAGATGAGGGTTGAATTTTAATTTGACTTTTTAGTGGCACAATAATAGCACCAAAATTATTTCTTATTTGTTCCTTTGTTTCACAACCGATATCATACTATATAATAGCCTAATAAACATTTTTTTAATTTTCCAATTACTTTCTTCTATTAGATTCCAAGTGACCCTGCCACAATGTTATCAAGATTTAAGATCTTTGAATTCCAAATTGCCATTCCAAAAGATAATTAGGGCTCAAGAAACACTTTGTATCTGTGATGCATTAGACTGCCGCAGGGAAAACCTGTTAGCCGTGAAAAGGTTTCATTTCACATCCTATTGACCTAGCTGAACTATAATTCGGAAAAAGTGTACTCAGTGATATCCGGTCAATGTAATTGCAAATAAACGTAGCGCATGGTTGCTTTTGGATCCTTCTACATTGATAACAATGAAGGAAGTATGCATTCAATGAAGCACACGCTGTAAATTTTCATGTTTTATTGAAAGACTTACTTAATTGAAGTATAGCGAGTTATAGTTTATCATTAACGCAAATGTATGGAGACAAGTTGTGGATTAATAGAATGCTTTACTAAACATTCAGATTTTTCCATTCATCTAAAGTGTTGTCCTCCCTCCTAACAGCAATCACCAGCCACTAGAGATGAGTGAACCGGGTTCGGGTTTTAATCCATCCGAACCCGAACGATCGGCATTTGATTAGCTAGGGGCTGCTGAACTTGGATAAAGCTCTAAGGTTGTCTGGAAAACATGGAAACAGCCAATGACTATACCCATGTTTTCCACATAGCCTTAGGGCTTTATCCAACTTCAGCAGCCACCGCTAATCAAATGCCGAAAGTTCGGGTTCGGATGGACTTTTTCAGCGATATGATGCTGATAGTTTGGGCCTGTAGACCAATGGTAAGGCCAAGGATTGCAGCCATAATATGCTAATTATCTATAGTAGGCACTAGAATAGTATATAAAGGAAATCTATCAGCATGTTAGAGCAACCTAACCTGCTGATAGATCCTTGTAATGATCTTTACACTGAGGCACATAGGGGGGGATTTATCAAAAAGTGGTGTAAAGTAGAATTGTCTTAGTTGCCCCTAGCATCAGATTCCACCTTTCATTTTTCAAAGAATCTGTGAGGAATGAAAAGTGGAATCTGATTGGTTGCTAGGGGCAACTGAGCCAATTCTACTTTACACCAGTTTGATAAATCTCCCCCATAGTGCCTTTAAAGAGGATGTACCACCAGGTACATTAGAATCAATGGAGCAGCGTCATAGAGGGGAGGGAATTCTCTCCCACTGGGGGCGGGCCGGACGACCTCCAGTGCTTCAGCACGGACAGGTACCGCTAGATAGAACGGCGCTGTACACTGGAACCGGGCCGCGGTTCGAAAAACGGACCGCAGCACCGGCTTCCCCATGACAACGCAGTTCTATCGGTGTGTTAATTTCAAGAGGATGTACCTGGTGGTACATACTCTTTAATATGGCACTCTGATGCACCATTTTTATTACCTGTTTAATCAACAGATGAATGAGGCCATTCAGTGTCCAGGGTCTGTACTTTACCCTAAGTCAATGCAACAATTGACTTACAGCTAACATCTGGCCGCAGCGTTTTTAAGTAAAAAAAAAAAAATTGGTAAAGAAAACCCTGTAAAATGCCAAAAAAAAGTTGAACTTCAGAAAACACTATGGGTGACACAAAGCTAGGTGAACTTAAACATACATAGAATCACAGCTTTTCCAGTCTTCTGAGTGGGATAAAAGAAAAAAAACATGCATGGATTAAAAAAAAAAAAGGGGGAAAGGAAATAATTTAAGGACGGGTAGATGGATCACATGATATTTTTCTGCCACCAGTCTTCTATTTTTCGATGTCAGTATCAAGTCTGTATGGGAACATTGAGCCCTAACTCTACCCAGCCCTCTAATCTTACTTACTTGGACTTCCCTAGATAGGAGACCCCAACAGAGCGACAGTCCCTATGCTGGCTATGTGCTGGGCCTTCCGTTAGAATGGTCAGAAATCCATGTCAAAACCTAGTGTCAGGAACTTACCTTACCTGGCTCCAGCGGCGTCTCAGTCTAGCTCGGCTCCGGCGGTCAGGTCACGGAGACCCGACCCGGGGCGCCGTGGTCTCACGTGACTGTCAGCCGGCCGGCCGGCACGCAGCTGCTGTGTCTTGCACTCAGGCTGAGTGACAGGTCGCCCGGCCACTCAGCCTGCAGTGCACCAGCTGCAGTAAGACTGGACTCAGGAGGCCGGGTCAATTAGCCTTTGGTCCGGGCTCCTGGTCCAGTATAAAGTCTAAGCATTGCCAGTAGTTAATCGCTGGCTATTAGTTCATCTGATCCCAGCTCCCCCCGTCCTATTCCTGCGCACCCCGTCCTGATTCCTTCTGCCTGATTTACTCGTGTTCTGACCTCCGCCTGACTTTTTGACTATCCTTGTGTTCCTGACTTTGTACTGCGTTGTCCGTGTCGTTTGACCTGGCTTGTTCCGTTACTCCTTATTGTGTTTGTCTGTCTGTACTGTTCAGTGTGTCACGTACGCAGTGTAGGGAACGTCTCCGTGGTTGTCCGCGACCGTCTAGGGTCGACTAAGGCAAGTAGGCAGGTGAGAGTGGGCGGGTTCAGTTCAGGGCCCACTGTCTGGTTGTGTTTGTCCCTTCTGACAGAATAGCCAGCCCTAATTTTATCGCCGTTCCCTCATGGACAATCGGACGGCCATGTCTAATATCGTGGACCAAGTGCAGCGGCTCAACACTATGGTTCAGGAGCTTGCTGTAAGGGTCCAAGACCAAGAGAAGACACCCCGACAACTCACGGTGACTTCCCCAGCACCTCCTGAGCCACCCTTTCAGCTCCCAGATAAGTTCTCGGGGGACAGGAGCAGGTTTCGTGCATTCAGGGAGGGGTGCAAGTTATTTTTTAGATAGCGCCCCCGCTCTTCAGGAGACGAATCTCAGAAGGTCGGCATCATCGTATCCCTCCTCCAAGGGCCACCGCAAGAGTGGGCATTCTCCCTACCCCCTGACTCCCCTGACCTGCAGACTTCTGACCAATTTTTTTCGGCCTTGGGGTTACTTTATGATGACCCAGACAGTGCAGCCAATGCTGAGCGTCAGTTGACTGGGTTGAGACAGGGTCGACGTCCAGTGGAGGAGTACTGCTCAGAGATCCGGCAGTGGAGTGGTCTCTCCACGTGGAACGACTCGGCCCTCCGGTTTCAGTTTCGGGCAGGCCTTAGTGACCGACTGAAGGATATGTTGGTGGCATACCCCCCTCCTGACTCCTTAGAAGAGAGCATGACTTTAGCTATTAGAGTGGACCGGCGACTTAGGGACCGACAGAGAGAGAGAGGTACCCCCGACCTACCTAAAAACCCTGTATCACTGTTTCCTAACCCCAAGCCTTCCCTTCCTGTCTTGTCCGCACCTGAAGAACCCATGCAGGTAGATACTACTGATGCTAAAACTCGAAGAGCCCATCGCATACAGAATAATCTGTGTTTCTACTGCGGGAAGACTGGACACCAGATCCGACAATGTCCTTCTAGGCTGAGGTCACCGCCGGAAAACTCCAGCGCCTGAGAGATTATCGAGGGGGTCTCTCAAGCGCACAGGTACCCTCCAAAAATAAGCTACTGTTACCTATTTCTCTGTCTGTGGGAGGTAAAAGTATCAATGGGTACGCCCAGATTGATTCTGGATCCTCCGCAAATTTTATTAATCCTGTGTTCTTTTCTGATTTAGAGGTATGTCCCCTGCTGCTCCAGCGTCCTGTTAATGTCACTGTAGCAGACTCTGCTCCCTTTGCCCAGGGGCACGTACGATATGTGACCCCGTGCCTGGAAGTTAAGGTGAGGTCGGTCCATGTTGAAAGTCTTGATTTTCTTCTTATGCATAATTTGTCATCGGATGTAATTCTGGGGTTATCATAGTTGGAGACACATAATCCAGTTTTTGATTGGTCAAGCAGGGAACTGGTCCGGTGGGGGCCTGGATGTGATTCTCATTGTATTGCTGTGTCTCTCTCAGGATGCTCTCCTGAGGAAGGAGAAATTCCGGAATTTTTGTCAGACTATGCTGATGTCTTTGATGAGAAAGCGGTAGAGGTGTTGCCACCCCACAGACCGTATGACTGCGCCATAGATTTAGTTCCTGGTGTCAAATACCCGCGAAGTCGCATTTTTAACTTGTCATGCCCTGAGAGGGAAGCTATGCGGGTATACGTTAAAGATAGTCTACGTAAGGGTCATATCTGTCCCTCCTCTTCCCCCATGGGGTCAGGGTTCTTTTTTGTGGTTAAAAAAGATGGGGGTCTCCGGCCCTGTATTGACTATCGGGAACTAAATAAAATCACTGTTAAAAATCAACATCCACTGCCTCTAATCCCCGATTTGTTCAATCAGATTGTGGGTGCTAAATGGTTTTCGAAAATCGACCTGAGGGGGGCATATAATTTAATTCGCATCAGGGAAGGTGATGAATGGAAGACCGCATTTAACACCTCAGAGGGTCACTTCGAGTATCTCGTCATGCCCTTTGGGTTGTGTAATGCCCCAGCGGTCTTCCAACACTTTGTTAACGACATTTTTCGGGAACACCTTGGTCGTTTCCTTGTTGTATATCTTGATGATATTCTGTTTTTTTCCTCAGACTGGTCAACTCATTTGCAGCATGTTCGTATGGTAATGGAGCTTCTGAGACATAATAATCTTTGTGCCAAGTTGTCAAAGTGCCAGTTCGGTATTCAAAAGGTCTCGTTTCTGGGTTATAATATTATCCCTGATTCGTTTAGTATGGATCCCATCAAAGTAGCAGCCATTGAGAATTGGGAGCGACCTTGCAACCTGAAGGCCTTACAAAGGTTTTTAGGTTTTGCTAATTATTATAGAAAATTCATCAAGGGTTTTTCTATCATAGCCAAACCTCTTACAGATTTGACCAAAAAAGGGGGCGGATCTGGCACATTGGTCCACAGAGGCTATTAAGGCCTTCGACACACTTCGGCACTGTTTCTCAGAGGCTCCAGTGTTGATTCAGCCAGATTTCGAGCGCCCATTCATTGTTGAAGTGGACGCATCCGAGGTAGGGGTGGGAGCAGTTTTGTCACAGGGATCAAACACCCTTACCAACCTCCGGCCAGTTGCGTACTTCTCGAGGAAATTCTCGCAAGCAGAACGCAACTATGATATTGGTAATCGGGAGTTACTAGCCATTAAGATGGCAATTGATGAGTGGAGGCACTTCTTAGAAGTTGCCAAGCATAAGGTTACTGTATTAACTGACCACAAAAACTTAGTATAACTTATAGTGTAAACTTATTCTTTGCTAGATTCAACTTTGAGATCACCTATCGACCTGGTTCTCGCAACATCAAGGCTGACGCCCTCTCCCGCAGTTTTGATCCCGAAGACAGTTCCGAAAATCAGGTCGATACGATTTTACGGCCCAGGGTGGTGGTGTCTGTCCTGCAACCAGACCTGGTGACACTAATCGTGCAGTCACAAGACCTAGCCCCCCATAACACACCTGAATCTCTCCTCTTTGTGCCGCCGAATCTTCGTCTCCGAGTGTTGGAGGAGATCCATAGTTCTGTGTTGGCAGGGCATCCGGGGGTGGCAGGTATCAAGTACTTACTCTTGCGTCACCTTTGGTGGCCAACCTGGGCTCGTGACGTTAAATCATTTGTTGAAGCCTGTGAAATCTGTGCTAGGTCTAAGGTTCCCCGTAGACCACCGGAGGGTCTATTACATCCCCTGCCAGTTCCTACGAGACCCTGGACGCATTTATCCATGGATTTCATTACAGATTTACTGGTGTCTAGGGGTAAGACGGTCATTTGGGTGGTGGTGGACCGTTTCTCTAAAATGTGCCACCTCATCCCACTACGTAAACTCCCAAGTGCTCGCTTACTAGCCACGCTGTTTGTCAATCATGTTCTGTGCTTGCATGGGGTACCGGAGAACATTGTTTCCGACAGAGGGGTCCAGTTTGTTGCTAGGTTTTGGAGAGAATTTTGTGGTAAATTGGGTACCTCGTTATCCTTCTCTTCTGCCTTTCATCCCCAGACCAATGGACAGACTGAGGGGGTCAACCAGTCACTGGAACAATTTCTAAGGTGTTTTGTGTCAGATACTCAAGACAAATGGCGTGATTTCATTTCTCTCGCCGAATTTGCTATCAATTACCATGAGCAACGTTCTATCAAAATGTCGCCATTTTTTTGTAATTATGGTTTTAACCCCAGATACTCATCCGTTCACTTCGCTGAGTCTGTAAACCCCTCTGCTGAGGCTATTCTTTCGAAACTGTGCACAGTTTGGGCCCAAGCTCATCAGAGCTTGGTTAAAGCCCAAGAATCTTACCGAAAGTATGCTAACAAAAGACGCATATCTGGCCACCAATATGTAGTGGGTGATAAAGTCTGGCTCTCTACCAAGAATCTTAAACTAAGGGTGCAGTCCGGGAAACTAGCACCCAAATACATGGGGCCATATACCATTCTGGAAATCATTAATCCTGTTACTTTCAGACTTAAACTGCCTACATCTTTAAGAATTCATTCTGTGTTTCACAAAGCTCTATTAAAGAAATATGTGCCACCGGTGTTCCCATCACTTCCTCCTGCCCCACTTGTCATTCAGGGTGAGTTGGAGTATGAGGTAGAGAAAATTCTGGATTCCCGTTGGGTACAGGGATCGTTACAGTACTTGGTCCACTGGAAGGGCTTCGGACCAGAGGAGCGTACATGGGTGGCACTTAAGGACGTGCACGCTCCTCAGCTGCTCAGACGATACCATACTCAGACCCCGTCTAAGCCCGGTCCAGTGGATAAGGGTCCTGAGGCCCCTCTTAAGAGGGGGGGTAATGTCAGGAACTTACCTTACCTGGCTCCAGTGGCGTCTCAGTCTAGCTCGGCTCCGGCGGTCGGCTCGGGAGCGCGCCGTCGCTCCGCCCACCGGAGCCGAGTGACGTCACGGAGACCCGACGGCGTCCCTAGCAACCGGGGGCGCCGTGGTCTCACTTGACTGTCAGCCGGCCGGCACGCAGCTGCTGTGTCTTGCACTCAGGCTGAGTGACAGGTCGCCCAGCCACTCAGCCTGCAGTGCACCAGCTGCAGTAAGACTGGACTCAGGAGGCCGGGCCAATTAGCCTTTGGTCCGGGCTCCTGGTCCAGTATAAAGTCTAAGCATTGCCAGTAGTTAATCGCTGGCTATTAGTTCATCTGATCCCAGCTCCCCCCGTCCTATTCCTGCGCACCCTGTCCTGATTCCTTCTGCCTGATTTACTCGTGTTCTGACCTCCGCCTGACTTTTTGACTATCCTTGTGTTCCTGACTTTGTACTGCGTTGTCCGTGTCGTTTGACCTGGCTTGTTCCGTTACTCCTTATTGTGTTTGTCTGTCTGTACTGTTCAGTGTGTCACGTACGCAGTGTAGGGAACGTCTCCGTGGTTGTCCGCGACCGTCTAGGGTCGACTGAGGCAAGTAGGCAGGTGACAGTGGGCGGGTTCAGTTCAGGGCCCACTGTCTGGTTGTGTTTGTCCCTTCTGACACCTAGAAAGCACTAAACAGACAAAATCAGATAGTAAGAGAAAAGTAAGAAGAGAAGAGTGGGGCCGAGGGCCAGAAACCAGGATAACATGCCAAGAATCAAATCAGAATCAGAAGACAAAATCAGGGTCATACACATACGGTAGCAAAGTACAAAATCAGGCAATAAGACCTAAGTTAGGAAAACAGGCCAGGGTAAGAAACACAAGGGTAAAACTTCAAAAGTAGCAGGGGCAGCTATGGGACACAAGCTGCCCATTTAAATCTCAAGCCGAATGTCACGACGGACCACCTGTGATTGGCCTAATGCTCTGAAGCTTGGGATAAGCTCCCGGGCTGCCAAATTACTCTTGTTTACAATGTATCCGAACTCCACTTCAATACAACTCATGTGAGCATAACCAATGAAGATAGTCCACTCATGTTTTGTAGTCTTCAAATGACTTGTCTTTATTTCTTTCAGTTCTACAGGTTTGGCTGCGTGTGAACAAGCACTGGAGATAGCTGGAGGCTAGGCGTCCTTTCGCCTGTTGCACGACATTTTGGAAGCGGGTCTTTCTTACTCATGCCAAATTACTTAGCCTGGACCTAATTGGATACCTGGCACCACTAGGGACAGTAGGGATCACTCCCCATACAGGGGTAAAACCGATGGCAGGGGACAGGTAAGTTCCTGACAGTCATCATATGTTATCTAGTGCTCACACATACTGACAATAATTGCAATGTTCAAATCTTTTCCACTGAACAGTTCTCTGCGTAAATCTACT
Organism: Dendropsophus ebraccatus; assembly: GCF_027789765.1. Classification (NCBI taxonomy): domain Eukaryota; kingdom Metazoa; phylum Chordata; class Amphibia; order Anura; family Hylidae; genus Dendropsophus; species Dendropsophus ebraccatus. The sequence goes on from NC_091468.1 coordinate 37,110,571, forward strand.
GAACAAGATTTATTGTTCAAATTTAGGGAAAAAATTATTCTAATTATATTATTTCCAGGAGAGTGGTTGGTAAAGTAAATTTCTTCACAAACAACTTACTTTTTTTATGAAATGAGTTATATTATAAGGTGCATAAAATCTTTATGATATCGGCGGGGCTGAGCTGCTAACTGTGCTACAATAACTAATAGATGCTGGCTATGAACCAAGCTTATGGATGACTTTAGTTTCATGTTTTTTTATGAACTCTCTGCAAAACAAATACAAATGTAAACACCATCCCAATTAATGGGGTCATCAGACCCCCGTACTGGATCTTAGAAAGGAGCAGTCTGGTTATTACAATATATTTCACTCAATTCTTTTGTCTTTTTGCAATTACAAGCTTGGCAGGAGGCATACAAGAGACTATTTATTAGCCAATTAGTTTTGGCTTCTTTTAGAAATTATTATGGAAACTCAAGCTTGGATATTTGTTTCAGATTCACTGCGCAAAGGTTTATAAAACTATTTTGTTCTTTACTTCAGATTTATTCACCAGGAACAAGAAAAGCTCTTTTTCCTAAAAAGCTACTTTATAAACAGATAATTTAATCTTTTTATTTTATATTTTTTTTTCTTTAAAAAAAAAAAACAGAATTCCTATGCATGAAATTTTGACAAGTATAATAGAAGAGTAGCAAAGTAAAAAAAAACACTTGGTAGGTTAGTTTTGCCTTGTTCTTTTCTTATTTTACAATGTTACTGCCCCATCTCCAGCCACTATCTGTTAGAGTGCCTTTACACAGAGATTTATCTGACAGATTTTTTAAGCCAAAGCCAGAAATGGATTTAAAAAGAGTATGGGTCTCAGTCTTTTCTTTATTACCTGTTCCCTGTTTATAGTCCATTCCTGGCTTTGGCTTCAAAGATCTGTCAGATAAATCTCTCCGTGTAAAGGCACCCTTAGGCTGGGTTCACACTACGTATATTTGAGGCTGTATGTTTGAGGCTGTATAGCAACCAAAACCAGGAGTGGATTGAAAACACAGAAAGGCTCTGTTCACAATGTTGTAATTAAGTGGATGGCCGTCATTTAATGGCAAATATTTGCTGTTATCTTAAAGCAACGGCTGTTGTATTGAAATAATGGTTATATGGCGGCCATCCACTCAATTTCACCATTGTGTGATCAGATCCTTTCTGTGTTTTTAATCCACTCCTGGTTTTGGTTGCTATGAGGACCTGACATGAGGACCAAATACAGCCTCAAATATACATAGTGTGAACCCAGCCTAATTAGGGTGTTATTACATGGGCCGATGAAGGCCCGATAATAACTGTAAACGAGCGCCGATATCCTGGCCACATATTCTCGGGAGTGCAAGTATGCAGCCAGGATCAAAGGCATGATGAGAGAGCGCCGATGCCGTTGGACCAAAAGTCCGACGATCCGCTCATCTCTAATCGTTACCGATGTCCTTGCAGCCCTTGCCTTTACTTTATAAATTACCTGTCCAGGCTGCAGGGCTCCTCTTGCGGTCTTCTTCTCCCCGGGTCCTGCGCGCTCCAGCTTCAGAGCGGCCTGTCTCAGCTGACAGGTCGCTCAGCCAATCACTGGCCGCGACTGTCCCTAACAGTTATTGCCTGAGCGGCCTGTCAGCTAAGACAAATCGGGCCTTAGAGTTCATTCTGTGTGTGAATGTGGCTGGAGGAATCAGCCGACGCCTGGTTTCTCTCTGACTTATTCAGACTTCATACTCTGCAGCCAGGGAGCTGACAGCGGGTGTCATGCCTTCTCCTGATTCCGCTCCTGAGGCTTGCTCTATTATGAGGACAGGGGAGGGCTCCCTGCCTGTTATTGGTCTCTACACTGCTGTCAGACTCCTTGCTCCTATTATTGGCTGGGGCGGGAGTTCTGTCAGCATTTAAGCTGGTGGTTTACTCCCTAGAGTTGCCAGTGTATGTTTGGTTTCCAGTTACACCAGTGATCTATTGTACTGCTTGTATTTGACATTTGGACTTGGACTTTTGCCTCTGCCTCATCCTTTTGTACTGTGTTACCTCTTGTGCTTGACCTTGGACCAGACTTTGTTTAGCCTTTGTTTGCTGATTTGGAATTTGATGTTACCTCCTGTTGCTGACTCGGAGTTGTGCCAGGCTTGACACTTCATTTTCTCACACCAAAATTGGCATAGATATGGATTGTCTATGGTTACATTGTCTATGTATTTGCTTAGGGGTTGATGATGTGAATTTCAATACCAACTAAGGTGACAATAGTATTCTATTTATTATACACTGTACTATATCATAGATATTATATCACAGACAATGGGTCCCAAAAAAAAAAATCATTTTAGACTGCAAGAGACCCAAATGTTTTGCTTTTATTTGAGAAGTACATTTTGTGCAATAGAGACCGCTACTGTAAAGTGATTACCATTTTAAGTTTCTTATGGATTACTAACACTATCAGTATTCTTTCTGTGAAAATTGTGGAAAATGTTCATAAAATGTAAATGCAATCCTACAATAAACACTTTAAGAGGGAACTAAATGCGCTTTATAATGTTCGCACAATCCTTTTAGTTTGTATAGTCATTATATTATCGTTCCCTTGGATGTTTCATACACAAAATACTACCATAGATAACTAGATGTTGTCTGAAAGACATTCAAGATATTCATCCTAGCAAAAGAAAGATTTTACATTCTAGCTCAATAGCTAAATAAAACAAAAAAAATTTTTTTCTGAAACCTACAGTATAAGCAGACAAGCTTTAGTGAATGGAGTACTCCTTTAGTTAAAGTTCGCAGAGTGAGTAGGGGGTGGGGTAGCATAAAGAAGAATGTATACATTCCCCGCAGCACTGTTTACCTGTTCCCGGACCCCAGCCAGCATCCTCCTACTCTCCTTCCTACAATGTCACAACCCAGTTGATGGATGCACTGCTCAGCAGGGGCGTAGCAGCCATAGCAACTACTATGGGTCCTGCCACATCAGAGGGCCCTGTGGCCTGCTCCTGCAATACACTGGGCCCCGGACCTTTCATCATTTGCAGCACTAGGTGGCCGAGCAGGCCTCCTGGGATATGTAAATGTCCCTTTAACTGAAAGTGCTCCTGATGAGCGCATGCTATTATAACTATACTTGACGACTTAGTGGTCATTCGGAAAGGGGGGGGTTCAAACAAAATGCTATGCTATGGGGCCCAGCCATTTCTAGTTACACCTCTGCTGCTCAGCCAGTCAGTGAGTGGGGCAGGACACTGCTGGGATCACTGATTGGCTGAGCATGTACTTTCCCTCAGGTCATGATATACCAGGAAGCTGGAAGTGATAAGGGAAACGGGCAGACTAGATGGAACGTGTTGTCTTTTTCTACTGTCAATCTTCTATGTTATTATGCTCCCCCCCCCCCCCCCCCGCTCACACTATATTTTTTGTTTTTGCTGGAGTTTGCCAGAGAAGACTCTAACCAGCAGTTTTTTTCCATTGCGCTTGGAATGCTGAAACTGAAGGTAATTTTCTTACTTTCATACTCAATGCCATTTTGGCTAAATCTTGACTTTAATCAATGTGTAAATTAGGTGGTTGTGTGCACTGGGGGTGGGACAATTTGCCCCGCAAACCCACCTTTCCTCATTGTCCAGATTATAGAATGACTCTTATACAATTTGCCCTGATCTATTATGAGTAGCTATGAAGGGAGCATGCATTAGAATGTTGGCTATGCATCATTCTGTAGCAGACTGGAGTAAGGGCATGAGAGAAAATAAATAAGATCCTTGTCACAGGCCAAGTGTAAGCAATCCACCCTCTCCTGAGATAAAACTGACACAGAGGTTAAAGAGAGGTACTGCACCTGGTTGGTGATGGTGAACCTTGTAGTTCCCAGTAGGGCTATCTTTATAACTGCTGCCTGAGGTGTTGGTGGAGACAACCCCCTGATGTTGGTGAGGTGATAAGTAAAACAGACAACAGGGAGTCGAGGTCTTGAAGTACTACAGTGACTTTACTTGAACTTGAGGTACAAGCATATACAGTCTCTATCTGCTTTTCAAGTACTTTTCAAGATGGCGGTCGACCAGAGATGGGTCACAGATTTTAAAATGGAGAATGGTTGTTATGAGTAGTTGCCCCTTTGTAAGATGGATCAGTAGTGAACCACAAACCCAATGGGATGGAAGTTTTTCAGAGTTTTTCTGGGCCTGGTCTTACGTCACAACATTTCGGATTCCAGAAAGTACTAAGGGTATGTCGAGGAATTGCCCCTTAGTGTAAAGTACCTTGAAGAGTAAATGTGATCAGGCTTTCTCTCCTGACAAAAATAAACTCCTTAGTTTAAAGCAGAAGTCCTACTAAATAAAAAAAAAGGGAGGAAGGCAGAGGGTTGTGGGGAAATAATAAACAACCTGAACTTACCCGCCCCTGTTGCGCCGGTCATGGGTCCCGCTGACAACCACCAGAAGGAATTTTCTGCTGGAAACCAGGTAAGTCACGTACCCAACTCTTCCAGCTGCAATATCACGGCTTGGCTGAGTGATTGCCCACTGATATCCAACCACTGTATAGATGTTTCCACTAGCTGATGTAATACACTAAGGAGGCAGTTGGTGGTGCTGTTACCTAACTCCCTAATTGTACTGTAAGGTGTCCGTCCATTGTACATACGTCAATAGGCAATTTGTTGCATTACAATGTCTTAACTAATTTTAAACAATGTCAAACAAGAGAAAAATTTACAGTAGGTAGTAATTCCTACCATCCTTTATTTTCTGCGGGGTACATTTTTTTTAGTTGCTGCAGTGCTAATTGAAATTGCAGTTGTATTGTCCTATGGTGTTTTAATAAATTGGCTGAACCCCATGGTGTCACCTTGTCTCTTTGTCTCCCTCATTTCCCACTTTCTAAACACTAGGGTTATTTTAATAAATGCACTTTTCATTTACACAATGGGAACAATTTTGCTAAAAGATATAGTTCCATTTCAAAACCTTTTTTCTATGAACTCGTTGTTGCGCCTACCAATTTGAACAGCATTTCATCTACAATCAGAATGTTTTTCTTTTCAGCATGTATTGAAAAGGCATAATTGGAAAGCTTTTAATGTGCATGTGTAAGGGAGAGAGACAAAGAGACGGCAATATATAACAAGGATTTGGAACAGAGAGTAATTTGTGGGGGTGTACCCAGTCCCTGCTGTGCTTTGGGCTGCACTACGGTTCATGGAAAACTTGCTTAAATCCCATGATGTGAAGTGAATCGTGATTATGATTAGCTGCTCAACTAAAAGATATACCAGATTTTTTTTTTTTTATAAACAATTCCCTATCTCTATTATCCATAGACCATATCTTCTAAGTACTGTAATAAGCAATGCAAAGGAGTGCTGGAATAGCCATAGATCTTAAGCATCTCTTACGTCTTAATTAGGAGTAAGAACTAAGTGGATTTCAATGACTCAGTCATATTCACATCTCAACAAGCTTTCAGTATCCCTTCCCTTAAGAATTCTTTCCATTTTGCACATTTGTGGAATACTAACAGGATACGAAAGAGTGGGTCCATCCTCTGCAATGCAGGATATCAGTGCTCAGTGATTTTGTTGTCAATGGAAAGATGGCTGCACTCCATTCAGGCAACTATAATTACGATTGCCCAATGACTATGGATAAATCAGTTGGGCTTAAAATAGTAAGAAAGATTTGGGTTTCCAAAAGCATTTAGGTTTTGGGATTAGTTTATCAAGCATAAGTTACATTAGTTAATACAGCTGTGCACTACTAACTACTGTATAACACAGATAAGTATGGAAAAATTACCATTAAAGTGCTCTTCCCAAATTTGTAAAAAATTATGAGTTATATTAAGAAACTTCATTAACTATATCAAGTCTGTACCACCTCTCTACATTAGCTCACAATTAAAGGGGTACTCCAGTGGGGGGGCACTTTTTTGCTGGGCCGCTTCTGGGTTTCTAACGTGGGCCCGAGATGATACGTCTCAGGTGACAGAGGCGTAACAGTGACTCAGTGACAGAGGCGGGATCTGAGCGGACTTGAAACGCATTCCGCCTCCTTCACTGTGGCTGAGCGGACCTGAAACGTCACGTCTCGGCCCGCGTCAGACACCCCGAGGCGGCTGGGAACCGGTGACCAGAGCGCCGTGATGCGTTACCCACCGCTGGAACCGGGGAGGTGAGTGGACGTTTTTTCCCTCGGCCACCTCCTCCCTGGTCCCAGCAAATAATATCCCCAATGTAGATAGTCCTCATGTTAGTTGCCCCCTGTCCCAGGTCAATAATATTCCCAATGTAGGTAATCCCTGTGTGGATAGTCCCCCCATGTAGGCATCCCGCTTGTAGGTAGTCCCCCTGTAGGCATTCCTGCTACAGGTAAACTCTCTACTGACAACCCACTCCATGTAGGCATTCCCCTTGTAGGCAACATCCAAGTAGGCAGCCCCTCTCGTCATGCAGAAATCACTCCATGTAGGCAGTCCACTCCCCATGTAGACATCCCCCTATGCAGACAGCTCCCTCCCCCATGTAAACATCCCACATAAATACATACCCCTCCCCATGTAAACTTCCCCCCATGTAGGCAAAAGTGACATCACTCATGCAGTGCAGAGCTAACCATAACATCACAGCGCACATAATATAGGAGTATACAACACTGATCAGATGAAGGGACAGAATAAATAACTATTACATTGAGTGACTTACAGGTGATGTCTGCTATGACTGAAGACATTCTCTTCCCTTTTCATTATGATCTGAGTCAGACCAATCTGACAATTTCTCTTGATCACCAACCACAAAAAATTTATGAGACCAGACAAATATTAATCACATTAGAAGGCAGCCCCCTAAATCCCCAAATTAAGTATATATCCTGGTTTGATGCATTTTCAATTCCCCCCATCTTAAATGGTTCACAGATGGAAATAAACACTTTGTCACTTACAGGTACACTTATACACACACATTTACCATACATATATAGTCATAAATGCACGCAGCCACATACAGAAACACATAGTTGGTTGGGAGGCAGGACATGGCAGTTGCCAAGGACATGTTTGATAGGCCAGAAGGCCACTATAATACTTTTTCCAATAAAATGCATCCCTCCATTTTGTTGCATGGTAGCACCCAATATAGTTGGTAACCCTGCCTACCCTTTGTCTCGGATTTTTCTATTTTTGTACTTTTCATTAGTTGTTTTCATTTTATACTTTTTTTTTCTTCAAAAAATGTGAGTTAACAAGCCACACCCATTTCCATCCTGACCACACCCACTTCCAGATAAACCACACCCCAATGTCTAGCATGGCACCAAAATATCTAAAAGGTATCTAAAAAAAAACATAAAACATTTAGGGGGAGATTTATCAAAGGGTGTAAAATTTAGACTGGTGCAAACTGCCCACAGCAACCAATCACAGCTCAGCTTTCCTTTCAGCACTGCCTAAAGCCGAGCTGTGATTGGCTGCAGTGGGCAGTTTGCACCAGTCAAAATTTTACACCCTTTGATAAATCTCCCCCTTATGGTTTAAATCATGCAAGCCAATTTTTTGATGCTGACAGTTTTTTTTGTTTTTTTTTTAGCCATTGTGTGACTGAGACCTTAGATTGGGTGTAAGAACATTACAGTTTATTCGAATTCTCTGTGAAATAATTTCTTTTGTTAATAAGTGAAATAAAAATCGATAGCCCTAACACCTATAACCCCTAAATGGGTGTCTTTTTACAGCTACATTGACTGCATAAAATAACATAATTTCAAAGATTATTTTTTTTCTATATTTCTTCAGGAACCATAAAAAATACATTATAGTATAATGGAAGCCTGGCCTAAAAAGAAAAAAAGAAATAATAAAGTAGCTGTTAAATGAAAAAGACTACTGTATTTGCCATTAAAATAATCAAATTTGAAATGGGAGGAGCATGAGGTGGTGCTGAGGTACGCCTCTTCCGCTGTTGGTCCGGCGTCTCTGAATCCATGTGGTCTGACTCCATGAACGTATGAGGGAGAGCGGATACCTTAGGAAGCTCTAGCGGCTAAAAGTATCCTGCGGCCGGTGTGAGCCTGGGTCTGCAGCCCTTTGGAGCGGCTTGTGGAAGCATTGCATGAGGCAGCAGAGAAGACCCCAGAAAGGACTCAGTAAGGAGGGAAGGAGGGAACTGGTGAGAGCAGCCCTCCTGCCTCCGGGAAAAGTCACAGGGTGGAGGAAACCATTTGCAGGTGCAGGTGATTGCAGAGCCGGTGAGAGCTGCATCAGGAGACTCCTGTATTTCCCAAGCTAAAGAGTCCGGGTATAGTGCCTCGTCAGCCCGAGGGAGCCGGTGAGAGCGGCTGCAGCGTGGAGGAAATGATACATAGCTGCAGATGATTGCAGAGCCGGTGAGAGCGGCATCAGAGGATTCCTCTAGTTTCTTGCTAAAGAGATCGGGCACAGTGCTCTGACAGCCCGAGGGAGCCGGTGAGAGAGGCTGGAGTCTGAGAGCGCAGTTCCCGGGACTACCACTGGCTGTACGGGGGCAGAGTAGAGAGTCACATCCACAATTTGGAGCTGTCCCAAGTGGAGTGGAGACGACCTCTTGGTGAGAGTGGCAGTGCCACAATTTTCTTACGATTGTATATATGCCGTTTGTTCTGTCCCCTTTGCTGTCTGTCTTACCAGAGTTGAGGGTTAATACCCCAGGTAAAACTACTGTTGGGAACTCGGCCGGATCAAGACTGCTCTCATCTCTGTGCTCACTGGACTGACTGTTGCTTGAGGTTCCATCAGTGTGGGGGAAAAAGGTGCTCCAAATCCGAACTTTCTTTGTGGATCTCTGTGGAATTTGTTATAGTCAAATGGTGGCCTTTTGGAGTTAAAAGACTGTTTGGATGTTTGACTCTCCCCCTGTACAGTGCAGTCCAGAATTTATGAATGGTGATCAGGACTAATTCAGTTACCTACCTACCTAAACTCAGTGATGAACTTGAGCCCAATTAACATACTAACCCCCTATCTTTTTTCCTCCTCTGGACTATTTGGATAACTGTCTGTGGCATTAGCCATACCAGGATATGGGCACGGGGTCCGGTTGGTGAGAGCGACAGGACCAGTGTTGAGCTTGGAGGGCTAGGGGGGGGGGGGTGCGAGGGTGGGAGAGGGAGGAAGGAGGTTAAAAGGGGCTTATTGAACTGGACTGAGAATTGGTTATATTTTTCTTGTTTTTTTTTTTTTTTTTTTTTTTTCTTTTTTCTGCTGTTTTGGTTATCATACTGATTGAAGGTACCTGTGTATGGGTCCTAAGAGGGCGAGCCCAGGGAAAGCACACATAAAAATTGATAAGTGGTTCAGTCCGCCCAAGATGGCAGGAAAGGGGCGACTGGGTAAGGGGACCAATGAAACTGCACAAGATCGGAGAGAGAGCTGTGGTGTGAAGGAGAAGGTCCCCCAAGAGCAGCCTAGTTGGTTGGGCGAAATCTTAGCGGCAATCAAAAAATGTGATGGGTCCATACTAGAACTAGGGACACAAGTGGGGGCGATTAGCTCCGACATTTCCATCTTGAGATCTGATGTGGCTAAGATCAGAGAGAGATTTACAGAGGTGGAAACCCGAGTCAGCTCCCTTGAAGATGACATGAATATGGTTAAAAAAACGTTAGAGGGAGTAGTTCAGGAAAATCGGGATCTAAAAAGCAAAATAATAGAGGCAGAGGATAGAGCAAGACGGTGTAACATCAGGATAGTTGGTATGCCAGAAGGAGTGGAGGGAAAAGATCCTACAGCATTTGTGCAAAAATGGTTTTTGGAGGTATTGGGTAAGGACAATGTAACAGAATTGTTTTGTGTCGAAAGAGCTCATAGGGTCCTGGCTAGACCTCCACCCCCAGGGAATAGACCTAGGTCAATTGTGGCTAAGTTACTCTGTTACACTGACCGTGAGAAGATTTTGAGGAGAGGCAGAGAGCTGGGGGAACTAAGATGCAGTAATGCGCAGGTTTTCCTTTACCCAGACTATGCCTCTGAAACCCAAAAAAAGAGATTTTCCTTTTTGCAAGTAAAAAAGAGATTGAGGGAAAAAAGGATAAAATATGGTCTTATGTTCCCAGCTCGCCTAAGAATAATTTATGATGGTAAAACTTTTTTCTTTGAGTCGCCGCAAGAGGCCGAAAAGTGGATGGAAGGGAAGGGTCTTGTATGATTATGTAATAGCCGGACCTGGCGGAAAATAAGTCTCAAGTTTAGAGGCCTAGATAGTGATACTATGTAGTGTCAGAGAGGGGGATGGGGGGGGGGAGGGAGTTCGGGGTGGTAGGGGGGGGGGTTTTGGGGGATGGAGTGGAGGGGGGGAGGTGGGAGGGGGGACTTCGGGGGGGGGGACCCCACGCCAAAGGTTTTTTTTTTTTTTTTTTTTTTTTTTTTTTCTCTCCGTTTTGTTTTGGAAGGGTTCGTATTTAAAGCTTGGGGGAAATGGTTAAGTTAATGATATGGAATATAAGGGGTTTAGCCGATAGATTGAAGAGATTGGCAGTAATGAATTTTCTGAAATGTCAGCTCCCCTGTGTGATTGGTTTACTGGAGACTCACCTGGTAGAGGATACTACTAGGGTACTTTTGAAGGGATGGTGGCTGTGTCAATATCACTCCGTTTATTCCAACTACGCCAGAGGAGTATCAGTCCTTATTCATAGGAGTATAGAGTGGCAACTATTTGAATGTAAAAAGGATAGGGAGGGGAGATATATATTTTTCCATTGCAGACTGGACAATATGATCTGTGTTCTTGCCTTTATATATATCCCCCCTCCTTTTAAGTCCCAGGTTCTGGAGCAGCTGTTCAACTTCATTAAAAATAGAGATGAATGTCCTGTACTAATGTTGGGGGACCTTAATGCTGTTATGAATGAACAGAATGATAGATTAAGGATGTTGAACCCGAAGGTACAGATTAGAAACTCCCAACTGCCAGATATTATTGCTGAAATGGGGTTAAAGGATCTATGGAGGGAGAGGAACCCTGAATCCAAGGTATTCTCTTGTTGGAATAAAACCTCGCGTACTATGTCCAGAATAGATATGGGATTTGGGAATGAGTTAATGGCACAAAAAATTACTAAAATAGAGTATTTACACCGTTGTGTTTCTGATCATGCACCACTCATTGTTGAAATTCAGAGTAGCGCACTAAAGGAGTTTAGGAGTATTTGTATAAATCCACATTGGTTTCAATTTATCACAGACACTGTAAAAATTGGTTTAGAATTAAAAGAGTTGTGGGAAATCAACTGTAGCTCTGCTAGTAAGGGAATTGTATGGGATACACTAAAGGCTATAATTAGGGGGAAATATCATGGTGTGATATGTAGAATTAAAAAGGGATTTAGGGAAAAGGAAGAGAGATTAATTAAGGGGGTTAAAAAATTAGAAGAGGAATTTAAAAAGACACAGTCACTAGCACTAGAAAGTGAATTAAAAAACAAACAGGAAGAGTTGGATAAGTACTTAGAGGATAAAGCAAGGAATATTGCGGCATTTAGGGGGGTGAGGACTTTTCTGGGTTCGGGTAGACCAAATAAGGGGCTAATGGCCCTGGTGAAAAATCAGGAGGGGAAAAAAAGTATAAGGGCAATAAGGAGCAACTCTGGGGATATAGTAAATGACCCGAAAGAGATAAATAGGGAGTTCAGGACATACTATGAGAATCTGTATGCGCAGGAAGCTATTTATAAAAGGGAAGATATGGAGGAATACCTGGGGAAAATTGTTTTCCCCCAGATAAGTCAACTGGAGAAGGAAGAACTAGATGCCCCTATCTCCTTAATGGAACTGAATGAGGCCCTGGAGGCAATAGTGGGGAATTCAACCCCGGGTAGAGATGGCATCCCTTATGAGATGTACAGAAGACATAGAGAGGTTTTGTTACCATGCCTTCACCAAACTCTTCTAGAGGCGATGGATGCTGGGGAACTGCCGGCATCCATGAGGGATGCCTCCATAATTTTGATCCCGAAACCGGGGAAGGACCACCTAAATATAGAATCTTTTCACCCTATCTCTCTTATTAATAGTGATGCCAAGATTTTCGCTAAAGTTCTTGCAAGGAGACTAGGTAAAATAATAGGCACTATAGTACATGGGGACCAATGTGGATTTATACCTGGTCGTATGCCCAGACACAACATCAGGCGTCTGTTTGTGAATATGCAGATAGGGGGGGGGGGGCTCCCACTCCATCCTGTCGTTGGACGCAACCAAGGCGTTCGACAGGATGGAGTGGGAGTATTTATGGGAAGTAATGAGGCACTTTGGGATAGGGGAGGGTTTTTTGGGGATGGTCCAATTGTTATATCAGAACCCGAGAGCTGCAATACGTACTGGTGATGTCCTCTCTGAGTTGTTTTCGCTGGGTAGGGGTACGCGGCAGGGATGTCCTCTCTCCCCACTGCTCTTCGCCCTTGGGATTGAGCCCCTTGCAATTAAGGTAAGAACTGATGATAAGATAGAAGGCTTTGGGGCGGGGGGCGGTGGGGACAGAATATCCCTGTACGCAGATGACCTCCTTTTTTTCTTGCGGGACCCTAAAAAGGGGGTACCTCGGGTTATGTCCCTGGTTCAAGAACTGGGGGTTTACTCTGGGCTACTAATAAATTGGGGAAAATCTACCCTTATGTCTCTTGATCAGGAATTGGACTTATCCTTTCCTCCACTGTATAATTTAGAAAAAGGGAAAAGTTTTACATATTTGGGCATTCAGGTGTCCAGGGATTTACGGGGGTTTGATGACCTGAATACCAAGGATGTGGTAAATAATATAGAGAGGAAGGTCTCTGTTTGGTGCAGACTGAGAGTCTCCAGGATAGACAGAATTACATTAATAAAAACAATACTTCTGCCCAAACTTCTTTACCTATTCAGTGCCACACCAGTTGGGGTAGGGAAAAAGTATCTTAAAAGAATTAAAGTGGCATGGAACGCACTGATATGGGGAAGAAAAAGGGTGCGGATGAAAATAGAAGATTTATGTGTGCCAGTTGCAAGAGGAGGGTTGGGGGTTCCCAACGTAGATAAATATTTGTTAGCTTCGGAATGTTTTTGGTTGGCTAGATGGAAACAAGACAATTTGGGTAGATTTCTGTGTGAAAAATTGGGAGAGGGAGTATGGGATGTTTTCCAGATTTTAGAAAGCGGCCACTTGGAGCGGGGTGAATGGAGTAGATGGGTAATGGTAAGGTCCCTAATTAGGGTTTGGAAAAAACTAAAGATAGAGGAAAAAAGAAATGGAATATTGGACTTTTCCCCTTTGTGGCTGCACGAGGGGTTTGGTGGGAGAAGCGGTATGGGAACAGTGAAGGCCTTTGTAGAAGCAGGAATAAGAACAGTGAAAGATGTAATGTTAGGTAATGATATTAAAGATTGGACCACTCTTAGAAGGGAATATAAACTAGAGGAGAAACACTGGTACGATTATGCGAGGTATACAGCGATAGTTCGTGGGAACCTAAAAAGATCCCAGGGCAATATATGCGAACCGGGCCCAATAATAGGAAAACTTAGAAATGGGACAATATTTAAAAATGAGGTTAAAACCCTATATCTACACTTCATGTCGGACTATGAAATAGGTGAGAAGGGGAGGAGGAAATGGGGAATGGAGTTTGGAGAGTTGAGTAACGATCAGTGGGTAAGAATTCTAAAAGGGATTAAGGAAGTTTCCAGGGCAGGCTCCCATAGAGTTGTTCAATTTAATATTGTCCATCAGCTATATTACACCCCACTCTTTCTATGTAAAATCAAAAAATGGGATGAGGATAAATGCCCAAGGTGTGGTGTAAGCCGGGCCGGCTATGGGCATATGTTGTGGTCGTGTGGGGCCCTGGTCTCCTTTTGGGAACTGGTACACAGAAAAATTATGGATATGTTAAAGTTAAAGTTTGAATTAAGTCCAGTGTTGGCCGTTTTGGGAGACTCTTCGTCTGTAGCATGCAAGAGGAAAAGTAGGAGTAAAATCCAGAGAATGTTGTTCTATGCTAGACTTGTGATCGTGAGAAAATGGCTGGCACCGGAAACCCCTAATATAAAACACTGGGAGAACTGTATAGAGAAATTTGAAAGATGCCAATGAATTTTTCTTTTTCTTTTTTTTTTGTTTTGTTTCTTTGGCGGGGGGGAAGGGGGGAGGGGGAAAGGGAAGGGAGGGGGGGCAACAAGGGATTGGTTCGGTTTATTAAAGAGATTAGTGATTTAAAGATTTGGTGGGGGATGGTAACAAAATTAATTTATTGAGATATTAGTAAGGATTACAGACACTTAGATATATATTGTTAATGTGTAAAATGTTTTTGTCTATGTACCTTATTTATGATTAAAAATAAAAAATTTTAAAGTTAAAAAAAAAAAAAAGTGATGATCAGTACAGAAAGCTCTATTGCCGGGAATATGAATTATCGGCTTATGGAGTTTCCTGTACTAATTAATATTTAATGAATAAAACGCATTTTCTTGGAAATAAAAAAAAAAAAAAAAAAAAAAAAAAATAATCAAATTTATATTATCTCACAGCATATATACACTTCTGGATATCCATTTAAGAATTAAGGACAGCAATGTTTCAGTGGGAATAATGTTATTACCATCAATAGGATGCTCCACTTCATATGATGTTCTGCCATATCTGCATCCATTCTTACAATAAATACTAGAATGATTTCTCATTAACCCCTTAAGGACCGGGCCAATTTCGATTTTTGCATTTTCATTTTTTCCTCCTTTTGCTTAAAAGGCCATACCACTTGCATTTTTTCACCTAGAAACCCACATGAGCCCTTATTTTTTGCGCCACTAATTGTACATTGTAATGACAGGCTGAATTTTTTCATTAAAAACACTGGAAAACCAGAAAAAAAAATAAACGTATAGTGAAATAAATGTAAAAAAAAAAAAAAAATTGTTTATTTCGGGGGTATTTGTTTTTACGCCATCCACCCTGGGGTAAAAATGACTTGTTATATATGTTCCTCAAGTTGTTACAATTTAAACAATATCTAACATGTATAACTTTTATATTATGTGATGGCCTGTAAAAAATTCAAACCATTGTTAACAAATACAGTGGGGGAAAAAAGTATTTAGTCAGTCACCAATAGTGCAAATTCCACCACTTAAAAAGATGAGAGGCGTCTGTAATTGACACCATATGTAGACCTCAACTATGGGAGACAAAACGAGAAAACAAATCCAGAAAATTACATTGTCTGATTTTGTAAGAATTTATTTGCAAATTATGGTGGAAAATAAGTATTTGGTCAGTAACAACATTTCATCTCAATACTTTGTTATATATCCTTTTTTGGCAATGACAGAGGTCAAACATTTTCTGTAAGTTTTCACAAGGTTGGCACACACTGTTGTTGGTATGTTGGCCCATTCCTCCATGCAGATCTCCTCTAGAGCAGTGATGTTTTGGGGCTGTCGCTTGGCAACACGGCCTTTCAACTCCCTCCAAAGGTTTTCTATAGGGTTGAGATCTGGAGACTGGCTAGGCCACTCCAGGACCTTGAAATGCTTCTTACGAAGCTACTCCTTCATTGCCCTGGCGGTGTGCTTTGGATCATTGTCATGTTGAAAGACCCAGCTACGTTTCATCTTCAATGCCCTTGCTGATGGAAGGAGGTTTGCACTCAAAATCTCATGATACATGGCCCCATTCATTCTTTCTTTCTCCTCGGATCAGTTGTCCTGGCCCCTTTGCAGAGAAACAGCCCCAAAGCATGATGTTTCCATCCCCATGCTTTACAGTAGGTATGGTGTTTGATGGATGCAACTCAGTATTTTTTTTCCTCCAAACACGACAAGTTGTATTTCTACCAAACAGTTCCACTTTGGTTTCATCAGACCATAGGACATTCTCCTAATACTCTTCTGGATCATCCAAATGCTCTCTAGCAAACTTCAGACGGGCCCGGACATGTACTCGCTTAAGCAGTGGGTCACGTCTGGCACTGCAGGATCTAAGTCCCTGGCGGCGTAGTGTGTTACTGATGGTAGGCTTTGTTACATTGGTCCCAGCTCTCTGCAGTTCATTCACTAGGTCCCCCCGCGTGGTTCTGGGATTTTTGCTCACCGTTCTTGTCCTCCCCCTAGCAGGGGAGGACACAGAAGGTCTGCCCATAAAGTTCCTATAACCTAACCACACCCCCACCCTCCTCTCTGACAATTAAAAGATTTTTATATTTTGGAGTATGCCGTATGTCATACTCAATATAGGTCCGTTATATACATATAATGCACATACCACTATCTAGTGCACTCACCTATGTCTATACACCACCGTATGTATACCATACACATAAGTGCAGAAAGCTATTGTCGCATCATTATATAATACTCATCATGTAAAACTTATGGTACTGCTACTGTGCTACACCCATTTTTTTAAATAACAAAAAGACCTCAATTGTCTCAGACATCGATAGTCCCAATCAGAGTTGCAATATCTCTTGTGTTCTAAAGTTTTTGACAAAGAAATTTGCTTTGTGTTTAGCTCCAGTTCTGTGTTCAGCACCATGGACAACACATCAAATAGCTATGCTATGCATCACAGGGGACATTCCCGGTTGCTGTTGCCATTTTCTGTGTTGATAACTTTTGAACCACAAGAGATATTACACATGTAATTGCGACAATTGACTTCTGAGACCATGCTGACCACTACATGATCAATTTCCCATTAGACACAACTTGCCCTTGATCCCACATATCAGCTTATAAGATGGCAGTCATGTTCTTACCCATTACATGCTTAGGCATTCAGATATGCCATTTTCCCTTTCGCTTCTGACTTAGATATCTTTTGCTCATGAAGGTAGGTAGAAAGATTGAATTCCATTATTTTTACTTGGCCTTTAATAGGAATACAATTGTTGCTGTAAGAATTAATTGAGGAGGTTGCTGTATATTTCCCACATAAGCAGAGGCTATAGGAAAGTGGTACTATCTATGACTACATGGTCATCTATAGAGATACCAGTAGACATTACTTTTTCTTTACAACGAGAACGAGAGGCTGTCCTGTCTGTGCTTATAAAGGTTTATGGACAACAGTTATGGACACTATCCTAACTCTTCATGCCTCCAATACTATACTTACATACTGAACATCGGCTGTTGATGTGGGGTAGCATCCTGGGGGTTCCATGCACCAAAATAAAATCCCTGTATTGAGGTTAAAGGGTAAAAATAGAGGATCCTTTAGACATTTCTCAATTATACCATATGCTGAGATCAAAGATTTACAACATTCACCAAATCATCACTGTGTCAGTTCCTATGTTGTTCACTTTGCTGTCACATGGTTACTACACAGCAACCCCCTACCGCCATTTCTTATCTTCTTAAAAAAAATTAATGCAAAGGGGATTATTCTGCTACACACTATATGGAAACAGGATATTTAGTGAATGACAATATAGCTTATGTGTTAACTGTTTTGACTATTAATAAATTGAAAACTAGATGAAAATACTAAAAATTCTATATTCTGGGAAGCTATTAAAACTATTCACAGTCAGCCTGAATAGCATCCACTGGGTTTAACTTTATAGGTTTTTATGTGATGTGTGGTCTCTGTTTCCATTTTCTGCTGCATACTGATAAGCTATAATAAGGTCTATAAATCACAACTGCATCTTATTATAGAAGTCATTTTGACTCCAGGGACCATCCATTTCATCACTTGTGCATCTGCAAATGGATTCCAGGATCAACTATCCCCTGTTAACAGTATGGCTGACTGGTTGTTTATGGAAGACAAGCTCAGACATCAGACTACATACTTATTTCTAAAATTACAACACACAAAATTGCTTCACTATTGCTAAGATCTGGGGTAGCTTTGAAAGGTCCCATTCTGTAGAAAAGTAAACCTGCCAAATGTTGGGGTTCATCCAAATGTGAACACTCTGCTTTTGACTCCAGCTGCATCGAGGAGTCAAATGCCGAGCTTAAGGGTTCGGATACCTCGACAGTTCGGCAGGTTCGTTCATCACTATTCGTTATCTTTCTATTGCTCCCTTCATTGGCTTTCATTTTTGGACTGAAAACTAGAAGTCTGTTTGTCAGAAGGAGTAGTTTTACACAATTACCATTCGAAGGTTCCTAACCATTTATAAAATTCCTACCATTCTTACTTTCTATCTTCTCCGAGAGTCCCTACTTCATGATATCTTCTGTAAAATATGTTATTGTTAGTTGCAGCTTACTGACTGATAGGCACAGATACCTGCTAGTGGCAGCCAACAGCAAAAGGCAGGAACCTTAATGTATAGAGATGAGCGAACCACGAGCATGCTTGAGTCGATCCAAACCCGAACTTTCGGCATTTGATTAGCGGTGGCTGCTGAACTTGGATAAAGTCCTAAGGCAATGTGGAAAATATGGATATAGTCATTGGCTGTATCCATGTTTTCCAGACAACCTTAGAGCTTTATCCAAGTTCAGCAGCCCCAGCTAATCAAATACCGAACATTCGGGTTCGGATCGACTCAAACCCGAACCCGGTTCGCTCATCTCTATTAATGTAGAAACTATACTGGGAGTGCCAGACCTGCGATGACCTTGTGGTTTCTGTGACTAAAAGACCTGATCAACCTGCATCATGATCACATAAACATGAGTGTAAACGTCCAGCAACCAAGGAGTAGACCACCAGGAGTACGGATATTACAAAGGTAGGACAAGAGCATGTAGAGTTCTCCTGATATTCTGCCTCCCACCTCCAGCATCACATGTGGTTCTTACAATCGAAAAAAGATGGAAAAAAGAAAAGTGTTGCTGCCATTGTGCAGGCGTATTGTGGGGGCAATACAGTAGAGGTAGGGAGAGAATAAATGCTGCTATCTGAGAGAAGAAATGGGGTGCATGCTACAGGGGAGAGGTGAGAAGGGGGAAATGTGGCAGCTACTAGAGGAAGAAGTAGTTGAGGCGGAGGAGCAAAAAATGGTAAATAATAAAGCATGTGAATTAGAGATGAGCAAACTTTTAAAAAGTTCGGTTCAGCAGGTTCACCAAACTTTGAAGCAAAGTTTGGGCTTGGTTAGATTTCTGTATGCTAGCTTTACAGAGATGCTACCCCTGTGCATGCCAAATGCTTTCTACCTCTCCAGCTCATTTTGTGTATATTTACTTATCACAGCATGTTTTTGTTGGATATAAACAACAGTAGAACGAAAACATGCTGCCATAAGTAAATACACAGAAAACAAGCTGGCGGGGTAGACGCGATCTTTGTGTATGCAGATTGCTTTCTATCCCGCTAGCTTGTTTTGTATATATTTACTTATAACATCTTGTTTTCATTCCAGTGTTTTTCATTTCCATCAACAACACTAGAACGAAAACATGCTGTCATAACGAATCAATAAAAGTACAGTAATATGAATTTAACAATCAATAAACAGTGTAAACAACTAATATCCACAAGGGATTAGTTCATATGGTTGTTAGATTAGTTAGATAGGGTTTGTTTTATAAGGTCCATAAACCTCCATACTGCATGTATCATAAATGTTAAATCCAACAAACGCTCACTGATGGCTTGATAAAAGTTATGCTTGATGTCCCTGGGGGGTGCTCATTGTCTTCAGGGGGAACAAGACACAAAAAAGACAAATGATGCTAGCGCAGCTCTCACCATTCCAGTGTTACAGGAGATGCACGTTCGTCCTCCATATTTCTTGTGTCCTGTCTGAGCACACGTTGCAAGGATATTGAGAGAGAGAGGCTGACAGCCTTGTGCACCAACAAACACAAAACAAACAGTTGGTGCACTGGGTAGAAAGCAATCCGCATAAATGGCACCACATCTATTGCTTTCTACCCCGCCAGCTTGTTTTGTGTATATTTACTTATCACAGCATGTTTTTGTTCCAATGTTGCTGTTTTTCGTTTCTAACAGAAAACATGCTGTGATAAGCAAATATACACAAAACAAGCTGGTGGGGGATACTGAGAGATCCAAAGTAGGTCACTGAGGGGCAGGTAAAGGCTTTTTTTTTTGGGGGGGGGGGGTGTAATAAATTATGTCGTTGCCTTTTTTACAAAGTAGTTATGAACTTTGAAAAAAAAATGGTTTGTTAATGACACCAAATCTCATGGAAAAAAACACTTAGCTTAATTGATTTGAGGTCCTGAAAGAAGGCTACAAAGCCAAGACAAAGCATTGTTAGCATCGCTATTCTCTCCTTATTGTTTAGTTTATTTCCTTTTTATTTTCTCTATAACTAGAATATTAGTTTTAAGGTGTCACAGACAGCAGACGTATAATTGGATTGGAAATTTGTAAAATCTAATTTACTAATGATACTGTCATTGTTTTTCACATGTGGTAGCGTGACACAGCTTTGGAGGCTGCTTAATCTATGTTAATGAAGGAAAGGAAGGGTAATGTCTGCAGCTGTGCACACCATTCCTCCACAATCAATAACAGAGGCCAATAAAACCAAACTTCTCCCCATCCTCTTACCGTATGTCGAACTAGTCACAGCAACAGTTGGGCAATAAACAGATTAAACTTTGTAGACAAACAAATGAGTATATTTGAAAAATTGTCTTAACCCTTTTGTCTGCCAGTGGATGTATAACAATCTTAACAGTTTTTGTGTTAAAAACTTCATCCAAAGCCTCTCCTTTATGAAGGTGCTAAGGTATCTTAGATCTCTTATAGTACAAAATCTTCTGTGGAGCAAAAGAGAAACTAACAGCAGGCTTGTACATACAAACCTGTTTGGGATGCTGATGGATGAGGCTCACTGGCACCACCTTCCTGTCCGCTCCTCTGCTGTTCTTACTCCTTCTGCTGCAATGACACCTGTGGCCACTACGGTGGGCATTTGGCCAACTACTTTGGAGTTATAAAGGCAGCTTATTTCTGCCTGCTACTGCTGTCTGCCAATCCAAAGCCACATGCACCTATTTAAACTAACTCCACCTGCCCCACCCTACCTGAGCATTGTTGCATTCCAGCACACAAAGGTGTTCATGTACTCTTCCTGATGAATTCCAGGGTATCCTGACCTGTTCCTGTTCTCTGTATTACACTTTCTGACAGACCCTAATCTGTACAGTGTGTCCCTCCCATTGCCGACTCGGATTGCCTGACCTTTTTTGAAACTACCTGCTCTGATCCCTGTCAAGTACCTGGTTCTGCGCTGACTCTCATGCTGATGACCTGGCCTGCTGACCACATATACTTGGCCTGTTCCCCAGTGCCTTGCATTGATTTTGTTTGGTCCCTGGGGGCCAGCTGCTGCTCACGCCAGGACCACGCTTGGGGAGCAACCTGGTGTCCTCTAGCCGCAGAAGTCCATTAAAGATCCTACTAAATAATATTCCCCAGTGTGTGTGAATTCAGCCCAGGGTCTCTTTGTTTAATGATGTAGTGAACACACCTGACATTACTTCTCTCCTCCCACTGTGTGGGATGTTCTTTGTTCAGTGCCAAATACCATGTACCATATATAAATGTTGACTTTATCATTTGTAACTTGCCATGATTAAGGGTTATACCCGAAACGCGTCGGCGCAATTTTTATCACTTTGTTATTTTTTATTTATGTTCCAATAAATTTTCTACATTGTATCGGAGCTTTGGGATCCATTTCCATTTTTACTAAATAATATTATTGGGGGAAGGAAAAAAGGAAATTGCAAAGTGAAAGTGCAATATTAAAACCTTCTACCATATAAAGCTGTTCCTGGGCAGGATTTCTCTTGTTCATCACTTGTTTGAACACTGCACAGGTGCCTAAACTATCCAGCACATGTGCAGTGTTCAGACAAGTGATGAATAGGAGAAATCCTGCATGGGGCACTCCTAATGATGAAGAGGGCGCTGAGGAGGGGTGGAGAGTCGGTGCAAGCCTAGGGCACAGACACTCTAGGCCACGCCAATTTGACACAGCGCTGTAACGTTAAAAGTTGTTTTTTAGGACAAAAACTGTATCACCTGCCGAATGGACCCCAGGAAAGATCTTGGATTAAAAGCAGCTATCTGACTGACCGTACAAGCGGTTTGGGGGGTGCAGATTGTGGGTACAGAGTAGAGATGCACGGACCGTCTGACTTTTGGTCCGAAGGCATCTGCGCTCGATCGTGATGCCTGTGATCCCGGGTGCATAGTTGCGATCCCAGGAATATGTGGCCAGGATATTCCAGGGAATTCCAGATCGATTCCCTGGAATATCTTGTCCGCTTATTCCCGGGATCGCAACTATGCACCCGGGATCACAGGCATCACGATCGAGCGAACTGCTTTCGGACCAAAAGTCAGAAAGTTTCGCTCATCTCTAGTACAGAGTCACAGAGAATATATATAAAAGTATGGAGTAATCTACTTCATTACAGATTGTAGATTTTGAGTACAGAGTTGCTTTAAACTTTTGTAGTGTAAGGACATCCCTCTCCCCCTCCCCGTAGACTGTGGGGTTTCCCTCTTAATTTGCCTAAGGCTAGGTTCACACTGCGTTTTTGCAATCTGTTTTTTTTCATCCATTTTTTGCAAAAAATGGATTAAAAACGGTTGAAAAAAACGAATGCATTTGTGTGCATCCGTTTTGATCCATTTTTTCCATTGACTTCCATTGTAAAAAAAAAAAAACGGATCAAAATGGATCCGTTTTTTTAACAGACACAAAAGTAGTGTCAGCTACGTTTTTGTGTCCGTCAAAAAAAAAAACGGATAAGAAAAACAGATTGCAAAAATGCATTGTGAACCTAGCCTAAAACTTTTAAAGCTTCTATCCCAGCGTTGTTGGGATAGAACTGAGACTGATTGCAAGAATAGTTTCAGGGTAAGAAGCCATGTACACTGCCTTTCCTATAGTCAGCAAAAATCTGCTGACAGGTCCACTTTAACAAGCACAATTGATTGAAATTAATTGTTACTATTAAGTGTAACCATTATATCTTACACATAGAACAGACTATTCTTCCCCAGAGACAAGCATTGTCTAATGAAAGATAAATAGCAGAATAAGACTTTCATTGAGTTTACAATATAAATAACCCTATGATTGTGTCGGCCACTGAAACCTGAATATGAACATGGAAATTGGTTTGGTAACTCCCCATTTCTTTTACAATTTGCTTTTAAGTCCACATCAACTACATAGATACAAACATAGAACAAGTGAATGTTTGGCGCCATCAATTGGTCTACACATTCATTATTCAACATCATGCCATGAAATAAGCTGAATGGGCAATACGCAAGCACAGTTCCTAGAATGCCAGACGGGAGATGAATAAAGTAACAGTCGATCAATATTATATTAGAGAGATGCTTGTAGTAACCTGAGCTCAGTTCAGAAAATATCCTCTCTGGAAAAAAGGCCTTACATTTGTGTATACACCGATCTGCCATAACATTAAAAGCATTGCCTGGTGAAGTCAACATTGATTTCCCTAAAATAATGACACCTGTCAAATGGGGGCGATATATCATATAATCAGCTGTTGTTGAAATGGATGTATTGGAAGCAGGAAAAATGGACAAACATAAGGATCTGAGCAACTTTCAAAAGTGGCAAATAGGGATGGTTGGATGACTAGGTCAAACCGTCTTCAAAATGGCAGAGCTATGTGTGATATTCCTGGTTAGATTGGATTAGCATCTAGCTAAGTGTTCCAAGAAAAGACAACTGGTAAACTGGAGACAAGATATACTCAATGGAAAAATAGACATAGCCGCACATCCCAATGCTTATGATTGACCATCCGCTTATCAGCAACATTTACTACTAACATCAGGAGTTAATTTCATTTTGATCAAAAGGCATAAGCCCACACAGAACATCAAGGTACCTTCTGTGGCGCAGTTGCTGTTGTGGTTGGTGGTCGCTGCGTAGGGCTGCGCCATTTTTCACATAGGGACCCACACTTTATCAGGAAACTCGACGTGGTGTGTGGCCTTATGCCTTTTGATCAAAATGTAACTAACTCCTGATGTTAGTAGTAAATGTTGTTGAGAAGCAGATGGTCAATCATAAGCATTAAAAGTATGGTAAATGGAGACAAGGTAACTGTTGTCCAACACTCAATGATCCACATAGAGAGCTGTAAGGTTAGCTCATCTGTTCCAATCACACAGAAGAGTTACCATTTATTGCTGATACAGTTAAAGGGGTTATCCAATGGTTTTTATATATAGTAAAAGTGCTCAGGAAAGTGCAAGGTTTGGTTACCTGTGCTGAAACCTCACCACTGCAAGACCCTGGAGACCCATTATCACATTGAACCAAATCCCTTATCTTTCTGGTTTGGCAACTTTGCGTGCACTGCCCTATCACTAGCCATTCCTATGATATACTGAGTAGGTCTCAGCACTTGGGTTCCTCTCACCCTTCCAAATCCCCTCCCCATATCCCCATCCCTTACCATCCGGCCAGCCTCCTCCTTCTTAGATCTGCCACAGGTCATCAGAATAACAGTATATTATGATACATATGTATAGCTGTATAGCACCATACTGTTCTCTACGGGGACTAAACCTGTAATAAAAAATAAAAATGTAAATTAAAAACTCCAACATATTAAAAAATTAAAACCCATTGAACCAGAGGAGACTGAAATTAAAGTGGGTTTCCAGACAAAATAACTAATGAACTACCCACATAACAAAACGAGTAATGAACTACCCACAGAATAGCTGATCAGTCTATTTTGCCCAGAAAACCTCTAATTTGTCTGGCATGTTTTATGGAGTGGTCATAAATTATACTGTCTGTTACACACCACTGACTTCATTGCCCCCATGACCTGCAAATAATAGCTGGACACGAACGTAGAATGCAAGGAAGCCAGTGGAAGCATTGTTATATGCTTTACACATTCACACATCACTACACTACAAGTGATCACTGCCTCTTTAAATGGAGCACAGGGTGTAATGGTAGTATGACCATGAATAAGATCACCAGGAGTAGTCACTGTGCATTGACTCTTGTATATGTCAGATGCTTTTATTCTTTGGAAAGCAATAAAGATGGAAGAATTGGTTACACACTGGTGGAATTGGAAACTTTTAAACTTTTCCTGTCTTGTGCTCACCAAGGATGGAAGGTAGTGCCTGACCAGAGTGATTTATGATGAAGCTGGATTGTGTATGCACTTACTACTATTATAAACTGCACATTTTCTGCACACATGCATTACTTATCATTTTCAATAGGCTTGGAAGGGGGGGGGGGTGATGGGGCAGTGTGGGCACGAGAGGGGGGGGGGGCGCAATTTCAGATTTCGCATAAAACCTGGAATTGGCCCTGTGTATGTCACATATTTATCTACAATTTTATGTTTTTTATTCTCCCATCACTGTGGGTCTCAAACTAGAATTAGTAGCACCAATTAATATATCCTTAAACTATATAAAACCCTAAAAACAATAATAAAAATAATAATGACTAATAATAATAATATAATTACAGCTACAGCTGATAAATTACTGATTTTCTCTAGATTTGAATTCATGTTCATGAATTAATACTGTATGCGATATTCATAAAATATAAGAAATCCTTTTCATACAATTATATCTCCAGCTTATTAGCTCAGTAATTCTCGCTGACTTTGAATATGTCATTGAAATCTAACAGTACTGGAAATGGCAAAGTATGGCCTAAAGGAGTTCTACATGCAGTAATAATGCATTTTGCTCTGCGTAGTAATTTGAAATCACCGAACCAGTGATTATTTTTATTGATCTATTGTATTTTTTTGTTTTGTTTAGTTTTTTCGGTTGTTGCTTACGCTGCATAATTAGACGGCCTGATTAATAAGTATTGATTCATATTTCCAGGTATTTGTGGAGCTTCAATACAAAGAATATGTTGGGGAATTTTGACCTTGTGATATGTTTGCCAGACAACTCACACAACAACAAATGATGCATGGTAACGTATAACAATAAAGCTAAATATAAAGAAAAATGGATTCCATAGAACATAAAGAATTTTTATATGATAATTAAATAATCAATGGTTCACAGTAATAAATGTAAAGTGGTCATATAATAGCAATCATCCAGAACAATTAAGTTAAAGATATTTATACATTGGATTATAGTGACTTTTAATTAAATAATTGTTACAACTGGAGATGTGAATCAACTGTACCACCACTAGCCATGGCGAAGCCACACCAGGGAGTGGAGTCCATGGTCTTTACCAGCGCCCAGCGCAAGGCAGGGTGGACTCGCTGCGGCAGGCGGGGGAGGTGCAGCTGGAGACATGTAGGCAGGCATGCCAACACACAGCAAGACTCACGGCTGGAACCACAGGCAACAGGAACACAGCTGGAACCACAGGTGGCAGGAATCCCAGGAGAGCTGGAACCACACACTAGGGAGCATGCAGAGACTACAACACTAGGGTCAGGGCAGTCCAGGAATTTACAGGGACGCACTGCCCCTTTAAATCACAGAGAGCCAGCGCAAGCACCCTAGGAGGTGGAGACTCGCACTTTGGGCAGAGTAGGAGCACAGAGTGGTAAAGCTCTCATAGGAGCAAAAGAGGAGGTGCCAGGCCCTGACACGTATGCTCTGGTGGCCACTGGTACAAAGAAGCCGGGGAAACCAAAGAAGCGGGTGCGGACCAGAGCATGGGCCGACGCCACAGCCGTTACAATAATAGCTACATCAAGAACTTAAACATCAGTAATGTTTTATTCACAGTAATGGTCACCTTCAATTCCAAGCAAAGGTGTAATTTAAAAAAATCTAATATTGTTTAACCCCTAAACGACCCTGGACGTACCCGTACGTCCTGGGCCGCCTAGGGGTGTTCAGAACAAGGCCGCACTCTGAACCGCCGCCGTCCTGGGTGCCGCATGTCCGATCGCCGTGCCCGCTAATTAAGTCTTCAGATGCAGCTGTCAAAGTTGACAGCTGCATCTGAAGACTTCTTTGCAGCCCTTCCCTGGTGTCTAGTGGGGGGATGGCCCCCCCGCGACGCGATTGCGGAGGGGCGATTCCCGTGTCTGTTACCTGCTGGGGTCTGCGCCGTAAGGGCACTGATTCCGGTTTGGCACTCGGTTGTTTTCGGCTGCAGCAGCAGAAAGCAATCGAATGCCGATCTCATTGATCTATGCTGTATAACTATACAGCATAGATGTCAATGAGAGATCAGTGTACTTATACTAGAAGTCCCCCAGGGGGGCTTCTAGTATAAGTGTAAAAAAAAAAAAAAAAAAAAAGTGTTTTTATTAATAAAAAGCCCCCTCCCCTAATAAAAGTTTGAATCACCCCCATTTTCCCATGTTCTAAATAAAAATAAATAAATAAACATGTTTGGTATCGCCGCGTGCGTAATCGCTCACATTATTAATTAATTACATTCCTGATCTCGCACGGTAAACGACATTAGCGCAAAAAAATCCCAAAGTGCAAAATTGTGCATTTTTGGTCGCATCAAATCCAGAAAAATTGTAATAAAAAGCGATCAAAAAGTCACATATGCGCAATCGAGGTACCGATAGAAAGTACAGATCCTGGCACAAAAAATGACACCTCACACAGCCCCATAGACCAAAGGATAAAATCGCTATAAGCCTGGGAATGGAGCGATTTTGAGGAACATATATTTGTTAACAATGGTTTGAATTTTTACAAGCCATCAGATAAAATAAAAGTTATACATGTAACATATCGTTCTAATCGTAATGACTTGAGAAATGTATATAACAAGACTGTTTTACCCTAGGGTGAACAAAAACCCTACCACACATTTAATTTTTTCCTGCTTTTGCAGTGTACTTTATGAACAAATTCAGCCTGTCATTGCAAAGTACAATTAGTGGCGCAAAAAATAAGGGCTCATCTGGGTATTTAGGTGAAAAAAATGCAAGTGCTATGCCCTTTTAAGCACAAGGAGGAAAAAAAAAATGCAAAAACTGAAATTGGCCGGGTCCTGTAATGGTTAAATGAAGTTCTTTTATTTTACTTTTTATGCAATTTTTTTTTCCTGAATTCAAAATTAATCAACTTTCTAAAGAGTCTCTATTAAAAATGTCCTACCATTTAGCAGTCACTCAGCATCACTAATCCATCAGACTATATGGTATCTGTGATAACAATAGCATCAGAGAAAGATTAACCACCAGCTCAGATTGTTAAAAGAAAAACCTTGGATGACAGTTCCTACAGGCAGGAGAAAAGAACACAGAAAAGATAGTATGCAGAGGAGAGGCTGTAGGCTGTGTACAAGTGTAGAGATAAAATAAAGCTTATACAATAAACTGTAATGGCTGTAAAAGCAAAACTAAGCTAACTGTTTAATAAAGAACTATGGAGAAAGTGTTTCTGCACCATAATAGCTACAATACAAGAATGATTAATAAAAAAAACTTATTTAAAGATGTCAGTTGGTTTTAAATCTCACAAGGCACATTTCCATATTCTATAGGCATTCTGGAAAATTACCTTACAAGGTGCTCAGGGTTCTACTTGAACCATATTTTTGTACAGAATACGCATTATGTCAACAAAAATATGGAATCTGACAACAGATGCTTCTTTAATATAATATTCAATGGCATACTGTTGCTTGCACAACAATCAACATATGGCTGTGTTCAGGTTCACATAACACAGTTTATTCTCATAGTCCCATTGGATTCTAGAAGCTGAAATTTCACCCTTAATTTCTGCAGAGAATAGGATAATGCTGAGAACATTGTGCTGTGATCCATGATCAAGATATAACTCACAGGCAGTTGTTTAGTTTCAGTAAAGAATAATAAAATTGCCTTTTATCTTCATTATGTGAACCAGATGCTTTTATTTCTACTGATTACACTAAAATTAAAATGGTATATATATTTATATTCCAAAAGCCGACCATCTATAAGTCATGTGCTCCGGTGGTATGATGGGTCTCTGGTTACAGCCATGGAAAAGAGTTTTAAATAATTGGCTTATATAAAGATGCTGAAGATGCACCAAATGTATCATCTGTTTGGTGCCAAGAAAATGATGCAACCTAATGAATCTGGCACACTTTCCAACTTGAAAAAAAGTTGTCTAAAAATATTATAACTTTATTCAAACATCTTTAAAAGATTACAGGCAAGGATAAAATCATGTTGACACATTTCTGGGTCTAACTCTTTAATCATGGCCATAAAGAATATTTTATTTCTCCTGGAGCCATGGAATTCCTAGGCATTGTGATTGGACTTGTTGGAGACTCCTCCTAAGCTTCTCACCTTGGGAATCTCTGAGACATTGTTCCATTTGTATGTTGCATACATGAAAGGTGTCACTATATAAGGATGTGGTCACAAGCAACATATATGTTACAGAAATTTTTGTGAGTGTTCATTCACCTAAAAGGGGCTTATAGAAAGCCATATACTTGTGTGAAAAACAGCAGATCTGCCACAAATGAATATACCGCAACAGATTTGTGTTGGGCCCAGGCACCTCTAGTTATGCCTTTTCATGGTGAAAGTCCAGGGCAACTGGACCACCTCCACTACTAACAACTAAAATCCACATGGTGCCAGGGGGGTAACGTCCTTGCTACCATATTAAACTACACAGGTACCACAGCGAATGACATTAACACATTAGCACAGTAGAATGTACTGTAAACAACAACAATGCAACCATGTCTGCAACATCTACTACAAATAAAACCCATGCTATTACATAGTAACGTCAAAATCTATTAAAAATTAATCTATTAAATATAAATCTATTCTGTGAACAAGCACAAATTAGCCCAAAATGCATTGGAGTTTTTTTTATTAAGTCTTCCTTGTAAATTTTCTAATCTTCTATGTGTGCACACTGCGTGAGACTGGCCGTTCCGTGACTCCATTACTCCATTACTTAAGTACCGGCCGGATGATCTTTCCGGCCGCAGTGTTCTGATGTTTATTTTGTGAATTGACATGGGTTTCTACTGCCGCAATTCAGAAAACTGACATGTCAGTGCTTTGCGGCGCCGCATGGGATCCCGGCCCGGAGCATATTCGATGGCCTGGATCCCATACAAGAATAGGCAGTGTACAAAGTACGGCAACACTTTTACGTAGTGTGAACATAGCCTAAAGGATTAATGTATTTTTATTTTGATGAGTTTTGTGCTGGAAGCACTTCTTCCGGGCACAGACCATCTTCGTTCTTGACCAGAAGAAGTGCAACCACTGCTACAAAACTAGTCATCTATCAGTGAAAACTTGCTTGCTTCACTCTCTCTTCCCTGCACTAATGAGGTTTTGATCAATAAATACCGGACTACCACAGCATCAGTATTGGTGAGTGCTTGTGATTCTTTTTTCTCTACTTTGCACTGTGATAGATACCTTTTAATAATGTTTGTGTGAAAAATGCCCTGTCACAATCATGTTTGTGTGACAAATGCATCAACTATGTCTATGTGGCAGATGCTCTGTAGCAATCGTGCATGTGTCAGGCCCAATAGAGTTAATTCCCCCTTTCATTTTTTTTAAGCCTGCAGCAAGACCTTTTGGCATCCCCGGATCACCATGAAGACAGTGAGAATGCACATGCACCAAGGTCCTGGCCTGATGTGGGAGAGTTTGAACGCTGATGTGTGAGTTTAATGATTCACCCTCTGCTCATGTGTTTAGTTTTACTAACTGGTTCATACTAGCTACGACAACATGTGATTGATTGTAACTATAATCACACGATGTGTAGAGATGAGCGAACCTCGAGCATGCTCGAGTCCATCCGAACCCGAACTTTCGGCATTTGATTAGCAGTGGCTGCTGAAGTTGGATAAAGCCCTAAGGCTATGTGGAAATCATGGATATAGTCATTGGCTGTATCCATGTTTTCCAGACAACCTTAGAGCTTTAGCCAAGTTTCAGCAGCCCCCGCTAATCAAATACCGAATGTTCGGGTTCGGATAGACTCAAACCCGAACCCGGTTCGCTCATCTCTAACAATGTGTAATCTTACTGTGTATAGAGCTAAACTATGTATCACTTCCAGTCTTAAGCATATTAACTGACCTCGCGTTTGTTTGCTATCTTTGTGGTTTGATAAAGGGACTGCCTATCCTGAAACACATTATTGTATGGATTAATACATTTTGGTTAGAAATATCACCTGGTCACTGCGGAGGAAGTCTTTTTTCGCAATTGCCCCTCTTCAACATTGGTTTCGTACACTTGGGTGTTATGGTGGATCCACTCCTGCAGCCATGAACTTCTACATACCGTGTTTCCCTAAAAGTAAGGCAGTGCCTTGTAACCCCCGCCCAAAAAAAAACAAAAAACACTACGTCTTATTTTCGGCGGATGTCTTATTTCTCCCCCCTGGCTGGGGAGAGAAATAAGATCACCCTTCCGGAATACTCACCGGAAGAGTGATCAGCGGCGGGTCAGTGGCGTGATGTGCATCGTGTTAACGGTGGCGTGTGGCGTGACAGGCAAAGGACGTGGGGGTCATGGACCAGGCTGCGGTGGCAGTTTTGGAGGTCCATGGGGATTAGGTGAGTCTGGGGTGGTGGGGGTGGCCTTACTTTCAGGGGGGCCTTACTTTTGGGGTAGCCCTAGTTTAGAGTTGGGGGTGCCGTATTTTGAGGGGTGCCTTACTTTAGACTAGAGGTAAGAGTAGCTGGGGTGTCTTATTTTAGGAGAGTGTCTTATTTTCGGGGAAACACAGTATTATACTCTCTACAAAGTGGTTGTGACTTGGCGCAACCCAAAAAGGTGAGCTGCATCCCACCCAACCCCGATATATGTGTCGGTTTCACCCTATGAGGCACTCTACCTTTTGTTTATGCTTTTTTTTGCTTGCAGTCTATTTAGATATTTTGAACATTTGAAATACATTTTTACTTTGATAGAATAAGAATATTTGGAGGTTTTTTTCACAGTATAAAGATTAACCCACAACACAGAGAGCTTTAACATAATAAACATAATGCAAATTGTCTACTCCTCGATATTTTCCTGGTAGAAGAAAGGAGAAATATTAAACAGAGACGTAAGAAGATTTGTTTTTTAAAGGCCGTTTCTTTAAATTGCTTATTGCTGAAAATATGCAGAATTCATTAATGATAGAGTCAGTAGTCCATTAGCGGAAAAATTGCAGCACATTCTAAGGCTTTAGACCCTTCAGGAGCTCTAAGAGTTCACATTAATTTCTAGGAAATGATTCCTTGGCTCAGGAAAGATTACCAGGTTGGATAGTAAATGCTTTTGTTGAACTTGATGCCGCTCTATTAAACTGTGCACTTACAGTCTCTATATCCTGCATTTCAGATATACAGCAAAGCTGATTTGGTATATAATCATGGCAGGCAAGCACAATTTTATTTTTTAGGACATTTAAGGGGGTTTAAAAAGCTATTTCGTAACTTTTCTCTTATTAATTTTAGATGTCGCCCTGACTCGAGAGTCGGATATAATCTTACCGATTTACAATGCATTAGAGCAGCCTCAGCTCAAAAATGCAGGTCAGCTCTGGGCACCGGTTCAAAAAAAGAATACTTTAGAGTTGGATAAAGTATAAAGAGAAGGGCAATCAGACAGATAAGGGAATGGATAACTTCACTTTTGAGAACATTTTAACATAACTTAAAGGGACTGTCCTATCAAAAACAATTCATTCCTGTTTTTAGCCACACCTTGCTCTTAGCACCAAACAGCACTTATCGCTTGGGAAATGTGTAACAAACCAAGTGCTTTATTAAATCGGGGTCATTAAGATGAATGATCCCAAATTTTTTTGTCTGCATCCAAACTTCTGCTTTATTTTTTCACATACAGTACTTACTCTTAGGGTCTAAACACACACAGCAGATACGCAGCAGATACGCAGCAGATTTGATACTGTGTTCAGTTATTTAGATCTAATCTGCTGCGTATCACAGCAGTAAATACGCAGCGTATAAGCCGTGTGTGTTTGTACCCTAACTCATAGCATGCTAATGCAAATTGTGTATATTGTATCCACAAGGCGCCAAGAGGCACCAAGAGAGTGCAAGGGCTGCCATATGTTTGGGCACTATGGCTCCTCAATGTTGTAGCACCACCACATGTTTGGAAGTTACTACATAGGGACCTACCGGGCATACCAGGAAAAGGACAAGGTACTGAGGTTCTTCTTTTTGACCTTATTATCTCCACAGCCCCAGTACATCCCATATTAATGCTTTCATATACACATAAGTTATAAGGTAGAATAAAAAAAACAATCTCTGACGTAAAGTGTCTTTTTAAAGTAAATGGTGACTATATGCAAAGAGCTGGTGGTTATATAGTGAGTGGAGACAGAGGTGGGCCTATCACTTGTGCAGCCTGTTCAGCTGCACAGGGGCCCAGGTTAATAGAGGGGCCCACCAGGCTCAGACTCTAAAGTGTCAGCTTAGCATGGCACATGTCTGTACTGGGCCCCCCAGGCGGCAACAGCATCCAAGAAGTGCGGGCCCCATGCTCCTGTGGGGCCCCTTTAGTGACTGCATGCTTTACCCGGTCGGGGATGGTTCTCCTCTCTTCCTACACGCTGTTTCTGCTGACACCCCCTCCTGTACTCCACTGTCTTACATACCTTGTATGAGGAGGGAGCGTGTGATGACAGACCCCTCCTTCATGTACTCCACTGTCCTGCATACCTTGTGTGAGGAGGAGAGAGAGGATATGATGACAGGGGCTGGAGGGATCCTGCAGGGTTAGGGCTGCCAGGGACGGGACTGTGAAGAGAAGCAACAGCAGCAGCTGGAAGTTGTAAGATAGAGGGTGGACTGTGTAAAAGAAAGCACAGACCGCCCCCCGCCCTCTGGTGCTGTAATATTTATTATACAGTAAGTTTATGCCTTTTAGCCAATATCTGTGCCCCCCTCTCCCCCCTCAGCATGGTTGTTTTTCTCTTCTTCCATCTATCCCTAAGCAGCCACAAACAGTACATGTATCCCACCTGTGCTGACACATACAGTACATGTCCCCCACCTGTGCAGCCACATACCGTGCTTGTATCCCACCTGTGCAGCCACATACAGTGCATGTATCCTACCTGTGCAGCCACATACAATACATGTATCCCACCTGTGCAGCCACATATAGTACATGTACCCCACCTGTGCAGCCACATACAGTACATGTATCCTACCTGTGCAGCTACATATAGTACAGTAGCAGTGAGTACGGGCCCATTTGTTCTATCCCCTATTAGTGCTGTTCTGGGGTCACTTCCACACTCTGAGCTATATATTCTCATCCCCCACAAAGCATCCAGTGTATAATGCATCCAGAACCCTCCAAGTACAACATCTGCAAACACTACAACTCCCAGCATTTACTGCAGTTTGCAGCCCTCAGGATGTGCTGGGATTTGAAGTACAAATGAGTGGACAAGTCAAGGCGTTGTCCTCTCGGAAACTACAATCCCAGAATTCTCTAAGAGCTTCATAAGTGTAAGGCATTCTGAGAGTTGTAGTTATTGTTATTCCGGGAGCTGTGGTCACAGATACATCAGTGCAGGATGAGACAACGTCTGCATGTTGCTTCTGAAGGGTTCTTTATTTGGGTGCCCCCCATGATCAGTTCTATTGGTTGGCCACAGGTACCCCAGTGAAACACTGGGGCCTGCACAGACTACAGTACGCTCCTTTAGTGGGGCCTGACATCTGTTCTGTGCTGTAGGGCCCTCCTGAGAGACCAGGACACATATACTGGATACCCAGGTGTACATATGTGTGCACCTTCAAAGCAGAAAGGTGGAGAAACAAATAGGTTTTGGGGGCCCAAACACATTTTTTGCACAGGGGCCCTTTGCAGTCTGTGTCCGCCCCTGCATGGAGAAGTTGGAAACTCTCACCTGAATCGGTTGTTCAAACCCGAGGCACAACACTCACAAGGTTGTCAACCACAGTGAACCACAGCCACTCCCGTATACTCCTCTAAGGGAATAGACAATAGACAAACTTCCTCCACTCCAATACAGGTTATCGGGTGCAGATCCAAAAAATCATAGTAAAATATAAAAAAACGTAAATT
The DNA here is from genome assembly GCF_027789765.1 of Dendropsophus ebraccatus. Taxonomy (NCBI): domain Eukaryota; kingdom Metazoa; phylum Chordata; class Amphibia; order Anura; family Hylidae; genus Dendropsophus; species Dendropsophus ebraccatus. The sequence continues at coordinate 37,145,581 of NC_091468.1, forward strand.
AAAAGTCTAAATTGATTAGATACAACACGTTTCAAAGTCAGACTGACTTCTTTTTTAAGTGTCATAGGACACTTGAAAAAGAAGTTAGTCCGACTTCGAAACGGGTTGTGTCTAATAAATTTACATTTTTAATATACTTTTTTTAATATACACCCAATGTATTGGGGTGGATGAAGTTTGTCTAAGTTTTGATCATGAGAACGAGCGGGGACCGGACCACACTGAAGCATGGTCCGTTCCCTGCTCTGTGTCAGTAAGTAAGGCTCCAAAGACATACATTAGGAGCCCGACTAATAGCTAGGAGAATCAAAATGTTTGACATGTCGCTATGACAAAAGTGTTTAAAACGACACTGACACTTTAGGGCATAATGCATTTCCATGGCCTTAAATTATACCTGTGACGATTGACCCTTACAGATCAGCAGCGAGATCTACTGCTAATCTGGATGGTCGATGGATATGCATTATCGCCTAACTACGTCTCTGTATCCATGGAGACTCAACTTTCCAGATTAGAAGAGGATCTTGTAGTTGATCCAGAAATGGCGATTGTCACAGGTACACCTCACACCCCTGCAGCTCCTAATTGGCTAAGGGGACTCCCCTATCCCCCCAATAGTAGAGCACAGTCTGGTCCCCAGAGAGTCATTTTAACCCCCTTGAAGACAGACACTTTCAGATTAACCAGCCAATACTCAAGTCTTCCATTGTTTTCAATGGTGTTTGTTGCTCGAATCGAACACTCGGGCATTAGAAAATACTTAAGTATTTCGGTGGTTGCTCATCTCTAATAATAGATCCATCAGTATCTGCCATATTTGTGGCTTCTGTAATAACCTAAGTCTTATTTTCATTAAACCCTTGATTATTAGTTTTTTTTACAGTTACCTTAGAAACTCTTTACAATACTCTACAGAACAGGTTCAATTATATAAATTCATAATTACTTTTTCCTCCTATGTGCTTAATACTTAGAGTTTATCCATAGGATTTGTGCTTTCTGCATATCAGATATGAAAGATTTATAAAACGCTAGGTAGACCGTCGAAAACTGCAGTCTTTTCCAGTTCTCATCCCCAGGCATTTACTGTCCAATAAACATTTCTGAATGTGTTGTTATACTGTGGAAGGTGGTAAGAGACGCACGTCCGCTATATAGACATAAAGTATCTTCTCCCATTAGTCTTCAGGGCTTTCCATTTTGGTACTAAATATTGTGTAACCATGGGAACTTATTTTTTGACATATAATGTCTTACGCTGGCAAAGAAAGTAGCTATAGTGTATTCAAAGCAAATTTCTCTCTTTTATTAGGATTTTCAAGACATAGTTGCCTCGGTTTAAAATAGTTTCCGCACATTAGATGTAATTAAAACGACGGCGAGCAAAATGAGGGAATCTTTTGAAATGATGCATATATTACATAGCAAATACTTCTCTTCAAGGTTCAAAATACAGCATATCTATACAGCGGGTGGAAGAAGTGTTGAACATGTCAGCAATTTTCCAAGTAAATATATTTCTAAAAGTTTAGGGACATGAAATTCTCACCAGATGTCGGTAACAACCCATCCAATCGCCACAAGCAAAGACATTAACCCATGGATGTCCATATATTAAAGTGTCATTGTGGTTATAACTTTCAAAATCTAAATCAACCGTAGATGTGATATAAAGAAAGTTATCGTGGAAAACACGGCACTTCCTAAGTTCTGACTAATTTTTTTTTTTCAAAGAGTCTAAACACAGGAAGTTCTTAGGTCATCTGTGCACGCTCACAGAAAAGCCAGTCAAGTGAATGACGGACAAACTGAGCTGTGACACCCAGTACCGGCCATACTTCATGTGTTTAGTCTCTTTTTCTTTTTGAAAGAAAAGGAGATAAATTACGTGTATTCTGTCCAGTCTGGAAAGCAGGAGAGGTTTTCTGTGGGGATTCGCTACTGCTCTGGACAGAGGTGGCAGCAGAGAGCACTGTGTCAGGCCGGAGAAAATTCCCCACTTCCTGCAGGACATACATAAACTGATAAATGCTGAAAGATTGGAGATTTTTTTAAAAGAAGTAAATTACAAATCTCTGGCACTCGCTGGCACCAGCTGATTTCAAAGTTTGTTTTTTTTCTGCTCACCTACCCCTTTAAACATCCTGGAGAACTTAACCCCATATCTTCTGTAGATGTTGCTGCTCAAGTCCTTCTGTCTCTTCATGTAATCCCAGACAGATTTAGTTATGCTGACATTAGTGGGGGCCATACCATCACTTCCAGGACTACTACTTCTTTTTTTTTAAGCTTAAAATGTTACTTTCATTATAGAAAACTTTTGACGTGTGAGAGACGTGTCAAAAGTTTGATCGGTCCAGGTCTGAGTGGTCAGACCTGTACCGATTATGAGAATGAGCGAGGAGTGGACCACACTGCAGCATGGTCAGCAAAAATCAGTCCGGCTCCATAGACTTATATTGAGTCCGAGCTCGACTGATCACGTGACAGAGAGTCAAGAGAGGACTGTGCTTAGCACAGTCTTCTCCAGCTCCTTCTCATAATCAGTACAGGTCTGAACACTCAAACTCGGACCAGCTGAAGTTTTTGACATGTCTCACTTTAAGATAGTTCTAAAAGAAATTGCCGGGATGTTTAGGGACCTTGTTTGCTGCATAAAAATAATTTGGAGCTAGTCAAATGCCTCTCTACCAGAAGACATTTTACTTTGCTGTGTGTATAAGACCATATAACACTACCACAAACTGCACATAATGGTTGGAGAATACTACATCTTGAGATAAGAGAGGGGGAGAAGTGGCCATGTTTTTGTAGCACTGGATAACCCCTGTAATGGTAGTAATCCAGTACGCCCACTACACAGTGAGTGCTCTTGGCTCCGATCAATGTGTACATCCTGGTGCCCCAAGAAATCTCTTTAAGGGAAGAAAGGACGCAGATTCCTATATTAAACCAAAGGTAAACTCTTTGGGTAAAGAAAGTTTTAAGCCTGCGCTGTGATGTCAAGAGAAGAATGATTTGCCATGTTATTTGGCCTCTACGGTTGGACCTTGCTATATTTTATGAACACAGCAATATTTTATCACTTCCTGAAAGTGAACTGCATCTCATTACATCTAATAGATAAAACAAACAAACAGGCCGGGAATTGAAGGCTACGTCTGCGTGAGTAACTGCTCCCTGACACATTTCTCTTCTAAACCTCTGCAATGGTATTAGGCTGAGGAGCTTTATCTTATTCTACTGGATAACAAGCTCAATTAAAGGGCAAACGGAAAAAGACTCGGTGCTTCAGCATTATTACTGAATGTAACCGCCTGCAGTATCCCCAAATCATAACCACTGTTATTAGGTTCATACATTAACCCCTTGCCTCCGCAGCCTGTTTTGGCCTTAATGACCAGGGCCTATTTTGCAAATCTGACCTGTCTCTCTTTATGTAGTTATAACTCTGCGATGCTTTTAACTATCACGGTTATTCTGAGAGTTTTTTCGTGACATATTCCTCTCTATGTTTGTGGTATACTTTGGTTGATACACTCAGTAGTTTTTTGTGAAAAACACAAAATTTGCGCAAAAATTAGAAACATTTACAATCCTTTATATTCAAAATTCTCTTTTTCTGAAAAAAATAGTCATGCCACATGAATTAATTATTACTGCAACATCTACAACATGTCTACTTTATGGTGACGTCATTTGGTGAATGTCCTTTTACTTTTTAGGATGTTAGAGGGCTTCGAAATTTTGCAATGATTTTTAAAATTTTCAGGAAAATTTCAAATACAGATTTTTTTAGGGACCGGTTCAGTTCTGAAGTGGATTTGTGGGGCCTGTATGTTAGTTACCCCCATAAATCCCTCCATTGTAAAAACTGCACCCCTCAACGTATTCAGAGTAACGTTTCATAAGTGTATTAACCCTTTAGGTGTTTCACAGAAATTTAAGCAAGTTGAAGGGGAAATTTAAAATTTTCATTTTTTGTGCAGATATTCCATTTTAATCAATTTTTTCCTCTAACACAGCAAATACTAACTGAGAAATGGAACTCACTGTTTATTCCCCTTATTCCAATGTTTCTAGAAATCCTCCACATGTGGCTGCAGTGCGTCACCTGACTCAATCACAGACCGCAGACATGATAGAAGCCTTATGTATTTTTGGGTTTTTTTCTTATTTAAGGTTTCATATAGTCATTATATCATGTCACGGAGGCCTTGGGGTGCCAAAATATTTGTGAAAGACAAGTTTACATTTCCATCGGTACCATTCTGGGGGACACGTGACACTTTGATCATTATTTATTAAAAATTTTTATGAGATGGTACGAATAAAAAACACAATTTAGCAGCTGTTTTTCATCATTTTTTTTGTACGCCATTTACTATACGTTGCATATGACATGTTATAGTTACTCGTCAGGTCGTTACGATTACAGGGATATCCTTTTTATATAGCTTTTGTTATAGTTTATGGCATTTATACTATAAATACTGTTTGAGTCTTGCATATTGTAAAAGTGGTAATATTTTAATTTCTTCGCCAATGGCGTTATGTGAGGGTTTTTTTTTTTGCAGCATAAGCTGATGCTTTTAGTGGTACACCTTTTGGGTACATGTGACGTTTTTTTCTATATTTTTTAGGGGGCGGGATTAACAAAATTTTTAAATTTTTGTTAGTTTTTTATTTATTTATTTTTAATGGCATTAATCAGGTGAAAAAATTAATGTAACGGGTTAATAGATGGGGTCATTACGGACGATACCACATATGTGTACTTTATTTATAGGGGATCATTAATAAAGGGAGGATGGGAAATGTGTATATTTATTTATGTTTATTTATTTATTTCAATTTTTTTTTTTTTTTATTATGTATTTATTTATTTAATTTATTTATTGTAATTAATTATTTCTTTATTTATGTATGTGTGTGTTTAGTGTTTTTTTTTTTTACTTTCACTTTTTCACATATATAATGCATTACAGCACATGATCAGTGCTGTAATGCATTATATATTGAATGATCTGTCAGTGTTATACTGACAGATCATTCAAATGATCAGGTCCCTGCCTCACTGCAGGGGCCTGATCATTAGAAATCATAGCACCCCAGACTCACTGGGAAGCGTCTGGGTTGCTATGGTTACCCTCCCGGAGTCACGCAATTACTCGCACGGCTCCGGGGGGAGAGGGAGCACGGGGAGGGGGGCGCCTGGAGAGGGAGAGAGCGGGCTGGGGAGGGGAAGCACGGGGAGGAGGGGGTGCAGGGTTGACTACGGCAGGGAGCAGGTGCCTGGGAGGAGCACAGCAGCCGCACAGCATGTGCAGCTGCCTCCTCCCAGCATCCGATCTGCGAGAAGCAGCAGATCTCCCCATAGACGCTGCGGTCGCACCGACCGCGGCGTCTATGGGGGTAACTGCCCGGGGGGGAGCGCGGCTCCTCTCTGGGCAGTGGCAGCAGGAGGAGGCTGTGTGACACAGCCTCCTCCTGCTGCCCGGTCTCAGCAAGGGACAGTGGGGGGAGGCAGGAAGAGCATGACGTTCAGGGACGTCATGATGCAGAATGGCACTGCTTTTCATGACAGCCCTGGACGTCATATTGGGGAAAGGGGTTAAAAGGCTGAACACTGTATCTAGGTGTTAACCAAACTATATACTATAAAGGTATGTTCATAGAAATTTCTGGAACTTTTTTAGGGCTTAGGCTGGGTTCACACTGCGTTTTTGCAATGCGTTTTTTCCATCAGTTTTTTGCAAAAAAAACAGATGAAAAAAACGGATGCATTTGTGTGCATCCGTTTTGATCCGTTTTTCCATTGACTTCCATTGTAAGAAAAAAAACGGATCCGTTTTTTTAATGGACGTAAAAGTAGTGTCAGCTATATTTTTGTGTCCGTCAGGAAAAAACAGATCCGTTTTGATCATTTTTTTTACAATGAAAGTCAATGGAAAAACGGATGCACACAAATGAATCAGTTTTTTGCAAAAAACGGATGAAAAAAACGGATTCTTCCTCCTTCCTACAGCGCTTTAAAAGGCTGGAAGTCAGGGTCTCCAATGCATCTCTATGAGAGTGCTCTGGAGACCATGACTTCTGACCTCCTTAGCTGCAGGCCAGTCGGTGAAGAGGTCATTTGAACAGCGCCATAGGACCGGAATGAAGGGAATAAAGCTGCTCCATGGGGCACCAATCATCCATGTTTGGTATATGTGCCAGAGTGTGCGGGGGAGGGGGGGGAGGGGGGCTCATTTAAAAAAAAAACGTGGAATGCTTCTTTATGCATATCTGTGAATGTTCAACTAAGATGATATTTGGGCCACGGATTGATGGCTATAGACATGATAAATCAACTTCTGTCTATTCCCTATTTTGCATTCAGATTTTTCAAAGTCTGATAGTAGTCACTTTTTGGGTTAATGTCTGTGAGGCTTCTGGTTTCCAGCCAAGTGGCGTGGTGGTGCTTAGCATTTCAGCTAATATGCCTTGCAAATTTCCCCTCAGTATCAACCAGCCTTTGGCCTGTGCAGTATATTACCGCATCAGACACCAGTAGCCAGTCTTACTCTAATTAGCAGTAAATGGACAATGTCCTTGGCACAGTCAGCACTGCAGGCATGGCACTGCCAGGTAACATAGGAAATGTTAGAGAATTAGCTCCTTTCTAATTGGATCATAATATAAATAATGTTTTAAATGTCATAGGGACACATCAGTTTCAGTAAAAAATGGGGAGTTCAGAGGCCAAAGGGGCAGAAGTGTTCAGCTCAGCATTGTGCCCTGTTGGCTCTGCAACATACTGTCTCCTTTCTTGTGTTTGATCATACGGGGGCAATATACATAGCGGAGGTGTGGTGCTAAGGGCCCTTCACATTGCGGAAAACCGAGCAGAATGCTTGCCGCGGACTCCGCTCAGAATTCCGTCTGCCTCACTGCTTCAATGTTAAGTATAGGGCGTCTCTGCTCTCTGCAGCTCTTCACATGTCAATTCTTTCAGCAGAGAGTGGAGGCGCCCCATACTTAACATTGAGGCAGCGAGGCAGGCACAATGCCAAGCAGAGTCCGCGGCAGTAATTCAGTAGTGTACGCACTACTCTCATGGGCATGCATGCAATCTGCGCCGCTGCCCGCTCACTCACCAGCTGGAGCACATCTACTGCTCCAGTTCGCACTTGGGCCACTGTCCCCTCCCCTACTTCTGGTGCCTGGTCTGGGGGTCGTCTATCGCAACAAGTCCATCCCAACTTGCGTTGGGCACTGGGGAAGACCAGTGGCGCCTTAGAATCCACTCCCTGGTGCAGCTTACCACCATCACTTGCGGAGGTTACGTGGATTCACTGTGCTCCAGCTGTTACAGCTATAAGCAAACAGCCTAGCTCTTGTCCTGCCCCCTGAAACTGGGATAATGAAAAATAGCTTTTAACTATGAAGAGGAAACTTTACGGGCCGAATAACAGCAGAAAGAGCACTAAAATCACTTTTTCAGTACTCTGAAAGGATAATCTAACAAAACAATGGAGATTTCTCTCAATCTTTGAAATTGACAGGTACACTTTAAGTTGTTTGATGATACCACAGGTCCTCTTTAAAGGGGTATCCCCATCTCATGATGTTATTTCCTATCAAATTCCAAGGAGCTGTGACCAGATTGTCCTCAGTATGATGGTACACACTGCACATTCACAGCCAGTACCTCAGCATTCATTCTCTACAGGGCTGGCAAACGCTCAGAAAGAGAGATCATGATTGCTGGCTGCACATGCGTGGTGCACCATTCATTCCAGGCATCATTCATTCCTTATACTCATGATTGCTGGGAGTACCAGTGGTCAGACACCCCGTGATCTGCTTGGCATCTTCTATTCTATGGCTAAATTGAGGATGGACTTGGTTCTATGAAAGGAAAATTCAGAAGTTGTCTGAGGCAAATCTTTTCATTCAGTACGGCAGTCATATCTCCATGGTTAGAAACTAGTCTTACCATTTTGTTGTCTAATGAAAAATTTTGCCATCACACTCAGTAAACTGCAGTTTAAACAAAACATTGGGTGTTAATACAGTACATGCATTGATAGACTGTGCAAGCAATTTTTTTTCCCAATCGATATGCAATAATAATACAGTAAACAAAGTTGTTCAGCTGGAGCCAAATTGTTAGTTGAGATACAATTAGCACATGGCTTTGAATAAGAGCAAGAGATATTGAGTGGATACAATAAGAGCGAAAGCTTTTATCTACAACTAATCGACACTGTGACAATGGATATAAGGTGACCCTTACTGAGATCAGCATTATAGATGACTGGATAAATATGTGGTTTTATACATTTCTGAAAGATCAGGTGTTCTACTTAAAGAGGATGTACCACCAGGTACATCCTCTTTAACCTAAACCCACTGATCGAACGGCGCCGTCACGGGGAAGCTGGTGCCATGGTCCGTTTTTCGGACTGAGGCCCGGTTCCCGTGCACGGCGCCGTTCTATGCACCGGAACTGGCCGGTGCTCAAGCACTGGAGGCGGGCCGAGCCACCCCAGTGGGAGGGAATTCCCTCCCCTGTATGACGCGGCTCCATTCATTCTAAAGGAGCCGCGTCATACAGGGTAGGGAATTCCCTCCCACTGGGGGCGGCCCGGCCCGCCTCATGTGCTTGAGCACCGTCCGGTTCCGGTGCATAGAACGGCGCCGTGCACGGCAACCAGGCCTCGGTCCGAAAAACAGACCGTGGCACCGGCTTCCCCGTGACGGCGCCGTTCGATCAGTGGGTTTAGGTTAAAGAGGATGTACCTAGTGGTACATCCTCTTTAAGATCCATAGATGTATTGTATAGCTGCTTCTGAAACTGAAAAGGCATTAACCAGTGTTGCTGCCACTTTCCATACTGATACTAGGTTGGTCTGTCCTGTGGTCATCTGCTTTTTCTTAGTATTCTTCTTCTGGCAGCTTCCCCTGCTTCTTCTGAGCTGGCCCCTGGAGGATTGGGCTCCCTCTAGTGGCAGGCGTGCGCCTGTTCACCTATATTTATAGCTCAGCCCATGGGTTCTGGAGAATTCCAAGTTGATCACCTGAAGGTATATATAACCACAACCTTCACACCTTTATGCTCAGTTCTTGATGTGTTCCAGTCAGCAAACCACATCAGTGCTCCCTGGCCATCTGCCACTTCCTAGCATCCTTCTAGCCATTTGGATCTTGCTCCATTTCTAATTCTCAGCTCAGCTCCAGTCTGAACAGCGCCTTCTCATATTTTGAAGTGTGACCACAGAAGAGCATCTAGTTCCAGGCTCCTGTACTTATTCACTACTATCAGTCTATGGTCACCAGGGAATTTCTCTGAGGGTAGCGACCTTGGAGAATCCTGCAGCGCAGCCCACCCCACCTTGCGGCAGGCTCTTGTTTGGCCAAATTTTTTTGTGCTGTTAGTGAGCAAAGGGAAGGCAGCTGCTGACAGGCATCTCTGGTAGTGCCTTATCTCCCAGAAAACAAAAGGGTCGGGCAATTGAAATCCAACATGCCTGTCCCTTCACTCCCCAGACTTCATCTGTCGGGGAAGAGTCAGGAGGTTCCCACATACATTAGAAAGTCAACAGATTCCAAATTTGTGTGGGGACCTTTAGGCTAGATTCTCAAGTAACGGATCTGCAGCAGATTTCACGAATTTGCAGCGTGAAATCCACTGCAGATCCGTTTCTTGTGAATCTAGCCTTGTAAGGGTCATGTGACAATAACCTTATAAGCTTATCGCAAAGTGTTTTTCTGCTGGGCCCCCCACAACTCGTACTAATCTGAAGGAAGAGTGTTGGCAATCATAGGTGATTGTTTTTTTCCTCTCACTAAATGCAATAATGAAAAGAACAGTGTTATTGGTTCTCATTGTGTTACACTAAATTTATTGGCATATCAGAAATCATTTGGTGTGTGAAACATACAGCAATGTGCAGCATAATTGTTTACTTTATCACAGGTCTGCAAGGACAGTAATAGTCACAGAGTACACATTTGAATATTTTATAGACACTAATGTAATTTTAATAATCTAGTTCTTGTTGTACTGGATGAAGCGACAGGAAATAATCAAAGTCATTTATTACCATTTTTACTCTATAAAATGAGGCCGTCATAAATCAGAACTGACTGGCACGTACTTGGTCTCCTTGCTTTTTTAAATTTTACTTTTCAATAAGTTTAAGCATGGTAAACGCCACACCTAGCCACATTGGATGAACAAGTACAACATCGATAGGAAAAATTAAAAGTAACGTACCATCACAAAATTAAAAGGGTTCTCTAGCCGAGACCCCTTTTTTCTGCAATGCCTGGGGAGGGGGTGAGTAAGCACAATTACATCTACTTACCTACCCGGCTCCAGCACAGCCGTCCACATTTCGGAGCTCTGGTCACCCACTGTGCAGACACTTCCTGGTCTGAGATGGAACTTAAAACAGGACCGCTCATCCATTCAGAGTACCCCTTTAGGGATGTGGCCAGTTTGAGCCTTTAAGGGAGACTTAACAGCAGTTTTGTCCAAACAAACCTGCTGTTACGTCCTTGAAGCGTTAGAGCCTCTGATTTTAGGGCCATTATTCTTTTCTAACTGCATAGCAGCATTTTGCTGAGTATTTTACTCCAACGAAATTATGTAAATGAGCTTGTTTAGTGCACTGGGGGCGTTCCCAGGCCCCTCAGCGCACCATTACGTCCAGCGCCTCGTAAGTCCTCCCATATTAAGAATGAATAAGCGCTGTCATCTCCCTGCTCAGATGAGATTTTGCGCATACACAGGTTCAGCACCCAGCAACTTACAGGCGCTGTCATTGCATATGTGCGAGATCTCATCCTGGGTGGGAGATGGGACCAATTATGCATCCTGAATTATGCATAAGTAGGAGGGGACTTAGGAAATGCTGGGCGTAACGGTGCACTCAGGAATCAGGGACTGCCACCAACTCCACCAATGGGCTAATTTATCTAATGTACCTTCCGCCACACAGGAAGATAGGAATAGCACTGGAATCAGAGGCTCTAACGCTACAGGTACATAAACGGTTGTGACCATAAGGGAATCAGCACCACTTGGTTTGGTTTTAGGGCACCATGTCACATATGCACAACCCTTGAGGTGCCAGTCCAGTTGGGACCCTCGTCAAGTGACCTCAGTTTGTAAACAACACCCCTTAAGAATTTATTTGGAGGTATAGTAAGCCTCCCCACAAACACACAACATCAGACAGTACAAAGTCCAAACCCCAAATTTGTAACAGATATGCCACTTCAGTGCATCATATGTTGCACCCCACTTGTGCCACTGGAGATGCAAACCCCATATATTTAGGCCTATTAGAAAATTTTTCAAGGACCTGTTTATGCAAATGCAGTTCTCAGAGGTGTATGCGTAGCGCCAGGTTCTGCTGCCTATCTTTGTCCTCAGGAGGCAGCAATTTTTTTTATGTCCCTTACTTTTTAGGAGCTATAACTTTAAAATGTTTCCATCGATGTAGCCAAATGGGGTCTTCTAAGTGTAGTACGGCACCAAGCGTTAACTACCTACCTGCTCTGTTGCACAAAGGTGGACGATGTTAAAATCACAGTTCTTGGATAATTTAGTTTTTTACATTCCAAGCCAATATCCATTTTTCTTTAACCCTTTGATGACCAAGCCAATTTTCATTTTTGCACTTTTTTTCCTCCTCATGTTTAAAAAGCCATAGCACTTGCATTTTTTCACCTATCAACCCATGAGCCCTTATTTTTTGCGACACCAATTGTACTTTGCAATGATAAACTAAATTTTTCTATAAAACATGCAGCAAAACTGTAAAAACCTTTTTTCTTTTTTTTAATATAATGTTTTTAAAATTGCTCTATTACCATTCTTATAACTTTTAAATTTTTTGGTTGATTTTGTATATGCAACTTTTTGATCGCTTTTTAATTATCCAAAAATCAGCAATTTTGCACTTTGGCATATGTTTGCGCTTACGTCTTTGCTACGTTTGCGCTACGTACATTGCTTGTTTGTTTTCTGCATGAATAGACCAGCACTGGTGCAGGCATGCCGATGCCGCAGTCCCTTTTTTTGAACTGCCGCCCGATTCCCGAGCATGACGCCGGTCTATTACCGAGCACCGTCTGGGCATGAAGCACTGGAGGCCAGCAGGCCAGCTAACCCCCAGTGTGATGAAACCCTCTCCCATCTGTTACGTGGCTCCATTAGAATCAATGGAGCCACATCACAGAGGGGAGGGAGTTAGTCACACTGGGGGCCAGCGGCCCGCCTCCAGTGCTGTATGCACAGTCCGGTACTTGGCAATAGATTGGCGCTGTGTGCAGGAATCGGGAGGAAGTTCAAAAAAAAAAAAAAAAGGACATGTATATCATGTGGCATAAAGCTGTGTGTGTCTGTATAGCATATTGTGCAGAGCTTGTCATTGGTATAGAGCAGAGCTCTGTGTGTATAGGCATATAGTGCAGAGCTATGTGTGTGTATAGCATATAGAGCAGAGATATGTGTGTATAGCATATAGAGCAGAGCTGTGTGTGTATAGTATATAGAGCAGAGCTGTGTGTGTATAGTATTTAGAGCAGTGCTGTGTGTATATAGTATATAGAGCAGTGCTGTGTGTATAGCATATAGAGCAGAGCTGTGTGTGTGTGTATAGCATATAGAGCAGAGCTGTGTGTGTATAGCATATAGAGCAGAGATGTGTGGGTATAGCATATAGAGCAGAGCTGTGTGTGTATAGTATATAGAGCAGAGCTCTGTGTGTGTATAGCATATAGAGCAGAGCTGTGTGTGTATAGCATATAGAGCAGAGCTGTGTGTGTATAGCATATAGAGCAGAGCTGTGTGTATAGCATATAGAGCAGAGACAGGGGCGTAGCTAATGACTCCTGGGCCCTGGTGCGAGAGGTCAACTTGGGCCCCCCCCCTCCTTTCACGACCAAGTGATGCTATTGGTGTATGTTTATATATAAACAAACCACAACAATCACTGAACTCAGGGAGAACAGTGAAAAATTCCAATGGAGTACTCATTTACGAGTCTCCATTGATTGTCCCATACAAAATTTGAATATGCAAAAAAGGGGTCCGTGGAGCCTCAGTTACGAGTCTCAAAACACGGGAATAGCCAGATATCCCTCTCTCCAGAGAAGGAAGCCCATTGCCAAGGGGCGCCTCCTAGTGGGGAGAGCACCAAACCACCCTGATACGTAGTCCCTCAGGTCCTCACTCTGTTGCGAGCTTTGGGACCTAAATAGGGAAACACCAGGGCGGCCCCTGTAAGTCAAAGTCTAACTCTGTGGCGAGTATAACGACATAAGACAAGGGTTACCAAGGCTAGGCATCCATCCACAGACTGCAGTTTCGGGGTATTTGCCCCTTGTCAGTGTGGAGCAGGATTCTGGCTACTGGGGCAATGATAAATAGACCAACAAAACACAACAATCACTGAACTTAGGGATAACAGTGAAAAATTCCAATGGAGTACTCATTTACGAGTCTCCATTGATTGTCCCATACAAGAGAGAGGGATATCTGGCTATTCCCGTGTTTTGAGACTCTTAACTGAGGCTCCACGGACCCCAAATCCTGTATACTGAGACCAATATTACCTGTAATACCAGTATATAGGAAGGAAATATTACCGCCACACCACAACCATCACCACCATATTGTTACTGACCAAATCGAGTATACCAAGACCAATAAACGACAGTGCCAGATAACAAGTAAGAAATAATACCACCACATACTGACTAATAGCACTACATATTGACTAACAACGCCATATACTGACTAACACTACCACATACTGACTAACACCACAGCATACTAATACCACCACCACATACTGACTAATACAACAACATACTGGCGAATACCACCACGTACTGACTAACACCACCACATACTAACACCACCACCGCTACTGAATAACACTACCACATACTAACATCACCACATACTGACTAACACCACCGCCGCTACTGAAAAACATCCACTGTATACAGATCACTATCACCTCATCCAGTCATATAGAGGTACCTAGCTCTACACAAGTTCTGTACACCATATACATTACAGTGCAGTTATATCAGGTGACTCACAGGGGACGTCTTCTCTGATTGGAGTTCTTCCCTTTTCATCTTCATCAACTTCTCCGAGCCACGAATCCACAGAATCTGCCAAACATATTAGGTTCCTCACTCTGTCACCATCCTCATCTCTCTACAAACTGCACATCTATATTGGCCCCTTTACACCCTCATTTAGTGGGTAGGCTGATCTCTGTGACCCCCTAATAATATATGCCCCCCTCTATGTTGTCCCCCTTATAGATGGCCCCCTCTCTCCCTATGTTGTCCCCTTAAAGATGGCCCCCTCTCCCCCTATGTTGCCCCCCCCCTTATAGATGGCCCCCCCTCTCCCCCCCTTATAGATAGGGTGAGGAGGATGATGGTGGTGGTGAGGAGGAGGATGATGGTGGTGGTGACCACAACCGCTTATAGATGGCCCCCCTCTCCCTCCCTTATAGATAGGGTGAGGAGGATGATGGTGGTGGTGGTAGTGAGGAGGATGATGGTGGTGGTGGGGATGACCACCCCTTATAGATGCCCCCCTCTCCCCCTGCCTTATAGACGGCCCCCCTCTCTTATAGATGCCTCCCCTCTCCCCTATAGATGGCCCCCCTCTCCCCCTCCCCTCTCCCCCTGCCTTATAGATGGCCCCCCTCTCCCTTATAAATGCCCCCCCTCTCCCCCTGCTTTATAGATGGCCCCCCTCCCTTAAAGATGCCCCCCTCTCCCTTATAGATCTTTCCCCTATAGATGCCCCCCCTCTCCCTTATAGATGCCTCCCCCCTCGCTTATAGATGCCCCCCTCTCCCCCATAGATGGCCCCCCTCTCCCTTATAGATGCCTACCCCCCTCTCTTATAGATGGCTCCCCTCGCTTATAGATGCCCCCCCCCCCCCCCGGCTTCCCTTCGTGCAGGCAGATAATAAAAAAAAACAACACACACACAACTTACCTACCCCACGTTCCCCCGTCGAGCCTCTCTCCTTCTGCAGCCTCCGGCTGATGTGCGGCTGCCGGGGGTGTCCCGTCCTATCCCCGGCAGCGCGCGCATCAGAGAGCTCCCTGTACGCCTGGGCCCTGACTTCCGGTACAGAGAGCGTCTCTAACGTGCGCTCCCAGTACCGAAAGTCAGGGCCCCAGCCCCCAGGTGTACAGGGAGCTCTGTGATGTGCGCGCTGCCGGGGATAGGACGGGACACCCCTGGCAGCCGCACATCAGCCGGAGGCAGACGAAGACGGGGACTCTTGTGACCGCAAGCAAAACAATGCCCTCTCGTGGCGGGCCGGGTCACTAGTAGTTACGCCACTAAGCAGAGATGTGTGTGTGTGTATAGCATATTGTGCAGAGCTGTGTGTATAGCATATTGTGCAGACCTGTGTGTGTGTATAGCATATTGTGCAGAGCTGTGTGTGTATAGCATATTGTGCAGACCTGTGTGTGTGTATAGCATATTGTGCAGAGCTGTGTGTGTATAGCATATTGTGCAGAGCTGTGTGTGTATAGCATATTGTGCAGAGCTGTGTGTGTATAGCATATTGTGCAGAGCTGTGTGTGTACAGCATATTGTGCAGAGCTGTGTGTCTATAGCATATTGTGCAGAGCTGTGTGTGTGTGTGTGTGTGTATAGCCCATAGAGCAGAGCTGTGTGTGTATAGCATATTTAGCAGAGCTGTGTGTGTGTATAGCCCATAGAGCAGAGCTGTGTGTGTGTGTGTATAGCCCATAGAGCAGAGCTGTGTGTGTATAGCATATTTAGCAGAGCTGTTAGTGTGTGTATAGCCCATAGAGCAGAGCTGTGTGTGTATAGCATATTGTGTAGAGCTGTGTGTGTATAGCATATTGTGCAGAGCTGTATGTGTGTGTGTGTATAGCCCATAGAGCAGAGCTGTGTGTATATAGCATATTGTGCAGAGCTGTGTGTGTATAGCATATTGTGCAGAGCTGTGTGTGTATAGCATATTGTGCAGAGCTGTGTGTGTATAGCATATTGTGCAGAGCTGTGTGTCTATAGCATATTGTGCAGAGCTGTGTGTGTGTGTGTGTATAGCCCACAGAGCAGAGCTGTGTGTGTATAGCATATTGTGCAGAGCTGTTTGTGTGTATAGCCCATAGAGCAGAGCTGTGTGTGTGTATAGCCCATAGAGCAGAGCTGTGTGTGTATAGCCCATAGAGCAGAGCTGTGTGTGTATAGCCTATTGTGTAGAGCTGTGTGTGTATAGCATATTGTGCAGAGCTGTGTGTGTATAGCATATTGTGCAGAGCTGTGTGTGTACAGCATATTGTGCAGAGCTGTGTCTATAGCATATTGTGCAGAGCTGTGTGTGTGTGTGTATAGCCCATAGAGCAGAGCTGTGTGTGTATAGCATATTGTGCAGAGCTGTGTGTGTGTATAGCCCATAGAGCAGAGCTGTGTGTGTGTGTGTGTGTGTGTATAGCCCATAGAGCAGAGCTGTGTGTGTATAGCATATTGTGTAGAGCTGTGTGTGTATAGCATATTGTGCAGAGCTGTATGTGTGTGTGTATAGCCCATAGAGCAGAGCTGTGTGTATATAGCATATTGTGCAGAGCTGTGTGTGTATAGCATATTGTGCAGAGCTGTGTGTGTACAGCATATTGTGCAGAGCTGTGTGTCTATAGCATATTGTGCAGAGCTGTGTGTGTGTGTGTGTATAGCCCATAGAGCAGAGCTGTGTGTGTATAGCATATTGTGCAGAGCTGTTTGTGTGTATAGCCCATAGAGCAGAGCTGTGTGTGTGTGTGTATAGCCCATAGAGCAAAGCTGTGTGTGTATAGCCTATTGTGTAGAGCTGTGTGTGTAAAGCATATTGTGCAGAGCTGTATGTGTGTGTGTGTATAGCCCATAGAGCAGAGCTGTGTGTGTATAGCATATTGTGCAGAGCTGTATGTGTGTGTGTGTGTGTGTGTGTGTGTATAGCCCATAGAGCAGAGCTGTGTGTGTATATAGCATATTGTGCAGAGCTGTATGTGTGTGTGTGTGTGTGTGTGTGTGTGTGTGTATAGCCCATAGAGCAGAGCTGTGTGTGTATAGCATATTGTGCAGAGCTGTGCTGTGTGTGTGTGTATATAGCCCATAGAGCAGAGCTGTGTGTGTATAGCATATTGTGCAGAGCTGTGTGTCTATAGCATATTGTGCAGAGCTGTGTGTGTGTGTGTGTATAGCCCATAGAGCAGAGCTGTGTGTGTATAGCATATTGTGCAGAGCTGTGTGTGTGTGTATAGCCCATAGAGCAGAGCTGTTAGTGTGTGTATAGCCCATAGAGCAGAGCTGTGTGTGTATAGCATATTGTGTAGAGCTGTGTGTGTATAGCATATTGTGCAGAGCTGTGTGTGTGTGTGTATAGCCCATAGAGCAGAGCTGTGTGTGTATAGCATATTGTGCAGAGCTGTGCTGTGTGTGTGTATATAGCCCATAGAGAAGAGCTGTGTGTGTATAGCATATTGTGCAGAGCTGTGCTGTGTGTGTGTGTATATAGCCCATAGAGCAGAGCTGTGTGTGTATAGCATATTGTGCAGAGCTGTGTGTCTATAGCATATTGTGCATGAACTACATGAAACTCCTCTGACAGCCTAGTCTCCTCTCACACATGGACTAGTCACATGACCGTGACATCACTAAAGGTCCTTCAGCACACTCTAGGACACATGGCCTATAGCGCAGGGCAGAGCTGTATGTACTGTGCACAGTGTAGAGCAGGCAGCACAGATGTTATGTACTCATGAAGCGCACACATCTCTATAGTCTATCCAGGACATTCTCATGTATATATCGGCTACACAGCCTGCAGTCTCCTCACATGTGACTGATCACGTGGTGGTGGTGACATCATCAAAGGTCCTTTCCCACACTGGGGTTTAGCTTCTAGTCTCCAGTGACAGCAGGATTTCCCCGGCCTGGACGGAGATGGCGGCGTTCAGGTGGTGCAGCGGTGTTCTCCGCTCTGTGTGTAGAGGTGAGTCTGTCCCTTATACTACAGCATATAATACAGCGCTCCTGTCATTGTGTCACTATCTGTGTATGGGGGAGCAGAGGTCACACTGACCATTCTCCAGGACAGGAAATAGTCTTCGCTACTTTTAAAAATTTCCTTGAAAGAAGGTGATTGCTGCGATCTGCATTGTCTGTATATGTGCTATATATAAGGGGCAATGCTTATAGATGTGCTATATAGAGGAGCATTGTCTGTATATGTGCTATATATAAGGGGCAATGCTTATAGATGTGCTATATAGAGGAGCATTGTCTGTATATGTGCTATATAGAGGAGCATTGTCTGTATATGTGCTATATAGAGGAGCATTGTCTGTATATGTGCTATATAGAGGAGCATTGTCTGTATATGTGCTATATATAAGGGGCAATGTCTGTATATGTGCTATATATAAGGGGCAATGTCTGTATATGTGCTATATATAAGGGGCAATGCTTATAGATGTGCGACATGGGTTAAAGGTAGAGATGAGTGAACCTGGAGCATGCTGGAATCCATCCGAACCTGAACGTTCGGCATTTGATTAGCGGTGGCTGCTGAAGTTGGATAAAGCCCTAAGGCTATGTGGAAAACATGGATATAGTCATTGGCTGTATCCATGTTTTCCAGACAACGTTAGAGCTCTATCCAAGTTCAGCAGCCACCGCTAATCAAATACCGAACGTTTGGGTTCGGATCGACTCAAACCCGAACCCGGTTCGCTCATCTCTAGTTAAAGGGATTATGCAGTGAAAATCTTTTTCTTTCAAATTAACTGGTTTCAGAAAGTTATATAGATTCGTCACTTACTTCTATTTAAAAGTCTCAAGCCTTCCCATACTCATCAGCTGCTGTATGCCCTGCAGGAAATGTTTTCTTTCCAGTGTGACACAGGGCTCTCTGCGTCTGCCTTTGTCCCAGACAGGGACTGTCCAGCGTACCAGCAAATCTCCATAGAAAACCTCTACTGCTCGGTCTGTCTTGGACAGAGGTGGCATCAGGGAGCACTTTGTCAGACTGGAAAGAATACACCACTTCCTGCAAAACATATAGCACCTAATAAGTACTGGAAGACTTCAGATTTTAAAATAGAAGAAAATTACAAATATGTATAACTTTCTGAAACCAGTTGATTTAAAAAAAAAAAAAAAAAAAAAAAAGATTTTCACTGGACAACTCCTTTAACCTCTTAGGGACATATGACCTACCCGTACGTCATATTTCCCCAAGAGGTGTTCAGAGCGGGGTCGCCGCGGTCCTGGGCTACACGCGGCTATTAGCCGGCATGGTCTGATCGCCGTGCCCGCTAATCAGGTAATCGGAGGCAGCTGTCAAAGTTGACAGCTGCATCCGATTACCGTATGCAGCCATTCCCTGGTGTCTAGTGGCGGAGATCGCTCCCGGAGGAGCGATCACCGTGTCTATTACCTGCCAGGGTCTTCGCCAAAATAGCGCTGACCCCGGCTCGGCACTTGTTTTTTTTTGGCTGCAGCAGCCGAAAGCAATCAAGTGCCGATCTCATTGATATATGCTGTATAACTATATACAGCATAGCTCAATGGGAGATCAGTGTGCTTATACTAGAAGTCCCCCAGGGGGGCTTTTAGTATATGTGTAAAAAAAAAAAAAAATGTTGTTAATAAAAAGCCCCCTCCCCTAATAAAAGTTTGAATCATTCCCCATGTTATAAAAAAAAAAAAAAAAAAAAAAGTAAACTATTAATCACATAACTGATCTCGCACGGTAAACGGCATAAGCGCAAAAAAATCCCAAAGTGCAAAATTACGCATTTTTGGTCGCATCGAATCCCAAAAATTTTTTTTAAAAAGTGATCAAAAAGTCGTATATGTGCAATCAAGGTACCGATAGAAAGATCACATCATGGCGCAAAAAATTACACCTGACACAGCCCCATAGACCAAAGGATAAAAGCGCTATAAGCCTGGGAATGGAGCGATTTTAAGGAACGTATATTTGTTAACAATGGTTTGAATTTTTTACAGGCCATCAGATAAAAGAAAAGTTATACATGTTATATATCGTTGTAATCGCAACGACTTGAGGAACATGCATAACAAGTCAGTTTTACCCCAGGGCGAATAGCGTAATAGCAAATACCCCCCAAATAAAAGAAATGTGTTTTTTTTGTTCAATTTCGCCACACATTGAATTTTTTCCTGGTTTTGCAGTGTACTTTATGCAAAAATTCAGCCTGTCGTTGCAAAGTACAATTAGTGACGCAAAAAATAAGCCCTCATGTGGGTTTCTAGGTGGAAAAATGCAAGTGCTATGGCCTTTTAAACACAAGAAGGAAAAAACGAAAATGCAAAAATGAAAATTTGCCCGATCCTTAAGGGGTTAAAGGATGTACAGAGAGGGTTCACAACACGAGCCCTCTCTGTACAGCTCCACCCCCGGCTAAATAACAATATAAATGCCTACATACGTACTGCATTGATCTCTATGAACAGTCAGGGCATTGTTTATACAAGTTCCCTATGGGGGCTTTATATTACTGTAAGAAAATAAAAAGTTGTTTTATAAATTAAAAAAAAAATCACCCCCTTATCCCATAAATAACCATATCTGCTATCACCATATGCGGAATCAGCAAACTATTAAATTACTGCATTCCTGACCTCACACAGTAAACGCATACATTTTTGGTCACATCAAGTTTTGAAAAATTGTAAAAAAAAGTTGTATACATGTAAACAAGCTACCGGTAGAGATCAATTACAGATAATGGCGCACAAAAAAATGACACCTCACACTGCCCCATAGGCCAGAGGATAAAAGCATTATAAGCATGGCCATAGAGCGATTTTAAACACATTTACTTTTTTTTTACAGAATTTTTTTTCTTTTAAAGCAGTTAGATAAAATAAGTTGTACAAGTTGCATATCATTGTGATAGTACTGACCTGAGGAACATAGATAATGTGTCAGTTTTAATGCAAGAGTGGCTGAGGAGGGAAGGGGTTAAAGCCACTTCATGTGCCTCATACCTTTACCTTTGCTTATAAGCAGCAAGTGCCAACAGGGCAGAGACAGCTTCCTAAAGTGCCCAGCATTTCCATTCCTTGTTGCTCCTTGCCCCCCCTCTCACACATTGCTTGGCTCAGAAGTTCTGAAATCTAAAGGAACATCTGTGACAGTGCCTTTATGCTGTATCTGCCGCTGTGTTTACTGATGCTATAGGGCCTATTCTGAATCTATATACTGATGACTTTAGGGAGGTTTTTGGAGCTGATTGTTGCTGTTCCTTTCAATTTCTATATTCATAGCAAGGGGAAAAAAATGTAAGAAATTTATTTCATACTTATTAACCCTTTCGCGTCAGATATATATATATATATATATATATATATATATATATATAATGTGTGTGTGTTCCTACTGCCGATGTCCTGTGCAGAAGGAACGTACATATACATTCCTCAGTCAGAGGGGTTTGATGTGTGCAGGGCCGCTCACGCAGTCCTGCACACATCAGTGTCTCTGGAACTGAGGATATCGACGGGCAGCTGCCTGTCATTAACCCCTTAAACGTTGCGATTCATAGTGATCGTGGCGTTTAAGGAAGTCAGTTACAGGTTAAGCACCTGTTACTGATTTATGGGGACCCCCGTAGCCATCCTCTCAGGCAGACTCTTATGTACAGATCGCCAATAGTACTGATCTATTCTACGCTATGCTATAGCATAGATTAGTATATGTTCAACTGTAAAATAAAAGTGTAAAAAAGTATAATGAAAAAAAAAAAAGTTTTTAAAACGTATTGCAAAACCACTTATAACCCCACAGACACACACACACACACACACACACACCAGTTTAAAGCGACACTGTACCCACAATCTGACCCCTCCCAAACCACTTGTACAGATAGCTGCTTTTAATCCAACATCTGTCCTGCGGTCCGTTTGGCAGGTGATGCAGTTATTGTCATAAAACATTACTTTTAAAATTGCAACTCCGTGCCCTACGGGAGTATCTGTGCCCTAACTTTGTACCACCCTCTTCATCATTAGGGATGCTCCAGGCAAATTGCCTCCTATTTTCTACCTGTGTCAGCCCGGCACATGGGCTGGATTGTTAAAGGGGTAGTGCGGCGCTAAAAAATTATTCACAGAATAACACACATTACAACTTTGTAATGTATGTTATGTCTGTGACTTGCCCCCTTCCCTGTGTCCCACCACCCCCGCCTGTGTACCCGGAAGTGTGTGGTGCATTATACATTACCTGATCCGTGTCGAGCCCGTCCGCCATCTTGTGCCAAACGTCATCTTCGGACGCAGGGCCGAATCCCTGCCGCCGCCCCCTCTCCGCCGCGTCATAACTGTGCTCAGCCGTGACTGGTGGTACAGAGTCGCTTTAAAATACCTCCATGCCCATTATAAAAATAGGTAAAATAAATAAACATATAATATATCGTAATATGCGGAATTGTGCGACATGCTAGTGACAGAGCCTAAGAGGCTATGTTCCCACAACATCTTTTTTACGTGAAAAAGTCTGTCTTTGCTCGGAAAAAAAAATAAACCAAATGCCGGAAGTCCTTGTCCTTTGCACACTCAGACATGGCTTGGTATTGATTGACAGCCATTCCTGAGCGTTCACAGAGCGGGACAAGTCTTCACTGAGACATTAGTACCTCTATTGCGCATTCACATTCAGTGGCAGAGAACCTGGGGGGTGCTCCCATTGTATGGTCAGCTCTCCTGTCTCACAGCACCAAAAAGTGTACAACCACAGAGTGACATTATAATGACTGAATTGTTGCATAACATTGTCTCCTGGTAAGCTGCAGAGCAGATAATAAAATTAACAAAAGTTAATAAAATAATTAGCCCTCGGTTAATTGTCCTCAGTTGAAGACCAGAAGTTGAATAGGACCGATGCATAAGTGCCAACAGTCGTAGAGATTAAAGCGAATGTACCACTAAGGCTAATGGCATTTTTGTTGGGGCTCTGAGATTTAGTAGACACTAACATGGGTAATATATGTATGGCTTTGTGTCTTGCAGCCTGTGCGTCCTCACCCATGTTGGAGTTTACTGTGTATTGAAGGAGCACTTGAGATGTTTTGAGGAGAGATTGATGTACATTATGTGTATGCTGTACTCCAGACATATGTATCTATATGTCTCCCTCCAGACATATAGGCTATTATTGTTTACCGCCATTTTTATGATTATTGGCTTGCATGTAGCTGAGCCTTCCTGCAGTTTTTTGTGATTGACCTGTTAAGATGCATGGACAGGATATAGTCAATGTTTAAATTAAATCTAATTCATTTAGCAGCATTTGGACTCTTTCTTGCAATAAAAAATGTTATGTTATACTTATGCTGACATTGAGCGGTAAATTAATGATTTGGTATTGTGGGATTGTATACCTTGTGGAACCTATTGTTGTCAAATCCAGAAGGGTGAGGAGCAAGAATGAGAGCCAGAAGGTGACTTGGGACGGATTTGGAACAGGGCCACTTAAAGCGAATGTACCACGTCACTTAGTGAAAACAGGTAGTATAAAATTACTAACCAGGTTGCATAATTTTTTTTTTTTTTTTAATAAGCCAAGTGTTACATTTGCTTTAGAGTCAGTAGGATACAGAATCTAGATGCCATCAGGACAGATGTCCTTCTGTTCTGACACTCATGCTGTGAGGGAACTAGCTAGGTTATATAGCTGACGTTTTTTGCTGGTGCAGCAGGGTCTGTCTGAGCAATGGACACGTACAATAATACCAGGGTATCTCTGTAACTCAAGCCCACCATTGTGCCAACAGTAAAGATATGAGCAACAACGCAGTTCATGACATTAAAGAGGATGTACCACCTGGTACATCCTCTTTAACCTAAACCGACGGATCGATCGGCTCCCGTGTACGGCGCTGTTCGATCCAGCGGTACCGGCTGGTGCTGAAGCACTGGAGGTCGGCCGGGCCGCCCCCAGTGGGAGGGAATTCCCTCCCCTGTATGACGCGGCTCCATTCATTCTAAGCGAGCCGCATCAGATAGGGCAGGGAATTCCATCCCACTGCGAGCGGCCCGGCCGACCTCCAGTGCCTCAGCATCGGCCGGTACCACTGGATCGAACGGCACCGTACACGGGAACCGGGCGGCGGTCCGAAAAACGTAGATCCGTCGGTTCAGGTTAAAGAGGATGTACCGGGTGGTACATCCTCTTTATAGGAGAACTCTGGCAAAAGGTTTTGTATTGTACTGCACTTACTAAAAAGTTTCTATATTGCCTTGCACTTACTACTGCATCAAGGCTTCACTTCCTGGATAAAATGGTGATGTCACGACCCGACTCCCAGAGCTGTGCGGCTGTGGCTGCTGGAGAGGATGATGGCAGGGGGATGCTCAGTGTCCCCCTGCCATCATTCTCTCCAGCAGCCACAGCCCGCACAGCCCTGGGAGTCGGGACGTGACATCACCATGTTATCCAGGAAGTGACATCACCATGTTATCCAGGAAGAGAAGCCTTGATGCAGTAGTAAGTGCAGGGAAAAAAAGCACTTTACATGCATTTCCTGTAATAAGTGTATATTGGGGATTTGTATAACTTTTAGGGGGCAATACAATACTTTAATAAAAATTTTCGCCAGACTTCTTTAAGGCCCTGTTACACTAATAATCGCTTGGTGTTATAGCTCCTGTTAAAAGGCGAAGGTCAGCCAACTTGCACGATGTCGGCTGATCCTCGTCTTTTAACTTGTTGAGAAAAAAATACAACGATATTGAAGGTCTGCTGGCCGTTGCTCTGTGTCACAGCATCGCGAGCAGGGAACAAGAAGCAAGCGCTGATCTGACAGGTTGGCACTCGCTTGCTTCTCCAGATCGGCCTGTGTAATAGGGCCTTTAGGGGCTTAGTAGCATCCATGGTAACACTAAAATACTCTTATCTCTCTGATGGGTTGATGTAATAAAGTCAGGCTGGTTTTAAAGTCCAGGTATGCTTTAAGCCTGCTACAGTGAGAGGGAGGGTCCTGCAGCTGCAGATTAGAGAGAAGTATTATGGAGTCAGGACGCTGGTGCTGGGATGCTGAAAGATTTATCAGATGAGTGATTTTTCTGGCATTTATTCCCCTTGGCCCAATTTCCATTTTGGGAAAACCCCTTTAATTACACTAATGAGTTTTACAGTGATCCCAGACTGTAATTTTTCTGTTGCATTAGTATCCGTGAAGTGTATTCCCAGCACTTTCTAGGCTGCGGAGCATTAAATACAACTTGGACGTTTTGCCCGCACTCAGCATCAATGTTATCTTTAGAGATCAGGTCTGAAGTCTCTTTCATCCTTGTTTGTGCGGCTCTGAAGTTGCTGGGGATGGCTAAGAGCACTGATTACCTATTTAGTGCCTGCGCGTCCTCATTTTATGTTCAGCTCGCTGACCTTGTGCACCAGACGTGTCTTTGAAAGCACCACTTCAGCAGATGTACTTGTAAGCACTACTAAAAAGGTGGAAGAGCCATGTTCTCTATTTATGAGGCTGCAAAAAAGTGTTTGAGTTTGCAGTTTACAAGCACAACTAGAGACGCAGCTGCCGGAGATCGGGAACATTAAAATAAGTTCCTCTGGGTTTAAAGGGATGCAGTCATTTGTCATATTGAGCACAAGGCAAGGGATGTGTCTGTAGGTTGTGTTATCCGATCAGTGCTCGCTGTTATACCGGGGGACAGGTGATTTGTGTCACACAGGTAAACAAATAAACCGCACTTTTCTAGAAGTGAATTATATAAAGCCTTGGGTCCGGATAGATTTAAGCAGCAACGTTTTTCCTATACTATAAAACACGCAGGGCTGTGGAATTGGAGATGTGTGACAAATGCAATGCCCAGTGCTTAAAGATTTTTTTTTTTTAAAAAACTCTTTATTTGTAATCTATAAAAGCCAGAATCTGTTGACACTTTGTGCAAACCAGCATGTTTCTAGCATATAGTCACAGTGTAGCCCTAGTCTAAAAATATTCTCTTTAATATTTTATAATTATTCTATTAAAGGGGTACCCTGGAGGTTTTTTTTTTTTAATTAACTAGTGTCAGAAAGTGTAATTTACTTCTATGTAACCTCTTAAGGCGACTCTGACCCCCCCCAAAACCACTTGTACCTTCGGATAGCTGCTTTTAATCCAAGATCTGTCCTTTGGTCCGTTCGGCAGGTGATGCAGTTATTGTCCAAAAAACTACTTTTAAACTTACAACCCCGTGCCCTACGGGAGTATCTGTGCCCTAACTTTGCTCCACCCCTCCGTCCCTCCTCCCCACCCTCTTCATCATTAGGAATGCCACTGGAACATTTTCTCCATGCTGAACATTTGCACAGGTGTGTTAACAATCCACCCCATGTGCCGGGCTGCCACAGGTGGGGAATAGGAGGCAATCTGCCTGGAGCATTCCTAATGATGGGGAGGGCAGGGAGGAGGGACAGATAGGTTGTGCCAGCCTAATGCACACACAATCTAGGCCACTCCCATAGGGCACGGGGCTGCCAGTTTAAAAGTTGTTTTTTAGCACAATAACTGCATCACCTGCCAAACGGACCACAGGACAGATCTTGGATTAAAAGCAGCTATCCGAAGGTACAAGCGGTTTGGGGGGGGGTCAGATTGTGGGTACAGAGTCGCTTTAATGACCACAATATGTTTATCGTTAGGGCCAAAGTAGCCTGGCACTGGACTCTTGTGCAGAATATCATGGGAACTTGCAGGTTGCATAAGAATAGGGCCCCTGCTCTAACTATCAAGAGCAAAGAAAACTTTGATCCTTCTAGTTTAACCTCTTAGATGCTGTGGTCAAATTGTGATTGTGGCTTTAGGTGGTTTTAGGACTCTGCACCCATCAGCACCAGGGTGACGCAATCTCCGGGTTGCAGATTATTTTCTATAGCATTAGGGGGCCAAATAACTGCCTCCCATGTATGCCATATATGACTACCTACATGGTTTTTCCTCCAGAAAGGCCGGTTAGGTCCCCTATCAATGTTATGTTGACAGGATAATTAACCGCACTATACTAGTAGTACGTTGTATTATATAAAGACTGCATTTCAAAGTCCCTTTGTCTCACTAATAAAAAGTTTAAAACAAGTTTTGAAAAATTTTCTTTTTTTATATGAAATACAAAAAAAATCCCAGCGCCCCTCTCCCAAAAAAATACAACTACACAATACACAATTTCTCCTTAGGTTGGGTTCACACTGCACTTTTGCTGTCCTTTTAACGGATATGTGTAATGGGAAAAAAATGGATGAAAAAAGAATGCATTTGGGTTCATTCCTTTGAATCTGTTTTTTATTGACTTCCATATTATTTATATATATATATATATATATATATATATATATATATATATATATATATATATATAGTGGTACCTTGGTTTAGGAGTAACTTGGTTTAAGAGCTCAGTTTTTCAAAATTGTGACTTTGTTTAAGAGCATTGCTTTGGTTTAAGAGCTCCCTGTTCTGGGTGGGGGGAGGGGCTTGGCCTGCATAGCGGGGTCTACAGCACTGTGCTCTGACCCAGGAAGTCTCCCTCACCTTCCAATCATTGCAGATCCACTTCAGGCTGCGGCTTACATCAGGGGACAGGACTGTGGAGGTAATCTCTTTATAGCTGTAACCCCTCTCTCCCCGGACAGAGTGCTGCTATACTGTGCTCACATCTGCCCTCCTCATTCCTTCATGCTCCGTGCAGTCTCTGTCAGCCCTTGTGTTTCCCATCCTCTCCATTACTGTACAGTAACTTATAATATCACGTATTCTGCTGTTTCTGAATGTTTATATACACTCACCGGCCACTTTATTAGGTACACCATGCTAGTAACGGGTTGGACCCCCTTTTGCCTTCAGAACTGCCTCAATTCTTCGTGGCATAGATACAACAAGGTGCTGGAAGCGTTCCTCAGAGATTTTGGTCCATATTGACATGATGGCATCACACAGTTGCCGCAGATTTGTCGGCTGCACATCCATGATGCGAATCTCCCGTTCCACCACATCCCAAAGATGCTCTATTGGATTGAGATCTGGTGACTGTGGAGGCCATTGGAGTACAGTGAACTCATTGTCATGTTCAAGAAACCAGTCTGAGATGATTCTAGCTTTATGACATGGCGCATTATCCTGCTGAAAGTAGCCATCAGATGTTGGGTACATTGTGGTCATAAAGGGATGGACATGGTCAGCAACAATACTCAGGTAGGCTGTGGCGTTGCAACGATGCTCAATTGGTACCAAGGGGCCCAAAGAGTGCCAAGAAAATATTCCCCACACCATGACACCACCACCACCAGCCTGAACCGTTGATACAAGGCAGGATGGATCCATGCTTTCATGTTGTTGACGCCAAATTCTGACCCTACCATCCGAATGTCGCAGCAGAAATCAAGATTCATCAGACCAGGCAACGTTTTTCCAATTTTCTACTGTCCAATTTCGATGAGCTTGTGCAAATTGTAGCCTCAGTTTCCTGTTCTTAGCTGAAAGGAGTGGCACCCGGTGTGCTCTTCTGCTGCTGTAGCCCATCTGCCTCAAAGTTGGAGGTACTGTGCGTTCAGAGATGCTCTTCTGCCTACCTTGGTTGTAACGGTTGGCTATTTGAGTCACTGTTGCCTTTCTATCAGCTCGAACCAGTCTGCCCATTCTCCTCTGACCTCTGGCATCAACAAGGCATTTCCGCCCACAGAACTGCCGCTCACTGGATGTTTTTTCTTTTTCGGACCATTCTCTGTAAACCCTAGAGATGGTTGTGCGTGAAAATCCCAGTAGATCAGCAGTTTCTGAAATACTCAGACCAGCCCTTCTGGCACCAACAACCATGCCACGTTCAAAGGCACTCAAATCACCTTTCTTCCCCATACTGATGCTCGGTTTGAACTGCAGGAGATTGTCTTGACCATGTCTACATGCCTAAATGCACTGAGTTGCCGCCATGTGATTGGCTGATTAGAAATTAAGTGGTAACGTGCAGTTGGACAGGTGTACCTAATAAAGTGGCCGGTGAGTGTATATTATATATTGGTGAACCTTTTTAAATCACACATAAAAAATAAAGACTCCTATATGGTAGGCTCAAATATATAAGGTCTGTATATGCATTAAGTCCTTAAACAAAACCTACAAAAGAAAACATAGAAGTGGGGGGAAACCCAAACCAAGGAAACCCTCTGACCATAGTAAATGCAGGACCAAGATATGAAAAAAAATATATATATTTTTATTGAATTTGTTCCAAAAAAACAAACTTTGTTAAAATATATTGATAAGAGCTGGAGCGTATACAGAATCCCCCGGCGTTAGACACAGCGCTGCCAGATTAAAAGTTGTTTTTAGGAGAATAACTGCATCCCCTGCCGAACGGACCCCAGGACAGGTCTTGGATTAAAAGCAGCTATCTGAAGATACAAGTGGTTTGGGGGGGACAGATTGTGGGTACAGAGTCACTTTAACTCATCTCTCCCTGTGCCTCTTCATCCTTGGATCGCTGCTTCGGGACCCCCGCTGGGTTCTTAGGTCTTCAGAGCTGACACGTCATGTCCAACCTGATACACTGGCCGCTCAGCCATGCAATGACTGGGACGAGACGCCACTCCAGTCACTGATTGGCTGAGCGGGCTGTCCATCAGCCGGGACATGTATTTTCCCCCGAGTCTTGACGTCATCACAACTCGGGGGGAAAATAATTTACAGTGGGGATCCCTAGGCCGGTCCCGCTGCTCACCGCGGGCACAGGGAGAGGTAAGTTAGGACTCTCTTTTACATTGCCCCCTGCTGGCTGCCCTTTTTTTGAAAATGGCCAAACTTCTCCTTTACTTATTTATATACATGAGCCATTTATAAAGGAGATGGGAGTTTGTGGCTTACAGACACTATCCAAATTAATTTAGCAACATGCTCTATCAAAAAGTCATCAGTGTTACTCACCACAGCCCATTCCTATGGCAAGTTCCCTCTGGCAACCACTGCCTTGGCTTCTGGCTCCACCATTTTGTTTGTTTTTCTCTGCTCCAGTGACACTTCAAGGATCTATCCAGTGACAGATGTAATGGTCACACTCTAGTGGAGATGAGTATATTCACTTGTGTGCTAGAGAAGTGACACTAGAGCATGTCAAAAAGGTTTCATGTTTTATCCATGACAGATCCATCATGATTTGTCATAGTTCATTAGGTTAGGTCCCCCGTTGATGTACAGTAGGTACGTTGGGTTTACTTTTTTTTTTTTTTACAATAAACACTTGATGGAAAAAAACCTAGAAAAATAGAAACAACCCATTTCCTTGGGTATGTTGACAATTGTGTATTTTGTGATTGCATTTTGTGAAATAAAAATCTGGCACGTCCAAAAACACAAATGGGAAGACTTTTTGGATGACTTTTCTTTTTCCATAAAAAAACTTGAAAAATAAAAATGTGGAATTTTTAAAAAATATATTTTATTTATACTGCTTCATCTGTATCCGTAAAGCAGACTATGTGGAGTAATTAAGGGCAGTGTTGTAATGAACTTTTAATTGTGATAGCTGTTAGTGTACGTCCTTAGTGTTCTTTAAACACGGAAAAAATATATGCAAATCTTATTAACCTTTGTAGCCTCTTGTGTGATTTCTAAATCTCTTAAATTGGTTATTTGCCGCTCTTCTTAGCTTTCTAGTCTCCCAATTAAAAAATAAGAGGTTTGTTTAAAAAAAAAAAAAAGTCTCAGATGCGGAATTTAATTAAATTGATGGGCATACATTTTTAATTTCTTTTTAAATTTTCAAAGAAAAATCTTTGACTATAATTCACAATAATTATTATTTAAAAGATTTGTCTTCACAACTAAGGATTTAGGATCTAGGACAAAAAGGGAAAGCAAATCCTTTTATGTCTACAGCTCCTAAACATGGCAGTTTGTTTCCACAGTAACAGACTACAAGCATACACTCTGTAGTCTGATTTCATCTGCCCCCACATCATAATAACCAATTGAATGTTAACAAGGTTAGAAAGTAATGCGTGTTCTGTAGTATGTTTGTATTTTAACAACATTTATCAACATTTGACTTGTACTTAAATGTTGCCCCTTATTTCTTTTATCAGTTTTATGAGTGGGAGCGGTAAACAATGGAGCATGTCTTACACGTAGTTATAAGGCTAGGGCTATGCAGCCATAATGGATTTGCTGTGACTGTCGGGTTGCAGCCATGTGTGGGTCGCAATGTAACCCCATTTACTGTGCTTAGCTGTAATGCAGCATTATCCAAGCATAGCTAACAGACATTCTACGGTCATGCCCAAAATTGCTGTGTAAAGTGTCCTTATTCTGGCTATGGATCGACAAACACAAGCCAATTTAGTTATCTTTTCTGTCACCGTTTCATTGTCTTTATTTGTAAGATTTTGTTTACATACTGGTATAAATGGATCATTGTGTGAGAGAAGGCCTGAATAAATATCACATATTATCCACAGGTGGGATCCCTGTACCGGAAGTGAGGAGCAGCTACCAATTCCACAAATTTGCACTTATTCAAGAGCCGTGTTACCGACGCACAGTTTCCAGTGTCTTCATTCAGCAAGCAAGAACGTCCAGCTTCTTCAGCAAATGTGAGTTGTCCAGTTTCTTTACCGTGGGCTGCTGGGATAGCTTCCTGTGACTACTGGAGTGCCTTTTTAAGGGGCAGGGGGTTGCTTGCCATAATTAGTGGGAGCACTGGGGAATCCATCTACAGCACCCACTAACAGCAGGACATGTGGTCGTATTTTGTTATTTAAGTGGCTAAGGAGGGGGGGGGGTTGTTGAAAAATGTTTGCAAAGGAAGGGGCCTCAGTAACTACTAGAGACCACCCCGGTTGTTATGACTGCTGGCTGGGCGGTTGCTGTGATTATTTACTGAAAGGGGACAGGTAGTTTCTGTGACTATTGAGCACAACATGTACTACTTGGGGGCAGGGGTACAGGGAACTCCATTTCAGCAACCGGAGGTGAGGTGGGAGTTGGCCCAAAAATTTACACTTATCTATCTTTTCATCATCAGTTTGTTGGCGCTATCAATTTAAATCGACTCTGTACCCACAATCTGACCCCCCAAACAGCTTGTACCTTCGGATAGCTGCTTTTCATCCAAGATCTGTCCTGGGGTCCGTTTGGCAGGTGATGCAGTTATTGTCCTAAAAAAAACAACTTTTAAACTTGCAGCCCTGTGTCAAATTGGTGTGGCTTAGAGTGTCTGTGCCTAAGCCTTGCGCCGCCTCTCCATCCCTCCTCCTGCCCTCCATCATTAGGAATGCCGTGGGAAGTATTTTTCCTATTTATCACCTGTGTGAACACTGCACAGGTGCCTTAACGATCCAGCACATGTGCAGTGTTCACACAATTGATGAATAGAAAAAATACTGCCATGGGGCATTCCTAATGATGAGGAGGGACATGGGGGCGGTGCAGGACTAGGGCACACACACTCTAGGCCATGCCAATTTGACACAGGGCTGCAGGTTTAACCTCTTAAGGACGGAGCCAATTTTCGTTTTTGCGTTTTCGTTTTTTCCGCCTTGTGTTTAAAAGACCATAGCACTTGCATTTTTCCACCTAGAAACCCACATGAACCCTTATTTTTTTGCGTCACTAATTGTACTTTGCAATGACAGGCTGAATTTTTGCATAAAGTACACTGCAAAACCAGGAAAAAATTCAATGTGTGGTGAAATGGAACAAAAAACGGATTTCTTTTATTTGGGCGGTATTTGTTTTTACGCCATTTGCCCGGTGGTAAAACTGACTTGTTATGCATGTTCCTCAAGTCGTTACGATTACAACGATATATAACATGTATAACTTTTATATTACGAGTCGGCCTGTTAAAAATTCAAACCATTGTTAACAAATATATGTTCCTTAAAATTGCTCCATTCCCACATTTATAACGCTTTGATCTGTGGGGCTGTGTGAGGTGTAATTTTTTGCACCATGATGTGTTCTTTCTATCGGTACCTTGATTGCGCATATACGACTTTTTGATCGCTTTTTATTATATTTTTTCTGGATTTGATGCGACCAATAATGTGCAATTTTGCACTTTGGGATTTTTTTCCGCTTACGCCGTTTACCGTGCGAGATCAGGAATGTGATTAATTAATAGTTCGGGCGATTACGCACGCGGCGACACCAAACATGTTTGTTTATTTAAAACATGGGGAAAGGGGGGTGATTAAAATTTTTATTAGGGGAGGGGGCTTTTTACTAATAACTAATAATGCCGAGTCGGGATCAGCTCCATTTTGGCGAAGACCCCGGCAGGAGTAGGATGTGTGGATCCCTCCTCCGGGACAACGTCCCGGAGGAGCGATCCACCCCACTAGACACCAAGGAAGTGCTGCATACAGTATTCGGATACAGCTGTCAACTTTGACAGCTGCATCCGATTACTGAATCGCGGCACACGGGATCGCGGCAGTTCAGAGCGGGGTCGCCGCGCGGCGCCGCTCTGAACACCTCTTGCGGACGCATGACGTACCGGTACGTCATGCGGACAGATCTTGGATTAAAAGCAGCTATCGGAAGGTACACGTGGTTAGGAGGGTGCAGATTGTGGGTACAGAGTCGCTTTAACGTCATTTTATCTCTGCTTTGATGGACAATGCCTTTGTTTTCAAAACCAAACTAGCCACATCCTTATTTTCATCTTGTCTCTGTAGCATATTGTAAATGCTCCTTTTACACACACCTGCAGAACATGGATATAACTTTTCAGATTCCCATTAGTAGAATCCTCTCAGCTGGTGGGAAGGAGACCTTAATGTGGTTAGAGAGACTGTAATGACATCCCAATGCTCGCCATGCTGTCTTCGAACAGCAGTGAACAACTAGATTTCCATTGATACTGAATACCACTGTCTTACTGTTACATGGTTATACTTTGCTTTCTTCATGTAAGCAAGCGGGTCAGTGCTTCAGTGCTGTGCAGCTTTTGTATGTACACAGTTCTGCCTCCTGTATCCTAATCTCTCCCTTCCCATTCCCTTTAAGCCTCTATTACACAGAGCTGTCGGCGCTTGCTTGTTCCTTGTTCCCCACTCGCTGCCAGTGGTATTGCAAGTTATAGAGCAGGAGGAGCAGATTCATATATAGATTTATGTTAAAAAAAAAAATTAGACTGTTTTATTCATGTACATCTCATCATTCTGGACTTGGGAGTCCAGTGGGCGGTCTTTGACAGAATTCCTTGTATGAATGAAGAGATAACTGTCAATCACGGAGTAGAAGCACCCACTAGACTCCTAAGCCTCAGATTAGCTGAGATTTACATGAAGTATGAAGTACCGGTTTTACTGAATATACATATACAGTACTTTATAAAAATTTACCCAGCCACTCCTCTTCTATAATATAATAGTGTTAGAGCAAACTGCTTGTTTCCCTTAAAATCCTAGTGGCACGTAAATCTACTGTTAAATTCTCCATATACTGGTCTGTATGTGATCTTTACGTTCCCAGAAATAATTTAAGGTATATTCTAGCCTTTGCTTCAGAAAAGAGCGGTCACAAGAACATCACTTATCTTGTAGATGTGCAAATTTATTCCCGACTTACAGAAAAACTGTGCTTTTATGTTCTATTCCCGCTCTGTAGACAGGGATGTGTGCAGGTGTCACTCCCTATCTGCGGACTGATTTTTCTTCTCGTATAGAGGGGCTCACGAACTCCCAGTTGGTTGTTACATGCGGTCACTAGGTCAAGAGTAGTTGTTAGGAAATAATTCCTGCAATCCTTTATATCTCTGTACTATAGAGGGTGTCCTGTTTTTTTTTTTTTTTTCAATGATTTTGCAATTACTCTGCTCTTGTACCTCCGCCAACCCGTTCCACTCGGTCAGCAAGTAATACCCCACATCAGAAGTAAGCCTGTCTTCCCTGTGACTGACTGCTCGGTAGGTGACAGATTCATTGCCTTGCTGTTAAAATGCATTTTGATTTTATTTTTCTTCCCCTTCCCGCAGGTTATAGGAAAGGGATGTAGAACAAATGGGCAGGAAACGTGACATAAATCAGCAATGGAGGCTTTTTAAATGTGAACACTTTGCAAATCTTACCTAACCTTTTGTAAAGACAAATGTTTCATTGTCCTTCCTATCTATCGCATAGTCGTGGTATTTGACTATACAGTATGGGGCGGCACAATTACCTTTTCTTACCATGCTATCACTTTACTTCTTTGCAATGCTTATGGCCTTTTCTTTGCCCATTAAAGCTGCAATATAACACCCATCGTCCTGTAGACAATCTTCTAAATGTAACGTGACTTATTACATTCCCATTACTCACTATAACAAGTTGCATAGTAACAGTCACTGATAGGGAAACTGATAAGCCACAGTGACTATCTGCGTGTTTGAGTAAAAGATGGAGATCCTTGGAAAAAAAAAATCCCTATGTGGCTTCTGTTTCATTTCCCTGGTGAACCATGCAGTGACATTTTTATTCTTATAAATGCAAAGCAGAGACCCAATAATCTCCCTTCCTTCCTGTTATTCAGCTTTTTCTATGATTACTACATCAACCTGTATGATAGATTACTTTTATTTAATGTCTTTTTTTTTTTTTTTTTTTCCCCACTCCCTTTTTGAGTGCACAATAACGGAGAATATGCGAGTCCTAATATTCAGGTTCCTGTGATATGGTGCATGGCTGCCCCTTAGTGGCTACATCAGGTATATGCAGTAGTGAACACAGATTTCCGCTAGATTATATATACAGGGAAAACTCCAATGTACACAGTAGATTGGTCTTTATGGAGGTAAAAAAAAGGTATACAGACTGTAGTACTGTATGTAATGGAGTCAGATTATGTATAGGAAACATATAATTACTGATATTGATAAAGGTATCCAAAGACGTGAATTTGATCATTTGTTGAATTACTGGTTCCCACTATCGTACCCCCCCCCCCCCCCTTTCATGTTCCCCAGCATAGCTCTGTATATCATTCCTGCTCCCCTACATGGCTTCCCTTCTCTTTCCTGGTGCCCAACATGGACTGAATTTCGTTGCTGGTCCCTACTGTGAATCCTTTATCCCCTGGCCCCTGGCATTGGCCCTTACTCATTTCTAGTCCCCAGCATGTCTCTCCTCCTTATTTCAGGTCTTTCCTATGGCTCTCCTGTCGTTCCTGGTCTCCAGCATGGTTTCTCTCAAGCTGACACAAACTCTAAGCAAATTCAGCCAAACCCACCAACTTGGACAGTTGTCCAATGTGTTTGGCAGTCATCTAACTTTCCCCATTCTTGGTCCCCAGCATTGTTCCCCTCTTCTTTTTAAATCACAGTATGGCTAAGCCCCCTGCAGGGGGGACCCATGATGGCTGCCATCTAATTCTTTCTTCTCCTTCATCCCTGATGTCTAAGTGGGGGTCTGCAGGTTCCTTTGTTCAACTGTTGCGTTGGTTATGACAGCCTCCTATCCCTCCAATCCTATGACACTTGGTGGTACATCAACTGCTATGTTCACACCCAATGGGATCCCACCTGCCTCAATGTGTCACGCACCCTTACCCTTTGGTTTTTTAAGTTGCGCAAATCTGTACAGGGAAAAAAAAACACATAAAAATAAATGATGGGGTGGGGGTGCCTTGTCAGAGGGGTGGTCTTCTTGGCAGATTTCCCTGCACGAAAGATGGCATACTCCCCTCTCCAATTCCTCCTTCCCCACAGTCGCTGTTTTCCTCTTCCTTTTAACCCCTTTAACTGATAAGCTATAGAAGTGAGATTCCTTTTTTTTTCTTCCTTTCAAAAAAAAAAAAAAAAGCAAAGCAAACTGTAACCAAAGGCGTTAATAGCTGTCTCGCGGACGCATTTCTTATGTGTAAACAGCATTAGACTCTTGGAAACCCTGCTGTTACAATCTGTTACTTGAAGACTTTAGCATCTGGAGATATTAGGCTAAATTAGTTTTTCAAGTACAAAACATAGACTATATCTTTATAGATTGCAGCAATAAATTATTTCCCCCAGTTTTCTTTTTTCTTTAGGTTTTTTTTTTCCATTTTATTTTGATTGTCAATACCTTTTTGCCCAGAACCTCCCATTGCTCCATTGCTGCTATATACAGGCTGCCTATATTAGGATGCAGGACAAATATTTGTTAGGCAGAGAACCAGCTGATATAAACAGATGCATTGCCAGAGGAGGCATAGCAAACTGAACAAGGAGGCAGCTGTAAATGAGGGAACCTGCGTTGAAATGTTAACATAGTGTTTAGTCAGTGGCACGTGAAGATAATGAATATAAGATGTCTCTGTAGTAGGCCGCTTCCACAATGTATTTAGGCTATAGACACGCACAGCGGTGATGGTTTGCCACAATTCTTCATCGTCGCTGGTCTCCTCTAATGTCAGATGACCTCCTTGGCACCATGCACTTTATGGTTACAGTGCTGAAAGTGTGCAGATGCGGACCAGCGCAGATGTACAGGGTAAACCTATGCCCGTGGCCTTGCTTGTACAAGCATGTGATTGACAAGCACCTTCCTGCAACAATGACTGAGAATAGAAAGAACTTCCATCATGGCCATTTAATTCCTTAAATGTTGGGGACAGTGTTCACAACTAGAGTTGGGCAAACTTGGAGCATGCTGTATCCATGTTTTCCAGGACTTCCTAGGCCTGCATCCAACTTTAGCAGCCACCGCTAATCAAATGCTGCATGCTCAAGTTCAGACGAACCCTTGCATGCTCGAATTTTGCACAACTTTTTCGCATCTATCTTATAGTGACGTCAACAAAGAGAAGGGCTTTTTAACATTCGATCACCAACCCCTGCAGCTGAACATGGCCACCAGGTACCTAAGGCTGTCACATGTAGATGAATGTATGGCAATAGTGCATAGATTAGATTACAGCGCATTACATGAGATGACTTAAAACGCAATATGCTGAACCAGAATTCAAGAAATGCTTCTGAGCATGCTCAGTGACTTTAGTAGAGGTTACTCTTAAGAGAGAGGGCTATTGTGTGTACCTCTGTTATCTATATACTGTTGTCACCTCTTACTGTAATCCTGTCTATGATGATAAGGAGGGCACTGGGTGGAAATGACCCGTACAGAACAGGAAGACTCAGCTTATTTTTAAGCCAAGTGGCTAAAATGCAAGTTCTCAGGATTGTTGTACAGTATACGTAATAAAATGGAAAATTTGGAGAAAAGAAAATGTTCATTATAAAATTCTAAATTAAACAATACAATTAAACAATAGGTCACTTTTTGATTTTAAAAGAGTTGTTCCATAATAACATGTTATCCCCATTGTCAGAATAGGGAATAACTATCTGAATGGGAAGAGTTTGACTGCTGGGACCCAAGTCTCCCATGGTAAAGGAGCAGCAGTCTTGTGTGTGCACCACCACCCTATTCATTCTCTATGGGAGATGACCAAGTTCATCATTCTACTCTAACCAGCAGCTCTTGAATATGGAGCAGTAAGGCCATTCTCACAGGAGACTCTGGTCCTTGTTCTTGAGGTTGTTTAGGTCCCAAAAATAAGGGATCATTCAGGATTATAAAACACATACAGTAGCTGCTTTGTTCCAGAAACAGCATTACCCTTGTCCTTAATTCGGGTATGGTATTGGGGCTCAGTTCTGTTAAAGTGAATGGAGCAGACCTGTAATACCACACACAACCTAAGGACAAGTACGGCGCTGTTTTTGGAGGAAGGGAGCTATGTGTTTTCTAATCTATGGTAACCCATTTTAAAGTGTTACCGTCAATGTAAAAATAGTGAAGAAAAAGTGAGAAAAAGTTTTGATTTTTGCGAAACTTGGTGGAACCAAACTTTTACTATTTAATGGATGATTTTTGTCAGATCTATAAAATATACTAGAAAATACTGACTCTCACAGCCATTGTCCTCGGTTAGTGCAGGCATTGGTTTACATTTCTATTAAACTTTACGCTGGAATAAAAACATGTACAGCTCCCCGTGAAGACCTGTTCTAAGGTAATGGCAGAATAGATGGGATTAGATGTTTGCAGACGCTGTAAGGAAGCGGTAACTTGTAAGCATGTGTGCGAAAACCCCAGGCAGTATATTTCAAGGTAAGATATAAAAGATTGAAAACCTTTGAAAGATCAATGTGAGTGTTACACTATCAAAGACAAGGCTCAAGATGAGAGGCATCAAGAAAATTACACTTTTTTTTTTTTTTTTTCCTTCCAGTAAGTTAGAAAGTCGGTAACTTTAGAGCAGTAGTGCAGGTAGATGATCAGACAGATTGTGATATGTCATACGTCGCATTATGTCAGTAGTCCTTAGCCTATTGTGGGCTGTAGGCCTCTTAAAGTGACAGTAAATAGTGAGCTACTCTGTGTAGTGTCCGCACTAGAGATGAGTGCGACTCGAGCATTTAAATACCGGTGACTGACAAAGTTGAATGCGGCCCTAGGGACCCCTGGAAAACATGGATACAGCCATAGGCCGGAGGTTGTATCTGTGGTTTCCTGGAGTCCCTAGTGCATCTAACTTCTTTAGCCACTCGTATTCAAATGCCAAATGATCTGTCCCAAGCATGCTGGAGTCACGCTCCTCTCTAATCGCCAATCCTGCCAGTCAGTAGCCCCATACACGTAGTTATTACATGTCCATGAAGGGGCCATGATCCATGCCACTGTAAATACTGGCAAGCCCTATGGACAGGATTATCAATGTGCAAATGAGGCCTGAATGTGCCGGCTACAATTCATGTTCCAAACTGCTGACACTGTTAGTCAAGGCGACACATGGTACCTTTCATATATGTGTCTGTATATCTGGGAACATTATTCATTGGAAAAAGCTCTTATACAGTTTGTACAAGAGAATCAAAGCATTTCTATGTTCTGGAAGCACTGACTGATATATGATGGGTACCATGTGCCTCCTTGCTCTATCTAACAGTGTCCGCAGTGAACGTGAATTACAACTGACAGATTCCCTTTAATAACAACATAGATATGCGAGTGCGTTATGTTCATCTGGATCTAAGCTGATGTGGTGCAATTGATATCTGCCACATAGAGGTTTTTGCCTTTTTCTGGATCAACACAGTAGGGTTTCTTTGGGTTGAACCTTATGGACTCTTATCTTCTTTTAACCTTGTTAACATGTTACGATGTACATTTCTGTCCCTTCTACATCTTTGTGTGTGTCTGTGATCCTTCAACTAATCCCCATTTACTAAGTACCTTTTACAGAGATGAAGCATTTCATATTTCCTTAAAGGAGACGTCCAGGGAAAATGTTTATTAAAGTATTGTATTGCCCCCCAAAAGTTACAAATCACCAATATACACTTATTATGGAAAATGTTTATAAAAAGCTTTTTCCCCTGCACTTACTACTGCATCAAGGCTTCACTTCCTGGATAAAATGGTGATGTCACGACCTGACTCCCAGAGCTGTGCAGGCTGTGGCTGCTGGAGAGGATGATGGCAGGGGGACACTGAGGGACACCGGGCACTGGAGGGACACTGAGCATCCCTCTGCCATCATCCTCTCCAGCAGCCACAGCCCGCACAGCTCTGGGAGTCGGGTCGTGACGTCACCATTTTAACCAAGAAGTGAAGCCTTGATGCAGTAGTAAGTGCAGGGAAAAAGCACTTTAAAAGCATTTCCCGTAATAAGTGTATATTGGTGATTTGTATAACTTTTCGGGGGCAATACAATACTTTAATAAAAATTTACCCCGGACTTCTTTAACCCCTTAGCGACCCATGACGTATCTGATACGTCATGGCGCCGCGGGGGGTGTTCAGAGCGGGGTCCCGCCGGGACCCCGCTCTGAACGGCGCTGATCCCGTTGCCGCGCCGGCTAATTAAGCACTTCAATGCAGCTGTCAAACCTGACAGCTGCATTGAAGTGCTTTATGCACACTATCCCTGGTGTCTAGTGGGTCGGATCTCCCCCCCGCGATGCGATCGCGGGGGGGAGATCCGTTCTTCTGCCCGTGCCGGGCCTCAGCGTCGGAATGACGCTGATCCCGGCTTGGCAATAGATTGCTATGGCCTGCAGCAGGCCATAGCAATCTATGACCGATCTGATGGATCTTTGCTGTGTATGTACACAGCATT
Source organism: Dendropsophus ebraccatus (assembly GCF_027789765.1). NCBI lineage: Eukaryota > Metazoa > Chordata > Amphibia > Anura > Hylidae > Dendropsophus > Dendropsophus ebraccatus. The sequence continues at coordinate 37,186,750 of NC_091468.1, forward strand.
GATCTCTATGAGAGATCAGTGCTGTCTATATACAAGTCCCCCAGGGGGGCTTCTAGTTACAGTAAAAAAAAAAGTAAAAAAGTGTTTTTATTAATAAAAAATCCCCTCCCCTAATAAAAGTCCAAATCACCCCCCTTTTCCCATTTTATAAATATAAATCAATAAATAAACATATTTAGTATCGCCGCGCGCGTAATCGCCCGAACTATTAATTAACCACATTCCTGATCTCGCACGGTAAACGGCGTCAGCGCAAAAAAATTCCAAAGTGCAAAATTGCGCATTTTTGGTCGCATCAAATCCAGAAAAAATGTAATAAAAAACTATCAAAAAGTCGTATATGCGCAATCAAGGTACCGATAGAAAGAACACATAATGGCGCAAAAACTGACACCTCACACAGCCCCATAGACCAAAGGATAAAAGCGCTATAAGCCTGGGAATAGAGCGATTTTAAGGAACGTATATTTGTTAACAATGGTTTGAATTTTTTACAGGCCATCCGATACAATATAAGTTATACATGTTATATATCATAGTAATCGTAACGACTTGAGGAACATGCATAACAAGTCAGTTTTACCATAGGACGGACGGCGTAAATGCAAAACTCCCCGAAATCAAAGCAAATTTGTTTTTTTTTTCAATTTGACAGCGCAAATGATTTTTTCCGGTTTCGCAGCATATGTTATGGAAAAATAATGCCGGTCATTGCAAAGTACAATTGGTTTCGCAAAAAATAAGCGCTCATATACGTCTCTAGGTGAAAAAATGCAAGCGCTATGGACTTTTAAACTTAAAATGGAATAAGCAAAAGCGCAAAAATGAAAATAGGCTTTGACCTTAATTGGTTAAAGGATCTCTTCAGTCATAGAAGCATATTTTTTTGTCATATACAGGGATGTCAGCTCAACACAAGTAACTTTTTTTTTTTTTTTTTTTTTTTTTTTTTTTTTTTTAAATCCTTTTTTATGTTTAAAACGATGAGAGAACCTGATGTTATTTGCAAGTACAATACTTTTCAAATGGAGTCTTGCTGGGCTCTTGCATTGTCACCCAATTATTTTGTACTCTTCATTGTGGTATAATAGCGTACATTCAGAAAATAATGGAATCTGTAAGTGTTTGGTCTGGCACGGGGCCCTGCATCTGCATTATTATTGCTTCTTGTCACTCTTGATTTCTACAGTCTGTAACCGGCTTTAATATAGCGCCTAAACCTCGCCCTTTTGTTTTCTTTTAACCTTGAGAAAATTGGTTTCCTTTTTTACAAACCTGATGAGCAATCTGAGATGTGGTCTTACATAAGGAGCTGCAAGTAGTATTGTGCAATCATCTATATAGATCAACTATAAAAGAGAGATGATTCTGAAACACAATGCAGACCAATAAAATAAAAAAAGCTCAAAATTCAATACTGTATTTTCCTGCGTATAAGACTACTTTTTAACCCAGTAAAATCTTCTAAAAAATCAGGGGTCGTCTTATACGCCGGGTGTCGTCTTATAGGGAGGGTGCTGAAAAACTTCGGAACCAGACTGAAGAATCTGCGGTCTCCACTAGTGATGAGCGAATACTGTTCGATCGAATAGTAAGGTATTTGATCTATCGAATATTATCGAATAGTTCGCCGAATATTCAAAAAATATTCGATAAGCGTTCAAATCCCCAAGCTTCCGGTTTTTACATCCAAGTGGTCGAATAGATGTTTTTCAATAATCGAATACTTGTTCCCATAGACTTTAATGGGATCGAATATTCGGGAGATATTCGTACGAATATCGAATATTCGAATATTTCACTATTTGCTCTTCACTAGCCTTCACATAAAGTGGGTACTAAAAAAACGGTTGCATCTCCACCGCATGCAGTGCCTGTATGAAGGGCAGAGCAAGCTGCAGACGTCCGGGGTATGGAAAAAAGAGATACGGTAGAGCGACGCTGTGCCCAGAAAAACACATCTTTCACCTGTCTGGCCATCCTTGTATCCTACTGGTATACTATACCTCCTTCTCTGCCTCTCAGATCTCACTGCTATCTGATGTTTTTTTGTTAATTGTTATTTGGTGTGCGTTGGAAGGCGGTAGTCTTATACGGCGAGTATATCTCAAACTCTATATTATAATTGGAAAAGTTGGGGGTCGTCTTATACGCCCAGTCATCTTATAGGCTGGAAAATGCTGTAAAAAGAAAATATTGCCACTGATTGCTGTATTTCAAAATAATGCTTTTAGGACAATGGGAAAATATTTGGTTGCTTGATCTCTGGCTGGGAGGCAGCAATCTTCTGTAAAAGATAGACCAGACAAGCTAACTTTCTCTTATGTACAGTCAGCAATAAATAGGAAGCTGAAGTAGCAAAAAAAGATTTTTTTATTTTTTGACTTTGCCATGTTTTGGTGAAACATACAGTAAATGTTATCAGGCTTTTTATTAAGAACCATCGGATTTGTAGAACCCCTAACAATGTAATCGGCTCTGTAGGGATCATTGACTACAATATCATGAAGTATAGAAACCTGCACATGTACTATGTTTACTACTCTGCTATCATATTAATCAACTTTTATTCATAGTCCCTTCTATTTTCTAGCTATTGTCCTGTCTTTTTCCTAAATCTCGGTTGTTTTTTTACATTGCAGTGACTGCAAATGAACTATGGAAAGGAGTGTTGGCGGAGACTGGTGGTGGCGCTCGAAAGGGGAGAGGTAAAAGAACCAAGAAAAGAATAAAAAGAAATCTTAATATCGGACAAAACATTGGAGATGGTAAGTCCTTTAATTGAATGTTTATTGTGTTTTTTGCATCCCCCCCCCTCCCCTTAAAGTGTTCCTGTCATTTGCAACGAGACAGGGTTTGGGTGTTTAGGCACCCACCAATTGCTAGATAGAGCCAGGAGCTCTGTGACATGTCACACTTTCACAGATGATAGGGAAACTTTTGAACAAGTGTGGAGAGAAGCTTGTGGCTGAGTGCTTCTATCTCACACTCTGAGACCGAATTGTGTCATGTGGAGGGACTGTACTCAGCATGCAGCTTTTTCTAGCAACCAGTCTGAACATTCATATCCATCTGATGGTTTTTTACGATTTTTTTGGTTTTATTTTGACAATACCGATTTTGAAGTTCTTTTAGCCTAACAAATAATCCATACTGATCGTAACCTAAAGCTTTTCTTCTTTCTATTTTTAGGGAAATTTGGATATCTTTGGCCAGGGCTGAATACCCCTGTATTAGCAAGTGGAAAAACACAGGCCATAGCAAAAAGGGATCAGGAACAGCTAGATGCAATGCAAGCCAAAATACTGCAGGAAAGAGATGATTTTGAGAAGAAACGAAAGACGAGAGTAAAGCGAGAAAGAGGATGGACTGGCCAAAGCTGGGGAGGAGTCAGTATTGGGCATCCGGATCCCGGCCCCAATGGAGGTAATCCTCATATTCACAATTCTTGTACAGTTTCAAGAAATTTGAGAAATATATTTCAAGACAGTTACCTGTTCTTTTCCAAATTTTCTACAGTTTCGATAGGCTTTTCTTTCTGTTGGAATTTCTATAAGAAGTTTGGGGTCATTGGGGGTAATATTTTATTGTGTGTGTCTCTAATAGTAGTTTGTACTTAAGTATAAAAGTAAATGCTTTAAAGCGTTGCCATCACTAAAAAAAAAAAAACTGACAGGTCACACAGATGTCAAAAGTTTTGATTGGTTGAGGCCTGGGTATTTAAAGGACAACTCCCACAAAAATTTTTTTTTGCTCATTTAACACACATTACAAAGTTATATAACTTTGTAATGTGGTTAAATACCCGGCCTGGCCCCCTTCCCCCACTTTCGGACCCCCGACCCCCCACCCCGGAAGTTAAGGAATGTATACATTACCTATTACGATCGTCACGGTCCTCTTCTCCAGGGCGGCATCTGGTGACGACGACGTCAGAGCCGAGGGGCGGTCCGGGTCTTCTTCCTCCTCGGCGTCTTCATGCAAAGTGAATGGGGATGAAAAGGCTGCTGGTGCACATGCGCACCAGCAGCCTTTTCATTGGCTGGAGCGCATCACATGGCTTCCAGCTTGCTCAGCCCTGATTGGCTGAGCTTGCTGGAAGCCATGTGATGCGCTCCAGCCAATGAAAAGGCTGCCGGTGCGCAAGCGCACTGGCAGCCTTTTCCATCCCCTGGACCCGGAAGTCGGAGACATCGCTGGATGGCGGACAGCGGCGACGGAGAGGCGGACGGCGGGCGAATCGAGTGGCGATCGTCACCGGAGAGATGGTGAGTATGGTGTCTGTGTGTGTCTGTGTTTTTTTTTTTTGGGGGGTCCCGCGGGAGTTGTCCTTTAAAGGAGACTCCGGCAAAAATCTTTTTCTTTCAAATCAACTGGTTTCAGAAAGTTATATAGATTTGTAATTTACTTCTATTTAAAAATATTAGGTCTTTCCATACTTATTAGCTGCTGTATGTCCTGCCGAAAGTGGTGTTTTATTTTGTCTGACACAGTGCTCTCTGCTGCCACCTCTTTCCATGTCAGGAACTGTCCAGAGCAGGAGAGGTTTTCTATGGGTATTTTCTACTACTTTGGACAGTTCCTGGCATGGACAGAGGTGGCAGCAGAGAGCACTGTCTAAGACTGGAAAGAATACACCACTTCCTGCAGGACATACAGCAGCTAAGAAGCACTGGAAGACTTGAGATTTTTAAATAGAATTACAAATCTATATAACTTTCTGTTGGTTTGAAAGTTTAAGTTCCCCCTAATCTGTAGAGAGTGAACCTCACTGTGCTAGACATCAGTTGTCTTCTTAAAACTGGTACAATGGCTTATTTGGGGATCATTTTGAGGCATTTCCTTGAGGTTACAAATGGTCATACTGTCATGTTTCAGCAGGACACGTCTTCTGAAGTAGACCAGCCACATCCACTCTACGAACCTGAGTGACAACCCTAGTAGGATCTGTAGTGGTGGCCAGATTTATTTAGCCTTCACATTTACCTGACGGCAGAGGACAGCTCTATGTCCTTCTTATATATGAGCAAGAAGAACAATCTATAGCTGTGTATGCCCTTATACAGTATTATTTCAATGCCAAAATAAAAGGGATATTACAAATCAATATCAATAGTTCAACAAAGCATAAAATGTACGTGTGTGCTCACGGTGTAATCTTTTCCAAATATCACGCACACACACACACACACACACACACACACACACAAAAAAACCTTTCAAATCAACTGGTCCCAGCAAGTGCCAGAGATTTATAATTTATTTCTATTAAAAATATATCAAGTCTTCTAGTACTTATCAGTGCAGGAAGTGGTGTATTCTTTCCAGTCAGACACAGTGCTCTTTGCTGCCACCTCTGACTGTGACAGCAACTGTCCAAAACAGTAGCAAATCTTATAGAAAACTTCTCCTGCTCTCCAGACTGGAAAGAATACACCACTTCCTGTAGGACATACAGCAGCTGATAAGTACTTGAGATTTTTTTAATAGAAGTAAATTACAAATTGTTGATGAACTTCTCCTTTAATATTGCAATATTGTAAATGCTTGTTTAAGTACATAAATATGTCCTCCAAAGAACCCCATAGAGATTGCCACCATTTATTGCGTCCATTAATTACCAATGATAAGGCAGATGGAAATGATTCTTGTGATTTAGGAATAATCATAGGGGAGACAAAGACCTTCAGCCAGTCATCCGCATCGCTCTGTAATGTACTTCCTATTCACCTGTCCAGAATAATAAGAAAACAATCTGTCAGCTTCTTTTCCCTTGGTTCTTTTTGCCTTTATGTTACATTGTACTGTTCCTTCTGTAAAAAGGTCAAAACAAGAAAACATTTACTGCCGTTCTGTGATATTTCAGTTGTGCCCGTGTCTCGACTTCTGTTTAGGGCAAAAGGTAATATCTATCTCAGTAGCTAAAGCTTGGAGAGTGCCCAACAAATTATTTTACAGTAATAACTTTTATTTTGTAGGGTAGAAAAAGGGTGGGTGTACGGGAAGAACTTTAAAGGAGTAATTTGTTGCTGCCCGTGGTGAGACTAACAGTTCCTTCCATACTTGTACTAATCTATTCAGTCTTCTTCACCCAGTTCTGAGCTGCTGTTTTCTGTTGAAGACAAAGAAATCTGTGTCTGATCTTTTCTCTCCTCCTCCCCCTCCTCACTCCTCCCTTTCGTGACAGCTCATGCAAATAAGTCCTGGGCAGGCTTTATCTGCAACCTTGTAACTTCTTTGTAATGCTGGGAGGGTTATTCTGAGGCCAAGTTGCTGATGAACTCACTGTGATTATCCCACCCAGCATTACAAAATTGTAGATGGGCACTTTTTTAAATCAGCTATACCGTAAGGAAGGAGGGGGAGATAGAGAGAAAAGCTCACACACAGTTTTTTGTGTCTTCAGCAGAAAGCAGCAGCTCAGAACTGGGGGAAGGAGACTGAATAGATGATAAATATTCAATGGTTAGTCTCACTATGGCAAGCAACATATGAAAAGTTATGTTTAAGCAGAATACCACTTTAGGCTAGGTTCACACACACTATATTTGCTCAGTATTATGGTGAGTATTTTGTAATACAAAACCAGGACTGGATTGAAAATACAGAAAGGCTACGTTCACACACTGGTAAAATTTAGAGGATGGCCGTCATTTAACAGCCAATTACAGCTATTATTTCAAAACAATGGCAGTTATTTGTCATTAACTGACGGCCATCCACTAAATTTAAACAGTGTGTGAACATAGCCTTTCTGTGTTTTATATCCACTCCCGATTTTGGTTACAAAATACTGCCCAAAATACTGTGTGTGAACATAGCCTTAAAGGGTATTCCCATCTTGGTTAATCGTAACTTAAATATAGGAATACCTGATATAATGTGTCAGAAAGCCACGTGGCCTTCTCTATGCTGGTTCAATCACTTTTGAGCATAGCTTAGCTGCTGTATTCTTATAGGTATGGGTTTGAGGAAGGTGGGTGGGGGGGGGGGTTGGACCTCCACCTATCAGGCATTAGAGTAGGATGATTTAGTGGGTATAAAGATCTAGAGGTGTAGAGGCTTAGAACACAGATGTCAAACTGCAGCCCTCCAGCTGTTGCAATACTACCGTTCCCGTCATGCAGGGACAGCTAAAGCTTAGGCTTTCTGTCCGGGTGTGATGGGAATTGTAGTCTTGCAACAGCTGCAGGGCCATGACTGTGCCACCCCTGGTTTTGAAGCTAATACAACCTACCGTGGTTGGGATCAGAGCTAACTGTGATCTTGGCTGCTCAGCCTACTTGATAACTCAGTCAATAGCAACTGCAGCATCTAGGGGGTTAAATGGAGAATCATTTGTCTATGGGTTGGGTCTGGTGGACGGTTGTGCCATCGGGAGAGAGCAGCCATGTTTTTCAGTCCTGCCCCACTTTTAAATGCATTGATAAGCAGAGAATTGGGCTAATAAAGATTGTAATGGATGGGTTAAATAGAGATGGATGTATTAAAGTATAGTAGCAATGCTAAGGTGATGTGCAGAAGATACTATTTCTAAGTGTCCTCAGGTGTGAATGGGACCCTAGACATCTGCAGGAATTCAGTGCCATTTACAATACCTATAAGCCATCAACATTAAATAAAAATAAAAAAATAAAAAGTAATAAAAAAAAATGTTCTCCATTTAGTATCTTACACCATTACTTTATAACTATGCATTTTTTTTTCTTATTCCCCTCAGAAACATATGAGAACTTTGACTGCAGAGTGATTGAGGTAAGTTTTATTTCTTTGCAAGTATGCTACTAATGGGATAGCAAATTAAATGTAGCGGTGACATTCCATTCACTTCATTTCATATATCAACTTTATGGTGGTGGAATTGTTCTGTATGAGGAAAGTCTGAAACAATGCACAGCAAGATAGAGCATTCTCTATGTTAATGGATGACTTATCAGCTGAGCTACATAGATAATACCCAGCCGAGACAGCCGCCAGTGACTTTGCAAAGGGCAAGAAGAACTTGGAAAAAGTTCTGAGTTATTTGTAATGGCTTGCTTCATAAAAGTTATATAAAATGCCGTTTGCGTTAAACAGTCCATGGTGGCTTTTTAGCGTTAGGATTTTCCAGTAATTTTATTTTAATAGCTTTGTCAGAGAACAAGAGTTAGTATCTCTGTAAGTGAAATATTAACAGTGTAGCCCCCATTGATCCAGTCAGTGGTGATGTAAATCTATCATCGCCATCTTTGTGTAGAAGACAATAGACTAGAGTGAGATACAAAAACTTTTGTTTTTTTATTCTACCGTATTTTTCGGACTATAAGGCGCACTTAAAATACTATGATTTTCTAAGAAATTGTAAGTGCGCCTTATAGTCCGGTGCGCCTTATATGTGGACCGGGACAGCTCCGGCCTCCATGGCACAGATAGACACAGCACAGCGCAGCGCTCCCTCACCTGGACTCCTGTGCTGTCCCGCTCTCTCCAGACGGGGCTGAGCGCTGCTGTGCTGAGGTGTCTGCATTCCGAAGGGGAGGGGGAGCCCGAGTGGAGGCAGAGGGAAACTAAGGCCCTGTTCTCACTGAGGAAAGGTAGCGGAATTCCACGGCGGACAATTCCGTCGCGGAATTCCGCTACCTTTCCTCAGTGGGAACGGGGCCTAATGCTGCGGCTCTGCGGTAAGCTCGGCAAGGGTCCGGGGGAGACTGTATTTGCAGGCAGGCTGTTCTGTCAGGCACTCTTACCTGTCAGATGAGGGAAGAGTATGGGCTGCCATGGGCTCCCTGCGTGTCCCCGCTGATGCTGTGTGTGACGGAGCAGTCTGCCACACCGCTCCGCCGCCGGCATATGAGCAGGAGGGAGAGGGAGCCGCAGGGACTCCGGCGCCACGTTGCTTTGACCGGGCAGAGGGGAGAGAGGCTTCCAGCTTCCTCTGTGCAGCTTCCTCCGCCGCTCGCCTGGATCAATGAAGGGTTTAGAGTAAAATAAAGCCTTGCTGTGCAGTACAGCAGCCGTTCGAAGCGGGAGCTCGGCCAGGACACAGCCGCTCTCCTCAGTGGCTAAACCACGCCCCCTCTCTCCCACTGTCCCGCTCTACCTGCTCTGAGGCTCCTAACTATGGTGGCCACAATGCTCCATGCAGAATTCTGACAACGGGATTCGCTGGCAGAATTCTGCCTATCCTGCATGGTGCATTAGGGCCACCATAGTTAGATTCCTCAGTACTGTGACATAAGGAGCTTCAGTAAGTACTGTGACAGGTGACAGGTGACTTACAGCAGACCCCAAAAATGCCTCCTGTTAAAAGACATGCTTATAATGCTGATTTTAAGCTTAAAGCAATAAGCTATGCAGCAGAGCATGGAAATAGAGCAGCTGCAAGGGAATTTAACATTAATGAATCTATGGTGCGTAACTGGAGGAAACAAAAAGATGCCCTACGCCAGGTAAAGAAGAGCACACTGAGTTTCAGAGGACACAAAGCAAGATGGCCACATTTGGAGGATAAAGTAGAACAGTGGGTTATCGAACAGAGAACCGCAGGGAGAAGTGTCTCCACTGTCTCTATCCGACTCAAAGCCACAGCGTTAGCACGCGACATGGAGATCAAGGACTTTCAAGGAGGTCCTTCATGGTGCTTTCGTTTTATGAAAAGGCGTAATCTCTCCATCCGCGCCAGAACAACTGTCTGCCAGCAACTGCCAAAGGATTATGAAGAGAAGCTGGCCATCACTAACATGGATGAGGTACCCCTCACTTTCGACATCCCTGTACAACGTACTGTTGAGAGAACAGGGACCAGTACAGTATCTATACGTACCACAGGACACGAGAAGTCTTCTTTCACTGTAGTCCTCGCCTGTCAGGCTAATGGACAGAAGTTACCACCCATGGTCATTTTCAAGAGGAAGACTTTGCCAAAAGAAAAGCTTCCTGCTGGTGTCATCGTCAAGGCTAACCCAAAGGGCTGGATGGACGAGGAGAAGATGAGTGAGTGGCTAAAGGAGGTCTACGTCAAGAGACCGGATGGCTTTTTTCACAAATCCCCATCCCTATTGGTCTGTGACTCCATGCGCGCCCATGTGACCGATGCTGTCAAAGCCCAAGTGAAGAAAACTAACTCGGAGCTTGCCGTCATTCCAGGTGGATTAACCAAAGAGCTCCAGCCGCTAGATATCGGCATTAATAGGTCATTTAAAGTTAAATTGCGAGCTGCATGGGAGCATTGGATGACAGAAGGTGACCACACATTCACCAACACAGGGAGGCAACGCCGGGCAAGTTATGCTACTATGTGCAAATGGATCGTGGATGCCTGGGAGAAGGTATCGGTCTCCAGTGTCACCTGAGCTTTCAGGAAGGCTAGAATCATCACTGAAGAGCTAAGCAGCAACGAGACCGACTCAGATGATGATGATGATGAGGGGGACCAGAGAATGCTTGATGCCGAAATCGCCCAACTGTTAAACTCCGACACTGAAGATGAAGAATTTGATGGATTTGTAGTGGAGGAATGAATTGAGAATATACCGCAAGTGTACTGATTTACAGTTACAACTAAACAAGTTGTCAGTTAGTGTTAAAAAGTTAAATAAAGTACGGTATGATTTACGGTCTGAGTTTTGTTTCATTTAAAGAGAATCAGCATCAGATGCACATTATTGCCATAATTTTTTTTTTTTTTTTGTATGATCGTTTTTCGTTTGTTCAAACTAGATGCGGTGCGCCTTATAGTCCGGTGCGCCTTATAGTCCGGTGCGCCTTATAGTCCGGTGCGCCTTATCGTCCGGTGCGCCTTATATATGAACCTAGATGGCTTAGCAGGCTAAAATTGAAGGTGCGCCTTATAGTCCGAAAAATACGGTAATCTGTTTCTATTTTCTGGCTGGCATTTTTTTTTCATTTTTTTTGTACATTGTTATGGGGGCTGCCATGTTGCCTCAGCTGTTTTTAACAGCATTAAGTGACGTGCTTTACAGCAAGGACGACAATAGACAGACTTTGTCCCTTTGCGTTGAATGCGAGACATTACTGAGGTCTCTCTGCGACCTGTAAAGAGCTATTATATCTACTGGTGTCACATGCCCTCAAGGCTGTAAAAATCGCCTTAAAGCACCCTCCTCTTATTACTACAGACACAACAGAAAGTTTAAGCTTAGTTTTGACCCCAGTGGTGAAAATTAAACCGCAATATTATTTTATAAAATAGTCAGTTTCTGATGACACATTCCCTTTAAACCATATGCAGCAAGAGCTCCCAAGCTCCCTCTAGTGGTGACTTTGGGTAGTCTGAATCATGTGATTTAATTTTATGTCGATTGAGGCTAGGTTCACACTGCATTTTTGCAATCTGTTTTTTGCAAAAAAAATGGATAAAAACGGATGCATTAGTGTGCATCCGTTTTTCTATTGACTTTCATTGTAAAAAAAAAAAAAAAAGTTTTTTTTTAACGGACACAAAAGTAGTGTCAGCTACTAAAAAAAACGCAGTGTGAACCCAGCCTTAGAGGTTTGGAACTTTGTATGAGTAAATCAAACCCCGAACGCTCAGCCACTGGAACTCTAGTGGACATTCATTGTAAGGCTAGGTTCAGACGCTGTAACTCTGCGGCTGTATTTTTTATGCGGCTGTAAATGTGCGGGTGAAACTCCGGCCGTGGGAAAAAATAGACATGCGGCTCAAAACATACGGTCATTTACTTGGAAATCTGGTTCAACTAAAAATAACAAATAAAATGTTAAGAAAGTGATGCAAACACCTCTGGATGCATCTGGGAAAGCAGGGAACACAGTTTACATGAATTGCTATTACCGGGGTTTGCGATCCTCTGCACTATAGCCGATGTCTCTCATGGTTAATATATTGAATTAATAAAACACATTTTCTTTGTAATAAAGTCCCTTTCATTGTTCAATAATTAAATGTAAACGATTCCATCATTTTGCAATTAAATATACTGTTAAAATAAATATATATATAAATAAATGTATATTTATATATATATATTTATTTTTTGACAGTATATTTAATTGCACAATGATTGATTCGTTAGAATTAAATTATTGAACAAAGAAACTGTATTTATTTCAACGAAAATGTGTTTTATTAATTAAATATTAATTAGTACAGGAAGCTCCATAAGCCGTTAATTCATATTCCCGGCAATAGAGCTTTCTGTACTAATCATCACTTAACTTTAATTAAAACATCAAATGTTTCTTCTAATTATGTTATGACAATAGCATTATTAGAAGAAACATTTAGAATTATATGTGCGCTCAGCTGATTGGCTGTTCGGCTGAGCGCACATATAATGAGCCGGTCCGCAGTACAGTGACTTCATTGTGCTGCGGACCAGCGAAGAGGACACATCGGGACATCGGATGGTGAGTATAGAGCTCTCCCCACCCCCTCCCCAGCACTGCACCCCTCCCAGCAATAAAATAATTTAAATAATTAAAAAAAACGCATAGGGTCCCCCCTATTTTTATAACCAGCCGGGTTAAAAACCAAACGACAGCAGCCTGGTAACACCAGGGTGGTAAGAGCCATTGTTTTAGGCCCTCCCCAGCCTAAATCTTACCAGCCTGCTGCCGCCCGGTCCAGGAGCGCCAATTTTGACGCTCCGGGACCACTGGCACCCGGCTCTTCCCAGTACCCCTGGTGGCATTGGGTACTGGGGAAATAATGGGGGGTTAGTGTTAGCCATTTTATACCGGCTAACACTAGGCCCCAACTTAGTAATGGATTCCGTCTATTAGACGGCTTCCACTACTAAGTCTAAAAAGTAAAGAAATAAAGACAAGACACAAGTTAAAAAAATTTTTTATTCAAATAAAAACACCCCCACACCCCTCATTGACCATTTTATTAAAAAAATTAAAACAACAATCGCTGGTCATCGACGTAGTCCATGGAATCCGACGTAATCCACAGGATACCGATATCTGAAAAACAAAAAGGGAGAAACACACAAAAAAAAAACACAAACAGGAGCACAACACCCATCATTGTGAGCGGTGTTGTGCTCCTTACAGTATGCAGCATCTTTACAGATCGCTGCTTACAGTCTGGCCCCCAAGAGGTTAAGGGAGGATGTATTGCATCCCCCTTAACCCCCTGGGGGCCAGACTGATGTCAGACTGCACCCATCCCAGCAAGGAAGGGGTTAAGTGAGCCCCCCTTCCTTGCTGGGGATGGGTGCAGTGCTGGGGAGGGGGTGGGGAGAGCTCTATACTCACCATCCGATGTCCCGATGTGTCCTCTTCGCTGGTCCGCAGCACAATGAAGTCACTGTACTGCGGACCGGCTCATTATATGTGCGCTCAGCCGAACAGCCAATCAGCTGAGCGCACATATAATTCTAAATGTTTCTTCTAATAATGCTATTGTGATAACATAATTAGAAGAAACATTTGATGTTTTAATTAAAGTAATGTGATGATTAGTACAGAATGCATATTCCCGGCAATAGAGAATTAATGGCTTATGGAGCTTCCTGTACTAATTAATATTTAATTAATAAAACACATTTTCGTGGAAATAAATTCAGTTTCGGTGTTCAATAATTTAATTCTAACGAATCCATCATTGTGCAATTAAATATACTGTCAAAAAATAAATATATAGATAAATATACATTTATTTATATATCTATTTATTTTAACAGTATATTTAATTGCAAAATGATGGATTCGTTAGAAATAAATTATTGAACAACGAAAGTGTCTTTATTACAAAGAGAATGTGTTTTATTAATTTAATATATTAACTATTAGAGGCATCGGCATTCGGCATCATTGCCGGCTATTTTTGAAGTACTCCGTACGGACCGCCTGTCAATCCTCGGCCGCATGTCCAGCCGCAAACAATGGTCTTGTTCATTTTTTACGGGTCCGTTTACGATCGGGCCGTAGATTCAGACATAGTGTGCACTGTGCAGCCGCATATACTATACTTCCAAGCATACACACGAACCACCAAAAATACCGCCGCACAATTACAGCCGCAAATACAGCCGCACAGTTACAGCGTCTGAACCTGGCCTAAGGGTGCGTTCACACCTACAGGATCTGCAGCAGATTTGATGCGGTGTTCAGTTATTTAAATGAAATCTGCTGCAGAAAATCAGCTGCAGATCCTGTAGGTGTGAACGCACCATAAAAGAACATTTCGGAAAAGCGGCTCTGACATTGTCTGTAACTGTTCCTTGTTTTCTACATGTAAAGGCAGAGTATAATGCATTCATTACAATATCAAACAACTGTTATTTCCAAACCAATGGATTGCCAGCAGGATGCCAATTATCACTTCATAAAATATAACCTCGCCTAGGGTGCACATTAATTTTTTGGGAAAGTTATACATAATTATCTTAGAATACAATTAATATAATGTTGAATTTAATACAATATAGAATGACCTGAAGAGGGAAAATTTAGTTTTAAATAAATGTGATTAATGAAATTTACAGAATAATAATGAACATGATTGTCCGAAGCCCTCACGTCTGGTCACGTATGGTCTGCAGCATTCACCAATTCACAGATGTAAAGACCAAACTAGACTGCCCAAGCCACAGTGTAAACTAGGGCTGATCGTCTAGATTAGAATAGGGGGTATTTTTATTTTTTTAATATTTGTCCCTTTTTCTACTTTCATTTTAACCCTTTGCAGACAGACAATTTTGTCTTTAAAGGATGAACTTTTTTTTTTTTAGCTGAAAAAATACCACTGCCACTTGCTGTGTTTTTTTTTGTTTGTTTGTTTTTCTTAATTAAAAGTCCTGTATTTCTCTTTTTTTAGCATGATTCCAGGATTTCTATTGAAGTATTGGTAAAGGGGGGGGGGGTCCTGAAAAATGCCAACATACTTATAGATTTAGCGAAAGAGGAGTGGCTGCACCTTACACCCATTGCTGACACTAATGCCTCTCGGCTATATTTAAAAACCAACACCAAAATGTTGGTTAATTTGATCAAACCATATTGCCTAATGTACCGCGTGCAGGTCCTCTGGCACACGAGTCCCTTGACCCCCCCTCCCCTGTTGTCGCTTGCTTTGAACGGTAGGCGGTAGCTGAGAATAGGGTTGTTTTAGAATAGGGCTCGTGTGCCAGAAGACCTACATGCGGTACATGAGGCAATATGGTTAGATCGAATTATATACCAACATTCTGGCGTTGGTTTTTAAGTATAGTATTGGTGTGAACCATGGTTGTGAGGTGCAGCCACTCCACTTTCTCTGGGTCTATCCTTATAGCTCTGCCTTCAAATCTTTGATTTGATCAGCAGTTTGGCAGGAGAGAAGTCGGTGTCCAGTGCGTTCTGTGCCTGGCATCATGGAAGAATAAGGCTGCTATAGACAGGATGTTTTGTAGCGATTCCTTTCACCTGCAGCGATACAAAAGGAAGATATTTTTCCTAGCGAGATAATCATTTTTAGCTTTTTATTTTACTATATTGTCAAATTGATTGCTGATATACTCAGCATGCGAAACACTGCAGGAGCTGCTCTCCATTTTAAGTGCTTGTTCAGCTTGTCTTCAAGTAGATGAAAATTGATTGTTGTTTTGCTGTATAACATGTTATACTGCTCATTTTTTCCCTGCATGTTTTTATGGCACAGCCGGTTAGCTTGGTGGTTTTGAAAACCTTTTTTGACAAACATATTAGGCTGCTATCTCCTGGTTTTATTTTTATTTTTCTTACTTTCTTCATGTTATGTTGTAATTTGCTATATTTGTAATGATTTAAAGGGGTATTCTGCCCTCATGCAAATCAAAGTGATGACTTAAAGGGGTAGTTTACAAAATAAAATTCTTTTAAATCAACTGTGGCCATAAAGTGCCAGAAATTTGTAATTTACTTCTATTTTAAAATCTCAAGTCTTCCAGTACTTCAAGTCATCTACTGTATGTTCTGCAGGAAGTGTTGTATTCTCTCCAGTTTGATAGAGTGCTCTCTGCTGCCACCTCTGTCCATGCCAGGAACATTCTGGGAACAGTAGCAAATTTCCTGCTTAAAACCCTCTACTGCTGTCCAGGCTGGAAAGAATACACCACTTCCTTCAGGACATACAGCAGCTGATAAGTACTAGAAGATTTGAGATTTTTAACAGGAGTAAATTACAAATCTCTGGCACTTTCAGAAACCAGTTGATTTGAAAGAAAACAATTTTCGGTGAACTTTAAGGCCAGGGCTGTGGAGTCGGGGGAAAAATGTACCAACTTCAAAATACAAAATTTCATTTGGTAACTTTCATTTAAATTTAATAAATACGGCCATAGAGAGAAAGGAACTGCTGCACCTCACACCTAAGGCTGACACTAATGTCTCTCGGCTACATTTAAAAACCAATGCCAGGATGTTGGTATATAATTTGATCAAACCATACTGCCTCATGTACCACGTGCAGGTCCCCTGGCCCACATGAGTCCCTACACTAAATCAACACTGTGTTGGTCAGTGACCGCCACCCCTGCAAAGTGAGTGCAAACGGGGAAGAGGGGCCACGAAATGCCTCTGCAACCCCACTGTCACAGGACCTCCCCAAACCCAGCAGGCGCAGTCGGCGAAGACAGCGGGCCCTTGGGGTTTGGTCCTGTGACAGTGGGGTTGCAGGGCCTTTCTGTGGTCCCCCTTCCCTGCTTGCGCATGCTTTGCTAGGTTGGCGTTCGTTGACCGGCACAGTGTTGTTTAGCATAGTGAATCATGTGTATCAGAGACCAGCACGTGGTACGTGAGGCAATATGGTTTGATCAAATTATAAACTAACTTCTAATGTTGGTTTTTAATGTAGCTTTCGTATCAACCGTGGGTGCGACGTGCAGCCATTTCTGTCCTTTAGGTTGTGAATTTTATAAATGTTACACAATACTATATTTTATGTTTTATCAAGTCCCTTATTTATTTAAAAAAAACAAACTGAAATTGGGGCTGAGTGATTAATCGAATTAATTTGAAAATCGATTAGATTTTTTTTTTTTTGTGAAAATCATAAACTCTATTTTCACAAAAAATTATTGCGGGTGGGCTGGCGGCACGACGGAGGTACAGGGCTGGTGGTGCGGCGTGGTGAGGTGCCAGACGAGCTCCCCTCCTGACAGCACACAGAGGTTCCCGGTCTCTTAAGTAGGAGGAGGCCACAGTCGCTGCAGTTACTGGAGCTGTTCAGTAGGATCGATCCCGCTGTACAGTTCCAGCACCCACAGCGGCGCTATCACCTCTGCCCCAGTCACCCAAACTCAGTTGTCCCTGGGACCTCCATGTACTGTCCTGTGGATAAAGTGTGTGCCCGGGGTGAGAGGAGGAAGGGAATACCAGGTATGTGCCCTCCTGCCCCCAGTCACCTCAGTCACCGCCTGCCTCCCCTCTATACCTGTACTACTACTACTCCCCTCATCTATACCTCTACTACTACCCCCCTAATCAGTAACTGTACTACTACACCCCTCATCAGTACCTGTACTACTACTACTACTACTACTACTACACTCATCAGTACCTGTACTACTACACCCCTCATCAGTACCTGTACTACTACACCCCTTATCTATACCTGTACTTCTACACCCCTTATCTATACCTGTACTTCTACACCCCTTATCCACTAAACCTCCACTTCTACACCCTACCTATATGGAGGCACAAAGAAGATCTTCTATACTACATGGGGGCACAGGGGGAGCACTATTACAGTGGGAAGCAATACAGTTGTCTCAAACATTATTACTACCAGGGCTTGCTTTTGGCTGAATTGCTTTGTAAAGCATTACTTTTTAAAGCACTCCTATAATTCTTCTATTATCTTCAAAATATTTACAGATTACTGCATATTCCTCTGTTACATGGTAGAAGATAATACTGTACTTTGTTTTCACACACAACACAGCTACTACTGAGATTTCTCCGCTGTCCTCTTGTTCACTAGACACTGTTGAATTGTACAACGTAGTAGCAAATGCACACAAAAAGCCTCTCCTGCTCTGGACAGTTCCTGTCAATGACAGAGGTGGCAGCAGAGAGCGCCATGTCAGACTGGAAAGAAGAATACACCACTTCCTGCAGGACATACAGCAGCTGATAAGTATTGTAAGACTGGAGGTTTTTAAATAGAAGTAATTTACAAATCTTTCGGACACTAGTTGATTCAGGGAGGAGTCTCTCTGCAGCTAATAGCCAGTGTGGGCCGATCGTCGCTTCTGGCCAATTGACCGTCTAGTGGGCGGATCACCCCAGCATGGAAATCAGTAACTGATACTGTGAGGGGGGAGAGGGGCTGTAACAAGGTACAGCCCAGGAGGATGACAGATCTGTAACAAGGTCCAGCCCAGGAGGATGACGGATCTGTAACAAGGTCCAGCCCAGGAGGATGACAGATCTGTAACAAGGTCCAGCCCAGGAGGATGACAGATCTGTAACAAGGTCCAGCCCAGGAGGATGACAGATCTGTAACAAGGTCCAGCCCAGGAGGATGACTGATCTGTAACAAGGTCCAGCCCAGGAGGATGAGGGACCAAGTATCCCTGTCTTGGTGATATGACAAACTGCTTTTTTTTTTTTTTTTTTTTTTTTTTTTTTTTTTATATATATACATGAACAGAGTAACGCCTAGGTGGTGGCTCTGTCCTTTTTTGAACGGTCTACTCTGGAGTACTGAGGACAGGCCCGCCCGCCCCCAGTGTGACAATTGATTCTAATGGATCTGCGTCACAGAGGGGAGAGGTTTCATCACACTGGCAGCTGGGGGGGGGGGGGCCTGTCCTCAATGCTCCGAGGTGGGCTGGTGATTCGGAATAGACAGACACTGTGCACGGAATCCGCGCCGGTGCTGGTCTGTTCATGTAAAACACCCAAAGCGAGGTACCTAGTGGTACATTCGCTTTAATCTCTTAGGAGGGCCACTGTTTGATTGGACTAGGGGTATGTCTCTGCTAATCACCCAGGCCCAGAATGAGGAGTAGGTATACTGTAACTAATATATTATATTCTGCATACATATTCCTAGTTTATACTAGTACAGTGAATACTATTGTTTTCTCCCTCTTCGCCCATACTTCAGAGACCATCCACCATCTGTCATGTTAGAGAACATTAATTTTCACCTATAAAGTATATGGTCCAGAGCAGTAAGCAATAGATCACATTTAAAGCAAGCTTTTCAGCTGTTTCCTGGGAGAGCCTGTCAGCAGCTCTTTCAATTTTTGGTTCTATCATCATCCAGAGCAGTGATTTTCAACCTTTTTTGAGCCGCGGCACACTTTTTATACTTAAAAAATCCCGGGGCACACCACCAACCAAAATGGCACAAAATGACACTAAAACAGTACATATTATACATATAGTTAATAATATAGATTCTAAATGTATTTATACTCACTCAGTGTGAAACCTGGGCCTGTTTTCTTCTCCCCCCTGTGTTTCTCTCCTGTGCTTCTCTCCACCATACTTCTCCCCCCTACTCCTCTCCACCATACTTCTCCCCCCTGCTTCTCTCCTGTGCTTCTCTCCACCATGCTTCTCTCCCCTGTGCTTCTCTCCACCATACTTCTCCCCCCTGCCTCTCTCCTGTGCTTCTCTCCCCCCTGCTTCTCTCCTGTGCTTCTCTCCACCATACTTCTCCCCTCTGCTTCTCTCCTGTGCTTCTCTCCACCATACTTCTCCCCCCTTCTTCTCTCCTGTGCTTCTCTCCACCAAACCTCTCTCCCCCCTGCTTCTCTCCGCTGTTTCTCTCCCCCATCCCCATGTTTCTCTCCCCCCTGCTTCTCTCCGCTGTTTCTCTCCCCCATCCCCATGTTTCTCTCCCCTGTTTCTCCCCCATCCCCAGGTTTCTCTCCCCCATTATTTTCTCCTGTTTCACAGGGGCACCATAGTTTGGGGAACTTTCCCCGCGGCACACTCGACCATGTGTCGCGGCACACTAGTGTGCCGCGGCACACTGGTTGAAAATCACTGATCCAGAGCATTTATACTGTAGAGATAAGTGGCAACAATGAGACACACATAAAAGAATATATTGATACATAATAAGATGATATACACCAAGCGTAAGAAGTTAAAGGGGTTGTCCAGTGAAAATATTTTTCTTTCAAATTAACTGGTTTCAGAAAGTTATATAGATTTGTAATTTACTTCTACAGTGGTACCTCGGTTCTCAAACTGCTTGGAACTCAAACTGTATTTTCCAGGAAAGTTTGCTTTGGTTCTCAAACCCTTGCTCGGTTCTCAAACACTTTTCGGGCCCCCAGTCTTGAAGTTCACGGTATCAAAACGTTTTTGCGAGCGTGGATGCTGAGTTGTATCTGGTGAGTTTAGCACTGGTGAGGCTTCACATACAGTACAGCACTGTATAGGACTGCTGGAGTCCATGTACAGTACAGGAGTAGTACAGTCAGTGCACCACCATCTCCCATCCTGTAGTGTATAAGATTGCTGGAGTCCATGTACAGTACAGGAGTAGTACAGTCAGTGCACCACCATCTCCCATCCTGTAGTGTATAAGATTGCTGGAGGCCATGTACAGTACAGGAGTAGTACAGTCAGTGCACCACCATCTCCCATACATTACAGTGCTTGGATGGGGGGGGGGGGGGGGGCGCTATACAGTAAAGGATGAGTGAGGAGTTGGTGACTACTGTACTATAATTGCTGGTTTTGTTGAATGTTTGTTGTGTATAATGTACTGTACAGTATATAGTGCTGTTCTGTAATGTCCTGTACAGTATATAGTGCTGCTCTGTTCTGTACTGTAGAGATTAAACTGGGCACTTATCAGTGTAATATAGGAATATTGTAGGTAATTATTCGTGGGTCCTGGAACCAATTAATCACATTTACATTATTTCCTATGGAAACTAAGACACTGCTCGGTTCTCAAACTGCCTTCCAGAACCAATTAAGTTCGAGAACCGAGGTACCACTGTATTTAAAAATCTCAAGTCTTCCAGTACTTATCAGCTGCTGTATGTCCTTAAGAAAGTGTTGTTTTCTTTTCAGTCTGACACAGTGCTCTCTGCTGCCACCTCTGTCCATGACAGGAACTGTCCAGAGCAGGAGAGGTTTTCTATGTGGATTTTCTGCTGCTCTGGACAGTTCCTGTCACGGACAGAGGTGGCAGCAGAGAGCACTGTGTCAGACTGAAAAGGAAACAACATTTCCTACAGGACATACAGCAGCTGATAAGTACTGGAAGAATGGAGATTTTTAAATAGAAGTAAATTACAAATCTATAACTTTCTGAAACCAGTTGATTCGAAAGAAAAAAAATTTCGCTGGATAAACCCTTTAACCTCTTAAGGACATAGGACGTATGCGTACGTCATATGTCCTCACTTGCACTTCAAAGCGGGGCCGCGCGGCGGCCCCGCTTTGAAGTGCCGCGATCCCGGGTGCCGCGAGTAGCCCGGGACCGCTGCTATTAGCGGGCACGGTCTGATCGCCGTGCCCGCTAATTAGCTAATCGGAGACAGCTGTCAAAGTTGACAGCTGCCTCCGATTACCGGAGGCAACGTTTCCCTGGGGTCTAGTGGGGGAGATCGCTCCTCCGGGACCTTGTCCCGGAGGAGCGATCTCCGTTACTGATGCCGGCCGGGGACACGTCCAATATGGCGCCGTCCTCGGCTCGGCACTCGTTCGTTTTCGGCTGCAGCAGCCGAAAGCAAACGAGTGCCGATCTCATGGATCTCTGCAGCATATCTATGCTGCAGAGATCTCAATGAGAGATCACAGTGTATATACTAGAAGTCCCCCAGGGGGGCTTCTAGTATATGTGTAAAAAAAAAAAAAAAGTGTTGTTAATAGTAAAAAGCCCCCTCCCCTAATAAAAGTCTGAATCACCCCCCTTTTCCCAGGTTTTAAATAAAAGTAAACAAATAAATAAATAAACATGTTTGGTATCGCCGCGTGCGTAATCGCCCGAACTATTAATTAATCACATTCCTGATCTCGTACGGTAAACGGCGTCAGCGCAAAAAAATCCCAAAGTGCAAAATTGCGAATTTTTGGTCGCATCAAATCCAGAAAAAATGTAATATAAAGCGATCAAAAAGTCGTATATGGGCAATCAAGGTACCGATAGAAAGAACACATCATGGCGCAAAAAATGACACCTCGCACAGCCCCATAGACCAAAGGATAAAAGCGCTATAAGCCTGGGAATGGAGCGATTTTAAGGAACGTATATTGGTTAACAACGGTTTGAATTTTTTACAGGCCATCAGATACAATATAAGTTATACATGTTATATATCGTTTTAATCGTAACGACTTGAGGAACATGCATAACAAGTCAGTTTTACCCCAGGGCGAATGGCGTAAAAACACATTTCCCCCAAATAAAAGAAATGCGTTTTTTTCAATTTCACCACACTTTGAATTTTTTTCTGGTTTCGCAGTGTACTTTATGCAACAATTCAGCCTGTAATTGCAAAGTACAATTAGTGACGCAAAAAATAAGGGCTCATGTGGGTTTCTAGGTGGAAAAATGCAAGTGCTATGACCTTTTAAACACAAGGAGGAAAAACCGAAAACGTAAAAACGAAAATGGGCCATGTCCTTAAAGGGTTAATAGAAAGATTGGCAGTAAGTACAAAATAACATATCCAAATGTGACTATACATACCAATAATTCTTATTAGGAATGATATATGTAGTAACATGCTAGAGAATTCAACTTTTAGGTACATCGTGACTGTTGGGATTCATGTACAGTTGGCCATGGTAGCTTTAGTGAGGTTGGGGACTGATGTCCTTGCTCCCTATTACATCTCCTAACATATTTGATGCACCTAAGGTCAGAGAGGTGTCCATGTCGAGCTCAGTCACAAAAATTAGTTTGTGGATCCAAAAAAACAGATCTAAAAAGTGGTCCTTTAAGGGGTGCTCCAGAATAATAATAAATAAAAAAAAAGTACCTTCAGATCTACTGGTGCCAAAAAGCTATACAGATCTGTAAATTATTATTTTTTTTTTGTAAGTCAAGCCTTCCAGTACTTATCAGCTGCTGTG
Source organism: Dendropsophus ebraccatus (assembly GCF_027789765.1). NCBI lineage: Eukaryota > Metazoa > Chordata > Amphibia > Anura > Hylidae > Dendropsophus > Dendropsophus ebraccatus. The sequence goes on from NC_091468.1 coordinate 37,209,739, forward strand.
ATTTGAAAAAAGTTAATTTTTTCCCAAATACTGCTTTAGGGTGCGTTCACACCTACAGGATCTGCAGCAGATTTTCTGCAGCAGATTTCATTTAAATAACTGAACACAGCATCAAATCTGCTGCAGATCCTGTAGGTCCTTAACATCACTTTAAGGGTACGTTTACACTTACCGGATCCGCTGCTGCGGATCTACAGTGGATCTGCAGCAGATCCGCAGCAGATTTCAATTAAATAACTGAACACAGCATCAAATCTGCTGCGGATCTGCTGCGAATCCTGTAGGTGTGAACGCACCCTAAACGAGAAATCCCATCAAGTTTTAAAAAGGCAAGGGGGTGCAGGAAAATAATAAACAACCTAAACTCACCCGTCCCTGTGCCTCCATTGTGCAAATCCCAATGACTGCCACCGGAAGACATTTTCCAATGGAATCTGGTTACATCACATATCCAGCTCTTTCAACCGCAACATAATGGCCTGAGTAAGCAATTGCCCACTCAGCCAGTCAGTAACGTCAGGCTTTATCCGGGGGAATTCAGCTGCCCTGTATAAATTTGCCCTCCCCTGGTCATTGCACATTATCACATCAGTTTACATAAGTGGCCCATACTATTTTTAATTCCTCACTTCTGGAACCCATGGTGTGAGGATTTTGTGACATCTTTCTTACAGTTTTTCTCCTGGATTTGTAGCAGATCCTGCAGTTATGCTGCATATGACATAAGTGTTACTGGAGATCGGGATGGGGCTACATTTATATAAATCCTCCTCCATTATAGAAAAAAATTAGACGTAGTTCAGATCTATATAGTTCTCCGAAAATAGAAATAATTCAGAACATAAGTGACGGGCAGAATGAAGGCCAGATAAGTGACAGGTGACGTCCATGATTCAGCACATTGTGCTCCGTAAATTAGATAAAGAGATGGAAATGGCTTGAAAAGTTGGCAGAGGGCGCATCTGATCAGATTATCTTTTGAGCCATGTTCACTCCTTTAGGTCAGTCTGAATTATAAATGACTACAGCAGCTTTTGGGTAATTTAGGCTCGAATATAATTTCTATGATCCTGATTATTAAAGAGCTGGTTAAGAAAAAAAATCTTTCAAATCAACTGGTGGCAGAAAGTGCCAGAGATTTATAATTTACGTCTTCCTGCAGGACATACAGCAGATGAAAAGCACTGGAAGTGGTCTTCTTTTTAGTCTGGAGTAGGGATGGTCCGAACCGAGTTCGTACGAACCCGAACCATCCGCAATGATTAGCGCTGTCTGCCCGCTCCGTGCAGCGGGCGGATCCAGCGGGAGGAACGCCTGGAAAACTGGGATACAGCCATAGCTATAGGCTGTATCCCAGTTTTCCAGGCGGTCCTCCCGCTGGATCCGCCCGCTGCACGGAGCGGGCAGACAGCGCTAATCCGATGCCGAGCGTTCGGGTTCAGCCGAACCCGAACCTCGGCGGGCTCGGACCATCCCTAGTCTGGAGAGTAGAAGAGGTTTTCTTTGGGGATTTGCTACCTTTCTGGACAGTTCCTGTCATAGACAGAGATGTCAGCAGAGAGCACTGTTTCAGACTGGAAAGAAAACACCACTTCCTGCAAGACATACAGCAGCTGATAAGTACTGGAAGACTTTTTTTAAATAGAAGTAAATTACAAATCTATATAACTTTCTGAAACCAGTTGATGTGAAAGAAAGATTTTCGCGAGAGTATCCCTTTAAGCGAGAGCACAACTAAACCCTCTTAAACCTGTATAATCCTGGCTGTTACTCTTCAGTGGAGAAGGGGCAGCCATAATTGGGTCTTGAATATCTGAATTTTGTCTTTAAATCCAGCTAAGCTGATAGTCATGGGCAGCAAAAGGTTAATTTTTTTATTTTATTCTCCACCTTTTTACTATTATTAATCTTTCTCCGGCAGTCCATGTCCTTGCAATTTTGCAGGCTTTATAGCAGTTCATTTTATCTACTGTATATTGTATGTCTTCAAACCCTTAAATGTGCAGTGAAGAAAGGTCATGGACGAATCATCTGGGTACAAGTTCATCTGTATTGACCTTTTTCCATTTTCCAATGACAGTAAATACTATCAGGTGTGCCCCTCTGTTACCACAAATCTACCATTAAAGATATCAGAACCGTATACTGTTCCCAAAGCATCCTCCATACCTTGTGTTAGAAGAGATGTGCTGCAATATTGGTCGGGGGGAAAACTAACAAAAAAGAAAATAGTATCCGTTTTATGGCCCTGAAGGGATTTGCTGCAGTCTTCCCACTGTTGGTTGAGGGGCCGTATTTCTACAAAAACTGTGGAGGTCTGTTTAATTTCAACAGAGTAACTCACGCAGTGATACTGCCACCTGGTGGACAAATAAAGATTCAACAACTATGCAGTAGTCTGCTCACCCGGGTGTAGGTAGTGGTGCAGGGACAGGAGCCTGGGATATGCTGAAACTTTGCAGAGATCAAAAAGATGATAATCCATATAAAGACAAATCTATAATGCAAAATCATGTGTGCATAACCTTAGGGCATATTAACTTGATGGATTTTTCCACTTTAATAAAATTAAGCTTGCTTCTTGTATAACCTTGAATAACAATGAAAAGTGAGAAAAATGTTTTCTAATGTCTATTTAATCCTTTATTTCATACATATGCATATTAATTTCAGGGTATTTGTGCTAGTTGTATGATGATCACAATCCAATCCAATCTTATAACAACAGTGCACACTACAGGGAGTAGTAGTAACCTTTTATTCTTGGCAACTCTGGTCCTATGGAAACATAATATCAGAGTCTTGTAACCCGCTGTTAGTTTCCCTTTTAAGTGAGAGTCACAATATCACATTATGAGGTTATTTCCTATGCCCCAAGATACATTTCACTGGCCACCACTCCGCCAGTAATAGTTACATCCTTTCTCATTTGCCTGTTATATTAAAGTGTACCTAGCAACATGTCAGAAGTTCTATCAGTGGGGGTTCGGGTGCTGAGACCCCCACTAATCACAAGAATGAAGCAGCACACGCTCTGCCTCTTCTTCTCTGCTCTAATCAGTGTAGGGAATTAGAATGGAAGCCTATGAAACGTCCAGCAGTTTTGTCTACTGTAAGTCTTATAGGCTTCCATTATACCGCTCGTATTACCAGTTTATAGCAGAGAAGAAGGGGCAGAGCATGTCTGCTGCTCTATCCTAGCAATCGGTGGGGATCTTTGCACCCGGACCCCCGCAAATCTCTGATATGTCAGAAATTTGTTTTAAATGATACATCTGCTAAATATAGAGAACTGTAGCCCAGAAATATGTCATGTGATTTCAGTCTGTTGCTATCTAATACAGATTACCTTATGTCATTGTAGTTGAAAAGTGTGTTCAACATGACCGCCAAAGAGGGAAGAAAGAGATCCGTCAGCGCCTTGGTGGCGGTAGGAAATGGCAATGGGGCAGCTGGTAAGAACTTTTTACTACATCATCTAGGGGTTTATTTAACCAGAATTTTTTTTTTGTATTAGATACCAGCTGGAAACTTTTCTCAGGATGACACTAATGCCTCTCGGCTACATTTAAAAACCAACGCCAGGATGTTGGTATATAATCTGATCAAATCATATTGACCAATGTACCACGTGCAGGTCCCCTGGCCCACATGAGTCCCAACACTAACTCCGCACTGTGTCAGTCAGCGACCGCCAACCCCTCAAAGGGAGCAAAAACAGGGAAGGGAGGCCATAGAACGACCCTGCAACCCCAATGTCACAGGACCAAACCCCGAGGGCCCTCCCAAACCCAGGAGGCACCACCGGCGGAGAAAGCTGCCACCAAGCAACACAAGTGTGAACATGGTCTTATCAATATCATTATCATACCTCCTGTCTGTCAGCAGGCCCTTTAACCCCTTCCCAACATATGAGGTACCAGCACACCATGGAGGTCAGTGACTCCACACATTATGCCATACTGCTACACTTTATGAAGTGAGCTCAGGAGCTATCAGCAGCCAGGTCATTGCCGCCCCCCAATAACCCCCTAAAAACCACAATCACACAACTTAAATGTGGTACCTATCACTGACTGATTAGGACCCCTGCAGTGTGTCCCGATCAGTTTCCCTACAGAAGGTCTCATAGTTACCTCCGTGCTGTCCAGTCGGGATCCTGGTCATAGGCCTCAAGATGACTCTATGAGCAGAGTGCCTATAACAGTCTGATGATTACATGTAATAGTCCCTTAATATTACCTCTCTTAATAAAAATCCGAATTACCCCCCTATTTTACATATATAAAATTAAGCATATTGGGTATCACTGTGTGCTGAATTATCAAATCTATTAAAATGTAATGTTATTTATTATGTACAGTGAACGGTGTAAGCGAAAAATAAAGAACACCAAAATTATAGATTATTTTTTTTGTTGCATTGTAGAGTTGAAAAAAATTAATTAAAATAATCAAAAAGTCCCATCTACGCCAAAGTGTTACCATACAGAACTCCAGGTCATGCCGCAAATAAGGAGGGGGGAGGGTCATGTCGCGACCTGGCTGATGGACTGGGGGGGGTTAAAGAACTACACCAAGCCTAACTGCAAGCAATAAATCCAATGTAACCGTACAGTGAACAGAGAGAAACTTTTTTTGTGTGTGTGTGTTCTTGACAGGGTTTGCCCTTGGAAAAGCCAGTGACCGACTCATAGCACTCAGGAAGGTAAGACCCTTTTAATCTCTGCAGAGACCACTGCATCCTGCTTTTTTTAATCTTCAAAGTCCTGCAACGTGTATGCCAAACTTCTCCTGGTGACGCCAAATTTATTGTGAACTAATGCCATTCTTTGGTGTCCTACATACAATAACAATACCACAGCCATACAATAGTCCATTTCTATTGAACCGCTGCCAGCTTACCTTTTACTCTATGCTGTGCAGTCTACACCTCCCCCCCTTCTCTTGGTGCCACATGCACTTGTTGTTGCTGGGTTCGCTCATAGGGTGCTTGCACGTTCCCTTCCTGTCCGCACACATACCCAAATCCTTCCCCAGCCAGTCCCTGTAAATTACCAGGTATATTAGACAGCGTCACTAGCTACACCCTGCCTGAGAAATTTGGTTCTTAGCTTGCCAGTGTCCCACTAGGTGCCCCATTATTTGTTGATCTCTATATGTCTGACCTCCTGACCTGACTCCTGACTAGGAGTACACTCTGTCCGCCCAACCCTTGGCCTCTGTCTAGACTAAGCAATGAAAATAATAATAATTATTTATATAGCGCCAATTTATTCCGCAGTGCTGTACATAGCTTGTCATCATGTCAACATTGGTGCTGTCCCTATTAGGGCTCACAATCTAAATTCCAAATTCACCTATCTACGTGTATTGAAGTGTGGGAGGAAACTGGAGTACCTGGAAGAGGTACAGACAAACTCAGAGCAGATTTCCACCCAGGATCCTAGCGCTGCAAGGCAACAGTGCTAACCACTGAGCCATGGGTGCCCCTTCTGAGGGTGTGGTCCAAGACAAACTTGCTCGTCCTGGCGCTTATATATTATAGATAGAGTAGTGTGTCAGACTGGAAAGAATACACCACTTCCTTCAGCACATACGGCAGCTGATATGTACTGTATTTTTAAAAAGAAGTAAATTAAAACTCTTTATAACTGTCTGACACTTTCTGGTTTCAAAAGAAAAAAAGTTTTTGCCGGAGTACCCCTTTAATATTCCAGATAAAAAGCTATAAAAATGGATCTTACTGTTTAATAATCCAAACTAATCATGAAATACTTGTAGCTATTAGATATGTCGGCTCAGATGATTAATATATCAATGACTTGGAGCATTCCCGTCAAGACATAACAGCAGTGTACAAAGTATTAGAGAGAGATGCAGAATTTTTCTAGTTCATAAGAAATATTTAATGAAATCCTTTAGTTTACAGATTTTAACATTGTGCTAAAAATGTTCTATTCTTTATCCATTCAGGCAAAGAACAGAGCCATCCAGTATTTGCATTACATTGAGCGACACAACGACCATACAAGTAAGCTCGGTTATAGCTGCATTGCCCACTGCATATCAGCAGTGTACCCCCCTAATATTGTGGATATTTTGGGCTGTCACATGATTAAATATTCTCATACAGAACAGAATACATTTGCAACCTGGATCACTTTCCAAAAAAAGGCTCCTGCCGTGTTTTTTCAAAAACCTGAAAATAAGGTCTAGCTTCATTTATCAGTGTTTTTAGAGTAGGCTTCAAATATAAACCCTACTCCAAAAATAGTTACCGTCAGCTGACCAGATCCCTGACACTGGGTGGCTGAGCATCAGCCAATCAAGGCCAGACTAGTTATGCTCCGCCCCCACCTGCTCAGCTCAAGCTGCAGGACTTTCTCTCCAGTTTCCACTGTTAAGAGGATGCACAGTAGGGGACATTTAATATGGGGAGACGGAGGGCCAACTACAGAGGGGAGAGAGATATAAAGTATGGGGACTACCTGCAGAGAGGGAGGTGTACAGTATGGAAGAACAACTACAGAAGGGGAAGGAGGTATATAATATAGAGCCTTACTGCAGAGCGGGATTTATATATATATAGGGGGAGAATTATGGAGGGGGAGGGGTGAATACAGTATTGGGGGGGGGGGGCTACTGTAGAGGGGGGATGTACTGTATACAGTATGGGGAAAGAACTACAGAGGAGGAAGGAAGGTATACAGTATGGGGAGCCTTACTGCAGAGGGGATGTATATATATGGGGGGAGAACTACAGAGGGGGAGGGATGAATACAGTATTGGGGGGGCTTACTGTAGAGGGGGGATGTACTGTATACAGTATGGGGAAAGAATTACAGAGGGGGTGTGGGTATACAGTATGGAGACCTAACTACAGGCAAACTTACAGTATAGGAACCTAACAACAGTAGGAGCATACTGTGTTTCTCCAAAAGACTTACCCCCAAAAAATGAGCCCTAGCCCTTTTTCAGAGAGACAAAAAAACTATAAGACTCTGCCTTATTTGCAGGGAAACACGGCAGATAGTGCTGTTGCACACTTGTTATAGTGCCTCCAGTGTTCCCTCTCAAAACATCCACCTATTGTGTCCAGTGCCTGTGGTTACACACACATATCCAGTAGCTCCCACTGCCCAAATCTTTTTGGATAAAATAATTTTTGCTGTTGTGCAGGGTAATGGGTGCACTACAGACAGAACCACTCATGTTCATGGTGCCTGGTGTTGTAGGTCAGGCTCATATGAGTCAATACTAAACCAAGCATGAGGTCTATACAAGGGCTCTTGTCATCTTTATGCACGTTGCATTTGCATATTAGAAGTTAAAAGCTTCACATTAAAGTTTGCAGTAATTTTCCCAGCGTATATCACAGCCAGTTCCAGTAGACGTTGGACTTTTTTTTTATTGCTAAGTTCTAGATAATAGGACCCCTGCCCCTGCTTATTATCTGCTTATTATAATCTCCATGAAATACAGAAAAGCCTCAGTAAATATTAAGAGTGAACTGAGATTCCCAGCTGCTTTATGAGATGTCTTCATATTCACTATGCCTCATTTGTCTGCTTATTTTGGGCTCTCCCCATATAGAAGATTAATTGTGTCTAATGTGATGATGATTTCTGGTTCTTGCCCAGCGCTGATAAATAATGGTGTATGCCTTTTTATACATCACATAAAGCTTGTGGTGTTGGATTTGCAGAGGCTTTGGTCTGGGTAGATTGCACATGAAGTGATACGACTTACCATTTAGCCCCCTAAAGTAGTAGTCATAGAGCCGGAATTTAAAAAAAAAACAGCAGCGGCAGCCCCCCTTACTTTGTGAATATAATTATGTCACTTTTTTTAACACATATTAATTTCTTGTCTTCCTGTAGTATATCATGATATAACATCAACTTTTAAAAGAACTACAATTAAAATGAAGAAACAGAACCATGGTAAGTGCTACTTTGACTACCCAGAGAGATTTTGTATTGTGTGTATATATGTACTCTCAAAAGGTATGGAGAATATGGCAATAAAAGAAACATGTACTGAACAAAAGGAAAGAAGGAATCATTCTGACCACAGTGCTAAATGTCATGTACCATATATTATTTAGGCTATGTTCACGTAACGTATTGGACCGGCCGGCCGGTCTGTGGCCAGATTATGGCGGCGTCCGGCCGCAGAGCTCTGATGCGGGCGCATCAGCGCGCGCCCGCATCAGAGCTTCCCATAGCACACGGTGAAGGGAGCGTCCGGAGTCGCTCGCTTCACCGTGTGGGACTGACAGGGCTTTTTTGCGGCCGGAATTCACTGAATTCCGTCCGCAGAAAACTGGACATGTCAGTTATTTGCGGCCCCGTATGGGATCCCGGCCGGAGCGTATACGATGTGTATATGCTCCGGCCGGGATCCCATATCAGATAAGGTTATGTTGCGCTCCGCAAAAAGTACGGCCGTTGTTGCCAATGGCAACAACGGCCGTACTTTTACATAGTGTGAACATAGCCTTATGGTGTATCAATTCTAGGATTATTATTTTAAAAAAATATTGGCCTCATGCATTGATGGTATAACCTTAACGCTGGGTTCACACTACGTTTTTTGTTTTTTCATTTTTTTTTTTGCAAAAAAATTATGGGAAAATTTATGCATTTGTGCATTTTCCCACTTCCATTATAAAAGAGAGGTTCAAAACGCATCCGTTTTTTAACGTACACGAAAACATAGCTGACCTCATTTTTGTGTATGTTAAAAAAAAAAAAAACAACGGATCCGTGGAGTGGGTGCAAATGAGTTCCACACTTGATTTTGGCAAAAAAAAATAAAAATCTTATTAAAACACAACAAATGATCTCGCCTTTGTATTATACAATCTATGTAGCTCACAAAAATTCAATCCGGGCAGGGGGTGGGGGGAAATTAGAAAAAAATAAATAGTTACCTGTTCAGCCGCCCGCGTCCTGCTCCTGGAGCCCGCTGGCTGTCTTGTGAGCTTCCTGCCGGCTACGTCACGACCCAGCTAACGGATGCCCCGCTCAGCCAGTCAGTGACTGGTTCAGGACACCACTGCAGTCACTTAGTGGGCTAAATCCCACCCATCTGTTACATCAAGCCTGGATCGTGACATACCTGGAACCCAGGAAAAGATGACAGCCGGCAGGGTCCGGGCACTTTCTGATGCGGTGCTGCATGGGCTCCAGTAGGCATATTGGCTTTTTTATATTCCCCCCCCACCCCCTGCCCATAATGAATGAATGGCATGAAAATATACTTTGTAAGTATCCCGTGCCCCATGCAAATTATACCTGTATGATATTGGCTGGAATTTTTTTTTTTATAAATTATCTGCCGATATACAGAACAACTTTGCCCATCTAGTCCCTTTTTTACTTCCTATACAAGGATTGTACAGAGGACTTGCAGAATCCCCCCCATAGCACAACTCCTCAAAACTATTAAAGGGGTTATCGAGCACTACAAAAATATGGCCACTTTTGCACCACTCTTGTGTCCAGTTTGGGTGTATGTTTTGGAATTGAGTTCATTGAAGTAAATGGAGCTTAATTGCAAACTGCACCTGAGCTGGAGACAAGAGTGGTGCAAAAGTGACCATGTTTTGGTAGTGCTGGATAACCCCTTTAAATCTTTATAAATTGATTTAAAGCAAATGTCCACCATTAGATTTTTAGGTCCTAAGATCTGTGTGGATTATGTTTTTAATCGTTATATACAGGGGAGATCTGATTTGATAACACACATGATCTTCCTGCAGCCAACACTAGAGGGCGCCGACTGCATTTGAATTTATAGCCAGTATGGTGTTCAGTGCGTAATGTAAATCTGGATGGAGTGAGCTGCCCCAGGTGGCAACAGGAATATAGAATTCCCGATTAGTACCAGGCATAACAATGATGTGCCCTAGTCTATCTGAGTAAATAAATGAAAAATAGTTACTCTACAAACTGCGTATGGTAGTCTTTATTCCTCCATTAGATGCATCTGGTGGTGTCCGGCCTAACGTAGTGCTCATAGTAGATTTTTTAATGAATGGCTGGGCTAGTAGCATTGGTCTGTGAAGCATTACATATGTAAAATCTTGTCGTCTTTAGGCTTCTGGATGCATTGCAAAAGTTAGAGCCTGTACAGGTATAGCAGAAAGATATCACAATGAATGAATAGCAGCGGTCTGTGAAACAATTCCGGGGGAAATCCTATTACCGCCAGCCATGCTTTACTGCACTAATGTACTTCTTTTTCTTTTCAACTATAATTGAAAAACCAAACTATAAGTACCAGCAGCCATTTTTTACGACCCGAAGAATATATTGATTTTCCTGCTGCTGCGGCAGGAGGAGGGAGGGGGGGGACACTCTGCAGACACGCTTTCATCTGAATGATCTGTAAGGGGCCATTCATCACAGTTTAATTTACTAGATAGACAAAATATTTAATTTTACTCGCTGGCCTCCCAGTTTCCTTTCTCTGTAAATCGTTCCAGTAGGTTTTTGGTGCACTTCTGGGAACGCTGCGTTCTTCCAAATTAAACTATAATTTAATGCCACCCCGACTCCTGCAGACATAAAATCACTAGGATTATTTGGGCTGCCAGGATGAAGGAGCAAGGGGCATGTACTCTGATGTCACTGTAATAGGGTAGACTGGTCAGCGCTAAGCCAGAGAGTGATAAGTGCCGGACAAGGAATGTCTCGGATATAATGTCTCGGATATATGTCGCCGGCGTTTCTTCCTTGTAATAACATTGGAGAAGTAAACAGTGGAAACATAAATCCCATATCACGGAAGGGGAATGAGGAAAATGTCATCTTGGTAGGAAAATGGATATAGAATTACAGTGGTGCCTTGGATTATGAGCATAATTCAGCAGCAGTTTGTGGATACAGGATGGAACTGCAGATCCCTAAAATGCAGTAGCATAGTACAACAGGCTAGAATAGAGAAGCAGGGCTGCTGTCAGAGGTCTGTGTGGTCACATGACAGCAATGGGGAAGGGGTGTGTTCAGCATGGACCAATCAGGAAGTGAGAATCACAGAGCTGTGCAGGACGACAGTGACAGAAACTTTTCTATACAGCTGTGTAATGGCTGAGTGTGAGTGCAGACACATTATAGCAGCAGTGTGTATAGCTGACTGTGAGTGCAGGCACATTATGTCAGGAATGGAGAGGATCGGAGACTGCAGGGACCATGAAGGAATGAGCAGGACATATGTGGGCACAGTATAGCAGCACTCTCTTTCCGGGGAGAGAGGGGTTACAGCTATGGAGAGATTACCCCCACAGTCCTGTTTCCTGATGCAAGCCCCAGCCTGAAGTGGATCTGCTATGATTTGGAAGGTGAGGGACACTTCCTGGATCAGAGTACAGTGCTGTAGACCCCGCTATGCAGACCATACACCCCCCCCACACACACACATATACACACACACACTCACTCTCCCACCCAGGACAGGAAGCTCTAAAACCAAAGCAATGCTCTAAAACCAAGTTACAATTTTGAAAAACTGTGAGCTCTTCTCGCAAAGCGCGCTCAATCCAAGTTACTCTTAAACCAAGGTACCACTGTATTCAGAAATGCTAATCTTTTTGACTGTTAAAATAGAATATTAGCAATTTACTGATGATTCCACCTAAAATCTAAGAATTAGCAGAAAGTTTCGGTAATAGCCAAGTTTAGTAATTGTGTTTCAAGATATTTTGTTATTCAGCTGTGTGTGTTCTGCTCGGTGCCGCGGCTGCATCATAGGCTCCCGGCTTCCGTCGGTCCCACTCCCACGGCCCCACCGCAGTCACTAATTGTCTGAGCGGGATCGACGGGAAAATTGCGCTGCGGGTATGTAACTCCATTAAAAATCACAGTAGCAGGATTCGCAGCAGATTTCACTGCAAACTCGCTGCGTGAAATCCGCTGCAAATCTATTACGTGTGAAGCTACCCTAAAGGAGTACTTCCGTGAAAAAAAAAATATTTTAAATCAACTGGTGTCAGAAAGTTTTATAGAGTTGTAATTTACTTCACAAGCATTGAAGTACTTATCGGCTGCTGTATGTCCTGCAGGAAGTGATGTATTCTTTCCAGTCTGACACAGTGCTCTTTGCTGCCACCTCTGTCCATCTCACGAACCATCCAGAGCAGTAGCAAATCCCCATAGCAAACCACTCCTGCTCTGGACAGTTCGTGTCTCAGACAGGGGTGGTAGCAGAGAGCACTGTGTCAGACTGGAAAGATTATATCACTTCCTGCAGGACATACAGCAGCTGATAAATACTGGAAGACTTTAGAATTTTAAATAGAAGTAAATTTCAAATCTGCATAAGTTTCTGTATTTGAAAGAAAATTTAACTGGAGTACCCCTCTTAAAGGGAATCTATCAGCTGTAATTTGCATTTCAAACCACTGACACTGTTATATAGGTGTTAGGTCAAGTAGACACATGGTGGAGGGGAGAGGAAGCACAGCTGGATATATAAAAGTACCATGTGTCTCCCATCACCTTACAGCTATCTAACAGTTTAAAATGTGAATTGCAACTGGCAGATTCCCTTTTAAAGCATTTGTGTTATATAAGAATAATCAATGGCATCCACCCAGACCCCAGCTGATCAAATCTTTTCACATGTTTCTCTGACATAGCAAAAGTTTTGAAAATGACAGTAATATCTTAAATAACTACCCCAACTAGCCTAAAGTCATAAAAAAAAGACTAGAGGGGGGCTCAACCCATATATATATAATGGGTGCCACCCTGTACCATAATATACAGAAGCACTCAAACTACAAGAAAAAGTGTGTTATTATTCTAATGGGTGCACCCCACAAAACACAATCAACAAAGAAAAATAACAATTTTATTAAATCACATCTATTACAACAGCTCAAAAAAGAATTAAAAACACTTTAAAAACCCCATAAAGGGGATACAAATCTCATGGGTAGATCTAAATGTAATGAGAGCATTACCCGACAGGCACTGTATCAGGAAGTAAATAGCTTTCCCTGTGTCAGCATGGTCCCATACACAATAACCCTAACAAGAAGTACAAATATACACTGTAAATAAAGAGACCCTGGTTAACACAAGTGTACAGTGTCACAAAATCTAATAATAAAGGAGACTCAAATAAAATCTTCCCAGTATATCAAAGTAATACCAAATACAAGAATGTGAAACGTATTGATGCTTAGCCTAAGAAAAAAATAAGTTGAACATTCTATTAAAGTAAACAAATAAAGGTCAGAAGCCCAAGTGAGCAGACAGGTACCATATTTTCCGGCGTAGAAGACGACCCCCAACTTTTCCAGTTAAAATATAGAATATATAGAATAGAATATGGAATATACTCACTGTTTAGGACTATCCCGTCTTCCAACACACACCAAAAAAAATGTAATAAAAAACATCAGACAGCAGCGAGAGCTGAGAGGCAGAGAAGGAGGTACAGTAATACTGATAGGTCCATGGCCCCCATGTCTCACTGCACGTACCGATTACTGCTTCAATGTAGGGACACGGAGGTCATTGGTAAGTATTCCGGGGGGTTGCTGCAGGGAGACCAGGGGAAGAGTTGGGGGGAGGGCCGGGGTTGAAAGCCAGGGAGAGAAAAATAAGATATCCCCCAAAAATAAAACACAGTGCCTCTTTGGGGGCAAAAAATAATATAAGGTACTGTCTTATTTCCGGGTAAACACGGTATGAATAGGATATATCATAACAGTCAGGACTGCAGCCAATCCATAAAATGATGAGACTGATATACAATAGTAAAGTCTTTTAGTGAAGATTTATTCTCAGGATCATTGTGAGTTCCAGTAGCTGGAACCCCATCCTCCCATTATTGGTTGTGTACTATCTGCAAGACTGTCAATTGACCATGAACCATGAATAATAACATTATATATCACACTGTCTATAGTGTTATAGATCTGATTTATTTCCCTGCTGTCAGCATTCCCTTAACATCTCTTCCTGCCATGATCAGACAGATGTGAAAAATGTGCGGAGGAAGGATTGGTATTTAACCACTTATTAAAGGGACCTAATATTTATCATTGATTTTATTGTATAGGTTATGGCCTCTATTGTCACCGAGCAGTCATCACCATCTGCAAGCTAATTGGTATCAAAGACATGTATGCCAAAGTGAAAGGTTCGGTCAATATGCTTAACCTCACAAGGGCGCTCTTCTTGGGTCTGGCCCAGCAGGTATGTCACCATTGATTTTACTGGAAGAAGATTATTTATTTATTTTAACTTTGCATTCATCATAGTATCTACAACCATTGATCAACAAATTCACCATTACAAAGTATACAATCAATATTGTTCACATGCAATGAAAAATAGAACTTCAGTTCAGTGAAAGTGTATACCCGACTAGTAAAACATTGGGTGCCTCTGTGATGCCCGGTTTTTGTATTTTTTTTCTTTTCTCCTTCATACTAAAGTGCTGAGTATTGAATATCATGACCAGCGTCTGGCCACTCGCTAGGTTAGGTTGACTATACTGACTTCTAATGTTAGAACATCCTTTTATATGTCATGTGACAACACCATGACTACCTCCTGTGATTTCTGTCTTTATAGAGTCACAATGGCTGGGTAGTTAAATGGAGATCAGTAGTGTTTATTGTCTCTTGAAGTAGCGTTTCAAATCATTGTCCTGTAAGATCAATGTGGTGTGCTAAATTTTTCTTTTTTAAATAGGAGACCCATCAAGACCTGGCCAACAAGAAAGGCCTACATGTGGTAGAGTTTAGAGAAGAATGTGGCCCTTTACCCCATATTGTGGCTACGCCTCAAAGAGCGCTTTCTACAATCCCAGAACCAGAAGGAGAGATCCCCAATGTAAAACTAGACTGGGATGAAGTAAAAGTAACCCAAGGGTTAAAACGTTCTATCTGGGCCAATGTGAAGAGGACAATCTGGTGAAAGTCAAAAGCAGAATGGTCCTTCTACAATGCACATTGCAGACTGTGCTTCCTATCAATTGTTTTTTTTTACAGCCCATAAAAGTGTTCAGAGACTTTGAACTGCCCTTATTGGTGTTTAACTTAAAGGACAAGTGCCATGAAAAACTTTTTCCCAGAAATTGAAGCACATTACTAAGTTATATAACTGTGTAATATGCTTCAATCACCTATCTGCCTCCCTTCCCTGTCTTTTCCCCCCTCCACCCCCCACCAGGAAGTGTCCTGACTCACACAGACCTGATTACTGTCGTCACCGTCACCAGGCAGCTCCTTCTTGTGAGGATGAGTCATCAGCAGGAGGGCTGCTCTAGGTCCTGTCACACCAGCCTCCCCTCCCCCTCCTTGTCAGGTGACTCTGCTTGCTCAGCTTATCTTCTCTAGTGACATGACTCCTTCACTGAGTCCATGGCAGCAGGAGAGAGAGTATGAGGGGAGGGGGGAGCTGCCTAAGTGCCGGAGTCAGTCAGAGGGAAGATAAGCATGTGAGATGTGACAAGTGATGGCTTGCAGTTGTTCAGCCAATGGGAGCTGAGCAAGCCTGTCACCTGACAAGGCAGGGGAGGGGGAGGCTAGTGTAACAGGAGAAGGAGCTGAGAGAAGAGCTTGGTGACGGTGACGACAGTAATCAGGTCTGTGTAAGTCAGGACACTTCCTGGTGGAGGGGGGAAAAGACAGGGAAGGGAGGCAGATAGGTGATTGAAGCATATTACAGAGTTATATAACTTTGTAATGTTCTTCAATTACTGGGAAAAAGTTTTTCATGGCACTTGTCCTTTAAAGTTAATCTTTGCCTTATTTGAGAATTTCATTTTTTTTAGCTTCTGAAAACAGAGCTTAAAATCTCCTGCATAGAAATGAAATGTTATCATATAAATCTATCATCCACCACCAGAGGGAGCTAAGGAGCTTATTGGTTTAATATTTAGTTCAATGTATGCAGTCAGCACCTGAGCTCCCTCTAGTGACAGCTGTAGGTAGCCAGTATTTCAGGCTAAGGCTGTGAAAAGGATTTGAAAACTAACCGTAGAACCATATAAAAATACAGTGTAAATAAAGATATTAGCACAGAGCATTCACCTCATGTTTTATATTATGCCATTTTTGGAGATGCGTATAAAAAAAGCCAGTAATTTCTAACACAAAGTATATGTAATGTACGGTATATTCAGAAATGTAGCCCACCATGCACATCTCCATCTGTGCAGGGAATATCAATAAATACATTTTTCATACATTCGTAGTATTCCTCTTATATTAAAAGTGCTGGGAGCTAACTTATTGCTGTCTGAATGTCACATTAATCCAATGCAAATGTGTGCCGAAAAGTATTAGAAAGATGGTTTTGCAATTTTTAATATAAGAGAAGAGAACTAGTCACTTTTCTGGTAGCAGTAAAAATTTATAACTCTATTAAAGTTTTCCTTACAGTTTATGATATAGAGCATTTCCCTGTAATTTACCCGACTCACCACAATAGCCTTTGAATTGGGCGGCATACACAGCTGGACCGGAGCCCTCGGGGTCTGCCAGTGGCAGTCGCAGGGTAATTTTTTCAAAGGCAGCAGGCCGAGGCACGGGAGCACACTCACCAGTAGTGCGTTCCAGCGTGTGTTCCACAGTACGGCCTACGTCCGGCGCACGGGACTTCCGGTTGTACACTGCGCGGTGACGTGGCGCTGGGAAGTCCGCCAATGACGCCAGATAAAGCAGGAACCAGCGTGGATGTGCGCAGTGGTGAGATCGGCCCGGCATACTCACAGCTACAACAAGCCATGAGTTCCTGCAGTGAGGCGAGGAAGGATTCATCTGGTACTCCTGCCTCTTCCCGGGTACTGAATCTCTTCTCCCCTGGTTGGCGGCTGTAAGATGCTGAGCTACTGGCCTTAAGCCGAATAGTTTATTTGTTTTTATTTTCTTTTGTTTGTATGTATTAGGAGTCTTCTAGGAAGTCTAAATCCTCACGACATAAAGAATGCAGAGTTTGCAAGGGAAAACTTAGTTCCAGTTATGACAAACCAACCTGTGAACAATGCATTAGTAAAATAGTTGCTGCAGAGACACCATCCATAGAATCTATTCTGTCTTCTGTGAAAAGTATGATTTAGAGATGAGATACAGAGTTCTTTAAAAAATATACCTACTGCAGCTTCAGCCAGTACTCCGGGGCCATCCCACAAGGTTACTACCGTATCCATGTCTGACCATGAGGAAGAGGGGGCGGATAAAGATGACGGTGCAGAATTTGCAGGTTCACAGGATTCAGACAGAGATACAGGGGTAAAAGCCTTATTTTCTTTAGAGGATGTATGTACCCTAGTTGAGGAGGTCCGCTCCACCATGAAGATTGAAGACCCTAAGGAGCCTAAGTCTATACAAAACATAATGTTCGGAGGCCTGGAAGAAAAGAAAAGAAAGGTTTTTCCTGTATATAAAAATGTGTCAGCCCGTATCCAGAAGGAATGGAATAGGCTGGGAAAAAAGGGGTTTGTACCCAGGGCGGTTAAAAGAAAATACCTCTTCAACGAAACTGAAAACCCATCCTGGGATAGAGCTCCTAAGATTGATGTCTCAATTTCTAAGATCTCTCGTAAAGACTCTCTTCCTTTTGATGATCTAGGTGTGCTTAAAGAAACCATGGATAAAAAGGCAGGAGGGTTTCTTGAGAAATCCTGGGAAGCGGCAACAGGAGGTTTCAAACCAAACATTGCAAGCACTTGCGTTGCAAGATCGATGATGGTTTGGCTTTAACAATTTAGAGGAAGATCTCCAGGCTGATGACTTTAAAAAAAAAGGTGACTGCTGCCTTGCCTCTTCTAAAGAAATCTGCCTTCTTTTTAGCTGATGCATCTACCGAAGCACTCAGGTTTTCTGCTCGTTCAGAAGCCCAATCCAACTCGGCTCGTAGAGCCTTGTGGCTTAAGAACTGGTCAGGTGATGCAGCTGCAAAAGCGAAGTTATGTACCATACCCTGTGAGGGAGAATTCCTATTTGGTTATGTACTAGACGATCTACTGGCCAAGGCTGCAGATAGAAAGAAAGGTTTTCCGGCTGCATTCCATGGGAAACAATTCCAGTCGTTTCGTGGACAAGGAAAGGAAAAGTTTCATAGAAAAGGCAACGACAGATCTACTAGAGGTAAAGGCTACAACAAGGCAAAGGGATACATGTTCTCCCAGAAGTCAGACTCAGGCAAAAAATCCTCATCACAATGACACCAGGTTACGAGTGGGGGGCAGGTTATGACATTTCACACAAGAATGGGAGAAGATCTGCGGCAGCAAGTGAGTGCTTCAGTCTATTCAAGATGGCGTTCACTTAGATTTTGTCTCCCGGCCTCCCACTCTGTTTCTGGTAACGAAGGGGCACCAAGGATCAAGAGGACTGGAGTCCTTGAAACTGGAAGTCCTGTCTTTTCTGGAGAAGAAAGTACTGGTACCAGTACCAGAGATTGAAAGAGGTCAGGGGTTCTATTCCACATTATTCCTAGTCAAGAAACCAGATGAAAGCTACAGAGTCATAAATCTCAAGCCTCTAAATCAGTATCTACGCTTTTAAAGGTTCAAGATGGAAATGATAAAAAGTAATGTACACTTGCTCTTTCAAGATTGTTTCATGGCGTCTGTAGACGTCAAAGACGCTTGCCTACATGTCCCAATCCACAAGGATTTTCAGCAATATCTGAGGATGGCAATCTGGATCGACAACTCTCTGGTCCATCTACAGTTCCAAGCTCTGCCCTTCGACATCTCCAGCGCCCCACGGATCTTTACCAAGATAGTGGCAGAAATGGCAGCTCATATAAGGGAGGAAGAAGGAATTTTCATTCCATATTTGGATGATTTTTAGTAGCAGAAACAGAAGAAAAACTTCAGATAATGTTGAAGAGAACCCTGTCCTAAAGAATTTGGGCTGGATAATAAACCACAAAAAATCCTCTAACTCCAGAAAAGAAAAAGTTTGTTCCTGGGAATCTCTCTGAACTCGGTGACTCAAAAGTCGTTCCTACCCTTGGAGAAGATAGAGAAGCTGGAAGGCTTAACACACTGTCTTCTTAAGAATCCAGTAACAACCATAAGGAGGGGTATGTCACTTCTGGGTCTATTCACAGCAGCCATCCCAGCTGTTCCGTGGGCCCAGATTCGTTCTAGGCCTTTACAGTCTCCGCTTCTGGATGCCTGGGATGGGTCTCCTACAGGTCTTGACAAAAAGATTACCTTATCCTAGGTCACACTAGAGAGTTTTGCCTGGTGGTTATCTAGGCCAAATCTCTCGAAGTGCCTTAGCTGGACTATTTCCTCTCCTGAGGCGATAACCACAGATGCCAGCCCATCGGGCTGGGGTGCCTCAGTTTTTCAGATAAAACACCTTTGGGGGAGGCCGGTCATAGATCTGTTCGCAACCAGGGCAAACAGACAGGTGAGACAGTTTCTTTCCTTTCTTTCTTTTCTTTCCCCAGCGGACCGGCCCCTAGGCGTAGATGCCCTAAGTCAGACTTGGTCATGGAGTCTAATGTACGCCTTTCCTCCCCTGGCCTTAATCCCTCGGGTACTAAAGAAGATTAGTCAGGACAGGGCTCGAGTAATTCTCATAGCCCCGTTTGGCCGCGCAAAACCTGGTTCTCAGGTCTCCGATCAATGTCCGTAGCAGACCCCTGGGTCCTACCAGAACAACCGGATTTACTTTCTCAGGGTCCGTTCTTTCATCAAGAAGCGAAGCAGCTGCACCTGACTGCCTGGCTTTTGAAAGGTTAACCCTTAAAAGTCATGGCCTGTCTGACGCGGCCATATCAATGTTACAGAAAAGCAGAAAGCCTGTCCTCAAAAATTTATTTCAGGATTATGGAGGACCTTTTTTTCCTTTTTAGGAGCAGAGAAGGTAGATCTTCATAGGCCTAATATTGCGCAGATATTAGACTTCCTCCAGAAGGGCTTAGAGAAAGGCCTTTAAGTGACACTGTCACCCCCTTTTTGCATTCTTATATCTCAACACAGGTGTAAATACGTCATGGTGCTTGTTCAAGTAAAATGTGATCTTTTATGAACTGTAGATTGTGTTAAGTGGACGGGGCCTCGCAGCATTAGCGCCAACGGCACCGTTGGCTCTCTCCAAGGCTGCCTCCCTCAGTACCTTCCTTGGACTTGAGTATAGTTCTTAAAAGTTTGACGGATGCCCCCTTTGAACCCTTATCAAAAATATCTAATAACCCCTTGCCGCAAAATGACGCTTGGGGAACGTCATGTAAAGTAGGTAGTTAATGCAACATGACGTTCCCCAAACGTCATGTTGTTCCTGCCTCCCCCCGCTGTCGGTAAGTGAGATCGGGCAGCGGGAGGAGGCAGTATCACACCACATCCTCCCTCTGCCTCTGCCCGGAGGGGAGCCGCGCTCCCCCCGGGCATTTAACGCCATAAATGCCGCGGTCGATGCAACCGCAGCGTCTATGGGGGAGATGTCATGTTTGCTGCGGATCGGGCGGCGGGAGGAGGCTGCAGGACGTTGCCTCCTCCCGCCGCCACTGTCACTGTGTCCCCCGGCCCCCCTTCCCCTGCCGCCGGAGATCGCCGCTATCAATGTTATACTGGCAATCTCCGGTACCGGCGCCCCCCTAGTGCCCCGATCACTAACCCGCTGCCTCCCCGGGCGGCCATCAAATCCAAGATGGCCGCCCCCATCCCTGCGAACAAACGATGTTTGTTCGCAGGGATGGAAATGAAAAAATGGTCAAAGCCCCATGCTGTCCGCCACCGGAGGTAGCGGAGAGCATGGGGCAGTGATCGGGGACCCCCCTGTGTGGTCCCGGAGCAGGCGATCGGCGGTATATACTATATACCGCTGATTGCCTGTTCCCAGTGCTGCCGGCACTTTTTATCCCCTTTCACCATAAATCATTGGTGACGGGATAAAAAGTGTTACAGTGTCGCCCCCCACCCCCCCCCCCCCCCCAGTCACCCGCCCTTCCCCATATACTCACCGGATCCACGGAGCTCCTTCCTCCTCGACGTCCTGACTGCTTCTGATGTGCGCATGCGCGCCAGAAGCAGCCAGCTCTGAAAATTTACAGTGACAGAGACCAATTTGGTCTCTGTCACTAAACTATGATTACTGTGATAGAAAATATCACAGTAATCATAGTAATACAGTGAAAATGAATGTATAAAGTACAAAAAGTGACAAACATACAAAAAAATAAAACACACACTTTTTATTATAGTAATAATTGCAGTTTAATCCCAAATTACCCCTAACCCCCCCAGATTACCCGTAACCACCGCAGGTTGCCCATATCCGCCCCAGGTTGTCCGTAATCACGCCAGATTGCCCGTAACAACCGCACGTTGCCCGTAACAACCGCACGTTGCCCGTAACCACCGCACGTTGCCCGTAATCACGCCAGATTGCCCGTAACAACCGCACGTTGCCCCTAACCACCGCACGTTGCCCCTAACCGCCCCAGGTTGCATGTAATCACAACAGATTACCCGTAACCACCCCAGGTTGCCCTAATCACGCCAGATTACACGTAACCACCGCACGTTGCCCATAATCACGCCAGATTACACGTAACCACCGCACGTTGCCCGTAACAACCGCACATTGCCCGTAACCACCGCACGTTGCCCCTAACCGCACATTGCCCGTAACCACCGCACGTTGCCCCTAACCACCCCAGGTTGCCTGTAATCACACCAGATTACCCATAACCACGCCAGATTACACGTAACCACCGCACATTGCCCGTAACCACCGAGCGTTGCCCGTAACCACGCCAGATTGCACGTAATCACGCAAGATTGCACGTAACCACGTGCCCCTAATCGCCCCAGGTTGCCTGTAATCACACCAGATTACCTGTAACCACCGCACGTTGCCCCTTACCGCCCCAGGTTGCCCGTAATTACGCCAGATTACACGTAACCACCGCACGTTGCCACTGACCGCCGCACGTTGCCACTGACCGCCGCACGTTGCCACTGACCACCCCGCACATTGGCACTGACCACCGCACATTGCCTCTAACCACCGCACACTGCCTCTAACCACCCCAAATTGCCAAAGACCCCCTCCAGATTGCCGTAACCAACCCAAATTACATATAAGCACTTCAGTTTATCCGTAACCACCCCACGTTGGCCGTAACCACAGCAGGTTACCTGTAACCACCCCAGGTTGTCTGTAACCACCGCAGATTACCTGTAACCACCTCCAGATTACCCGTTTTACTGTCTTATTTTGAATACTTTCCTCTAATACCTGTGGGGTCAAAATGGTCACCACACCCCAAGATGAATTCTTTGAGGGGTGTACTTTCCAAAATGGGGTGACTTATGGCGGGATTTTACTCCGCATGCACTACAGGGGCTCTGCAAACGCACCTGGCGCTCAGAAACTTCTTCAGCAAAATCTGCACTGAAAATGCTAATTGGCGCTCCTTCCCTTCTGAGCCCTGCTGTGTGCCCATAGAGTGATTTATGCCCACATATGGGGTACCGTTCTACTCACGAGAACCTGCGTTATAAATTTTTGGGTACATTTTTTTTTCTCCTGTTCCTCGTGAAATTGAGAAATTTCAAACTAAACAAACATATTATTGGAAAAATTCGAGTTTTTCTTTTTTTACTCTCTACTTTCCTCTAATACCTGTGGGGTCAAAATGGTCACCACACCCCAAAATGAATTCTTTGAGGGGTGTACTTTCCTAAATGGGGTCACTTTTGGGGGGGTTCTATTCTGCTGACACTACAGGGGCGCTGCAAACGCACCTGGCGCTCAGAAACTTCTTCGGAAAAATCTGCACTGAAAATGCTAATTGGCGCTCCTTCCCTTCTGAGCCCGGCTGGGTGCCCATACAGTGGTTTATGCCCACATATGGGGTACCGTTCTACTCAGGAGAACCTGCGTTACAGATTTGGGCATGCAGCTTCTCCCCTGTTCCTAGTGAAATTGAGAAATTTCAAACTAAACGAACATATTATTGGAAAAATTCTAGTTTTTCAATTTTACTGTCTTATTTTGAATACTTTTCTCTAATACCTGTGGGGTCAAAATGGTCACCACACCCCAAGATGAATTCTTCGAGGGGTGTACTTTCCAAAATGGGGTGACTTTTGGGGGGGTTCTCTTCTGAGGACACTACAGGGGCACTACAAACGCACCTGGCGCTCAGAAACTACTTCAGCAAAATCTGCACTGAAAATGCTAATTGGCGCTCCCTTCCTTCTGAGCCCTCCTGTGTGGCCATACAGTGGTTTATGCCCACATATGGGGTACCGTTGTACTCAGGAGAACCTGCGTTACAAATTTTGGGGTGCGGATTCTCTCATGTTCCTTGTAAAATTGAGAAATTTAAAACTAAACAAACATATTATTGGAAAAATTCAAGTTTTTCATTTTTAATGTCTAATTTTAATTACTTTCCTCTAATACCTGTGGGGTCAAAATGGTCACCACACCCCAAGATGAATTCTTTGAGGGGTGTACTTTCCAAAATGGGGTGACTTTTGGGGGGTTTCTCTTCTGCGGACACTACAGGGGCGCTGCAAACGCACCTGGCGCTCAGAAACTTCTTCAGCAAAATCTGCATTAAAAAAGCTAATAGGCGCTCCTTCCCTTCTGAGACCGGCTGTGTGCCCATACAGTGGTTTACACCCACATATGGGGTACCGTAGTACTCAGGAGAACCTGCGTTACAAATTTTCTCATGTTCCTTTTGAAAATGAGAAACTTTAATCTAAACGTATATATTATTTGAAAATTTAAATTTTCGATTTTTTTTTTTTTTTTTTATGGCCTAATTGTAAATACTTTCCTCCAGCCCCTGTAGGGTTAAAATGCTCATTATACCCCTAGATTAATTCTTTATGGTGTCTAGTTTCCAAAATGGGGTCACTTATGGGGGTTTTCAGTATACAAGCCTTCTAAATCCATTTAAAAAAAGAACTGGTCCCTAAAAAAAAATCAGTTTTGGAAAATTTCACAAAATGTGATAATTTGCTAATATATTTCTAAGCCCCATAACACCCTAAAAAAGTTAAATGTTTCCCAAATTATGCCAGAATAAAGAGGACATATTAGTAATGTAATTTAGCAACTAATTTATGTGCTATGACTTCCTTTTTTAGAAGCAGAGAATTTCAGAAGTTCATAAAATGCTAAATTTTCAAATTTTTCATGATATTTTGATGTTTTTCACAAAAAATACACAAAGTAGTGACCAAATTTTGCTACTAATATAAAGTGCCATATATGACGAAAAAAACAATCTCAGAATCGCTAGCATACGTTAAAGCATCACTGAGCTATTTGAGCTTTTGAAAAATGAGCCTGGTCATTAAGGCCAAAACAGGCTTTAGAGGCAAGGGGTTAAAAATCTTACTCTAAAAACAGCTCTTCTGGTAGCAGTAACTTCATCCAGACGAGTTGGGGAGTTAGCAAGCCTGTCATGCTGTGAACACTATACTAAAGTTCTGTCAGATAGAATCCTATTCAAACCAGACCCTGCTTTTTTGCCTAAATTTGTCTCAGATTTTCATCGCTCTCAAGAGATAGTGCTGCCCTCTTTTTGTGATAATCCAGCTAATGAGAGGGAATGTGAATTTCATTGTTCAGATGTAAGGCGCTCTGTGTTACAATACCCAGAAATCACTAAGCAATTTAGACGATCTAGATCCGGAGCTAATAAAGGGTTTGTAAGGCTAGTAGTAGTTCTATAGCCAGATGGATAAGGCAGGCTATTTGCTCATCTTACTCTTCTGCTGGTCTTTCTCCTCCCCTTAGGCTCAGAGCTCTTTCCACTCGAGCTATTGTAGCTTCTTGGGTTGAAAGAAGTGATGCTTCCATCTCCCAAATCTGCAGGGCGGCGTTTTGGTCCTCACCGCACACTTTTTTCCGACACACTAGGTTGGATCTTTCCGATTCCTCTGGTTTGGCCTTTGGGAGAAGTCTTACAGGCTATAGTCCCTCCCTTGTTTCTTTCATCTCTGGTATTCTCTCCGTGGTGCTGTCATTTTTGAAGGGGAAAACAGGAGTTACTCACTGGGTAATGTTTCCTTGAGTACATGACAGCACCATTACATCCTATCCTATTGGTTCCTTTTCACTGTTTGTTTCACTTGGGTGTGCAGAAAAAAAAAGTATTGGATGATATGTTGGTGACTGTTCTTAAAGAATTAAACAATCCTGATATTAATCATGGCTCTCTTTTGTCTCTGGAATACACACTTAGGTTGAGAGGAGGGCCTAATCCCTTTATGCCTCAGGTCTCCTGTCCCTGGGGCGGAGCCCTCTCTCCATGGTGCTGTCATGTACTCAAGGAAACATTATTACCCGATGAGTAACTCCTGTTTTCCTAGAGCCCTGAGTTACAGATCTATCTAGTTTATAGTTATTAGCACATCTGGCTTTCAACCCATAGACAGCAGTGTGAGCCTTTTCTGTAGAATGAAATATAGCAACAAATTATTCTGTCCCTTTTATAATATGATGTAATGCGCAGTCACAATCACTAGTCCTATACTGCCATCTGTTCCATTCCAGCACAACTGCGCCTATGCATTTCATTACTGTAACTGGGTCATGTGATCATCTGTCTGACCAACAAAAAAATCAGTGTTTAAAGTGTAAGAGAAAATGGTCTGTCCTGGCTCAGTTTTATGAACTACAGAATAACATCATCACATATCTGATCCCTTCTGTCAGGTCTACATGTATGGTGCTGCTACTGTCTCTATGGGATCAGGATATACTGTAGTTATACAGCTTATAGCCATTGCTTTTGAGTAAAGCCTGAAGACTTAAACATTTTCAGTATCGAGCCTGCCGGGCAAGGTCGTATGCTTGGATAGACAAACTTATGGCGGCAGTATAGATTTCACACCTATCTGGTCAACATGCTTCATCACAGGTACACTGTAAAGGGATTATTCAGCACTAGAAAAACATGGCCACTTTCTTCCAGAGACAGCTCGACTCTTTTCTCCAGTTTGGGTGGGGTTTTGCAACTCTGTTTCATTGAAGTAAATGGAGCTTTATTGTAAACCGCACCTCATCTGGAGACAAGAGTTGTGTTGTCTCTGGAAGAAAGTTGCCATTTTTTTCTAACGCTGGATAACCCCTTTAAAGCGACTCTGTACCCAAAATCTGAACCAATCCCCCCCCAAACCAATTGTACCGTCATATAGCTGCTTTTAATCCAAGATCTGTCCTGGGGTCTGTTCGGCAGGTGATGCAGTTATTATCCTAAAAGCAACTTTTAGTCTTGCAGCCCTGTTTCAAATTGGCGTAGCCTAGAGTTTCTGTGCCCTAGGGTTGCACCGCCTCTCCCTCCTCCCCGCTCTTTTCATCATTAGGAATGTCCCATGCAGATTTCCTCTATTCATCACCTGTCTGCACACGGCACGTGTCTTAACAATCCATCACGTGCAGTATTCAGTGATAAATAGGAGAAATTGTTCTAGGGGCATTCCTAATGATGAGGAGGGATGGAGGGGTGTCGCAATCCTATGGCACGAGTGCTCTAGGCCACGCCGATTTGTCACAGGACTGCAAGTTTAAAAGGTTTTTTTTTTAGGACATTAACTGCATCACCTGCCGAATGGACCCCAGGACACAGCTTGGATTAAAGGCAGCTATCCGACTGTAAAAGCTGCTTGGGGGGGAGAGCAGATTGTAGGTACAGAGTCACTTTAAGTTTTCCAGTACTTATCAGCCCCTGTATGCCCTGGAGGAAGTCATTTAGCTTTTTTCAATCAGTGACTTTGCTACAAGGGGAACTCCTGGTAGAGGTAAAAAAAAAAATAAAAAAAAACCCTGCTGCAGAAACAAATAGCATTACTTACTAGAGATGAGCTAACCGGATTCGGGTTCGAGTCTATCCGAACCCGAACATTCGGCATTTGATTAGCTGTGGTTGCTGAACTTGGATAAAGCCCTAAGGCTATGTGGAAAACATGGATATAGTCATTGGCTGTATCCATGTTTTCCAGACAACCTTAGAGCTTTATCCAAGTTCAGCAGCCACTGCTAATCAAATGCCGAACGATCGGGTTCGGATGGACTCGAACCTGAACCCGGTTCGCTCATCTCTATTACTTGCCTATCTATCCTAGTTTTGAAACTACCAAAAATCCATTTGTTTTGGGGAGGGGTTTGTTCTGTATTGTGTGGCTGTACTTCCTGGTTGGGCAGTTGTACACAGTACTACAGGTTCCAGAATGCAATGCTTTCCCTCAGCTGTTTATCACAGTCCTCCAGCCTGCCCATTCTCCACCCAAAGCTGTTGAAGAACATCTAGGCCAGGTTCACACATTGCAGTTTCATTGTGTTACTGAATGATTTGCACTTTATCATCTCATTGTGTTCCCACCCACACAGCACACTATTACTATCTGTAACACCACACAGCACGCTGTAGTCTCTACCTGTATCACCACACAGCACGCTGTATTCTCTACCTGTAACACCACACAGCACGCTGTATTCTCTACCTGTAACACCACACAGCACGCTGTATTCTCTACCTGTAACATTACACAGCACGCTGTATTCTCTACCTGTAACACCACACAGCGCGCTGTATTCTCTACCTGTAACACCACACAGCGCGCTGTATTCTCTACCTGTAACACCACACAGCGCGCTGTATTCTCTACCTGTAACACCACACAGCGCGCTGTATTCTCTACCTGTAACACCACCCAGCATGCTATATTTTCTACCTGTAACACCACACAGTACACTGTTACTACCTGCAATGCAGATATTAATATAAAGAACTTTTTAAATTTAATTTTCTTTTTCTTCTCATCTCCACGCACATATTATGATCAAGCAACATCTTTGAGGTTGAGCCCCACAATAAGGACTTTACCCGAAATTATGTTACATGGGATATACTGTTTATGCCTCCGTTGTTTGTCCTGGTGGGATTGACAGTGTCGGCTCTGGTCCTCTGTGCCGTTTAGCATCATTTAATTGTGTTACTGCATAATTTTTGTGAAGATGTTTCAGTACTGCAATGACACTCCAACATGTGTGAACACAGCCCTGATTTCACTGCAGGCTTTTGCATCAGTGAAGTTGCAGCAGCGGCTTCTGGCCGGTCAGAGATGGTGAATCACTCAGGGGATTGGGTGATCCAGCCAAGCCTCCTGTGACATCACACCCTGCCCCCTGTCTGCATCATCAGCCTGATCTCAGCAAACACACACAATGTGAGACAGAGGCATGAAAGATTTGTCTCCCAAGGAGGGAGAGCAGAGGGAACAGAAGACAATGTGGATTAGCACAGAGGCCATTTTTCTTCACTTCCTAGATTTCAATCAGCTACCAGTTTGGCACAACCATACAGATACGGTAATACATTGTATAGACACATCTATATAACTTTTAATGTACTTTTAATAGGAAAACTGTTTTCCTTATATAGATTCCCCTTTAATGTTGTGACTATAGTCCATGTCAGATACTACCCAGAGAGGTTTACTTTGGCTCCTCCTCTAGACAGTTCTGTTACACGAACAGAGGTGGCAGCAGGAAGAACTGTGTCAGGAAAGAACTCCACAATTACCTCTGGGGTATATAGCAGCTGATAAGTACTAAGAGTTGTTCCCTGATTTGTGTAAACTTTCCATAACAACCAATTACTGCCTAGTTTTAATCTCTGGTAAAATTAATGCTGAGCTGTGATGGGGTTCTATGGTCTGGGCCTTGAACTATTTAAATAGAAGTAATTTACAGATCTGTATACCTTTCTGGCACAAGTTAATTTGAAAAGAATAATAAATAAATAAAGAATACACCTTTAGGCTAGGTTCACACTCTGTATCTGTGCGGCTGTATTGCGGGCGGTAAATCATCGGCCGGATTTTTCCGGTTCATGCGTACGCTGGAAAGTATACGATATACGGCTGCACAGTGCACACTATGTATGAATCTACGGCCCGATCGTAAACGGACCCGTAAAAAATGAACAAGACCATTGTTTGCGGCTGGAAATGCGGCCATGGATTGACAGGCGGTCCGTACGGAGTACTTCAAAAATAGCTGGCAATGATGCCGAATGCTGATGCCTCTAATAGTTAATATATTAAATTAATAAAACACATTTTCTTTGTAATAAAGTCCCTTTCGTTGTTCAATAATTTAATTCTAACGAATCCATCATTGTGCAATTAAATATACTGTTAAAATAAATATATATATAAATAAATGTATATTTATATATATATATTTATTTTTTGACAGTATATTTAATTGCACAATGATGGATTCGTTTAAATTTAATTATTGAACAACGAAACTGATTTTATTTCAACGAAAATGTGTTTTATTAATTAAATATTAATTAGTACAGGAAGCTCCAGTAAGCCGTTAATTCATATTGCCGGCAATAGAGCATTCTGTACTAATCATCACTTTACTTTAATTAAAACATCAAATGTTTCTTCTAATTATGTTATCACAATAGCATTATTAGAAGAAACATTTACAATTATATGTGCGCTCAGCTGATTGGCTGATCGGCTGAGCGTACATATAATTAGCGGGTCCGCAGCACAGTGACTTCATTAATAAAAAATAAAAAAAAAAAAATGCATAGGGTCCCCCCTAATTTTATAACCAGCCGGGTTAAAAACCAAACGACAGCAGCCTGGTAACACCAGGGTGGGAAAAGCCATTGGTTTAGGCCCTCCCCAGCCTAAATCTTACCAGCCTGCTGCCGACCGGTCCAGGAGCGCCAATTTTGACACTCCGGGACCACTGGCACCCGGCTCTTCCCAGTACCCCTGGTGGCATTGGATAATGGGGGGGGGGGGTGTTAGTGTTAGCCAAGACACAAGTTAAAACATTTTTTTATTCAAATAAAAACACCCCACACCCCTGGTCATCGATGTAGTCCACGGAATCCGACGTAATCCACAGGATACCGATATCTGAAAAACAAAAAGGGAGAAACACACAAAAAACACACAAACAGGAGCACAACACCCATCATTGTGAGCGGTGTTGTGCACCTTACAGTATGCAGCATCTTTACAGATCGCTGCTTACAGTCTGGCCCCCAAGGGGTTAAGGGAGGATGTATTGCATTCCCCTTTATACCCTTGGGGGCCAGACTGATGTCAGACTGCACCCGTCCAAGCAAGAATGGGGGTTAAGTTTCGTTGTTCAATAATTTAATTTAAACGAATCCATCATTATGCAATTAAATATACTGTCAAAAAATAAATATATATTTATTTTAACAGTATATTTAATTGCAAAATGATGGAATTGTTTACATTTAATTATTGACCAATGAAAGGGACTTTATTACAACGAAAATGTGTTTTATTAATTCAATATATTAACCATGATCGGCATCGGCATACTGCAGAGGATCGCAAACCCCGGTAATAGCAATTCATGTAAACTGTTTCCCTGCTTTCCCAGATGCATTCCAGAGGTGTTTGCATCACTTTCTTAAGATTTTATTTGTTATTTTTAGTTGAACCAGATTTCCAAGTAAATGACCGTATGTTTTCAGCCGCATGTCTATTTTTTCCCACGGCCGTAGTTTCATCCGCACATTTACAGCCGCATAAAAAAAATACAGCCGCACACATACATAGTGTGAACATAGCCTTAAAAACTGAATAAATGCATTATCCCCCATTATTATTCCTGGATGACAGAAAACATCCTATAATAGACATGCTATACACAACCCTGCCAATAAGTTCCCTACAGCCCAAATCTCCTCATTCTATCCATCATTTTATCTCGTAGATAGCACTTAAGTTGTCGACACCAGACTGCACCCCCTCGCCGAAAGGAAGGCAAAGCCGTAAATTAAATGCTACATCTTTTAAATTACAAGCTACTGATGAACAGTTGTGGTTTCTAAATTGCTTCTACTGCATTTTCGATATCGGAATGAATATTGTTGCATTATAAAAGTTAATGAGTCTGGAAAAAAAAATGTTTCCACAGCCATAAATTAAAGTTTCTGGATGCAATGTGCTGACTGCATCATGGAGATGAAAAATTATTACTTGTTGGCGATCATGACATCTGGTTTGCAGTACTAGGAGCAGAACTCAGAGGGAAGCACTGAGCTCGCCTGTAACTGAGATTAATAGCGGCTCTCCTTGTTTTAGCTGGAAGGCAGTTTCATTAAATCAGCAAGGCTGTAAAACTGTGCTTATGTATGGCGGCTGTGCTCTCGATTTAGGAACAGAATTCCAGGAGAAAATATTCATCAGTGTCTGACGACTAATAATATTTATTTTACTTTGTTGTTTGGTCTCTTATGTAAATAGATGCTGAGTGACGTGTTAGGACCCGTCAATTCTTTGAGCGGAGAACGAAGGCGTGCAAGCCCTCCCATTAAAACAAATAGCTGCCAGGATTCGGCACTGACTCCATGCGGAATTCCGGTGCCAGTTCCGTAGTGTGAACGGGCCCTCAGAGGAAATTCACACTGCAGTATCCAGTTGGCATATTAGCTGGTCTTAGTTGCCAGTGAAAACATCAAATACATTATATCCATAGGTAAACCCAGCGGAGGTAAAAGAAAAGAGTGTCGAAAAACATCTTTTTCGGTCTGCGCTGTGTTATACACCAAGGTATACAATTTATGTATCATATATCAATATATTAGGGGTGTACACCTTTAAAACTCTACTTTTATTAAGCTTTCTAAAAACACACAAAAGAACCCCACATAACAGAACACAAGTCCAATGAAATCCGTATTTACACCAGTCCACAATTCAGCTCAATCTGAAAATAAAACCGGTAAGATCTCACCAGTCTGTCGTCCCGTAGTCACGCTGGTATCTCTTCACTAGACAGTGCTGTTAACAGGTTGTGACTAATCGGGAGTTGGTTTTAACCCTAATACACCCTTTGTATGTATGCGTGTTGGTCACTACCCCCTCTCGCACAGGGAACTGTCGGGGCACTCGCTCTAGAAAGGGCGACCCCTGCCCCGGTCTATCCCTTTGTTCAGTCCCTGTTATACCCTGTATTTACTTCCAACGTGTCATGTTTCCTCTGGGTAACCAAATTCATCAGGGGAAAACACTAATTAGGTATCGAGGTACCGAGGTCTGTAGATGCCACTGCACCAGACACGCTGATTATTTGCACAGAAAGGCCGAGACTCTGATAGGCATGAGATTGCAACTGCACTGTACGGAAATAGCGGCACTATACACTAGACACCTTTACTCTGATTAGCTGCTAGATGCATTTGCACGTTATGGTAATAGCCACAGAGCACTAGACACTTTATGTGAGGCCAGGCAATGTAGGCAATAAGGCAGTTTAGCACCACTGTGCATGCCATAGGTACTTTTGTTATGAGTTATGTATTTTTTATGTATTTGATTTAAATTTACATTAGTGTTTGATACCCTATTTAGTGTTTTCCCCTGATGAATTTGGTCACCCAGAGGAAACGTGACACGTTGGGAGTAAATACAGGGTATAACAGGGACTGAACAAAGGGATAGACAGGGGCAGGGGTCACCCTTTCTAGGGCGAGTGCCCCGACAGTTCCCTGTGCGAGAAGGGGTAGTGACCAACACGCATACATACAAAGGGTGTATTAGGGTTAAAGCCAACTCCCGATTGGTCACAACCTGTTAACAGCACTGTCTACTGAAGAGATACCAGCGAGACTACGGGACGACAGACTGGTGAGATCTTACCGGTTTTATTTTCATTCATCCCGGCTGGGACTGTGTAGATTGAGCTGAATTGTGGACTGGTGTAAATACGGATTTCATTGGACTTGTGTTCTGTTATGTGGGGTTCTTTTGTGTGTTTTTAGAAAGCTTAATAAAAGTAGAGTTTTAAAGGTGTACACCCTAATATATTGATTTAATTCACCGTAAGGGTGGTGATTTTGTCCGCCGTAAGACACGGATATTGGTTGTTTATTTATCATATAGAGACTTATGGCTATACAGTCATATATGTGGCGCACACACAGTCAACAGACCCTTACGGCTGGTAATTGTTGGCCCTTGCTAGCAAAGTAGTACATGCTTTTAAAAAGCTTATAGAAGAACTTAAAGGAAGTGTATGATAAGAAAATGTAATGCTATTTAATGTTTCAATAATTTTTATTGAAGGATTTTTAAATTTACAACGGACAAAAATGAACAGCAATAGCATGATATATTAACAAGATATAGGCTGATACATACAATAGCTGGAATATGCTCATAAATTGCATAAAAACATGCCGGGAAATAATAGTATGCAAGTAGCAATGCAAGTCAAAAGATCAATAAACACGAAAACAAACAGAGGGATGGGGAGTATTAGAGTATGCTGATAAAGGTGTATAGAAGTGAATATCAGAGGTTAGTAAGATAGCACAAACAGCAAATATAACTACCAGTAGAGGCAATAAACAGTGCTCAACAGTACAACTAATATAAGCATATTGGTAACATGCCAGTGAGGCAC
This sequence comes from Dendropsophus ebraccatus, assembly GCF_027789765.1. Lineage (NCBI taxonomy): Eukaryota > Metazoa > Chordata > Amphibia > Anura > Hylidae > Dendropsophus > Dendropsophus ebraccatus. The sequence goes on from NC_091468.1 coordinate 37,243,180, forward strand.
CTGGGCACTCAAGCCACTTGGCATGGGGAGTAGGGGCACACAGTCCAGCCTATTCAGAGACCTTGGAATGCCTGGTGGTGAGACCAACTGTTCGAGTGATAATGTTTAAGCAAAGTTCCATGTAGATAGCAGACGCTGGCCCTCCTCCGGTTTAGTAATATGATGTTGTACATCCTGATATGAGACCAGTAATTGGGTTGAATTTATCCACCTACTGTATATGAGATGCCTTTTTCCCTCAAAGTTCTCGTGACACAGGAAAAAGCACGTTGTTTTTGTAAAGTCATTGGAGATAAATCTACATGTACTGTGACACCATTATATTCATTATATTCATCCCTTACTGCTGCCATAAATTTCAATTTCACATGCATGTAATGGGTCCGAACTACTACTTCCCTTGGAACATCAGATGGGAGATGATCTGGTCTCGGAAGTCGTTTCACCCAGTCAATATGCAAGTCTGGAGGCGGGCAGTCCGGAAGCATGCTACCCAGAGTCTCTGAGTGTAAGATAGCAGCTCGGAGAGAGTAACAGCTTCAGGCACTCCCCGCAGTTTGATGTTGTTGCGCCTTTGAACATCATCCAGAGTCATCTGTCTATCACACAACAGCTTAAGCTCTTCCTCTAGTTTCTCACAGGTAGTTGTTAGGAAATTGTGCGCTCCGATAACCTCACTGAGTTTCAGTTCAGCTAACAATGCTCAGTCCCCCACTACTCTCACCAGGGAGGAAAGAGAGGCGAAAACATGATCCATCTTATGCAGCAACGAATCTCTCAAAGTCAGAATCATTTCTTTTACTGCTGTAATAGACAATTGAGCAGTGTATGTGAGGAGATGGCCCAAACGCTTAGCAGGATCGTGGTTAGCATAATCTAGAGAAGAGGAAGATGAAGTATGGGCTGTAGAATCGTTGGGTACTTGGGCTGTCACATGTCGTGGAGAGGCCGAAGGAGCAGCGCATGTTGAAAGGCAGTGAGGTGCAGATCTATCATTGTCGCTCAAAAGGTGGAAGAGAGGCATATTTGTAAACAGCGCCGCCAGGGGAGAGAGTGTACTAGAAACAGGAGTAGGATGTGACACCGAGTTGTCCCGGTTTGTTTGAGCAACATCAGTGTTATCACATGGCAAGGCAGTACAGTCAGCAGTAGGAGAGATAGTGTCGATATCAAACAGAGAAGGAAGACTTAGATCCGAACATGATCCAGCGTCCAGCGATTGGTCCGCTGCAGTTGCTAGTCGCTGTTTAGCTGCCTCAGCGACTCTAAGCTTTCTCCTTCTCCGTTTCTCCGCTTTAGTGGGTGACAGTTTATCTAGGCTCACCTCCCGGTGTAGATCTGTATGTTTAGGCGCAGGGGAGTCCTCCCACGACTCCGCCGCACCAGCTATAATAGCGTTGATGATTAAGTTTGGAAAGGAGCCGGCGCCATCTTGTAAAGCCGGCGCTGCAGAGACCAGGGTCCGTGCCTTCTTTCTGGTGGCCGCCGATGCTTTTCTAGATGTGTGTCGCATCCCGGTATGTCCAGGAGGAGTTCCAAAGGACTCCCGATGATAAACTTGCGAGATAAATAAAGCAGGATTCGCTTGAATATAGCTAAGGAACCGCAGTAACGCATCCGGTCTCTTCAGATGCAGGCCACGCCCCCGTCATGCTATTTAAAGGGTACCTATCGTTACAACTTTCGAAGAAATTAAATTAAGGTCATATTAACCCCTTCCAGTCAGCAATCTATATATATACGTTGCTACTGCACATATCCCGTGCAGTAGGAATGTATATATACATTCCTACACTGACGTGTCTGTAGATGTGTGCTACTGCAATGAAAGCGGTCCCGCACACATCAGTGTGCCAGGGGCCGGAGGTGATGAGAGGCAGCTGCGTCTCATTAACCCCTTAAACGCTGCGATCTATAGCGATCGCGGCGTTTAAGGAACTCCGTGACAGATCAAGCATCTCTCACTGAGACTCTATACCCTGATCGCATGTATGACAGGCGGGGGTAAGCTTCTTACCTCCGTCCTGTCAGATCTCAGGCAGGCTCTATGCATTGATCGCCGATAAAACTGATCTATGCTATGCTATGCTATGGCATAGCATAGATCAGTATATGCAATCTATTGATTTGCATCTTTTACAGTGAAACAAAGTGTTAAAAAAGTGCAATAAAAAAGTTTTTAAAAGTATTATAAAACCCCCTCCCAATAAAAGCTTAAAAAATAAAAATATAAAAAAATAAAAATAAACATATTACATATCGTAGCGTGCAGAATTGGCTGATCTATTAAAATATAACATTATTGTTCCCGCACTGTAAACTGCGTAAATGTAAAAGACAACAAAACACCAGGATTAATGACTTTATTAAATTATATATCAGTAAAAAATTTTATAAAAAGCGATAAAAAAATTTGTTGTCTACACCAATATGATATTAATAAAAACTAGAGATCATTGCACAAAAAATGACACCCCAACTAGCCCTGTAGGTGGAAAAATAAAAGCACTATTGCTCTTATAAAGCAGGGAGGAACATTGCATTAATTTGACCCGGACATCCGGATATCAATGGGCTCAGTCTTAACGGGGGTTAAGCAAATTGGCATTTTACATTCATTATTATTTTTTAGTTAGGCTTTAAAACAAAGCAGTGCTTACTTTTGGTCTTGCAACTTTTTGATCTTGTGTTGGTTAAAAAAAAAAAAAGAGACCAAACACAGTTCCGGCAGTCATTTAATTGACAAACACATTGAACCTTTACTCTCTGTACATGTGTGTTGTCTCTTTTTATCAACCAGCAAGACTAAAAAGCAGACTTGACCTGGATACAAGTAAGTATACGTCTGTTTTATAGCATGAATTGCCAACATTCATCCCTGTTGGTTTAGATTTTGAAAATTGTAACAGTGACACTTAAAATGTGATTGGTATAAACATTTTTATGGGAACTCTCATTTAAGATTTTTCATAAGAACATATAAACAGATAAGATATCAGTTATTGGCATAACACTTTCAGTCAAAAGTTACAAGTAGCAACAAAAAGTTTGGCTGAGATAAAATCGCCAAAGAAACATTGCAGTTTAACAACCAATAAACATGTCACACAATACATTAAGCGTAGGTCATGTAGGCATAGCCCTAGGGTATGGACCAATGTATTGTAAATTCAGGTGACCATGTAGCCCAATGACATGTGACATGTGCAGTGACAAAGCTGCGTAACTGATGCAGAAAACAAGTCAAATGGAAATCCAGTAAGTAAGTAAGAAAGGGGGAAAAAAAGGGGGACGGAGAAGGGAACGAGAAAGAAAAGAGGGAAAGGGGAAGCAAAAGAAGACACTAAAGAACAATGACACAACATGACTGGAAGGACAAAAACACTATGGACACACAGTATTACAGACATAAGGAAAGGTAAGGCAATGGTATAAACATTTTTACATGACATTCCAAATAATCAAAAACAAAAATTCCAGTTATCAAATAATAAATAGAGCTGGTGTTTGTTTTTTTGTTTTTTGTTTTTTTACAGGTATAGAAGTACAGAAACCTTTATACACAGATAAGGCACTGTATGCAGCTTACCTATGATTCCATAGTCTCAAGGCAGAGGGGATACAGTTCCAAGAGATCGTATTATTATATGGTAATTCTCTAGAATATGACCACCACTTGAGAATTTTTTTTTTTTAATAGGTAAATAGCTTGAACGGTAAAAACAGTAAAAAAAAAACAAAAAAAAAAACTCTTTAGGGTATGGTAAAGCAGGAAAACTGCTGTTTTGGAATATGGAAATGAGCTGATTTTCCACGTCCAAAACAGTATGGGGGACATTTTACAAAGGATCAGGCCAAGGCATATGCCAGAGAGAAGATGCAGATTTGCACTTCAATGGGAGTGGGGAAACACGTTGAAATACAGTGATGTCAGCTTTTAACTTTCAGGGGCCTTTTTAAAAAAGGAGTTGTGGAATCTGGTTGGCTGTTCCTCTGCACAAGTATAGAGATGAGCCAACCTCAAGCGTGCTCTGGTTTGTCCAAACCTGAATGTGCAGCAATTGATTTTCAGTGGCTAAAGAAGTTAGATGCAGCTAAGGTCGTTGTTTAATGCTACCTACAGCCGGATCAATATTATTAATTCTGGACTTAGGTAGTGTTATGGTCCTTTGTACATGATCGTTTAACGATTTCAAAGTAACAATTTGATTTTTTATGCTGAACAGCGTTTTGGAGAGATAAATCGTTCAAAGAATCATTATTACGATCATATTAAGATCACTGAAGGCCATCTCACACTCTAGGATGAATCTGCAAAAAACTGTTAAGATAAAGCGATTTGCGAATTATCAGCAAACGACCAGCGATGATTTGAGAACATGTTGAAAGACCACGATGAATGATTTCTCGCTCGTCACTTGATCGCTTGCTGTGTGTACACGAGCCGATTATCGCTCAAATGCGATAGTTATCGCAAAAATTCAAATGATAATCGCTCCATGTTAAAGGACCATTAACTTATGGCCATTCGTGTGGAAGGCCGTTTTTTGTAAAGCACGTAAACACAGCTGTAGACTATATCCATGTTTTCCAGGACTCCCTGGGGCTGCTCCTAACATCTTTTTTACTTCTGCATTTCTACATGCAAAATCTTGGCAATGTCCTCAAGAAATCTCTACGAAGACGTTTCTATGAGCCCCAAGACTGTTCTATAGTTAAACAGCAGCACACAGTCCTAAACAACTCTGTGAAGCTGTGGGGACCTCATGTACTTCTTCACCGTGGTCTTTCGTCATATGAAAGAAATATAAAGAGTAGCAAGTACCGTTATACTTTAGGACCCAATAAAGCATGCCAAATTTATTTATCCAGGCCGAATCAACAAAAAGAAGCCTCCTCTAGAGACATACAGAAGAGATACAGTATTGAGCATAAGGCCTTATTCTTTAGTTCTCGCTACACTCCTGCATATAACATTATTTGTTTGTCTATAAGAATCATGTGCTTTTACCTCTGGAACCATAAATTATTTCCGTGATATTAAAACCTTTCTTTTATATTAGCTTTACTGAATGTGTACAGAGTGGAAAGTAAAAAAATACTGCCCCACCAGAGACAGGAAAGGTCTTGTACTTATTTCACATCATTTTAATTTCCTTTTTGCTTCACAGCATGGACAATAAAAATTACAATGGAGAGAAGAATTTATGAAGAGCCATAGACTCCGCAGCCCTGACCGTATTAATATTCTGCAGACGTGTCTGGATACTGCAGGGTAAAACTGAAGCTCCTGGACCCCAGTGCAAAATCTGTCACAAGGCCCCCCCCCCCACCTACCATGTGCCATTTACAATACTGATGTCTTCTACCCCTTCTCACAGAGGGGTATTTGACCCTTTTAGTCACCAGATTTATCAAACATGATGTAAAGGGAAAACTGGCTCAGTTGCCACAGTTGCCCCTAGCAACCAATCAGATTCCACTTTTCATTATTCACAGATTGTTTGGAAAATGAAAGGGGGAATCTGGTTGCTAGGGGTAACTGAGCTAATTCTACTTTACACCCTGTTTGATACATCTCCCCTTATATATGTTTACACCAAGAATTATACAGTTTTCAATAATTCACTCCTTTGGAAACTACAATTTTAGATAGAAAGCTCCAGACAGAATTCTACCTTTTGATCTCTAGGATAAGATAATGTTCTGGACTCTCATTGGCTGTCAGCAAATACTCTGCCTTGCTCTGATGCTGCTCACGCATGCACCACTGGGTTGTGTATATATGATGTCTGGGTGTCTGTGTTGCTTTGATTAGTGTGACCCTGTTACTTAAAAAAAACCTTTTGATAAACCTTGCAGATGTAGGTACTGTATAAACTTTGCAATGCATGTTTTTTCTTCAAGATTTTAAAGTCCCTTTAATCCAGGGATACACACATACCTGCAGATGCTGTGCTATCCAATGCTCCATCCTGCTTGCGCTCATTGGGGAAGATTTATCAAACATGGTGTAATGTGAAACTGGCTCAATTGCCCCTAACAACCAATCAGATTCCACTTTTCATTCCTCACAGACTTTGGAAAATGAAAGGTGGAATCTGATTGGTTGCTAGGGGCAACTGAGCCAGTTTCACTTTACACCATGTTTGATAAATCTCCCCCATTGTGTATTTGATGATTTTTTTTGTAGTAGGCACATGTCTGGCTTTATGACTCTGCAATATGTGATGGACCTCCAGCTCCCAAGCAGAATAAATTGTGTCACAGGGTCACAATTTTATTTAAAATCACATGACACCTAAAATAGAGCAAAAAATCTCACTCATCTGAGGCACGATGTGTGATGTCTCCGGAGTTCAGGCGCAGAGCGGCTTTGCCATGGATTGTAGTCCGATGGATGAAAGGAGTCTTAGTGTAAAAATTATATACACTTTTATTGGAATGACGTAAAAAACAATACGTTTCGAGGCAGAACCTCTTCATCAGATCATTACAAACATGTATGCATGTCAGATATTTATGTCAGAGGGTGTGGAAACACCAAGATTGGAATTTCCCAGGAACAGCTGTCACTGAGTGCATAATCAGCAGTGCTTGGTGTCTCTTTTTCTCATTAAACTATCAGAACCAATTGCTCCATAATCATCTATTAAAACATTAATGCAGTATCACTAAGATCTTACTGAATTGAAATGATAAAATGATATGAAATGTGTCCATAGTTACATTTTATTTGAATGTTTTTTCTCTTTACAGAAGCTATATCAAGGTCAATTCCCAACCTAATTATGTAGAAAGTGCCTATGGCTCAACCAGTAGGTGCTGGGTTTGCAAAGCTTGCAGGCTGGGGTTCGTATCAGCCCTCCAGACAATATATATATATACATATATTTTTTTTTTTTTTTTAATAAATACATTCTTGTGACACTCTCTATTGGGAGGGGCAAAGTGGTAAAAGTGTAATAAAAGTGTAATAACAATGGTATTACTCCTAAAAAATGTGATGGGACAATAAAATTGGAAATAAAATGTACACTAATTGTATTGTAAAAATAAAAGTAAAGAAATAAAAATAGTTTAAGATTCACCATTACAATCTGCACATGATCTCTCTCCCTTAGGATCTACTTCTCAGTCAATTTCCTCTTGATAAAACAGAGCAAGGCTGTAGTGCAAAGGTAAGTATACAGCCCATAGTCTGTGTCACATGGGTTCAAGCCCTACATAATACCAAACCGATCTTTGATGAAAAAAACCTTTACCATATTCTGAATGTAGATGTAGCTTCTGCCCTGTGTGGATTCATAGTGCATAGTTGACTCTATTAGATGTATAAATACTTATGTCTATTCCGATAACTAGTCGACCATTTCCGTCACTTTATTAAGACCATTCGGTTGCAATGTATTCAGGCGATAGATCCAGTACGTTTCTTTACGTACAAGATTACTGAATCTATTGTTCACATGTTCTGGAATATGATCAATGGGATAGATTAGCAATTTACTATAGTCACAATTATGTTTTTCAAGGAAATGTCTTGATAGCCCGTGTTTTAAAAAGCCCCTTTTTATATTTAATCTGTGACCATTCAATCTTAGATGCAGTGGTTGTGTGGTGCACCCTACATACTGATATTTGCAGGGACATTCTATTACGTAAATTACGTAACTTGAAATGCATGTCAGATGAAATTTAATAGGGAACTTTTTTCCATCTCTACTAATAAACTCAATTCCAACTTTTAGTGATTGACAGCAAAGGCATCTCTTCTTATTACACTTATAGATCCCTTTTACCAGAGATATCCCTTCAGATGTTTCCTTAGTGTGCTTTTGTAGCCGGCGGGGCTAGCATCCCTTTTAAAGTTGGTGCTCTACGGTAAATAATCTTCGGTTTTTCAGGTATACAATCCTTTAAAAATGGATCTAGTTTTAAAATGTGCCAATGTTTACATAAAACTTGCATGAGTTTATTATGGTCTGTGGTGTAGGTTGTAATGAAGCTCATTGTTTGTTTCATTCCAGTATCCGGTGGGGTTCTTTTTTCTTTTAGACACTCCTCTTGTGAGAGGGCGCCTGCCCTTGCCTGGGCCTTTTCTATTAATTCATTTGGAAAGCCTTTGGATTGAAAACGTTTGGTTATTACCGATGCTTGTTCATGATATTTCTCATCTAGGGTACAGTTTTTTCTTATTCGCCTCAATTGCCCAAAGGGAATGTTGACCTTCCATTTTTTAGAGTGACTGCTGTTAAAAGGAAGGTAACTGTTGGAATCGACGGGCTTAAAATAGGTGGCAGTAAGGAATTGTTCCTGGTTATGGTAAATTAATAAATCCAAGAATTCAATCTGTAGTTGAGAGTAGTGTGGTACCAAGGTGATTCCCCATTCGTTTTTATTGATGTCTTCTACAAATTCTATGATTTCCCCTAAATCGCCTTTCCATAAAAAAAACAAGTCGTCGATATAGCGTTCATACAGTTTGACGTTTTTCTGATATAGAGCATGCGTTTTAATGAATTTTTCTTCGAAAATTCCCATAAAAAGATTTGCATAAGCAGGCGCCACTCTTGTCCCCATTGCTGTTCCACATACTTGATGGTACGTTACTTCATTATATTCAAAAAAATTATGTTCCAAAATACATTGTAGACAACTCATCTCTCTGTTCTCTGTTCTTCTGGTATTTCTCTGTCTTGTTGTAAAAAACTGTTGGCGCATTCTAGTCCTATCCTATGCTTAATATTTGTATACAATGCAGAAACATCCATTGTCAGCATTGTAATATCAGGGGACCATATTTCAGGTTTTAAAAGATTTATTAGTGCATCAGAATTTTTAAGATATGAATCCAGATTTAGGACATATTGCTGTAGAAATAAATCTAGGTAGTGGGATATGTTGCATAAGGTGCTATTTATACCTGAAATAATCCTGGGCCTTCCGTGTGGTTTTTCTTCATTTTTATGGATTTTGGGTAAATGATAATAAAAAGGTTTTGGATTTCTCACTGTTAAGAATTTCCTCTCCTCCTTGGTAATTACCCCTTGAGAAAATGCATTGTCTACGAGTTTAGTTACTCTGGACTGTAAATCGGGGAATGGGTCATTGGTCATGACCCTGTAATATTTGGTATCTTGAAGATTTCTAAGGGCTTCGATGTTATAATCTTCATAATTCTGGAGTATTATTCCTCCTCCCTTGTCAGCAGATCTTATTACAAGGTCTTCCTTTGACCGTAGTTCTTTGAGAGCCTGTCTTTCTCCTTTACTTAATTTTCCTTCTTTGGTTGTGTACTTCTCCGGCATGATGCGATGTAGATCCTCAGAAACCGCATCATAAAATGTTTTTATAGATGGTCCTTGGCTCTCCACTGGATTAAAATTGGATTTGGTTTTCAATGTTGGATGTTTCCCAATAGGTCCATTGGTCTGTTCAAGGGTGTTAGATTTAGTTCTGTTGAAGTTAGATGGAAGGGAGAAGTGCCTTTGTAGCGTTAATTTTCTTGTGAACTTGTGTAGGTCTAAATATGCATCAAAATTCTTTATATGGTTCTGAGGACAAAAAGATAATCCCTTTTGGAGTAAGGATATTTCATTGGCATTTAAAATATGGGAAGATAAATTAAAGATCTTAATATTGTGATGAATAGTTGTCGGGTTGTCTTGTTTTCTCTATTTTTTCTCTTTCTTGTTGTTTTGGTTCTCTTCTTTTTCTTTTTGCCCCTCCTCTTCCTCCTCGTCTCGTGTTTTTCTTTTTTGTTTGTTCATTGGAAAGAAATTGGTTATGAGGCTTTTCTTTTTTCTGCTCGTGTCTTGTGTTGATATCTCTAAAAAATCACCTCTCTGTGTTCCTTTTTTCTCAGGCTCTAAAATGATGTTATTGAAAGATCCTGGTTGGAGAAAAGGTACTGTGGCTCTGTTGTCTACTGATGTATTATCAATGATAATATTTTCACTTTCGGAGTTGATTGGTTCCTCACTGCTCCTTCCAGAGAACATTTTTGATGAGTTGTCTACAATGTATTTTGGAAAATAATTTCTTTGAATATAATGAAGTAACGTACCATCAAGTATGTGGAACAGCAATGGGGACAAGAGTGGCGCCTGCTTATGCAAATCTTTTTATGTGAATTTTCGAAAAAAAATTCATTAAAACGCATGCTCTATATCAGAAAAACGTCAAACTGTATAAACGCTATATCGACGACTTGTTTTTTTTATGGAAAGGCGATTTAGGGGAAATCATAGAATTTGTAGAAGACATCAATAAAAACGAATGGGGAATCACCTTGGTACCACACTACTCTCAACTACAGATTGAATTCTTGGATTTATTAATTTACCATAACCAGGAACAATTCCTTACTGCCACCTATTTTAAGCCCGTCGATTCCAACAGTTACCTTCCTTTTAACAGCAGTCACTCTAAAAAATGGAAGGTCAACATTCCCTTTGGGCAATTGAGGCGAATAAGAAAAAACTGTACCCTAGATAAGAAATATCATGAACAAGCATCGGTAATAACCAAACGTTTTCAATCCAAAGGCTTTCCAAATGAATTAATAGAAAAGGCCCAGGCAAGGGCAGGCGCCCTCTCACAAGAGGAGTGTCTAAAAGAAAAAAGAACCCCACCGGATACTGGAATGAAACAAACAATGAGCTTCATTACAACCTACACCACAGACCATAATAAACTCATGCAAGTTTTATGTAAACATTGGCACATTTTAAAACTAGATCCATTTTTAAAGGATTGTATACCTGAAAAACCGAAGATTATTTACTTTAAAAGGGATGCTAGCCCCGCTGGCTACAAAAGCACACTAAGGAAACATCGGAAGGGATATCTCTGGTAAAAGGGATCTATAAGTGTAATAAGAAGAGATGCCTTTGCTGTCAATCACTAAAAGTTGGAATTGAGGAGTTCATTAGTAGAGATGGAAAAAAGTTCCCTATTAAATTTCATCTGACATGCATTTCAAGTTACGTAATTTACGTAATAGAATGTCCCTGCAAATATCAGTATGTAGGGCGCACCACACAACCACTGCATCTAAGATTGAATGGTCACAGATTAAATATAAAAAGGGGCTTTTTAAAACACGGGCTATCAAGACATTTCCTTGAAAAACATAATTGTGACTATAGTAAACTGCTAATCTATCCCATTGATCATATTCCAGAACATGTGAACAATAGATTCAGTAATCTTGTACGTAAAGAAACGTACTGGATCTATCGCCTGAATATGTTATCGGAATAGACATAAGTATTAATACATCTAATAGAGTCAACTATGCACTATGAATCCACACAGGGAAGAAGCTACATCTACATTCAGAATATGGTAAAGGTTTTCATCAAAGATCGATTTGGTATTATGTAGGGCTTGAACCCATGTGACACAGACTATGGGCTGTATACTTACCTTTGCACTACAGCCTTGCTCTGTTTTATCAAGAGGAAATTGACTGAGAAGTAGATCCTAAGGGAGAGAGATCATGTGCAGTTTGTAATGGTGAATCTTAAACTATTTTTATTTCTTTACTTTTATTTTTACAATACAATTAGTGTACATTTTATTTCCAATTTTATTGTCCCATCACATTTTTTAGGAGTAATACCATTGTTATTACACTTTTATTACACTTTTACCACTTTGCCCCTCCCAATAGAGAGTGTTACAAGAATGTATTTATTAAAAAAAAAAAAACAAAAACTTATATTGTTATATTGTCTGGAGGGGGATACGAACCCCAACCTGCAAGCTTTGCAAACCCAGCACCTACTGGTTGAGCCATAGGCACTTTCTACATAAGTAGGTTGGGAATTGACCTTGATATAGCTTCTGTAAAGAGAAAAAACATTCAAATAAAATGTAACTATGGACACATTTCATATCATTTTATCATTTCAATTCAGTAAGATCTTAGTGATACTGCATTAATGTTTTAATAGATGATTATGGAGAAATTGGTTCTGATAGTTTAATGAGAAAAAGAGACACCAAGCACTGCTGATTATGCACTCAGTGACAGCTGTTCCTGGGAAATTCCAATCTTGGTGTTTCCACACCCTCTGACATAAATATCTGACATGCATACATGTTTGTAATGATCTGATGAAGAGGTTCTGCCTCGAAACGTATTGTTTTTTACTTCATTCCAATAAAGGTGTATATAATTTTTACACTACGACTCCTTTCATCCATCGGACTACAATCCATGGCAAAGCCGCTCTGCGCCTGAACTCCGGAGACATCACACATCGTGCCTCAGATGAGTGAGATTTTTTGCTCTATTTTCTCCACCGGACCTCCGGACGGGCAGCGGGCAAAGAGTTGTAAAAATCAAGCTTCAGGCGGTGTCGTGCTCGTAGCGCGGCAGCAAAAGGTGAGCAACACCGAATCTTAGCTACTTTATTACACAATCTGCTGCAGCATTACGCTATGAGCGCCGGGCGCTGTCTCTCTCTTCTTCTAATGACACCTAAAATGGCATACCCCCAACACACGAAGAGTCACCCTCTAGCACTCAGGTGAGGAGAAACCCCATGTGGGGGAACCTCAAGGGAGCCATGGCTGGCGAGTTGCCCCTCCCCTGGGCTAAGAGGGTAATACCATACTATAAATATAATAAACTGGATGTGAGAGAGATCTGGCTGTAATATTTTTCACCTTATTGATGGTTAGGTGGATGTATCTTCTCCCTTCTCCCAGATCCAGGTCCAGTAGCAGACCACCCCTTTTCTTTTGCTAGAACCTCCAAATTACATCAATGGTGGGGATAAGTAAAGTAGTCAAGCTCAAGGTCCTCTGGCATCCAAGATGGCACTGATCAGGGCACTGTGCATTCCTTTATGGAACCTCTTTATGACATAAGCGATTGTCTTCACAGTGCATGGTTGCCATGGTTACTACAGGTAAACACATCTGAAGCATTAACCCATTAATGACTGGTGGTGTGCTTTACTGCAGAGGTCACTAAATACACTTGTGACCAAGCTAACAGCTTATGGTTAGGACACACTAGGAACACTAAAAAATGTGGTTTTATATATATATATATATATTAATAATTATTATTATTATTATTATTATTATTATATATATATATATATATTTTTTTTTAAAGATCTTGACAGTGTGAACATACCCTATGGGAGAACATGGACGGTAGCGGCCTGTAGTTGCACTTGGTACCCATCAACCTAGAGATTATTTTTGTTGCCCATGGCAACCAATCACAGCTTAGCTCTTACCCGCTCACTCTCAGTGTAATACCAGCAGCAAGTGGGGAACGAGGATCAAGCACTGGTCTGACAGGTCGGTACTCTCTTTCTCCTAAGAATCGAGTTGTGTAATAGGGGCTTAAGAAGGAACGCATCACTGGACTATGACTATGAGAAGGAAAATGATCATTTTGACAAATTGCCCACCACCTAGCCCATACAATTCTTCTTTTAACTTTACAGTTTCCCCAGTAAGATTATCCCTTCACTCACTTCACTTATTATTACATCACACATATAAAATTTCATTAAATTCCAACAACTCTTTTTGCGTTATTTTTTGTCAGTATTAACCTAGTACTATGATGTTTGCTGTGAGTAAGAACCTGTTTGTTTGAAATGCGTCAGCACGCTAGACCTTAATTCCCGGTTACAAAATGCTGTAATAGATTTCCAATAAAAGAAACATTTTATTATAGAAAGTCTTAGATGAAAACTATTTATCTTCCGTGGATTTACCTTGAGCCAGCGTAGTCTTCAGGGCCTCCAATACTACAGATACGGTTGATTTATAAGCGCATGTGGTGTGCAACTTATCTATGTGATCACAAGGTGTCCCCCTGCCGGGACCACAAGCAATTAGCTGTTATCTATAAGGAGCCCAAGCGGTAATGTACAATTTCCTGCTGTACCACCCGAGGGAAATTAAGCATTACACAGTGCCCATTCAACTCATTGGGTTGTCTTTGTAATGCAGGACAGGACATCCAGAAAAAGAGACGCTCTATTAACTCAGAAGTTTCTAACAAAAATAAGTTTTCTAAACTAGATAGCCCCTTTAACCCCTTGCCTTTTCCACCTATATTGGCCTGTTTCCTTTAAAAAATATATATATTTTTCCACCTACAGGGTTGGTTCGGGCATCATTTTTTACGCTGCAATCTCGTTTTTATTAGTTAATATTTTTTAAATATTTTTCTTTTTATTCATTTTTTATGATAGATAATGTGACAAAAAAATCTGCAATCCTGGCGCTTTTTTCCTCTTTTCATTTACGTCATTCACAGTACAGGAATAGTATTATCTTTCTAGATTGGACAATTGCACAGACTACAATATATAATATGTTTATTTATTTATGTTTACATGTTTTATTTCTAAAATGAATAAAGGGGGGGTAACATTTTTGGAGGGAGAGGCTATGTCATATTTTATTTTACACTTTTTGGCCATGACCACACAATGGGGGAAATTTATCAAAGGGTGTAAAATTTAGACTGGTGCAAACTGCCCACAGCAACCAATTAAAGCTCAGCCTCCAGCTCTGGTGAAAGGAAAGAGGAGCTGTGATTGGTTCCTGTGGGCAGTTTGCACCAGTCTAAATTTTACACCCTTTGATAAATCTCCCCAATGTCTTTTTTGTCTGTTTGATTATTTTTTTTAGAGGGCTGTCATTTTACAATCAAATAATGTTATTTTTTTTAAAAAAGTGAACGTTATTTGGCCACGAAATGATGGCCATGCAAAAAAAAAAAAAAAGATGTTGTGTGGTTGCGGCCTTTATGTCCCCCTAGGGCAGGGGTAGGGAACCTTGGCTCTTCAGCTGTTGCAAAACTACAACTCGAATCAGGACTAAATAGTAACATCTACAGTGCAGTCCTTATTCTCTGGGCCTAATCTCCATTGTGAACAAGGTCCAATAATGAAGGTGGGATTACAACTACCAACTAGCCTTGACTTCGATATGTGTGCCACCCTACTGGGTCATTATTGCTTACTGAGGGAACTAATGTAGTACAGTACAGCAGGCACTACTGTGTAGAGGCCACTCTGTTAGCTCCAATATTTAGAGGACACTTTTACTGCGTTCAGGCACACTATTACTGTGGGTACCAATACTGGTACTGGGAGGAGTACACAGATGAAACTAGTACTATGTATGATAAAAAAAAAAAGAAAAAAAATGACATCAAGGGGCACAGATATTAAAACACACAATTTCAAGCAAACACTGGAAGAAACACATGTGACCATAGTAAACACTGGTGTATTTAGAGCTGTTTTTAAGCCAAAACTTCACTCTGTCTGAGAAAGGTATCCAACTTGTTACTTCTAAGACACCAGGCATGGCAGAGCATTCTTCTGTGACAGCAGTTTAATATGAAGAATGTGTTTGCCATGTTTCTTCCTTGTATCCTTGTATGTTTGCCCTGTTTATTCACATTTCGACCCCTGCTTGTCTAACTGGATACTCTACATTCTTGACCTAGGTCCAATCTATCATTCAAGTATAGATCTTAAATGGTAATTCAGCTCTGTCCCGGAAGGACTACTCTGAAGGACTAAACTTCCTTGACTCCATGGGGAAGATTTACTAAAGACCAAAGCAAAGTTCAAGTTTGAGTGGCCGGAGGAGGGTGCAGGCAGTGTGGCTAGATAGAGCTGCAGCTCTGCCTTACTGACTACTTACTAGGCATCTGCGACTCCTCCCTTGCGTAGACCAGGGGGCGCAGCATTTGTAAATGTCCCCCACAGTGTCAAGTAATCAATAGCCATCATGCGGCTGAAAGGTTCCCTTTAATTCATTTAAAGTCTTAGAAATAATTTTTTAAGGCTGGGTTAACACTTTGTTAACACCGTATCACAGAATGGCCAGTAGCAGGGAAGCTCATCCCAGCTGATACTGCATTTGTGGTGTCCCATAATGGGTGTTTCTGCTTAGAACGCCCCTCGCAAAAGCCTGGTACTTCTAAAGTGAAGTGGTGATGAAGTGTTGTATAAGTTTGCCTCTAAATGTCAGTAGTATGTATATTCATGCATATATATTGCACAGCTGTGGTCATGTAAGGGTTACGGTATTGTATGATTCTGTACATCAATGAGAGTTACTCTTTTTTTTCTACCTATCTATATCCTCCTTTCATCTCGCACTCTCTTCTTTACCTCTCATAGGAGCTGTTACATACACCCTGTAGGCAGGGCCTTATTAACAGCTGCTGCTGCCCCAGGCAGTAAACTTTAAGGCGCCCAATCTTGGGGAGCGTGGGGGACAGTGGTTTCGGCCGCATGCATTTCTCTACATATACAAACAAATTTCCACATTGAATTAATGGTTAGAGCAGTCTGCATATTGTCTGATGGAATTCTCACCACAGGATTGGTAGATTGGTAGGTTATAGCTCCACACCTGAACAATTTCACCATACCCCTTACCCCCTTGAAAAGACACCAGATTTACTGGCAAGTCTGAACGGAAGGTGTGAGACTAAAAAGAATAGTGCTTGGTGCTGCCTAGTAGTAAATATGGCCCTCCCTGTAGGAAGTTGTCACATGTGGAGAGGAAGTGTAGACCCACACTTAGTCAGTCCTTTTCTGTTTCTCTGAGGAGCTAGACAAACAGATCAGGCATCTATACTGGGCTTAGCCAGGAGCCTGGCTCTGCAAGGTTCCCTGTCCGAAACAGACCAGTTGTAGTGTACACATATGGAGAACACAGAGACTTTCTTTTCTAAAGCAACACTTCTACCTACAATGCAGTGCTAAACACCTACAGAGAAGACAAGTCAGAGATCACCCCAACCCACACCCTGAACATCTCAACACAGTGCAGGACAGTATCCTAAAGCAGAGGAACTCAGAGCAAAGCAGCTAAGAGTTATCTCACAATGCAGGTGACACCTGGACACCCTCGGACACTTTGCTAAACTCAGGTAACTAGGACTGGGGCTTGTGTCACCCTGATAGGACGGGTAACTGGACACTGCAGGGCAAAAGGTGGTATAGCGACAAAGGTGGAAACACGAGCACAAGTATTCTTTTTCTTTCAAATATTCTCTTCAAGTATTCTTCTTTTTCTAAAGTTCCGGCAGAGTACAGTACTACATTGGGATGGAACTCTGATGACAAACTCCTCTACCCTACTCTGAACTCTCTCTACTATTCTCAGCACTGCTGCACTACTCTACTTTAACAACTCTCAGTATAGATCTGGTGAAGTTAAGTTTGTATCAGTCACGTATCAATTATCTGTATTCTAGAAGGTTTATCAGTAAAGAAGAAGTTTATTTATTCTATTGGGACTCATCAGCACCTACACACAGGTTACACCATTCTTGGGTCATCTCCCCTTTTTGTGGGTGGTGATACCGACAGTTCTGGTGGATCATAACTCCACTCCGGACCACCTTGATAAGCGCCCAAGGGACCCATCACAACGGTCTCCGACCATTGGGGAAGGATATAGCCAGCCACACACAACAAGCAGGTATACCATCACACCTGTGTGCTGAGTTAGCAATGACATCACGACAACCTCATAACCGACTAATATTCCATTGTCGGCTGATAACGAGCAGCTATATTCCACCGACCATTCACCATAGAAGTGGCATCATCCGGAACACCTTAACAGGTGACCGGTTGAGTACACACCACACATTTAATTGGGATGCGGACACATTCGGGTGTGCCTGCATTCCAATTAACCGTAGCCGACAATGTAAAGTGCGGCCGGAGCCGCATTTTACATTGTCTGCTCTGTCAGTCTTTTGTGGCTGCTATTCAATGAATAGCGGACGCACAACACTGACATGTCAGTCTTTTTATGTGGCCACAAGGAATCCCAGCCGGAGTGTATACAGAGTGTATACACTCCTGCCTGGATTCCATAGTATTTAAAGCAACCTACCATTTAATTAAATAAATTTATTTATTTAAATTTTAATGTAAATAAACTGCAAGTACAGCTGTTATTCAATTAAATTAAACAATACGTTGTGTGAACTTAGCCTAAGGATACACAGAGTATTCTTCATTCTGATGCCCTTGACGTCTATATCTCCATGGACAATGTATGAAATCGCCTTCTATTGTTTTAATGGTAATCTGCTCCAGATTTTCTCAGCCATGGATTAAAATTTCATGTTGTAGAAAAAAGGAACATGTCATTTCTTCAGCAGGGGATCCAGGGAAAGACAAATGGTAGGTTTGATGTAGAATTGATTATGGCTAATGGGTGGGCTAATCTGTATCCAAATCTAAAGCCACATCTTTATTGAAAGGGAAAATATGCTGTAGAAATCCAATGACATACCTTGAAATTTTGTGATGAATGAATTTAGAGGTCTGTTTTACTATAATTATAGGAGCCTGGAGGGGTATCTTATATTAACGTAGAATATCCATGGAGACGACCACGCCAAGAGGGTAATGCACATGACCCCAGGGGGATTGTTGTTGGGGTTACATGCATTACCCTCTCTGCTTTGTCATCTCCATGGTTACCCGAACTTCTGTCCGCCAAGTGGAATTTATTGCCGATCGGGTCAGTGGACGTGGTGACCGATACACTTTAAGGCTAAGTTCACGCAACGTATATTTTCGTAAAAGTACGGCCGTTGTTGCCAATTTTTACGAAAATATACGTTGCCCTATCTTTTATGGGATCCCGGACGGAGCGTATACACATAGTATACGCTCCGGCCAGGATCCCTCGCGGCGCCGCAAAGATCTGACATTTCGATTTTCTGCGGCCGCTATTCATTGAATAGCGGCTGTAGAAAACCATGTCAGTGAACACTATAAAGCGAGCGGCTCCGGCTGCAAGCTTCATAGTGTGCTGTGGGGAGTACTGTTGCGGGCGCACAGGGATGCGCCCGCATCAGAACTTTGCGGCGTGAAAGATCATCTGGCTGGTACTGCAGTACCGACCGGGATGATCTTTTAAGACACCGGCTGTTTCGTGACCAGGCCGGTCCAATACGCTGTAAACAGCGGACTTAAAGTTCTTTATAGTGAAAGGGCAGCTCCCCCATAAAAAATTCACACTGCTTCCTGGTAAAGTGCTGAAAGAAGGGGCCCAAGCCACTGTGTAAATGAGCAACAATCTCATTTAGCCGAGCCTATTACACAACTTACTGTGCAGCCATTATGTGGCCCCGTTACACTGGGAGATGTTGGCCAACAAGTGACCCGATCAACAAATGAGCTTGCTTGTTCATCGGCTGATCACTAGCTCTATTACTCGGGGTGATATTGGCCTGTTTGGCCATTAATGGACTCTTAAACCTAGAATAAGCAGATTATAAACTACAAGTTCTAGTGATTCTTTCTACACAAAACTATATATCTGCTCAGCTCCTTTTGATCTATAGCATACTGGCATGTCAGACTGCTTGTTCAATGTGACAGACTCCCTTTAAATAGAGGTCAAGGAGCAATTTCCCCATCTCTCCTAATAACAAAGAGTTCTTCAGCGTTGTTAATAATCAATCCTATATGACACTTCAACGACTATAGTGACCTGACCTTGCAGTGTAAACATGAGCCCTTTATGGCTAGCCATTGTATCTGTAGTATTGGTCTATTAGCTTCTTTGTGGTACAGTATTATTGACACTTAATTCTATTTGACCCCCCCCCCCCCCCCCCCCGGGCATTGTTTTCCTGGCTTTGGCCATACCATCTAAGTAGGTACCATATCAAGTAAGTAAAACAAATGGGACTGTTTAGTTAAAAAGCATTTATTGAAACTATGAAACATGCTATATATAGAGCAAAACAGTATAAATGAAAGAAAAACAGGAGATTGTAAGGGCTACATAGGGGGACAGTACAGTCAGCTTATCTAATGACAGACACTTGGCCAATATATCCTATGATTGTTTTATGGGATATTAACTCAATCAGCTTTAATACTGGGATTGTTGTGTGCCACACATAATATTCTGCTCCTGATTATTAATGATATGATGTATCTCTAGTCACTAATGGAATCATTAACTCATGCACTGCATAAAAGACTATGACACCCATCACAAAATAAAGTATACAGGGTTTTCAAATTATAGAAATGTCACAAAAACATTGTAGTTACTTTATCAAGCATGTAGCTGTCCGGTGTAGCAGCAGTATTAAAGGGATACTCTGGAGAAAAAAGTATAACTTATACAGATTTGTAAATTACTTCTATTTAAAAATATCAAGTCTTCCAGTACTTATCTGCTGCTGTATGTCCTGCAGGAAGTGATGTATTCCTTCCTGTCTGACACAGTGCTCTCTGCGGCTTCCTCTGTCCTTGACAGAAACTGTCCAGAGCAGGAGATGTTTTCAATAAGGATTTGCTACTGTTTTTACTCCACTTTCTACAGAACATACAGCAGCTAATAAGTACTGGAAGACTTTACAGAAGTAATTTACAAATCTGTATAGAGTCTGTAGAAGTAATAACAGCAATAATAGGGCTTCGGAACATTCTAGAAATTCAATCCAAAGTAGGACTTTAGTCCCTCATATCTTCTCAGTGATATTAGAGCACAAAAAATGTATCTGTTTATTATTCAGATCAACAAGAGCTCTTCTAAACACTTAAAGAGACCCAATCACCTAAAATTAACTGTCCCTATAATAAAAGTTTCTCTCTCCCTAAGTCTATTCCTGAAGATACAGACTGCATTTACAGTCTGTATCTTATACTGTACCCAATCCTGTATAGTAGTAAAAGTATTGCTGGGCGCCGCCATCTTGATGACGTCACTTGCGTTCCAGCGGTGCGTTCCAGCAGTGGAACGCAACTGACGTCATGAAGATGGCGGTGCCCGGGAATACTGCACCGCTATACAGGATTAGGTAAAGTATAAGATACAGACTGCAAAGGCAGTCTGTATCTCCATAAGGTCTACTTATAAAGATACAGACTGCCTGTGCAGTCTGTATCTTATACTTTACCTAATCCTATGTAGCAGTGTAGTGAGCCGGGCGCCATCTTGATGACTGGAACGCACCGCTGGAACGCAAATGACGTCATCAAGATGGCGCCCGGCATTACTGCACCGCTACAAAGGAGTAGGTAAAGTATAAGATACAGACTGCAAAGGCAGTCTGTATCTTTATAAGTAGACCTTATGGAGATACAGACTGCCTTTGCAGTCTGTATCTTATACTTTACCTACTCCTATGTAGCGGTGCAGTAATGCCGGGCGCCATCTTGATGACGTCATTTGCGTTCCAGCGGTGCGTTCCAGTCATCAAGATGGCGCCCGGCTTACTACACTGCTACATAGGATTAGGTAAAGTATAAGATACAGACTGCAAATGCAGTCTGTATCTTCATGAGAAAACTAATAGGTTTAATTAGGACAGATATACACAGCGATCTCGCGCTGTATAGCGCGAGATCGCTGTGTATTTACAGAGCGGCGGGCAAAGGCTCATGGGAGCTCTTCCTGCCGCTCTGCATGCCGGGAGCTTCCTGTCACGCGCCGGCTCTTTTGAAAAGAGCCGGCGCGTGACAGTGAAGAGAGACATGAATAAATTAAAAACGCGGACAGAAAATTCCTTAATTCTATTTACAAATATTAATAAAAAAGTAATTTAAATAGAATTAAGGAATAAAAAAAAAAAAAATCTTCCTTGATTGGTTCTCTTTAAGGCCCGTTCACACTGAGCAATTCTTTGAGTGGAGAGCGGAGGCGCACGAGAAATCCCAATAAACAATGGGACAAAATTCTGCCTCTTTTTCTCATTGTGAACAGGCCCTTAATGTGTATGGACTAAGGGTAATAATAATAATAATAATAATAATAATAATAATAATAATAATAATCCTCCCCCCCCCAAATCCATTTTTAAAGGGAAAAAGAGGACATAAAAGCTGAGTTCTCTATTTTACAGGCAATAAAGATATATATGAGTGTGTGTTTGTGTAGGTATATGGTATAATGCATTATAATAAAGTAAAACTTTATTGGTTAGACCTTCTGTAACAATTTCCTTTCACTAATGTCTATTTTATTGCATCTCGGATCAAACACATGGCACACATACATATGACATAGAAAATCTAATGAAACTTGTTTATGGCACATTGTACATATATACATTGTACACAATATCGGCAAATGTCAGGAGCTTCTTCTTTCAGCTCTCGTCAGAGTTTAAAATACCATTTACAAATACTGCACACAGTTCTTTCTCGGTACACGCAGCTTTTTATAATGAGCCTTTAAGGCGATCTCTTCCATCGTATTAGTGAGGCCACAGCGTGGATCACATAAACCAATGTGGCAAGAAAGGCAAACACCTGCAAAGTACACGAAAATGCAATTTAAAAAAAATAAATAATAATAAATAGAATAAATGCAAATACAGATTAAGGCGAAAGGTATAATTTATGCTGCTTTTACTCTTTTCTACAAGTTAAGCTCTATAGGGTAAGTGATAGTTTATTGCCATACACCAGGGGTGGGGAACCTTTTCCATGTCGAGGCCCGGTCGGGCATTAATAAAATCATTCGAGGGCCGCATACTGTGTGCGGCAGTTAGTAGCACCCGGGCAAGGAAAAGTATTGTTCCCCTAGTGCCCCTGCTATTGTAGTTAACCCCCCAGTGGTGCCCCGTGTAGTCTAGTTAACCCCCAAGTCATGCCCCTTGTAGTGTATTTATCCCCCCAGTGATGCCTTTTGGTAGGCCTAGTTAACCCCTCCAGTGATGTTCCTGGTAGCCTAGATAACCCCCCAGTCAAGGTCCTGGTAGCCTAGTTAACCCCCCCCAGTCATGTCCCTGGTAGCCTAGTTAACCCCCATTCATGTCCCTGGTAGCCTAGTTATCCCCCCCCCCCCAAGTGATGTCCCTGGTAGCCTAGTCACCCAACCCCCCCCCCCCCGGTAGCCTTGTTAACCCCCCCCCCCAGTCATGTCCCTGGTAACCTAGTTACCCAACCCCCCCAGTCATGTCCCTGGTAGCCTAGTTAACACCCCCCCCCCCCCTCCCGCAGTCATGTCCCTGGTAGCCTAGTTAACCCCCCCCCCCAGTCATGTCCCTGGTAGCCTAGTTACCCCCCCCCCCCCCCAGTCATGTCCTTGGTAGCCTAGTTAACCCCCAGTGCCTGTCCCAAATAAAAAAAAATAAACATCCCACTAACCTTTTCCTCTTCTCTCCCCTCTAGCCCGTGCCGGTCTTCTCCTGCAGGCGGTGTGCGATGAAATGATGTCATCGCGCGCGGCCCGCAGGAGAAGGAAGACATGTGTCGCTCTGGTGGGGAAGGGGGCGGTACTCACAGCATCCCCCTGTGTCACAGACACAGGAAGATGCTGTGAATGCTGGCTCCTGCCCCACCAGAGCGGCGCACACATCACAGGGGAACCGCGGGCCAGAGGTTCCCACCACTGCCATACACTTTGCCATGCTGGGGGAGTAGGGAGACTAGCCACTGCTGTGGACATCATGACATGCTGCTATACAGAAGTAGACAGATGACAGAGAAGATCAAAGGTGGGACGACTTGTTGGTATCAGTCAAGTAGTCAGTAATGCTCAGCCAATCGCGGCTGAGCACAGTTATGACGCGGCAGAGGGGGGCCGGCATGAGGGACAGCAGGAGCGGGTCGGCCGGCCTCCCGAAGATTACATCCCTGTCAGAAGACGGCGGACCGGGGTTGACACGAATCAGGTACAATATGTATAATGCACTACGCTTCCGGGTCCACGGGCGGGGGTCGGGGAACATGGGGAAGGGGGCCATTCACATACATAACATACATTACAAAGTTGTATAACTTTGTAATGTGTGTTATTTTGTGAATAACTTCTTAGCGCCGCACTACCCCTTTAAGCTTGAGCTAGCCCTGTTGGGAGCTATACATCCAAGACCTCTATATAACTTTACACAATAGGTATACTTACCACTGCAGCAATGTTCTCTTGATACTGTTGTAATGTGAAGCTTCCATTACCTACTAAAACTGTAGTGGCGGCCTGGAGCACCGCTGCACTGAGGTACATAAGAGACGCAGTATAGTGATAAAAAGCATCCTGTAAGAGGTAAAAAAATATATATATTTATATTGAATTAGTTTACAATTCCTATACATTTCACAAAGGGTCATACAGCTTTATTAAAAGAGCATGCTAAAAACCCCTTAATCTTCCAAGCAAGTCATACTCTATAACCATGCAGAATCTCTGACATTCACCATTGTATACTGCCTATACCACAGAAGAACACTATATATATATTCAAGGTTTAAAAAAAAATAAAAAAAAAAATATATATATATATATATATACAGTATATTATATAATATATATATATATATATATATATATATATATATATATATATATATATATATATATATACACACACACAACCAAAGCAAATTTTCCAATTAGAAATCACTGATATGCAGACACTTGGTTCTACACCCCAAAAATAATGATTTATTATTCTGAATAACATGTAAAACAGATGGAACAAACATTTAGAAACAGCAGAATATGTGATATTATAAGTTACTGTACAGTAATGGAGAGGATGGGAAACACAAGGGCTGACAGAGACTGCAGGGAGCATGAAGGAATAAGCAAGGCACATGTGGGCACAGTATAGCAGCACTCTCTGTCTGTGGAGAGGGGGGTTACAGCTATGAAGAGATTACCTCCACAGTCCTGTCCTCTGATGCAAGCCCCAGCCTGAAGTGGATCTGCTATGATTTGGAAGCTGAGGGAGACTTCCTGGGTCAGAGTACAGTACTGTAGACCCCGCTATGCAGACCATGTCCCTCCCCCACTTGCGCTCCCACCCAGTACAGGGAGCTCTTAAACCAAAGCAATGCTCTTAAACCAATTCACAATTTTTAAAAACTGTGAGCTCTTAAACAAAAACGCTCTTAAACCAAGTTACTCTTAAACCAAGGTATCACTGTATATAAATACACACACACACACACAGTGGTACCTTGGTTTAAAAGTAACTTGGATTAGGAGCGTTTTGCAAGAAGTTTTTCAAAATTGTAACTTGGTTTAAGAGCATTGCTTTGGTTTAAGAGCTCCCTGTACTGGGTGGGAGTGGGGGAGGGGCATAGCCTGCACAGGGTGGTCTACAGCACTGTACTCTAACCCAGGAAGTCTCCCTCACCTTCCAAATCATAGCAGATCTATTTCAGGCTCGGGCTTGCATCAGGAAACAGGACTGTGGAGGTAATCTCTCCATAGCTGTAATCGCTCTCTCCCCGGACAGAGTGCTGCTATACTGTGCCTACATATGTCCTGCTCATTCCTTCATGCTTCCTGCAATCTGTCAGCCCTTGTGTTTCCCATCCTCTCCATTTCTGCTATAATGTGCCTGCACTTACAATGAGCTATACACACTGCTGCTATAATATATCTGCACTTACACTCAGCTATACACACTGCTGCTATAATGTGCCTACACTTACACTCAGCCATTCACACTGCTGTATATAGCTTCTGTCACTGTCCTCCTGCAAAGCTCTGTGATTGTCACTTCCTAATTGGTCCATGCTGATCACACACCCCTTCCCCATTTCTTTCATGTGACCACACAGACCTCTGACAGCAGCCCTGCTTCTCTATTCTAGCCTATTGTATCACACTACTGCATTATGGGGATTTTCATCTCCATTCTGTATCTACAAACTGCTTCTGTGTTTTCAGGTTTATGCACTTACTATACATTATACATTTGTTTCATCTGTTCTACAAGTTATTCAGAATCATTACAAGTGACTTCTGAAATAATGGTTTGGTAAGCTCTACAAAAATACAATTTTAGGAAATCACTACCAATGCTACTGTTTGAGGAACCCACCAAAAACTCCCTAAATCTTAGTTTTCTTGAACTGTGGATATAATACAGGACATAGTGAGCGTTTACACACATTCATTTTCAGGTTTTAAGAGGGCGCTAGTCACTTCTTCTACATGCATATACGATTTATACACATGAATGGTGTGGACTGATGTCATGCAAAAAACTACTGTAGACGCAGTCTATTGTGTATATCCAGCTGAGAGGAAGGGCTGACCAAACCTACCTGTCAGGTGACATTATAGTCACTGATTCTTTGTACCACTGTCTTCTTTATGAAGTGCACATTGTTTACAGCTAAGTCAGAGCCAAACCAACTTAATTCGCTGTTTAAGGTGTGTTGAACATAAGAAGCTCTTTTGGTGCGTTCCAGACATCCTTCTTAGTCTAAAAAAGCCTCACCCTTTAGTTGCATGTTTGTAGTCTACTAGTGTTCCACAATACGCACAGTCAAAAAACACACTTTGATTTTAAGATATAAGATAAAGAAAAACTGGTCTACTTAAAACCTGCAGTACAGCTAATAAATAGTAACCTGCTCACCGCTGGTAAGGGGAGGCACAAATGTCTCCTAATAAGTAATAAAACTTGGCTTTCTTGACAGGTACAGTATCTTAAAGCAGACTAATGCAAAATCCACAGAGGTTGAGGTGCTTGGGGCACTTTCTGCACTTAGTAAGGGGCTAGACATGAACAAAACTTATCAGCATCAGTTCATACTGTTCTTGTCCTCTACGGAGTGATTTTTAATGATTAACGACTAACGATAAACGATTGCAAACGAGATTGTTTATCATTAACCTGAAATCGTTCGCCATATTACACAGAACGATGGTCGTTAGATACGATCGTTATTCCTTCTGATCTAAGGAAAACAATGGGCAATGTGCCCATGGGACACAGGGCACTGGAGGGACACTGAGCATCCCTCTGCCATCATCCTCTCCCGCAGCCACAGCCCGCACAGCTCTGGGAGTCTCAACACTACTGGAGAGGATGATGGCAGGGGGACACTGAGGGACACAGGGCACTGGAGGGACACTGAGCATCCCCCTGCCATCATCCTCTCCAGCAGCCACAGCCCGCACAGCTCTGGGAGTCGGGTCGTGACATCACCATGTTATCCAGGAAGTGACATCACCATGTTATCCAGGAAGTGAAGCCTTGATGCAGTAGTAAGTGCAGGGAAAAAATGACTTTATAAGCATTTCCTGTAATAATTGTATATTGGGGATTTGTATAACTTTTGGGGGGCAATACAATAATAAAAAAATTTCACCGAACTTCTCCTTTAACTCTCATAAGGCAAATATCTTGGAATTCCCATGAAAAGTTTGCTCTTGCATATGTATATATCTGCAGTCAAAAAATGTAAGTACAGAGCCACAGATAAGATTCAACTATTGGGGTAGGTTTACACTGAGGAAAAGGTCAGGAATATGTGAGGAATTGAAGAGGAATCCGCTCTAATTTCAGCTTGAAACTCCTCCCGTAAAATATGAACAGAGCAATGTCCCATTGTGTTTAATGGGATTTCCATTCTGTCGTTAACACTGCAGAATTTCCTAGCAGAATTTTCTGCCGCAGATCAGCTCATCGCCCAAAGAATTGATATATCAATTCTTAGGGTAGGTTCACAGTGAGGAATAGGTGAGGAATTAGGTGAAAAATTGAATCTGCTCTTATTTAGCTTAAAATTACTCCCGTAAAATATGTACAGAGCAATGTCCCATTGTGTTCAATGGGATTTCTGCTCTGTTGTTCACAATGCAGAAATTCCGAGCAGAATTTTCTGCCGCTGATCCGCTTTCTGCCCAGATAATTGACATGTCAATTCTTTGGGCGGATTCTGCTAGAGGAATCCTATAGAAGTCTATGGAGGCTTAAATTCTGATTGTATTCTGCTTTAATTCCGCCTGCATTCTGCTCAAATTCTACTCGAATTTTGCTCAAATTCTGCTCCTATTCTGCCAGAGCTGAATAGACGAGGAATTTCAAGCAGAAAAATTTCCTCTACAATTCTTTGAGAATTCCTCATGTTTGAACCTACCCTTTGGCTTCGTTCACACTGAGCAAGAATGGCGGAAATCTGTGGCGGAGAATCCCACCATGCTCAGTGTGCTGCTTTGAGTGAATGAAAGGGAACGCGCTCCTCTGCTGCCGCCGCTCTCCGCTTAGGGAAATGACATGTCACTTCTTTGAGCGGAGAGTGGCACAGTGGAGGAGCGTTCGCCCTCTCATTCACTCAAAACAGGACATTGAGCATGGTGGGATTCCACCGTTCTTTCTCAGTGTGAAGGAGGCCTTTGAGTGGATTCTGCTAGAGGAATTCTATAGAAGTCAATGGGGTTTTAAATTCTGCTTGAATTAGGCTCGAATTCTGCTCAAATTCTGCCAGAGCTGAATAGATGAGGAATTTCAAGCAGAAAACTTTCCCCTGCAATTCCTTAGTGTGAACCCACCCTTGGGCAGAAAAGGTAACAGAGAAAGCTTAAAGTGTACCTGTCATTATGCAAAAAAAACTTTTGACATGTCATGTCTCTCTGACATACCATCAAACAAGTGATCTAACAACACCAAGTGTAGAGAGTAGCCTTTTT
This sequence comes from Dendropsophus ebraccatus, assembly GCF_027789765.1. Lineage (NCBI taxonomy): Eukaryota > Metazoa > Chordata > Amphibia > Anura > Hylidae > Dendropsophus > Dendropsophus ebraccatus. Next base: position 37,271,620 of record NC_091468.1, read on the forward strand.
GTCTGTAGGTGTGGGACACCCCAGAGGGTCTCCAATCCCAAATGAAGACCATGTAATATCCCAAAATGAAGTTAACCGACAGCATCCAGTATTACAAATTAGATAAAATTTATTCAAGCAACATACACTATGGCAACGTTTTGACCACTGTGAGTCTTTCTCAAGCCATAAGAAAGACCCTCAAGGCTTGAGAAAGACCCACAGAGGTTGAAACGTTGCCATTGTGAATGTTTCTTGAATAAATTTCATCTCATTTGCACTGTTTGATGCTGCCGAATAACTTCATTTCTGGATGTCTCTATGACATGTCAAAAGTTTTTCTTATAATGATACTTTTTAAGGGACGTCTCCAGGCAGCTCAGCCATTCGGTGGCCGTAGCGGAGTCCCGCCTCAGCCGCTGAATGGCTGAGCTGCCTTGAGACGTCACGTCTCGTGAGGCAGCTCAGACCAGGAAGCGTCTGCGGGACGGGGGTACAGAGCGACGCTATCCGGGACCCAGCACTGGAACCGGGGAGGTAAGTGACCTCCGGCATCCATAACCACCCCCTCCCCTATCTGAAAAATATGGCCAGGCCGGAGAACCCCGTTAAGAGAAGAGAAGTGGAATTGGTAACAGGGATTGAAAAAACTTTAACCCTATTAACTGATTAGTAGATGTAAAAAATTACACTTTTCTCTTAATTTTTTACAGCCTGACAGGTCTGGTAATGGGCAGGAGATGCCCAAGAAAACATGTCAGAAAGACACTGTTCTCTATACGTACCTATACTATCAGTCACATCCTGTTGGATTTTAGGGAATTCCCTTGATGGAGTAGCTCCGTTATCTGTGTTGATGGTTCATTTGATTTACAACCATTGGTTTACAGGTTACTTACAGCTCATTTATCTGTCATATACTACACAACCAGCAGGTTCCTTTTTAAGAGATGTCAGATGTTGTGTCCCTGTCAATTGATTGTGAGATTGTCCCACCAGAATCGTAACGGTCGTCAAGAATGTGAACATCAACTGGAGCCTACACTGGATATAACTACATAAGAACAGCTATATTATTTGTTCAGTAGTTCTTCACATATCTTACCAGAGTTGTCCATGAAGATCTTCCTTTATGAACTCCCGCAATGTACAAGAACAGAAGGACGGTTGTAAACGCGAATAACGTAACAGAAACAAACATGACCCATCCTTGCAGTAGTGAAGTAAGAAACAATCTGGTCGAGGCTACCAAAATCCATACTAGACCACCAAAAACCTTTAATGAAATAAAACAAAAAATTAAAAAAACATTTCAGTAGCTTGCAATTCACAGTACATAGGAAGTTCTGATAATATGAATGCATCATATCCGGTATGCAACCACTTTGTAACACAGCTGTATTGCAATTCATGATTGAGCAAAGCATTATTGTGCATGGTAAAGGATCCACACAATGTTAAGTAATCTGTTTACAAAATAAGATAGGATTCTGGTCTTAAAAGAAACCTATCACCGGGGACCCGGGCACAGAGCTTTGGGCGCTGATATCTTCGTCCCGGGACCGGCTCCAGGAACGGGACTCGTTGGAAAGGGTAAGTATCCGGGGGCTGCACCAGGGAGTCGGGCGGGTCTGTATCCACGTCCCTGGTGACAGGTTCCCTTTAAATATGGCCACAAAGGCATATTTAAGGGGTACTCCAGCAAAAATAAATAAATTTTTTAAATCAACTGGTGTCAAAAAGTACCAGAGATTTGTAAATTACTTCTATAAAAAAACAAATCTCAAGTCTTCTAGTATTTATCAGTTGCTGTATGTTCTGCAGGAAGAGTTGTATTGTTTCCACACAGTGCTCTCCACTGCCACCTCTGTCCTTGACAGGTACTGCCCAGAGCAAGAGCAAATCCCCGTAGAAAACCTCTCCTGCTCTGGACAGTTTTTGGACAGTTTTACTGTACATGCACGGGGAAGGGGATATATATAGGCTATATAGGAGACTATAGCTCTATTTTTATTATTTTTTTAAATAACCTATTCCTGGACAATTTCATTAAGAGAAGGTAGCTATGGTGGATAGACGGTTATCATGAGCAGAGTGAATTAATATTTACTATATATATATAAATATATATATCAGTGTACATATATTTACAACAGTCCATACTACATATATTTACACAGTTTAGCCTTGGTCTGCTTATTTCTGACCAACCTTAACATCTAAATGTGTAGTCAAGAATGCAAAATCAAGGGTTCCCTTAAGATATGCACCAATACCTGCTAGTGTATAAAACAATTTGAAATGAAATCTCTGTTGAAGACTTTTTGTCCGGTAATAAAGAAACTATTATGGAAGTGCCCTGTGAAATGTTAGCAAATGCAAATACTCTTGGTCAATCATTAACCTTTAACCCGAAACTGGATTCTGGTTTTAATAGGATACAAGTTACTCTTTAACAAGTTACAGGATCTGCCGCCATGAAGTTAGGGTTTCAAGTCTGTACTGCTGATTTTTCAAAGGGAGCCAATAGAATTGTATGTTAATAGTATTTATCCTAAAAGAAATAGAAATGCTATTTATTTTAAAGGGGTTATCCATCCTTAGAAAAAATGGCCACTTTCTTCCAGAGACAACCTCGCCCTTGTCTCCAGTTTGGGTGTGGTTTACAATTACACTTCATGCACTTCAATGAAACGGAGTTGCAAAACCCCATCCAAACTGGAGACAAGAGGCGTGTTTTCTCTTGAAGAAAGTGACCAGGCATGTAACTACCACTATAGCAGCCATAGTGGCTACTATGGGGCCCACTGCATCAAGGGGCCCGTCCCTGCAATACACTGGGCCTCCTGAGCTGTCATCATACTACCCAGGGAGATGCCTATGATGGGGGACAGTAAGTTCTGGGAGGTAGGATACTAGGGGAGATGCCTATTTTGGGGAACACTATCTTCGGGGGGATAGCAGGGGAGATGCCTACCATGGTGGACACTAGGGGAGGTGTCTACCATAGGGGAAATATCTACTGGGGGGATACCAGGTGAGACGCCTAACATATTCTATCTACTGGGCGGAGGGCTAACAAACAGGGGGATTGCCTACAGTGGAATAGGCAGGAAGAAGGGTGCCCAATCATTGATTTGCTATGGGGCCTAGCCTTTTCTAGTTACGTCCCTGAAAGTGGCCATGTTTTTCTATTGCTGGATAACCCCTTTAAAGTTGTGGCAATTGAGTACAGTTTAATTTCCTAGAATATACTTCAATTCAATAAAAACTGAATAATTATAGAATGTTTTGCCAAAGTATAGTTGTTATTATGATTCTTTTATAATGTATGCTTAGATGCCCCTTCATTAGCTTGTGTATACAGTACATTGCATATGCAATAAACTAATACTAAAGCATATAAGGGCTTGACCATATAGAGAAACTCCGATGATTTTGTCAACAGAGAGAATGAGGGGGGGGGGCGGAATATTTCAACAAATGAATGGTCCTTTGATCTTTATTATTAAGAAAGAAAAGCTACCAATGAAAATACTTCCTGATTGGGTGTTTTCCATTATTGCACAATAACAGTGTAGCAGTTTTTATAGCTGTTCTAAGATAGATTTACGACGGAAGAAATGACAAATGTAGCTCATAAAGTTGGGTCTTATTTACCAATGGTATCTTCAGCATCTATTAGTTATTTAAACTATGTAACACTTTGATAGTGTTCGGTCGGTGCCGCTGTGCTGATTCCACTGGTGTGGTCAATTTTTCTCACCGTGGAGTTGGGCCAACACCCCCACTGCATCTATATTTCCTAGTTGAGTAGATATGGGTAGACTCAATACACTGAGCCCGACTCCAGTGCACCAATCAACCTCTTTAACATAAATAGAACATATATAGAAAACGGTGCAGATCGCAGGAACAGGGTGGCGGTGTGAAAAATGGATCACACCAGTCATAGAAAAGTATTTATTTACTAATCAACGTGGTACATTTGTTTTAATTAAGAGAAAACCTTTTTGTCAAGTATTTAATAAAGACGATGAAGACCCGTCACCTCTTCTGATGTGTCTATTTTAATACATGCTTATATTCCATAAAATTCTAGTTCTTTTTTTATCTCTGTATTTTGTCATGGAGGTGTATCCATGCACACTCCAAAACAATCGCTACAGGTACCTCAGTGTCATTGTAGGGAAACACTCCATTGGTAAGGGAAATGATAATAGAGGTGACAATAGCAATGCTATAACAACTGGAATATAACCATATATAAAGATATAACAATTGTGGATGTTGCCAATGAAACATTAGTTTGGCAAAACATATTTAGATTTCATTAGTGTTTAGCGGCCTTAAGGGAACTGGACAGGTTCGGCAATTTTCCGAACCCAAACTCTCTGCATTTGATTCCCAGCATCTGGAGACCTTGAATGCCACCCTAGGGAGTCTTGGAAAACATGGATACAGCCTATGGCCGGTTCGGAGAAGTTGCAGTATCCAGACAGTTTCCTCAGGTCTGCTAAACACTAGATTTAGTTAATCTCTGAAAAACAACCTGATACTTAAAGCAAAAAAACCACTGGTGCCACATGGCGTAGTTTAGTAGCGGCATTCAAATTTTCAATTGGGATTTCAGTATTCCTTAAAGCGAAAGCAAGTGGGACAACTGGTGCCTCTGGGGTGTTCCAAGAAGTCTGGGGTGTCCCACAGTACTAAAGCTTTAATTCAGGGCCCGATAGTACCCAACTTATAGTTCCACACTGCAGAAGCTAACCAATTCTACTTTTGTTTTTGTTTTTTTGGCTTTGTTGAGAAAATGTAGCTAGACATTACTCCTTTTTCCTCTTCAAGGCATGACTGCATGAGTTTGAATGTAGAGGTGGTCAATAATACTTACTGCCAATGTCCATCAGTCATATACAGTAGATAATAAATGTACAATGAGTTTTCTGAAGATGAGGCATAGACATTAGAGTCCAAAGACACTTGACTGGTACCTCACAGCAAGGTCAGGGTGCTACCAAAGAAAGTTGGTGACCTCCTTAAGAGAACTCTCTGGATTACTATATCTAATAGTCTAAATGAGATTACAGACCATAAATGCAGAGAAAACATGGGCTGTGTGTGCATCCTGAGAGAAGCCATATCTGGGATAGAGAGGGCTATGTGAGAGTTTATTATGTAAGCAGTCGTAGCTGGGTCATCGTGGGCCATTTGAGACTTTAGTCTCGAGAGAGGGCAACTGACCAGCAAAAAGGGAAAGGTTGGCTGCTATGTGGACTACAAAGTATCATGTAATTCCAGTCCTGAGGTTGTTATGCCAAAGGATAGGTTTTTACAATATCATGTACTGCATATGTTGTAAGTTGGAGTCAACCTGTCTTAAAGTGACTCTGTACCCACAATCTGTCCCCCCCAAACCACTTGTACCTTTGCATAGCTGCTTTTAATACAAGATCTGTCCTGGGGTCCGTTCGGCAGGTGATGCAGTTATTGTTTAAAAAATGACTTTTAATCCTACAGCGCTGTGTCTCATGGCCGGGGCTTACATTAGTATATGCATTAGGCTGGCACCACCTCTCTGTCCTTCCTTCCCACCCACCCCATCATTAGGAATGCTCCAGGCAGATTGCTTCCTATTCCTCTTCTGTGTGCATAATGAACATGGGCTGGATCATTAAGACACCTGTGCAAAGCTCAAACAGCAGTAAATTTTCCTGGATCATTCCTAATGCTGAGGAGGGCAGGGAGGCGGGAAGGAGAGGGTGTGCCAGCCTAATGCATATACAAATGTAAGCCCCAGCCGTTAGATACAGCGCTGTAGGATTAAAAGTTGTATTTAGAACAATAACTGCATCACCTGCCAAACTGACCCCAGGACAGATCTTGGATTAAAAGCAGCTATCTGAAGGTACAAGCGGTTTGGGGGGGGGTCAGATTGTGGGTACAGAGTCGCTTTAAGTTCAAGTGATCTATGTAAAAAAAAACTGATACCTTTAACAAGATGAATTCAGTGATGTATTGTTGTTTATTGGTCACTGCAAGTTACATTGAGCTGTTTTAGAAGTGGGGCCATTTAACCAACATGTACTTGGAGCAAGACTGTGTGACCACTTCATGTAGGGCCATATTCATGTTGCACTGAGAGCTTGTCAATGTGCAGATTGAAAAATTTTGAACCCGCGGTGGTTGGGAGTTTGCTAGACTGTGCCTAGAGATCACAGAAACCCATAGAGGTGAAGAACAGACCTATACAAAGCCGCTCGTGAAACTAGGAGAAATGCCTTAGCAAAACAGTCTGTGGCCTCAAAGAGATCCACAGTAATACTGTTGGGTGGGTGAAAGTTGACAACTACTTTGCATGCAACTTGACTATTGAGAGACTTGTAGACTATGGAATGGTCCCACAGCCTCTGTAGAAGCACTACCCAAAAGTGAACAAAGCAAGTTCTGCAATTGTTTTGTACAACTAAACATGACCTGTAACCATCAAGCATCTGTTCCACTAAGAAGGAAATAAAATCTTCTGTTTAGTATTGTTTTTAGGTCATTTCTTAAGGGAAGCCCACTAACCAGCCCTTTCGTCCATCTTCATGGGCAATGATAACCAGCCATGTTCTCATTCCTAGGATCTTACTTGCAGACCTCAGTGATGAGACTTTTTCTTTCCAAGTTTAAATGCTATAAAAGTCTATGATGGTAAAACAGACTGCTCATATGTTGATGAGGTGCAATATGGTTAATAGATGTGTACAGTGTTAATATAATGCACAGATAGGAGAATTAAAAAACAACTATTATCACACATTCACAGTCTGTTAGTACACAGTATAACCTTTGCCCTAGAAAAAAATATTAGTGGTGTTTTGTTTTTTTAATCTATGTCACACCTTAAAGAATGCAAATGACTGAAATTGTATTGTCCAAAAGGCTGGTGCAGCAGATAAACATATAAAAGGTCTAACCAGGCAACATAGTTTTAAAAAAAAAAAGGAACTTGGCAGACGATGAACGTTCAAAATTAAAATCTAAGAAAGGTTACACATCTAAGTTACACGTCCTCTCCTCGAGGCTATCATTAGGCAGAAGCTGCCAGAACAGTACAGCATGCTTTCCTATCCTGCCCAATTACAGCAGAAACCTGACAAACTGAGCAAGTAGAATCTGTCAGATCAGTAATGGCTCCAAAAGGAAGCAGTCTTTGTATGTAAAGCTCCCAAATGTCATTTTTTTCTGGTTAGCAGGAGCGTAACTACCACTGTAGCAGCTATGGGGCCCATTGCATCAGGGGGCCCCATGGCCCACTCCTGCAATACACTGGGCCCCTTGAGCTGTCATCATTTGCAAGCACCAGGTGGCTAAGTGGGCCTCACAGGTTCTGAAAATGTCCCTTTAACTGCAAGCAGTCCTGACCGGTGCTAGCAGTTATGCAGTTATGACTACACTTCACAGCTTAGTGGTCGGGGAGGGGGAAGTGACAGTCAAAAGTTTGCTATGGGGCTCAGCTATTTCTGGTTATGCCCCTGCTGGTTAGCCAATGTCGGTATTATTTCTAATATAGCTTGGTCCTTTTTGACAAGCTACATTTCCTGCATTAGGAGGAACTCAGTGTGAACAGAGTCACTGAGTGTAAGGCAGTCGGGCACCATTTAGAAATAAGTATTGATAAGCGAATAGTGAAATATTCGAATATTTGATATTCGTACGAATATCTCCCGAATATTCGATCGAATATTCAATCCCATTAAAGTCTATGGAAACAAGTATTCGATTATTGAAAAACATCTATTCGACCACTTGGAGGTAAAAAACGGAAGTAGGGGGATTTGAACACTTATCGAATATTTATCGAATATTCGGCGAACTATTCAATAATATTCGATAGATCGAATACCTTACTATTCAGTCGAATATCTATTTGATCGAACAGTATTCGCTCATCACTAGAAATAAGTTATATTTCTAATGTGTTTTCAATAGATTTCCACAAAGGGGGAACATGGCTTGACAAAAGGGAATAATTACTGTAGAGTACAAAAGGGGGCATGGCTTAAAGAGGAAGTCCCACCAAACTTAGAAATGACCGACAGGGGAGTGCAGGAACATAATAACGTGTTTCCATGCCCCCATAGCGCCGCTTTCTTGTCTCTCTGACAGCCACCCAATGCAGTTTTTGGCTAGCATTTGGGTATGTCACATACCCAGCTCTTGCTGTTGAAAAATCACTGCCCTGCTGATGGTTTTCCCATTAAACCATTCTGTGACTGCACCTGTGTTCCATCCTAGTCACTGACTGGCTGAGTGGGTAATCCATCAGTCGGATATGTGACGTTACAGCAGCAGGAGCTACAGGAGGCCGCCGGTTGTCAAAAATCTCTAAGCCAGGCGATTGGGCGTATTAGACGATCCCTGACTCTTAAGATTGCCAGGGGTTTGCCATATATGCTGGAAAATGTTCGGGAGAGCCTCGGGGATCCCTGGCGCAGACAGTGTATGTCACACTAGGAACGGGCCAGGAGACACGGGGAGGCCGAGAACGGGCTCCAGGTGAGTTAACAGTTTTTTTTTTTTATAGTGGTCGCCCCATACAGAGTAGGTGTGGCCATTATTTAGCTTCCCCACCGTATGGGGCGACCATACCCGGTGTATAAGACGACCCCCGACTATGAATATTTTTCGGGGGTTAAAAAGTCGTCTTATATGCCAGAAAATACAGTAAGTATATTTTTTTTTATTATGATCCCATACCCGCCCATTACCTGAGACTTCTTTAAGCCTTTAAGATGCAACACTGTGTCTGGTGCCAAAACCAGAATTCTGGCACAGTTCAAGCCAACTATTAGTTCAGTACAGTAGAATGCAGGGCATTGATATAATGTGACTTCTTTTATTTCACACTGTGTAGTATTCCATGTCGATACATACACTAAGGCAGGGATGCCAGACACACATTCATAGTAACAGCTGTTTTGCACATGTATCCACTGCTGCAGCTCATACACGCGCAAAACAGCTGTCACTTCATGTATCAGGGGTCCCTGTCCAAGTGTACAGTATTTATCAACATTGGATACTTATTTTGATGTCCACGCAGATAACATCTGTCATTTTATACATTGTGTGCATTGGACATCCGTCATTCCATAGACTTCAATGCATTGTAAGTTAAATTGTGGCAATAACGGAGGTCTTTATAAAGGAAATCTATTACCCCCCCGTGTCGGGGCCAAACCCAGCCGACCCCCCGCTAGAGACCCTTATACTTACCCCGGTACACCAAGTCCCGCTCCTGGAGCCGATCACGCCGCCAAGATATCACCGTCGGAAGCCTGGCGCGCATCAGGGATGAGTCCGACGATCATAGAGAATGACGGCTCCAGTCATTCTCTATGGGCATCGGACTCGCCTAAGGGTGGATTAACACACAGAACTTTGGGCATTATTTTGGTCAAAAGTTTTAACAAAGTCAAGAGTGGAAAAAGTATAATGCGAATATTTTGAAATTACTGACCTAAAAACATTTAAAAAATGACTGAAAGAAGGAAATTGAAAACAAAAAAAAAGAGGACTGTAATGAAGAATAATTGCCGGAATTATAAACTAATAGGAGCACAAGAACTAAGCAGAGAAGTAACCCGAGCAGGATAAAGGCTTTGGAATAGGGGGGCTCTATCCTTACTACACTGCACTATAGTCATATGCAGTAAAGTAGACTCATGAGAAATAGGTCTTGAAAACCAATATGAGGCACTTTAATGATTACAAGGCACAAAGCCCATAGATGAGAGAAGGAGCAATTGAGATAAGGGTGGAGGCAGACCATTAATAATGAGACAACCAGCCCAAGGGCAAGGCTGTCAACATTGTAACAAGGAAGGAAAGCAGAAGCTTACACCAAAGTGCAAGCCTGCAGCAGCATTATAGACTTTACAGAAAAAGAAACTTTGTATATACCTTGCTTTACTTACAGTATTAGGCTATGTTCACACAACATAGGTTCCGTAGTAATCACGGTCGTTATTGAAAATCGGCAACAACGGCCGTGATTACTACTCAACTTACATTGCGCTGCAGCTGAGGGAATCCCGGGATCCCTCGCGACGCCACAAAAAAATGACATGTCCCCTGTCAGTGCACACAACCTGTCAGCGTACACAATGGTGCGTGCGGCTCTGGCCGCACACTCCATTGCGTGCAGCAGGGAATTCGGGTGCGGGCACACACTGATCACACCTGCATCCAAATTCAGCAGCAGTGAAGATCATCTGGCCTGTACTGCCATGCGTTTGCGCGTTGTTAGGTGTGATAAGACGTCGTTCGGTCGTTCTCAGTAGCAACGACGGGAAAATCACTAGAACGATCATAAGTTACGATCATCTGTGTAAGGTCGTTCACCATAGCGGTCGTTTGACTTGTTGATTTTTAATCATCAAAAAATTGCTTTGTGGAATAGGACCCTAAGGCCACCTGCAAAAACAATCCTATCTGTATCTTAGTTGATGGTGCTGCCATATACATAGACAGTTATGTCTTGGGCTTGTAAAATATCTTTATGTTACAATGCTGTATACTATGGTAAAATTCACTATGTTATATTACTATACGACCAGCAGCATAAGGCTATTATTAGGTTATTAGAAGGTAACAGGTCTTGTTATAGATCCAACTTTATAGCAGCTGATAATTAGCACCTGACAATGTTAATTTTATGTTATTATATTTAGCTTAAATATTATATAAATACCATTTATGGGATGAATAATGGAGGTGTAAAAATGTTTTATAGGTGTTGTAAACATGAAAAGTCACGAGTTATAACATAGGTTTCCTTGAATTTCCAAGGACATTAAAAATATTTTCATAAAGGGTTAAAACATAATTTTAGAAATTATTTCAGGTAAACCCTAACAACAGGTGCTAGCCATGTTCCCATAAAGACAACCAAAGGGCTTCTATTAAAGTCAGAGCTGTTTCCTCCATGAAGCCTATACCATCAGGTAGGGGGTTATATAGAATTAATAACCACACCTAGGTTGTGCAACTATTGTGTCTGGAATGAGGAAATCACTTAATACTGTAAGTGCAAATGGGGTGGGACAGATCACTCCCAACAGACCCCTGGTCCCTGCCCAACAAATCCCTTTGACTTGATTGACAACACCTGTCCTGCTTGCCACTGATCTAACTAGTGACATAAATCAAGTCACAGGTCTGGGAGAGGGAAGGGAGGGTGTGAGCTCCTTGAGGCAATCCGGCTCTCCCTTTGACATATCCTTTAACCGATGGGTGAAATAATAAGCAGTAAGCAATATGCCCCCTATTATTAACGGCAGCGCTTTATTTATAAGTCCAAAACTCTATGTTGTTTAATATTATGTTATTATATGGGTTAAATTTCCATTTCTCCTTCTTTTCTTCATATAACCTCCAAGACTGAATGATAACATTCTGCCTGCCTCTATGTGCCATATGGGGGAGCTTACTGTATTTAGATGTATACAAGTCTCCTTAAAGTCATTGGGAGCTACAACATATATACATGCAGTAGGCTCCACCTAACAGCAGTAAGCAACTTTTTAGAGGTTGTGCCTTTAAACATTAGTGTAGTGAGGTGAAGTCTGTGCCTAGTGTATCGATGAACGTTTGGCCAAACATAATTGGAGAAAGCTGAGAGCAATGGAGATTTAGGGCTTTCGAGGTCAGATCATCAAATTCTTCACATATCATTGCCTATGTTACCAATTCAAACCAATTTACAAAAATTTACTAAACAAACTGAAATGGTATTGACCATGGGAATTCAGACTGCAGAAAACATAACACACCTGGCCCACTTGCCAGCTTCCAAGTGGGTGTCTCTACTGCTGCCCTTTACTTTACTTCTTTTCAAGATAAGAATAGATCAGCTGCTTAGCAGGCATTTCCAGTCCACACTGAACATCAGCAAAATTAGTAAAAACAAAACCAAGCCAGACTAGAGACGAGAAACTTGGGAAACTGGCCGCAGCAGACTGGGTATGTATACCTGTGGGCTATGTTCCCTGTAGCTCCAGCAACATATAAAAAAGATGCCCCTAAAATGTCATAGCTTAGACCCCACCCAATAATTAAGCCCCATCAAACACAGCAATACCAGAAAGTAAACCTGCAACTCATGCCCAGATCCTAGGATTCTTTCTAATCATGGTCTTTTTTACCTAAATTTCCCTATTAATTATTCTAAATTATGACTGATAACATAGTAGCAGTCTTACAGCTCCCATTTCTTATATAGATCTCTTACTCTCCAGATCCATACCTGACAGAACACAAGTTTATAGAGAGTCAGATATGTGTGCAAATTCACACTCCCCCAGAAAGCAGAACCATCCAGAAAAATATTTTCCTGGCCAAACCAAAGTCTCCTCCAAAAGGAACAATCCCCATTCTGTAGAGATATCCTAAAGTGTTCTTGCCCCTCGATAGTACAGAGTTGGATACTTACTGGTTGGCTAGACAGATCAAGAATAGTTGGGTACTTACTGGTTGGCTAGACAGCTGAGGGGTAGTACTATCAATAAAAACATCACAGGTAGGGAGACTTGCTTTTCAGGACTGGGTCAAATAGTAACTAGTTTTCACTGACAAAGTGTTGACTATCCAGACAGACCAAAATTATTACCAGACAGACCTGATGGGAAAGAGCTTTCCAAACAAACCCAAACCCTCACTCTAGTATAACCCATGGGTTTATCGTTATTACCAATTTTCTAACAATGAATGATGGGAAGTGTAGTTCAGTAGGCACCAACAAGAGAGTAAGTAGTCACTTACCCTTCCTATTGGGGTTTCTAATAGTGTCCAACATAGCTGGCAGCCCAACTAGACAAAATAATCTAAGACATGGGACTTGTTACAAAAACATGTGGGCGATTATATAATAAATAGAGAGAAATATACACTTAAAGTGGTTATGCAGGCTTAGAAAAACATGGCCACTTTCTTTCAGAAACAAAACAACTCTTGTCTCCTGTTTAGGTGGGATATTGCAACTCAATTCCACTGAAGTCATTGGAGCTTAATTGCAAACCCACTCCCAAATTAGGGACATGACTTGTACTGTTTCGGAAAGAATGCCACCATGTTTTTCTGATCCTCGATAACCCCTCAAATAGTAATTTTACTAACGCTATACACAAGCAGTTGACTTCTTTTTGTGGGGAAAAACTATTTACACTACAGTAATATGACGCCTTTAAAAACTTTGAAGACTCTCCCTAGATGTATATGCTCTGTTTATTTACATCTTGCGATATATGCCACAAGGCAACTTTGGATGACACAACTGGGACACCCCCTAAACACATATGTACACTGGACTGGTTTTAAGAGCCATAGGGGAAGAAGCAAGCGAGGCCTCGGTTCCCCTGCAAGTTTCAGTGAACATGTGACAATGCACAGTCCCCATCTGCTTTCTGTTTAATGCACAGGCGTTTGGTCACTCAGAGTGCACCCTCTCAGCATTGGCTAATAGGGACAAGGTTACAAGTGTGGGGGGCTTGTTCTAGCATAATTGGGATATAGAATATAGGAGTTGTCTAATACAAAGATTCTTGTAAGATTAAAATTATTTTGCTTACACCCATACCAATTTATGCATGCACGTCTCTCATTAAATCATAATGACAGATCTTCAAAAACAGGATTTAAAGTCATAAACAGCCAGTTATAAAAACTCAGTTTCTGAACTGTAGATCATTAAAAGGGATAGGGACACAATGTAACTATACACCCCCTCCCCAACCCCTTCCATCCTGCCAGGACATGAGATTAGTCATAATCCAAAGAGGTGTTTAGCAGTCACCCAGCACTGATCCGATAAGTGCAAAATGACACCAGAAAACATGGGTAGTAGCTAAATAAAAACAAAAAAAACTAATAAAAAAGAAAACAGTTTAGTCACCTGAATGTTACAATCTTACAATATAAAGAAATGCCATTGTCCTATTCTTAATACTTACAAATTCAAGTATCATAAGGAAATCTGGGAAAGTTGTCAGAGTCCTAATTCCTGATGGTAGTGGAGAGGTATCGCTGTACACAGGTGGTGTAGTAGTGGATGCCATTGTGTAGAGTCTGGGGACAATTAGGCCGTGTAATACTGGAGGAGAGGCAGCCTGTGCAATACTGAGACTTCTTCAGGATGAAAAGCAACTTATTCTCTCCCTACTCCACCTTAGAGGGATGGTAAAGGTATAATACCACTCCCTTAGCAATTTGGTGCTCACCTGTGAAAGGTGTTGCTAGCTGGCTAGGTATAAAAGCTTGGAATTTCACAGAAAATCTCACAGTGAGTTTGAAGGATTGCAGGTGTATATATAGTTGGAGTAGGGGTAGGGAGATTTGGAGGTACTAACCAATATAAAACTCTATTGCATGACACAACTATTGACATACTGATACTTTACTATTGTACTGTTAGACTACCTCTATTGGGATACTCTAGTACTCTAGCTTTTCACCCCTTTTTATTACCGTTCTTGTTGTTTTATCTTGTTCTATATAAAGGCATATGATTTCTTTATGGGTTAAAAAAAAGTTTTTAAGGAATCTTGCTGAAACTTTTGCCACATGTGAATATACCCTTAGGCTATGCCCACACAGTGTTTTTTAACATGAATTTCTGTATTATTTCATTGACTTCAAGATCGATCAAAAAGTTCACAAATTAAAAAATGTGAAGTAACCCTTACAAAATTATAGAAGGTGGTATAGTAATCTTTCAAAGTACATGTCTCAGACCCATTCATAGCGTTGATAATTTCGTAGTAATTTTACGGGTTTCTGGTGGACAAAAAAATGAATACTTTACGTTATTCTTAATTATTTTAAAAGCCATTAAAAAGGTAGTTCACAAAAAATTCAGGTGTCAGAAAGTGCCAGAGATTTGTAATTTACTTCTCAGCTGCTGTAGTTCCAGGAAGTGGTTTATTCTTTTCAGTCTGGAGAGCAGGAGAGGTTTTCTATGGGGATTTGCTGCTGCTCCGGACAGTTCCTGACATAGACAGAGGTGGCAGCAGAGAGCACTGTGTTCATAAAAGTGAATTACAAATCTCTGGTGCTTTCTGACACCAGTTGATTTGAAAGAAAAAAAAAATTGGTGAACTATCCTTAGTGCTATACTCTTCTATCTGCAAGGGCTTTGATAGAAATTAAATAGAGCATTGCTGATGTGCACACTGCAACACTGGGGGAGACACGGGGATTCCCGTTCTGGAAATTGTGGGGATCCCAACGATGTCAGCTGATCCTTGTCTTTCAACTTGTTAAAAAAATTTCCAACACTAACGATGGTCTGCCTGCCGTCGCTCCGTGTAACAGGAGTGGTAGCAGCAGACCAACGCTATCTCCTACGGGCTCTAAAGATCATTTGGGTAGCCCCACCCCCGTTCTTACCCCCCAGCAAGCGGGGAACGAGGAGCAAGCGAGAGCTGATCTGACAGGTCGGAACTTGCTTGCTCCTCCAGATCAGCCCGTGTAATAGGGCCTTTACTATGCATGAAAGGGGTGGCCACAGCGAGGCTTCTATGGAGTGCCAATCCCTGCCAGTTACATGTAGTGCACCATGCTCGCTTAGAGCCAAATGCCCATGCCCATACATCAGATCAAAATTGCCCAGCACCTTTAGGCTGGATTCACACTACGTATATTTTAGTCAGTATTGTGGTCCTCATATTGCAACCAAAACCAGGAGTGGATTAAAAACGCAGAAAGACTCTGTGCACACAAAGCTGAAATTGAGTGGATGGCCGCCATATAGCAGTAAATAACTGCCATTATTTCAATATAACAGCTGTTGTTTTAAAATAACTGCAAATATTTGCCATTAAATGGCGGCCATCCACTCAATTACACCATTGTGTGAACAGATCCTTTCTGTGTTTTTAATCCACTCCTGGTTTTAGTTGCAATATGAGGACCACAATACTGACTGAAATATACGTAGTGTGAACCCAGCCTCAAAGTCGACTACACAAAGAACTGATACTGCATGATGGAGGTTTGGGTGGCACCCTATCTGAGGCTTTTCTGAGGCATGAGATAGGTGTGCACACACAGCAATAATGTCACGTTCAGGGCCAGTTGTCTCCAGCAGTTTACAGCATCATGTTCTCAAAGCCTAGCAACACCCATCCTCATTGTCGTCACTGTTACTCCAGCAGGTGTTTTCCCAGGCCAAAGGCTCAGGATCTCTAGTCTGTCACAGTACAGCTTCCCTTTAGCTTTAGACTTGCGTTACAGGTTGGCAAGTCACATGTCTAATACTATGGCGGGTGTGGATCTCAGTGTCGCTTTGTCAAACTAGAGGGTACCAAGTCATTACCCTGGTATACACTACCGTTCAAAAGTTTGGGGTCACCCAAACAATTAAGTGTTTTCCATGAAAAGTCACACTTATTCACCACCATACAGTGTAAAATGAATAGAAAATAGAGTCAAGACATTGACAAGGTTAGAAATAATGATTTGTATTTGAAATAACATTGTTCTTACATCACACTTTGCTTTCGTCAAAGAATCCACCTTTTGCAGCAATTACAACATTGCGCACCTTTGGCATTCTAGCTATTAATCTGTTGAGGTAAGATGGAGAAATTACACCCCACGCTTCTAGAAGCAGCTCCCACAAGTTGGATTGGTTGGATGGGCACTTCTGGCGTACCATATGGTCAAGCTGCTCCCACAAAAGCTCAATGGGGTTCAGATCTGGTGACTGCGCTGGCCACTCCATTACCGATAGAAAACCAGCTGCCTGCTTCTGCTGTAAATAGTTCTTGCACAATTTGGAGGTGTGTTTAGGGTCATTGTCCTGTTTTAGGATGAAATTGGCTCCAATCAAGCGCTGTCCACTGGGTATGGCATGGCGTTGCAGAGTGATAGCCTTCCTTATTCAGAATCCCTTTTACCCTGTACAAATCTCCCACCTTACCAGCACCAAAGCAACCCCAGACCATCACATTACCTCCACCATTCTTAACAGATGGCGTCAGGCATTCTTCCAGCATCTTTTCATTTGTTCTGCGTCTCACAAACGTTCTTCTTTGTGATCCAAACACCTCAAACTTGGATTCATCCGTCCACAACACTTTTTTCCAGTCTTCCTCTGTCCAATGTCTGTGTTCTTTTGCCCATCTTAATCTTTTTCTTTTATTGGCCAGTCTAAGATATGGCTTTTTCTTTGCCACTTTGCCCTGAAGCTCAAAATCCCGCAGCCGCCCCTTCACTGTAGATGTTGACACTGGTGTTTTGCGGGTACTATTTAACGAAGATGCCAGTTGGGGACCTGTGAGGCGTCTGTTTCTCAAACTAGAGACTTTAATGTGCTTATCTTCTTGCTTAGTTGTGCAACGCGGCCTCCCACTTCTTTTTCTACTCTGGTTAGAGCCTGTTTGTGCTGTCCTCTGAAGGGAGTAGTACACACCGTTGTAGGAAATCTTCAATTTCTTAGCAATTTCTCGCATGGAATAGCCTTCATTTCTAAGAACAAGAATAGACTGTCGAGTTTCAGATGAAAGTTCTCTTTTTCTGAGCGTTTAATTGACCCCACAAATGTGATGCTCCAGAAACACAATCTGCTCAAAGGAAGGTCAGTTTTGTAGCTTCTGTAACGAGCTAGACTGTTTTACAGATGTGTGAACATGATTGCACAAGGGTTTTCTAATCAATTAGCCTTCTGAGCCAATGAGCAAACACATTGTACCATTAGAACACTGGAGTGATAGTTGCTGGAAATGGGCCTCTATACACCTATGTAGATATTGCACCAAAAACCAGACATTTGCAGCTAGAATAGTCATTTACCACATTAGCAATGTATAGAGTGTATTTGTTTAAAGTTAGGACTAGTTTAAAGTTATCTTCATTGAAAAGTACAGTGCTTTTCCTTCAAAAATAAGGACATTTCAATGTGACCCCAAACTTTTGAACGGCAGTGTAGGTAGTGGTTGACCAGGCAGCCCTAATCCCAGGAGACCCAGAACAGTCCAGTATGGGACACAAGGGTCAGGCAAAGGCAACATCACGTAAACAGGCACAGGTCAGACACAGGATAGCAGATCAGGAAAACGCACCTTCACTATGGAAAAAATCACAATATTGGTCAGCAACAGATGAATGGGTAGAGTGTCCTTAAATAGGTAACACCAGGCAGGAGTTAAGTGGAGGACATATTAGAGATATGTGCACTGGCCCCTTAAGTTACACCCAGATCACGGGTGCAACCCCTATGGGGCAGATCAGGAACTGCAGACATGATGGAGAAAGCGTGATGAAAGCAGAAATGTAACATCTGCTAACAATGTTGGCAGCATAGAATGATGTTTCAGAGATGAGCCTGGCCAAGTGGCCAGGACTAAATTCTGAAATTCCAGGGCTGTTGCTGCTTAATGGCCTCACAGCCAGGGGTGAAAGGTGAACCTTTATAGGGAGCCCATGCAGACCAAGCCTTACTATAAGGGTTTACTAAGAGGCGCTTTTACTTTAAAGGTTAGTGCAGCTAGAGTGGTATTAGAGGGGTACTTTTTCTGTGTGACACTGTTACTTTGAGAAGGGCACTATAGGAGTCATCCAGTCAGCCCTCCTCCCCCCCCCCCCCTCAAAGGGCTAGAACTCAGTAGTGAATGTATACAATTCTATGCATTTCAGCACTGAACAGTGTGTTCCCAATTTCTTTCTGACCAACTGACCATTGTAGTACTAGTAGGGAAGAAATTTGTTGAACAGATATATTAGACAGGTTGGCAACTATCAAAGTACCATGTTACAAGTCTGTAAGTTTTTCATTATGACTTAGTTTACTGCTAATAGTCACTATAGAGATTAAATCACCAGTTTTTAATGCATGCAGTTACCGTCAATAGGTGTGGCTGGAATGACTGAAACCACTTATTTACAGGAATGTCCATAGAATACAATAGTGTGCAGTGACTACAGTGACGATTGGCAATCTAGTACTGTACAAATTGTATCTGGTTCTAACATGATGTATCCATGAAGATAGATAGATAGATAGATAGATAGATAGATAGATAGATAGATAGATAGATATGAGATAGATAGATAGATAGAGATAGATGGGTCATACAATGTCAAAAGGTTAAAGATACCGTGTGTATTGATTTCTTATGTCTGTCATCCAAAGACAGATAGATTAGAAGCTATAAAGGAAACAATTGTCGCACCATGAGACAATCGGTATAGGATAATGGGGGTAGTAGTAAAATGGGGATTACACTCAATTGAGAGCACAACACCTATTAGAGCGTGTATAGCAGGGCCCTTGGTGCTAGCCAATCCACATCAAACGTTCAGGGGTAGAAAGCTTACCTAGTTCCTGGGTAGGATAGTTGTAGAAGAAGTGCTAGGAAGTTTAATCTTTTTTACTGCCAGAAAGGATGGAGACTGTGGGCGCACCAGAGGTTCAAGGAAAAGACGTCAATATTAAGAGAAGATACTATTATTGCCTCATAGGCAACACATTTTGAGGTGCTTAGACCTCTTTATAAAGCCAAAAGAAGAATACATTTTGTACATCTTGTATGACGTATAATGTACATCTTCTTTTCATGTACGTCTGGTGTGCCTACAGTATCCATCCTTTCTGGCAGTGGCAAAATTTCACTTCCTAGCAGTTCCTTTACAATTACCCATAGGCAGATCTCAGGGGGAAAAGGTCTTGGACATGTTGGATTTCAACATGCTTTGTACATACATTGGCCATAGGTTCCCACTGTGAATACTATGCATTTTACTTGCAGAACACCTGTCAAAATGATGGGTGTTCTGCTCCTCAGTGGAGTAATGGCACTTAGCCACTCACTCCTGGCAGTGTCTTCCTCTGTCCTGCAGTCTCTAGTGATGGTCACGGGGTTAAGTGGCAAAGCTGTGCATCACCACTTAACCCCTTTCTTGCTGGGCTAAGGGGTTAAATGAGAAGTCTGGCCATTTAAAAAAAAAATTCAAATGACAGGGTTAGGGGGGAACATAACAATCACTACTCACCTCTCCCCGTGACTTTGCAGCCCTGGATTACCACTCTGGGACTCTCATCAGGCTTCAGGATCTCCTTCACAGCCAATGCTACGACCTGGTTGATGGACTGCCCACTCAGCCAGTCAGTGACTGGGATGGGACACCACTGCAGTCTCTGATTGGCTGAGCAGGGAATCCATCAACTGGGTCAGACATTTTCCCCAGAGTTGTGATGTCATCAGAAAATGCCAGGCAGGGGAAAATGACTTCCGGCAGGGATCCTGGATGCAGCATCCCCACATAACCCGTGCCTGGCAAACTGAGCAGCAGGCATACAGCGTATGCCTCCGGATCAGTGGCAGTACAAACACTGCACTGGCCCACTTTCTGTTCTTGAGTGGGAAACCCTATTCAGAGCAGTGGTTCCCATCATTATGGCAGGAGTCCCTACTTCTGTAAACGTGAAAATCTTCAACAACTCTAGTTTAACTTCAGTAACTATAGTTCAGCTGGCAGTTATTTCCTCAGGCTCCAGAACTGAGGTAACATTGTATATTGTCTATGTTCCTATTCTGCTCCTAATCTTCTTTAATGATACCCATTTATTTCAATGGCCCAAACGTAGTCAGCTAGCGACCACATTCAGCAATTTCCCACGGCAATACAGCAGCGACTAGCCGACAACCTTCAGGCCATCAATGAATAGCGCCGATGGCAATATGCCAGAGTACATATACGTCCACATCCCTTTCTTGGCAGGATACAGACATATACAGACACATACAGGATACAGACATATACATGATGACTAAACGCAGTGTGAACCTGGCTTAACAGAGTAACATTTCTTTTTTAGCACAATAGCAGAGAACAGATTAGATGTTACAGTGGTTATCTTACCATTGGTTACCTTTCTGTTATTGTGGAATTCAATGAATTTTCCTACTGCCCTGATGTAGCATAGCATTGTAGCTATGGTATGCAAAGTTGGTTTAAGATTATCAGTATTCTCTAATAAATACCTTTACTTTTAATGTATTCCTGGTTGGCAGCTTTGCTTTTTAGCCTTTGCATGGAACATAAGGCAAACTATTTTCTTCACATTCCTTTTAGACAAGTTTCTCTGGGTGAAGATTAAACTGCACTTGACCCTTCATATACAACAAGGTGACATTTGTTCTAAAACTTGGGCTTACTACATATTCATGTATAACAATTCAATTGATAAGACAGCCACTGTACACTGGCCATGCCTAATAATCTCCTGCGTAGTTCTGTTCGCTACAATGATCAATGGCAGAAGAAGCAATAATCCAACGTCTCCAGAGTACCCCTTTAAATGTTGGCATTCAAAAGGCAACTAATCACACAAATAACAAGCCCTCATACAGCTATG
The DNA here is from genome assembly GCF_027789765.1 of Dendropsophus ebraccatus. Taxonomy (NCBI): domain Eukaryota; kingdom Metazoa; phylum Chordata; class Amphibia; order Anura; family Hylidae; genus Dendropsophus; species Dendropsophus ebraccatus. The sequence continues at coordinate 37,293,002 of NC_091468.1, forward strand.
GTGATGGAATGATGAAAAAGTGATGGCTCTTGGAAGGCAACAATAAAAAAATTATTCTTGGTCATTAAAGGGACTTTTTCACCTCCAAAACACACGCTAAACTTAAAGTGACACTGTCACCCCCTTTGTTCATTTTGACATCTCTACACAGGTGTAAAGGGTAAATTTAGTGTTTTTCATACCTTATTTCATATCATATGTCATGGTGCTTGTTCAAGTAAAAAGTGTCCTTTTATCAACTGCAGATTGTATTAAGTGGGCGTGGCCTCGCGGCATTAGCGCCACATAACCCCGCCCACAACGGCACAGTTGGCCCCGCCCCCTCGCCGGCCGTTGGAACAGGCTGGCCGAAAGGTCTAGACCCCACCCCCTTTACGTTGGACAACCAATGGGCGTCAAGGGGGCGGGGCCAGCCGGGCCATTGTGGGCGGGGTTAAGTGGCGCTAATGCCGCGAGGCCACGCCCACTTAATACAATCTGCAGTTGATAAAAGGACACTTTTTACTTGAACAAGCACCATGACATATGATATGAAATAAGGTAAGAAAAACACTAAATTTACCCTTTACACCTGTGTAGAGATGTCAGAATGCACAAAGGGGGTGACAGTGTCACTTTAAGTAATCAGTAGATTATACATCAGTATACAACGCTAATTCTATATCTGCAATTTTTATCTTTCTATGTACTTGCATTCCTCTGCTATAAGCCACAAATGAAGGGGTCTTAGTAGTCCTCTCCATTATAGTCTTCAGCTAAGTAGTCCTCTCTATGCATCAACATGCCAAGTTTGTAGGCTTATAACGGTGAAATATAAAAGAATAGAAAGCTGCAAATTACAGATCTGGAATCAGCATCCTTTATCCTTATAAATTACTTTAGTTTAGGGTTTTGAAGAGGGTGGGTTGGAGGCGACAGGGTCCCTTTAAGGTTCACAATAGACCTAAGTCTCTAAGAGGAGGGTTAGATGATTTACAAATAACTAAGAATGTTATTATAGAATGCATGTCTTAAAGTCCTCATAAAAATTGTGGTCTTTATCACTGTGTGTCAGACTCGGTAGGCAGAAACAGTAAGAGACAGTGAGCCCTGAAGCTAGACCCACCTTCTGACCCTACCTGCTTGCTGCAACGACCCTAAACGGTCGCGGACAACCACGGTGCCGGTCCCTATACTGATATAAGTCTAAACATGAAACAAGGACAGACGAACGAACACAATAGAGCGAAGTCAACAAGCCAAGTCAGCAACACACAGGCAGCGAGGTACAAAATCTGAAGTCAAGCGGGAAGTCGGTAACAGGCAGAAGGTCAGAAAACGCAGCAACAATAGAGGAAGGATAGGGCAGGGAAGGCAGAACAAGGATCAGGGGAGCTGGGACTAGAACAATCTAATAGCCAGCAAAGGAGTGTGATACTGGCTGAATCTTATACTGGATCAGGAGTCCAGACCAGCCTCTCATTGGTCCGGCCTCCTGAATCCAAAGCTTGTGCAGGTGAGACACTGCAGGCTGAATGGCAGAGCGATCTGCCCCTCAGCCTGAGTGCGACCGCACTCAGCTGTGAGAGCTGGGTGGAACCCGGCCGTGACACGGCTGATGCGGCACTGTGTCCTAGCGCCGTCAGACGGGGCTGAGGCCGACGAGGACGCCGCTGGATCCAAGGCAGGTGAGTTGCTTACACTGTGTATTGGTAAAACTGACTAATTCATGATATTCTAGTACTGAGTATTAGCCACATATAGAGATTTCCCTAAGGTATGTGTCTCGTATGGCCGCTTTAATGTTTGTTTTACACACGCACTTACACACATAGTCAGTGGACAGGTTATTAGGTATACATGTCTAGGGTGCCCCCTCCCCCTTTGCCCTCAGAAAACCCTACATGCTTCTTTACATGGATTAAACACAGTTTTGAAAAAACAAAGCAGCGGCTAAATATTTCCTGCCTGCATGTTCATTATAAAAGAAGTTAAAGGCTCCATAGTAATTTGAATTTCTGCATATTAAAAAGAAAGGCGTAAAAAATTATATATGAAAAATGATATAGTGACTTCCTGGCGCGCTTCGAATCCACTGGATTCAGAATGCATTGGGGGGGTCGCTATTAGAATGCAGTAATAGAGATAAGTATTTCTACATATGCTGAAGCTGTGGACCTGTAGACTTAAAGAGATTGTCCAGGAAAAATTCATTTTACCCCTATCCACCACAATTGATGTGTTTTGCTCTCTCGCAAAAAAAAAAAAAAAAGAGCAATCAAAAAATCATACGTACCCCAAAAAGGTGTCGTTAGACAGTACAACATGTCCCCACCCCCCAAGAAAATAAAATGTGTCAATAGAAAAATAATCTACAAAAAAAGGTGATATTTTTGAATTTTAAGTTGTGACTGAAGATCACGGTCATATTTGTATATATTTTTTTATACAAGTCCATTGAAATCAAGGAAATGTAAATGGTATGCGAATGTTTTCAGATGTTATGCAATATAATTTTCTTACTAATCTATTACTTCATAACATTTCCCATAAATGTTGGATTACACAATGGAAATTTTTTTGTCATCACAAATCTGGAAGACGGTTCCCCAGTTTATTATTTGATACCATGTCATCATATTTCTGGGAATGCAACAAAATGTAAAGAGGTAAAGTGTTTCTCTAATGTGTAAAAAGATTGCAAGTTATTCAGTTTTCTTTTCAAATATTTAAAGGGAATTTGTAATCTGTAATTCACATTCCACACTGCTGGCACTGTTATATAACTGTTAGGTCCAGTAGACACATGATACCTTTCATATATCTGTCTGGACTCCCCCTTCCATACTTTATCCTACTTGGAACCCAGCTTCCAGCATCTTGGGAAGGGGAGCACTTTAACAGCTATCTAATAATGTCAGCAGTTTGAAACGTAATTGCACTTGACAGATTCCTTTTAACCCCTTCCTGTCAGCAACCTGTATATATACGTTCCTACTGCACATACCCCGTCCAGTAAGAATGTATATACAGTATATGTCCCTGCTCTGACAAGGCTCCCTGATGTGAGAGGGATCGCTGCAGTTAGAGCGTTCCCGCTCACATTAGTGTCTGGGGCCGGAGGTGATGATAGTCAGCTGCGTACTGCATGGCATAGCGTAGATCAGTATATGCAATCTAATAATTGCATATTTTACAGTGAATAAAAGTGTAAAAAAAAAAAAGTGTAATAAAAAAAGTTTTTAAAAGTATTTAAAAAAAACCTTATAAATCCCCTCCCAATAAAAGTTTAAAAGACCCCCTTGCCCATTATAAAAATAAAAAAATAAAAAAATAAAAAATAAACATATTACATATCGTAGCGTGCGGAATTGTACGATCTATTAAAATATAACATTATTTATGTTATGTTATTTATGTTTATTATGTTTTCCAGACAACCTTAGAGCTTTATCCAAGTTCAGCAGCCCCAGCTAATCAAATACCGAACGTTCGGGTTCGGATGGACTCGAACCCGAACCTGGTTCGCTCATCTCTACTGTACACCTTTGGTTTTTAAGGCCCTATTACATCAAGTGATTGTCGACTGCATCTGGCTGATTATCGGCCGTTACAGCTGATAATCACTTGGTGTAATAGCTCCTCCTAAAAGGCAATGATCAGCCGACATGCACAATATTAGCTGATCCTTGTCTTTCAATATGTTGAAAAGAACTAGGACGATAGTGACGGTCTGCTGGCCGCCGCTCCGTGTGATCGCCGCTATTACTTATAGGCTCCCCAAAGGAGCCTATTGTCTGGGGAGCCCCTCCCGCAGCTCTTTATGCCCCCCCCCCCCTCCCTATACTCTTACCTGCTCGCAGGCGGCTTGTGCAATAGCGCTGGCAGCGAGCTGGGAACGAAAAGTAAGCACTGATCTGAAAGGCTCTTTAGGAGCCTTTTATACCCTTTAGTCTTGGTTTGTGGTATCTGGAGGCACCACCATGTCCTGTCATGACAGCTAACAGCGAAGTTGGGGGAGGAGGGGGCTGAATAGCAAAAACATTGTACAACCGATCATCTGACATCCTTTCTGGGGACCCTTAGCAATAATTATCATCCCAACATTGTAACGCGTTTCCTCCAGAGAGTCAATGAGGGCAGCTGGTGATCTGACCTGGGTTGTCATTGGATTGGATTGGAATAGTATAGCTGTGAAAATGAACAGCTTTCAGAATCCTTAGTAGCCTGCTAAGTGGTTAGATCTTTGGTGTGCTGGATCAGTGAGGTGGGTTGGTTGATGTTAGACTCTTTGGGGGACATCAGCCTGAGAGGTGTTGGTGCACAGCAGGCAGTGTGAATGAAGTTGGCTGCTCAAGTGCTGTAGAATGGGCTGGTTAATTTATAGCAGAAGAACACTTAGAGATTGGGCCAGAGCCATAGCTCACCCTATCCCTGTGTATGTTCTTTTATAATGCTGAACAGGAGTTAGTAATTATTGCTATATAATATAAGTTCTGAGAAGGTGTTTGAAAGACCCTGTGAATAAAACAGTGACCAGTAAGAGAAGATGTGTATCCTATAGATTGTTACATTGTTTTTTGGAACATTCAAGCTATAGCATTACCTGGAGTGTACAGCAAAAACAAGCTTCTGTGCTTTTTATACCTTTATGCCTTTATAATATAAGGAAAGTTAAATTCTTATGTTTAAACCAACACCTGAACAACAAATCCACATCACACAGAGCCATCGACATTGCAGAACCGAAATGTTGCTGGACCGAGAAGGGAGTCGCTTGCTTGCCTGCCAGCTAGGAGAGATTGCAGACAGCTGCTTGTTTGCCCTGGATTACAGAACTTATCCAGGACTTATACTATGAAAAGGAAAAAGAAGCTTTCCAAGAAATTCCAATCAGGCTCCAGAGTCTGTTGGATAAATTGTCTTAAAGCGACCAAGATAGTTGGGCAGTAGAGATGAGCGAACCTCGAGCAGTTGATTAGCGGTGGCCGCTGAAGTTGGATAAAGCCCTAAGGCTATGTGGAAAACATGGATATAGTCATTGGCTGTATCCGTGTTTTCCAGACAACCCTAGAGCTTTATCCAAGTTCAGCAGCCCCAGCTAATCAAATGCCGAACGTTCGGGTTCGGATGGACTCGAACCTGAACCCGGTTCGCTCATCTCTATTGGGCAGTGATACCAAATGCAGAAAGGATTGTTAGAGATCCCTTCACAGCTGTTGCCATGATGCTTTGGATATGTGGGCAGCTCGTATACTTAGCCCAGGAGTGTTCTGCAAGATAGAAATGTCCTTTAAACTAGGGTCGGGTTATAACAACGAGAGTGTCTATGTGGTGTAAGAGATTTAAGGAGACACGGAGACAATTTGTAAGATCTCCAATTGCCAGCTATTGTGATGCGTTGCAGATAATACTTGTGCATAGTTTCCATTCCATTTACATGAATAAAAGGAACGTCATAGGTAATGTAAAAAAATTTCAATTGTATAAAAGATGAGCGACCTTAGGCCCCAAGATTGCTCGGCCTTTGAAACTCAGTGCCTAGAAAAGATGTTATGCATCCATAGGGCTGCATGGAAGATATGGATACAGTCATAGGTCTCTAAGGGATGTGTCCATGTTTTCCAATCAGCCCTAAGGCTGCATTTATTTTTTGCAGGCATCGGGAGTCAATGGGCGAGCAATTAGGTTCAGGTTCAACCCAACTCTGAACTTTGTATTAAATGGGCAACTCATCAAAATGTTAAATAATAATAATATTTATTTGTATAGCGCCAACAGATTCCGTAGTGCTTTTTTTATATATATAAGTCCAGAACAGGTAATATTTATAATACATTATACAATAAATAAGTAAAATAAAATAGAATAGAATATGATACAGAAAATGGCAAAAAAAAATAACCATAGTGTATCTAAAATATGAAAGGTAAAATTCGGAAATTGTCTTACCTCATTTGAGGTGTGGCCTACAGGAAGTACATTACACTCCATAGGAACGTCCATCCTCGTAATTATTAGTCAGCAGGCAGCATCACCACATTACATAACAGGTCATTACACTAAGAAACATGTCACTGTCCACATTACTCATATATTACAAACATTATATTGCAGCCACTGGGATTTTTGGAGAAAAAAAATAAAGGTGGTTAGTAAAGGGTTGTCCAGCACTAACATAAAGGGGTATTCCCATCATAACTAATATAGTTAAACATTTAAGGCATGTGAAGTTAATTATTTTTGTAAATACTGTGGTGCCTTGGATTACGAGCATAATTCGTTCCGTGACTGCGCTTGTAATACAAATCCACTCTTAAACCAAAGCAAATTTTCCTATAAGAAATTATAGAAATTCAGATAATTGGTTCCAAACCCCCCAAAAAATTATTCTGAATAACATGTAGACAGATGAAACAAATATTTAGAAACAGCAGAATATGTGATATTATAAGTTACTGTACAGTAATGGAGAGGATGGGAAACACAAGGGCTGACAGAGACTGCAGGGAGTATGAAGGAATGAGCAGGGGATATGGAGGCACATACATGCAGCGCTCTCTGTCCGGGGAGAGAGAGGTTACAGCTATAGAGAGATTACCTCCACAGTCCTGTCCCTTGATGTAAGCCCCAGCCTGAAGTGGATCTGCTATGATTTGGAAGGTGAGGGAGACTTCCTGAGTCAGAATACAGTGCTGTAGACCCCGCTATGCAGACCATACCCCTCCTCCACTTCCCTTCCCAGCCAGTACAGAGAGCTCTTAAACCAAAGCAATGCTCTTAAACCAAGTCACAATTTTGAAAAACTGTGAGCTCTTAAACCAAAACGCTCTTAAACCAAGTTACTCTTAAACCAAGGTACCACTGTACAATGTTCATTTCCCAAACCTGCCCCAGAAATCCCCTTAAGGGAAATCCATTGTGGGGTGTGGAGTGGCTACAGGGTCCACACAAAAGTAAGTAAAGGATTGGTTTTTGCTTAATTTACATAGTACCAGCACTTTGATATACTTCGATTGTGGACTGCTGCTATTCATTTGGGTTTATTTGACTAATTAGCTGCCGAAAAAACAATAAACAGCTGATGCTTACCTGCCACACCCTCCTACCCTCGTTGTGCTCCTCCTTCAGACTTTGGGTTCCCACTCACCAATGGCCTGGTCAGCCAATCACTAAGCTGCAGCCAGAGATTGGCTGACTGGGACGTCATTAAGCAGGGACCAAGAGACTGAAGCAGGAGCGCAATGATGGAGCGTGGGCAGATAAGCAAGGGTTATTTATCATTTTTACCTGTAGTTAATTTGTTAAATATGGCTTTTACTACATTCTATGAGCGGAATGAAAATCCACTGAGAGAATCCAGGGCCATAGACTGTAATATTACCATGTATTGCAACAGATTTGCTTCAAAATTCGCAGCATGAAATCCATTGCGAACTTGCTATGTGTGAATGCACCCTTAGGCTATGTTCACACAACGTATATTTTCGTAAAACCACGGCTGTTGTTGCACATTGCAACAACGACCATGATTATTACTTGCCGTCTATGGGATCCCAGCCGGAGCGTATACATATCTTCGGCCGGGATCCCTAATGGCGCTGCAAACAAATGACATGTCAGTTTTCTGCGGCCGCTATTCATTGAATAGCAGCTGCAGAAAACCCTGTCAGTGCACACTACGGAACGAGTGGCTCTATGGCCCTAAAAACCATCTTTTTAGAGACCAGCCGTTCTGTGACCCGGTCGGGTCATGGAACGGCTGGTCTCATAAGTAGTCTGCACATAGCCTTGAGTCAATCTGTAACTCTAAATCCATAGTGTACTATTGTAATATTTCTTAAAATTTTATTTCAGTTCATCACACTTCCCATACACCAAGAGAGGAAGGATATATATAACTGCCATACAGCTCTGGCAACAGCTTATCCCTCTAAAAGCTATAAGGACGGACCTGTCAGGTCAGCACTCGCTTGCTCCTCGTTCCCCACTCGCTGCCGCTGCTATTGCATGCACCGACAGCGATAAGTGCAGGGGGGCCGGGGGGAGCTGCGGAGGGGCTTTAGATCATAGGTAATAGCGGCGCTCTATTGAGCAGAGCGATGGTAGCAGATCGTTGCTAGGCTGATCTTTTGTGTTTTAGCCTGTTCAAAGACAACGATCATCTGACATCGAGCATGTCAACTGTTCATTGTCTTCTATTATGCTACGTTTACACGGAACGATAATTCGCCCGACGGTACGATTAACGATGTCGGAGTAGCGATTTTTTTTCATAACGATCAGCGTTTAGACAGAACGATATATCGTACGGAAAATTCATCTTGCGATTGCTGAAGCTTATCTCACACATTGGTTAAATCGCGAACGACTGTTCACACGGAACAATCTGCAAATTTTTTGCGAACGATCAACAACGATTTGAGAACTTGTTGAAAGATCAAAATGAATGATTTATCGCTCATCGTTTGATCGTTCTCTGCGTTTACATGTACGATTATCGTTTGAATTCGATTGTTATCGTGCGAATTCGCACGATAGTCGTTCCGTGTAAACGCAGCATTATACAAAGCGCTTATTGGCCCTAACGGCTGATATAATTAATCTTAGGTTCATCAGCTGTAGGTGGCATTATTGAGGTTTACCATATTGAACTATACTGATAACCTTTTCCCCTTCATCTTGATTACTAAAAAATGCGAAAACATAAATGAATCAGCTATTGTTCCTTTAGAGTGACAGAATGTATTGATAGAGGAGTTCACATATTCACACACGGTCTGGTATGTTTCACATAGGATCCCAAACCGGTACATCTCGTTTTTTTGTGTGTAATCTGTCAATCCCAGACAAAAGGTGTGCACATAGAAATACATGTGTGAACATTCCTTTCCTATATTTCACCAGTGACATGGAGGTAAGCTAAAACACAAAAGTCAGGGGATGTAATGGTAGGAATACATTTAAATATACCTGCTTCTAATCCTTATTGGCCCTAAAAACCTCATCCAAGAACCAGGGCCTTGGTTACAATTTCCGCTCCCTAGACACTAAGGGGGAGATTTATCAAACATGGTGTAAAGTGATACTGGCTCAGTTGCCCCTAGCAACCAATCAGATTCTGCCTTTCATTTTTTAAAGAATCTGTGAGGAATAAAAAGTGGAATCTGATTAGTTGCTAGGAGCAACTAAGACAATTCTACTTTACACCAGTTTGATAAATCTCCCCCTAAGACTACATATGCCCAAATTTAGTCAATTCAGTTACACCAATTTTGGGTGTAAAAATTCGCAATAACATGTCCAACCTGAATGCCATATGTCTATAGGCCCTTGAACGTTTCATAACACAAATGTTTGTCATTCCTGTCTGATAAAAGCCAATGGCTTCTAAGGTTCACCTTCGACTTTACAATTGTGTCATGTTTGTCAGGACAGATCGAGTCATTCTCCTCAGACCAAAAAAAACTACAATGATAGTATTAATAAATAAATGAAACATTTCTAGGATGACATATTTTCCTTATAATCGCCCATGTAATAGGCCGATTATCTTGCATTAGTTTGTTCGGTAGGCAGTTGATTAAATCTATCTTCAGGTCCATGGCTACGGGAAGAGCTATGGATGCATGAATAGGGCCTTAGGGCCCTATTACATGACCTGATCTGGAGGAGAAAGCGAGAGTTGACCTGTCAGGTCAGAGCTCGCTTGCTTCTGGTTCCCCGCTTGCTGTCGGTGCTATTACACGCACCCACATCAAGTGGGTAAGAGCGGGGAGGCTTCGGGAGCATCCTGTCTGAGGGTCCTTTGGTTCCTGTTGTAAAGCAGTAATCAGCCGACATAAGCTATTACACATGAGCTATTACACAAAGCAATTATCAGTCAGAACGGACGATAATAACTTCGTGTAATAGTACCCCTACATTTTAAAGAGGTTGTCTGGGGTTGGAAATATTTTTAAAAAAGGCCTAGGGCTGTCAAGAGAATAAAAAATAAAGCATAGATAAATGTCCCATCCCACCACTACTCCTTGGTCCTAGTCCCCAGTCCTCATGTCTTCTTTTCTTATTCTTGTGAAATGATTTGTGGCATCACAGGAAGAACCGAGAGGATCCGGGACTGGATGTTGGCATCACCTTGGGACCTCTCTAAAAAAAATTGTTGTCCAAGAAAGATGGTGGCATTAGAAAAAGAAAAAAAATCCCTACATGGTCTGATTTTATCAGTGATGACTGTGGGACTGTGGCCTTCGATAAGTAGATTGGTAACTCCCAGTTGTAAAAGCATTGACATCTGTCATGACACAGAGGGCCCAGTTGGGGAACAGGTCTGGAGAGATGCTCCTATGTGTGCATCACAGGATAAGAACAAACAACAATACAAAAAAAAATACATCAAGAAGAGAATTTGATATCCCTAAACCATTAACACCCAACTGATACTGATTGGTCATTCCAAGCGGGCAGCTCCTGTGGTTTTGTGATGTCACAGGAACTTAGATACAGAGAAGACCGGTGGGAGACAGGGAGTGGTGGTACAGCAGCTGCGCTTGACTAGGATGGGTGTCAATTGTTTATTGTGTTTACAGCAGCCAATACTGCTCAGCATTTTTTTTTGTTTTGCCCAGACAACCCCTTTAACATTGCTGATAAAAAATACAACTAGTAGACTGCTTGCAGACTCTATAAAACAATACAAAATATAATAAATTGTGTTTTCTTAGAGAGAACCATACCATGGATCGACAGATGGAAGAGAAAATAAAGTGGTTTTTATTTCATGAAAGGAGTGTTTGCAAAAGTCTTTTAAGTGTGTATTTGGAGATTAATACTCGTAGGCTGATATGTTTGACGGATAGGTTTAGCTTTAAGAAATCCCTACAGTTGTTTAACTTATTGCGCAATTTACAATCGGCTTAATGAATGAAACCAACAATACATTCAGTTTCTGTGTTAATGAAATTCTATATACTGTACCATAAAATAAAATAAAAAAAAACTCCCAATGAAACATGATCTAGAGCACTATTATTGGTAATATCAAGTTATAGCTCTAATTTTTTGTGTGCATAATATAGCAGCCAGTCCCAACATGGAAGCTAGTCACTGTATGAGATCTCCATTACATGGACACTTATGGGCCAAGCAGGCCTGTGTAATAAACCAATTTTGACTGATCACATTGTTTAGGCTGGTTAAGGAAACCATAGTTTGTTAGCCATGCATCTTCCTGTTCAAGCGTATGTGCCCACTACGAAATCCCGGCAGCCGCTGAGCAGCTTCAATCTTCGGGCGGACAAACCCACATAGTGGATATACGGCTGACAATGATGAAAGTAAAGGACCACTCAAACAATCCAGCAATCATTCTTGCAGCCCTGCCTGCACAATAGTTGCCCCAAGTCACAGGCTCCTTCCAGATGGGCAAGGGTCTGCTTGTGCAATACAGCCCAAACTCACTACTTTAAATTTGTATAAAAGTAGAGATGACTGAATCTCAAGCATGCTCGGGTTCATCCAAATCTGCATTTGATTACTGGCGGCTGAAGAAGTTGGATGCCTATGGCTATATCCATGTTTTTCAAGCAGCCTTAAGGGGTGCTCCAGCGTGGGGGCACTTTTTTGGGAGGACCGGGGAGGAGGTGGCTGAAATAAAAGACGTGCACTTACCTCCCCGGTTCCAGCGGCGGGTCTCGCATCACGGCGCTCCGGTCCCCGATTCCCGTCCGCTTCCAGGTGTCTGACGCCGCCCGAGACGCTACGTCTCAGGGCCGCTCAGCCACTCAGTGAAGGAGGCGGGATCCGAGCGGACTTCAAACGGATCCCGCCTCCTTCCGTGAGTGGCTGAGCGGACCTGAGACGTCACGTCTCTGGCCCGCGTCAGACACCCGGAAGCGGCCGGGAACCGGGGACCGGAGCGCCATGATGCGGGACCCGCCGCTGGAACCAGGGAGGTAAGTGGACGTCTTTTATTTCAGCCACCTCCTCACCGGTCCCCCCCCAAAAAGTGCCCCCCCGCCGGAGCACCCCTTTAGCACTGCATCCAACTTCTTCAGCTACCGGTAATCAAATGCAAAGCGTTCGGGTTTGGATGAACCTGAGCATGCTTGAGATGTACTCATCTCTAATGAAATTAGTAAATCCAATGTAGCACAAGAGGGAACAAAATTTATTATAAATGTTTCCCCATAGAGTATATGCACACTGAGGAAAAGGTAAGGAATTAGGTGAGGAATTGAAGAGGAATCCGCTCTTATTTTAGCTTGAAATTCCTCCCGTAAAATATGAACAGAGCAATGTCCCATTGTGTTCAATGGGATTTCCATTCTGTTGTTTACACTGTAGAATTTAAGAGCAGAATTTTCTGCCTCAGATCTGCTTTCTGCCTCAGATCTGCTTTCAGACTCTGGTAGAGGAATCCTATAGAAGTCAATGGGGGCTTGAATTCTGCTTGAATTCCGCTTGCATTCTGCTCAAATTCCACTCGAATTCAGCATGAATTCTGCTTAAATTGTGCTCCTATTCTGTCAGCGCTGAATGGTTGAGGAATTTCAAGCAGAAAACATTCCTCTACAATTCCTCGAGAATTCCTCAGTGTGCACATACCCCAAGTCTTAAAGCCCCCATACACCTTATACTTTTGTTGGCCGTGAGTATAAGGGCGGGTTCACACTACGGAATTCTCGCGGACAATGTCCGCAGAATTCCGTCAGCTGTCCGCCCGCACGGGCACGCGCTTTTCCGCCGGCCCCATAGACACCATTCTATGGGCCGGCGTATTCCGCGATCCGCTAAAAGAAGTGACATGGCACTTCTTTCAGCGTATAGCGGAATACGCCGGCCCATAGAATGATGTCTATGGGGCCGGCGGAAAGGTGCCCAGATGTGCGGGCGGACAGCTGACGGAATTCCGCAGACATTGTCCTCGAGAATTCCGTAGTGTGAACTTGCTCTAAGGTGTATGGGGCCCTCCCGAACACCAACATTTGATGTCAGTGGAGACAGGGGTTGAGCGTGATGGAAAATCACTGCCTGACCTCTGGGAGAGATAAGCCACAGCCTGAGCTCTCTGGCAGCAGCTTAATCCCCCTCCCCATACAAACAACCGTCATGGGCGAGCATTCCTTTGTTTTCTATAGGGAGGGGAGTTAAGCTGCAGCCTTATCTCTCATAGAACAAAGAGGTCAGGCAGTGATTTTCCATCATGCTCGACCCCTGTCTCCACTGACATCAAATGTTGGTGTTCAGGAGGGCCATACACCTTATACTCACGGCCAACAAAAGTATAAGGTGCATGGTTTTAAGACCGGACAGGAGAGATAACTGATTGCTAAACGATACTACGGTCAGCGTAGTATAAAATCGTCAGACGGAAGGGAAGTCAAAAAGCCGATAGCCAAAAGTCAGAAAACCAGGAATACAATCAGGAAACTTATGCTAGATCAAGTAACTCTCAGTAACTGAGGCTTTATCGCAGGCAAGGAGGGAGGGAATAGGCAGGTGAAGTCCCAGGACTGATTGGGGCCTGGGACTACAACCTCCTGCAGTAACTCCAAGCTGACTGGCAGCTGCAAATAAATACACACAGCTGAATGCCCGACTGGGGAGCGGTGCAGCCCCAGCATGGTAGATAGGAACACCCCTGACGTGCCCCTAGCAACCAACCGGGTCGTTTACTAGAGACGTGCGTCTGACAGACCGCGCGCTCCGGCAGTATCAGGAGGCGAGCGTGGCCTGGCTTCTGAGAAGAAAACAAACTAAACATAGTTATAGTTAAAGGGGTAGTGCGGCGCTAAAAAATTATTCACAGAATAACACACATTACAAAGTTATACAACTTTGTAATGTATGTTATGTCTGTGAATCGCCCCCTTCCCTGTGTCCCACCACCCCCGCCTGTGTACCTGGAAGTGTGTGGTGCATTATACATTACCTGATCCGTTTTGAGGCCGTCCGCCATCTTGTGCCAAACGTCATCTTCGGACGGACGGTCGAATCACTGCCGCCGTCCCCCCTCCGCCGCGTCATCAGCCGCTCAGCGCGATTGGCTGAGCATAACTGTGCTCAGCCAATTGCGGCTGAGCACAGCTGTGACGCGGCGGAGGGGGGGCGGCGGCAGCGATTCGGCCTTTCGTCCGAAGATGACGTTTGGCACAAGATGGCGGACGGCCTCAAAACGGATCAGGTAATGTATAATGCACCACACACTTCCAGGTACACGGGCGGGGGTGGTGGGACACGGGGAAGGGGGCGATTCACAGACATAACATACATTACAAAGTTGTATAACTTTGTAATGTGTGTTATTCTGTGAATAATTTTTTAGCGCCGCACTACCCCTTTAAAGATAGAGAATAAAAAAAGTAGACAAATGCACGTAACGTCAGGGAACACAGTCCTGTAACATCTAGTAGACGCATAGTAACAGTTTATAAGGATAACAGTTGTTGTAATAGTGTATACTGTGGCTGACAGCCTTTATTCTGATGTGTCAACATATAAAAATGTTAATATGGTCAATCATTAAAACAAAGGAAATGTTTGTAAAATGTTATACTGGCATAGCTGACATGTAGATGGGTATGCAATGACTGTGACGCTAATATTTGTTCATGTATACTTCACATCACTATCTCAACTACATGTTGTACAAACGTTACATGACTCAGTCAACAAAGCTATAACAGTCATACTATGGATACAGACCCTCAAGCTTCACAACTGATAATATTTATACACAATACAATTTTTACCATAGAAATAAAGAAACAAATTTACTGTACCAGAAATTTTTATATTTGGATATTTTCTCCCTTAGAAGACGTGATGAAGATGATGCTGTATGTGCAAAACTCACAAGATGTCATTTAAATTTAAAATTTGTGGGGAAAAAAGAACCATTTATATTGCTGACAAAAAGACACATAGTTTGGATGGCGGTTCCAAGTCCAATAAATAAAGAATCTGATGTGTACAAACATATAGATAAATGAGAAATGGATAGAAAGTTGAAACCAAAGCATAACATGCATAGCAGTGAAAGGCAACAGTATTATTATTGTAAGACAATATAGGACAATCAATGCAATAGAGGAAAGTACAGTGGTGCCTTGGATTACGAACATAATTTGTTCCTAGGACCGTGCTTGCAGTGGCGGATTATAATGTGGGCGGTGTGGGCGGCCGCCCGGGGCCCTAGGCTCCGAGGGGGCTCATGCCGTGCCGCCCACATTATAATCCGCCCACGCCGCTGCGGCCCGGCCCGCAACTGCACTCTTGTGACCGCAAGCATTATTTCGCTTCCGGTCACAGGAGTCCCTGGCTGCCTCCGGCTGATGTATTAAGAGCGCACGTTAGAGACGCTCTGTACCGGAAGTCAGGGCCCAGGCGGCACAGTGAGCTGTGTGATGCGCACGCTGCCGGGGAAAGGACGAGACACCCCCGACAGCCGCACATCAGCCGGAGGCAGCCGGGGACAGACCAGGAGCCGAGAGGATCGACGGGAGAACGGATGGCAGGTGAGTTGTGTTTTTTTTTTCTTTACTGACTTCTGTGCAAGGGGGGGGGGGCATCTATAAAGGGGAAAAAAGAGGGGGACCATCTATAAGGGGGGAAAAAAGAGGGGGACCATCTATAAAGGGGAAAAAAAGAGGGGGACCATCTATAAAGGGGAAAAAAGAGGGGGACCATCTATAAAGAGGGGGACCATCTATAAAGGGGGAAAGAGGGGGACCATCTATAAAGGGGGAAAGAGGGGGACCATCTATAAAGGGGGAGCAGAGGGGGACCATCTATAAGGGGGGGAGCAGAGGGGGACCATCTATAAGGGGGGGAGCAGATGGGGACCATCTATAAGGGGGGAGCAGAGGGGGTCCATCTATAAGGGGGGAGAAGAGTGGGACCATCTATAAAGGGGAAAAAAGAGGGGAACCATCTATAAAGGGGAAAAAAGAGGGGGACCATCTATAAAGAGGGGGACCATCTATAAAGGGAAAAAGAGGGGGACCATCTATAAAGGGGGAAAAGAGGGGGACCATCTATAAAGGGGGAAAAGAGGGGGACCATCTATAAAGGGGAAAAGAGGGGGACCATCTATAAAGGGGAAAAGAGGGGGACCATCTATAAAAGGGGAAAGAGGGGGACCATCTATAAAGGGGGAAAGAGGGGACCATTTATAAAGGGGGAGAGAGGGGGACCATCTATAAGGGGGAGAGAGGGGGACCATCTATAAGGGGGGAGAGAGGGGGACCATCTATAAAGGGGAAAAAACAAGGGCCCATCTATAAAGGGGAAAAAACAGGGGGACCATCTATAAAGAAGGGGACCATCTATAAAGAGGGGGACCATCTATAAAGGGAAAAAGAGGGGGACCATCTATAAAGGGGAAAAGAGGGGGACCATCTATAAAGGGAAAAAGAGGGACCATCTATAAAGGGGGAGAGAGGGGGACCATCTATAAAGAGAGAAAGAGGGGGAGCATCTATAAGGGGGGAAAAGGGGGACCATCTCCTATAGGATTAGCACCCTCCTCTCCTGACATCGTCTGTGCTGCTGTGTCCTCCCCTATAAGATCAGCCCCCTCCTCTCCTGACATCCTCTGTGCTGCTGTGACCTCTCCTATAAGATCAGCCCCCTCCTCTCCTGACATCCTCTGTGGTGCTGTGACCTCCCCTATAGACCAGCACCCTCCTCTCCTGACATCCTTTGTGCTGCTGTGACCTCCCCTATAGATCAGCACCCTCCTCTCCTGACACCCTCTGTGCTGTTGTGACCTCCCCTATAGATCAGCACCCTCCTCTCCTGACATCCTCTGTGCTGCTGGGACCTCCCCTATAAGACCAGCAGCCTCCTCTCCTGACATCCTCTGTGCTGCTGGGAACTCCTCTATAGATCAGCACCCTCCTCTCCTGGCATCCTCTGTGCTGCTGTGACGCTGTGACCTCCCCTATAAGACCAGCAGCCTCCTCTACTGACACCCTCTGTGCTGCTGTGACCTCGCCTATAAGATCAGCAGCCTCCTCTCCTGACACCCTCTGTGCTGCTGTAACCTCTCCTATAAGATCAGCACCCTCCTCTCCTGACATCCTCTGTGCTGCTGTGACCTCCCCTATAAGATCAGCACCCTCCTCTCCTGACATCCTCTGTGCTGCTGTGACCTCCCCTATAAGATCAGCACCCTCCTCTCCTGACATCCTCTGTGCTGCTTTGACCTCCCCTATAAGATCAGCACCCTCCTCTCCTGACATCCTCTGTGCTGCTGTGACCTCCCCTATAAGATCAGCACCCTCCTCTCCTGAACTTCTCTGTGCTGCTGTGACCTCCCCTATAAGATCAGCACCCTCCTCTCCTTACATCCTCTGTGCTGCTTTGACCTCCCCTATAAGATCAGCCCCCTCCTCTCCTGACATCCTCTGTGCTGCTGTGACCTCCCCTATAAGATCAGCACCCTCCTCTCCTGAACTCCTCTGTGCTGCTTTGACCTCCCCTATAAGATCAGCCCCCTCCTCTCCTGACATCCTCTGTGCTGCTGTGACCTCCCCTATAAGATCAGCCCCCTCCTCTCCTGACATCCTCTGTGCTGCTGTGACCTTGGGGGGGGGGGGGGCGCAACATCAGGGTGAGTTGGCAATATGTTTATTGGGGGCAGCGGAAGTGGGGTGGACAATGCTTACTGGGGGTAGCAGCAAGGGACCAAACATTATGTTTATTGGGGTCAGTAGGGAGGGGAGGCAGGCAGTGTTTTTTGGGGACAGCGTGGGGGGGGGCAGTAGCGGATCACAATGTGGGCAGATTGACTGGGGGGGGCCCAGGTTGGGTGGACAGCCCAGGGCCCAGGGTACATTTAATCCGCCAAACAGCTGAATATGTGATATTATAAGTTACTGTACAGTATAGCAATCAGCATGTGGAGTATAACGTATAGTAAGTACATAAACCTGAAAAAACAGCAGCAGATTGTAGATACAAGATGAAACAGCAGATCCCCATAATGCATGAGCGTAGTACAACAGGCTACAATAGAGAAGCAGGGCTGCTGTCAGAGGTCTGTGTGGTCACATGACAGCAATGGGGGAGGGGATGTGTTCAGCATGGACCAATCAGGAAGTGAGAACCACAGAGCTTTGCAGGAGGATAGTGACAGAAACTTCTCTATACAGCAGTGTGAGTGGCTGAGTGTGAGTGCAGGCACATTATAGCAGCAGTGTGTATAGCTGAGTGTAAGTGCAGGCACATTGTAGCAGAAATGGAGAAGGCGGGAAACAAAAGGGCTGGCAGAGACTGCAGGGAGCATGAAGGAATGAGCAGGAAATGTGTGGGCACATAAATGTAGCACTCTCTGTCTAGGGAGAGAGGGGTTACAGCTATGGGGAGATTACTTCCAAAGTCCTGTCCCCTGATGCAAGCCTTAGCCTGAGGTGGATTTGCTATTATTTGGAAGGTGAGGGAGACTTCCTGGATCAGAGTATAGTGCTGTAGACCCCGCTATGCAGACCATGCCCCTCCCCAACTTTTCCTACCACCCAGTACAGGGAGCTCTTAAGCCAAAGCAATGCTCTTAAACCAAGTTACAATTTTGAGAAACTGTGAGCTCTTCTTGTAAAACTCTCTTAATCTAAGTTACTCTTAAACCAAGGTACAACTGTACCTAACATACCTTTACCTGCCAGAGTAGAGAAAGGCTGCAAAAAGGATCTCCCGTTCCCAAACATGAGATTTACCAGCCAGCTCATTATTATGACATCAGAATATTTTCTTCATCACCCCCAAAGAACACCCTTCCCTTACTCTTTGTGGTTCTCCACACATGCACACAGATGCTCCCGCATCCCGATTTTAAACCGGAATGACACCAACCGTTCTGTGACACGGCCGGGTCACAGAACGGCGGGTGTCTTACATAGTGTGAACCCGGCCTAATGATGTATTTTAACTCTGACCACTCTCATTATTTATATTAGACTTCTTCTCCTTGACTTCTGATTCATATAAACAACTAGACATCTTGAAGTATGCTATAGTGACATTCCTGTTCCATATCTTTACGTTGTGCCATTCTGCATAGAAAACTCAGTAGACCATGTTATGACTGTACAATACTGATGAAGCATAACAAACAAATCCTAGCCTTGTCTGCTTATTTGTCCCTACATTGTTTGTTGACTTTTCTGCTGTCTTATGACCCTGCCTAGGAGGTATGTGATCGCATTTAGCAAGCTTTAAACTTATACTATAACTTGAATGTATTACCGATATTATCCACACGAATTTAAAGAGTACCTGCCAAGAAAACATGTCAAAAGTTATTCATCATAGCCGGTCTCACTGCTGACACCGGCTGTGATCAGGACATATAGCCACAGACGGAGGTCTATGTAGGTCTATGAGGCTACCTAGATGGAATTAGCAGCTGGCCAGGGAGGGGATCACGCTGCTGCAGCATCCTTTCCCTGGCCATATCTTCTGATCCCAGTGGGCCTCAGTAGTGACATGTATTTTTTGTGACAGTTACTCTTTAAGTTACTCTTTTATTTGATGCAACAGGTTTCGAGGGTGCAATCCCCTCTTCATCAGGCATAATACAGGTAACAAACAACAATCTTTTGTAGTAAAACAGTAATGGATCCATTACTGTTTTACTACAAAAGATTGTTGTTTGTTACTGTATTATGCCTGATGAAGAGGGGATTGCACCCTGGAAACGCGTTGCATCAAATAAAAGCCTGAATTTGACTTCACACCAGTGCCAGGAGTTCTCTTCATTCAGAGAAGGTACAGGGGAACGTGGCCGGTGTTCCAAAAGGGGTGTTTGCGCCAGACGAATCCCACCAACCTCTTCCTTTTACCACTATTGTGATTGACACAGAGGATCCACTTTGGAGAATCGGAAGGTAGAAGGCAGCATCCCCCGTTGATCCAGAGCGCTTATTAGAGTCGTGCCTAATTGTGTACGACCCACTCAGGTGAGCGTGCATTTGCACACATATGCATGTTTCTCCAAAGTGTGTTTTGACCTGCACATGCAGCGCCGTTTGTGTTATTTTTTTCTTTGCATATACATTTTTACCATATTATCACCATACCATCACACTGTTACCATATCACCATACTGTTACCATATTATCAACATACAGCAAATAGTTCATTCGGCTCACCTGGTGGGTGCTCAACCTAGGGATTCCAATTCCCAAACAGCATAGCAAATAGAAAGAAGGAGGTGGGTCGTCACTTTCCAGAGTAAAAATATTAAGCTAAATAAAGCTGGAATTTGTTTTACTCTGGAAAGTGCTAACCCACCTTCTTCTTTTTATTTCATATCACCGTACTGTCACACTGTTCTGCGGACTGGACCAGGGAGCTCCCAGCATCAGGATTAATTATGATTAGGATTAACCATGGGGCTGTGTCAGTACACTAGAGCAAACCATACACTGACCCATTTACACCAATGTTGACATCTGTTGGTGTAATAGGGCCCTTACTGACCAAATCCTGTATACTAAAACCAATAAAACACAGTACCAGATAACAAGTTACAAATAATATCTCCACATAGTGACAAACACCACCACATACTGACTAACACCACCGCATACTGACTTATACCACCACATACTAACTAACACCACCACATACTGACTAACACCACCGCTGCTACTAAATAAATTCCTCTGTACAAAGATCACTATTACCTCATCTAGGCATATAGAGGTGGACGCAGCTCTACACAGGTTCTGTACACCATATACATCACAGTGCAGTTATATCCAGTGACTCACAGGGGACGTCTTCCCTGATCCTGAGTTCTTCCCTTTTTATCCTCTTCTCCATCTGCCCTGGGCCATTATGAGAACTTCTCAGAGCCAGGAATCCACAGAATCTGCCAGACAAACATATTAGGCTCCTCACTCTATCACCATCCTCATCTCTCTACAAACTGCTCACCTGTATTGGCCCCTTTTCACCCTCATTTAGTGGGTAGGCTGACTCTATTTTACCTCCCCTTATAGATGCCCCCTGTGTTAGCCCCCTTATAGATGCCCCCCTGTTAGCCCTCTTATAGATGCCCCCCCCGTTAGCCCCCTTATAGATGGCCCCCCCTGTTAGCCCCCTTATAGATGGACCCCTGTTAGCTCCCTTATAGATACCCCCCTGTTGGCTCCTTATAGATGCCCCCCTAATATCCCCCTTATAGATGACCCCCCCCTGTTAGTCCCCTTATAGATGGCCTCTCCTGTTAGCACCCTTATAGATGCCCCCCTGTTAGCCCCCTTATAGAAACCCCCTGTTAGCCCCCTTATAGATGACCCCACTGTTAGCCCCCCTTATATATGGCTCCCCTGTTATCCCCCTTATAGATGACCCCAATGTTAGCCCCCTTATAGATGGCCTCCCTGTTAGCCTTCTTATAGATGACCCCCGCCCCTGTTAGTCCCGTGGATTCCTGATGTGTTCGCCGGGGTTGGTACTTCCAGTACAGGGAGCATCTCTAACACACGTTCCCTGTACCAGAACTTCCGGACCCTGGCCCACACAGAGCTTCCTGATGCGTGCGTCCGTCTGGGTGCAGACCCCCCCCCCCCCACACACACACACACACACGGAGCAGAGCATCAGCAGGGGCCGGATTGCCTCTTGTGACCGCAAGCAAGACACTGCTTGCGGTCACAAGAGTGCGGCAAGGGGGGCATGGGGGCATGGGGAACAGGGCCTACCAGAGGATCCTCCGGTCTTCTAGTGGCCCAGTCCGACGCTGCACTGACCTGCTGATATTGAAGCTCAGGTAAGTTGTCATTGAGTTGTCAATCTAACTCTAGTTACTATTTGTGGCAGTGCTTTTGGTTTCCTGTTAAATTTTGCAGTTTGTTCTTATCCAATTATTTAATATGGTCAGATCCGTTAACGAATGAGATAAATACAGGTGTGAACCCACCCAACTTGTCAGTGTACAGGTACCATCACTGAATTCTGGAACCACTGTAGAAGACACTTGTTACCCTCAGGTTGTGTTCACACATGCATTTTCATTGCAGTAATTAATCATTTAATTTCTGTCCAGCCATCCTTCATTGAGTTGCTGCAATAAAACTCCAATGTGTGTGAACATACCCTAAATACTAGAAATCTGGCAAATCAAGATTGGCTGCGAATTGCACTGTCAATTTGCTTTGTTCTGCAGAGCGAATTCCCCCTGATTCGTTAAGTAACATTTGCATAAAAACAAAATGGAGGCTGCACATGCTGTCTGCAGCATCACTGGGCGGGAAAAAGGGATTAACCATAATCCCTAGTGCCCGTCCAATCAGCTGCAGGCCCGTCTGTGATGTCAGCACCTCACCCTCTATATAAGGTGGTTCGGTAATGGAAATGGCCAGTTGGATATGTGTGGAGGAGAGAGCAGGATGGCAGCAGGCAGTTAGAGCAGAGCAGGAAGAGACTAACAGAGGGATATAGGGACAGAGAGGAATGGCAGAAATTGGATGATTGACTGGCTGATTGACATTTTATTTTAAATTGTGATTTTCCGATTTTTGACACTTTAACAACAACATGCTATAACAAATTTGGCCTTCTGTAATAGTACCTGTATTGTAGCTACTATAATTTTGGCTGTTTTTATGAAATTCGTAAAGATTCTATTCATGTTTGACCAAAAATTTGCGAAGTTCACGAAACGAATTTCTGCCTGTTTCGCTCATCTCTACTAAATACCATCCAGCCGTCCTTCACTGCATTACTGCAATGAAATTTCAACTTGTGCAAACAAACAAGAAAAGTAGGACCATCCATTTACAACTAAGGCTACGTTTTTGCAGTCCGTTTAACAGATACATTTCTAAATGGTTACTTTTAATGAACAGAAAAAAGTAGTAAACCCAAAATAACTGATCCGCTTTGATTTGTTTTTTTATAATGAAAGTCAATGGAAATGTTCATCAGAATGGATGCACACAATTGCATCCTTTTTTCCATCTGTTTTTTGTTTCATAAAATGGATACCTTAGGCTGCATTTACATGTTCTACGCGGCTGCTTCATTACAACGATGCACATATTCATACAGTTTCCCTGCTCCCAGCATCACATCAGGGATGCTGCCTGTGCGGGGGGCAAGGGGGGGGGGGGGGCGACAGATTGGCCGTGTCACAGAATGGCCGCTGTCTGTAAAGTTCATCCTGGCTGGTACTGTATGAACTTTATTTCTTTTTAATTCCATGCATTCCAATTACCCATAGCAGACAATGTAAAGTGTGTCCGGAGCTGCATTTACATTGTCTGCACTGTCTTGTTCAGCCACATGGAAACCCGCCAGAGTGTATACAGTGTGTATAAACTCTGGCCAGGATTCTATAGCAAATAAAGTGATCTGCAAATTCATTAAATAATGGCTGTGGTTACAAAACTGCAACCACGGACGTTGTTTAATGAATTTATAAGTTGTGCGAACTTAACCTAAGTCTGGAATCACACATGGCAGTTTTTGTGCCAAGACCAGAAGTGGATTCACATGTGATAAAAAATATAAAGAGAGGACGTGTACCTCTCTTTCCTGTTGGACCATCTTCTGGTTCTGGCAATGGCAGTTTTTCAAAAACTCTTGTGTTTCCAGCCTTAAACGAACTACAGAAATGCAGTGTAAACCCAGCCTAATATGCCGAAGAACTGAAACTCTGTTTTTATTCCTTCTCTGTATAACAGATTAAACAGTATTTGTAAAGAAAACAAAAAACAGTGCGCACCAGTCACCAGCTGTATTGTAATAACCAAGGGATAAAGAGCTGTGATTGTGTCTGCATGCAGTAACACTACACAACTGAACTGGCCCTTGACTGCACCATGTCAGATGAACTCTCCTCCTTTATATACTCAGTCTAATTTTAGAAGGACTGGTTGACGCCCTAAAACAGCAATAAAGCAAACATTCAGAGAATTGGCATAAAATAGGTTCTTGAAAATCAACATTCCTATCATACAGTAATAATATTGTTAACCTAAGGAGAATAGGTCTCTGACTACACAAAAACTGTTCAGCCAGTTCTGATTGATAGCAGACGGAAATAAGATCCACCTATGTCAATACGCAGATCGTGTGTTGCATGTACTAACCCATTCTTATTAAAAGAAAGAGGCTTAAGATTTATTTCATACCTTTATCCCTACGTGATGTTCACAAGAGCTTTTTGTATCTGATACCAAGAAGTTAGCAGCTTACAGGGAAACCTCGGTTTCCAAAAATTATATTCTATTAAAAAATACAGTAAAGTGTCACTATCGTTATAACTTTCAAAATGTAAATGAACAGTAAATGTGATATAAAGCAAGTTTGCAATTTACATGCACTATTTTTTTTTAGTTATCATGGAAAACACAGCACTTACTGTTTTCTGACTCTTTTTTTTTTTTTCAAAAAACAGGAAACAGAAAACAGGAAGTCCTGTGTATCCCAGGCCATCTGAGCTCTCACAGAGAGAAGGTAGTCATGTGATTGATGGACACATTGAGCCGTGACTCTTTGTACTGGACGGAATTCCTGTATTTAGGGTGCCTTCACACATATCGTATCGCTGCGTATTTATTGCTGAGTATTTATCGCTGCGTGTTTGGTGCGATTTTTACATGCGAGTTTTGATTTTTACATGATTTTCATGTGAAAATCAAAACTCGCATGTAAAAATCGCACCAAACATGCAGCGATAAATACGCAGCGATACGGTACGTGTGAAGCTACCCTTAGTCTGTTTTTTTCAACCAGCACAAGTCAGAAAATCTGCCTTCAGGAAACTGGACCTGGATTTCTGCTAAGTTCAGCTTTGTTTTACAGCATGATAAAAACAAAAAAAAAAATAATGAATGTAAATTGCAAACTTGCTTTATATCCCATCTACAGTTAATTTAGATTTTAACGATAGTGACACTTTAAAAGTTACAGTATATAGATGTCTCTATATAATGTATTACCATGTATTTGCAGTGGTGCCACACTGGTAGTTGACATCCAGGAAGTGAAGAAAACTGGCCTCCCTGCAATCTATTCTGTCTTCTGCTCCCTATGCCCCCCAGGAGACAAAGATCATGTGACCACTGTCTCCCATTTAGAATGCAGATGTGAAAGGGTGGAGAGGGGGTCCACGGGCAGAGAAGGGTGGGCATGTGTGGGAAGGGACAGTAGGGTGCTTCATTTCTCCAAGGATGTAAATTTCATATGACTTTACTTACACCTCGAGTCTCAGTGATGAAAAAGTTATATATGCCAAATTTCAAGATGATTGAATATTTACAAGTTGCACACACTTTGATAAGTTTTGTAATAGCAAAAAATAAGATTTTTCAATGGCAATTATTTCTATTGGGAAAACTGGAAATCACACACTTAAAATAATATTAGAACTAGACACTAAGATTATTAGGTAGTATGACAGGCAAAACGGGTGTCCTATTAATCAACTGAACAATGAAATCCCTTTTTTTGTTCGCTTAGTGATGCTCGACCACCCTAGACAACCCTCAACAAGAATTGTTTTTGTTGTTCGTTCCAGACCAATTTATTGAACTTTTCATCAGAACAATTCCTCTTTCTGCAGTATCATAGACCACCTGAACAGCATTCACATGGCTTCTTGGAGAATCCCAGCAATATTCTATCACATCAAGGATTCCAAACAATTCAAAGAACGTCTTTGTTTTATTAGTAACAAAATGGCTGTGGTCTTTTCCTTCAAAAACTAGGTTTTTACCCTCTTTGCAGGGTTGATTTCTAAACTATCATAATTTCCCAAAAAGCCAATCCTTTGTTTATTTCTGACCAACACCAAAGGTGTCTCTTAGCAACTGTGAGAGCACTTTATTTGACGTCAACATCTGGCTAAGTGTATAGAAGCTGTAGCATATCCAAATGATTCTTTGAAGCCCATTAACTTACAATTGCCTCGAGCCAAAAGCGAACATATATGAGGCTGACAAAATGTATATAGATGAATATATATACAGTGGTGCCTTGGATTACGAGCATAATTCGTTCCGGGACCGTGCTTGTAATCCAAATCCACTATTAAACCAAAGCAAATTTTCCCATAAGATATCACCGATATGCAGACAATTGGTTCCACACCCCCAAAATAATGATTTTTTTTTATTCTGAATAACATTTAGAACAGGTGAAACAATGAGAAGCAGCTGAATATGTAATATTATAAGTTACTGTAGAGTATAGCAATCAGCATGTGGTGTATAATGTATAGTAAGTGCATAAGAATGAAAAAAACAGCAGCAGTTTGTAGATACAGAATGATGATGCAGATCCCCATTATGCGGTAGTGTAGTACAACAGGCTAGAATAGAGAAGCCGGGCTGCTGCCAGAGGTCTGTGTGGTCACATGACAGCTATGGGGAAGGGGTGTGTTCAGCATGGACCAATCAGGAAGAGCTGTGCAGGAGGAGACTGACAGAAACTTTATATACAGCAGTCTGGATCTGGATCCTGTATTATCAAGTGTAACATATTCTGTAAAGGCACAGCTGTATTTTCTGCTGCACACCAGTACTTTCAGAGTAAACAAGAGATTATTTATGGTAAAGAGACTCTGTGATTCTTCGCCCTGTGCCAACACACAGTATATACACACTCCTTGGGACATTTCTCCTTTCAGTGGGTGGCAGTGCCAATAGTCCAGGAGGGTCACAACTCCACTCCGGCCCACCATAATAACAGCCCAAGGGACCCCTTAGCAGCCCGGCAGGTCATTGACCACAGGGGAACAAGGTGTATCCAGCCCTCCAAAATAAAAGCAGGTGTGCCACCATACCTGTGTGCCCAACCGGCACTGACGTCACAACACCTTAGGGCTACATCTTAGCCAACCATCACCGGAGTGGCGTCACACTCTACCTTCTGGCAAGTGACCGGCTGTACCTCCGCCATAGCACCACGGGGCGCACCACAAGGGTATTGCATGAGGGGAAAGGTTATGGGGGCAGGATAAACAGGACATTCTGAGCATACACTGCAACGACTACTGGGAAGTGTAGTCTGATAGCAGTAAAGGGGACGAGGAACAGCAAGAGAGATGGAGCAGGCAGAAAACTTCATCAGAGGAGGGGGACCACTGTACAGCCAAAGTCGGGGGAAACATAGATAAGAACCTTGCCTTGCTTAAAAGTTTTTGTTTTGTTTTTTAACAAGGCTGCTTAAAGTTCCCCTTTAAATCCTGCAACTTCAGCCTGCTATCTCTGCTAGTGCCAACTCACACAATCAGGTTAAATTGCAGTTTGTAACTGAATCATGCCAGTTTCCAATAGTAAGTAATAGAAGAATTTCATTGCAGTATTGGAAATGGCAATGCAACTGCAACACAACCTGATCATGTATTTTCACTCCTAGATTAAAACATACAGGCCTCTCCCTAGGCCTCAGGGTAGTCAGCCTCTCACTATCCTATAGTCTCTGGACAGCCTGTTCTTTCATTCTGCTGTAGCATCAATCATAATGTTTGAATGTCGGCGGGATGTTCTTCCTGTGTAATTTTATGTTTGGCTTTCTTCAGGCATAATTCAGAGTTGTACAAAGAATTCTAGTTTTGATTCCTCTGTCCACAAAACATTACCAGAAAAGCTTTGATCATCTAGATAGACTAACCTCTCCCCGAGTGGATATGGTTTCATAGGTCCTGGAACAGTAGAAATTACTTTATTGTTATAAATATAACACCCAGGTGGTGCAATTATTTTGCAGGTTTAGGCTAGGTTCACACTATGTAACTGTGCGGCTGTATTTGCGGCTGTAATTGTGCGGCGGTATTTTTGGTGGTTCATGCGTACGCTGGAAAGTATAGGATATACGGCTGCACAGTGCACACTATGTATGAATCTACGGCCCTATCGTAAACGGACCCGTAAAAAATGAACAAGACCATTGTTTGCGGCTGGAAATGCGGCCGTGGATTGACAGGCGGTCGGTACGGAGTACTTCAAAAATAGCCGGCAATGATGCCGAATGCCGATGCCTCTAATAGTTAATATATTAAATGAATAAAACACATTTTCTTTGTAATAAAGTCCCTTTCGTTGTTCAATAATTTAATTCTAACGAATCCATCATTGTGCAATTAAATATACTGTCAAAATAAATATGTATATAAATAAATGTATATTTATATATATATTTA
The DNA here is from genome assembly GCF_027789765.1 of Dendropsophus ebraccatus. Classification (NCBI taxonomy): domain Eukaryota; kingdom Metazoa; phylum Chordata; class Amphibia; order Anura; family Hylidae; genus Dendropsophus; species Dendropsophus ebraccatus. Next base: position 37,321,140 of record NC_091468.1, read on the forward strand.
TTTTTTGACAGTATATTTAATTACACAATAATGGATTCGTTAGAATTTAGTTATTGAACAACGAAACTGATTTTATTTTAACGAAAATGTGTTTTATTAATTAAATATTAATTAGTACAGGAAGCTCCAGTAAGCCGTTAATTCATATTGCCGGCAATAGAGCATTCTGTACTAATCATCACTTTACTTTAATTAAAACATCAAATGTTTCTTCTAATTATGTTATCACAATAGCATTATTAGAAGAAACATTTAGAGTTATATGTGCGCTCAGCTGATTGGCTGATCGGCTCAGCGCACATATATAGAGCCGGTCCGCAGCACAGTGACTTCATTGTGCTGCGGACCAGCGAAGAGGACACATCGGGGTGAGTATAGAGCTCTCCCCACCCCCTCCCCAGCACTGCACCCCTCCCAGCAAGGGAGGGGGGTCACTTAACCCCTTTTTTGCTGGGATGGGTGCAGTCTGACATCAGTCTGGCCCCCAAGGGGTTAAGGGGGATACAACACATCCTCCCTTAACCCCTTGAGGGCCAGACTGTAGGCAGCGATCTGTAAAGATGCTGCATACTGTAAGGAGCACAACACCGCTCACAATGATGGGTGTTGTGCTCCTGTTTGTGTGTTTTTTGTGTGTTTCTCCCTTTTTGTTTTTCAGATATCGGTATCCTGTGGATTACATCGGATTCCGTGGACTACGTCGATGACCAGCGGTTGTTTGTTGTTTTTTTTTTTTATAAAATGGTCAATGAGGGGTGTGTGGGTGTTTTTATTTGAATAAAAAAAATTTTTAACTTGTGTCTTGTCTTTATTTCTTTACTTTATAGACTTAGTAGTGGAAGCCGTCTAATAGACGGAATCCATTACTAAGTTGGGGCCTAGTGTTAGCCGGTATAAAACACTAACCCCCTATTATTACCCCAGTACCCAATGCCACCAGGGGTACTGAAAAGAGCCGGGTGCCAGTGGTCCTGGAGCGTCAAAATTGGCGCTCCTGGACCGGGCGGCAGCAGGCTGGTAAGATTAAGGCTGGGGAGGGCCTAAACCAATGGCTCTTCCCACCCTGGTGTTACCAGGCTGCTGTCGTTTGGTTTTTAACCCGGCTGGTTATAAAAATAGGGGGGACCCTATGCGGTTTTTTTTTATTATTTATTTATTTTAAAAAAACCGCATAGGGTCCCCCTATTTTTATAACCAGCTGCCGCCCAGTCCAGGAGCGCCAATTTTGATGCTCCGGGACCACTGGCACCCGGCTCTTCCCAGTACCCCTGGTGGCATTGGGTACTGGGGTAATAATAGGGGGTTAGTGTTAGCCATTTTATACCGGCTAACACTAGGCCCCAACTTAGTAATGGATTCCGTCTATTAGACGGCTTCCACTACTAAGTCTATAAAGTAAAGAAATAAAGACAAGACACAAGTTAAAAAAAAATTTTATTCAAATAAAAACACCCCCACACCCCTCATTGACCATTTTATAAAAAAAAAACAACAAACAACCGCTGGTCATCAACGTAGTCCACGTAATCCGACGTAATCCCCAGGATACCGATATCTGAAAAACAAAAAGGGAGAAACACACAAAAACACACAAACAGGAGCACAACACCCATCATTGTGAGCGGTGTTGTGCTCCTTACAGTATGCAGCATCTTTACAGATCGCTGCCTACAGTCTGGCCCCCAAGGGGTTAAGGGATGATGTATTGTATCCCCCTTAACCCCTTGGGGGCCAGACTGATGTCAGACTGCACCCATCCCAGCAAAAAAGGGGTTAAGTGACCCCCCTTCCTTGCTGGGAGGGGTGCAGTGCTGGGGAGGGGGTGGGGAGAGCTCTATACTCACCCCGATGTGTCCTCTTCGCTGGTCCGCAGCACAATGAAGTCACTGTGCTGCGGACCCGCTAATTATACGTGCGCTCAGACGGTCAGCCAATCAGCTGAGCGCACATATAATTCTAAATGTTTCTTCTAATAATGCTATTGTGATAACATAATTAGAAGAAACATTTGATGTTTTAATTAAAGTAAAGTGATGATTAGTACAGAATGCTCTATTGCCGGCAATATGAATTAACGGCTTACTGGAGCTTCCTGTACTAATTAATATTTAATTAATAAAACACATTTTCGTTGAAATAAAATCAGTTTCGTTGTTCAATAATTTAATTTAAACAAATCCATCATTGTGCAATTAAATATACTGTCAAAAAATAAATGTATATATAAATATACATTTATTTATATATATATATTTATTTTAACAGTATATTTAATTGCAAAATGATGGAATCGTTTAAATTTAATTATTGAACAATGAAAGGGACTTTATTACAACGAAAATGTGTTTTATTAATTCAATATATTAAACATGAGAGGCATCGGCATACTGCAGAGGATCGCAAACCCCGGTAATAGCGATTCATGTAAACTGTGTTCCCTGCTTTCCCAGATGCATCCAGAGGTGTTTGCATCACTTTCTTAAGATTTTATTTGTTATTTTTAGTTGAACCAGATTTCCAAGTAAATGACCGTGTGTTTTCAGCCGCATGTCTATTTTTTCCCACGCCCGTAGTTTCATCCGCACATTTACAGCCGCATAAAAAATACAGCCGCACAGTTACATAGTGTGAACCTAGCCTTAAGATGGCTCTTGCATGCCCAGAGCATAGGGGTATTGTACGCCATGGAGAAGCCATTGTACAGTGTAGGGTTCGCCCCGAGCATAAGGCTACCTTATCGTGGTGGGGTGGTTTACACTGTTTGCAAATGGTAACCAAAAGCCTCATTATTTTTGTGGGAATTTTTTTCAGCAGTTGGGGGGCGTCTTTTAACTATTTTCATGTCTGTAGTGGGTCTACATCTTGCCATTGCGGTGAGCTGTTGCATTTTTCTGTGTTTTTGTGTTTATAAATAGTAAGGGTCATCCTTCTGTTTGTCTTCTATGCTATTTTTCATTGTAGCAGTTGCCTTGCAGATATCAATTACTCAGGATCAGCTGATCCCATTGAACCTATGTTTTACGTTCTTTTTAAGTGACGGTAATGCTTTAAACAAAATGGTCTTCTGTATTCTGCTGATAAGCTGAAGAATAAAGCAGAAGATTAGAAGTGTTCATGGTAATAGTATATTGTATGCACACGTTCTACATGTGATGCTATCACATACAGAACAAATGAGGGCCTCTCATTACATGCACATTCCTTAACACACCTTGGTTTACCTGTGAGATTGTTAAATGTAAACATTACAGTGATTATATAAGGCCGAGACTGCTAACAACATCTGACAAAAGGTGAAATGGGGATATCTGAAATATTATGCATATTAACCCCTTCACGTCAGCAATCTGTATATATACGTTCCTATTGCACATGCCCCGTGCAGTAGGAATGTACATATACGTTCCTGACTTGAGGGGGCTTTATGATGAGAGTGGGATCGCTGCAGAGATAGTGATCCCGCTCTCATCTGTGTACAGCCCCGGGGGTAATGAGAGTCAGCTGCGATCCCGGTGGGGGAGATGAAATAAGTAAAATCAGACCCCAGACCAGCCCCCCTAGTGCGCCGATCACTATCCCCCCTCCCCGCGGCGGCCATCGGATCCAAGATGGCCGCCGCCATCACTGTGAACAGAGTATATCTGTTCACAGTGATCACAAGTGAAAAATGAATGAAAACCCCATGCTCTCCGCCACCGGAGGTAGCGGAGAGCATGGGGCAGTCATCGGGACCCCCCTGTGGGGTCCCGGTACAAGCGATCAGCGGTATATACTATATACCGCTGATCGCTTGTGCCATGTGCTCCAGGCACTTTTTATCCCCTGTCACCATGAATGATTGGTGACAGGGGATAAAAAGTGATGTCCCCCCACCCCCCAAGTCGCCCCCCACCCCCCCTGTCACCCCCGTCCCCCAGTCATCCCCCCTACCCCATATACATTACCTGATCCTGGAGCTCCTTCCTCTTCGGTGTCCTGGCTGATTATGAAGTGCGCATGCGCTCCACAACCAGCCAGCTCTGAAATGATTACTGTGAAAATATCACAGTAATCATAGTAATACAGTGAAAATGAATGTATAAAAGTACAAAAAGTGACAAACACACAAAAAAATAAAACACACACTTTTTATTATAGTAATAATTGCAGTTTACTCCCAAATTACCCCTAACCCCCCAGATTACCCATAACCCCCGCACGTTGCCCATAACCACCACACATTGCCCGTAACCACCGCACATTGCCCGTAACCACCGCACGTTGCCCGTAACCTCCGCACGTTGCGAGTGACCCCCTCCAGATTGTCCGTAATCACCCCAGATTGCCTGTAACCACCCCAAATTACATGTACCCACCCCAGATTACCTATAAGCACTTCAGTCTATCCGTAACAATTCTAGATTGTCTGTAACCCCCCCCCCCCAGGTTGCCCGTAACCACCGCAGGTTGTGCATAACCACCCCAGGTTTCCCGTAATGATGCCAGATTACATGTAACCCCCCAGATTGCACACAACCACCGCAGGTTGCCTCTGACCACCGCACCTTGCCTCTGACCACCGCACATCGCCTCTGACCACCGCAGGTTGCCTCTCACCACCGCACCTTGCCTCTGACCACCGCACGTCGCCTCTGACCACCGCACCTTGCCTTTGACCACCGCACCTTGCCTTTGACCACCGCACGTCGCCTCTGACCACCGCACGTCGCCTCTGACCACCGCACGTCGCCTCTGACCACCGCACCTTGCATCTGACCGCCGCACCTTGCTTCTGACCACTGCACCTTGCCTCTAACCACCCCAAATTGCCAGTGACCCCCTCCAGATTGCCCGTAACCACGCCAGATTACAGGTACCCACCTCAGATTACCTATTAGCACTTCAGTTTATCCGTAACCACAGCAGGTTGCCTGTAACCACCCCAGATTGTCTGTAACCACCCCAGGTTGTCCGTAACCACCCCAGGTTGGCCGTAACCACCCCAGATTGTCCGTAACCACCCCAGATTGTCCGTAACCACCCCATGTTGCCCGTAACCACAGCAGGTTGCCTGTAACCACCCTAGATTGTCTGTAACCACAGCAGGTTGTCCGTATTCAGCCCACGTTTCCCGTAACCACCCCAGGTTGCCTGTAACCACCCCAGGTTGTCTGTAACCACCCCAGATTGTCTGTAACCACCCCAGATTGTCCGTAACCACCCCAAATTGCCTCTAACCACAGCAGGTTGCCTGTAACCACACCAGATTACCCGTAACCACCGCACGTTGCCCATAACCACCGCACATTGCCCGTAACCAGCGCACGTTGCCCGTAACCACCGCACGTTGCCCATAACCTCCGCACGTTGCGAGTGACCCCCTCCAGATTGTCCGTAATCACCCCAGATTGCTTGTAACCACCCCAAATTACATGTACCCACCCCAGATTACCTATAAGCACTTCAGTCTATCCGTAACAATTCTAGATTGTCTGTAACCCCCCCCCAGGTTGCCCGTAACCACCGCAGGTTGTGCATAACCACCCCAGGTTGCCCGTAATCATGCCAGATTACATGTAACCCCCCAGATTGCACACAACCACCGCAGGTTGCCTCTGACCACCGCACCTTGCCTCTGACCACCGCACATCGCCTCTGACCACCGCAGGTTGCCTCTGACCACCGCACCTTGCCTCTGACCACCGCACGTCGCCTCTGACCACCGCACCTTGCCTTTGACCCCCGCACGTCGCCTCTGACCACCGCACGTCGCCTCTGACCACCGCACGTCGCCTCTGACCACCGCACCTTGCATCTGACCGCCGCACCTTGCTTCTGACCACTGCACCTTGCCTCTAACCACCCCAAATTGCCAGTGACCCCCTCCAGATTGCCCGTAACCACGCCAGATTACAGGTACCCACCTCAGATTACCTATTAGCACTTCAGTTTATCCGTAACCACAGCAGGTTGCCTGTAACCACCCCAGATTGTCTGTAACCACCCCAGGTTGTCCGTAACCACCCCAGGTTGGCCGTAACCACAGCAGGTTGCCTGTAACCACCCTAGATTGTCTGTAACCACAGCAGGTTGTCCGTATTCAGCCCACGTTTCCCGTAACCACCCCAGGTTGCCTGTAACCACCCCAGGTTGTCTGTAACCACCCCAGATTGTCCGTAACCACCCCAAATTGCCTCTAACCACAGCAGGTTGCCTGTAACTACACCAGATTGTCTGTAACCACAGCAGGTTGCCCGTAACCACCCCAGGTTGCCTCTAACCACCCTAGGTTGACTCTAACCACCACTAACCGTAACCACCTCAGACTGCCCGTAACCACCTCAGACTACCCGTAACCACCTCAGACTGCCCGTAACCACCTTCAGATTACCCGGAACCACCCCAGACTGTCCGTAACCATCCCACATTACCTGTAGTCTAATTTTTTTTTTTTTTTAGTAACTGCGCTATTCTTATAACTATTACTAGCTGCGGTTTTGCTCCAGCAAATTGGCGCTCCTTCCCTTCTGAGCCCTGCTGTGTGCCCATACAGTGGTTTATGCCCACATATGGGGTACCTTTGTACTCAGAATAACCTGTGTTACAGATTTTGGGGTACATTTTTTCTCCTGTTCCTTGTGAAATTTTGAAATTTCAAACTAAACCAACATATTATTGGTTGTGAAAGTTTTCATTTTTACTGGCCAATTTTGTATACTTTCCTCTAATACCTGTGGGGCAAAAATGCTCATCCTACCCCAAGATGAATTCTTTGAAGGGTGTACTTTCCGAAATGGGGTGACTTTTGGGGGGGTTCTATTCTGTAGACATTACAGGGGCTCTGCAAACGCACCTGGTGCTCAGAAACTTCTTCAGTAAAATCTACACGGAAAATGCTAATAGGCGCTTCTTCCCTTCTGATCCCGGCTGTGTGCCCATGCAGTGGTTTATACCCACATATGTGGTACCATTCTACTCAGGAGAACCTGCGTTACAGATTTTAAGGTGAATTTTCTCTCCTGTTCCTCGTGAAATTGAGAAATTTCAAACTAAAGGAACATATTATTGGAAAAGAGTTTTTCATTTTTACTGTCTACTTTTGAATACTTTCCTCTAATACCTGTGGGGTCAAAATGCTCACCACACACCAAGATGAATTCTTTGAGGGGTGCACTTTCCAAAATGGGGTGACTTATGGCGAGATTTTACTCCGCTGGCACTACAGGGGCACTGCAAACGCACCTGGCGCTCAGAAACTTCTTCAGCAAAATCTGCATTGAAAAAGCTAATTGGCACTCCTTCCGTTCTGAGCCCTGCTGTGTGCCCATACAGTGGTTTATGCCCACATATGAGGTAGCTTTTTACTCAGGAGAACCTGTGTTACAGATTTTGGGGTGAATTTTCTCTCCTGTTCCTCGTAAAATGGAGAAAATTCAAACTAAAGGAACATATTATTGGAAAAATTTGAGTTTTTCATTTTTACTGTCTAATTTTGAATACTTTCCTCTTAACACCTGTGGCGTCAAAATGCTCATCCTACCCCAAGATGAATTCTTTGAGGGGTGTACTTTCCAAAATGGGGTGACTTATGGAGGGTTTTCTCTCTGCTGACACTACAGGGGCTCTGCAAATGCACCTGGCACTCAGAAACTTCTTCAGCAAAATCTGCAATGGAAAAGCTAATTGGCGCTCCCTTCCTTCTGAGCCCCGCTGTGTGCCCATACAGTGGTTTACTCCCACATATGGGGTACCGTAGTACTCAAGAGAACCTGCGTTACAAATATTGGGGTGTTTTTTCTCTCATGTTCCTTTTGAAAATGAGAAACTTTAATCTAAACGTATATATTATTGGAAAATTTCAATTTTTCATTTTTTTACGGCCTAATGGTGAATACTTTCCTCCAGCCCCTGTAGGGTTAAAATGCTCATTATACCCCTAGATTAATTCTTTAAGGTGTCTAGTTTCCAAAATAGGGTCACTTATGGGGGTTTCCAGTATACAAACCTCCTAAATCAACTTAAAAAAAGAACTGGTCCCTAAAAAAATCAGTTTTGGAAACTTTCACGAAAATGTGGTAATTTGCTGATAAATTTCTAAGCCCCGTAACACCCTAAAAAAGTAAAATATGTTTATGAAATGAAGCAAGAATAAAGAGGACATATCGGTAATGTGACTTAGTAACTAATTTATGTGCTACGACTTTCTTTTTTTAGAAGCAGAGAATTTCAAAGTTCATAAAATGCTAATTTTTTCAATTTTTCATGATATTTTGATGTTTTTCACAAAAAACACACAAAGTAGTGACCAAATTTTGCCACTAATATAAAGTGCCATATGTGACGAAAAAACTATCTCAGAATTGCTAGCATACGTTAAAGCATCACTGAGCTATAAGAGCATAAAGTGAGACAGGTCAGATTTTGAAAAATGAGCCTGGTCTTTTAGGTGCAAAAAGGCTTGGTCTTGAAGGGGTTAATTAGTTCATAGGTCATATGCCAATGAGCTGCCAAGTGTCTGGGAGGTATTCCTGAACTAGGCAAGTGATGTACCGTGATAGTATTAGTAAACATAAATCCACCATACAATGCCGCAACCTACTACTATCACTTCCGTACCATTTCAAAGACAGAGGACACACTGTTGCCCAACTCAGGTTCCAAGTTCTGGAGAAAGTGTCCCTACCCAGTATACCCAGGGGAGATATAAAATTTCCTTCTCCACCAGTTGAGTGTTCATATTTACTACCAAGTATACATGTTGTTGCTATTTATGCCGCCCAAGCACCCACTGGATATCCAGGATACATACCGCTCCATGGAGATACAGTGTTGCAGCCTGATCCTGGACATCGCCCGTATCTCCGCACTGCACATCCGCCTGTCAAGCGCTTCCCCAGACAGCAGCTTCTCACGCACAGGTCTTCCACGGGACTGATATTTAGATCGGAGCTGCCAATTCACATGGACTTTTGATGTATAATGTCTCCCTCCTTCCCCTGATCCTCACCCCCACAATATTCACTAGTATTTCTATTACTTTGATTGTGTGTCTTTGTTTACTGCGGGACGTCACTGTGACGTCTTCACTTAGCCATTCCTCTTGTATTTGTTGGTCTTTTTTCTATTTAAACCTGCTTGTGACTACTGTATATTGAGCTGATGAAGGCTATGTAGCCGAAACACGTCCTCCCTTCTGTATTTATTGTACCAATAAATTAAGCAGCAATTCACCGTAGTGTGTGCCGGGATTTATTCTTCTCATAAACAGTCAGGAGACCCCTGGAGCTGTCAATCAAGTGCAGAGAAGAGGTGTTTGGGAGACATTTGAGAAGCTAGGATACTTTCATGGTTTAGGAAAGTTTAGTACCACGTATCAAGGTGGAGATTTATCAAAGTGGTGTAAAGTAGAATTGGCTTAGTTGCCCCTAGCAACCAATCAGATTCCACCTTTCATTTTTTTTAAGAATCTGTGAGGAATAAAAGGTGGAATCTGATTGGTTGCTAGGGGCAACTAAGACAAATCTACACCAGTTTGATAAATCTCCCACTAAATGTTTATTTCTTGTTATCTTAGCAGTATGATCCACAACATAGATTGAAATTGATTCTACAGGTCCTATTTCGCCAGTGGTCAAAACTGGAGACCAATTCCCTTTAAATCCCAAGAAGTATACTCCTATGCCACTCTAGGGAGTCCTGGAAAACATGGATACCACCATATGCTGTATCCATGTTTTTTTGGCAGCCCTAGGGCAGCAGCCACCGGGAATAAAACGATGAGCTTTCAGGTTCAGAGAATGTTGCCGCACCCGTTACATTTTGATAGGTGTGTTCAACACTAATCACAGCTGATCCAGTAATAATTACTTAATTGTACACACACCAACAAATTCAAGTCTAACCAGTAAGAAAATCACTCATAACACTAACAATAAATGGATGAATAAGGTAGGTTTCAAGAATGCCTGAAAAATGCATCGCCCTGTGCAATGTCCCTGTACCCATATCCCAGCCTAGAGTTGTTGTGTGGCTGAGAAATGTCTTACTTCCAGTATGAGGCTATGTTCACATAACGTATGTTTTGCATAAATCAGGGCCATTGTTGCAATTTGCAACAATGGCCGTGATTTATACAACACATACGTTGTTGTATAAATCATGTATAAATGTATAAATCCTGGCCGGAGCGTATTTCATTCAGCCGCACCAAAAACTGACATGTCATTTTTCTGCAGCCGCTATTCATTGAATAGTGGCCGCACAAGACATGTCAGTTCACACAATGGAGTGTGCGGCTCTAGCAGAATGCTCCATTGTGCGCAGCAGTAAATTGAGATGCGGGCGCACATGGGTGTATCCACATTTGAATTCACCAGAAATAAAGATCATCTGTCTGGTACTGCAGTACCGGCCGGGATGATCTTCAGTAACAACGGCGCCTGGTAACAGAACGGCTGGTGTTATATGTAGTGTGAACCTGGCCTGGAACTGTTTGGGAAAAGCATGTTTCTTGCATGTACTGCTATTTTACTGGTAACACTGCTAAAGATTGTTAAACCAACAGTTAAATGTTTTCACAAATTAACAGAAGATAACCACTGAGCAGACATATTTTATAAAAGAGCAAACTTATATCACGCAGTATAGCAATACATTCTGCAGCATAACGCTCTCAAGTTTAACGCTGAGGTATATTTGCACTGAACCACAATGGGCACGTGGTTTGCACCTAGCTTCACAAATGTGTGTAAGATATATATATATATATGTGTGTGTGTGTGTGTGTGTGTGTGTGAATATGTGTGAATGTAAGGGTCAGTTTATAGAATCTATATGTGGTGGTCGCATTGATGATGGATGGTTGTTATCAGTGTTGCTGTGCAGCTCAGCCCAAGATGGTAGTGTCGTGATGCCAGTGCTAGTCCAGCACACAGGTATGAAGGTAATACCTGCTTTGTGTTGTGGCTGGCTGTACTCCCCAAAATGGTCGGTGACCTGCAAGGTTGTGATTGGTCTTGGGCTCTTGTCACAGTAGTTCTGAGTGGCAATTGACTCACCCGGACTATCGATACCGCCATCCACAGAACGGGGAAAAATAACCCAAGGTGTGCGGGTAGTTTTTACATGTGCTGTGAGGAGGAAAGGATGACTGAGTCCCAGTGATATAAAAATATAACAGCTTTGCTGTACAGTCTCTTAGTAGTACACTTTTGCAGAAATTAATAAATCTCTACACAGACTTTAGTGCTTGAATTTGTTTGTAGAATTCACCGACTACTCCAACCACAGTAGACCTAATAAAACTTAACCTTTAATAAAAATCTTTAAAAAGGGTACCTAGAACAAGAACCCATCCAACAAAATAGTCACACAAAAGTCCAACAAAAGTCAAACAAAATTAGTGCCAAACTAATAACTCCATGGGCAACAGGGTAATGGTGATGAAAGGAGGGGGCAAGGGGTATAGTGCATGCTGCTCTCAGTGTAGCGGCATCTCTCCCTGCCTTTTGGGGAACCCACCTCCTTAACAGGGTGGCCCCAACCACGATGACGAGCCCTTACCTAGTATAAGTGCCCAGGAGAAAACAACAAACTGGTGAACTGCATTCAGTGTAGGTGCTTAACCAAAACTATACATATATACAAATGCAAATGCATCAATCAAAAGTATTCGGTATTACATGTTCAAAGAATATATACCGATAATATTATGATATAGCTTGTTTCCAACGCGTTTCACCCATCGGTTTAGAACGGGATCATCAGGGAATTAATGCACTCAATCGTGTATATCTAGTAATATCAAGTAAACTTATACTAGGTAAGGGATCATCATCGTGGTTGGGGCCACCCTGGTAAGGAGGTGGGTTCCCCAAAAGGCAGGGAAAGATACCGGTACACTGAGAGCAGCATGCACTATACCCCCTGCCCCCTCCTATCATCACCATTACCCTGTTGTCTATGGAGTTATTAGTTTGGCACTAATTTTGTTTGACTTATTTGTAACGCCTGGAGTAGTGGATCCACTGGACCGTCACTAGCGATGGCACTAACCTCACCAGGGAGCGGAGTCTAAGGGGCCGCTGGTTTTCACCAGAGCCCGCCGCAAGGCGGGATGGACTTGCTGCGGCAGGCGACCCCCAGGTCGCTACCCCTGGCTTGGTTGCTAGTGACGGCAGGCGAGGCGTGGCAGGAGCAGTAGGCAGGAGATGGTACTGGCAATGGTCTGTAGGTGAGACCGCACGTGACAGGCTGAACACAGGAACCAAGGTGTAACGGGGAAGCAGGAACCAGGAACAAGGAGTGGGGACCAGGTAGCGGACAGGAATCGGGAACAAGGACTAGGGACCAGGTAGCGGACGGGAATCAGGAACAACAGGGAGCTGGGCCAAACGCTAAGGGAAGCATGTAGAGGCTCCAACACGAGGGACAGGGCATGCTGGGATTTATAGGGAGTGATTGGGTGCAACTACCAATTAGGGACGGACTGGCCCTTTAAATCTGAGACAGCCGGCGCGCGCGCGCCCTAGGAGGCGGGGACGCACGCGCCGGCCGGCACAGACGGAGACCGGAGCGGGACGAAGTGAGGCGCCCCCCGGGGCCGAACAGACCGCAGCGCCGGGTCCCTGCACAGGGACCCCGGCAGCTGCGTGGGATAGAGGGCGGTCCGTGCTCCCCCGCCGCGGCCATGACATTATTATTTTGTTGGATGGGTTCTAGTTCTAGGTACCCTTTTTAAAGATTATTATTAAAGGTTACGTTTTATAAGGTCTACTGTGGTTGGAGTAGTCAGTGAATTCTATGTTATAGTTACTGCAGGACCATACTGACTACTGGGATCAGGGCCGCCATCAGGAATTTCGGGGCCCCATACAACCAAAGTGTCTGGGCCCCCCACATTAATAAAAAAAAAAAAATTGTGTGTTCGACCCACGCCTTGCTGGGAGGTATAATTTGGTTCAGATCAATTCTAGAGAACTGGCTCATATACCCCATTTTCCCCAGTGGCTTAAAATGTAACCTCTGTTATACAGTTATAAAATTATAGAAATTAAATGTGAACAAGGTGCAATTCAAATAGACACTTACTTGTATAGCTGCCTCTTGTGCTCTGTATGCAGTGCATTATACTCACCCTTGCAACGTACAATTTATAGCGTGTCTACAAGCCCAGCGGGGCTCATTATGATGGAGACTAAAACTTATACAAGAGTGGGGTAGGGGTTCCCCTGTATTCAGAATGCTGTTGAGTACTAGGCAATGCCCGGTTTGGGGTTATTGAATTTCGAGGGTCTGGGGGGGCTGTTTGATTTGTATATGTTCACCAATATCCCCCCCGGTAAGCTCACTAACATAGAATATGTTGATAAGGCTAATATAATGAGGCTGTTCCATGTTAGTGAGCATATACAAATCACCCCCCCCCCCCCCCCCGGCAGACTAGTTTAGCTCACCCAAGACAGTGATAGCGAATACATGGCGGTGAGAACGCTTTCTAGGAGATCCTGTTTGTGCAGCAGAGGTGCCTTTATCCTGCTCTGCATAGACCCTCGAAAATTCAATAATCCCAGATGGGGCATTGCCGAGCACTCAACAGCATTCTGAATACAGGGGAACCCCTACCCCACTCTTGTGTAAGTTTTAGTCTCCATCATAATGAGCCCCGCTGGGCTTGTAGACACGCTATAAATTGTACGTTGCAAGGGTGAATATAATGCACTGCATACAGAGCACAAGAGACAGCTATACAAGTAAGTGTCTATTTGAATTGCACCTTGTTCACATTTAGGTTCTACAATTCTATAACTGTATAACAGAGGTTACATTTTAAGCCACTGGGGAAAATGGGATATATGAGCCAGTTCTCTAGAATTGATCTCACACACAGACACCAGCACACATGTATACAGACACCAGCACACATGTATACAGACATACAGACACCAGCACACCAGGGCACGATGAAGTTTGAACTTCTGCAACCTGGAGAAATCACCTGATATCACCTGCAGTCCTATGTAACACCACATAACACAGTGGTATCTCTGAGTACAGATAATGTAGTAGATTTCACCTCCAGTCCTATGTAACAGCACAGATAACACAGTGATATCTCTGAGTATAGATCATGTAGTAGATGTCACCTGCAGTCCTATGTAACAGCACAGATAACACAGTGATATCCCTCTGAGTACAGATAATGTAGATGTCACCTGCAGTCCTATGTAACACCACAGATAACACAGTGATATCTCTGAGTACAGATAATGTAGTAGTCACCTGCAGTCCTATGTAACACCACAGATAACACAGTGATATCTCTGAATACAGATAATGTAGTAGTCACCTGCAGTCCTATGTAACACAACAGATAACACAGTGATATCTCTGAGTACAGATAATGTAGTAGCTGTCACCTCGGGGCGCCCCTACTAAATGATGTTCTACAAAATAAGAAAAGTGTCATACAGGGACTCACAGGTGACGTCTTCTTTGATCTGAGGCGTTACTTTCCCTTTTCCTCTCCATCCGGCCCAGTCCTCCATGATGATTCCTTCCAGATATGTTTCATCCCCTTAGAACCTGCGAGACAAACAATTTAGGCTCCGCACATTTCTAGCAACTTCCTTTCCTTTCTCCCCCCTGTAGGCTCCCATAGTAACTGCGCTGTGTGGGATGCCCCCTGTATGTAGGATTCCCAGCTGTGCCCCCATGAGCTAATAATGCCCCTAGAGGTGGCCCCCATGAACTAATAATGCCCCCAGAGGTACCCCCATGCACTAATAATGCCCCCAGAGATGCCCCCATGAGTTAATAATGCCCCCAGAGGTGCCCCCATGAGCTAATAATGCCCCCAGAGGTGCCCCCATATACTAATAATGCCCCCAGAGGTGCCCCCATATACTAATAATGCCCCCAGAGGTGCCCCCATATACTAATAATGCCCCCAGAGGTGCCCCCATATACTAATAATGCCCCCAGAGGTGCCCCCATACACTAATAATGCCCCCAGAGGTGCCCCCATGACCTAATAATGCCCCCAGAGGTGCCCCCATATACTAATAATGCCCCCAGAGGTGCCCCCATACACTAATAATGCCCCCAGAGGTGCCCCCATGAGCTAATAATGCCCCCAGAGGTGCCCCCATATACTAATAATGCCCCCAGAGGTGCCCCCATACACTAATAATGCCCCCAGAGGTGCCCCCATATACTAATAATGCCCCCAGAGGTGCCCCCATACACTAATAATGCCCCCAGAGGTGCCCCCATGAACTAATAATGCCCCCAGAGGTGCCCCCATATACTAATAATGCCCCCAGAGGTGCCCCCATATACTAATAATGGCCCCAGAGGTGCCCCCATACACTAATAATGCCCCCAGAGGTGCCCCCATACACTAATAATGCCCCCAGAGGTGCCCCCATACACTAATAATGCCCCCAGAGGTGCCCCCATATACTAATAATGCCCCCAGAGGTGCCCCCATACACTAATTATGTCCCCAGAGGTGGCCCCATACACTAATAATGCCCCCAGAGGTGCCCCCATACACTAATAATGCCCCCAGAGGTGCCCCCATACACTAATTATGTCCCCAGAGGTGGCCCCATACACTAATAATGCCCCCAGAGGTGCCCCCATACACTAATAATGCCCCCAGAGGTGCCCCTAAAAAAAACAAACATCCTACTCACCTAATCCGCACTGTGCAGGCAGCAGCTCTTCCTCCTCCTCTTCGGGCTCCATCTTGCGAGCCGCAGGGACGGGACTTCCGGCAGACGTGATGACGTCACATCATCACGCCTGCCGGAGGGGCACATGATCACGGCCCGGCCTCCCATAGGCTGCTGGTATGAAGTGCCGGCAGCCTATGGGAGAGAATACAGGAGGAGGACGCTGACAGGTCCTTCTCCTGTATTCTGATCGCTTAATGTTCCGCCCGCTGTGCGGGCGGAACATTAAAGCGATCAGTGCATCCCGAGAAGCTGCGCGGCCGCAGCTTTTCGGGATGCTCAAAAACAGGTGGCAAGGGGGGCCGTGCGGACCCCCCTAGCGTAGCGGTCGGGGGGCGGCGGCCGGCGGGCCCGCCGGGCCCCCCCCCGTGTCTCTTAGGGTCCGGGCCCCATACGGCAGTACCACTTGTACTGCCCTATCGGCGGCCCTGACTGGGATTACGGATCCCCCATTTGTCCGTGAGCTGTTTCACTTGAATTTGTTTGTGCTTGAGGAGATGCTTGAAGAAGTAGAGTAGAGGTAATTGTAGCGGTGCTTAAAAAGTTGAAAGTAGAGTAGAGTAGCGTAGAGGAGAAGAGTTTGTTAAGGGAGTCCCAACCCAATGTAACAATGTACTCTGCCGGAACTTTTTATACACAATAGTTCCAATGGACACTTCAATCTTTATATCGGTCTCTGTCAATATACCCATAGTGGCGTCTGGCATCTCTAACCCCGACGCACGTTTCGCATTAGGTCGCTTTCTTAAGGGGCATGTCTAACTCCTGTCCCTCACGCTATTTAAACTGCAAGTGAGGATTCCTTCCGGGGAGCGACGCAGGTCACAGGAGGGGCCAGGAATCACGCTACTTCCAGCCAGCCTACGTCACTAGAACGCACGCCCGCCGGTGGAACGCAGGCAGGCATGCGCACAATGAACTAGTGAGACCATATCGTAAGAGCGCCTGTACCAAATTCCCCCGGAATCTGCGTACACAGAAGGTGCTCAATATAAGTAATTAGAAGGCCATGTGTTTACACAGTGCTGTATAGGTTAATCTGACGCGTCCTATCTGAATTGTACCCAAGGGGAAACCTAAACATAAATAAAGTGCACTATTCTATATCAATGTAAACATGTAGATGAATTATTAGTGCTGTGAACAAAAGTGCAAGCTGTGCTCTATTTACACTGCATAATCAAAAAAACCACATACAAAAAAACAAACACAAAAAAACAAGTAATAAATTCTATACTAATCATGATTATATTGTTATAAAGTGCCATACATAGTATATAAATAGAAAGTGACCGTGCATAAAAATGCTCTATAATAAAGTGCTACAATGACGCCGTCATGGATCTCATAATATCCTATTCCAACACAATTTCTCCCTTTCTGTGACCTTAGTTCATTGATTCTTTTTCAATTTTCTTTCTTTCTCTTTTTCTGTTTTTTTGCCTCCTCTTTTCTTAACCCCATCATACATAGGAATCTACATCATGCTGTTTCACAATTCACCAAATGACATTCACACAAGAGTTAAAAACACGCAAAACATCCCAAAGTGCAAAATTGCACATTTTTGGCCGCATCATATCCAGAAAAATTGTAATAAAAAGCGATCAAAAAGTCGCATATGAGCAATCAAGGTACTGATAGAAAGAACACATCATGGCACACAGCCCCATAGACCAAAGAATAAAATTGCTATAAGTATGGGAAGAGAGCAATTTTAAGGAATACATATTTGTTAACAATAGTTTGAATTTTTTACAAGCCATCACATAATATAAAAGTTATACATGTTACAAATCAATGTAATCGTAACAACTTGAGGAACATATATAACAAGTCAGTTTTACACCAGGGCAAGCGGCGTAAAAATAAAAACCCTCCAAATAAAAGAAATGTGTTTTGTTTTCTTTTTTTAATTTCACCACACATTGAATTTTTTTCTGGTTTCGCAGTGTACTTTATGAAAAAATTCAGCCTGTCATTGCAAAATACAATTAGTGGCGCAAAAAATAAGGATTCATGTGGGTTTCTAGGTGAAAAAATGCAACTGCTATGGCCTTTTAAGCACAAGGAGGAAAAAAACGAAAACGCAAAAATTGAAATTGGCCCGGTCCTCTAAGAGTTGAAACTCACTACTGGGGACTAGAGATGAGCGAACCTTGAGCATGCTAGGGTTCATCTAATTACTGGTGGTTGAAGAAGTTGGATGCAGCCCTAAGGCTCCCTGGAAAACATGGGTACAGCCATAGGCTATAAGCTGTATATATGTTTTCCAGGACTCCCTAGGGCTGCATCCAACTTCTTTAGCCACCGGTAATAAAATGTTGCACGTTTTGGTTCAGATGAACAATAGCGTGGTCGACGTTTGCTCATCTCTACTGGGGAATCAAATTCACACATACTAATTCCCCTTTTGAAATAGAATATTTGTAGGGATGGTCCGAACCGAGTTCGGTTCGGGTTCGTACGAACCCCAACTCTCTGCAATGATTCCCGCTGTCTGCCCTCTCCGTTGAGAAGGTGGACACAGCGGGAGGACCGCCTGGAAAACTGGGATACAGCCATAGCCATAGGCTGTATCCCAGTTTTCCAGGCGGTCCTCCCGCTGTATCCACCTGCTGCACGGAGCGGGCAGACAGCGGGAATCTGATGCCGAGGGTTCGGGTTCATATGAACCCGAACCTCAGCAGTTTCGGACCATCCCTAAATTATTGTATTTGATTCTTCATTCTAATCAAGGCATGATTAACTCTTTTTCACAAGCCTGGTTGATACAAAAGCTTGTTCAGCTACATTAAAAACCAACAACAGAAGTTAGTATATAATTTGATCAAACTATATTGCCTCATGTACCATGTGCAGATCTTCTGATACACGAGTCCCTACGCTAAAAGAAAAAGTGAACGCCAAGCCCACAAAGCAAGCTGTGCTATGTGCAGCCATTTCTGTCCTCTAGGCTTGTACACTAAAACATTTTTTCATAAGAAAGTAGACTGTAACAGTATTTCAAACTATAAAAGATCTCATATTAAAAAGTGGAAGAATATTGTCCATTTTGGACAATTTAGGAGATTTATAGGGAATATAACAACCACATTCTATTCCACTAGCTTAAATGCTTATTATGCCAACTCTTTTTTATTTGAAAACATTACAAATAAAACAGTATTCTTTAGGCCAGTGCTTCCACTAGTTGTAGGTGAGGTTCAACTGGGGAGCCCCTTTTCACAAAAGTAACTATGATCTGCACAGTCCTTTTGCTGTTTGCAAAAATCTCCATTTTAGCAACATTATTAATTTATTTTGTACTTGCTTTATTAGTATATAGAGCTTGGGAGATGGGTAAAAAGTAACACCAGAGATGGTGAGGCCCATGCACCCTCTTGGTGAGTCTGGTGAGGCCCATGCACCCTCTTGGTTAGTCTGGTGAGGCCCAGGCACCCTCTTGGTTAAACTGGTGAGGCCCAGGCACCCTCTTGGTCAGTCTGGTGAGGCCCAGGCATTGCCTTGATCAGTTGGGTAAGGCTCTAGTAGAAAAAGTTTGAGAAGCACTGCTTTAGGCACATGTATATACCAACATTACACCTATATAATAAAAATGAAAGTCTGTCTGTCTGTCTGTCCCAAATAGCCTTCCAAACGCCTGAACTGTTTGACCCCAAATTTGGCACACAGATACATTGGGTGCCTGGGAAGGTTATTGCGAAGGTCCTGTCCCCGCCAGTTGTACAGGAGAGGAGGGGGAAGAGCGGCGCCCCATAGAGATGAATGGGAAAATCTCCTCACTGCAAACACAGGGGATATAATTAGTCTCCAGCAGTAAACGGCAGTTGGGAGCCTTAGCAACCAATAGGATTACTGCTTTCATGTTCACAGGGAGCAATGGTTGCTAGGGCAGCTGCCTCACAACATCCACAGAAATAACTGGTAGACCCCCTACTCTATCTATACAGTACATGTATATATAGGGCACTATAGGTATACCAAACTGTGACTGGGTAACACTGCCACACCAGACCTGACCAAAACCGCCATACTGCGCTGGATAACACTGTCATACCAGACCTGACCAATACCGCCATACTGTGACTGGATAACACTGCAACACTGCCATACCAGACCTGACCAATACCGCCATACTGTGACTGGATAACACCATCATATGAGACCTGACCAATACCACCATACTGTGACTGGATAACACCGCTATACCAGACCTGACCAATACCACCATACCGTGACTGGATAACACCGCCACACCAGACCTGACCAATACTACCATACTGTGACTGGGTAACACTGTCATACCACACCTGACCAATACCGCCATACTGTGACAGGATAACACTGCCATACCAGACCTGACCAATACCGCCATACTATGACTGGATAACACTGCCATACCAGACCTGACCAATACTGCCATACTGTGACTGGATAACACTGCCATACCACACCTGACCAATACCGCCACACTGTGACTGAATAACACTGCCATACCAGACCTGACCAATACCGCCATACTGTGACTGGATAACACCGCTATACCAGACCTGACCAATACCGCCATACTGTGACTGGATAAACACCGCTATACCAGACCTGACCAATACCACCATACCCCCCTCGAAAAGACACCAGATTTTCTGGCAAGTCTCAACGGGAGGGTACTGCCCCTCTGCAAGCTGCTACCCTACGCACCAGACCATGGGTGCCTAATGGTAAATACGACCCTGCAGGTATACAGGACACTACAGGTATACAGGACCCCAAAACTATACACTACAGGTGCACGGGAGCTCCACCAACTATATACTACAGGTATACAGGACCCCAAACTTTACACTACAGGTATACAGGACCCCAAAACTATATACTACAGGTATACAGGACCTCCACCAACTATATACTTAAGGTATACAGGACCTCCACCAACTATATACTTAAGGTATACAGGACCCCAAACTATACACTACAGGTATACAGGAACTCCACCAACTATATACTACAGGTATATAGGACCTCAAACTATACACTACAGGTATACAGGACCTATACCAACTCTATACTACAGGTATACAGCACCTTCACCAACTCTATACTACAGGTATACAGGACCCCAAAGCTATATACTACAGGTATACAGGAACTCCACCAACTATATACTACAGGTATATAGGACCCCAAACTATACACTACAGGTATACAGGACCTCCAACAACTCTATACTACAGTTATACAGGACCCTTAAACTATGCACTACAGGTATTCAGGACCCCCAAACTATATACTACAGGTATACAAGACCTCCACCAATTATACACTACAGGTATCCAGGACCCTCAAACTATAAACTACAGGTATACAAGACCTCCACCAACTATACATTACAGGTATACAGCACCAACTATATACTACAGGTATACAGGACCCCCGAACTATACAGTACAGGTATACAGGACCCCAAAACTATATACTACAGGTATACAGGACCTCCGCCAACTATATACTTAAGGTATACAGGACCTCCACCAACTATATACTTAAGGTATACAGGACCCCAAACTATACACTACAGGTATACAGGAACTCCACCAACTATATACTACAGGTATATAGGACCTCAAACTATACACTACAGGTATACAGGACCTATACCAACTCTATACTACAGGTATACAGCACCTTCACCAACTCTATACTACAGGTATACAGGACCCCAAAGCTATATACTACAGGTATACAGGAACTCCACCAACTATATACTACAGGTATATAGGACCCCAAACTATACACTACAGGTATACAGGACCTCCAACAACTCTATACTACAGTTATACAGGACCCTTAAACTATGCACTACAGGTATTCAGGACCCCCAAACTATATACTACAGGTATACAAGACCTCCACCAATTATACACTACAGGTATCCAGGACCCTCAAACTATAAACTACAGGTATACAAGACCTCCACCAACTATACATTACAGGTATACAGCACCAACTATATACTACAGGTATACAGGACCCCCGAACTATACAGTACAGGTATACAGGACCTTCACCAACTGCACACTGCAGGTATACAGGACCTCCCTCAACTATACACTACAGGTATACAGCCCCCCCCAACTACACACTACAGGTATACAGGACCCCCCCAACTATACACTATAGGTATACAGCCCCCCCAACTATTCACTACAGATATGCGAGACCCCTAAAAACTATACATTGTGGGTATACAGAACCCCTCCAACTATGCACTACAGGTATACACTAATTCCACTGATTAACTCAGATGAAACAATACCTTTAGCTTGGCCTCCTGGGTACCTTAGAACAAATCTAATTAACACACTGACACTTTATACCCGGGCAGCGCCGGGTACATTTTCTAGTTATATTATATTCCTACAATACCAGTATACCCAATAACAGGATGTTTCAGTCAGTGGGACCTTTGTCAACCAGGTATATCGTTGGTAGTAAAATAAAGAAAGATAGCGCCTATGAATAGGAACCTGTGTTGCCGGCAGTATATGTTCAGTATACGGTATAATGAGATGTTTAGCTTTCCTGACAAATTTATAATAATAAACTGGCAGAGTTCAGTTACCAAGTAACCATAGTCGGTACAACTAAAACTAATCACTCAATCCATTTGCAATATGATACAAGGAACAAAGTGTTAGGCAGTATCAGGTCATGTTCCAAAACTGTACCGGATAAAGGGAACTCGTATTAGAGCCCTGAAGGAATTGGCTTGTAGGTCATTTAGACAAACATGCACGTGCTGTTAACCTCAGTAAACATTAGTTAACCATGAATTCAATCTGTATGAATGAAAGGACAATCATTAACTTATACTATATACTAAAGTTACAGCAACATCCCAAACACACACATTACAAGCAGTGTAAACCACTGTGTTGTCATGGTTTGGGAAAGTAATCCTAGATAAAATTATCTCTGGATTTTAACCCCTTAAGGACAGAGCCTGAAATGGCCTTAAGGACAGAGACAAATTTTATGAATATGACCTGTGTCACTTTATTCACTAATAACTTCGGGATGCTTTTACCTATCCGGCTGATTCTGAGATTGTTTTCTCATGACATATGGTACTTTACAGTTCTGGTAAACTGGAGTCGATACTTATAACGATTCTTTATGGGGGAAAAAAAACAAAATAACGTGAAAAAATGTGAAAAAATTTATTTTGTCAACTTTGGAACTTTTCTGCTTATACAGAAAATGGTTATGCCACATAAATTATATATTAAATAGCATTAGCAACATGTCTACTTTATGTTGGCGGCATTTATTAAACTATCTTTCATTTCTTTTAGACAATAGAAAGCTTAAAACATTAGCAGCAATTTTCCAAATTTTCAGTAAAATTTCAAAATCAGATATTTTTAGGGACCTGTTTAGGTTCAGGCTATGTTCACACTATGTATGTGTGCGGCTGTATTTTTTATGCGGCTAGAAATGTGCGGCTGAAACTACAGCCGTGGGAAAAAATAGACATGCGGCTGAAAACATATGGTCATTTACTTGGAAATCTGGTTCTACTAAAAATAACAAATAAAATCTTTAGAAAGTGATGCAAACACCTCTGGAATGCATCTGGGAAAGCAGGGAAACAGTTTACATGAATTGCTATTACCGGGGTTTGCGATCCTCTGCAGTATGCCGATGCCAATGCCTCTCATGGTTAATATATTGAATTAATAAAACATATTTTCGTTGTAATAAAGTCCTTTTCATTGGTCAATAATTAAATTTAAACTAATTCATCATTTTGCAATTAAATATACTGTTAAAATAAATATATATATATATATAAATAAATGTATATTTATATATATATATTTATTTTTTGACAGTATATTTAATTGCACAATAATGGATTCGTTTAAATTTAATTATTGAACAACGAAACTGATTTTATTACAACGAAAATGTGTTTTATTAATTAAATATTAATTAGTACAGGAAGCTCCAGTAAGCCGTTAATTCATATTGCCGGCAATAGAGCATTCTGTACTAATCATCACTTTACTTTAATTAACCCCTTCAAGACCAAGCCTATTTGCACCTAAAAGACCAGGCTCATTTTTCAAAATCTGACCTGTCTCACTTTATGCTCTTATAGCTCAGTGATGCTTTAACGGATGCTAGCGATTCTGAGATAGTTTTTTCGTCACATATGGCACTTTATATTAGTGGCAAAATTTGGTCACTACTTTGTGTGTTTTTTGTGAAAAACATCAAAATATCATGAAAAATTGAAAAAATTAGCATTTTATGAACTTTGAAATTCTCTGCTTCTAAAAAAGAAAGTCGTATCACATAAATTAGTTACTAAGTCACATTACCGATATGTCCTCTTTATTCTGGCTTCATTTCATAAACATATTTTACTTTTTTAGGGTGTTACGGGGCTTAGAAATTTATCAGCAAATTACCACATTTTCGTAAAAGTTTCCAAAACTGATTTTTTTAGGGACCAGTTCTTTTCTTAAGTTGATTTAGGAGGCTTGTATACTGGAAACCCCCATAAGTGACCCCATTTTGGAAACTAGACACCTTAAAGAATTAATCTAGGGGTATAATGAGCATTTTAACCCTACAGGGGCTGGAGGAAAGTATTCACCATTAGGCCGTAAAAAAATGAAAAATTACAATTTTCCAATAATATATACGTTTAGATTAAAGTTTCTCATTTTCAAAAGGAACATGAGAGAAAACGCACCCCAAAATTTGTAACGCAGGTTCTCTTGAGTACTACGGTACCCCATATGTGGGCGTAAACCACTGTATGGGCACACAGCGGGGCTCAGAAGGAAGGGAGCGCCATCTAGCTTTTCCATTGCAGATTTTGCTGAAGAAGTTTCCGAGCGCCAGGTGCATTTGCAGTGCCCCTGTAGTGTCAGCAGAGAGAAAACCCCCCATAAGTCACCCCATTTTGGAAAGTACACCCCTCAAAGAATTCATCTTGGGGTAGGATGAGCATTTTGACGCCACAGGTGTTAGAGGAAAGTATTCAAAATTAGACAGTAAAAATGAAAAACTCGAATTTTTCCAATAATATGTTCCTTTAGTTTGAATTTTCTCCATTTCACGAGGAACAGGAGAGAAAATTCACCACAAAATCTGTAACGCAGGTTCTCCTGAGTAAAAAGGTACCTCATATGTGGGCATAAACCACTGTATGGGCACACAGCAGGGCTCAGAATGGAAGGAGTGCCAATTAGCTTTTTCAATGCAGATTTTGCTGAAGAAGTTTCTGAGCGCCAGGTGCGTTTGCAGTGCCCCTGTAGTGCCAGCGGAGTAAAATCTCGCCCATAGTCACCCCATTTTGGAAAGTACACCCCTCAAATAATTCATTTTGGGGTGTGGTGAGCATTTTGACCCCACAGGTATTAGAGGAAAGTATTCAAAAGTAGACAGTAAAAATGAAAAACTCGAATTTATCAAATAATATGTTCCTTTAGTTTAAAATTTCTCAATTTCACGAGGAACAAGAGAAAAAAAGTACCCCAAAATTTGTAACACAGGTTCTCCTGAGTAAAAAGGTACCTCATATGTCGGTATAAACCACTGTATGGGCACACAGCCGGGCTCAGAAGGGAAGGAGCGCCAATTAGCTTTTTCAATGCAGATTTTGCTGCAGAAGTTTCTGAGTGCCAGGTGCGTTTGCAGAGCCCCTGTAGTGCCAGCGGAGTAAAATCTCGCCATAAGTCACCCCATTTTGAAAAGTGCACCCCTCAAAGAATTAATTTTGGGGTGTGGTGAGCATTTTGACCCCACCGGTATAAGAGGAAAGTATTCAAAAGTAGACAGTAAAAATGAAAAACTCGAATTTTTCCAATAATTTGTTCTTTTAGTTTGAAATTTCTCAATTTCACAAGGAACAGGAGAGAAAATTCACCCCAAAATCTGTAACGCAGGTTCTCCTGAGTAGAACGGTACCGCATATGTGGGAATAAACTACTGTATGGGCACACAGCCGGGCTCAGAAGGGAAGGAGCGCCAATTAGCATTTTCCGTGCAGATTTTTCTGAAGAAGTTTCTGAGCGCCAGGTGCATTTGCAGCGCCCCTGTAATGTCTACAGAATAGACCCCCCCCCCCAAAAGTCACCCCATTTTGGAAAGTACACCCCTCAAAGAATTCATCTTGGGGTAGGATGAGCATTTTGGCCCCACAGGTATTAGAGGAAAGTATTCAAAATTGGCCAGTAAAAATGAAAAATTTTTCCAATAATATGTTGGTTTAGTTTGAAATTTCTAAATTTCACAAGGAACATGAGAGAAAACGTACCCCAAAATCTGTAACGCAGGTTCTCCCGAGTACAACGGTACCCCATATGTGGGCATAAACCACTGTATGGGCACACAGCAGGGCTCAGAAGGGAAGGAGTGCCAATTTGCTGGAGCAAAACAGTAGCTAGTAATAGTTATTAGAATAGCGCAGTTACTAAAATAAAAAAAAAAAAATTAGATTACAGGTAATGTGGGGTGGTTCCGGGTAATTTGGAGGTGGTTACGGGCAGTCTGGGGTGGTTACGGGCAGTCTGAGGTGGTTACGGGTAATCTGGGGTGGTTACGGGTAATCTGGGGTGGTTACGGGTAATCTGGAGTGGATACCGTCAACATGGGGAGGTCACAGGCAACCTGCTGTGGTTACGGCAACCTGGGGTGGTTACAGGCAACCTGGGGTGGTTACAGGCAACCTGGGGTGGTTACAGGCAACCTGGGGTGAATACGGACAACCTGCTGTGGTTACGGACAACCTGCTGTGGTTACAGACAATCTAGGGTGATTACAGGCAACCTGCTGTGGTTACGGGCAACGTGGGGGGTGGGGGGACATCACTTTTTATCCCCTGTTACCAATCATTCATGGTGACAGGGGATAAAATGATCCGGCGGCACATGGCACAAGCGATCAGCGGTATATAGTATATACCGCTGATCGCTTGTACCGGGACCCCACAGGGGGGGTCCCCGATGACTGCCCCATGCTCTCCGCTACCTCCGGTGGCGGAGAGCATGGGGTTTTCATTCATTTTTACAAAGAGATCACTGTGAACAGACATTAGTCTGTTCACAGTGATCGCGGCGGCCATCTTGGATCTGATGGCCGCCGCGGGGAGGGGGGGTTAGATACCGGGGCACTAGGGGGGCTGGTCTGGGGTCTGATTTTAACTATTTCATCTCCCCCCACCATGGATTCACGGTGGGGGGAGATGAAATATAGCGGCGGCACCGGCCCATTAGTGACCGCCGTTTCGGCGGTCAGTAAGGGGTTAATGGGGGTCAGCTGCGGGATCGCAGCTGATTCTCATTATCTCCGGTGCCTCGCTCAGATGAGAGCGGGATCGCTGTCCCTGCAGCGATCCCGTTCTCATCACAAACCCCCGTCAAAGCAGGAACGTATATGTACATTCCTACTGCACGGGGCATGTGCAATAGGAACGTATATATACAGATGGCTGACGTGAAGGGGTTAAAACATTAAATGTTTCTTCTAATTATGTTATCACAATAGCATTATTAGAAGAAACATTTAGAATTATATGTGCGCCCAGCTGATTGGCTGATCGGCTGAGCGCACGTATAATTAGCGGGTCCGCAGCACAGTGACTTCATTGTGCTGCGGACCAGCGAAGAGACAACATCGGGGTGAGTATAGAGCACTCCCCACCCCCTCCCCAGCACTGCCCCCCTCCCAGCAAGGAAGGGGGTCACTTAACCCCTTCCTTGCTGGGATGGGTGCAGTCTGACATCAGTCTGGCCCCCAAGGGGTTAAGGGGGATGCAATACATCCTCCCTTAACCCCTTGGGGGCCAGACTGTAAGCAGCGATCTGTAAAGATGCTGCATACTGTAAGGTGCACAACACCGCTCACAATGATGGGTGTTGTGCTCCTGTTTGTGTGTTTTTTGTGTGTTTCTCCCTTTTTGTTTTTCAGATATCGGTATCCTGGGGATTACGTCGGATTCCGTGGACTACGTCGATGACCAGCGGTTGTTTGTTGTTGTTTTTTAATAAAATGGTCAATGAGGGGTGTGGGGGTGTTTTTATTTGAAGAAAAAAAATTTTTAACTTGTGTCTTGTCTTTATTTCTTTACTTTATAGACTTAGTAGTGGAAGCCGTCTAATAGACGGAATCCATTACTAAGTCGGGGGCCTAGTGTTAGCCGGTATAAAATGGCTAACACTAACGCCCCATTATTACCCCAGTACCCAATGCCACCAGGGGTACTGGGAAGAGCCGGGTGCCAGTGGTCTCTGAGCGTCAAAATTGGCGCTCCTGGACCGGGCGGCAGCAGGCTGGTAAGATTTAGGCTGGGGAGGGCCTAAAACAATGGCTCTTCCCACCCTGGTATTAGCAGGCTGCTGTCGTTTGGTTTTTAACCCGGCTGGTTATAAAAATAGGGGGGACCCTATGCGTTTTTTTTTTTAAATAAATAAATATTTTTAAAAAATGCATAGGGTCCCCCCTATTTTTATAACCAGCTGGGTTAAAAACCAAACGACAGCAGCCTGCTAACACCAGGGTGGGAAGAGCCATTGTTTTAGGCCCTCCCCAGCCTAAATCTTACCAGCCTGCTGCCGCCCGGTCCAGAAGCGCCAATTTTGACGCTCCGGGACCACTGGCACCCGGCTCTTCCCAGTACCCCTGGTGGCATTGGGTACTGGGGTAATAATGGGGGGTTAGTGTTAGCCATTTTATAACAGCTAACACTAGGCCCCGACTTAGTAATGGATTCCGTCTATTAGACGGCTTCCACTACTAAGTCTATAAAGTAAAGAAATAAAGACAAGACACAAGTTAAAAAAATTTTTTATTCAAATAAAAACACCCCCACAACCCTCATTGACCCTTTTATTTAAAAAAAACAACAAACAACCGCTGGTCATCGACGTAGTCCACGGAATCCGACGTAATCCACAGGATATCTGAAAAACAAAAAGGGAGAAACACACAAAAAACACACAAACAGGAGCACAACACCCATCATTGTGAGCGGTGTTGTGCTCCTTACAGTATGCAGCATCTTTACAGATCGCTGCTTACAGTCTGGCCCCCAAGGGGTTAAGGGAGGAAGTATTGTATCCCCCTTAACCCCTTGGGGGCCAGACTGATGTCAGACTGCACCCATCCCAGCAAGGAACGGGTTAAGTGACCCCCCTTCCTTGCTGGGAGGGTCGCAGTGCTGGGGAGGGGGTGGGGAGAGCTCTATACTCACCCCGATGTGTCCTCTTCGCTGGTCCGCAGCACAATGAAGTCACTGTACTGCGAACCAGCTAATTATACGTGCGCTCAGCCGATCAGCCAATCAGCTGAGCGCACATATAATTCTAAATGTTTCTTCTAATAATGCTATTGTGATAACATAATTAGAAGAAACATTTGATGTTTTCATTAAAGTAAAGTGATGATTAGTACAGAAAGCTCTTTTGCCGGCAATATGAATTAACGGCTTACTGGAGCTTCCTGTACTAATAAATATTTAATTAATAAAACACATTTTCGTTGAAATAAAATCAGTTTCGTTGTTCAATAATTTAATTTAAACGAATCCATCATTGTGCAATTAAATATACTGTCAAAAAATAAATATATATATAAATATACATTTATTTATATATTTATTTATTTTAACAGTATATTTAATTGCACAATGATGGATTCGTTAGAATTAAATTATTGAACAACGAAAGGGACTTTATTACAAAGAAAATGTGTTTTATTAATTTAATATATTAACTATTAGAGGCATCGGCATTCGGCATCATTGCCAGCTATTTTTGAAGTACTCCGTACGGACCGCCTGTCAATCCACGGCCGCATTTCCAGCCGCAAACAATGGTCTTGTTCATTTTTTACGGGTCCGTTTACGATGGGGCCGTAGATTCATACATAGTGTGCACTGTGCAGCCGTATATCGTATACTTTCCAGCGTACGCATGAACCGGAAAAATCCGGCCGATGATTTACCGCCCGCAATACAGCCGCACAGATACAGAGTGTGAACCTAGTCTCAAAGTGTATTTGAGGGGGCTGTATATTATGAAGCCCCACAAAGCACCCCATTTCAGAAACTGCACCCCCCAAACTCTGCAAAAGCACATCCAGAAAGTTTATTAACCCTTTAGTGGAGTGACAGAAATAAAAGCTAAGTGTGTAAGAAATTAGAAAATTTTAATTTTCTGTGCAGAGATTTTATTGTAATCCAATACTTTTCATAATTATAAACCTCTTACCAGAGAAATTCACCCCAATACTGATTGCCCCGTTTCTAAAGTTTATAGAAATACCCCATATGTGGCCCTATTGCGCTATTTGACGCAACCACAAGCCTCAGATATAAAGGAGCGCCTAGTGAATTTCAACGCCTTCGTTTCATTTGGTCGGTTTTGACTGTACCACTTCAGGTTGACAGAGGCTCTGGGGTGCCAAAACCTAAAAAACACCCCTAAAGGGACACCATTTAGAAAACTACACCCCTTAAGGAATGTAACAAGGGGTGCGGTGAGCATCTGGACCCCACAGGTGCTTCACAGATTTTAAAAACAATGTGGTGTAGGCTAGATTCACACTATGTAACTGTGCGGCTGTATTTGCGGCTGTAATTGTGCGGTGGTATTTTTGGTGGTTCATGCGTACGCTGGAAAGTATAGGATATAC
Organism: Dendropsophus ebraccatus; assembly: GCF_027789765.1. Lineage (NCBI taxonomy): Eukaryota > Metazoa > Chordata > Amphibia > Anura > Hylidae > Dendropsophus > Dendropsophus ebraccatus. The sequence goes on from NC_091468.1 coordinate 37,351,565, forward strand.
GGCTGCACAGTGCACACTATGTATGAATCTACGGCCCTATCGTAAATGGACCCGTAAAAAATGAACAAGACCATTGTTTGCGGCTGGACATGCGGCCGTGGATTGACAGGCGGTCCGTACGGAGTACTTCAAAAATAGCCGGCAATGATGCCGAATGCCGATGCCTCTAATAGTTAATATATTAAATTAATAAAACACATTTTCTTTGTAATAAAGTCCCTTTCGTTGTTCAATAATTTAATTCTAACGAATCCATCATTGTGCAATTAAATATACTGTTAAAATAAATATATATATAAATATACATTTATTTATATATATATTTATTTTAACAGTATATTTAATTGCAAAATGATGGAATCGTTTAAATTTAATTATTGAACAATGAAAGGGACTTTATTACAAAGAAAATGTGTTTTATTAATTCAATATATTAACCATGAGAGACATCGGCATTACTGCAGAGGATCGCAAACCCCGGTAATAGCGATTCATGTAAACTGTGTTCCCTGCTTTCCCAGATGCATCCAGAGGTGTTTGCATCACTTTCTTAAGATTTTATTTGTTATTTTTAGTTGAACCAGATTTCCAAGTAAATGACCGTATGTTTTCAGCCGCATATCTATTTTTTCCCACGGCCGTAGTTTCATCCGCACATTTCCAGCCGCATAAAAAATACAGCCGCACAGTTACATAGTGTGAACCTAGCCTCAGGCTATGTTCACACTGCGTATATGTCCAGCCGCATATTTTCGAGGCCGGACATATATGCGGTAAACTCCGGCCGGAGATTTACGCTACTTGCGGCCGGCTACGTACGGACCGCGAACTTACGCCCGAAGTCTACTTACGCTTCCCGAGCGCCCTATGTAGCTATCTTACAGCGGTCTTTTACTTGGAAACCTTCGCCTAGCCCCGGACACCCCACAGAACCTTTTGGATCGGCACAAAAAGCTGCAAAAATGAAGAAATCACCACTACGGGCTTAAGTTACGGCATTTTCGTCCGCAAACAATGGTCTGGTTCATTTTTTACGCCGCTGCGTACGATCCGGGCGTAAGTTCGTACGTAGTGTGAACTGTGCAGCCGTACTTGTATACTTTCCATTATACGCAAACTACATAAGTGTCCGTCCGCTTATTCACGGAACGCGCTACGGCCGGAAACTTACGTAGTGTGAACATAGCCTTAAAAAAGAAAAATTCTATTTTTAACTAAAATGTTGTTCTAGCCTTCACTTTTAATTTTAACAAGGGAATAAAAGAAAAATAAAACCACCAAACGTGTAGCGCAGTTTCTCCCGAGTACGGAAATACCCCACATGTGGACATAAAATGCCAAACGGGCGCAGGACGAGCCTCCAAAGGGAAGGGGCTTTTGGCTTTTGGAAGCTGGATTTCACTGGAATGGATTTCAAGGGCTATGTCGCATTTACAGAGCCCTCGTGCTGCCAAAACACTGGAAACCCCCCACAAGTGACCCCATTCTGGAAACTACACCCCTCAAGGAATCTAACAAGGGGTGCAGTGAGCATATGGACCCCACTGGTGATGGGCACAAATGTGGAACAATGTGCAGTGAAAGGGAAATTTTTCATTTTTTCACTTTCACGATACAAATGTGCCCATCATCAAGGGGTCCATATCCTCATTGCACTCCTTGTTAGATTCCTTGATGGGTGTAGTTTCCAGAATGGGGTCACTTGTGGGGGGTTTCCACTGCCTTGGCAGCACGACAGCTCTGTAAATGCGACATGGTGTTCATCATCCATTCTGGCCAAATCCAGCCTCCAAAATCCAAATTGGCGCTCCTTCCCTTCGGAGGCTTGCCCTGCGCCCACATGGCGCTTTATGTCCACATGTGGGGTATTTACGGACTTGGCGGAAATTGCTCTACACATTTTGTGTGGTTTTTTCGCTTTTAACCCCTTGTGAAAATGAACAATTCAAGGCTAAACCAACATTATAGTGTAAAAAATGTAATATTTCATTTTCACGCCACATTGTTCCACATTTCTGCCCATCACCAGTGGGGTCCATATGCTCACTACACCCCTTATTACATTCCCTGAGGGGTGTAGTTTCCATAATGGGGTCACTTGTGGGGTGGTTCAACTGTCTTGGCAACACAGAGGCCTTTTAAATGCAACATGGCCCTCGAAATCCATTCCAGCCAAATCCAGCCTCCAAAAGCCAAATGGCGCTCCTTCCCTTTGGATGCTTACCCTGCACCCGCATGGCGCTTTATGTCCACATGTGGGGTATTTTTTGAACTCAGGGGAAATTGCTCTACACATTTTGTGTTTTTTTTTTTATCTTTTAACCCCTTGTGAAAATGAAAAAATCAAGACAAGATCAATGATTTAGTGTAAAAACTAAACATTTTTTACACTAAATGTTGGTCTAGCCTTGATTTTTTTCCATTTCCACAAGGGGTTAAAAAAGAAAATGAACACAAAACGTGTAGGGTAGTTTCCCCTGAGTACGAAAATACCCCACATGTGGGCATAATGTGCCATATGGGCACAGGGCAAGTCACCAAAGGGACAGAGCGCCATTTAGAGGCTGGAATGGAGGATAGAGGCCATGTCGCAATTACAAAGCTCCTGTGCTGCCAGGACAGTAGAAATCCCCACAAGTGACCCCATTCTGGAAACTACATCCCATAAGGAATCTAACAAGGGGTGCAGTGAGCATATGGACCCCACTGGTGAAGGGCACATATGTAGAACATGTGCCATGAAAATAAAAAATACAATTTTTTTCATTTTCACAGCACAAATGTGTCCGTCACAGGGGGCCATATCCCCACTGCCTCCCTTGTTAGATATAATAGAATAAGGTCGCTTGTGGGGGGTTTCTACTGTCCTGGCCGCACAGAGGCTTTGTAATTGCATCATGGCAAACCTCTAATGGGAATGGCGGCCATACCTATTTAGCTGGGGAAAAGGGACAATTTTAATTTATTTGGTTTTAGGCCAATTATTATTATTCAACCTGTGTTGATCCAGAGAAAGGCAAAAAACCCTCGTGAGGCAGACGACAGTAGCCTCATCACTGGGAAAAAATTCCTTCCTGACTCCATAATGGCGATCAGAATAATCCCTGGACCAACGTGACCCCTGAAATAGGAATAAGGGACAGAATTTAGAAAATGTGGAACTCCAGTGACGTGTGGTACGCCTTGAAGCGATCCAGTATGCAGAGGCCGGGGTGATCAGGACAGGTGTCACACTGGAAAATGGTGTGCTTCCTGATCCCTCTGTTCTGCCAGACTCTTCACTTCTTCTAAGGTCTCCTGTTTTCCAGTGTGGGGGACGTCACTTGGAAAATGTTGCCCTGGTGCGATACGGGGTCCTTCATATCCAGAAGCGCTGGGTCTGCTCCATGGCTGCTAAATATTAGGGCTTTATTACTGCTTCTGATATGTTCGGATCGTGCCGCAAGCTACAGTAGCTCGGGCAGCAAGGGACCGGAAGAGGGGGTGCTGGTATAAAAGTTATCCCCGTACAGGTGGTAACCTTTATCCAGCAGTGGGAAGATCAGTTCCCGGACGATCTTCCCACTAACTCCGAGGATGGGGGGGACATCTGGGGGCTGGATTCGGGTGTCCCTTCCCTCATACACTGTAAGGGTACGTGCACACTGCGGAATGGCGAAGGATAACCCTTTGTGCATTCCGCAGCTGGCACCCGCCGGCGGACTGATGCAGGCGCGCGTCTCCGCTCATGTCACACTCCATTCTATGCACGGGCGGATTCCTCCCTCTGTCCAAAGAATGAACATGTTGATTCTTTGGACGGACGACGGAATTTGCCCGTGCATAGAATGTAGTCTATGACACGCACGCCCGCATCAGTCTGCCGGCAGGTGACAGCTGCGGAATGCACAAAGGGTTATCCTTCACCATTCCAAAGTGTGCACGTACCCTAAATCTGTAAGTGTACCCTGAGGTACTCTCACAGACTTTGTAGAATTTCACGCCATACCGTCATCTCTTATTGGGACGGTACTGGCGGAAAAGACGTGTCTGGGGGGCAGCGTACGCTACGCTACCCGCAGACACGTCACTGCTGGATGATGAGGATGAATGGAGGAAAAAAGGATCCCCCCATTCATCCCCACTGGCTGTTTCGGTGTCGGAGGCAATAATAACGTATGCGTCCGATGCCGAAAACACCCTGGGGGCCATCTTTATACGGGGACTAGTATATGGGGTATGTAAATGTGTAGTGGTGTAGTGTAAAACTTTATTTCGTGTAGTGTGGTGTAATGTAGTGTTTTTTACAGTAAGAAAAAATATACCTACGCCAAGAAAGGAGCTGCTGATAAATGCCGCACTTATGTGCGGCACTTATCAGCAGCCAGTGGCGGTAGAATATAGGGGGGAAAAATGCCCCTACGCCAAAAAGGAGGAGTTGCTGATCAGCGGCGCACTTACGTGCGATGCTGCTCAGCTCTCAGCGGCGTTAGGGCGCATAAAAATAAAAAAAAAAAAAAAAAAAACTTTTTAACCCAAAGCAACTGATCAGTGAATGTAATTCACTGATCAGCCGCTAGGGGGCAGTAGAGCGACGCTGTTGAAGACTTCCGAAGCCTTCCGAAGCCCTCCGAAGGCCGAAGAGCCGAACATTTCCGAAGATTTCCGAAGTTAGACGACGCTGGACCCGACCGAACCCGGAAGCAACGCGAATAAGACACGAGGACGCCGCGGACCGCCGATCGGCACTCCGGACGCCCAGATCAGGTGAGTATAGTGCACCTACTCTATACACACCTGTTCTGCACCCCTCAGCTACCTATCTGAGGGGTGCAGAACCCGTGGACACAGTTTTTTAACAGTTTGATCGCCGTGATGGGCCGGCCGGTACTGGCCGGCCTATCACAGAGATCTTGGGGGTGGCATCGGCGCCATCTTTTCCCCGGACACTTATGGCGATTGGTGCTGTCTCGGACAGCACCACTCGCCATTGCTTTCCGGGTCACCGATGACCCGGAAAGCTGCATTTAGCTGCTATATGCTGATCTGTATTGATCAGCATATAGCAGCGATCGTCTAATCGGTTAATCACCCCCCGTGCCGACAAGCAGGGATGGCCTGCTATACATTATAGCAGGCCATCTTCCCCGATTGCTGTGTGTGAACACACAGCGATCGGGGAAACATCGGGCGTAAATGTACGTCCATTCACGTTAAAGGCCACCCTGCAGGGGCGTACGTTAACGCTGGATGTCGTTAAGGGGTTAAGCTTCGTAGATATATATATATATATATATATATATATATATATATATATATATATATTGTGGACATGTCACGGGAGAAGTGCTCGAGGGATGTACATCTCACCCAGGTTAATACGTAGCGTGAGATGGTGAGTCCAGGAGGGATCTGTGCTCAGCAGTGTTATGCTGCTGAGCTATTATATATTATTGCCGGGCCTGGACTTACATGGAATGGCAGGTAGGTTTTGGTAGTGGGACTTGCCATTCCCTCCCTCTGATCCAGGTCAGGTGTTGGGGTCAGGTGTCTCTGACCCTAATCAGCCTGACAAGGTAAAAGCCCTGCAGAGGATCCAGTGTTTGCACTCAGCCAGGAGTGAACAGCCTGCATGCTGTGTTTGCTGGGAGTAAAGAATACTGCCGCTGCTGGGGCTTATTCATACCCTGCGATACCGCTGATCGAAGTGTCAGATAGGTGACCTGTTGGTTAGTAAGGGGCCCAGACGGGCAAGACCTTTTTGTTTTGTTCTTAAAAGCACGGTGTTGCTATATTTATGTTTTCTGGACTGTTTATGCTGCAAATAAACACCAAGCTGTTATTTTACAAAGCCAAGTCTGCTGTGAACTGTGTCCAAACACACCATCCCCCGGGAAGATCCCTACAATTGGTGGAGGATGCTAGGGGCAAAACGGTTGCTAGGGGCAACAGTGTGCATCAACTTGGCTACAGCTGCTTATGTCCTGGGTGAAGGCTGCTGCTTCACTCCAAAAACAGTCAAGCAACATGGAGGAGATGATGAAGCAGTTAATGCAAGTGAGTCTGCAACAGCAGCAGGCTCTGGCAGAGACTAACCTGCGCCATGAGCAGGCATTGGCCGCACATCAGCAGGCTAATCGGCATCAACAACAGGCTCTGATAGACGCTAACCTGCGCTATGAGCAAGCAATGGCTCAACAACAGAAACTTATTGAACACCTAATAGCAAAGTGAGAGGCGCCTGCAGGTGCTAATCCACAGCCGGTGGCAGCAGCCACGCTAGAGACTTTGTCTGTGAGAAGAGCTGTGCAGCGTGCGCTGCAAAAGATGACTGCTGATGATGATGTTGAGGCCTACTTAACTGTCTTTGAGCGTGTGGCTGAGCGAGAAAAGCTACCCTCCACTGAGTGGGCAGAGGTCATTGCTCCCTATTTAACAGGCGAACCTCAAAAAGCCTACTATGACCTCAGTGAGCAAGAGGTCAAGGACTATCCTCGGCTAAGAGCAGAGATACTTGCCCGACTAGGAGTTACTGCTGCTGTCCGTGCCCGGAGGGTCCGCAACTGGAGCTACAGTCTGGACAAGTCAGCGAGGTCCCAGATGTATGACCTGATCCATTTGGCAAGAAAGTGATTGGAGCCAGACACCTCTACTCCTGCCCAGATCCTGGAGAGGGTCAAAACGCAGGAGAGAGTCCTCCAGAGGTTTTATTGGCCTGCGATTTATGATGACATTAAAAAATACTCAGAGTCCTGCCCTACATGTCACCTTAGTGCCCCAGTGTTGCATTTCCGCAGTCCTTTGGTTTCGCTCCCCATCATAGAGGTACCTTTTGACCGCATTGCAATGGACTTAGTGGGGCCCATTGTAAAGTCGGCTAGGGGACACCAGTACATCTTAGTTGTCTTAGATTATGCGACCCGCTATCCTGAGGCTGTGCCCCTAAGAAACACTGCATCTAAGACAATTGCACGTGAATTGTTTTATATGTTTTCCAGGGTGGGGATCCCCAAAGAAATCTTGACTGACCAAGGTACCCCGTTTATGTCAAAGGTGATGAAGGATCTATGCAAACTGTTCAAAATCTCACACCTACGTACCTCTGTATATCATCCCCAGACAGACGGGTTAGTGGAGAGGTTTAATAAAACCCTGAAACATATGTTAAAGAAAGTGGTGGAAAAAGATGGTCGTGATTGGGATCACTTACTACCTTACCTGATGTTTGCTATTAGGGAAGTGCCCCAAGCCTCCACAGGGTTCTCTCCCTTCAAGTTGGTCTATGGTCGTCACCCTAGGGGTTTGCTGGATATAGCGAAAGAGACCTGGGAAAGCGAGTCCACCCCATACAAGAGTGTTATTGAGCATGTAGCACAAATGCAGGACCGTATAGCCACTGTAATGCCCCTAGTAAAGGAACACCTCCAGAGGGCGCAAGAGGGCCAAAGTAGAATTTACAATCGTTCCGCAAGAATCAGGACATTCATCCCAGGTGACCGGGTACTCATACTTGTTCCCACGGTAGAAAGTAAGTTCTTAGCGAAGTGGCAAGTTCCCTATGAAATTGTAGAGAAGATCAGTGAGGTCAACTACAAGGTACACCAACCCGGTAGAAGGAAGCCTTTCCAAGTTTATCACATAAACTTGATTAAACCCTGGAAAGACAGGGAATCCTTGGTGGCGACAAACACTGTTAATAATTTGTCACAACCAACCCCTCCGGTCAAGATTGGGGATACTCTATCAGTGTCACAGAAGCAGGAGGTTAAGGAATTTTTGCAGAAAAATAAAGACAAGTTTCCTGACCTTCCAGGGCGTACGCATCTCCTTAGTCATCATATTGAAACTGAGCCTAAAAGCAGAGTAAACCTCAAGCCCTATAGAATACCAGAAGCACGGAGGGAGGCGGTGTCAGCCGAGGTAAAACGTATGCTTGACCTAGGAGTCATTGAGGTGTCCCAGAGCGAGTGGTCCAGCCCGATTGTGCTAATCCCAAAGCCCAATGGAACTTGGAGATTCTGTAATGATTTCAGAAAATTAAATGAGATCTCCAAGTTCGATGCCTACCCCATGCCCAGGGTAGATGAGTTGATAGAAAGGATGGGTAATGCCAGGTACATAACTACCCTCGATCTCACTAAGGGCTACTGGCAGATCCCCCTCACTCCTGAGACTAGAGAGAAGACTGCATTCTCCACCCCTGATGGGCTCTTCCAATATGTAGTAATGCCATTCGGGTTACATGGAGCCCGGGCCACTTTTCAGAGGTTGATGGACTTGATTCTGCGACCACATCGTGATTACTCTGCTGCCTACCTCGATGATGTGGTCATTTTTAGCCCTGATTGGGAAAGTCACCTCTGTAAGGTCCAGGCGGTGTTAGATGCCATAAGTGATGCAGGGTTAACCATCAATGCAGAGAAGTGTGCACTAGCCTTAGAGGAGGCCAAATACTTGGGCTACATTATTGGGAGGGGGTTAGTGAAACCACAACTAAATAAAATTGAGGCAATACAGAATTGGCCTAAACCCCTCACAAAGAAACAGGTCAGAGCTTTCCTGGGTATCACGGGCTATTACCAAAGGTTTGTGCTGAATTTCGCCTTAGTTGCAGCCCCGCTACCTGACCTGACAAAGGGTGTGAAGTCCGCAATGGTGACATGGACTCCCGAGGCCAAGAAGGCTTTTCAAAGCCTTAAGTCTGCCTTGTGTCAACAACCGGTGCTAGTTACCCCTGACTTTAGGCGAGAGTTTCTAGTACAGACAGATGCCTCTAACACAGGGTTAGGTGCCGTTCTCTCACAGGTCGTGAATGGTGAGGAGCACCCGGTGATGTACTTGAGCAGAAAGCTATCCCCGGCTGAGAAAAACTACGCCATTGTGGAGCGAGAATGTCTGGCAGTGAAGTGGGCTCTAGAGTCCCTGAGGTATTACTTGCTAGGCAGAAAATTCAGGTTAGTGACAGACCATGCCCCCCTAACATGGATGAAATTAAACAAGGAGAAAAATGCAAGGGTGACTAGATGATTTCTGTCCCTACAAAATTTTAATTTCATGGTGGAACACAGGCCAGGGAAATTACAGGCAAATGCTGATGCCTTATCTAGGGTACATTGTCTGTGGGGACAATACGCTCAGTCTGAAAAAGAGGGGGGGATATGTGGACATGTCACAGGAGAAGTGCTCGAGGTTACCCAGGTTACTGCTTAGTTTGAGATGGTAAGTCCAGGAGGGATCTGTGCTCAGCAGTGTTATGCTGCTGAGCTATTATTTATTATTGCCGGGCCTGGACTTACATGGAATGGCAGGTAGGTTTTGGTAGTGGGACTTGCCATTCCCTCCCCCCGATCCAGGTCAGGTGTTGGGGTCAGGTGTCTCTGACCCTAATCAGCCTGACAAGGTAAAAGCCCTGCAGAGGATCCAGTGTTTGCTCTCAGCCAGGAGTGAACAGCCTGCATGCTGTGTTTGCTGGGAGTAAAGGATACTGCCGCTGCTGGGGCTTATTCATACCCTGCGATACCGCTGATCGAAGTGTCAGATAGGTGACCTGTTGGTTAGTAAGTGCCCAGACAGGCAAGACTTTTTTGTTTTGTTCTTAAAAGGACGGTGTTGCTGTATTTATGTTTTCTGGACTGTTTATGCTGCAAATAAACACCAAGCTGTTATTTTACAAAGCCAAGTCTGCTGTGAACTGTGTCCAAACACACCATCCCCCGGGAAGATCCCTACAATATATATATCATGTATTTTATATATTTTAATTCTTAAAGTGAAATCAAAATGAAGTTAATTTATTTTTCGTTTAATAGAATCTGCAGCCTAGAGTTGGATGGTTTTCAGATCTAATAGAAATATTTAATTAAATTGATATATTATTCCTATGCTTGATGCCAATTAATCCTCTCATACAATACTGCAGTTTCCAATATGATCTGGGTTTCCAGGACATCTGACCATTTAACTTAAAGGTAATGTATAGTCTAGATTTCTTTTACTGATAAGAGCCGGGTATTAGAACATGATCTTTTTTTTTTTTTCTCTAATCTGTTTCTCTTTTCTGATTATAAATGTTATTATTTGTTCCTTAGTACAGTATTATGATATTATGGGGTCAGCCATCTTGCCTGAGCTGTTTTTACACAGACACAATAAACAATTCCATACTATTCTTTGTATAGGACACATTTGTAAGCATGTTTTGTAACCTTTGTGACCTGCACTGAAAATTCTTAAAGTGAATGTACCATCAGGTAAACTCGCTTTAACATGACCCATGGATAGATCGGGGCCGTCGCAGGGAAGCCGGTGCCGTGTTCCATTTTTTAAACCGCGGCCTGGTTCCCGTGTACAGCGCCGTTCTAAACACGGGTACTGGGTTGGGGCTGAAGCACTGGAGGCGGCCCGGGCTGCCCTCAGAGGGAGGAATCCCCCTCCCCTCTATGACGCGGCTCTATTAGAATCAATGTAGCCGCTTCATAGAGGGACGGGGGATTCCTCCCACTGGGGGCGGCCCAGCCCACCTCCACTGCTTCAGCCCCGGCCCGATACCCATGTAAAGAACGGTGGCATACAAAGGAACAGGCTTCCCTGCGCCGGCGCCGATCTATCCATGGGTCATGTTAAAGCGAATGTACCTGATGGTACATTCGCTTTAAAGCTTACCTTTCATTAAGAAAAAAAATCAAATATCACAGAGATCTATCAAAATTTTGAACAGTTGGGATCTGAATGTGTCTAAACTAAGGACCCTAGAGACAAGGATCAGCCAATTAAACTATCATCAGCTGATCGTTGCTTTAGATCCCCCTCCAAAGCTGCAGCTGCGGGACAAAAAAAAAGTGCAGAGCGCAGGAGACAGCACACATTTAGGTGCAAGTGCAAGATGACCCGGATGTAGTCACTAGCAAGCTACATTTGAGGCACTAAAGGCCATGTCTGTCTGTGTTTCCATATGTCAGAATCCCATTTTGATAGGTTGCTGACAAATGTATATGCCACGGAATGCACAATGGTGGGGTGAATGTGGCCTTATTCCCACATATGAAAAAAATGTACCTAAAAATTACGTGACCCAGTGTGAAACATTAACCCTTAGAGGACCGGGCCATATAAAATTTTTGTGTTTTCGTTTTTTCTGCCTTGTGTATAAAAGGCCATAGCACTTGCATTTTTCACCTAGAAACCCACATGAGCCCTTATTTTTTGCGCCACTAATTGTACTTTGCAATGACAGGCTGAATTTTTTCATAAAGTACACTGCGAAACCAGAAAAAAATTCAATGTGTGGTGCAATTGGAAATCATTGGGATCATGTATTGCAAGATTTTGGCCAATAACCTCCTAGCATCAGTAAAAGTATTAAAGATGGGACGTGACTGGGTCTTCCAGCATGACAATGACCCAAAACATACAGCCAATGAAACTAAGGAGCGTCTCCAAAAAAAACATTCTAAGGTCCTGGAGTGGCCTAACCAGTCTCCAGACCTAAACCCAATAGAAAATCTTTGGAGGGAGCTAATTCTCAATATTGCCCAGTGACAATCCTGAAACCCGAAAGAACTGGAGAAGGTCTGTATGGAGGAGTGGGACAATATAGTTGCTGCAGTGTCTGCAAACCTGGTCAAAAACTACAGGAAACGTCTGGCCTCACACACAGCGATTGGGGAAGATGGCCTGCTCGTCGGCACGGGGGTGCTTAACCCCCCCCCCCTGCTGATGATCGCTGCTATCGGCTGATCAATACAGATCAGCCGATAGCAGCTGAATACAGCTTTCCGGGTCATCGGTGACCCGGTGATCCAGAAAGCAATGGCGATCCGGGACAGCACCAATCGCCATTACTGTCCCCAACAAAGATGGCGCCGGTGCCACCCCCACGATCGCCGTGATAGGCCGGTCAGTACCGTCCGGCCCATCACGGCGGTCTAACAGTTAAAAAGTGTCCGTCCGGGTTCTACACCCCTCAGCTAGGTAGCTGAGGGGTGCAGAACAGGTGTGTGTATAGTGTAATGCACTATACTCACCTGATCCTGGCCTCCGGAACGAAGATTTGTGGTCCCGCGCGTCCTCTTCTCCTCGTCGCCGCCACTTCCGGGTTCGTTCGGTCTTCGTTCGGTCTTCGTCGGAAATCTTCGGCTTTTCGGGCTTTTCCGTCGCCCCCATCTACGGCCATCTCCGCCAGCTCCATTCTACTGCCCCCTAGCGGCTGATAAGTGTATATTATACACTGATCATTTGCTTTGGTGTAAAAAGATTTTTATATATTTTTTTTTTTCCCAAATTTTTTTTTTCTTTTTATTCGCCCCTTTTTTCCCCCCTATATCCTACCGCCACTGTCTGCTGATAAGTACGGCACATAAGTGCGGCATTTATCAGCAGCTTCTTTTTTGGCGTAGGTTTTTTTTTTCCTTACTGTTAAAAAAAAACATAGAAAAACACTACATTACACCACACTACACAAAATAAAGTTTTACACTACACCAGAACACATTTACATACCCCATATACTAGTCCCGGTATAAAGATGGCCCCCAGGGTGTTTTCGACGTCGGACGCATACATTATTATTGCCTCCGACACCGAAACAGCCAGTGAGGATGAATGGGGGAAACCTGAAAAGATAACCCTTTGTGCATTCCGCAGCTGGCACCCGCCGGCAGACTGATGTGGGCGCGCGTCTCCACCCGTGTCATAGACTCCATCCTATGCATGGGCGGATTCCATCGTCCGTCCAAAGAATGAACACATTGGACGGAGAGCGGAATCCGCCCGTGCATAGAATGGAGTCTATGACACAAATGGAGACGCGCACTCGCATCAGTCTGCCGGTGGGTGCCAGCTGCGGAATGCACAAAGGGTTATCCTTCGCCATTCCGCAGTGTGCACGTACTCTTAGAGTGTATGAAGGAAGGGACACCCGAATCCTGCATACCCCCCCCTCCCATCCTCAGAGTTAGTGGGGAGATCGTTCGGGAACTGATCTTCCCACTGCTGGATAAAGGTTACCACCTGTATGGGGATAACTTTTATACCAGCACCCCTTCTTCCGGTCCCTCGCTGCCCGAGCTACTGTAGCTTGTGGCATGATCCGAAAATATCAGAAGCAGTAATAAAGCCCTAATAATTAGTAGCCATGGAGCGGACCCAGTGCTTCTGGATATGAAGGACCCCGTATCGCACCAGGGTAACATTTTCCAGGTGACGTCCCCCACACTGGAAAACAGGAGACCCAGAAGAAGTGCAGAGTGAGGCGTAACAGGGGTATCAGGAAGGACACCATTTTCCAGTGTGCCACCTGTCCTGATCACCCCGGCCTCTGCATACTGGATCGCTTCAAGGCGCACCACACGTCACTGGAGTTCTACATTTTCTAAATTCTGTCCCTTATTCCTATTTCAGGGGTCACGTTGATCCGGGGATTATTCTGATCGCCATTATGGAGTCAGGAACAAATTTTTTCCCTGTGATGAGGCTACTGTCGTCTGCCTTACGAGGGTTTTTTGCCTTGCTCTGGATCAACACAGGTTGAATTTGATGGACACCTGTCATTTTCAACCTTATCAACTAATAATTGGCCTAATACCCCCAAATAAATTAGAATTGTCCCTTTTTCCAGCTAAATAGGTATGGCCACCATTCCCATTAGAGGATGCCATGATGCAATTACAAAGCCTCTGTGCGGCCAGGACAGTAGAAACCACCCACAAGTGACCCCATTCTGAACTACACCCATAAGGAATCTAACAAGGGGGGCAGCGGGGATATGGCCCCCCTGGTGACGGCCACATTTGGGACGTGAAAATGAAAAAAATGGTATTTTTTATTTTCCTGGCACATGTTCGACAAATTTGCCCGTCACTAGTGGGGTCCATATGCTCACTGCACCCCTTCTTAGATTCCTTATGGGGTGTAGTTTCCAGACAGGGGTCACTTGTGAGGGGTTTCTACTGTTCTGGAAGCACAGGAGCTTTGTAATTGCAACATGGCCTCCATCCTCCATTCCAGCCTCTAAATGGCACTCTGTCCCTTTGGTCGCTTGCCCTGTGCCCATATGGCACATAATGTCCACATGTGGGGTATTTTTGTACTCAGGGGAAATTACTCTACACGTTTTGTGTTCATTTTCTTTTTTAACCTCTTGTTGAAATGGGAAAAATCAAGGCTAGACCAACATTTAGAGCAAAAAATGCTTAATTTTTACACTAAATCATTGATCTTGTCTTGATTTTTTCATTTTCACAAGGGGTTAAAAGATTAAAAAAAAACACAAAATGTGTAGAGCAATTTCCCCTGAGTACGAAAATACCCCACATGTGGACATAAAGCGCCATGCGGGTGCAGGGTAAGCCTCCAAAGGGAAGGAGCGCCATTTGGTTTTTAGAGGCTGGATTTGGAATGGAATGGATTTCGAGGGCCATTTAAAAGGCCCCTGTGTTGCCAAGACCATTGAAACCCCCCACAAGTGACCCCATTATGGAAACTACACCCCTTAGGGAATGTAACAAGGGGTGTAGTGAGCATATGGACCCCACTGGTGACGGCACAAATGTGGAACAATGTGGCGTGAAAATGAAATATTAAATTTTTTCCACTATAATGTTGGTTTAGCCTTAAATTTTTCATTTTCACAAGGGGTTAAAAGAGAAAAAACACACAAAATGTGTAGAGCAATTTCCCCCGAGTCCGTAAATACCCCACATGTGGACATAAAGCGCCATGTGGGCGCAGGGCAAGCCACCGAAGGGAAGGAGCGCCATTTGGATTTTGGAGGCTGGATTCAGCCAGAAAGGATGATGAACGCCATGTCGCATTTACAGAGCCCTCGTGCTGCCAAAACACTGGAAACCCCCCACAAGTGACCCCATTCTGGAAACTACACCCCTCAAGGAATCTAACAAGGGGTGCAGTGATGATATGGACCCCTTGATGAAGGGCACATTTGTGCCGTGAAAGTGAAAAAATGAAAAATTTCCCTTTCACGTAACATTGTTCCACATTTGTGCCACCAGTGGGGTCCATATGCTCACTGCACCCCTTGTTAGATTCCTTAAGGGGTGAAGTTTCCAGAATGGGGTCACTTGTGGGGGGTTTCAATTGTCTTGGCAGCACGAGGGCTCTGTATATGCGACATGGCCCTTGAAATCCATTCCAGTGAAATTCAGCTTCCAAAAGCCAATTGGCGCTCCTTCCCTTTGGAGGCTCGTCCTGCGCCCACTTAGCACTTTATCTCCACATGTGGGTATTTCTGTACTCAGGAAAAACTGCGCTACACCCTTTGTGTTTTTTTTTCCTTTAGGGGTGTTTTTTAGGTTTTGGCACCCCAGAGCCTCTGCCAACCTGAAGTGGTACAGTCAGAAATGACCAAATATAACGGAGGCGTTGAAATTCACTAGGTGCTCCTTTATATCTGAGGCTTGTGGTTGCGTCAAACAATGCAATAGGGCCACATATGGGGTATTTCTATAAACTGCAGAAACGGAGCAATCAATAATGGGGTGCATTTCTCTGGTAGTAGGTTTATAATTATGAAAAATATTGGATTACAATAAAATCTGCACAGAAAATTAAAATTTTCAAATTTCTTGCACACTTAACTTTTATCTTTGGGTTAAAAAACTTTTTGGATGTGCTTTTGCAGAGTTTGGGGGGTGCAGTTTCTTAAATGGGGTGCTTTGTGGGGCTTTCTAACATGCAGTCCCCTCAAATACACTTTGAACCTGAACAGGTCCCTAAAAATATCAGATTTTTAAATTTTACGGAAAATTTGGAAAATTGCTGCTAATGTTTTAAGCTTTCTATTGTCTAAAAAAAATGAAAAATAGTTTAATAAATGCCGCCAACATAAAGTAGACATGTTGCTAATGCTATTTAATATATAATTTATGTGGCATAACCATTTTCTGTATACGCAGAAAAGTTTCAAAGTTGGAAAAATGCACTTTTTCCCAATTTTTCACGTTATTTTGTTTTTTTTCATAAAGGTTCATTATAAGTATCGACTCCAATTTACCAGAAATGTAAAGTACCATATGTCAAGAGAAAACAATCTCAGAATCAGCCGGATAGGTAAAAGCATCCCAAAGTTATTAATGAATAAAGTGACACAGGTCATATTCATAAAATTTGTCTCTGTCCTTAAGGCCATTACAGGCTCTGTCCTTAAGGGGTTAATAATAATAAGAATAATAAGAATCATTATATTATAGCTAATATTATATATTTTATCAGTATATAATGATAGCGCCACAAGTACAGAATTATGTGAACATAGTAACTTCCTTATGAACTTTTCATTAAGATAAGTAATGTCACATGGAATAAAACATGAATTCTAAATATAAAATCTAATTTTAAAACCAATGTACAGCTTACACAGCATCTTATACACAGATCTAAGTGTTCTGACTAGTGATGAATTATCCTAGATATTGAGTACTACACAGATACTGAGAACATCAGCCGCATACAGTTCACCTTACGCCTTAGTATTGCCACGTGACTCTGAATATTTATAAAATAATGAGATATTAATATGCTGTATAGGATCAGCATATATGCTGACTGCAGCCACCCAGTAACACACCCCTCATGTCCTCTTATCTGGGAACACATCTCACCCTGGGAGGAGCGGAATATATTTACTAAACTGCACAAAACAAGTAGGTAAAATATATAAAAGCATTATAGTGAACTACTAAACATAGTAAGATTAAAAGAATAGAGTAAAAAAAAGTGTCCTCCGCGTCCTGCTGTCTATCCGCTCCGGCAGTGTAGCGCTTGTCACCTTGCTCCACATGGCACTTCTCCTCAGGGGCTCACTGCTGATGCTGGTGACTGCTGAGGGGGCAGAGGAACCTGGTCTCTGCTCATCAGTGTCCTGCACAGTGTGCCCAACTCAGTGTTGCCCATATATCCCCTTACCGGATGACGACAGCTCTGATACAGGGAGGGGAGACAGACCACCAGGATGAGGATTCACATGTCACATCATCCCAGTGGTCTCTCTCCTGTCCTGGACCGAAGCTTACTCTGCTTCACGCTCCCGTTCCCGCCACAGCCCAGCCCGCACCTCTGTATGTTAGACAGCGGGTTGTGACATCACCATTTTTAGTAGGAAATGACTGAGTGCTTTAGTAAATGGGGAGATTTATTTATTTATTTAACTGGCTCAGTTGCCCCTAGCAACCAATCAGATTCCACCTTTCATTTTCCAAAGTCTGTGAGGAATGAAAGGTGGAATCTGATTGGTTGCTAGGGGCAACTGAGCCAGTTTCACTTTACACCATGTTTGATAAATCTCCTCCTATATGTGCATTTCCCATAGTTAGTGTATATTGAGAAAATGTATAACTTTTGTTAGGCTATAACATAATTAAAAGTAGGTTTTGCCCAGACTTCTATTTTAAAGGGGTTATCGAGTGCTACAAAAACAGGGCCACTTTTCCCCCTCTCTTGTCTTCACTTCAGGTGTGGTTTGCAATTAAAGGGGTTATCCAGCGCTACAAAACCATGGCCACTTTCCCCCTACTGTTGTCTCCAGATTGGGTGGGGTTTTGAAACTCAGTTCCATTGAAGTAAATAGAGCTTAATTGCAATCTGCACCTGACCTTGAGACAACAGTAGGGGGAAAAGTGGCCATGTTTTTGTAGCGCTGGATAACCCCTTTAAGCTCCATTTACTTCAATGGAACTGAGTCCCAAACCCTACCCAATTTGGAGACTAGAGAGGGGCAAAAGTGGCCATTTTTTTTCTAGTGCTGGACCTTTAAGACCACACATGTAAGCACCACTGTGGCAAGTTCACTTTATATGGATTCATGCAGCCCCATTGAACTAATTGTTAACTGCATAAATATGTGTAGCGTGAGCTCCTCCTGGTGGTTGTTGCAGGAATCCAGAGGTTTATTATTGAAGGGAATCAATTACCTACATTTTCTTACTGATTAGAGTCACGTACAATAACTTATTCTTTTTTTTCAATTGGTTTTTATTTTTTTACTGTAATATATTTTTTACTATATATTATACTTTGTTATGGGGCTGCCATCTTGCCCGAGCTGTTTTTAACAGAATTTAATGACATGCTTTACAGCAAGCCATTGGCTGAGCATAGTTATGCTCAGCCAATTGCGGCTGAGCAGCTAATGACGCGCTGGACGGGGGCCTGCATGAGGGACAGCCGGCCTCCTGAAGATTACGTCATTTTCCCAAGATGGCGGCCGGAGTCGGTGAGTATAATGCACTTCCAGGGTGGGGGGAACACGGGCAAGGGGACCATTCTCTTAAATAACACACTCTACAAAGTTGTATAGTTTTGTAATGTGTGTTATTTAGTGAATAAATGTGTAGCACCCCACTACCCCTTTAAAGGTCATTCCACAGGAAGCTCTATCTACTGGTGTCACATGTTGCTACAATGCTGTACAGATCACTTTACAGCAGCCTCTTCTTATCACTATAGACAGAACAGGAAGTGTCAGCTTAGTTTTTGCCCTGGTGGTAAGAGTGAAAACTACAAGATTTTAGGATTATTTTTTTTTTTTTTTAAATTGTAAATTTTTTTATTAATTTTTCCAACAATATATACAAACAGACTAGACAGGTCGTAGAGATTTCCATATAACAATTGTAGTAGGACCGAATTTAAAAGGCACTTAACAGAGTCCAACTAGAGTACCTGAGCGAAGGAGAGATAGACATTTTCTAACAGCATTACCTGTCCCCTAGCGCTCAATTAGTACACAGATCGGTAATTGTTGCCTAAGGAACATCTAAGGCTAAAAAGAAACAAAAGGAGCTACTTAGCAGTCCAGTCATTTACACGGACATAGGACATACAGAGACATAACATTGAAGGGGGAAGGGGGAAACAGTGGGAAAGAAAGGTAGGGGGAGGGAGGAGGATCTAGGATGTACCGCTGGAGGATGTTGAAGGAGAACTATAGGAGTCCCAAGGAGCCCAAATCTGGTCGAAGGCTTCTATTTTATTGTTCAAAGATGCCGTAAGACGCTCCAGGGAGCGTAGCTCCCCAATCCTCGCTCTGAAGTGCTGGATAGAGGGGGGGGAGGACTGTTTCCAGCATTTAGCGATCAGAGACTTTGCAGCCGTTAGTAAGACTAGTAATAACTTGGCTCTCTTTTTACGAAGGGTCTTAGGGAATAAGTTGAGCAAACAAAGGCTTGGCTCACAGGGGATATTCATACCGAGGACCACCGACGATATAGCACAAACCTCAGTCCAGAAGGGCTGCACAAGCTCACACTCCCAGAAAATATGAAATTGGGAGCCTCGCTCTCTGGTACACCTCCAGCATAGTGGGGAGACTGAGGCATTAAGCTTATGGAGCAGCTCTGGAGTGTGGTACCAAAACATCATCACCTTGTAATGGGACTCTTTATATGTGGTACATATCGAGGAAGTGGCAGCACGGTCCCAAATGACAGTCCAACATTCCGGAGGCAGTGTCCGTCCCAGCCAGGATTCCCACTTAGCCATATACGAGTGCCTCACCTGGGTATCCCCATCGGGCGAACCCAGAATGCGATAGATATCGGAGATAAGACCAGAGGTCGAAGTCCCCCTTCTGACTAGTTGCTCAAAAGCAGACGGCTTAGAGACCGTAAGGGACCCCAGGCGAGACACCATGAAATGACGAAGCTGGAGATATGTGAAACTCTCCGATGATGGGAGGGCGTGTTTGTCCATGAGCTTGGCAAATGGAAAGAGAGTACGAGTCAGGGGATCGACAATGTCAGCAAATTGGAAGAGATTCTTTGAACCCCATAGTTTGACAGTTGGAGATTGGAGTCCCGGAGGGAAGTCAGGGAAAAGTAAAAAGGAGTTTAGGGGGGAGGCTGGGGAGGTCAACCCAAACCTGGCATTACACGTAGACCATATATGGAGAGAGAAACGTATAGGGCCCAGTAGGGAAAGATGGGTGAAACTAGGCGGCATGGCGTGCCATAAAAAAGAGTTAGGGTGATATGGAGCCAGCCATATCTTTTCTATTTCCATCCATTTCTTGTAAGCCAAATATCTGGACCATGCTGGGATTTGACGTAGGTGGGAGGCCCAGTAATAATGGAGGAGATTTGGGACCGCCAGACCCCCTTGGGATTTGCTACTCATCATGACCGAGCTGGGTATACGGTGTCTCTTAGAGGCCCAAATAAACTTAAATATGGCTCTTTGAAGGCTTCTAAGTTCGGAAAGGGGGATACGGACTGGAAGTGTTTCAAAATGATATAGAAGTTTAGGCAAGATAGTCATTTTCACAGCCGCCACCCTTCCGACCAAAGAAATATAGTGTGCGGTCCACTTGGACATAAAAGCCCGTATTTCCCGAAAGAGTGTGGGGAAGTTGGCAGAATACAATGTGGAATATTTGGGGGTGAGGCGAACACCTAAGTATTTAATAGAGGACAGAGTCCACTTAAATTTAAAGTTGGAACTAAGCTGGGTAACCAGAGGCCCAGACAAGTTTAAGGGCATAGCCTCCGACTTAGAGGTATTAACCTTGTATCCCAATAAGCGGCCATAATTAGTTAATAACGCTCGGAGATTTGGTAAGGTAGTGAGCGGGTGTGACAGGGTGAGGAGAACATCATCTGCAAACAACATAATTTTAAATTCTTTCCCTCTTACCGAGACCCCTTTAATGTCAGGACAATTTCGGATCGCCGCCGCCAGGGGCTCTATGCACAATACAAAAAGCAAAGGAGACAGAGGGCACCCCTGGCGGGTACCATTCGAAAGAGGGAAGGTCTCAGACATCATATGGGGGAATTTGAGTGCTGCCGTGGGGCGTGAATACAATGCTTGTATCGCTGTCATGAAAAAGCCAGTGAAGCCGAAGCACTTCAAGGTCTCGGACATAAAGGGCCACCCTAGGCGGTCGAACGCCTTTTCAGCGTCAAGGCTCAACATGAGAGCACTGTCCTCCTGCTGATTAATCGCATCTATAAGGTCAATGGCTCTCCTTGTGTTGTCTCCACCCTGTCTCCCCGGTACAAAGCCCACCTGGTCCGCGTTAATAAGGGAGGGCAGCCAGTAGCCTAGTCTGGTGGCTAGTATTTTGGTGAATATTTTATAATCTGAATTCAGGAGGGCTATGGGCCTATAGTTTGCACAGTCCATGGAGTCTTTGCCAGGTTTGGGGATAAGAGTGATGAAAGAATGAGACATGGAAGTAGGGATAGGAGAGCCCTGTAAGAAGGAATTAAACAGTGAAAGTAGTTTAGGGGAGAGTTCTGAGGAGAAAGTTTTGTAGTAGAGGTAAGAGAACCCATCTGGTCCAGGGGCCCGTCCCGTCGGGAGAGATTTAAGAACATCTGTAAGCTCTTCCGCAGTAATCGGAGCATTTAGTTCCTCAAGTGCCTCAACAGCCAAAGACGGGAGGCCACAGTCAACAAGGAACTCCGAGATACAACGGGCACGGGCCTCGGGATCCGAGGGTAAGGAAGACGGGAGAGAATAAAGTTTAGAGTAGTATTGGAGGAAAATAGAGGAGATGTCAGAAGGGTGGTATCTCAGGGCCCCCGCAGAGTCCCTGAGGACCTGCGGAGAGCGGGCAGCCGCGCGGTCATTGAGCATCCGTGCTAGTAGGGTGTGGGCCTTATTTCCCTTCTCATAGAAGCGTTGCTTGGAGTACATGAGGAGTTTCTCCACTTTATGTAGTGAAAGCTCCTTAAGTCTAGCACGTGCTGCCACAAGCCTTCGCAGAACCCCCAGGGAGGGCCGCCGGGCCAAAAGGCACTCCAGGGAGGCAATGGAGGATTTGGCATTCTGAATCGCTAGCAAAGAATCCCTCTTCTGTCGAGAGCTGACCGCTATACAATGGCCCCTAACTACAGCTTTATGGGCTTCCCACAGGACCCCTTCTGAAGAAACCGAACCCCCATTCTCTAAGAAGTAGTTAGAAATGCTCGACTTGATGGAGTCGCGTGTAATTTGGTTTTTCAGTAATGTGTCATTTAAGCACCAATGACACTGCCTAGTAGGGGACAGAGGAGCCTTAAGTTGCACTATTACAGGGCCGTGGTCTGACCAAGAAATAGGGTCAAGGGCTGCACTCTGTAGAAGCCGGACCGTAGGTATGTTACCAAAGAAGTAGTCTATGCGGGAGTGTAAATTATGGGGGTGAGAAAAGAAGGTGTACCCCCTCTCCGTAGGGTGATCGAGTCGCCATAGGTCATACAGCTTATGAGCACGAATGAGCTTGCGGAACTCCGTTGAGAGTCTGGCTTGATCAGCCGGGGCAGGTCGGCCTTGTACTGAATGTCTGTCCATCTGCTCCGAGAAGGGCAAGTTAAAGTCCCCACCCAAGATTCTAGGAGCCGGGGGATATTTTGACAGCCTATTTAAAACTCTACGGAGAAAGGGTATTTGAGATCGATTAGGGGCATAGATGTTACAAAAGATAAATTGCCGGCCTTGGAGAGTCCCATCTACAATGACAAATCTCCCCCCAGGTTCCGCAAAGGAGGAGGAGACCTGAATGGGGCATGCTTGAGAAAATAAAATAGCCACTCCAGCCGTCTTATTGCCTCTGGAGGCAGAGATGACAGTGGGGAAGGAGTGACGAGTAAATCTAAAAGTGGCCTCCTGATCGAAGTGTGTCTCCTGGAGAAAGGCTATGTCAGCATGGAGGTTGCGAAGTTCCTTCAGGAGTAACCGTCTCTTAACATTGGAATTGAGGCCTTTTACATTAAGGGACACACATTTAACCATTGTTACAGTAAGGGGTAGCAACCATGCTAATGCAGCCACTTACCCAGTTCCGGCATCTCGATGGGAATAGTCTCTGGAACATCTCCTGCTGACGTAAGATCCTAGAAAGGGGGAGGGAGGGAAGGGAGGAACAGAAGGGAGACGTACATGGAACAACACATAGCACACAACAGATATAGAATCTAACAGGAAAAAGGCCACAAGGCCCAAGATACAGACCCAAGTGGTCCGCAATGAGGCAAGAACTATGCCAAAACAACTCAAAGGTTGTCAGCTGGCAGCCCCACGAGGAGCGAAGGAGCCACCAAAAAAGAACAGTGAACATTGGAACATACATGTGAGAGAAGCAGTACGCTACCACACAGCAATGCAAAAAGAAAAACATAACAATAAGTTGAGACCCAGAACATAAACAAATAAAGCCCCAAGTTTAGAAGATAGGGAACAGGAAGGGGAGACGGATCCGGAGCCACTTGGTTGGCCCTCTTAAGTCACGGGATCGGAAGGGGAGCGAGAGCCCTCACAGCGGGGGCGGCGCCTCTTCTGGCCAGAGGACTGCCATACTGGGGGTGGGGAGGGAGGTGGGGGAGCTACCGTCCAATCAGAAATTTTCGGGATGGGCAGGTCTAGAGCATCACAAAACGCAGGTAAATCAGCTAAGTTGCGGAGCATCACGGAACGCCCATCTCTTCTAGCCGTGAGGCCAAAAGGAAAGTTCCATCTGTACGGTGTGTCGTGATCTCGGAGAATAGACAGCAGTGGCCTCAGAAGTCGGCGCTTCTGTAGGGTGATCCAAGAGAGGTCCGGAAAGAGTTGTATTTGGGCCCCATCAAAGTCCAGGTCCCGAAGTGAACGAGCTTTGGCCATAATACTCTCCTTCAGCGTGTAGTCATGTAGGCAGCAAATTACATCCCTCGGAGCACCAGTTGCAGGTTTGGGCTTCAAGGCTCGGTGAGCTCTATCAAACTTAATTTTGTGGGTGGAAGGCTCTCCCAGCACCATGTTAAAGAGGCCCTCCAAAGTGGATGTCAAGTCATTGTCCTGCGTTGCCTCTGGCAGACCCCGTATCCTGATGTTATTGCGCCTGCCTCTATTGTCCAAATCCTCAATATGGCGTTGCATGTCATCTAAGGCAGAAGCTTGTACTGACACAGTGGACTGTAAGGTGGAGATATAGGCACGCGTGGAGTCGTGGTCTTCTTCCAAGGTTTCCACCCGTAGTGCGATATGCTGAATGTCCTTCCTCACCGCTGCAATCTCCACTTTAAAAGCGTCTTTTACTTCAGTGATGAGGGATTGCAGGTCCCTTTTAGTGGGGAGTTGTGCAAGCAGGTCACGTACCTCCTGTGGGGAAGAGGGTCCCATAAGGGATGCTTCAGAGTCTGAGTCTGAGTGTCTGCCCCCATAAGAGCGCTGGGCGGCTGACCTGGTGGCTGCTTGCGAGGTTCTGGCAGAGGCGGCCACATTGTCATCATTAGGTTTATTTTTGTCTTTTTTAGGTGGTTTCAGAGTGGCCATCATGAATGTAGAAATGAGCTGCTGGCCCTTTAAGAGTCTGCAGGACCGTATGGAAGCAGCACCAGGGGGGATAGGAGGGGATGAAGAGTCCAGGGCACCGGTTGCTGGATCTAAAGCCAGGGGGGGAGGCAGCACCTCTGATAGCAGGAGGTAGAGAAGGGGTAATGTGGAGCCTCTGCTGGAGTGAGAGTCAGGGAGGCAAGATGGCGCCCCAGTACAGGGAACCTGGGCTGCGGTCTGTTGCCCGAGTGCAGAGCCCCTTCCCTGGGGGGCTAAAGTATCCGGGGCAATCCGGCGGGTATTCCGCCCGGCTGGAGGGGATAGGTGCCGGGTATGAGACTCGGCGCCTTTGCTGTCAGGACCGTAGTGTCAGGAGAGGGCGGCTATGGTGTCGGAGCCGGGGGAGGAGGCTGACTCACCAGACCTTGTGGTCTCAGCGTGCGAGGAGGCAAGATGGCGCCGTAGCACGCGGGGACCGGGGCTGCCGTTTATCCGCCGGATCCCGGGCCCGTCATCCGAGGAGCAGGTTGTCCAGAGGCTGGAGTTCGGGCCGGGCTGCTTACCAGCTGCGGAGGGGGATCGCCGGATCCGGGAGGACCGGAGGAGCTGGGGAAGATGGCCGCGGCTGCAGTACTCAGGCGGCGGCGTCTCACGTGTCTCTCCGGGTGCCCGCTGAAGCTGCAGGAACCGTGCTCGTCGGAGGCCAGAGAAGACCGGAGGCTCCGCTCACCGTCCCCCGCTCGATCCGGAACAGTGGGGTAAGTTTTAGCTGGTCTGGGTCTGTTTTCTTTGCTGTGTGGGTCCGGAGCTCCCTCACCCTGCGACTGCTCCCATCCGCGGCTCGCCACGCCCCCTTTAGGATTATTTTATACTGTAGATAGAAAAGTGGAAAATTGGAAAAAAAAAATGTCCCCACAAATTCTTTAAAAATATGTTTAACATAAAAACATTATTTAAACAATAAGTCATTTTCTGATTACACATTCCCTTTATTAGGCTTGAAGTTAACAGTCAGTTCTTGAAATTTTTAAACAGGAAAAATGGTCAAGAATATAGATTTGGAAACTGAGTGAAATGATGACGGCTAGATGAGTAGGTGATCAATGGAGCATCCCTAACACAGGGAGCCATGTGGGATTTACCTGGCATGCCATAGATAATACCTACAGTAAGTGGTATAAGGAAAGACAACTGGTGACCCAATAACCTGCCTCATTGATGTGAGTGAGGAAAGAAGGATAGCCTGTCTGATCTCACAGGAGAGCTACTGTAGCACAAACATAGTGGTGACATTTTTCTAATTTTCAATTTTTCTATCTATTTTATAAAATAATCCTGAGATGTTTCCATTTAGAATCTTACGGCTCTCATCGCCTTCCGGCTCCAGCGCTGATGGTGCGTGCCACCGCTTCGGACCTTTGGGTCCCCGGCCACTTCCTGGTTAGAGAGGGGAACCGGGAAGTGACGTGTCAGGGCCGCTCAGCCAGTCAGCAGCTGAGGTGGGTCTCCGTTACAGCCGCTTACTGGCTCAGCAGCCATGGCACCACACATCCCAGGTCCCCTCTCTAACCAGGAATTGGCCGGGGACCTGAGCGCCATATGCGTTATTAGTGCTGGAGCAGGGAGGTGAGAGCACATTATTTCTTTCAGCTTCCCCCTCCCCTGCACTTTTACAAATCCCCCTGTCCGGAGTTGTCCTTTAACAGCCATAAGAGACAATAGTGATAAAAATGACAACATTTATTCTAAAGCCAATGGTGACATCTTGTGGCTCAGAGCTAATAACACAAAAGGAATGAGTAGTAATAGAGCGGCTACAGTAGAAGTACCTGTTTAGTATTGTGAACCTGACATATGAACGTGCCTATGAACTAACTAATATGTCCCAACTATAATGTAGTATTTTGAGATGAGTAAGATGGGCAGGGGGCATTTTAATGCGTTCCTTACAGGAGAAAACACTGGAATCCACTAGATAATAAAGATGCTGCAGCTGCAAATCTACAGGTAAATTTCACTTTAGTTCTGTGGATTCAACTAAAGGGAGATAATGTTCTTTTTCCAGCATGGCGACAGCAGCTACATCAATAGTATGCCACCCACACACACGCACACTGTATTTTTCCTCCACTGAAATGCTGCCCCCTAAACACTGCTGCCCTAGACACAGGACACAAGAGCCTAATGCCAAATACAGCCCTGCCACTCAGTCACTTCTTTGTGTTGAGAGGAGCAAAGGAAGTTTTTGTACTTTTGGCCAAATGTGTACCTTTCCAAAGGACTAGTAATCCAGTTTTACCGCTCTGAAAGACAGTAAAAAAAAAAATTCCTCGCGCCTAAATTTGCAAATCTGACATTCAGACACCTGGGAAAGCACTTTCTGTAGAAATTAATAGATACCACGAGTACAAAATGAATAGTTGCCTTAACGGTGCCTTCACACGTTCCGTATCGCTGCGTATTTATCGCACCGAACTAGAACCGAGTAGGTTCAGAATAGCGGAGTAGAGTAGGTCATGAGAGTTCAGAGTAGCAGAGAGGAGTTTGTCCTGAAACTCCCAACCCAGGGTAGGAGTTTACTCTGCCGAAACTTTTAGAACAGGAAGAAGTAGAATACTTAAGAATAACTGAGGTGTTTCGACCTCTGTAGTGATACCACCTATTGCCCTACAGTGACGGGTAACCCGTCTTCCTAGGGTGTCACAGGCCCCAGACCTTGTTACCTGAGTTGAGCAAGGTGGCCAAGATTATCTGGTTACACCTGCGCTGCGAAATAGAGTCTGTAGGCTTGTAGCAACTTTGCGCTATCCGGATCAGTTCCTCTTGTTTCAGTATACTTTCCTGCACCTTTAGAGATGTTCACGGCGTGGGTTGGGGTGATCTCTGACTTGTCCGCTCTCAAATGGTTTAACACTGCATAACTAGAGTAAGAGTTGCTATAAAAAGAAAGTCTCTGCCTCTTCCATGTGTATCCGTCTACTACCACACTCCACATTAGACTACACTGGACTGTTCTTCTGTCCCTGACAGGGGACCTGGCTGAGCCAGGGCTCAGCTGAACTACAGCAGGGACCGTCTTGTGTTACATCCTCTCTCTAGCAAGACTTGGATAAGACTCACTAAGTGTGGGTTTGTACTTCCTTTCTTCATGTAACAACTTCCTACAGTGTGTGTAATGCCTCATGTGAGTGGTGGAGAAGAGAGTGCAGAGAAAAGAAAGGAGAATAGAGATAGGTGAAGGAAAGAAAAGAGCTCTTATTAGAGCACAGATTACAAACAAACAATAACCCCTTGTTAACTACAGCTTTGCAATATACAAGGGCATAGTCAAATAACAGCGACATCTAATGTCAAAACTTAGGCATAACTTCATTACCACTTTACTTAAGTTGCAGAATTTTGCAAGGTGTGTATAGACTAGCAACACCCGTGGTGGGATACCACACCTCCAGTAAGTAGATAAGTGGCTCACCCAGAAAGTAGTTGTCTCTCTGTAGCCAAGTGGCCCCATATGTAGGTAGGTAGCCCAGTAGGTATGCCCCCCATAGGTGGATAGGGATCTCCCTGGGAAGATAGCTGGCCCCTGCAAGTAACCAGGTGCTACTCCCACATAGGTGGATAGGTAGTGATACAGTAGGTATATGCACCCCTGTAGGTAGTTGCCCCTCTGTTGGTAGCCAGGTGCCTCCCTGTAAGGGTATGTGCACACTGAGCAATTTTAGCGGAATTCCGCCCGCTTTTTGTGGGTGGAATTCCGCTAGAATTGTAAATGTAAATGTAAGTGTAAATGTAACATTACTCCTTTCCATAGAGAACAATAGGATTTCCGACTGCACGTGCACACAGAGTAAATTTCCGTCCGGAATTCCTTGCGGACTCCGCCCACTTTTTAAGGCAGAATTCGGGCAGAATTCCGCTAGAATTGCTCAGTGTGCACATACCCTTTAGCAGAATTTACTAGAGGAATTCTATAGAAGTCAATGGGGCTTGAATTCTGCTTAAAATTCAGCTTTAATTTTGCTTGCATTCCGCTTAAATTTCACTCGAATTCAGCTCAAATTCAGCTCCTATTCTGCTCGGGGCAGAATAGAAGAGGAATTTTAAGCAAAAATCTTCAAGCAGAAATTCCTCGCCTTTTGCTCAGTGTGCATGAGCCATAAAAAATACCCCACATGTGGACATAATGTGCCATATGGGCACAGGGCAAGCGACGAAAGGGACTGAGCGCCATTTAGAGGCTGAAATGGAGGATGGAGGCCATGTCGCAATTACAAAGCTCCTGTGCTGCCAGGACAGTAGAAACCCCCCACAAGTAACCGCATTCTGGAAACTACACTCCTCAAGGAATATAACAAGGGGTGCAGTGAGCATATGGACCCCACTAGTGATGGGCAAATATGTCGAACATGTGCAGTGAAAATAAAAAATACCATTTTTTTTTTTCATTTTGACAGCACAAATGTGTCCGTCACCAGGGGGCCATATCCCCGCTGCCCCCCTTCCTTATGGGGTGTAGTTTCCAGAATGGGGTCACTTGTGGTGGGTTTCTACTGCCCTGGCAGGACAGAGGCTTTGTAATTGCATCATGGCAAGTCTCTAATGGGAATGGCAGCCATACCTATTTAGCTGGGGAAAAGGGACAATTCTAATTTATTTGGGGGTATTAGGCCAATTATTAGTTTATAAGGTTGAAAATGACAGGTGTCCATCAAATTCAACCTGTGTTGATCCAGAGGAAGGCAAAAAAACCCTCATAGGGCAGACAACAGTAGCCTCATCACAGGGGGAAAATTCCTTCTCGACTCAATAATGGCAATCAGAATAATCCCTGGATCAACGTGACCCCTAAAATAGGAATAAGGGAAGGGATTTAGATAATGTAGAACTCCAATGACGTGTGGTACGCCTTGAAGCGATCCTGTATGCAGAGGCTGGGGATCCCCCTGTTACACCACACTCTGCACTTCTTTTGGGGTCTCCTGTTTTCCAGTGTGGGGGATGTCAACTGGAAAGTGTTGCCCTGGTGCGATACGGGGTCCTTCATATCCAGAAGCGCTGGGTCCGCTCCATGGCTGCTAAATATTAGGGCCCTATTACTGCTTCTGATATTTTCGGATTGTGCCGCAAGCTACAGTAGCTCAGGCTCCGAGGGACGGGAAGAGGGGGTGCTGGTATAAAAGTTATCCCTGTACAGGTGGTAACTTTTATCCAGCAGTGGGAAGATCAGTTCCCGAACAATCTTCCCACTAACTCCGAGGATGGGGGGGGGGGCATCTGGGGGCTGGATTCGGGTGTCCCTTCTTTCATACACTGTAAGGGTACGTGCCCACTGCGGAATGGCGAAGGATAACCCTTTTGTGCATTCCGGAGCTGGCACCTGATGGCAGGCTGATGCAGGCACGCGTCTCCGCTCGTGTCATAGACTCCATCCTATGCACGAGCGGATTCCGCCCTCTGTGCCCTCTATGGACGACGGAATCCGTCCATGCATAGAATGGAGTCTATGACATGCGCGGAGACGTGTGCGCCCGCATCATTCCGCCGCCTGGGGGCCATCTTTATACGGGGATTAGTATATGGGGTATGTAAATGTGTAATGTAGTGTAGTATAAAACTTTATTTCACCAAGAAATGAGTTGCTGATAAATGCCGCACTTATGTGCAGCACTTATCAGCAGACAGTGGCGGTAGGATATAGGGGGAAAAACGCTCTATGCCAAAAAGGAGGAGTTGCTGATCAGCACTCAGCGGCGTTATGGCGCTTAAAAAGAAAAAAAAAAATTTTTAAACTTTTTTTAACCCAAAGCCACTGATTAGTGTATAATATACACTGATCAGCTGCTAGGGGGAAGAAGAGTGAAGCTGCCAAAGATTGCCGAAGCCCGAAGAGCCGAAGGTTTCCAAAGTTAGACGACGCAGACCCGACGGAACCCCCGACGGAACCCGGAAGTGACCCGACGCACCGAAGAGGACGCGCAGACCGCCGATCTTCGCTCCAGACGCACTACACTACACACACCTACCTAGCTGAGGGGTGCAGAACCCGGGGACACTGTTTTTAACCATTTGATCGCCGTGATGGGCCGGCTGGTACTGGCCGGCCTATCTCGGCAATCGTGGGGGTGGCATCGGCGCCATCTTTTGTGGGGACACTAATGGTGATTGGTGATGTCTCCGACATCACCAATCGCCATTGCTTTCCGGGTCACCGATGACCCGGAAAGCTGTTTTCAGCTGCTATCGGCTGGTCTGTATTGATCAGCCTATAGCAGCGATCGGCTGCACGGGGGGGGGGGGGTTAATCACCCCAAGACAAGACCCTTCAGTGTATGCTACTGGCAGGGTAGCAAGTGAATAGAAGTACATACAGAAAATACATGGTTCCCCAACATAACATGGAATAAAGTATAAAGTCCAATTAACCCCTTCACGTCAGCAATACGTAGATATATGTTCCTGCTGCACATACCTATAGCGTTCGCAGCATTTAAGAAAGTCAGTGACTGGACAAGCTCCTGTCACTGACTGATCGGGACCCCCGCAGCCTTATAAATCCCCGCACCCTTATAAACCCCCCTCCCTATAAAATACCTTCTTGCCTATTATAAAAATAAAAAAAATGTTTAAATATATCGTAGTGTGCGGAATTGTCTGATCTATTAGAATATAACATTATTGTTCCCGCACAGTGAACCGCGTAAACAGAAAAAAACACCAGGATTGCTGATTTTTTTTTAAATTATATATGAGAAAAAAATTAATAAAAAGCTATCAAAATTTTTCTGTTACACCAATATGATATTAATAAAAACTAGAGATCATGGCTCAAAAAAATGACATCCCAACCAGCCCTGTAGGTGGGGAAATAAAAGTGCTATGGCTCTTAGAAGGCGGTAAGGAACATTGCATTAAATTGACCAGCACATCCGTGCATCAATGGGCTCAGTCTTGAAGGGGTTAAGAAACTTTATTATGTGTTTTATACACTCCTCAAAATTGAAATTGCAACATCAAGAATCAAGAGTGTCCTGGAATTATGGAAATCACAGGATTGATGATGATGTTAATGATATGTAAGAAATGGAAACCAACTATCAGTATCAACTATGAGTGCAGAAAAGCACGCACTTACACACCTTGACATGCTGTCAGTGAGGTTATTAATGGTTGTCTGAAGGCACATGGATACGCAAATCATCAAGATCCACTGCAGGTAGCTCCCTTTGCAGTTGCCTGCCAATAAGCCATGATGTCCCAGATGTGCTCGATGGGAAACATGTTCAGAGACGCTGTAGACCATGCAGGCTGCTCAACAGTGGCACAAGCAACCTGCAGACTGGCTTTGTCTTGT
This sequence comes from Dendropsophus ebraccatus, assembly GCF_027789765.1. Lineage (NCBI taxonomy): Eukaryota > Metazoa > Chordata > Amphibia > Anura > Hylidae > Dendropsophus > Dendropsophus ebraccatus. The sequence goes on from NC_091468.1 coordinate 37,383,141, forward strand.
TAATAAATAGCTCCTAGGAAATGGTTATACCACTGGATTTATGACTAAATCAAGGTTATGCTGTTAGTATACCTGGAATAAGGACTAGAGGGGCCAAGATACTGTACATTATAATAATTTTTAATGATAATAATTTTTATTTATATAGCGCCAACAGATTCCGCAGCACTTTACAATTCTGGGGGTACATACATAGACAAAAATCAGACATTACAGAGGTATACATATAATTATCCATACAATACATGAGGAGTTAGGGCCCTACTCGCATGCATGAGCTTACAGACATTATGCCACCTCACCATAATCCCAAGAATGCAACCATCATGACATACCCTGATGAAGGCTTGATGGTGTCCATGTAGTCACCTGTCACTACAGCAGCTACACTTTAGCCTTTAAAATCTTTTTGTGGTGCACTACTGTGAGGCTCGACCGGTCACTTGCCAGATGGTATTGTGTGACGCCACTACTGTGGTTGTCGTGACACCAGTGCCCTCTGGGCTCACAGGTATGGGGGCACACCTGCTTTTAGTTTAGGGAGGCTGGCTATACCCTTTCCCCTGTGGTGTGTGACCTGCCAGGCTGTGAGGGGGTCCCTTGGGCACTTATCATGGTGGTCCGGAGGGGAGTTGTGACCTACCCAGACTATCGGTACCACCACCCACAGAAAGGGGAGATGACCCAAGGAAGGTGCAATCACTGTGTCGGTGTTTGAGTAATAATCACTGAGTCCTGTTACCATAAATAAACTCATCTCTACTTCAGCAATACTTAATACAGTATTAGACAATAGATTTCTGACTTGATAATATACCCTGGAGTTTACTGACAAGACTTGTGCTGAGAGATTGAGAGGTAGTATAACCGTGCTGGCTTGGCTGAGAAGTAGAGTGAGTACAGATACAACTGGAGAGGAGGATGTCACGAGCAGGGCCGGCCTTAGGGGTGTGCGACCTGTGCGGTTGCACAGGGCGCATCACTCCTGGCCAGCTGGGGGGCGCTCTGGCAGACAATCAGCTGCCCACCTAACTGGTCTATCAGAGATATGTTCTGTCTGTCAGAGCGCCCCCCTAGCTGGCCGCCTGCCCTCCTTGCATAGGGGTTGGTTTGGGGCGCTCCCGAAGACAGAGGGGCCAGGGACCTGGCAGATTAATGTTCCGGGTTTGTCTCGGTAAGCTCCGCCCCCCGCCAACAAGCCCCGCCCCTTAGCGCCCACCGCGGGTGGGATACTGACAGTCTTCTAGCCACAATGCAGCCTGCTGAACTGTTTGCTGGACAGGTCATCAGCTGTGTGTGGCAGCTAATCTCTGTAGCACAGGCCGTGCTTCCTGGCTGGGCAGTTTGCTGACCTGTGACCTCTGCCCAGCCATGTGCCTCCTCTCTTCTCCTCATGCAGCGTCAGGAATGCTCTGCCCCTGCTGTAAGTCTGATGATTCTTCTCTCCCCTCTGTCTAACTCTTTATCCTCCCTCCCATCTACCTCTCTATTATCTATCTATCTATCTATATATCTCCCATCTATCTATCTATCTCCTATCTATCTCCTCTCTATTATCTATCTATCTCCTCTCTATTATCTATCTATCTATTATCTATCTATCTCCTATCTATCTATCTATCTATCTATCTATCTCCTCTTTATTATCTATCTATCTATTATCTATCTATCTATCTATCTATCTATCTCCTCTCTATTATCTATCTATCTATCTATTATCTATCTATCCAGGGCCGGCTCCAGGTTTTTGTGGGCCCTTGGGCGAGAGAGCCTCAGCGGGCCCCTTTGTATAGCACACCTCGGGGCACACCTACCAAATAAAGTTTGACAAAATACCGAAAAAAAACGTAATTCAGTAACTCACAGGTGACGTCTTCCTTGATCTGAGGCGATCGCTCTCCGTTTCCTCTCCATCTGTCCCAGACCTCCATGATGATTTCTTCCAGCTACAATTCATCTCTTCGGGACCTGCCAGACAAACATCTCAGGCTCCGCACTTTTCCAGCAACTTCCTTCCCTTTTTCCCACCCATAGGCTCCTATACACTAGTAACTCCACTGTTTGGTGTCATGTGCAGTAAAGTAAGGAGGTTTGTGGGTCCCGTGCTGTGCCCCCCATATAGTAATAATGTCACCATGCTGTGCCCCCCATATAGTAATAATGCCCTCTGTCCCCATAGTAATGCTCCCTGCTCTGTCCCCATAGTAATGCCCCCTGCTCTGCCCCATAGTAATGCCCCCTGCTCTGCCCCATAGAAATGCCCCCTGCTCTGGCCCATAGAAATGCTCCCTTCTCTGTCCCCATAGTAATGCCCCCTGCTCTGCCCCATAGTAATGCCCCCTGCTCTGTCCCCATAGTAATGCCCCCTGCTCTGTCCCCATAGTAATGCCCCCTGCTCTGTCCCCATAGTAATGCCCCCTGCTCTGTCCCCATAGTAATGCCCCCTGCTCTGCCCCATAGAAATGCCCCCTGCTCTGCCCCATAGAAATGCCCCCTGATCTCCCTCAGCCCAAGAAAATAAAAAAATAAAACATACTCACTAATCCGGGCGGGGGACGGGTCCTCTTCTCCCTTGTGTGCGCCTTGTGGATCCACCAGCAGGCATGATGACGTCATTGCTCTGTGCCTGCTGGTGAGAGCGCATCCATGCTAGAATGGACTAGAATGGAGGTGCTAGAAGGAGGTCGTCCCCCTGGAGTCTGTATTCTAGCTTCTTCACCATAGAGCAGGCTAGAATGGAGTTACAATAAGAGACATTACATGAGGTATACCAGGGGGAACTACAACTCCCAGCATGTTCAGCCTGTTATTATGGGATATCAGAGGACATTACAGGAGGAGATATAATAGGACTACAACTCCCAGCGTGTCCAGCCTGTTATTATGGGATATCAAAGGACATTACAGGAGGAGATATAATAGGACTACAACTCCCAGCGTGTCCAGCCTGTTATTATGGGAGATCAAAGGACATTACAGGAGGAGATTTAAGAGGAGTACTACAACTCCCAACATGGACAGCCTGTTATTATGGGAGATCAGAGGCCATTAGAGAAGGAGATATAAGAGGACTACAACTCCCAGCATGGACAGCCTGTTATTATGGGAGATCAGAGGCCATTACAGGAGGAGATATAATAGGACTACAACTCCCAGCATGGACAGCCTGTTATTATGGGAGATCAGAGGCCATTACAGGAGGAGATATAATAGGACTACAACTCCCAGCGTGTCCAGCCTGTTATTATGGGAGATCAGAGGCCATTACAGGAGGAGATTTAAGAGGAGTACTACAACTCCCAGCATGGACAGCCTGTTATTATGGGAGATCAGAGGACATTAGAGGAGATATAAGAGGACTACAACTCCCAGCATGGACAGCCTGTTATTATGGGAGATCAGAGGCCATTACAGGAGGAGATATAATAGGACTACAACTCCCAGCATGGACAGCCTGTTATTATGGGAGATCAGAGGCCATTACAGGAGGAGATATGAGGAGAACTACAACTCCCAGCATGGACAGCCTGTTATTATGGGAGATCAGAGGCCATTACAGAAGGAGATATGAGAAGAACTACAACTCCCAGCATGGACAGCCTGTTATTATGGGAGATCAGAGGCCATTACAGGAGGAGATATGAGGAGAACTACAACTCCCAGCATGGACAGCCTGTTATTATGGGAGATCAGAGGCCATTACAGGAGGAGATATAAGAGAAGGACTAAAACTCACAGCATACAGAGGGAAGGTATTAGTGAGCCCCGCCTCCTCATGTCACATGACAATGATCACAGGTCCTTCATCCATATGCAGCCTCTCCTGTTCTCAGCCCCGCCCCCTTATGACGTCACCACAGGTCCTTCCCCAGTGCAGCAAACACGGCAGGTCCTTCCCCAATCCCCAGCCCCTCCAGCCCTCCCCCGGACTTGGTGTCGGCAGCACCCGCCCCCCCGGGGGTCAGTGATGCGGCGGGCGTCTGGCTCACTGCTTGGGCAAGTGTCGGGGGCCCCTTGGGCGGCTGTGGGCCCCGGCACTTGCCCGAGTATGCCAGGTGCTGACGCCGGCCCTGTATCTATCTATCTATTATCTATCTATCTCCTATCTATCTATCTATCTATCTATCTATCTCCTATCTATCTATCTATCTCCTATCTATCTCCTATCTATCTATCTCCTCTCTATTATCTATCTATCTATTATCTATCTATCTATCTATCTCCTCTCTATTATCTATCTATCTATTATCTATCTATCTATCTATCTATCTATCTATCTATCTATCTATCTCCTATCTATCTATCTATCTCCTATCTATCTATCTATCTATCTATCTATCTTATTTTTCTTTCTCTCCCTCTGGCAGAGTCTGTATATACTGTGGCAATCTACTTGTGTATACATGCACTGCCACAGTATATACAGACACTGACATCTCTCCTCTCCTTGCCTTCTTGGAGTTTTTTTGTAAAATTAAAAGTTTTAAAAAGAGAATTGTCCGTAATGTTATAAAGCAGTGCATAACTACTACGCCCATCATACCCCGACAGCTAAAACAGTGCATAACTACCCCTAGCATCCCTCATAGCTGAAACAGTGCATAACTACTGCCCCCATCATACCCCAACAGCTAAAACAGTGTATAACTACTACCCCATTATACCCCAACAGCTGAAACAGTGCAATCGCATAACTACTACCCACAGCATACCCGAACAGCTAAAGCAGTGCATAACTACTGCCCCAACAGCTGAAACAGTGCATAACTACTGCCCCCAGCATACCCTCATAGCTTAAAGGGGTTATCCAGCGCTACAAAAACATGGCCACTTTTCCCCCTCTCTTGTCTCCAGATTGGGTGAGGTTTTAAACAGAGTTCCATTTAAGTAAATGGAGCTTAATTGCAAACCGCACCTGAACTGGAGAAAAGAGAGGGGGAAAAGTGGCCATGTTTTTGAAGTGCTGGATAACCCCTTTAAACCGTGCATAACTTCTACCCTGCGCATACCCTAACAGTTGAAACAATGCATGACTACTACCCCAGCATACCCTGATATCTAAAGTGTTATTGTCTGAACTATAAAACTGCTGTCACGATCGGCAGGTGAAGACAAGACACTCGACAGTGGGCCCTAAATCTGACCCCACCCACTGTCACCTGCCTACTTGCCTCAGTCGACCCTAGGCGGTCGCGGACATGCGGTATGCAGAACATAAAACGCAGACAGACAGACAAACAAAATGCGGAGAGTCAACTAGCCGAGTCAGGAACCAAACGAGCAACGCAGTACAAAATCAGAACCGAGCGGAGAGTCAGGGGACAGGCAAAAAGGTCAGAATCCAGGCAAGACAAAATGGAAAAGGATAGGACAGAATACAAGGGACTGGGGAGCTGGGATCAGAAACAACTAATAGCCAGCCATTAGAGGCTGACACTGAAAACACTTTATACTGGATCAGGAGCCCGGACCAAAGACTGATTGGTCCGGCCTCCTGAATCCAGACACATAGCAGCTGGTGCGCTGCAGGCTGAGTGGCAGAGAGATCCGTCACTCAGCCTGAGCTCAACAGCACTCAGCTGCTTGGCCGGGCGACGTACACTAACGCGAGACCCGCGGCTTCCCTGGTTACTAGGGACGCCGTCGGGTCTCCGTGACGTCACCCGGCTCGGCCGAGGAGGGCGGCGCTGCGCTCCAGCCGGACCAGACGACGCTGGAGCGCGGTCAGGTAAGTTACTGACATTACCCCCCCCTTCAGGAGGGGCCTCCGGACCTCAACCTAAGGGACCAGGCTTAGATGGATTTTGCAGATGAAACTGTCTAACTAGACGTGATGCATGCAAATCTCTACTAGCTACCCAAGTGCGCTCCTCTGGTCCAAATCCTTTCCAATGAACTAAATATTGCAAAGAACTCTGAACCCGACGAGAATCCAGAATTCTCTCCACCTCATATTTCAGTTCACCTTGAATGACCAACGGAGCGGGAGGAGCAGACGGAATCACTGGATTAACAAATTTTTTCAATAGAGATTTATGAAAAACATCGTGAATTCTAAGACTCCTAGGCAACAGCAGCTTAAATGAAACTGGATTTATGATTTCTACTATAGGATAAGGACCAATGTATTTTGGAGACAATTTACCAGATGGTGTCTTTAATTTCAAATTTCTAGTGGAGAGCCACACCTTGTCACCTACCCCGTACTCAGGGCCAGATATGCGTCTTTTATTAGATTGTTTTTTACAATTCTCTTGAGCTTTAACCAGGTTCTGCAGAGCCTGGGCCCAAACTGTGCACAGTTTTCTGTAAATTCTTTTGGCGGATGGATTAGTGGATTCGGACGCATGTACAGAAGAACAACGAGGATTAAACCCAAAATTACAAAAGAACGGCGACATTTTGAGAGACTGACTTTCACGATTGTTCAGGGCAAATTCAGCCAATGGTAAGTATTCTCTCCATTTCTCCTGTGAGCCTGCAACGAAACACCTTAAGAATTGCTCCAGTGACTGATTTACCCTCTCCGTTTGTCCATTGGATTGTGGATGAAAGGCTGAAGAAAATGACAAAGATATACCTAGGCGACCACAAAACTCTTTCCAGAATCTAGATATAAACTGTACTCCCCGGTCAGACACGATATTCTCTGGTACCCCATGCAACCGTAAGACATGACTAATAAAAAGAGAGGCCAAAGTACGAGCATTGGGAAGTTTGTTGAGAGGAATTAAATGACACATCTTCGAGAACCTGTCAACAACCACCCAAATCACCGTTTTACCCTTAGAGGGTGGTAAATCAGTTATAAAATCCATGGAGATGTAGGTCCAAGGTCTAGCAGGCAGAGGCAGGGGTTGAAGAAGTCCCTCCGGTAACCTGCGAGGAACCTTGGACCTGGCGCAAATCTCACAAGCTTCTACAAACAGTTTAGTATCCGTAGCCCAGGATGGCCACCAATAATGACGAGACAGTAGATATTTGGTACCAGCAATACCTGGATGACCTGCCAGTACTGAACAATGTGTTTCTTCCAACACTTTCAACCGAAGATTAGGGGGAACAAATAGTTTATTTTCCGGGGTGTTTCTAGGCGCCATGGACTGAGACTGAACCACCTGAGCAGCCAGATCGGGCTGCAGAATTGCCACCACCACCCCAGGAGATAAGATGGTTTCGGATTCTCTTACAGGGACCTCTTTAACACTGAAACTACGAGATAAAGCATCTGCCTTTACATTCTTGGAACCTGGTCTGAAGGTGATTTCAAAATCAAACCGTGCAAAAAACAATGCCCATCTGGCTTGCCGTGGAGTAAGGCGCTTGGCTTTATCTAAATAAACGAGGTTTTTATGATCGGTAAGAACCTTAATTTTGTGTTTAGCCCCCTCTAAAAAATGTCTCCACTCATCAAATGCCCACTTAATGGCAAGGAGCTCTCTATTGCCAATGTCATAGTTGCATTCGGTCTTGGAGAACTTTCTAGAGAAGTAGGCAACGGGTCGGAGGTTAGTGAGTGTTACGGGACCTTGTGAGAGGACAGCCCCTACACCCACCTCTGATGCATCTACCTCGACAATAAAAGGTAATTCAAAGTTAGGTTGAATCAACACCGGAGCGACAGAAAAACATGTCTTGAGTTTGTCGAAGGCCAGAATGGCTTCAGGAGTCCAGTTATCCATATCGGAACCCCTTCTGGTGAGATCAGTTAAGGGTTTAGCAATTACTGAGAATCCTTTAATAAATTTTCTGTAGTAGTTGGCAAAACCCAGAAATCTTTGAAGAGCTTTAAGATTCCTGGGGCGTTCCCACTTTTCAATGGCTGCCACCTTAAGGGGATCCATACCAAAAGAACTAGGGGGGTTATATATCCCAGAAAAGAGACCTCCTGAACACCAAACTGGCACTTCGACAACTTCGCAAATAGCTGATTGTGTCTTAACAGTTCCATAACTCTGCGAACATGATTGACATGTGAAGACCAATCTGGAGAAAAAACCAAGATATTGTCCAAGTACACCACTACAAAACGACCCAGGTACTCACGAAACACATCATTGACGAAGCGTTGGAAAACTGCAGGCGCATTACACAACCCGAAGGGCATGACTAGGTATTCAAAGTGTCCCTCTGGGGTATTGAATGCAGTTTTCCACTCGTCACCCTCCCTTATTCGAATCAAATTATAGGCCCCCCGGAGGTCGATCTTAGAAAACCACCGGGCCCCCACAATCTGATCAAACAAATCTGGAATCAAAGGGAGCGGGTGTTGATTCTTAATGGTGATTTTATTTAGCTCCCGATAATCAATGCAGGGACGTAATCCACCATCTTTTTTGCCTACGAAGAAAAATCCGGCCCCAAGGGGAGAACAGGAGGGACGGATGTGACCCTTATGTAAGCTTTCCTTAATATAATCCCGCATAGCTTCCCTTTCTGGTCTAGACAAATTAAAGATACGCCCTTTCGGGTATTTAGATTCAGGAACCAAATCGATAGCACAATCGTATGGACGATGAGGGGGTAGTTCATCCACCGATTTTTCATCAAAAACATCACGAAAATCAGACAGAAACTCGGGGATCTCCCCTTCTAATGAAGAACATCCTGTTAAATTTAAAGAAAGACAGTGAGCAGCACACCCGGGCCCCCATTGGACGAGTTCTCTGCTTGCCCAATCAAAAACAGGGTTATGCTGGGTCAACCAGGGCAAACCTAAAATAACATTGGAAGACAAATTGTCCATAACCAGAAAATCAAGACACTCCGAATGGATCGATATGTGATATGATATGATATATTTCACTCTACCTTGAGCCAGTGGTGTAAAGTCCGCCCCAGTAATACTCAGCGGGCATTTAAGCTGAAGTGGACATACCTCCAGACTGGACCAAAACCCGGAATTAATAAAATTAGCGGATGCCCCTGAATCAACATGGGCCATTCCCGAAATACACTTCTCACCCAAACATAGTGAGATGGGGACCATTAATTTATTCTTATCGAGTGGTACCTGTGCGCCTGAGTGACCCCCTCGATAGTCACTCAGGCGCTGGAGTTTTCCGGCGATGATCCAGGCTTGGAAGTACATTCCCGAACACGGTGTCCAGCTTTGCCACAGTACAGACACAGATTATGTTGCATACGATGGGCCCGTCTAGTTTTCGCATCGGTAGCCCCGATCTGCATGGGTTCCTCCGGAGGTGGTAACGGGGAAGGAGGAGGTTTAGAAGGAGACAGAAAAGAGGTAGGGGTTTTACAGAGTTCAACGATTCCTTTCTCCCTACGTCTGTCCCGCGTACGACGATCCACCCTGATGGCTAACGTCATGGTCTCTTCTAACGTTTCAGGGGGAGGATAAGCTACCAACCAGTCCTTTAGCTGCTCAGATAGGCCCACCCGAAACTGATAGCGCAGAGCAGAGTCGTTCCAACCGGATGGGATACACCACTGGCGGAACTCTGCGCAATAGTCCTCAACTGGCCTTTTACCTTGTTTTAAAGATGTCAATTGTCGCTCGGCTACAGCAGTCCTGTCAGGGTCGTCATACAATAATCCCAAAGCTGAAAAGAAATAATCAACCGAGGTTAACTCTATGGCGTTGGGAGGAAGAGAAAATGCCCACTCCTGTGGTGGCCCCTGCAACAGTGACATGATAATCCCCACTCTTTGGGACTCGTCCCCTGAGGAGCGGGGACGTAGTCGAAAGAACAGTCTGCACCCCTCTCTGAAGGTCCGGAAATTCCTTCTATCGCCCTTAAATTTTTCTGGGAGTTGTACCGGTGGTTCAGGGGGGGAAGGGGTGGTCATAGTAACTTGTCGGGGAGCAGCCTCCTGCTCCTGAACCCGTTCAGCAAGGCTCTGTACCATTGAGTTTAGGTTCTGCATTTGCTCCAACAATGCTTTCATAGGATCCATAATAGAAATCCTGGTGCACGTCACTAAACTGTACTGGCTGGCTATTCTGTCACGATCGGCAGGTGAAGACAAGACACTCGACAGTGGGCCCTAAATCTGACCCCACCCACTGTCACCTGCCTACTTGCCTCAGTCGACCCTAGGCGGTCGCGGACAACCACGAAGACAATCCCTATGCTGTATACGTGCAGAACATAAAACGCAGACAGACAGACAAACAAAATGCGGAGAGTCAACTAGCCGAGTCAGGAACCAAACGAGCAACGCAGTACAAAATCAGAACCGAGCGGAGAGTCAGGGGACAGGCAAAAAGGTCAGAATCCAGGCAAGACAAAATGGAAAAGGATAGGACAGAATACAAGGGACTGGGGAGCTGGGATCAGAAACAACTAATAGCCAGCCATTAGAGGCTGACACTGAAAACACTTTATACTGGATCAGGAGCCCGGAACAAAGACTGATTGGTCCGGCCTCCTGAATCCAGACACATAGCAGCTGGTGCGCTGCAGGCTGAGTGGCAGAGAGATCCGTCACTCAGCCTGAGCTCAACAGCACTCAGCTGCTTGGCCGGGCGACGTACACTAACGCGAGACCCGCGGCTTCCCTGGTTACTAGGGACGCCGTCGGGTCTCCGTGACGTCACCCGGCTCGGCCGAGGAGGGCGGCGCTGCGCTCCAGCCGGACCAGACGACGCTGGAGCGCGGTCAGGTAAGTTACTGACAACTGCCTGATCTTGCACGGTAAATGGTGTAATTGCAAAAAAGGCCAAATCACATCCCAGAAAAAAATTCTAAAAGTGATGAAAAGGTCACATATATAACAGTCGGGGGTGGCGCTCGTTATAGTAGGATTTAGTCTATGTCACTATTCGGGGGTATCAACAGGGGGGGTGGGGGGGCGCCAAAAGAAAGTTTCGCACGAGAGTCCCAACCCAAGTAGTAATGTGCTCTGCCGGAACTTTAGAAGAAGAAGTAGTAGAATACTGAAGACTGAAAAATAGAAGTTCACTTGTGGACGTGTTTTTACTGTTGTCGCTATACCACCTTTTGCTCTCTAGGGTCCTAGGGTGACACAAGCCCCAGACCTTGTTACCTGGGTTGAGCAAAGTAGCCAAGTTTACCTGGTTACACTTGTGCTGCGAGATACAGTACGTAGGCTTGTAGCAACTTTATCCAGATCAGTTACTCTTATTTCAGGATACTGTCCTGCACCTTTAGACTTGTTCTCGGCGTGGGCTGGGATGATCTCTGACATTGTCCTCTCTGTGAGTGTTTAGCAATGCATAGTGAGTAGAAGTGCTGCGTTCAAGAAAAGGGCGTCTGTGCTTCCCATGTGCATCTGTCCACGACCTCACTCCAGACTAGACTACACTGGACTGTCCTCGAACAGGGGACCTGGCATAAGCCAGGGCCCAGCTTGACTGCTGTAGGGACTGTTCTGGCTTGTGTCCTCTCTGTACAGGAACCAGACTAAGACTGACTAAGTGTGTGACTACACTTCCTCTCCCTATGTGACAACTTCCTACAGGGTATGTATTATCTGCTGTAAGTGGTGGAGAAGAGAGTGCAAAAGAAGAAGGAGAATAGAGATAGGTGGAGAAGAGAAAAGAGCTCTCATTGGTGCACAAATAACAAACAACAATAAGCCCTTGAGTACTATAGCTGTGCAATACTTAGACATAAGATATACATACTAGGGACATCTAGTGGCAAAACTTAGGTACAACTTCATTACCACTTTTATGTAGAGTACATGTTTTGCAAGGGGTGCATAAACTAGAAACACCTGCGGTGGGACACCACATTCTTGATTGATGTATTACTACTTTGAAATAAAAGTGTTTAACGCTTGACAACTGGTCTGTGAGTAAAGTTCTAGCAATATATATTAGAAATTGTATACTACCTATAGGGTTTTACCCTGATTTTCTCATTATCTTTATACAAATCATCAATTTCTATTAAAGCGGTACTCTCAGCAAAGGTAAAAAAAAACCACAGGGAGGGCAGGGGGTAACACTTACCTCTCCCCATGCTCCTGCAATGCAGTGCTACCACTCACTGTCACCCTATGATCTCCACAGGAACTACCTGCTCAGCCAATCAGTGACTGCAGAGGTGTATTATAAAAAATCAAACTGGGACAGCACTGGAAAATGTGGAAAAAAATAAGAATATTTAGATGGAGTGCACGTCTCACCGCACAGGACCCTTCTGTTCGGCTTCAATCCAATAGTAAACGTAGGAGACAACACTTCTTGTGAAAAAAACATGATTTTTTTATTCACATCAGATGCAACGTTTCGGCTGGTACTTCAGCCTTTCTCAAGCGTTGTCTCCTACGTTTACTATTGCAGAGGTGTACTGTCTCAGTTATTAATTGGCTGAGGGGGCATTTGTAAAAATAGAAATCAGGCGATACCTTTTAGAGGCTGAGTATATTTGATTGTAAGCTTTCGAGAGTCTAGCTCCGCAATGAATAATGTTATACAAAACTGAAAAAATCACAGACTTATATACACACTAGACAGAGCATTTCTAAGCGATACAGTAGACCAGCAGGTGACAGTAAGTGGTGATGCTGCACTATGGGGGCACCAGGACGGGTAAGTATATCTTCATTATTATGCCCTAAAATCAAGCTTTGTATTAAGACACAATAAATGTGTTCATTTTTAATAGTCCCCATAAAAAAGCTCAATAATGACCTAAATGCGACTAAAACTAACTAAAGTAATACACAATTCATAGTTACATACTGTAGTAAAGGTGAACAAAAAATCCATTTATCTCACCCTGTTATAGTATATTCATAGAACTTACAACTTCTTCCTAGGAGGGTGTGAGAATCGCCAGCAAGATGGGAGTGACCTCAAAAGGTAGCAGATAAGTAACCTCGCCCAAGAATTTAGCAACAATAGGAAATCTCTATGACTGTTTATGCATGTCTTTTACTTGTCTATTGTGTAATATAGAGTTAAAACTGATCTCTTTAGCTGAGTCAAAGCATGGCACAGCCCCTGAATACTCCACATTGACACACACATAGGGGGACATTTATCAAGTCTGGCGTTTTTTGCGCCAGACTTAAAAATGTCCCTGCAGGGGCGAGGCTCCAAGGATTTATGAAGAGACACAACGCCTCTAAATAAATCCCATGCACACTGGAACCCGTCAGTGCGAACAAAGTTTTGAGCTGGCGTAGGTTTTACAGACATTTTTTTCACCAGAAAAATTATAAATGTGGTGCACGCAGAGGCCGGGCCCCCTCTGTTTGCTGCCGTACTACCCCGCATATCCCCCTCTCCCAATACTCCCTCTCCCTGCCCCTCTGGCGCAACATGGACAGATGGGCCAGATGTGAATAAAATGTTCGCAAAAACACAGTTTGCAAATATTTTTACGTGCATCAGGCCCCTCTGTGGCTTAAAAAGGCTTTTAGCCGTATAATAAATGTACCCTATAGCCTACACATAGGCTGCATTTAAACATAAAGTGATTTTCAAGGGCCGTGTATAAATGGCGCTATCTACCTCCGTGAAAAAACAATCCGTTTTGCATCTGTGTCCATATTTTTCAAGGATCTGTTTAAAGCTTTTTAAATGACTTTAATTACATCACATGCATGTTTTTCCGTGAAAAAACATGGATCTCATAGACTTCTATGGTGGAATCTGTGTAGTGAGCTTGTCCGAGTTCCATGTTCTACAACAGATTGAGGATCCGTGGGAAAAAAAAAACGGAACATGTGAATAGCAATGGGATATAAAATTGTCCATGATCACAGATCCCTTCACAGAATGTGTAAATGCAGCCATAGTCAACTTTCATTCACATTTCAGCGAATGTATGATTTTCAGTGATGTTGTTTTATAGCAGGAAAGGCAAGTTACAAAGGTTACATCTAGAGATGAGCGAACCAGGTTTGAGCGAACGATCGGCATTTGATTAGCGGGGGCTGCTGAACTTGGATAAAGCTCTAAGGTTGTCTGGAAAACATGGATACAGCCAATGACTATATCCATGTTTTCCACATAGCCTTAGGGCTTTATCCAACTTCAGCAGCCACCGCTAATCAAATGCGAAAGTTCAGGTTCGGATCGACTTGAGCATGCTCCAGGTTCACTCATCTCTAGTTACATCTACAGACTCTTAAAAGGGTATTTTGATATCAGAAAATGTAGCACCCAAAGAAATATAACTTATATAGTTTTATCACTAATTGTACTGCCTTGAGTGTGTTTTTGCCTGAAATACCCCTAACAGGAAGTTATGTACTTCTTTCATTTTCAATGTGGAATTGTCTGCAGCTGCCTGGTTCTCCCTCTCTCCTGAAAAAATGCATCATCCTTAGAAGGCTTGGCTGGAAATTATCTCTGTGATAGAGAGCTGAAGTAAAGCAGTGCATTCTGGGAATCGTAGTTCTGAGCAGCTGTTCATCCAAGAAGTAGTGGGAGGACATGGTAGAGGAGAGGATTACATACCAACAAAAAGAGGATTTTTATAGTTTCAGAACTGGGACAAGCATAGGCTGTATCCCTGTTCACCTTAAAGGAGACCTGTCAGCTGGGTCAGCCCCTCTGAACCCACCCCACTAGTGGACAGGGCCCGGCATCAATACCCCCTGCTGCGCTTCCCACTCTCCACAGCGGGACCGAGACCGGGAAGCGCAGGAGTCGGTATGTATGCCAGGCCCTGTCCGGGGGTGGGTTCGGGGGGGCTGACCCAGCTGACAGGTCTCCTTTAAAGCCCTAGGCGGTTGGGTTCGGAGAACGTTGCCAAACCTGAACAGTTCAGCAAGTCTGCTCAACATTACTAAAAATTTTTATTAGATATATATAGAAATCTGCACTGTAGTAGGTTTGTGTCGAGCAAAAAAACAGTGACAGGTCACTTCTAGATGCCTGAAAGATGATTTAAAGGGAATGCACCACTATAACCACTAAATTAAGAGTTCCATACAACCTGATTAGTGCCACCGTGCACATTGTAACAAAGTCGTCCATTCCTCCCATCGTTTCCCAGTTCCTGTGAATTGCGTTTGATGCACTGGAGGCGAGCCCAGCACCCTGAGTGCACCAATACATGCATCAGGACAGGGACAGACTTGATTCTGAAGGTGACACGTCACTGAGGGGAGGAGATATCAGTGCTCTGGGGGAGATGGGCCCGCCTCCAGTGCACCAAATCAGACAAATCAAGTACAAACCAGAGGAGATCTCAGGAACCAGGTGGTGATGGGAGAAACGGATGGTGCTGTTAAAAGGTGTATGGCGGCGCTGATCAGGTACTGTAGAAATATTAATTGGGTAGTTATAGTGGTACAATCGCTTTACTACATGTTCAAGGGCATATTACAAACAACTCTGTTCACAAGAATGTATATCTGTTATCATCTGCATGTCAAGTGCACATAAGGGGTTGAGGGGGTAAGTCACTGTCATACTTCCCTGGTGGTGATTTATCTCTCTAAGAACAAAAAAATGTGGTAGTTGGATTCTGGTCAGGTCCTTCTGGGCCAAAATTTATCTTGTGTATATGGCCGGATTTAGGGCCAGGGTCAGGTTTACAATAAAAGCTAACAACTGCACAGTGACCTCTGCACAGATAACAGAGCATGCCTAGAAAACTCTCCCATAGAACTCAATCATGAAAAAATGTAAGGGAAAAAATAATACTAGTTAGTGTTCATTCTTGAAAGATAAGCTAATACATTTCCTTTATCATTTCTAGCAGTGGAGTTATTCCAACACATGAGCCATAAAATGATTGAATAATAGGCCAATCACATGGACATTTATAGCTTTGTGGTTTATGGATTTTATTTTTCTTTTCGGAATAGTTTTTACACTTGTTAGTCATATGTAAATAGAATAGTGCACTGGTTATACCTGCTGTAGCTGGTAAACATTGCAGGGATGGTCTGTTTGCACTCACCTTCAAGTCTACGCACATTTGTTGGTTGGAAGCCAGTTCTAGAATTACAGTGAAAGGAGAGGTTTCACTAACCTTACAGTGCCTGGCATTTATTAAGAACATGCTGTGGTGCATTGGCCACATAATGAAGTTGTATTAATGCCCAAGTAATCAATCCATGTCTATTCTATCTTCTATTGCAAAATAGCAGGGATAGAGGCTGGTTCTTGCCAGCTGTCATACAGCCATACTCAGTACATTGAGAAAGAGGAAGGGAAACATGGCTGATATCCTTGGATGCATATAACACATCTTTTTATATTTTTCAGTCTAAAGTGTACCTGTCATGACATATAAAAAATAAAAAACACAGCAAATATATAGTTAATACTATAGTTATCTATAGTTTTTTAAAAGGTGTACTTTGGTGACATTTTAATTTATTTTTATTTTATTTTTCAAATCAACTAGTGTCAGAAAGTTATACAAATTTGTAAATTACTTCTATACAAAAATCTCAAGTCTTCCAGTCCTTAATGCTACATGTCCTACAGGAAGTGGTGTTCTCTTTCCAGTCTGACAAGGTGCTCTTTGCTGCCACCTTTGTCCATGACGGGAACTGACAGTAAATTACCAAAGAAAACCTCTCCTGCTCTAGGCAGTTCCTGACATGGACAGAGGTGGCAGCAGAGAGCACTGTGTCAGACTGGAAAGAAAACACCTGCAGCTGATAAGAACTGGAAGCCTGTAGATTTTTAAATAAAAGCAGATCACAAATCTGTACAACTTTCTAACAAAAAAACAAAAATTTGCCATAGTACCCCTTTAATTTTTTATCTCCACTGATCCATTTAGTGCCTCATTATGCTGGTCAAGCTTCTGCATTTCACTCTGAGCAGGTGGGCGGATCCTTAGTTACTTAACTCAGCACAGGGACGAGTATATCACCTCCCCTGCTGATTTCACATTATTTTTTGCTAACAACAGCACCCATTTAAATTTAGATTATAAGGTAGAAAAAAGTTAGAGAAAAAGAGGAGATCAGGAAAAGAATCAGAGATAAATTATATTAATTTTTAATTGAATATTTGTATTTTAGTATTATTATCTATTTTCCCCTTACATCCATTTTTATTGTATTTTATACTTTCACAGTATAACTATTTAATGGAGACCTTATCATTTCTGAATAACTGAACACTTTATACATCATTTCTGGTAGCTTTTATTGTAAACTGCCAATCAAAACATAACACATTATGTAGTCATAAAAACAGCTTGGCTTACAGCACACAGGCAGTTCAGGTTTTATGTACATTGAAGTTGATTGGTGAAGATAACAGGGATGCATCTTGATGGCTTTTCTTTAAAGTGGTATTCCAATCTGGAGTAGTTATGCCTGATCCACTGTATTCAGACCCCCATAATCTCCCCCTGTGATAAGGCATAACTACCGCGGAGGGGAATACCCCTTTAAGTGTCTCCAGATAGGCGCCATCATAGATGCCACTGTGGCACAATAATTCAACTCATTCCCAACTCTGATACCTTTATTGTGTGGATAAATATAATAGTGACTTAATGTAAATTGGAACACAAAAAAGTACAGTGAAACCCTTTTTGAGAAGACCATCCAAAATTGTATTGAAAGTGGTCTTCTATGGGGGTCTTCTCAAAGAAAATTACCACAATGATGGTCTTCTCAAAGAGGCGGTCTTTTAGGGTGGTTTTTATTGGTTATGCTTTATTATTAGAAAAACATGGCCCCTTTCTTCAAGAGACAGCACCTCTCTTGTCTCCAGTTTGCGAGCAGGTTTTGCAACTCAGTTCCATTGAAGTGAATGGAGCTTAATTGAAAAATACGCCTGAACTGGAAAGAAGAGTCGTGTTGTCTCTGGAAAAAAAGGAGCCATGTTTTTTTTTCTTAACACTGGATAACCTCTTTAAGTCTCACACATGCAATATGATAACTCCACCAATCATAAATGTATTAGGATTTCCTACCTACTTGCTGCAGGCTGTTCTATTTTCTGTACTGCACCTACAAGGCCATGTCCCTTAAGATGTTAAAGATGTTCACAAGGCCACAAAGGAATTAATGCTATCACTTAGAGGAGGACATTGGACAAAACTAGTGGCGTCATAGTAGGTAGCAATATTCCTATCACAGTAATATTATACAAATGGAAATACAGTACAGGCTACATATGCCTTGTGTTTAACCCCCCATAGACAACGTCACCCCTTGGATATATATTGCTATGCTCTCACCAGTTACAATGTGATTTCTCTATAGCATGCATATGTTGGGCATCCAAAATTATTTATTATATTAATGAAAACATGGTAAAAACTACCCTTTTAAGGATAGAACGATAATAATTTGGAAAGTTTTGAAAATCCGTTTCTCTTTGTTTATTACATAAGCTGAAGGAGGAATAGTAAGAGCTTTAAGTACGAAAAAATAAATATAATCATTTCAAACAGAGCATAATACAGTGAACAGTGCTCAAACTAAATAAAATTATGTCATAGTAATACTTCTCATGTAACGTTAACGACATAAATGTATAATGGCATTCGAATGGATCTGTCATAGCCTGGATTGTTCTATGAATCAACCAAGCTCATGGATTAGGAGGTATTTACTATGGCCTGAATGCCTTATAATAATAATAAAAAAAAGGATGTACCCCCATCTCTGTTAACACCAAAGAGGATGTGTTTATTCCACCGTAATATTAACAGAGGGTCATTTATAAAGTACAAAAAAAATATCCATTTTGAATTCTATACATTTACACGGGCCATGGCAATGTTAAGAATTATTATATATATAGTCTAGGTTTGATGGGGACGTTTCAAGTTGTCGCACTGAGGAACTCTGTAATCCCATCTAGTCTGTACATTCACAAAATAATCTTTGAGTCTTCTTGGAAGTGTTTAGTGAACGTAGGACTGGAAGCTGTGTAGTACATACATCAGCGTTGTCAAGAAAGCGAAGATCTGGAAGAAAGCAGAAGTGATGTTAGTTTTTATGCATGGACTGTGTGAACAAAGTCAAAGATACAAAGTATCCGCTAGGTGTCGCTGAAATAAGAATACCATTATCACACTAATGATTGGAGTTGGGGGTGTATGCCGTTTTCTTGTGTCTGAAACTCTGGCGACTGAGAGGGTTCTCCACCCAAATTAGATTTTAAAAAACTCTGGCTTATAACCTAGACTGAGATGTAGACTGTAAGTAGCATAGCATATCCTGGTTGATGCCAAATGGACTCATTCTGAGCAAAGTGCCATGTTATATCGCTTAGGGAGCAGTTTGTCTATCACTTAGATCTTATGCTCCTCATCCCTCCGGAGTCAATCACCATTCGAAACTCCTGTTGGCTGTGGTCCCCATCAGCTCCGGTCCACGTCTTCGGTTCTTCTTCACTTCCGGGTTCCTCTGTAATGAATGGGAGAGAAAAGGCTACTGGTGCTCCTGCGCCGTGGCAGTCTTTCATTGGCTGGATCGCATCACATGGCTTCCAGCTTGCTCAGCCAATCAGGGCTGAACAGACTGGAAGCCATATCAAGCGTTCCAGCCAATGAAAAGGCTGGCGGTGCACACGTGCACCAGTAGCCTTTTCTATCCCATTCATTACAAAGGATAAAGCTGAAGAGGAGGAAGACCAGACCCACCCCCCTGCTTGTGGTGACATTGACACAAAATGACGCCGGGAGAAGAAGACGTGATCGACAGTGAATGTATAGTAACAGTGAAAGTATAGTTTTTTTGTCACTTCCAGGGGGAAGGAAGAGGAGGTACAGCTCTGGACAGCTGATTTACACACAATACAAAGTTCTCTTTTAACTTTCAAACTCTCAAAGCATACTTACTGTAGCTGCAGCGTTCAAGTGATAATATACAATAGTGCAATGCCGGAGAGCTGGGTAGACTGGTGGTATAGCATCATCACAGTATATTGTAGCGCTCGCTTGCAAGACAGCGGCACTGAGATAGAAAATTGCAGCAATTCCATTGTAAATAACATCCTATGAGAAAATGAAGAAGTACAATATGAGTACTGAGGATTAGAGATGATCAAACATCTCATGATCAAACATCTCACACAAGGAGAGACCCGCCTGCTAAATGACATCCGTTATTTTAGACTTAAACGGAGCTGAAATAACGTTGTGTGAACATAGCCTAAATAGTGTAAAGAATAACAAGGAGTTCTGGAAGTGATTATATGACCCCTACAGAGCCCTGATCATTATCTAGTTTGAGATCACATGGAGAGACAGAAGGACCTTAGCAGCCGACATCCATAGAAGAACTGTGGTTAGTTCTCAAGGATGTGTGGAAAAATCTCCCTGCTGAGTTCCTTCAAAAGCTGTGTCCAGTGTATCCAGAAAAAGTGATGCTGTTTATTTTACATTTTTTTAATTGATAAAAAATAAACTATTTACACTTCTATTTTTGAACGCATTCTTACTTTGGGACATGTTTCCACACCTGCTTTAAACCTTTGCACAGTATTGTATATCATTGGTTACTCAGGGTTGTCCTCCATACTGATTCTAGCCAACCGGCAGTAATATACTTTATAAGGACCAGTAGGTTACTATGTTTACATACTTTACAAATAAGAGAAAAATGTAAGTTATTCAGCCAAGCAACTGATAGACTACTATAGTACATCCGAAACAGAGAAAGAATATTCTTACCACTAATCTCCAAGTACCGCAGTTGTTTCTGTGGAAACCGAACACGTAGACCATCAGGAGCAACAAAGTGAAGAAGAATGAAGACACAGAGACATACATGACCCATCCTTGGCTTATGTAATAATATACTCTAGTAGCAGCAACCAGGATCCACACCCATGCTCCAAATGCCTGCAAAAAAAAAATAATATGACTGAGCAACATATACAAGTCAGTGTTACATTGTACATGGTTGATGGCTTGTAGAATGAGCACAACAAAGGGTTCATACAAGTTATGACAACAACAAATATAAATCCAGTTGTGGTTGAACTTTACTCCTTAAAATGCAGCACTAGATGGGTAGGTTATGTCTAGACCGACCGAGGTCATACTCATTTCATGACCACAATAAAACCCATGACGTAAGCATAAAACTTTATCCCTCTATAAGAACTCTATAAGACTCTATAAGAATGAATTTATGTGCGTACTTTTGGGTGTAAGGACTAGGTTAGGTGTGACTATAAATGTTGTTGTGTTGAGTGTACATGGTATAGAACTACAAGCCTACAGCACTGCTCAGCCTATCTGTTGGCTTCTAGAATCTACCCTAAATAAAATAGAAGAAAAAGATGAGTGTTAAGTCATTAGTCAGCTTCCTTTCTAGACACAAGCAAATCAATATACTCTCATGTTTAATAGGCTTTCTGGAGATATTTAATCATTCAATCATTACTTAAAGGGGTTATCACATAAAAGATTCCACAATTATTGTGTGTATTTCAATGGTAAGTATAAAAATAAATGTCATATATAGTAATAGAGTAAAATTATTTTCCTGTTATGAGTTATTGTATGTTATTGTTAATAATAGCGCCCCCTGCTGGTCCTTGTTCTGCTGATTTCTGGGTGCATCTTCGGGTGGACCCCAAGTTGCACTGCTGTCCTTCTCAAAAGGCATAATGACACCTTTGTACATTTACTACCAGGGCAATAAATTCAAATTTGTCCACCTTTTATTGGTATTTATACACCAATAAAATTACATTTATACACCACCACATCAATGGACTATAGTATAGAATGGACATACAGACATACCCAAATGCCTATATGTTATCAGAGTTACCTCGGAATACATCTCAACTAAGAATAAATAATCCACTACACATTAAGGAATCTGTATTTAATCTTTAAATGTATGTAGGGATTTCAAACCTTTATTTTCTGCTACTGTTATCTATGCAATGCTCTTATGGTGAGATCTCAAGTTAAAGAAATCATAGTTTCAACCACTCATGCAAATGCTTTAAGGGGTTATCCAAGATTAAAAAAACAGCTAATTTCTTTCAACAAACAGCGACACACCGGTTCTCAAGTTGTGTGTGGTATTACAACAATGGAATAAAATTGAATAAAGCTGCAATGCCATACACAAAGATTCAAAGAATAGCGCTGTTTCTGGAAGTAAGCAGCTATGTGTTTCTGTTTTGTATTAAATTCTGGATAACCCCTTTAAATTATTTACATCCTGACCCTTTTACCTGAATGAAATGCCATGTTGGAGCACAAGGTGTAATGGTAGTATGACCATGAATAAGATCACCACAATGCTCATCTATACTGAGCAAGTATACTCATCTATACTACAGCAGCAAAAAAAAATAAAAAAAAAAATCATAAAAATAAAAGCTAAGCAGCTGAGAGCCTGCAACATTCCTGTACTGACAAAACATGAACAGATTTCTCTAAATGTTTATTCACTTTAAGAAAGCATTTAACAGAGCATTAATGCCTAAGGTAACAATGAGTGCCAGGAACTTTGGACAAAGAACATTAATGGACAGGGCTGTCCTACAGTACCAGTCATTGGGACCAATTAAGACAATGAGAGGCCTCTTCATTGTCCTAGTCTGCATGGATCATGGAGGTCAGACCCCAACTAATCAAGGACTGATGTCTTTCCTAATGATAGCACATAATGTTTATGCCGCTCTAGAGGAACATAGTTTGCAAAGAAAGGGGTACGTGTACCAGCCCTGCCAAGGATCTCCAAAGGACTCCACAAAATAGATGTTCAGAGACCCTTGGCAGGGATAGTGCAAGTTCTTTACCTACTGTGACAGGTCCAAATTGTGAGTGATGGACTTTTCACAGCACCATCGGCATTACACAAGGCCCTTCCTCTTGTCTATTTTTTCTCATTCGTTTCCCTCTATTATTGACCCACAACCCAAAGAGAAGCATTGTTTTTTTTTGGGGGGGGGGGGGAATAGCTCCTTTTTGTATACCGTATCAGCCCTTCAGATGTATATATGTACACATATGATTAGCTTTATTTGTTAAGATTAACACATCATCTTCTATCAGTATTATTTACTTATCAGCTGGTAAAAAGAACATTGTGGTGAACAGATCACTCACTCCCACACCACCCCGAGGATTGCTCTCTCAGGAATGCACAATGAATGCCAAAAAATACAATGATTTGGTTCCGGACAAATAGTTTTTGAAGACAAAGAGTCAATACCTTGGCTACATAACAATGGAGATCTCTACAATCCAACATCAATGTGACTTGAAAGCCAGTCTATGGGTACATTTTGCAATGCTGAATTTAGCACCAATGCATCATTGGATTAATTGGATCAAAAGTGTAAAGTATCCAGGCTACGTGAGTCACAGTGCCAGGAATGCAAAACAGCGCAGAGATTCTGATCAAATATGCGATCAAAATAACATGCGGCTTCAAAGTAATTAAATCCTATGCATTCGGCATACATGCATATCAATGACATTGGCATTGCAAGACTCCCTAAATAGTCAGTGACTAGGCCCACAAGTATGTACAACAAGCTCTATTGTAGACACAAAAATGTCCATACCCATCAAACACTGCCCTAACTGTATTCATTGATCCCTGCAAACCAAATATTTATTCCAAACATACCAAATGAAACAATACATGACCTGCCCAATCGGTTTGTTTTGGGGAGATAAACCAAGACTATAGAGCTGTCTGGCCCAATTCCCTTATCACCATGCACAACACATGAATGCTCAGCTGAAAATGTATGGAAGAAACTAGAGAGATACCCCGAAAATAAAACACACTTCTAAAATAAGACACCCCAAATACTCTACCCTCTAACCTAAAGTAAGGCATCCCCCAATAAATAAGGCACCCTTACTCTAAACTAGGGCACCCCCCAAAAGTAAGACCGCCCATTGCAATCCCCCGCCACCACCCAGTACTCACCTAATCCCCTCGTGGACCCCTGAAATCGGCACCGCAGGCAGCTTGGTCCATGGCCCCCACATCCTCTGCACGCCCCAACGCATGTTCCGTTGCATGACTGACCCACCACTGATGCGCTCTTGGTGAGTATTCCGGGGAGGTCCAGGGAGGACGCCTTATTTCTCTTGGAGAGAAATAAGACATCCCCTGAAAATAAGACATAGTGCCCGTTTTTTTTTGGGGGGGGGGGGATTTGAAGGCACCATCTTATTTTCGAGAAACATGGTAGCTGCTGAACAAAGATTTGTTCAAGTTATTGAAGGTGTATGTGCTTCTTGAGATTGTTTTTATTGGCACTGAGTAATGTTACTTTTCCGCTGCTGTGGACAACCAGTTTATAGTCACAGGACCTAGTCTTCAAAACAAATCTGTTTGACATTAGTTCATTGACAATAAATCAGTTTGTACTGATCTCTGCTGGATGCATTCCTTTAAATCAGTTCATTTTGGAATTAACCAAATGATCTGAGAAGAGCACATGGGGTGATGACACAGAGATGTTCTAATGGGTGGATAAAATACACGAAACAAGACTTGAGTCATTCTCATTACCACTGTCCAACCTGTTCTGTATAAATAGATGTGACATTGCTTTAGTATTTTACCTATTAACTTAATGACTGCAGAGTACGTGATAAAGTGCACTTAATTCCTTCCGTATATTGCATCTATCTAGTTATCATCCTCAATGACTTTACATTGCATGCTGGGAATGTCCTTCTAGCTAACAATGTAGAAATGGGCCTAATATAATGAGAATAATTTACAGTACATAACTGGTCATAGGCCTGTAGTGACAGGAAAGCTATGCAGCTGGAAGAGTTAGAGGCTACTAGTACTGCCCTAAGGGAACACAGCAGCGTCTTCAATACCGTAGAGGGTTGAAGGATTAATGATGATCATAGAGAGTAGTGTATAGACATGATAAAACCAGATTATGAAACACAAGAATGGATTGAAGACCAGCTTCAGTTGGCTTTTGTTGAATGCTTAGTTCAAGTCATAGCAAATGTTATCCACCAAGTCAATGTAGAAACATAGAATATTGTCGTCGGGAAAAGACCACCTGCTCCATCTAGTCTGCCCTTTTTAGTATTTCCTTTCTTATTATATTAGGATAGATATATGTTTATCCTAGGCATATTTAAATTCTGTTATTGTAGATGAACCTACCACAACTGCTGGAAGTTTGTTCCAAGCATCTACAACTCTTTCATTAATATTTTCTCACGTTGCTTCTGATCTTTCCCCCAACTAACCTCTCCCTGTATCCCCTTGTTCTTGAGTTTAGATTTTTCAAAAATGGTTTTGATCATGTTCCCTGTTTTCTCTTTTTTCTTCCAAACTACACAGATTCAAATCCTTAATGTCATCAACAGTAGATGTGAAATAAAGCAAGTTTGCTATTTACATTAATTATTAGTTGTTGTTTTTTTTTGGTTCTCATGGAAAACACAACACTTCCTGTGTTTAGTCTCTTATTTTTTAAAGAGTCTAAACACAGGAAGTCCTGTGTTTCCCGGTTTATCAATGCTCACAGAGAAGAAAGTCATGTGATTGATGCAAACTTGCTTTATATTATTACATGCCCTGCTCATTTAGATTTTGAGCGTTATAAAGACAGTTACACTTTAATGCATGGAAACAGCAAACAGAAAGATGGATAAACACATTGAGATTTCCAACTGGACTTAGGGGTAAAACATATTCCATTTCCATTGATGTTTGTCCATTGATGGTGGCACCATCAACACTAAAGGTGATAGTTTAATAGTGCAGGGTCTCTTTACATTATTCCAACATGACGTGCTTCTGTTCATCTACCCATTATGTAACTCATAACACACTTTCCAGGTTATCTTCTCAAAATGTTTTGGGTCAAAATATTGCATTGTGTATTTTTAAATGAATGTGGTTGTTGGTACAGTTATTATCTATACTAATATCCATTTCATTAGAAAATTCTATTACAATGTCCAGTGCATAGAAAAGTCTCAACTACTGTATAGTTCCAATTGATTTAGATATTAGTTATTCATTGATAAAGCTGGATGAGCTCCGTAACAACCTCTAGTACCATACTGGATGGCCAACTATGGCTGCATATATGTACAATAGTCCGTAAGAGGAGAAAAATTAAAGAGCTTATATTTACTGGTTTTAGTATTATATATTCCATAATAAAACAAGTGACCAATTTTGACTATATTCCAGATAATGTGATTTTATAGCTGAAATGTAATGTACTGATCTCACCAGCCTGCCAATAATCACTCCTTTAATTGCAGTAACACACCCATAATTGTAATGTGACTTATTCGTGCTCCTATTCCTGTCAAACTGGATGGAGATGATATTAAATTAACTGCTAAACAATTCACAAAATGACAAAAAAAACAAAAACAAAAAGAATGATAACCAAATGACCACAATATGCATAGAAAAATAAGTTTACTCAATTAGAATGCTAAGCTATACTACTGTGGGCAAGAGGTTTGCACAAATCAAAGTAAGGCTTATATAGAGGCCTTCTGCTTTCTATACCAAACTCTGGATCTCAGAAAGCATTGACATAGGGTACTGGCTACTACATGGCTCTGTTTAGACCTTATATTTCTTTACAAATAACACAAACACAAAAAAAAAAAGTAAAAAAAAAAAGTAGACTAGAACAGCATACTGTATGTTACAGCTTTCCTTTAGAGAAACTCATCTCTGATCAGAACAAAGTTTAAAACTGAGCCTATCACTAACAAAGTTACCAACATGTTAGACTTCCTGGCCAGTTCAGAAATTCTTATAGGCACCTTCTGTGACAATAATATAGATATACCAAACATAAACCAAAACTGTAAAGTTGATCGCCATTAGCAGTTCATAAATCTAAAGCAAAGCTATTTCTAGATCAGAGTCCTTTCCCTTGGGTGTGAGGCACAAGGTGTGTCGCAGAATTTCTTAACTAAGGTGTG
Source organism: Dendropsophus ebraccatus (assembly GCF_027789765.1). NCBI lineage: Eukaryota > Metazoa > Chordata > Amphibia > Anura > Hylidae > Dendropsophus > Dendropsophus ebraccatus. The sequence continues at coordinate 37,409,939 of NC_091468.1, forward strand.
CTCATCTAGTTAGGGAGCGTAAAGCATGGACTAGCCTGAATACATGAATACAAATAAATGTGAGCAGATCCATTATTTGTGGTCATTAACATATTTTCTTACTTTATATTGCGATATACAAGCTGCAACATTAGTTTATTATTAGGCCTTAACGTTCTTTATCTTTTACGATATGAGGCAATCTTCCATTTTTATGTTGTTATTGCTATTGGTATAGTGGTTTAAATAGATTTGGGGAACACTGTGACAATGTATTTTGTGAACTTGCTGTCCACTTCAGGGAACCTGTCCTCCTGACCTGTCCGTTTTAGTAAAAACAGGTATTCCCTATGAAACATCTTCTCTTATAGCTTTGTGTTGTGCTGTTCCTTTGTTAGTTATACCAGAAATAACTAGAATTCATAGCCAACTGGGTGTTACCGATTGGGGGAGTGTCCTTACACAGTCTTACACTATCCAATGAGAGCTCACCAACTGGTAACATCCAGTTATTTCTAGTAAGAAAAACAGAAACAGCACATTTTAGGTCTACAAGAAAATATATTCCAGAAATATTATTTCATGGGCATTACATATATTTGCAGACAGGGGCGTAACTAGACATGGCTGGGCCCCATAGCAAACATATCAATTGGGCCCCCCTTCATTCCTTCCTGACCGACTACTTAGCTGTCTAGTCCTACCTGCAACCGCTCATCAGGAGTGCTTGCAGTTAAAAGGGACATTTGCAAAACCTCGGATGCCTGCTTGGCCACCTAGTGCTGCAAATGATGACAGTTTAGGGGGCTCAGCATATTGCAAGAGCAGGCAATGGGGGGGCCCCCTGATGTGGTGGGCCCCATAGCAGCTGCTATGTCTGCTACAGTGGTAGTTACGCCCCTGTTTGCAGAGGTCAAAAGTGGTAACAGGTCCTCTCTAAGACCCTTCCAATCAATTAAATATTTTTTTTTTCATATACTCTGTTGCCATCAAGAACTACAGAAAAATGGCGCCACTGCCTGACATCTGAAGAAGATAGCAGCAATATTAGGCTGGGATTACACAAAGCATTTTGGGCCTACTCTCTATAATAAGGCCTACAAAACTGTGTGTGAACCCAGCCGTAGAGATTGCCCCAGTAGCTTGTTTGGGTACACATGAAGAAATCTGCAGAACCTAAAAAGTCCTGCAGTCAGCATGTAGCCAAGATTTGTCAATTTTTTATAGGACAAACACCTTCTCATGCTAGATGAATGAGGAGTTCACGAGGGAGTGAGGTATTGACAAACATATTACATGTCTGAACAGATTCATGAGTAGGAAGGTGTGGGACTGATATGGTGCACAAGAGTCCAGGATCCGTAGTCTATAATTCTTTCTCTATTCTGTTTTTAACTACATTGAGTTCCATTCAAAAGAAAAGCTTCTTTTTGTTTTCAGTACCTTTCAATGCAACATCACTTTTGTAGACCAGACCTTCCACACCTAAACATGTCTACAGTTACTTGTTATACTTCATTAGATAACAAAAGCATGACTAAAGTCAAAGATTATTCCACTAAGCTGTATTCAGCAATGAATTGTTGTCATTGTTGGTTCATAAAGTCTTCTTCTCACTTAGGTCACTTAACTACACCAATATAATGCAATGTGTCAAATTCCCCTAGCCTTGTGGGACTGGCACACCTTGAGTTCAGAGTACAGATATATACATACTGCTTACTGCATTATACCACTCGGAAAACCCAAGGCAAAGATTCTCAATACAAAGTAGAGAACAGAAGAAATGATAGTGTTAATAATAGAGATGAGCAAACCTCGAGTATGCTCGAGTCCATCCGAACCCGAACGTTCGGCATTTGATTAGCGGTGGCTGCTGAACTTGGATAAAGCCCTAAGGCTATGTGGAAATCATGGATATAGTCATTGGCTGCATCCATGTTTTCCAGACAACCTTAGAGCTTTATCCAAGTTCAGCAGCCCCAGCTAATCAAATGCCGAACGTTCGGGTTCGGATGGACTCGAACCCGGACCCGGTTCGCTCATCTCCAGTTATTAAACCATTGAATCAATATCTAGAAGCAGGTAAGAAAATTACATCCACATATGCACCATTTTTCTGGACTTTTTGACAAGGGCCAAAACATTGGACCACGGCCCAGAGAGATGGCAGACTCAAAGCTCCATTGATTCCAGTGAAAGCTTTACAACGTAAAAGGTGGCCTTGAGGTCAATGGTAGCCAGGTTTTTAAAGGTGACACTGCCTGGTTCCTTCCAAAGAAATTGTAGTGGATTCCTTGTGGAAAAACCATACAGTTATCTGTGTGAACATGTCCTAAGCCTATGCTAATTTTGGTCAGGATTTTTAGCTAGGACCAGAAGTGCAACCGTCATAGGAAACCTTTAGATTACTGAAAGATTTTCACCTTTTTTTTGTAAATTGGATGTATTCCTGGTTCTGGCTAAAAATATAAAATAATATATGGATCAAAGAAAAAGAAGGAGGTCTGCTACACCTGTTCCATAGAAATGGAAACCACCCTTATCGAGTGCACTACTGTCCCGGCGCTAACGGGATAAAAATAGAAATCAAATATGTAACAGTGTAGTAGGCTCTCAAGAAATGGGTGAAATAATATTATAAATGTAGCTGTAATGATTTCAACAAATATTTAATACTGCAATTCATAAACGACAATAATCTAGAAGCATAGAAAAATAAAAATACAATGAAATAAAGATACACGTATATATCTGATAAAACGTCCACATGGACAATAAAAATATCCAATAAATGGTGGAAATGTATATATATAAATAAATAAATAATAATAAATAATAAATATTTATATATATACATTTCCACCATTTATTGGATATTTTTATTGTCCATGTGGACGTTTTATCAGATATATACGTGTATCTTTATTTCATTGTATTTTTATTTTTCTATGCTTCTAGATTATTGTCGTTTATGAATTGCAGTATTAAATATTTGTTGAAATCATTACAGCTACATTTATAATATTATTTCACCCATTTCTTGAGAGCCTACTACACTGTTACATAAAATAATATATGATGTGTGAACCCAGCCTTAAGAGATAATATCATTAGGTGAGCAACCTTATTAAATTTATCATAGCTAACCTCTTATTAGATGAAACTCCAATAATATCAGGTTGATATATATCACAATAAAAACATTAACATAGTTTTCCTTATGAGACATATCCTGGTCCAGTAAGCAGTCATTTTATTGTGATGCATTTAAGTAGATATATAGTGAGCAATGGCTTCTTGATGATTTGAAATTGTGGGTTTCAATGGGGTTCATAGTTACTATAAATTGATGATGAGAGTGATCTGGGCTTCTAGTAATTACAGAGTTGTCTAGTGTAGAAAAACCATGTTTAATTAGGAAATTCTGAATAAAGGCTACCACAGTCAGAATCCTCATTTGATGGCCAGACTGGTAACATAGTAACATAGTTAGTAAGGTTGAAAGAAGACAAGAGTTCAACCTAGGGAAACCCTACTATGTCAATCCAAGGGAGGGCAAAAACCCCTATAAGGCAGATGACAATTGCCCCATCACAGGGAGAAATTCCTAAGTGGTGAGTGGCTAAAAAGAGAGGGGAAGACCTGTCCTGGTTTGAATGGGAACAGTGTAATGTGTCATTTCCCCATAAGGACATTTCATGATCAGCTTATTGTCCAAGGATCCTTCTGAGTACCACTTGTCCCAGAAAGACAATCCCTGTTAAAATCATGCTCCACTAACCAATCAAAATAGTCACAAAGTATATTTATTTGGATTGATAAAATACATTTGAGGAGCGCACAGTGTTCTACATCATGAATGGTCAGTTCATCCATTTTGGCTTGCGTTTCTATAGATTTTATGGTTATGTTTCCTTTCATTTATTTGCTATTATTATATAGGTATTTATACCTATATATTAATTATTAATTTATATTATTATAGGTATTTTGGATATCTCTGGATTTTATAGCCATGATTTCTATGAAAACACACACACGCACACGCACACAGGTATAGATCTTTGTCTATTTCAGTCGTGTAGTATAAATTCTACTCCTTATCAGCTTGTCAGCCTACCAGACTATTATTGGATCTAGAATACCTTTTCATTACTTTGATAAAATATTAAGTCAGGTGACAAATATACCATTTATGATGTCATAGGTGATGATGCCATGGTTGGACTGGACCAATGATGCTGCTTAACCATCCACCCAGGATAATAATTTATCCTAGTTAAGACTTTATAAACTCAGTTACCATTCCATTGACATATTTAAATACCAGATACTTTTAGGACTTACTCACCATAAAAAAAACTCACTCTATGTTACAATATATTAAATCACAGTCAACTAATCCTTATCAACTTAAGCATCTCCTAAACCAGTATGGGCCAGTAATACATAGATTTTGAGTAAGTAATTTAGAACTTTAGAAAGCCTGCCTATATAAATACAGAAAGCAGACTGTATGATGCATGGTGTTTAGAGCTATAATAAAGCTCTTCTAGCCATATATGAGCACCCACTAGTCTAATACATACACAACTCTAACACAAAGAATGGCTAATAACAATTCTTGGCACAGTGTTAAGACTGGCTAACACCCTTGAAATGAAAAGACTATTGTGCAGTGATCTACCCAAGATTTTAAATACATTGCTTAGGTAAAGGTGTATAAATACACAATGGTATCTCTGAAGAAGAGCAGCTCTTTTAGAAGGCCTTCAGAGAACTAATGATCTTGGTGGAGCATACTGTTTTGCGAGGGGCTATTATTTTGCCTCTTCTTCAATAGCACAGCACGCACGGAAGGTAAGCAACCCTAGAAGTCAACACTCTCATCCACAAAGATGTGATTTCTAATGGACGAAGATTGGATGCATGAGGCACTTCAAGGTGATCTGTTCCATTGCGTCTGCAGAAGACATTTATAACTTAAAACTTCACAAGAAAAGGAATAATTTGTTTGAAAATCCATCTTTTATGGTGAAAGCACCAACTGGCCAGGTTTGTTCCAGACATTACATTTGTAGCCAATGGCCCTGTGATGGCTACATCTCCCACATCTGATGTTTAGTATTTTAAACATTAGATGAATCAATCCTCTGCTGTGATTGGGTGACAATGGTCCAATTCTAACCCTATCGATACATACACACTACCCCAAGGTTTTACTGTATAATATACCGATCATCTAAAGATGTTGATATGCTTTTAAGCAGGATAGCCAAAGTATAGAAAAGTAAAAATAAGCCAATATCATAGGAAAGCAAATGTTTTGTGGCAGTAGAGTTCAGGTTGACCAATGGTAATGAATTTAAAGGTACAATGTTCATACTTTCAATCTTGATTTCCACATGAAATCATAAGATATGTTGACTCCTCTCTCATATAGGACATTAAATTAAATCAGGGCAGCTTAATATACAAGGAATACCAAGCTGTTTGCTTTATGCTTGAAATAACTTGCCAATAATGAGTCATTTCTGTTTAGTTAATGCCGCCCATTGCCAAGAAAACAAGACTGGCTCTCAGAGGAAGAAATGAACCTAGCCGTGACTGAATCCGGTCAGAGAGAGTATACAGTGGTACATGTGGGTATCTCATATGTAACCAATCTGCTGAAGTCTTCAGCCAAAATTCTTCAATTTATATTGGTAATATAGGAATATATGTCGTCCACAATATATCCAGGCAATTTCTATAGAAAACTTGAGCCACTTGAGCGTTGAAAATACGTAACAAACTCCATTCACATAACTTCTTTTCCACATATACAGCTGCTTCAGGCAACAGGTGTCAGTTTCCGACAACTCCAGATTCCTTCTGGACCCCCATCTTCTTTATCCAGGGAAAGGGCACTTTATACCCTCCCAACCCATCGGACATCATCCAGAACACATTGGCTGAACAACTAAACTCTCATCATATATGTGTTGATGTCCTACTGTATATGTTTAATATATGTTTAGAGGACATCTAGGTTATACTGGACATGGACATATGACCTCTGTAAATATGTAAGAGTTTATTTCTTTAGTGAACATTTTTCTATATTTTGCCGTAATGTGTCCAACCAGTTTCTTAAAATCCACAAATCACTTTAAATAATATAAATATAGTAGCTATGTGGTGTAAAATGATATATGATGCATGTTCAGATACTGAAATTTATAATATATATTATTATTATTGTTACTATTATTATATTTTATTTTAATTATTATAATGATATCTGAGCATAAGTATAATTTTGGGCTATTATATATATTTTGGGCTAGCTAGGTTTTAAGTGAAACATTAAGCTCAGACTTGTTAAGACTTGCCGAGAATTCAGTTCTTCCTAAGAATTTGGAAGAAATATTAAGTCATAGTAATGCTAAAAATAAGTAACTTACCAGTTCAGGGACCATAAATGCATATGGAAGTACTCTGAAAACCCCAAGTCCATAGGGAATATCCGGCACCTCACAGCTGGAAGGCATCTGAAGTCCTGTTGCCATTTTTGCCCCTTAGTTCACTGTGCTATGTACAGAGGTGTCTGCTGTGTCTCTCACCTGGCAATCTGTACACCAAACATATCAATCAGTTAGGTTTAAGATGTTATACTGCACAGGGACACACCTACACCGACGTACTAGATTGAAAAACCAGTTTTGTTTCTCTCAGACCCATTGAGATAACAAGAGCAAGGTGATCTGTGGTTAATCTGTCAGGAAAGGAATGATGACAAAATGTGCAATTAAATGACGATTTCTCAAGTGCCTCTTGAACGGTGCAAATATTTAAGGAATGATTCTGACGATCCAGCGAGGCAGTAGTAGAAACATACATCCTTTTTTCCTCTGACCAATGGTGAATTATTGTTATGTCATAATTCCCTTTATTATAAGACACACACGTGTGAGCAAATAAAGTAACAGCTTTCAGGAATTACAACAAAAATAATTTGTAGTTTTGGAAATTAACCCAAATTTTAGCCTTAAGGACACTACCATTCTTCTTCTTCTTAATATTATTATTATTATTATTAATAATTTTTTTTAAAAAAAAAAATTCTCATCTCTGCATTTGCAAAGCCATAACATATATATATATATATATATATATATATATATATATATATATATTTTTTTTTTTTTTTTTTATGACATAGCTATAGAGGGGTATATTTTTTTGCAGGATGAGGACATTACATGTGGTGCTGCTAAATATGTGTAGTTTTTCCTTTTCTTAATATTTATCCCTTTTGTACACTAAAATGCATTCATTTTTATTTGGCATTTTTTTTTTATAAGAAAAAAAAAACGCCCCCCCCCCCTTTTTATGTCCACTACAGGATTAAAGGAGCCTCCTTCCTCTGTCTCGCTGCATAGATATTGTGGTCACTAATAACTGCTGCATTTAGGAGGTTAAAGGGATACTCCGGGCTAGGGTCATTTTGTGTGCACGGCCGAGGCGGGACTCCGCTAAATGGCTGAGCTGCCTTGAGACGTCACAGGAAAACGAGGCGGCGCGATCCAGGACCTGATGCTGGAGCCAGGGAGGTAAGTGACCGGCACCTTCTATATCCACACCCTCCCTGGCCGTGCACAGAAAAAGACCCCATCCTGGAGTACCCCTTTAAATAGCAAAGATCAGAGCTATCTCCAATTCTGGTCTTTGCAGCAGGGTGTCTGCTGTATGTTACAGCTGATATCAAGCCCACACCATCCACTTACCATTAATATACAATGCTTCATGTTAGGTACAATTTGTCAGCACCATAGCTGTACATCACATAGCAGGAAAGGGTTAAATGGGAATTGCTGTTATTTACTTTTTGGATAAATCACTAGGATATCACTGGGTCCAATCTCTAGGACCTCTACCAGAGAACAAGGGCCCTATTTCATACAATTCTTGCTGCATGTAATAGGCCCAGCGATCAGCCAGCAAACTAGTAAATGTCAGTTTGTCAGCTGACCACATCACTTTAGCGGGAGAAAAAAAATATTCTTCGCGAAAGGCCGCTATAACAATTGCTGACCTTACCTTCCATCATTTGTCAACCACATACTTCCTAGTACACAAAGAGATGTGTGAAGGAGGGGTAATGGAAGTAAAGGATAATGCAGCCCAAGTCATGTAAATAAGCACCAATAAAATAGGCACTCATATCACGGCAGCAGTCAGACCACCTAAAGGAGACTTACAGATGGATCCTTATATTTCTCCTACAGGCCACCCTCCATTGAAATGAATGAGATCTGCCCAGTGTCGCCATTGTACTATAAATGTGTGTATTATATATATATATATACATACCATAGCAGTTGATCGGTGGGGGTATTGAGTGTTAGCCCACCACCGATCAGGCATTGATGGGCTATCCTGAGGACAGGCCATCAATGTAAAATACTCAGAAAACCTTAAAATAATGAAATTGTATCTCATCAGATACTCCCTATACTTACTCACTCGCTTTTGATAAATATGGGCTTTACCCATTTTGCCTCTTCCAGCTGAGCTTGGCATGCCAAATATGATTGTTTTATACTATGTTCATCCACATTTTTGTGAGATAAGGAATTTTCGAGCCTTGGATTTTATTACATTATTGGTTATGGCAATGTTACTATTTTCTGTGTTGGCAGATACTGAGAGTAAAGGACTACAGTAGTCAGCTTACATTGCATAGAGATATATCACAGAGCAATGTAACAAATATTTTTACTCAGCTTCTTGGTGCCAATGTGGTGAGTCAACTGGAAATTAGTTTTGTGTGAATTAACGCATACTGTTGTACCAGTGGTGAATATGTTAATGACTTTTCTAAGAATGCTTTAGAACTATAGACCTCTGTGCAAACTTTTAAAGTCACTGTCCTGAAAAATAACGTTTGACATGTCATCGGGCATTTCCAAAGTTACTGATCTCAGCGGGTCTCACTACAGAGACCAGCTGTGATCAGGAGATACAGCTGGGGAGAGAGAATGGCAGTGGTGCTATCCACTCCCTGCCACGCCTGCCACTAATTCAGTCAATGTAGCCTCATAAACTTACATTGTTATTACAGAGATATGGCCAGGGAGTGGATCACACTGCTTCCACGCTCTCTTCCCAGCCATATCTCCTGATCACTCATGGCTGAGACCTGCTGTAATCAATAACTTTTGACATACCTTAACATTTCAAAAGGGTTTTTTTTATGACAGAAACACTTTAATTCTTTCCCTATTTTCTTGGATTGGCTTGTCTTTTTAACTAGCATATCACAATCAAAACTAACTAGTTTTCCATAAAAATAGAAAGTTATGTTAATACAGTGATCTTCACTAGTTGCTCAAGAAAAAGCAAAGTAAAATCACTCTTATTTATACACGATATGAAATGGAACTGCGCACAAATGAAATGGCATTAAAAAAAGTAGAGTAAACCCATACCCACAAAAAGTGAGTGAGAAGGCATACATAATTTATTCTCTCCAATCTGACACAGGGCTCTCTGCTGCCACCTCTGTCCATGTTAGGAACTGTCCAGAGCAGTAGCAAATCCCCATAGAAAACTTTTCCTGCTCTCTAGACTGGAGAGAATACACCACTTCCTGCAGGAGATATAACAGCTGATAAGTACTAGAAGTAAATTACAAATCTTTGTCTCTTTTTGGCACAAGTTGATTTGAAAGATTTTTTTTTTCTGAACTACCCCTTTAATATTTATGTACATGTGAAATTTTTAAAAACTTTAGCACATGTCCGCAGAAGGGCAACATTACCTTTCGGTTCTTTAATATCATGATTGTTTGTAGCATGAGTTGACGTTTTCCATAGCGATCTGGGCCACAAAATGCGGTCCGCATTTCAGCAGATCCTATTTTTTTGCGGCACGGATCGCAGCCCCGTACACGCGCGGACGTGTAAATGGGGGCATTGAATACCATTGGTCCTATGTTCTGTCAGCAATCACGCGCCCACAATTGCAGACAGAACACTTAATGTGTGAATGTAGCCTTAGAGTTTAAAATGTCTTCCTGCGTGCACCATGTCCCTAGGCAAATAATTCTGTCACTGATGCTCCTGGTTTCTAAGGGAAGGGCTTCACAACCTACACCTGCAGGCAGACTCAATGAGCTTCGTGTCCTTGATGTCACCCTTTTTGGTGTACTTTGTGTTTCTGAGCTTGTGGTACCTAGTTGTCTCTAGTGATGAGCGAATAGTGAGATATTCAAATATTCGATATTCGTACGAATATCCCTTGAATATTCAATCGAATATTCGATCCCATTAAAGTCTATGGGAACAAGTATTCGAATAGTGAAAAACATCTAATTGACCATTTGGAGGGTGAAACCGGAAACTGGGGGATTTGAACGCTTATCGAATATTTGTCGAATATGTCGTATGAATATCGAATATCTATCTATTCGATTGAACAGTATTCGCTCATCACTAGTTGTCTCCATCCTGGCTCCTACTTTCATCTTTATTAATCTTTATTCTTTACAATAAATTATTTATGTGAAAACCCACTGAATATAAGTTATGTCCATTAGGTCTTAGGGTACAAACCCACTTGACGTATTTGCTGCGTGAATCAGTCTTAAAAATAAGCAGGCAAAACGCAGGTTGGCTTTATACAATTGTTCTGCGTTAAAATACGCAATTGCGTATTTTTGAAGCGTGAAGCTTGCTGTTAGCAAAGCATCAGTTGTTAACAACCTGTGCGAAAAACGCATGTAGCTTCACGCTTCAAAAATACGCAACTGCGTATTTTAACGCAGAACAATTGTATAAAGCCAACCTGCGTTTTGCCTGTTTATTTTTAAGACTGATTCACGCAGCAAATACGTCAAGTGGGTTTGTACCCTAAAACAGATAAACAAAGCTTAATAAAAAAAAAAAAAAAAAAGAAACCACAACTATAGTAAATGGCATCATGATCAGGCAAAGGGTCAAGACTTCAGCAAGTTTATTTAGTGATTATGTCATAGAGATATGCTGGAATAATAACCACGCCATGTGCCTCATATGCACTTATAATCAATATTTACAGTGCAGATAATGCAGGGCAGAACAACTAATGACACCTTGGTTAAGTTTAAGTCATCTTTGCATCTACTTACCTAGCTACGTTTTAGAATTGGACCATAGACATATAGGAAGGATTACAGAAAAATAGAAATGTATGGAGGTGTATCCCAGAATTTCAGGCGGTCCTCGGGATGTCTCCTCCTTCCGCACGGACCGGAAAGGCATCAGGAATCAAATGCGGAAGGTCCGGCTAGGTTCAAGTTCAATTGAACCTAGCATTTTCCGCTGTTCGATCAAGCCTAGTTAAAACTAGAGCTGAGCAAACTTTGAGCATGCTTGGGTTTGTTCGAACCAGAGCGTGCAGCATTTGATTAGCGGTGGCTACAGAGGTTGGATGCAGCTCTAGTGACTCCTGGAAAACATGGATGCAGCCTAAAAATACTCCCTAGAGCTTCACCCAACTTCAGCTGCAGCACACTCAGGTTTGTAGAAAGCCAAGCATGCTCGAAGTTTAAACCTATTGGAAACTTTACTATAAAATACAATGTAACATTTGGCCACACAAACATTTTTACAAAGATGCTGTCATTGTGATACCAGCCTAAAAGGGTTTTCTGAGAGTCAGGAACTCCCTGAAACTTTCCCCAACAATGTGGGCAAACAATAGAAAAAAGCCAATCATAGGCACGCATAGGTTTGTTTAAACCCAAGCGTGCGGCATTTGATTACTGGTGGCTGAAGAAGTTAGATGCAGCCCTAAGGCTGCCTGGAAAACATGGATACAGCCATAGCCCATATGCTGTATCCATGTTTTCCAGGACTCCCTAGGGCTGCATCCAACTTCTTTTGCCACTAGTAATCAAATGCCGCATGCTTGGTTCGGACAGAGTTTTGCTCATCTCTAGTAAATTGTAAAAGTTCATAAGTTCCATAGCTGCAACCTCCACCCCAGGGATTGAAATCTCAGTACCCAACCTCTTGACAGGGGCCATTGTCACTTGATAACCAATCTTATTCACTTCACACTGTTTTTTTTATTGAAATGGCCGATCAATGTATGTTATTGTCTGATTATTTGATGGTGCCACAGTTAAATGTAGTATTTGCTTTAGGATTAAGGCTAGAGAATTATTCTTTTGTATTTCCCAATTATAAAGCATTGCACAATATGTTAGCACTAGATAAAAAAAAGAATAATCATAATATTATTATGGTCTAAGGAGTTTCCTTTTCATACATCAGTAGTGGTTTGTTACTCTGCCATGAATATCAGCCATTTCTATTCTTAGGCCAGTATCAGATGGCTGTAATAGGGTCTCATTCTAATGTCTACCACTCCCAGACTACCTATTAGATCACATTGGAACCCTTTACCCTTCTGTGCTCCAGTCAGAAGAACTATAGAGGTCCAAATGTTTCAGCCATAATATGTAGTAATATGGCTTTGTATATAGCTAGTAGTAGCAGTGTTTTCTCAGCCGCAACTATTATATTACTGAAAGTTGAACCACAATAAATTATGGTTTGTGGTATCCCACACTACAAAAACATACTGATAGGTTAATTCGTAACTTAGATTGTGAGAAGATTTAAGTGATTATTTTTGAATGTTGCCCCAATAAAATAATTGGGAAAAAAACAAAACAAAATGAGACCAAATGCAGAAAGTCTGCATGAATCCTGAAGGACAGAAAACTGTGGCCTGGTAATATACAGAATAATATCATGTTTTGGTTCTCGCAGTGCAAAAGAAGAGAACGTTGTGCTCTCCAAAATTTGGCTCTATATTTGCAAAACTTTGTTCAGGACATTGGTTTGTTTTCCCCTCAGACGTAGGCTGGTGTATATTCCCTCATTGTAAACGTGGGCATGATGATGACCAGTGATAGGTTTGCTGGCCCTATTAATTGAATGAAAAATTCCCACTGTATGGACACAAGCTGGCGTATGGCTTCATGGTGTAAATGTATTTGTAAGGCTAAAGAATAACAAGCCAGGTGACACTTTCGATCAAATTATAAATTTCCACTGCACAGAGCTATGGACAACACTGTTTAAATTGCAATATTTTTCTTTCCTCTTTCCACTTCCCTAAAAACACAGACTGACATTTTACTACACTGAACTATTTATCTATTATCTATTTTTTTCACTAGCCTCATCTAACATAATGTTCCCCCATTTCTTCACAAATGCCCAGCAGTTCCTGGCACTGCTCTTTTTTACTAACTATGACACAAGCCCTATGTCAATATGAGACTGCCACTAACCCCTTTAGCTTCTTATGATTGGTTGTGACACATAAAAAGCTGACTGCAAAGTATTATGGGAAAGCCTGCTGGGCCACTCCCAATGTTATTTGATCCTTTGGCATGACCTTTTTAACCATTATATTCTGTATAATTATGGAAAATACAGTATAGTGCAATACACCTGAAACTATTCTGAAAATGTTTAGGTTCTTAGAAATCTTAACATTGAACATTTCCAATCGAATCCATTTAGGCTGCATTCACATGTTCTGTAAAGTTTTCTGTGATCTCAGATCTGTGATCTATAGTCTATTGCTTTCTATTGGGCTATTTACACGTTACATATAGTTACATAGTTAATACGGTTGAAAAAAGACACATGTCCATCAAGTTCAACCAAGGAGGGGATGAATACAGGGAAGGGGGAGGGATGATAAGTTCTATACATATGCATTTATATTATTTTGCTCTAAGAACTTGTCTAGCCCCGTTTTGAAGCCCTCTACTGTTGTTGCTGTGACCAGATCCTATGGTAGACTGTTCCACAGATTCACAGTTCTCATGGTAAAGAAGGCTTGTCGCCTCCGGAGATTGAACCTTTTTTTCTCCAGGCGGAGGCAGTGCCCTCTTGTCCTTTGAGGGGGTTTTACCTGGAACATCTTTTCCCCATATCTCTTGTAGGGGCCATTTATATATTTAAATAAGTTCCGTTCCGTTTTTGTTTTTTTTCATGGATCGGCAATCCGTTATGCGAAAAAATAAGACGTCAAAACTTGACCAAGGTCACGGCACGGATTCCCCCATAGAAGTCTATGAGATCCATGGAGGTTTCCTCAAGGTTTTCCTTCTTTTGGTGCATACGTCACTTTTTTGCCATTAAAACTAACATAATTGTGGCCAACGCAGTTTCCTATAGCTTATATTAGACATGTACTGATGTAGCAAATTTGTCATATAGCTGTCATTTTTTTGTGTACCATCATTCAGATGCTTCCATGTGATATAAAGCTTTGTGCCATGGCTCAGGGTTTCTAAGTGGTAAAAGCAGCGGACTAGTTGGTGCTTTCAGTGGGGCACTTGTCACAGTGGCCAGGGATACCCACCACCACACTGGCACTGGGCTTTGTAAGGGTAGCACAGAGCAGGTGCAGGAGCAGGTGTGGTTGAGAGTAATCCAGCATTTCTTCAAACTGTTATGAAATTTTTTTTAAGGATGGTTGTTATGAAGTATCATTCTCCAAATCATCTGGATCAATACTTCACACACTGCTCTTGCTGGACAATGTTATTGGCGTACTGGAGCCATTTGTAGACCAGTTACTAACACATTGTGCTACACATTTCAAACCTCCGAGGAATTGGAGAGGGAACACCCAGAAACTTGTTTGCTTTCCAGAATATAGAAAACCTGACGATCAGGCAAGACACACCTCCACTTATAATCGAGTCCTCCTGTACTTCAAACATTCCATTCACCTGACAGCTGAGGCACATGGAACACCCATTCTATTTTCGATCTAGTGTGACATGAGATTATACTGGTAACAAACAGTCGTAGCCATGAGAACAGTCATTTCTGATGTATTACGGTATTTCTCAAGTAGTTATGTTCCCATTGAAAAAAACAAAAAAAAAAACTGAGAGCGGAAATTGATTATTCATGATGTCAGCGACTATGTAATGGACTTTGTAACAGGGAAGAGAAGAGGACCGGACCATGTGCTGCTATGGACCGTGAATGATCTATTTGAGGCTCATAAGTTGTAGTTTAACGTAACATAAATGACTGTCTATACTTGGGACTTTATAAGGTTTACCAAAGACTTGTCATCTTCTCAGCAGACGTTGATGGGTCGTTGACCTTGCATAAAAATTTGAAATTTCGTGTGTACTATTTAAGGTATATCCAATGAAAAGACTGCCTTGGTTAGATGGTCCAGTCAGTGCCTAGGCAGGACAGAGAGAACATGATTGGAGGAGCCAAATGAAGATACTCCTGTGATGAAGAAACAGCACAGCCTTTCAGCTATCCTGTTAATATATATTGTACAACTCACTCTTTGGAACCCTAGAGCAAGGATTGCAAAGAATGCTTTCTATCAATGCTGTAATCTAAATTCATGCTTCAATAGTGGCTGAGGCTTAAAGTGACACTGTCACCCTCTTTTTGCATTCTGACTTCTCTACACAGGTGTAAAAGGTAAATTTAGCAGTTTTCATACCTTGATAAAAGTTGATAAAAGATCATTTTTTACTTGAACAAGCACCATGACGTATGATATAAAATAAGGTATGAAAACTGCTAAATTTACCTTTTACACCTGTGTAGAGAAGTCAGAATGCAAAAAGGGGGTGACAGTGTCACTTTAAAGGTGTGCACCTACCTTTCTAAAGAAGCACTCCAGGTTTTTGTTTCTTTGCCCATATAATGCACTATTTATCAATTCTCATTTTTATTGGGCTTTTCAAGTTCAACTCCATATCACCAACATAAATACAGGACTTTTTCTATCACCTATTGCATGTCTGAGAGGCTTTTCAAACAGTGACATTGCTTTGTATGCTTAAGTAATCTTGGAGCTCTATAGTGTTAGAACTGCCAAAACTAAAAATATCTTATCATTTTCTACATTGTTGACTTATAAGTGATGCGGCTATAAGGCTGATGTCACACACAGCTTTTTTTTTTTATGGAAAACTGCCACTGCAGTGTTTGGGCCAAAGCCAGAATTAGATCCAGTGGGAAGCAGAAGTATACGTCCTTCCTTTCTATTGCCCATTCTTTTTAAATCCACTTTGTTTTGGCTCATACAAAACTCTCATTTATTAAAAGAAAATTGACTACTTATTATATGTGCTCCGTGAGGATTTGTACAAGGTAAATATGCAGCAAATCACATCTGACAAAATCTCACCCACAAAATGTGGAAACTGACCTGATGGTCCAAAGAATTAAGTAGCATACTTATCGAATGATCCCCTGCCACTCCCGAGGCAACAATTCCCTGGTCCCCTGCCAGTTTCTGTTTAAAGCTCTTCTGATGTGGATATGACATGACATCGCTAAGGGCAAAGTGTATAGAACCAGCATGGTTTGTAATATTAACCCTTCACATTGGTGATTTTAGCTCTCGCTGCCATTACTGAACCCCTGAAGTTCCCCTTCCACACAACCATTTCTCTCTCAGGGTTTGAGGTGGTTATTGATGCAATAGGTTTGCAAGGTGCAGCACAGCGAGGAAGGGGTTACACTAAGCACTGGACTGCTGTTGATACTGATGACAAGCCTACAGACTAAAGGAAGCGGGAGTTTACCAATGTTACTACTGTATGTACACCGCATTGTCTTCTGGTTGTATTTACAGAAGGGACTGCTGCCCAGTGTGGTCAGAGATACCTTACAGGAACAGTGTAGACTCTGAGGGAGGAGGCTGACAGCTTAGGATGTATGC
The DNA here is from genome assembly GCF_027789765.1 of Dendropsophus ebraccatus. Classification (NCBI taxonomy): domain Eukaryota; kingdom Metazoa; phylum Chordata; class Amphibia; order Anura; family Hylidae; genus Dendropsophus; species Dendropsophus ebraccatus. Next base: position 37,426,685 of record NC_091468.1, read on the forward strand.
ACACAGTTCAGTCCTTCTTCTGCATATAGCACTAGATATGCATTTCCTGTATTTTGTTTTGGTCTCTCCGTTACTAGAGACAGACTAAGCCTAACAGCAGGTCTATGCAAAAGAACACTGCAGAGACACCATCACGTGTCTCAACGTCAGTGAACTAGCCAGACCTTCCTCCGGGAAGAAAAAACCAAGCCAAGTAATATCTCCAATTAAGGAAACCACCTAAGCAAGGTATCCATGCACAGACAGCCGTTTCAGGGGTTTTGCCCCTCATCAGTGTGGAGTAGGTTTCTGGCTAGTGGGAGCAATCCCTAGTAAGTGCATGCAAAATGAAGTTATTTACATTTATGTTAGGAATCACACTGGCTATCAAATGGAGAGAAGTTGTTTGACATCAGTGACAATTTTTGGTAGTAAATAATGATAAATATATAACAGCACATAAAATATGTAAAAGGTTTTTTTTTAATGAATATAAAAAATTTTATAATTTAATTTAAAAAAGCTAACAAACAATACTTTTCTCCATAAATCAGCTAACTACAAAACTATACTAGAAAACACACACAATCCCTGTTATATAAATAATATCCTGTAAAAAAAATTCATGTTATTTTGTGCAATATGCAATATTTGTGGTATGAACGTCAGAAAAATATAATTCAAGCAGTGTAAATCTGAAGCCTAAAAAACCATGGCATTCAGGGGCACCATCTTATTTTAAATTGTTCTGCCATGCCTATCTACATGACAGTGGTACAGTGATACACAGTGGTCCCTCAACATACAATATTAATTGGTTCCAAGGTGACTATTGTATGTTAAAAACATGTTAAGACCAAGACTCTAAGGAAAACTGGTGATTGGTTCTGAAGCCCCAGAGATGTCATCCCAAAATGAGAAAGAGATTTAAGATTTATAGAAAATAAGCAGATAACTATGATGGATAAAACAAGCCCTTACATACAACAACCAGAAAGAGCCACTAGAAGCTGTAAATTACTTTCTATTTAGAGGATTGGAGCGTTTTCAGAGTCCTGTACAGATCACACAGGGTCCTAGAAAAATGAAATGAAGCCATACTCATCTAGTGCCCAAGGAGAAAGTCATCCTGCACAGGTAAAGAGCAGTCCTTAACATGCAGTATCACACTATTCTATAGAGAGGAGATACTAGACAGCCCATGACTGCATGAAGTACAGTAATACTGGGGTTTTACTAGTAAATGGTCGATCATATAGTTATTCACATGTGCTGCAGATCCTAACTGTCTGTAGCAATGTATGTTGAGTCTGGTCTCAAGTAGAGATGATCGAACATTGGAAAATCTTAGGTTCTATAGAACTCGAACCTAGTCAAATCTTCCGCATTTGATTTCCGATGCCTTCCTTGCCCGTGGGGAAGGAGGAGACAGCCCAGGTACCGCCTGAAATTCTGGTATTCAGCCTTTTCCGCTGTTCAATCATCTCTTGTCTCAAGTTACGATGGTCCAAGAAGTGTGTTGAAAATATTGTAACCTGAGGCCATTGTAAATTGAGGGGCCACTGTATTCCTGTGTGTGTTGTAAAGTAATAGAATGTTGCTAAAGCAGGGGAAAAATAGAATAAAAGCCTATACTGACCTTGCCCTAGTCCCTCACAGCTTCAGTTCTTCTCCTTCCGGTTCTCCGATTTATCTTCCTAATTCGGAGATAAGCATTCAGTGCAGGACCTGTCCCTTTGCCTATAACTGGCCACAGGAAATAAACAGGAACTGTGGGAGAGCAGCGGGAGCTTGGTAAGTATAGATTATGATTCTATTTTTTCCCCAGATGAATGTATTTTTTTACAATATGCTGGAATACCCCTATGTTATATTATTGGGCATATGCATAAGGCACAAGCATTTTCCTTTCACTATTAAATGGCTAACATTAGAGGACTTATGTCATTTGTGAGATATCCTAGCATTTTCTGTACAGAGGCAATGAACAGCCTGCCTCCTGTCTCTGGAAGGAATTCTCAGGTAAGGCATATTAAGGTACCAGAATTTAATAGAATTTAATAAGGTACCAGCAATAAGACCTTGTAACCTTATAGGAACACCCCATGACCCATATAAATGTTGCTTTCTGCTCTCGTATTATGAAGGTAGCTTGTACCTTTTAAAATAGAAATGTCTGCATGACTGTGTTTCAGACAGTCATATTTGAAAATGCCCCCAGACGCTTATGTGTTTTCAGGTTACAGGATCCACCATGAGTGAAATTACAATGTGACAAGAGATGTCCTTGCCGCTTCAAGATAATCGTATGTTATCTCTGAAGTATCAAAAGGTTTGTGAAGACTGTCAGGTGACAACAGGAAATTAATAGCCCCTTCTTTCTCACGATTTTGGTTTAGGAAGTCAGCAATAGTTTTCCACCGTGCAGCTTCTGTCTCATCCTCTGCCCATCTAGGTGCCTGAAGGAATGTTGATACTAGAAGAGGGTATGCGGTATCGTGGTATACCTGGACGAATGTATTTTTCATGAATTCTACATCTCTCTAAAAAAAAAAAAAAAAAAAGAGGCAATTATAAAGTAAGGAGCTACCAGCGATATTGATGCTCTCATTTTTCTATAAAGTATATGATGTTGAATGAATATAAGTGCATTAAAATATTTACTAGTTTTCCTTAGATGACACATCAGATACATACTATAAATCCATTACCATACATATCAGTTAGTGTGACCCATCTGTGAAATGCTAAGGATTATTAGTAGGGTCCTTGCAGACATACAGTAAGTCTAACATACAACTACATTCATGACAAACACAGATGATATTTTATTCTACATTAACCTCCTCCCACCACCGGGCAGTAAATTAACGTCGCTGCAGCCTATGCCTGATGCTGCAGCGACATTAATTTACGCCGCAGGATGACACAGGCGCAGGAGCTGCGCCTGTGTCATCCGTGGCGGGTCCTGGCTATCAGTGATAGCCAGAGACCCGCCGCAACTCTCAGCACCATAGATACTGCGGTCAGCAAGAGCCCCAGCATCTATAGGGCTTCTGACAGAGAATTCTCCCTCTACAAAGGGAGAATTCTCTGTCCGCTGTCTATTGGGGCTCTGCGAAGTGATCGCATAGCCCCGATGGTAGCCATGGAAACCAGAAGCCTCAGACGAGAAGGCTGGGCGTGCCCCCATGAGCTCTGCCCCCTCCCCTCTCTCCCCTGCTGCTGTCACAAGATTGTAACAGCGGCAGGGGACAGAGGAGAGGGGGCAGACATAGGGACATCAGCTTACGGGTTCATTATGATACCATAAGCTGATGTCCTAAAACGACCTGGGCATTGATGCATCAATGACACATGGTCGTGAAAGGGGTATGTGGCTGCAGCGTTGCAGTAACCTGATTAGCTAAGCGGGACATTAGGATGCCGGGAAGCAAGCCGGAGTGGACCAGTAATGTATACACTGGGCTGCCGCAGGTTAAGGGGGCCGGCATTTACATTCTCACAGCGGAATGAAAATTCCACTGCAAGTACACTCACCGGCCACTTTATTAGGTACACCATGCTAGTAACGGATTGGACCCCCTTTTGCCTTCAGAACTGCCTCAATTCTTCATGGCATAGATTCAACAAGGTGCTGGAAGCATTCCTCAGAGATTTTGGTCCATATTGACATGATGGCATCACACAGTTGCCGCAGATTTGTCGGCTGCACATCCATGATGCGAATCTCCCGTTCCACCACATCCTAAAGATGCTCTATTGGAATGAGATCTGGTGACTGTGGAGGCCATTTGAGTACAGTGAACTCAGTCTCATGTTCAAGAAACCAGTCTGAGATGATTCTAGCTTTATGACATGGCGCATTATCCTGCTGAAAGTAGCCATCAGATGTTGGGTACATTATGATCATAAAGGGATGGACATGGTCAGCAACAATACTCAGGTAGGCTGTGGCGGTGCAACGATGCTCAATTGGTACCAAGGGGCCCAAAGAGTGGCAAGAAAATATTCCCCACACCATGACACCACCACCAGCCTGAACCGTTGATACAAGGCAGGATGGATCCATGCTTTCATGTTGTTGACGCCAAATTCTGACCCTACCATCCGAATGTCGCAGCAGAAATCGAGACTCATCAGACCAGGCAACGTTTTTCCAATCTTCTACTGTCCAATTTCGATGAGCTTGTGCAAATTGTAGCCTCAGTTTCCTGTTCTTAGCTGAAAGGAGTGGCACCCGGTGTGGTCTTCTGCTGCTGTAGCCCATCTGCCTCAAAGTTCGACGTACTGTGCGTTCAGAGATGCTCTTCTGCCTACCTTGGTTGTAACGGTTGGCTATTTGAGTCACTGTTGCCTTTCTATCAGCTCGAACCAGTCTGCCCATTCTTCTCTGACCTCTGGCATCAACATGGCATTTCCGCCCACAGAACTGCCGCTCACTGGATGTTTTCTTCTTTTTTGGACCATTCTCTATAAACCCTAGAGATGGTTGTGCGTGAAAATCCCAGTAGATCAGCAGTTTCTGAAATACTCAGACCAGCCCTTCTGGCACCAACAACCATGCCACGTTCAAAGGCACTCAAATCACATTTCTTCCCCATACTGATGCTCGGTTTGAACTGCAAGAGATTGTCTTGACCATGTCTACATGCCTAAATGCACTGAGTTGCTGCCATGTGATTGGCTGATTAGAAATTAAGTGGTAACGTGCAGTTGGACAGGTGTACCTAATAAAGTGTCCGGTGAGTGTATGTAATCCTATTCTGAATGACAGTAAGGGATCAGCAGCGGATTTCACTGCGTGTGACGCTACCCTAATAGAATAGAGTTTTCTAAAAGTCACTACTGATGTGTAAAATATTACCTTCTCTGATCTCCTTAAAGAGTTCTCCTTCTCCGCCCATCCACTCTAATAAGAAGGAAATAAGTATGATTAGGAATACTTAAATGTATTTAAGTACTATATAGACAAATGCAGAGGCTCCAGCACCAGTGTCCATAGAAAATTATTAAAACTTCACATTTATTGGGAATCAGTAAAAAAAAAAAAAAAGTGTTCACAATGTAAAACAGAAACTACATGTTTCGAGCTCTGCAGCTCTTCTAGAGCCTCTGAATTTGTCCATGTTTATCCTGAATCTGGATCAATTACCTGTGCATATATGCCATATATATGATATGTAGAATTTTTTTATGTACACGTGTATATATGCAACCAAGTGTAAGGGCCCTTTAAGACATAGACCTTATATATGTTGCAGTAAAATGATAGAATCCAGGGATTTGATCAAATCACTAGGGATTTGATCGCATCCCAGGAAATTATAAAATGAACTCGCCGTTCCATCATTTCCCTAGGGAATTGATCAAATGCCTGACTGGCACACCTCTCCGGCAGGCATATCGCTGTGGGACGGATGGGGTGCAGAGCTGCAAACCTCCCGACAGACATATAGCGGTGGGCGGACGGGACCAGAGGCAAACAGGGAGCAGAGCAACACACCTCCCTGCAGGCATACGGTATTGGGGCGGATGGCGAGCGGAACGGATAGGCTGGGGGGGCAGGAGGCATGTCGCAGGGTGGGCGGACGGGGAACAGAGAGGCACACCTCCGAGCAGGCGTATGGTGGCGGGGCGGACGGGGAGCGGACAGGCTGGGGGATAACAGAGAGGCTGGGGGAAGCAAAGAGGCGATATGGTAAGCAAATTCTATGTTGCAGGCCTCCTGCATCATGGACAAGCGAGTCCTCTAGAACAAGAGCTGCAGTGCCACTCAGCTTTGGCTAAGAGACCCTAAGCAGGGCATCTCCTGAATTACATTAATACTCCACAGAGAATATGGGGAGGGGTTATCTAAAGCAGATAACACATTTTAGCTGACTTACATGTTTTATTTTTTTTCTGACAAACTTTCTAAGTAAGTCCCAATGTTATAAATGGTAACCATATCATGGAGAATGCTTTCAGCTACCTCGAAAAGTAGAGATGAAATGAGCTGCTTCCCAATAATTAACAAACCTATAATAAAGTAATGAAATAAAAATAGCTTCAAATGTAATACCTTACCAATTGTCTTTTTACGATGGCCTATATACTATTTTACAAGCTTGTTACCCTAATTGGGTGTTTATCACTTAATGGAATTACACACTAGGTTTAAAGAGACTAGAAAGAGATTGTTTCTGTTTTTTCATGTTTTAGCTACCTATTTTTCCTTATTTTTAACTTTTTGCCATTTTGTTGGTACAACATAGCAGGTGTTGCTGAAATTAATTGAAGAGAAATGTCACGGACTAAGGGCCCTATTACACAGCCCGATGACTTCCTGTAAGCAAGCGCCGATCTCTTCGATTGGTGCTCGCATACTGAGCCCATATACTGCCCGATAATAGTTAGCGATGTCCGGGCTGTCCCGGTGATAAGCTAAGCAGCCTGTGACTTTACACAGTGTCAGGAGCGAGCCGAAGCTAGTAGGACATCAGGGAGCATGAAGAGGTATGTAGGAGTTGGCCGTTGGCCACACATTACTATTACATGTGGCAATGAGCGCCTGACGACCAATGATTTTAGGTCTGGACTTAAAGAAACGATCAGCTGATGATCGTTTCATCGGTTGATCGTTGTCTCTATTACACAGAGCAAAAATTGGCCGAATTGCTGATTATCGCTCAGTGTAATAGGGCCCTAATACAGTTTACAGAAAGTTATGGAGCACAATGACCAGAAGTGGCAGGGAAGATGCATTCTATGTGAAGAGGGTTGCTATCACAACAGAGCTGTCCTTAAAGGAGTATCCCCATCTTCCTTGCTTACCATTTAAATATATTAGAGTTTGAAATGAAACTTGAACTTTTTTTGTGTGCTATGCTGTGAGAAGGCGGGAGGGGATGAAACAGTCACTAGTAACAAGAGGAAAGGCAATATGGACAAACATATTTGGGCTGGGTTCACACTACGTATATTTCAGTCAGTATTGTGGTCCTCATATTGCAACCTAAACCAGGAGTGGATTAAAAACACAGAAATGCTCTGTTCACACAATGTTGAAATTGAGTGGATGGCTGCCATTTAATGGCAAATATTTGCTGTTATTTTAAAACAACGGATGTTATATTGAAATAATGTCAGTTATTTACTGTTATATGGCGGCCATCCACTCAGTTTCAACATTGTGTGGACAGAGCCTTTCTGTGTTTTTAATCCATTCCTGGTTTTGGTTGCAATATGAGGACCACAATACTGATTGAAGTAGTGTGAACCCAGCCTAAATGTATGTATACAAATGCTAGAAGCCTCACTAATAAAGCTGAGAAATTAGAACTGATAATGGTGGAAGAGAAATACGATATAGTGCGGATAAAGGAGACATGGCTGGATGAGAGCTATGACTGGGCGGTTAATCTCCAGGATTATAGTCTGTTCTAAAATATACATAAAAATAAGAAAGGGGGAGGGGTCTGCCTATATGTTAAATCCTGCCATAAGCCCATTCTGCGAGAGGAAATATGTCATGATAATGTGGAGTCTCTTTGGGTGGAGATAAGGGGAGGGACGAAGAATAATAAAATTCTTATAGGAGTGAGTTATAAATTTCCAAGTATAGTGGAAGAAGCAGAAACTCTCCTTATAAGACAAATAGATGTGGCATTGAAGCAGAGTGAAGTCATTATTATGGGGGACTTTAACTACCCAAATATAAACAGGAAAACAGAGATCTGCAACTCCAGCAAGGGAAGTAGGTTTTTGGAAATAGTAAAAGATAATTACCTTTCCCAACTAGTGCAGGAACCAACAAGAGGGGGGGCACTTTTGGACCTGCTTTTAACCAATAGGCCAGACAGAATATTAAAAGTAGAGGTGGGTGGTCACCTAGATAATAGTGACCACAACATAATAAGTTTTCAAATAAAATGCTTAGTAGGGGGGCTACAAAAACATTAAACTTCAGGAAGGCTAATTTCCAAAAATTAAGAGAGGACCTTGGGGACCAAGACTGGGACAATGCCCTCAGAAATAAAAGTATACAAGAGAAATGGGACATATTTAAGAGCATTCTGGCTAGATCTTGTGAACGACACATATAATATGGGAATAAACTTAGTAGAAATAGGAGAAAACCAATGTGGTTAACTACAGCTGTAAGGGGTGCAATAAATGATAAGAAACAAGCATTCAGACTACTGAAACAAGATGGTAGTGGGGAAGCATTGAGCAACTACAGAAAGATGAATACGTTGTGTAAAAAAACAAAACAAATAAAAGAAGCAAAAATTGCCACAGAAAGTAAAACTAATCCCAAAATGTTCTTCACCTATATAAATAACAAAAGACTTAAAATTGGGTAATCTGGGTGTAATGGTGGAAGGGCCAATCTGCTAAATACATTTTTCTCTACTGTATTGACAAGAGGAGAATCCTATAACAGATGACATGGCTAGGGAAAATGTAAATCCTCCCATAAAACACAACAAGAAGTGGGGTGATGCCTTAAAAACATTAAAATCTATAAATCACCAGGCCCAGAAGGCATCCATCTTAGACCCTTATTCCTAATGCTTATAGATTCTATAATAACAGGAATTGTTACACATGACTGGCGCATAGCTAATGTTGTACCAATATTCAAGAAGGGGTCAAAGAGTGATCCTGGAAACTATAGGCCCATAAGTCTAACATCTATAGTGGGTAAAGTATTTGAGCGGTTTGTAAGAGATGCTATACTGGAGTTTCTTAATGAAAATAATCATATAACGCAGCACTAGCATGAGGGATCGGTCCTGTCAGACTAATCTGATCAGCTTCTATTAGGAGGTTGGTTATAGACTGGACCTGGGGGAGGCTGTGGACGTTGTGTATCTGGACTTCTCAAAGGCATTTGATACTATGCCGCATGAAAGGTTGGTCTATAAAATAAGGATGCTGGGACTAGGGGAAAACATATGCAAATGGGTAAGTAACTGGTTAGTGGTAGAAAACAGTGTGTGGTCATTGATGGAACATACTCAGATTGGGTCACAGTCACTAGTGTGGTACCTCTGGGGCCAGTGTTGGGTCCGCTTCTTTTTAATATTTTTATTAATGACCTTGTAGAGGGGCTACAGAGTAGAATCTTAATTTTGGGCTGTAGAAATAATAAGTACAGTTATGTGCTAAATAATAAAACACTGGGTAAAACTGCTTCTGAAAAGGACCTGGGGGTATTGGTGGACAGTAAACTCAACTTTAGTGATCAGTGCCAGGCAGCAGCTGTTAAGGCTACTAAAATAATGGGATGCATCAAAAAAGGCATAGATGCTAAAGAAGAGAACATAGTTTTGCCTCTTTATAAATCACTGGTCAGACCACACATAGACTACTGTGTACAGTTTTGGGGACCAGTATATAAGCTAAACTGGAGCGAGTGCAGAGGAGGGCGACAAAATTTATTAAAGGAATGGGTGGGTTACAGTTACTAGGTCTTTTTACTCCTAGGTCTCTAACGAAGACAAGGGGGCATCTTCTACGTCTAGAGGAAAGAAGATGCATATTCTTTACTGTAAGAGCAGTGAAACTATGGAACTCTGCCACATGATGTTTTCATGGCTGATTCATTAAATAAGTTCAAGGGAGGCCTGGATGCTTTTCTTGGAAAATACAATATTACAAGTTATGGGCATTAGATTTCTGGTGATACTTTGATCCAAAGATTATTCTAATTGCCATTGGAGTCGGGAAGGAATTTTTTCCCTGTGATGGGGCAATTGTTATCTGCCTCATAGGGGTTTTTGCCTTCCTCTGGATCAACACAGTAGGGTTTCTCTAGGTTGAACCTGATGGACTCTCGTCTTCTTACAACCTAATTAAAGGGAACCTGTCACCCCCTATGCCGGGGCAGAGCCCGGCCGACCTCCCGCTAGAGACCCGTATACTAACGCCGTGAAAAAAAAAAACAAAAAAAAAACACAGTTCTCCCAGATCCTCATGTGCAGTACCTATGTGAAGCCTTTCCCTTTAAAAAGCTGTTATTTGTACAGCCAACCTTTCCTTTCTCCTTATTAATAAGAAGGAAATATTGCCATCATCTGCCATGTTACAGTGGGGATGCAGTCCGGTCACAGTTATCATCTCTACAACCTTGTCACCTCTTCCCCTTTCCGCTACGAGTCCACTCCTATTCCCTACCCAAATCACTACTGTAATGATACGATTATAATAACTGGCAAGTTCTTCTATAGACTCCTAGCTATTTGTCTGTTCCTGCACGTGATATCTGCAAGGAAGAAGAGAAATACTGCACTGATTCAAGCTTCCACCTACTCTGCCTCATAATGAAATGAGTGCACAGTCTGCAAATAGATAAAGAAATATAATTCTTGGTAGGAAACATCTGCTTACTGGATGCAGAAAAAAAATCTGGCCAATTATAAAACAGAAGTATCAGGCAGTTGAAATTCAGTATACTCTATCCTTCTTTCCACACATATAACCTGTTGGGGGAGAGTCAGGAGGCCCCCATACACATTAGCCAATCCAACAGAAATAGATAAGTTCAGTTAACTTTTGTCTATTGTGCATAGGAGCCTTTACAATAAGGTGCTGTCTTCAGGCAGTAAACATTTAAATTTATACAAGACATGTAACATAATTTAAAGGGGTTATCACGGATTAGAGAAAGCATGGCTCCTTTCTTACAAAATCAACACCACCCCTGTCCTCAGCTCAATTCAGCTCAATCCAATGAAACTGAGATGCAGAACAAACACTCAAACAAGAGACAAGAGTGGTGCTGTTACTGGAAGAAAGCAGACATGTTTTTCTTAGCCTGGATAACCCTTTTAAAGTGGAAAATCTGTGCCAGTTCCTTTTAGCCATCATTTACTGTTTACAGTAATCCCGTCACCTTATAACAGGGGCCCATTGGGTGTGACTGCAACCTGTGCACCCCTTACAGCCACACCAGTGACAATACACAAGTTAATTATAATGAATGTCTCTTTATGAATACATTAAGACTCCACAAACAGGTCCTGCAAGAGCTTCTATTTCCATGATGCAATAAAGATGAGTACCTTAGCTGCACACCAGTCTTCCAGGGTGGATTGTATATATTACCAGCTTAATAATCACATCCCCTACTACTCTCTACCTGCATATACTAATATATAGCTGCTGCTCCCCAGGCAAAGGCAGTGAGCAGGGAACGAGGGGGGGGCAGCACTGAGCTGACAGGTCAACGCTTCAGCTGGAACATATGGCCCTGTGATACGGCCTTAAGGAACAAGGAGGTCATGTTTCTTGGTTATCCTTGGAATAAAACTAAATGAAGTGATAAGTTGAGGGGTTTTTTTTTAGAGCCATCATTGTTACTGCCAAGTAAAAAAATCTGTCTGGGTACACAAAAGTATTAGGTTAGTATAAACTACTCCTTCATATAGAACATAATAGCTTCTAGCAGTCTGATAGCACTCCATGAAGTTGATAGAACTGACCCTTAAAGCATCCATGACATCAGTCTGCTCCATAAGCCTGGGAAAAGTGGCCAGCACAGGATTGCAAATCAGATCTGAAAGAGATACCAATAGAAAATGAACGTGATCAGCCAGGAACAATGTGTGAAACAAATCCAGATATCAATAAATCCAGGAAAGGATATGTAACATGAGCAAGGTGAGAAGGACTATATACAAGGTGAGGAGGACTATATGAGTTGGAAACAGTTGTCTACTTTCACAGATTATGACTGCAAATATTTTAATTGTAGGACCGGCCTAAGCAGAGAAATATATGTGTTAAAAAAAAGAGGATTTTTTACTCACCGTAAAATCTCTTTCTCGTAGTCTTCATTGGGGGACACAGATACCATGGGTATAGGCTGCTGCCACTAGGAGGCGCTGACACTAAGAAAGAAACAAAGGAAGTGACTCCTCCTGAGCAGGATATACCCGCCCACAGGCACTGAGGTAAACCAGTTTGTACAAGAGCAGTAGGAGAAGTCAAGAACAGGTAAAGTAGGAATAACACCAAAATGGAGAAAGCTACCCTACCAAGGAAAAACCCAAAAGGAAATGGGTGGGTGCTGTGTCCCCCAATGAAGACTACGAGAAAGAGATTTTACGGTGAGTAAAAAATCCTCTTTTCTCGTGCGTCTTATTGGGGGACACAGATACCATGGGACGTCCAAAAGCAGTCCATGGGGAGGGAAAGATAACCGCTAGACAAGGAGCTTTGTGAGAAGGCACAGAATAGCACCAACACAACCATCAACTAGGAATAGAGCAAGGGATGATGCTGAATGCATCAGAGAAAACCCCTACAGGTCCACGGCAAAGGAAAGCGGGTCTAGTCCCTGGAGCAATGTGCTGCACTGCAGACAGAGAGGGTTGTGGCAATCCTGGAAACCAGCAACATGATGTAACATTGAGTCCAACAGAACTAGTAGGCTAGATGTGGGGAAAAAAGCAGACGCCCAGCCAAGTAGGCGACCACAGGCGGCAGGGACTTACTCTGAGGTACAACAGAAAAAAGGCAAATACAACCATGACGGGAGAGACTGGAAAGTGTTTCATGGCGCATAGAGGCCTAAGGTGTCAAATAAAGGAGAAAAAGACTGAGCGTCTTCTCATAGAAGGTGCCACATGAGATGCAGGAGAAGCTGCGTCCCTGACAATGGAGCTGGGAAGAATGGCCAGGCTGAAAGCTCCATAGGCCTAGAAGTACAGTCTTCACTGAGAAGACAAAGCTCGAGCACAAGAGAAGTATGGCAATCTGGGAGAAGCCATGGCCTGTGACATGCGTGACCCCATCTAAGAAACACATACATGTTAATAAGAATAAAGCTTTCCAAGCGTAAAGCAGTCCAGGGAAAAGAAGGAGCAGGAGAAAGGAAAACCATGATCTGAATCTTGAGTAAGTTGTCCTGAAAGAAGTACAGAAGTACCTGGTACCCAGCAGTGCCCAACAGAAAAGACTAGAAGAGGAAGCCGGTAGGCCGGGAAAAAACATCTCCATGGGCTGTTAAAGCCTTAGAAAGGAGGTCGATCATGCAAAACACTCTACTCCCAGGAGAATAGAGGTACTCGAGAGCATGAAAGGAAAGGCTGATGGGCACAGGAGTTGTCACCGGACAATGGGCACAACAGGTAGCACATAGACTAGAGTCCATATGTAGACTAAATCTAGAAACCAACGCCTCAAACAATGAGCAGAGACGTTGCTTGGTAAGAGCAGAACAGCAAAAAAGGAGAATATACGGCTGTTGCGAAAGTGGGAGAAGACAAGAAAAGAACCTTACGCGGAGTCCGATGGCCACATAGAAGAGATTAGAGGATCAACCAGCTCAACCAGAGCCCTAGACAATTGGAAAGGCGAGCCAGATGCTCTGGTGGACAGAGCAACAGAAAAACAAGGGGACTTTAATGGTGAATGAGAAAAGATGATCGAGAATTGGCAACCTGCCGAACAAATGTAAGCCTGGCCAGAATGCGATAGGGTTGGAGACTATAGAGTCTTAGGTAAGGCCAGACATGGGCCAGTGAACAACCCCGTTTGCAAGGAGAGAAAACCTTTAAGAGAGAAGTTATCCAGGACTCCACATGGGAGACAAGATAAGGGAGGGGGACCGGGAGTCCCGTCTGGAGAGCATGGCCGGTCAACAAGAAGACCAAGGACAAGCAAGTCAAGCAGGAGTGCTCATAGGAGGCCAATGAGGGCGGAAAAACCCACACTCTCCTTTCGGAAGAAGCAATTTCGGAATAACAGTCCTCTGGAGGACTGTAAGATACTTATTATACTAAATATTTTCCATCCTCACAGAGGAGGAAAGGACTGCTTGAAGAATTCCTGACTGAGTGGTAAAAAAAAAAACAACAAAAAAACTAACCAAACCTAGGATAGGGGGGTCATGCACAACAGTGTGCTACTCCAGAGCGTAGGAGTAACTGTGTATGCGGGAGCACTGCAAAACCCTGAACTGAGAACAATGCTTCATAGTCCGTATGGCCAAGCAAGGACACTTGGAGAAGGTAGACCAAGAAGTGACCATCCACCTATGCTTAGGACGGTAGAGAAACAGTACAGGCAATAAACAGGAATCCTTACCCTGTGAGACTGCAGCTGCCTAAGAGAGAGAAGACTAAATACTTGCCATGTTGGCCATAGGCAGATGCAGAAGAAGACATCCTAAAGCAGCACTGTGAGTCATGTAGGCAGTCGATGTCCTACATACACCAGGGGTAGAAGAAACCCTTTACTGTTTCACCTGAGGAACCGAGAGGCCTCACTTCACCCAGATCAAAGAAGAGGCAATGTGGCTGGTGCTGACCAAGGACAGCTTCCTGAAGTAGAGCACCATGAGAAGATAAGACCAAACCTCGCTGAGGACCATCCGCAGTATAGCAGAGGGGGCGGTCTAAGCAATACAATACTACTACGGTTACTAAGCCATACTACTGGGTAACAGCCAGCGAAACAAATGCCAAAACATGGTAGTTATGCCAGATGAAGGACAGGAGAACCATCCTGACAGTACAGGATGAAATAGTGACTGTACCTATATGCTGCCGGCCACTCAGAGGACCAGAGTATGACTGTATGACAGTCCGGGGGCAGGTAAAGCAGGGGGTTCTGCACCTTGTGTAGTGGGACACGTAGCAGGATGCTCGGGCTTTAGAAAGGATACGGCCCGAGAGGAATACAACAAGGTTACGCTGCCTGAGAGCAGGTAATGAGACTTGCTAGTGGAAACATACAGAAGACAACATGGTGTAGTAACAAGTTACCCTATGATGATCCCCTGATGCGACAGGCACAGATCATGGGCGTCCTACGAGGATGAAAGGTAATATAGGGTAACACGAGCAGACTAGCTGCAAGCAGTAAGTAACCAAGGACCAGCATTCAAGAGATACAAATCCCTGGACTGGAAACAGGTTCTGTGCCTGGTAGACATGTAAACAGAAGCCGGTGTGTGCTCTGGGAGCAGGGAAGAGATCAGGACTGTGTCCCAATGTAAACAAGAATTGGCTATGAGAACTGCCCAGCATCACCAGTATAGTAAGTGGACCTGAAGGTGGTGTATTACATTGTGTAACAGAATACCACAATCTGTGCACACCGAACTACAGGTAATGTAGTTGGAGCCATATCATGCAGCAAAAGGCAGAGCTCTGAATAACCTTGTACCACCACCTGGGAGGGGGTAACATGTCCAGTTCTATGTCTGTGACATCATGTAGTAAAGGAATCTATGTCATGAAGATGAGAGGCAGGTCTGAAGCACCGCCCGCTAATGGGTGATGTGAATGACAGGACATGTGTCGTGCTTGTGACATCCTGTAGCAGAGGGGGTAGCTCTGAGTAACACAGGAACAATGATTGGCAATGGGTGATGTGTCTGGTCCCATAACCTGTATGACCAACCATGTAGCAGACGGTTCTCCTGGTTGTGAAACCGTGTAGCAAAGGGTTCTGCTCAGAGCACAGATACACCGCCTTGTTGACAGGTAACGTGTCTGGTTCCGTGTACTTACCGTGACACCGTGTAGCAGAGGGTTCTGCTCAGAGCACAGATACACTGCCTGGAAACAGGTAACGTGTCTGGTCCCGTGTCCTGCTCCTGACACCATGTAGCAGAGGGTTCTGCTCAGAGCACAGATACACCACCTGGATAGTGGGTAACGTGTCTGGTTCCATGTACTTCTCGAGACACCATGTAGCAGAGGGTTCTCAGAGTACAGATACACCACCTGGATAGTGGGTAACGTGTCTGGTTCCATGTACTTCTCGAGACACCATGTAGCAGAGGGTTCTCAGAGTACAGATACACCACCTGGATAGTGGGTAACGTGTCTGGTTCCATGTACTTCTCGTGACACCATGTAGCAGAGAGTTCTGCTCAGAGCACAGTAAACTCCGTCTAGTAGCGAGTAACGTGTCTGGTTCTGTGCCCTACTTGTGACACCATGTGGCAGAAGGATCTCACTGAGGGTACAGAAAACACCGTATGGAGATGAAGATACTATGGGACGTCCTGTCCTGCTCCTGACAGGAATGTGTCTGGGTGTAAGTGGTTGGAGGGGAACCAGAATGTGTATAAGTATTAATGTAATCTTATATACATAAAATCTGACACAGAGGGGTCAACCAGCACCAAAAATGCTTGATCTGCAGACCAAGGGTTGCTGGAACCTTGTATGGAACATTGGCCATATAAAACTTGATGCAAGCCACTCACATATATACAATAGTGTAATAACACACTTCCACCAGTAGGTGTCAGGAGAGATGCATTGTGTCCCAAGCTGCTGGGGATAGGAGAACAGTGTGTGTGGTAACTCTCCAGGAGACTAGACACACATGGCAGGGGGAGGGGGGGAGGAGCAGCATCCCTCAGTGCAGGCTCTGGGAGAGCCACAATCCAAAATAAAAAGGCAGGATGCTGCGGTCCGCGGCACCCG
Organism: Dendropsophus ebraccatus; assembly: GCF_027789765.1. Taxonomy (NCBI): domain Eukaryota; kingdom Metazoa; phylum Chordata; class Amphibia; order Anura; family Hylidae; genus Dendropsophus; species Dendropsophus ebraccatus. The sequence continues at coordinate 37,443,100 of NC_091468.1, forward strand.
AAAAGGGGCGGGGCAACCCGGGAGGGGGTGGGGCATCCCACAGTAAGACTCAGCAACTTAAGAAAAAATGGCGGGATGCTGCGGGCCGCGCGGCTCCCGAAGGGGGCGGGGCCTAGCGGGAGGGGGCGGAGCATCCCACAGTGCAGAATCAGCCACATAAGAAAAATGGCGGGATGCAGCGGCCCACACGGCACCCGAAAGGGGGCGGAGCCTAACGGGAGGGGCGGGGCATCCACAGTGCAGGCTCAGCAACCTAAGAAAAATGGCGGGATGCTGCGGCCGAAAGGGGCGGGGCCTAACGGAGGGGCGGGGCATCCCCCAGAGCAGGTACTCCAGACATAGCCACACTAAGGAAAAACGCGGGAAACCGCGTGAGCCTGCACAGCACTGACAGGAGTGGGAGACCCCTCACTGTACACCCCATGGCACAGTACAAAATAAAATGGTGGAGGGGGCTGGCCTGTTACTGACTGAGGAGAGAGCCACAGAGGTACAGTGACCCTCAGGGAGTGGAGCATGGGGAGATGAGAAATCCCTGTGTGAGGAAAGCATGGCCCAGGGGTTGTCTATAAGAATACAATGGTGGCCTGGGAGGGAGGGCAGGGGGAATATACTCACCATATAGGAGCACATACTCACCATTGTTGTCTTCAGCCGGTGGGTGCCTCACCTTAACGCGCCAAGCTTTGGGGGGCGAGGCGGGAAGGGGCTGTGCGGATACAGAGTCCGCAGAAAGGCGACCAGACTGATCTGGGGCCCTGGTGTCACGTTGCCGGCCGGTGGCGACCGAGGGGTGACAGCCCATTTACATTTATGGTCTGTTCCCTGGTCGCATAGTGGGGGGATCAGGGTGAGTTTTAGATAACCCACCGTGCCCAAGAATCCATAGGACCTAGAAGGAAAAAGAAAATCTAACTAACTAAACATAAAGGAAGAAACTGGTCTGGAGAACCCAGACCTGTGTCTGCCTCCTACTGACACTAAGCTAAACTGGTTTACCTCAGTGCCTGTGGGCGGGTATATCCTGCTCAGGAGGAGTCACTTCCTTTGTTTCTTTCTTAGTGTCAGCGCCTCCTAGTGGCAGCAGCCTATACCCATGGTATCTGTGTCCCCCAATAAGACGCACGAGAAATAGCAAGTAACTAAACTCTGAACACTGATAAGAAATTAGATTATCTGACAATGACAACACCAGTCTTACCAGCCATAAATATCCATGGTTATGTCATACAGTATACACAGGTAATTAACTACATATGGAAGGCTAAACTTGAATGACTGGGAGAGTTATTCCTCGATTTTTCTGTTAGCAGCCAAAATAAGAAAATGTACTCGCATACGATTTTTGCAGGTTTTGATTTTGGCAAAACTCCATAGGTCCATTCTGCCATGCAGGCCCGTTTCTGCCATGAGGCAGACTGAGGCTTCTGCCTCAGGCGGCAGCTCCTGTCATCCTGCAGGGGGCGGCAGAATCTTCTCTGCCACTGTCATTTTAGTGAAGTTTAACTTCACTAAAATGACAGCAGCCCCGGCCCCCTGCTCGGGTGATTAACACAGCGGCACATGCAGTTTATGCCCACTCATACAAGACCCGACGCTTCAGTTCACTGCTCTCTTGCCCTGTACTGTAAGCCGGCACTCACAGGATTGAGACCCCTCCCCCAGCCAGGATCAAACCCCCGGTCTGATCTTTACCTGTCTGCTGTATGGCGCTGTTGTCACTTGGCCTGGGAGAGGGGTCTTAACCCTGCGAGTGCCGGCTTACAGTTCAGGGGAAGAGAGCAGTGGACAGAGGAGTCGCGTTGTGTGAGTAGGGGGAGGGGGGTGCTTTCTCCTCCTGTCACTGTCAGGCCTGTGTCCCAGTGTAGGTGAAGGAGAAGGAGATGAGGTTACCCTGCTGCTGCCACACGGCCTGATAAACTGTGCTGGGAAGTCTGTATGTGTGAGGCAGCTGTAGGGTTAATCTTCACAGGCCGTGCGTCCCTGTGGTGGAGGACCTGTGACCTCTGCATGGCCTGTGTGCCTCCTCCTCTTCACCCTCCCTGGGCAGCAGGATCCTCTGTCTCCCTCCATGTCTACCCCTGGCTTTTGAGTAAGAATACTCACTGTCTGTCTGTATTAATATCTCTATCACCTCTTTTGTTCTCTCTATCTCATCTATCTATCTATCCATTATCTATCCACTATCTATCTATTATCTATCCACTATCTATCTATCTCCTATCTATCCACTATCTATCTATCTATTAATCTATCTGTCTATCTATCATCTATCTATCTACTATGTATCTATTATTCTATCTATCTATTAATCTATCTGTCTATCTATCTATCTCCTATCTATCTATCTATTATCTATCTATTATCTATCCATTATCTATTATCTATCTCCTATCTATCTATCTATCTATCTATCTATCTATCTATCTACCTACCTACCTATCTCGTATCTATCTATCTCATATCTATCTATCTATCTATCTCATATCTATCTATCTCATATATATCTATCTATCTGTCTATCATCGCCCCCAGTGTACATATATATCCACATGTGCTACTATTTACCACCCCCTCCATTAATATACTACAGTGTACATATGCATCTACATGTGCTGCGATATATACCCTATACAACACTATACTGCCATATATTACACTACACTGTTAAATAGTGTGGAGCTGCCATGCTGTGCAGACTAGTTAGTAGTGAAGCGCACAGCTTGTCTGGATCCAGCCCTCAGCCTCTCTGTGCTGGAACTTTTAGTACAACAATTTCAGCTTAAAAATTATGCCTGGTTCTTTTTTTTAATTTAAATTTTATTTTGCCAACTCTTACTTTACAGCAATGTTATTATAAATAAAAATATACATTCTGATCCCTCTAATCTCCCTCCCCCCCCCCTCTTCCAGGCAAGGGTATCTCAATATTTGTAATAATATTCTTCATACTTATTGTATACTTTAACCATTTCCTCCCATGCCTTTACCTCGGGGGCTTCTACTGCCAACCAGTTTTTAACTATAAGCAATCTAGCTACAAATAATCTTTTATGTAGGCATGTTTTTTCCCTTCTGCCTGTACCCTCCAGTTCCAACTCTGCTCCCAAAATAGTCACCCATGGGTTCCAGGGAGTCTCAATCTTTAATTCTGTGTTAACTTTTACCATTATCCCTTGTAATACAACAATTTCAGCTTAAAAATTATGCCTGCTTCTTTATAAAGTAAGAGTCTTATGAGGTTCTGCAGCAGCTGAGGTGTGTTTACTGATAGCTGCGGTATTCATATGGGAATAGTTGACAAACAATTGATTCTAGGATTTTTTTTGGGGGGGGCGCCATTTTAATTTTCGCCTCAGGCAGCACAAAAGCTAGAAACGGCCCTGCTGCCATGTATCAAGAATCCAGGCTCGTTGTAGTCATGGGTATGTGTTTCGATATTTTCTTGGCATACATTAGGCCCCTTGGCATGGATCTGTCAATATGCTATGTTGCTTGTCTAAGGACAACACACTATAGATTGACTGCTGTAGTAGCCCAAACAGCGCTAAATATAATGTGCTTTTTGGATTTTGTGACTTGTTAAAGTGAAGCCAGCTTTAATACACACCGAACACACGAGTCTCTCCTAAATATAACAAGGTGTTTTAAGGGTAAAATGGATTAATATTCAATGTTCTATTCCAGGTGTAAAAATTCATGAGCAAAATGATAATTTAAAGAGTCACTGTCGTATTTTTTTTTTTTTTTTGCAGAAATCAATAGTCCAGGCGATTTTAAGAAACTTTGTAATTGGGTTTATTAGCCAAATCTGCCATTATCTGCATGTAAAAAGCCTTTTCCCAGGTCCCCCCCTCCTTCCTCTTTTTCATCCACTCCAAAAAATCTGAAAATTGTGACTTGTTGCAGGAGACGTCCCCTGTCTGCTCTAGGGAGAGGGGAGGGGGGAGGAGGAAGGAGGGAGTTAGCCGGCAGCAGAAAGCAGATAACAGAGGATTACAGGCACGGAGCTGGGTGACAGCTGTAATCTGAGCTCAGACAGGTCACTGGTGACTGTCACAGGAGATATCCCGTGAGGGATTTGTAGATTAACTCTTTGTTGTCCTGTTTTGGTCTTTTCTTTAGCTCTCTCCATAGGAGAACAATGAAGACAGGGGGGAGAGCTTCAAACTGCTTTTTCATGATAAAAATGCATTTTTCGGATAATAAACCCAATTACAAAGTTTCTTAAAATCGCCTGGACTATTGATTTCTGCAAAAAAAAAAATTCACGACAGTGACACTTTAAGAATATGAAGGAATAAAAGAAAAACTGCACATTTGTACCTGTGCTCTGAATACTTGTTCTTTCTTTGAGAAGCACATCAACGAGAATTCGACGGTAGAACACCAGCAAAGGAACATGGCACATGCTGCCAACCAGCGTCTCTGGAAGAAGACTGCAAGACACACAGACTACTTATTATGTGTGAATAAGGGGTTGGAAAGTTTTTTTGCGAACATGTTCTTTTGCATAAAGTTTATATATATATATATATATATATATATATATATATATATATATATATATATATATATAGTGTGTGTGTGTGTGTGTGTGTAAGTAATGTGGCCTCTGTGACACCTCCTGTTTTACCCAACTTGCACCCAGTCTGTTATGCACTTACTTTAACATTTCTCTTCTTTTCCTATTCAGTGATCTGATTTTAACTAGAAGACGGGGTTGCTTTCTCTGCGTTATCATTTGATGGAAGACGCCACTGGTTGCTGAGGGATAAATCATACATCACATGTTTTTCTAATTTTCCAAAAATTATTTTATTGACTTCAGAGAATACATTGTAGTACACCATTATGTTCACAGGCAGGGGGCGCAGAAACATAATAACAAAAAAAAGTATACTTACCAATCCATGTGCCCTCTCAGCGATGACTTCCAATTACCTCCCCGCCACCAGCCTCCTGCATCATCACATACCCGTTCATGGATTGCCCGCTCAACCAATCAGTCACTAGAAAGGAACACCACTGCAATCACTGATTGGCAGATCGGGCAATCTGTTAGCTGGGCCATGATCTTTCAGCAGCCAGAGCCAGGCACGTGACAAACCCGGATATCGGTCAAAGATGACATTGGGGGGGGGGGTGCTGTCGGAGAGATCCGCAAGCAGCGCTATGGGGGCATGGGAATGGGTAAGTATGCTTTTTTTTATTATGTTCCTGAAACCCCCTGACTTCCTGTCATTTTTAAGTTTGTTGGGACTTCCTCTTTAAAATCTAACTGGAAATTTTTATATTGTTTAAATTCAGTCTACCACCAATTCTGCCTACAAGCTGCCCCACAGTGCTGACTAGAGATGCATGCTCGAGTTCAATTATACAGCATTTCAATACAAGTGGCTGAGAAGAAACTCTAGTGCTGACACCATCAAGAAATCTCAAGCATGCGCAGTGACTCCATTGTCTCTACCATCCTGTCTTGGTACTGTGTGTGTGGCAAAGACAGGAGAGTTACTGCACATGAACGAGATTTTCAGCAGTCTATTTATGACATCAGTGATACGGAGCAGCTGGTTCAAGTCTCCAGACTTAGGGTGGGTTCATACTACGGAATTCTCGTGGATAAGTTCCGCGGAATTCAATCAGCTGTCCACGCACCTTTCCGCCGGCTCCATATACACCATTCTATGGGCCGACGTATTCCGCTATCCGACGAAAGAAGTGACATGTCACTTCTTTCGGCGGATAGCGGAATACGCCGGCCCATAGAATGGTGTCTATGAAGCCGGCGGAAAGGCGCACGGCCGTGCGACCGGACATACTGCGGAAGTCCGCTGACATTATCCGCAAGAATTCCGTAGTATGAACCCACCCTTAAATCAAAAAACCTAGTAATATTGTTTTACCTCGTCTTGAAATAGACGGATCAACTTCTACTCCTCGTTCATATGGGGTTCCACCATTTAACGTCAGTTCATATGTCCTATAGGAAATGAAATAAACTCATACAACAGATAATATTTTAAAAAATAGCACAACTTTGCAATGGAGCGAGAAACTATGCAGTAGAGCACATGCTATAAGGTTGTATGCAATACCACAATTTCAACAAAAAACACAACATGTCAATACACTAAAAATAGCTTTCACACTTTCAAGCTTGAAAACAGCACCAAAACAAACAAAAAAAAAAGTATGAACTTCTGGGATATTTGAAACAAGTACTATCTGTAAAGCACCAAACTTTTTTTTAACTGAAGTTTATGGTAAGTTGAGATTGCTGGGACAGTTTCTGCATGTAGGTGCTTGCCCCATGCCCACTCATCCATAGTCAGCTGTGTGGGCACTTCCTACGTGTCAAGATGGGGACCAAGAAATTATTAGCAACATGGCAGTGCCGGAAAAGCAGTGGTGCAGGAGTGTGCAGGGGAGTATGTTATCATTTTCTTTAAAGCCACTTTGACCCTTTCTAAAAATGTTTTAATACAACCCTATTTAAGGCTATGTTCACACTATGTATATTTGAGGCTGTATATTTGAGGCTGCATAGCAACCAAAACAAGGAGTGGATTGAAAACACAAAAAGGCTCTGTTCACATAATGTTGAAATTGAGTGGATGGCCGTCATTTAATGGCAAATATGTCCTGTTATTTTAAAACAACGGCTGTTGTATTAGAATAATAGACGTTATTTACGGTTGTATGGCGGCCATCCACTCAATTACAACATTGTGTGGACAGAGCCTTTCTGTGTTTTCAATCCACTCCTGGTTTTGGTTGCTATGAGGACCTGACATGAGGACCAAATACAGCCTCAAATATACGTAGTGTGAACCCAGCCTAAAGGTGTACTCTCACCTCATCTAACTTAGCTAGAGCTCATTAAGGGCCCTATTCCACAGGACGATTATCGTTCAAATTATCGTTAAGTCGTTCGAATCTAAGCGATAATCGTTCGGTTGAATAGCAGTTAACGATTAATGACCGAACGAAAAATCGTTGATCGTTTTATTAAGACCTAGACCTATTTTTATCGTTGCTCATTCGCAAATTGTTCGCATTGAATAAGACGTCGTTCGGTCGTTCACAGTAGTGACGAACGCAATAGCGACGACCGCAAGAAAAATCATAAGTATCGATTATCTTTCCATGTAAATGGTTGAACGATTTCACGCCTTTCGCAATAGCGGTCGTTTGGATCGTTTATCGGTAATGATTATGCAAACGATAATCGTCCCGTGGAATAGGGCCCTAAATTATAGTCCTGTGTTTTGAGACTCTTCAATGAGGCTCCACGGGCTCCTCTTTTGCATATTCATGTTTCCCAGGGGGCAATGCACCTAGGACTTCACTGCATTGAGCGCTTTCACTAGCAGCCGTCAGTGTTGTCATTTGGCTGGTCTCCCTTAGTTCAGCCATCTGTTTCTCTTATGGCTCTACTAGGCATTGCTCCCACCTAGCCAGAATCCTGCTCCACACTGATGAGGGGCAACACCCGAAACAGCTGTATGTGGATGGTTACCTAGCTTTGGTTTATCCCTTGTCATTACATTGACTTATAGGGCCACTTAATATGGTGGTTTTGGTAGTTTCCTAACAGGAGCTGCCCCCTGGCTGGGTCCTTCCCGGAGGGATATCTGACTAGTCCTGTGTTTTGAGACTCTTCAATGAGGCTCCACTTTTGCATATTCATGTTTCCCAGGGGGCAATGCACCTAGGACTTCACTGCATTGAGCGCTTTCACTAACAGCCGGCAGTGTTGTCATTTGGCTGGTCTCCCTGAGTTCAGCAATCTGTTTCTCTTATAGCTCAACTAGGCAATGCTCCCACCTAGCCAGAATCCTGCTCCACACTGATGAGGGGCAACACCCTGAAACAGCTGTATGTGGATGGTTACCTAGCTTTGATTTATCCCTTGTCATTACATTGACTTATAGGGCCACTTAATATGGTGGTTTTGGTGGTTTCCTAACAGGAGCTGCCCCTTGGCTGGGTCCTTCCCGGAGGGATATCTGGCTAGCACTGTGTTTTGAGACTCTTCAATGAGGCTCCACGGGCTCCTCTTTTGCATATTCATGTTTCCCAGGGGGCAATGCACCTAGGACTTCACTGCATTGAATGCTTTCACTGGCAGCCGGCAGTGTTGTCATTTGGCTGGTCTCCCTGAGTTCAGCAACCTGTTTCTCTTATGGCCTAAATTAAAGAGGAAGATCCACAAAAATCAAAACCCACTGGGGAAGGGGGGGTAAATCTCCCCCATAGTGTATATAGACTGTGTAATATAAAAGTAAATATGTATACTATATCTATGCAAACATCTGCCAGACCAATGTTTTTACAGCAGAGTGGTGTCAGTAAGCTAAACAATGCGCTGTCAACAATGGGAGGGAAAGAAACTGCATATCAGAAGAAGAATGCATGTTAGCTAAAAGAATGTACTTGCAAAAATATTTATTTTGATGAGCCCTACAAGTATAACTTTATTAGTTGAGATTGGAATATCCCTTTAAGTGTTCTCTTTTATTACCAGGGCTACTTTTAAAACAAATATATTAAATGTGCCACCCTATTGATATAGTGTATGCTGGTTGTACCAATTATATTAGGTTCCACATTGCTGCCTGCTTCCTCTGGTTCATGATATCATCAGAATCATTATGGTTGTCAACTGTCTGTTCATCTGTATAACCTAATAAGCTCTCTGCTGGTAATAGACCTCAGTTATTTATAGAGGACCGTAAGTGACACCTCAAGCATTGGCTTGCGGTACTAAAAACTGGAGGAAATCCCTGATCATGTAGGTGCTTGATAGCATCACACTATGAATGTTACCCTGTTCATGGGAATATTATATAAATCTGTGAAAGGCTTTCATTGTTACATTTTATGGTCAGAGTCCATTAATCCCAGCGTATTACATGTCAGTTTAATGGGCTGTAAAACACTCATAAAATGTAACGCCTACTACAGGCACATTGACTGTGCGCCACTGGTAATAGATGAGTGGCCAGAAATGGAGAGAGTTTCCGAGTTTCCACTTAGCTACTTATTTCTGACCTGTAGATTTTACATGACAATAAAAAAAAAAGTGACTTAAGTTCAGGTTTAGTCATCAATTTACTAAGCGCCACCTTCACATGTCTCCATTGATGGAGTGTTGTTTACAATGACTACATGTAGAGCGAATTCGTTTGATCAGCGATCCGCTCATCAAGCCGCCTGCCTTTCAGCACTGCTCGCTCCCTGCCGCTCCACCCTGGGTGCCAGGGAAAAGCTGGTTCCAATCCTGGGAAACTGGGAAAAGTTTCCCAAGATTGGATCCAGCTTTACCCGGCATCCATACCATGCACACGCACATCCACACCATGTACAATATTCGGGAGCAAAAAAATTTCACACTAGAAGCTAAAAAAAAAGTTAAAGAATTATGTTGGTTTTATTGAAACTTTTCAATGGAATAATCTTTACTGCTTACTAACAGGTCGTACCAGACCTGTGAATGGAAGACTGGCCAGTCTTCACATCCATTGACTGCAGTTTCTTGCTGTGCCGCTAGGGATCCTGGACGGAGTGTATACTATGTGTATACACTCCGGCAGGGATTCCATAGACAGTCACGTAATGTATATTGTCGTATTAATTACAGCCGTTGTTGCAATTGGCAACAACGGCCGTATTTTTACAAAAATATACATTGTGTGAACATGGCTTAAAATGTAAAGTAGAAAAATAATATAGTAGTATAATAATGTAGTAAGCCACATGCCTAATACCCAAGATATGCATTCACTTTATTCTCCGGAGATCTGCAACCTACCTGGAAGGTAATGGAATTCCATTTACATCAAAGAGTTTTAGAAACGTCCAACCACAGCTTAACTCTCCCCTCTCTCCTGTTGACTGCAGAGGAGAAATGGAACAAAAGTGGCTTTCATCATTCTACCCTAAACTTTTCATATATTCACAGTGTTGGGAAAGGACAAAAGGATCTACAACAAATTCAACAGCATGGATCTGGAATTTTCCTGGATTTGCTCAGTTACCCTAACCTGTCAACCCCAAGTCTTCTACTGCAAACAGTAAAACAATGATATGATTATACACCTAAGAGAGATATATTATTCCACAGCTGCCCTACAAGTATGGATGCCTTTTTTAATAGGAGAAGAAGGCTAGGCCATTTGCAGACATCTCTAAGGGGAAAAACTATTGGGTATGGTATAAGACATGTCCATTATAATATAGTTAGGGGCTTATCGGTACGTGCCTACTCAAAATTCTTTACATGGCATGAAGAGATATGTAGTGTAAGGCTGCAATAAAGAGAACTAATGCTTTTGAAACTGACCTTAAAATTGGGGAATCTGTTCAAGCCCTTTTACACTGCTGTATTGCTGGGCAAAAAGTATTTATAGGAAACGGGTCAGCGATCAGCCAACGAAAGGTCTTTTATGTGGCCAATAAAACCATCTTCATTGACTCCATATCACCCTGTATAAACAGGTGCAGACAGCAATGCATTTATTGGGCTGCACAAACCATCTAATGATCAAACATTGGGCCCAGCCGCACAACTGCTCATACCTTGTAGAGTCTCTGCAAACAGGCACTGATCAGTAAGATTGGTAATCATCATTGGCAGCCCATTGGCCTATGTAGGAGGTCTGATAATCGCATTGCTATTGACTAATCTTCAATAGTTGATAACTGAACACTCGGCTGATAGTTACTACTCCTGTTTTTTCCCAAACCAATGCATGCAATATGTGGCTGAAGGTGCATGTGTAAAAAAACTGACACCTTTAGAGAACAGCATTTGGTGATATGCTTTACAGCAAGTCTCATGGAGCATAGGCACAAGAGAGAGTACTTGTCCTATTCAGATGAATAAGAACGGCTTCTGAACATGCTCTGGGACCTTTATGTAGATTATTTCATGGGAGAGGGATCCGAGCTGTGACCACCAGCTATTGGTGCGTACCTGTTATCTATATACTGGTGTCAGCTGTCACTGTACGCCTGTCTGTGCTGATAAGAAGGGCACTGCTAGGAAACATGTACAGAACAGGAAGTCTCAGCTTAGTTTTAAGCCTAGTGGTGAGAATGGAAACTGAAAGATCTCGGGATAATTTTAAAATAAAGATCAGATAGAATAATAGAAAGAGCATAACTAAAAATTCTTTAACATAAAATACATAAAAACTTGATTTAAACAATGGGTCATTTTCTGATGACACATTCCCTTTTAGATATATATGGGTGTGTATGGGTGTATGCCCTATCCAGTGGACAGGATAAAAGCAATCTATACAGAATAAGGGCATACAAATATTTACAGAAACATACAATGAGTAAGTGGCTGAGTATGATAATCTCAAGGAGGGCAATGGAAGTACTTCATAACACAATTATTCATCCTTTACAATGTACTTACATTGCGAATATAGGTAACTCCAACTTCAAAGAGGATTCCTATATCAGGGGACTGACAACCAGACCGCACAAAACAGTCGCCATCCAGGAGACTTGGAAGAATACCTGTGACCTAAACACATAAAGTCACATTATCAAAGATACATTTTAATTCATTACCATATTTTAATGTTTCAATTATGCCTTTTATTCCTCCTCACATTCTAAAACCCATTAGGGTTTTTTTTCATCTACTAATCTGTTTGAGGATTAATATTTTTGTGGGAGTTTTTGTTGGCACCCTTTATTTAATCACATAATGTATTTCAAAACCACAAAAAAAATGTGGGGCGAAGCAAACTTTTTCACAGAGTTTACCAAACCTTATTCTATGGGTAGGTATGATTACAATAATACTTTTTTTGTTTTGTTTTTACTACTGAAAAGTAATCAAACGAAAATCTTAGCATTGCCATGTAGAGATGAGCAAACTTTTAAAAGTTCGGTTCAGCCAGTTTCAACGAACCTTAAAGCAAAGTTTGAGTACGTCAGCTAAATAATTGCAGGGGTTTAGCAAGTTTGCTCATCAATAGCTACCTGTCTGCCATCCCCTGGGGTCCCCTACTGATCACAGCTGCCTCCATCTCCGGACTGAGAGGAGAGTGACAGCCTGCTCAGCCAATCACTGGCTGCGACAGGATGCCTTGAGAAAGTGCCAGACAGGCGTGAAACGTTGGTGGGGAGAGAGAGCATTTATGGGGAGTGCCGCTGAAGACATTCTTCTTTATGCATGGACTGTTATGAACTACTTCACAGCTGCGCACCACCTACACCAAAGAAGGAGGGAGTGTCATCCGTATATACCTATATGCTGGGACCTGACGTGCCAGTGACCCCTTGGATTTGACTGTCCCATCTCAGTCAGTCAGTGATTGGCTAAGCAAGCTGTCACTCTCATCTCGGGAGTGACAGCCTGCGCAGTCAATCACTGGCCACAGTGCTGTCCTTTGTCAGTTAGTGATTGGCTGAGCAGGTTGTAGGCAGTTGCAAATCAGTGAGAAACAGTGGAATCCTGTAGGAAGATACCAGGAGAGTGCGGATGAGCATACCTTTTTTATTTTTTTTTCTATGTGTATTAAATTGAATGTACCATCAGGTACATAGCTTTTTTTTTTTTTTTCCTATATTAGCAGATCGGCGCTGGTGTGGGGATCCCGGTGGCCAGTCTTTTTCTGTGCACCAGCCCAGCTCTATACACTGGGGCAGGCCCACTGCCCCCAGTGGGACGGTACCCCCTCCCCACTGTGACGTGGGTCCATTGATTCTAGGGGAGGGAATATCATCACACTGGGGGGGGGGCAGCAGACGAAACAGTGTATAGAGCCGGCAAAAGACTGGCCACCAGGATCCACGCGCCGGCGCCAATCTGCTAATGTAAAGAGAAAAAAATTGTGAATTGTGAAACTAAATTGTGAGGCCACCATCTTGAACCAGGTTTGCTACGAACTTTTTGCAAGGTTCGTAAAGTTCAGTTCACTCATCTCTATTACCATGCTTTAATCCCTAAAACTTTGACTATAAAGCATTGTGAGAGCATTGAGAGCTCAATTTTTACACCACGATCCACAAATTTTATCAGTACCACTTTGGGGTAAATGTGACTTTTGTATTGCTTTTAATTCCAGTTTTTTCCAATATGTGATGCAACCAAAAATTAATCTCTGACAACTGTAATTTATTTCTTCACTTACTGCGTTCACTGTATTGGATCAATAACATTATATTTTAATAGACAATTAAATGGCAAGCTTTGGGTGGATCTCTGATTCATGTCATTGACAGCGGGTGGTAGTTGTAGATAGCAGCCGACACCTAATGTGTATGTCATGGGATCAGCAACGTAGGAGTCAGGAAGGGGGTTAATCAAAAGTTTCTCTCTTCTTTTTAGCAACCGCCAATTTGTATGGATTTAAGACATTTCAAGTATGTGACTGTGCTTTCTCTCAATTAAGCGGAGAAAAAAAAAATTGCATGACATAATGCACACAAAAAGGTTACCCTTGGAGAAAATGTCCATGTTCTCGAGTTTTTGGGCAGCCACGTAGCCCTCACAGTATGAATGTTGCTTAGGACCTAAAAATATTAAAAAAAGGGTTCATGTAACATAACCATTGTGTATTTATTATCTAGCATTCAACTTCATCATTTTTGGTCAAAAGATGGGAAAAAATAAAGTAAGAAAATATGGAAAACAAAGGTTGCACCACGCTCTGTCACGCCTTATCCCTGTTTCCTCCTCCCTCTTCTATTTGAACAATAATTTTGTCTCAGTGCGCACGCTGTTTGCCCATGCTTCAAAGATGTAAAGGGCTGCGCGCATCCTGAATCCGTGCAGGCACCGTAGCCAGAAAGAGCAGCGCACATGTGGAGAGTCAGGTCTTGGTGACGAGTGTTCCCCTTTTTATTTTACTTATTTCCTTTCTTTGTACAATAAAGAAACAGGAAAGATATTTGAGTAATATAAAGAGGAAGATGCATGACATGTGAGATTTCCCAGGTGGGACAATAGTATGATGTTTGATCTTTATTTCTTCGACCCATTTGAGGAAAGCAGTTAAATAAAGATAGTGGGTGGGATGGGTTGTGGATACAAGAGAGAATATATATTAATTGACTGATTATTAATTGGTATTATTATTAATGTGTAGTGTGTTTTGTATTCTTTTGGATATGCTTAAAGTATCAATGTCGTTTATTTTTTTTTTGCAGAAATCAATAGTCCAAGCGATTTTAAGAAACTTGTAATTGGGTTTATTAGGCAAATATGCCATTATCTGCATTCAAAAAGACTTTCCCCAGCCCAACCCCCCCCCCTCTCCCTCCTCTCTCTCATTCACTGCTTATTATCAGAGAATCTTAACTCTTTTACATCAGTCGGGCCCTGTCTGTTTTTTTATGGAGAGGGGGAAGATTAGTCAGCAGCAGAGAGCAGAGAACAAAGGACTACACAGCAGGAGCTGTGTGAAAGCACATATTCAGAGGTCAGAGAGGTCAGTGCTGACTTCAGAGGAGATATCCTGGTGATGTAGCTGTAAATTAACTCTTTGTTGTCCTGTTTTGGTGCCTTATCTTCCTCCACCCCTCCCCTCTTTATAGAGAACAATGAAGACAGGGGGGGAGAGCTTCAAACTGCAAATTGCATTTTTCAACTAATAAACCCAATTACAAAGTTTCCTAAAATTACATGTACTATTGATTTCTGCAAGAAAAAAAAAATTAAACAACAGTCACACTTTAACCTCTTAAGGACATATGACGTACCCGTACGTCATATGTCCGCATTAGCACTTCAACGCGGGGCCGCGCGGCGACCCCGCTTTGAAGCGACGCGGTCCCGGGTGCCGCGTGTAGCCCGGGACCGCCGCTATTAGCGGGTACGGTCTGATCGCCGTGCCCGCTAATTAGCTAATCGGAGGCAGCTGTCAAAGTTGACAGCTGCCTCCGATTACCGGAGGCAACCGTTCCCTGGTGTCTAGTGGGGGAGATCGCTCCTCCGGGACGTTGTCCCGGAGGAGCGATCTCCGTTACTGATGCCGGCCGGGGACTCGTCCAAGATGGCGCCGTCCCTGGCTCGGCACTCGTTTACTTCCGGCTGCAGCAGCCGAAAGTAAACGAGTGCGTATCTCATTGATCTCTGCAGCATATCTATGCTGCAGAGATGTCAATGAGAGATCAAAGTATATATACTAGAAGTCCCCCAGGGGGGCTTCTAGCATATGTGTAAAAAAAAAAAAAAAAAAGTGTTGTTTATAGTAAAAAGCCCCCTCCCCTAATAAAAGTCTGAATCACCCCCCTTTTCCCAGGTTTTAAATCAAAGTAAACAAATAAATAAATAAATCCCAAAGTGCTAAATTGCGCATTTTTGGTCGCATCAAATCCAGAAAAAATTTAATAAAAAGCGATCAAAAAGTCGTATATGCGCAATCAAGGTACCGATAGAAAGAACACATCATGCCGCAAAAAATGACACCTGACACAGCCCCATAGACCAAAGGATAAAAGCGCTATAAGCCTGGGAATGGAGCGATTTTAAGGAACGTATATTTATTAACAATGGTTTGACTTTTTTATAGGCCATCAGATACAATATAAGTTATACATCGTTTTAATCGTAACGACTTGTGGAACATGCATAACAAGTCAGTTTTACCCCAGGGCGAATGGCGTAAAAACACAGTTCCCCCAAATAAAAGAAATGCGGGTTTTTTTTTCAATTTCACCACACTTTGAATTTTTTTCTGGTTTCGTAGTGTACCAAATGCAAAAATTCAGCCTGTCATTGCAAAGTACAATTAGTGGCGCAAAAAATAAGGGTTCATATGGGTTTCTAGGTGGAAAAATGCAAGTGCTATGGCCTTTTAAACACAAGGAGGAAAAACCGAAAACGCAAAAACGAAAATGGGCCCCGTCCTTAAGGGGTTAAACAATAAATAAATAAAAAGAAACCAATAGAGTTATAATTAATATTATAGCCCCTATAAATTAAAAAGCTCTTTTACCCAAATAATAAAATAAAATCACCAGTATATACAGAGACCGAAAGGATTCTATTCAGCCAATCCTAAGCTACAGGTTTATCTGAAAAACCTAAAAAGTAATAACTAAAAGTTCACAGTACAGAAAAAATCTGCTTATTTTTATAGTAACATGTTATCAGCTATTTAACAAGGCAGAAGTTAAATGCTGGGAGAAAACTTTTCCGGTTTTATCATTTATCAGCTTTCCCTGATATAAGTTTAACCGAAATAAAAACCTTAATAATGCTTTTAACAATGTTTATAGACATTTTCCTTAACTTGGAAAAAATGCATTAAAATAAATAGTCTTCAAGATAAAAATATGAAAAATAGCAACCCAAACACACTAACAAAAAATGCTTACCTTATTGCCATCAAACAGACAGAGTCGTATATGCCTACTAAGAATCTGAATGCTGGCCCCAGGGAGAGGCAGCATCTTACAGCTCCATAATGTCAGAAACACCGAGACTCGAGTTGGCAGGGGTAAAACCTACAATAAGTAAAAGACTAGTTACACATGCAAATTGATACGCCACTGACACAGCAGACCACTGACTGAGAATGTATCACTAAAATTGTTGACCTATGCCCAAGATAAATCAGTCAGGGTCTGACACCTGAGCCGCGAGATTAATGCTTACAAGAGCTTGTACTATAAAACGGGCACTGCCATCTGTTAAAGTGACAGCAAATTGCTAAGATATGCCAATATGCTCTGGGAATCACACCAATCCTGAGAAAAGAGGAGCCACAGCTCTAATTAAGTCTTGCAGTCGCCTTATGGTGTCCAAGCACAGTGTCCATGCTGTCCATGGAACTGTAGAAAACCACCTGAGGGGTACCACTGTGCAAGGAAAGACTGTGGAGGAGCACTGAATCAGCACTGCAGTCCCTTCAATCTCAGGATCATGAGAGTTTCAAAGGTTGGACCCCCACTGATCATAAAGTGACGGTATATCATAGTGATATGTTATCATTCCATCACCATATAGATATCTCATGCTATGCTTTCCTATTGAACGCCAGGATCAGACTACACCTCTATAGAGTCAAAAGGTACTTCACGCAGGTCCATACAATAAAGGTGCAATAGGAATGCACCACAACAAACCAGTATTTTTTAACTCACACTGTTTGGTTTCATTTTACCACTTGTTAGGATATAATACATGAGCTGTGATTAGTGGCTGCGGGAAAAACCAGCTTGTGAGAACTGCCATTGTTATCGTTATGAGTGTGTCAGGGGTGTGTGTTTATAAGTGTGTGAGCAAATTGCTTCCCTTTATGTTAGTTCTTACAAGTAAGCTATTTTACTTGTAGTGTTTAGTGGCTATTAGGCATGTAGTGTCATATAAGGATAAGATACACATTTCATGGTTCAGTATATATCCTGGCCCATAACAGGTTTACCCAGTAAATATGAAGCGGAGCCTCTCACTTTCTAGTTAAAATGTTCTCCCATTTATGTTCCCAGAAAGCACCTTCAATTTACATTTAATGAGCTCATAGAGTTTTATATGCTAATAATCCAGGCATGGTGTCACTGCTGTAAAGATCATGTAATGTGACAGAGAAGCTTTAAAGCTTTAAGGACAGTTTTAGGCTGGGTTCACACTATGTATATTTCAGGCAGTATTTGGTCCTCATGTCAGGTCCTCATAGCAACCAAAACCAGGAGTGGATTGAAAACACAGAAAGGATCTGTTCACACAATGTTGAAATTGAGTGGATGGCCGCCATATAACAGTAAATAACGGCCATCATTTCAATACCACAGCCGTTGTTTTAAAATAACAGCAAATATTTGCCATTAAATGATGGCCATCCACTCAATTACAACATTATGTGAACAGAGCCTTTCTGTGTTTTCAATCCACTCCTGGTTTTGGTTGCTATACAGCCTCACAAATACAGCCTCAAATACACATAGTGTGAACCCAGCCTTAAGGTGTTCATAAAGGGTTAAACACTGAGAGGAGCCACTGACTGAAATGGTCCTGTCCCTGAAGTACTACCTGAAAATTCTTTGGAGAGGGATAGTGGAAACATCACCAAGGCCTGGCTATGTCATAAGACAATGTCATTTAGTCATTTTATTTCTAAATGTCATTTGCATCTAATATATTAATATTTGTCAGAATTTACCCCGCCGCTTCCTGAGTCCCACAAGAGATCCTTAAAGCCTAGCTGTGACGCGGTAAGTTCAGGCTGGAGGTATCTACCGGCTTTGTACTGATCTCCTATAAGAAAAATATATACTTTAGTATAAAATATATACTATACACAAGGTAAACTATTAGTATGATATATATATATATATATATATATATATATATATACACACACACACACACTACATACATGGTAAATTATTTACCATGTATGATTACATGTATGATATACAATTTTAGGGTACAAACACACACACCGGATCCGCAGAGGATTTACAGCAAAATCCTCTGCGGATACATTGCCTGTCATTTTGAATGAGAACACATACTCACAGCGGGATTAATATCCCGCTGCAAGTATGTAAGTGACAGCCCCGTTAACCCCCCGCCAGCCGGAGCATACTGTACCTTCTCCACACTCCGGCTTGCTTTGGGGGCTCCCAGCGGCGGGGCAGCGCACTGATTGGCTGAGCAGGACGTCCAGCCAGGAACCCCCCGAAGCAGACTAGAGTGTGGAGCAGGTGCAGTATGCTCTGGCCGGCGGGGGGTTAATGGGGCTGCCACATACATATTCGCAGCAAGATGTCAATCCTGCTGCAAGTATGTCTTCTGATTCAAAATTACCGTCAAGGGATCCACAGAGGATTTTTTTTAGCTCTTTATCATACTCAGAGCTGTGGATATTGGCAGATGGCTACTAGGGAGATAATACAAATAATACCCATCTCTTAGCTTATAGCTGTTTGCAAAGTTATAAAATCAAGTTTTCCTTCTAAGCTCAAGTGTTATAGGGGCTCTACTGGGCTACAGTGCAGCCTCAGGGAGTCCTGAAAAACGATCTGAAAAGATCATCCCAGCCGGTACTGCAGTACCGGCCGATGCTCTTTGCAGGTGCAGAGTTCTGATGTGGAGCATCAGTGACCGCCCTCATCAGAAGTCTCCACTGCACGCTATGGAGCGAGTGGCCGGAGCCGCTCGCTCCATAGTGAGCACTGACAGGGTTTTCTACAGCCGCTATTCAATAAATAACAGTGGCAGAACACTTACATGTCGGTTGTTTGCGCGCCGCTAGGGATCCCGGCCAGAGCGTATACCATGTGTATACGCTCCGGCCGGGATACCATAGAAGGCAAGGCAACGTATATTTTCATAATATTTGAAACATCGGCCATGGTTTTACAAAAATATATGTTGTGTGAACATAGCCATAGACTGTATCCATGTTTTCTAGGGCTGCATCCAACTTCTGCAGCCACGAGGAGTCAAATGCTGAGCATTCTTCAGAGAATGTTGCCGAACCAGAAAAGTTTGGCATCTCCGCTCAATGCTAGTACCCATCTCTAGTTTTACTGCATTTAAAAGTGAACACTCCCTTACCCTATAACACCTTACCTTGGGGGATGATTCATGTCAGATCCAAAACAGACAAACCCTTTAAAGTGACACTGTCACCCCCTTATTGCATTTTGACTGCTCTCCCCAGGTGTAAAGGGTAAATGTTACAGCTTTCATTACTTATTTTATATCACACCTCATGGTGCTTGTTCTAGTAAAAAGTGGTATCACCTGTGGATTGGCATATGTGGGCGAGGCCTCGCGGCCTATATGCCACATTGCTCCGCCTCTAGCACCACTTAGCCCCGCCCCATCAGTGACTTCATCACAGCATAGACCCCGCCCCCTCAGCAGCTATTGGAAGGGCCAGCCTAAAGCTCTAGGCCCCACCCTAGATTGTACCACACCAATGGCCTCTGAGGGGGCGGCGATGACGTCCGGATGGGGGCGGGGCTATGTGGCGCTAGGGGCGGAGCAATGTGGCACATAGGCCGCAAGGCCCCGCCCACATATACCAATCCACAGGTGATAAAAACCAATTTTTACCAGAACAAGCACCATGAGATGTGATATAAAATAAGTAATGAAAGCTGTAACATTTACCCTTTACACCTGTGGAGAGCAGTCAAAATGCACACAGGGGGTGACAGTGTCACTTTAAGCCTATGCCATAAATGAAATATTAA
Organism: Dendropsophus ebraccatus; assembly: GCF_027789765.1. Classification (NCBI taxonomy): domain Eukaryota; kingdom Metazoa; phylum Chordata; class Amphibia; order Anura; family Hylidae; genus Dendropsophus; species Dendropsophus ebraccatus. The sequence continues at coordinate 37,463,284 of NC_091468.1, forward strand.
TATATATAGTATAAAACAATCTCAAAAGAATTACTACCATTTTCTAAAAGCTGTGAGAGAGTTGATGTTCGAAACCCAGTAGGGATCGTGCCCATTGTGGCCAACGCTTCTGCAGCACCCATCTTCAATGAGAGAAAAATATCCTTGTTAATTATATTCAGGAAAAAATGTAGAAATATTATGGTTGTGTCACTGACAATTTGGGAATACAAACGCAAGTTACTTTAACAATTACATATTGCCCACCTCTTGTGTTTTCTTCGAAGCACTCATCTGAGATATGGTGTCCTCTGCAGGCCTATAACAAGAATACATTCTCCAAAATCACAACTCTAGAATCCAAGTATGTACAGATAAATGTACCAGTCCATATAAAATGCCAGATGAAATATTTACCATTAACTGTCTTAAAGTAGAAAGATAAAGATCACAGATCTGGAATCAGCATTGTTTACCCTATTTACTGATATTTTTAGGGGTGAATGGAGGTGACAGAATTCTTTTAAAGGTATGTACCCCTAGATTAGGTATGTCAAACTCTGACCCAGGGGCCAAATCTGTCCTGCAATGCCATTATTTTTGGCCCGCCAAGGACATCAATTAATTTCCCAGAGCTGGCCCGCCAATATCACAGTGGATTATAATATGGGTGGTCCAGATGGCTGCTCAGACCACCCATATTATAATCTTCTAGGATGCAGGCAGTTTTAAGCCTCTGGCCTGGAAGTGAGTGAGCCGCGCCCCGGGATGCAGGCAGCATTGTGACATGACCGCACACGTCCTGACCAAGGTCCAGCCCAGTCTCCTGGTGGGGGAAGTAATTAACAACTATAGGGGGAACTATTGTTGGAGCTGGCTACTATGTGGGACACTAATGGGAGGGCTGACTAATATACAGAGCACTGTTGAAAGTGTTGATTACTATATGGGGCACTACTGGGACGGCTGACTACTAAATGTGGCACTGTTGGAGGCTGACTACTATATGGGGCACTAATGGAAGGGCTGGCTACTATGTACGACACCCACCACTTTGTCAGCACTGATATTACCTCTTTGGATTGACATTGCGATCTTCTGCCGACTCTTCCACTCCATCTTCAGTTTCCTCTTCACTGGGAACTGGACTTTGAGGAGACCCCTTGTATACCTGTGAAATATAATGAAATGTTAAATTATTTGAACCATTATTTAGGAAATCAAAATGATCTTACTGTATTGTTTAAGAGCTATTTGCTGCAGCATTATTCAACTGTATGTCACAGAGTTATGGAATCAGCAGCTAATATAACAAACATAATATAATATTTGACTAGAAATACTTGACTAGAAATGCCAAAGATCAAAGTTAGTGGTGAAATGAGTATAGCAAGGTAATAAATACAAACTTCATTGTATTTCTGTGTGCCACTCCAAGGTAGAACAGATAGACAGATAAGACATTTAATGTTGGACTCACCTGCAAGTAGGTCTTAGGTACGAGACCCTGAGACCCCTTAGAGTTTTGAGCCATCCACCAACCATCAGGTTTTTTGTCAATAATCTGCAGCACTTCTCCCTTCTATAAAGACATACAAACACTGGTCTAGTGAATTAATTTTACTTTAAATGGACAACATTATAGGGTTTTCCACACTTATATCTTGTTTTTGTTTATTTCTGTATGATTTGTGTGACCAAGAAAATGATTTTTAAAGACTGATTTTTATAGAGGTATTCCCATCTCATAGAATATACCATCACTAGGACATATCATCACTATGTAATTAGTTTATAATTCTTCGGGGGGAAAAAGGTTGCAGCACTTATTTACCCCATTACTGTTATTACCTGTGCAGCGGTGTCCAGACACCTGCTGGGCAAAGAAACTGCAGCTGGCACCATTTACTAGAAAGGATCTGTGTTGATGTTTCTCTGCACAGAGGCTGTCTAGAAACACTGTGCAGAGAAGGACCGTAAAAAAGAGATGTAATGTTAAATTGGAGCCATGTTCCCTCGCTCTCAGGATTTTAGCGGGTCCCAGTGGTCAGACTTCCACCAATCATAAACTGATGGCATATCCTAGCGATGGAGCTATGCCTTTAGCTGCAGCCCAGCATTACTTCTGTGGCACTTTAGCTTCCAAAGAAAAAATCTATTACATAACTCTGCCATCTGCAAAGACAAACACATAATTTGTTTTATCTCCCTATCACTTATCTGCCTCTGTCTGCAGCTCTATACCTGGTACAGACCTGACAGCTTCCCTTTAATGCTATTTCACAAAAGGAGAAATCCTTACTTGAAATGTTAAATCCTCTTTCTGCTGCGCCTGAAAATCTCCAAGAGTTATAAAATGTTTTGCAGTTACATCTAAATCATCAACTTCCTCCTCCTCCTCTTCCTCTTCTTCCTCCCCCTCTTCCTCCTCCTCCTCCTCATCATCTTCCTCTTCTTCACTTTCCTCTTCCTCACCAGTTGCATCTCTATAAGAGAAAAGCAGAAAGCTCTGTGGCTTAGCCAAATACTATAAAAACAAAACTATCATAGTACACGGCACAATACAAATAATAATACAAGACCGTGAATATATATTACTGTTATATTACTATATATAACATTCAGTGCTGCTAAGGGTTTGGATGACAGATAATCAGGAGAATAAATAGAATTGTATGAGTACTATATATAAAGGTAGCTGTGTTGCATGGACAACAGCAAAACATTGGTCAAGCACAGAGATAGAGACGGGAAAACCTCAGAAATTGAGCAAAACCTTCAAATAACAGAAATTAGTATGATAAGTAATATCTTATGAGGAATAACTTTTCAGGATAACTTACTTCACATCTTTTTCTCCATGTGCTAAAGTCTTTGCAAGATTCTGCAGCTGGAGAGACAACTGCACCAATCTCCGGAGTTCATCCTCTTTCCTCTGGTCATAATTCCCAACAGGCCCCGGTTCATCAGTCTAAAAGTAGACAAAGACATTATAAAATTACTTTGTTATTAAAGAGGATATAGGTGTTAGTAATATAATAAACTAAATGTCATTCTGCTGCACCTAAAACTGTAAGGTGTTAGAAGGAGCCATCCATTCAGCAAAGAGGCGGCTATGCAGAAGGTCTCATGGACCAGGAGTGGGAATAACCATTTTATTCATGGGGGTATAACAGCTTTATAGGAGGACAGATGGACCCATGAGCTGTGTAACTAACTGCAAGAGAGGCTTTATATCTATATCTGTGATTCCTGGCACCCCAACTAACTAAGGACCTACAACACTGAGGACACAGACCTCTAATACAGAAGAATATACAAAATATTAGCTCACCTTTTTTAACTTCTGAAGGTCTTCTCTGTTTTTTTCAACCAGATTCTTAAGATGAACACATCTATAAAAAAAAAAAAAAAAAGAGATATTAAATAACCCATCAATATAGGAAAATAAAAGTGGCTTCCCATGATTAAACTGGGTCTGACCAAAGGGACCTCAGGATTTTTCTGTTTCCCCATTTTTGGGAAACAAAAATAGATGAGTGCCAGTGCTTAGTCGTGGACTGATTGCATCCTTGCGGCCATTTAAATACTTTTTATCAGCTGCACATCACCGAAGATGTGTGGCCAACAAGGCCTTTAGGTATGGTCCCTTTGGCAATCCCCATTTCTTGGTACAATTGACTCTTATCAATAAGGTGGGCACAGATTTTTTCCAATGCTGGGATGCCCAGACACCTACTGTAATCGGCAATGAACACATCAAGCGTCACATCATCACAGGGGAAAGAAAGTATAACACAGTTGTCCCTAAAGGCAATTGACCCACAGTCCACAAAACAAGAAACATGAATTATAGTCACACTCACAGATTATCTGAAATGGGTCTGACTAAATCAGACAGAGCAAAAACAAAAAACTTTCATGTGCGTTTGATTAAAAAGGTGAATACAAAACAATTTTTTATCTTGTATTACATAAAGTTACTGGCAGCGTTTGCTAACATTCTAGGATTTAACGGTACTACTAGTAAGGCATTTTTATGGCTATTACATAACGGATAGGGTGTGGGATGTAAACCGTCACTTATGACCCTATACCTTTACTTTACGGAAATTACCTTTGATAGACGTCTTTACCAATGCGGGGCTCCAATACATCCTTTTCTAAGGTTTCCTGAAGTAAACCGTCAAACTAGAACACAAAAGAATAATAGAGATGGTGATGGGTCCAGCTATATTTAAGCCAACACAAACACAGATCACGGTGGATTCTATGGACGATAGGGTTGGAATCTGACCCCTTTCAGCCAATCACTGGCCAAAGTGGGGACCCACCCCAACCTGCAGGTCGCTGGACGGTTACTGAGGGGTTCACATGTCACAGGAACCAAGAAGCAGCAGCTGCAGGGAATCAGGGTCGGTGAGTATTGTTTAATATTGGTTGAGTCAGTCTAAAAGCCCTATTACATGAAGCGAATAAAGGCCGTATATGGTCGATACCAACTGTTACGGCCGATAATCGCTTAGTGTAATAGAAGGCAACGATCTGCCGACATGCACGATGTCTTTTATGTTGAAACAACCATGAGGATAGCAGCAATATGCTGCCATCGCTCCGTGCAATAGGAGTGGCAGCAGCAAAACGCTATTTTCTATGGGCTTCCCGGATGATCTAGCGATCACCCGGGCAGCCCCTCCGACTCTTACCCGCTCGCTGCCGACACATTTAATAGCATCGGCAACAAGCGGGGAACGAGGAGCAAGTGTTGCTTTGTTTGCTCCTCTTAATCGCGCCGTGTAATACAGGCTTAAGTTTTTATAGGGCTGGAATACCCCTTCAAAAGTGTTATATTTAGGCCATGTTCACACAACGTACTATTTTTTAAAAGAACGGACGTTGTTTTTAATTAAAACAGTGGCTGTGCTTTTCAGCCTGGGTAATGCTGCCTGTTCCATCATGCACACGCTGCAACAAGAACGGCCATTATTGGTGCGGCCGTGCAAAAGAATGATCATGCCAATTAACAGGCGCTCATCTATTATTAGTCTTTTATGCACACACAGATGCATTCTGTTCAAAGTAACGGCCATTGTTTTACTGTGTGTGTGTGTGTGTGTGTGTGTGTGTGTGTGTGTGAACATAGCCTTATAATGCAATATGGCATAATCCTATATTGGATAGGTAACTGGCACAGGTTAATCAGTGCCCAAATGGTAAAATCACTGCAGCCTCTTTGTGATCAATGACGGTGCTCATGCTGGGACCCCCACTAATCCTAAGGGTATCATTACAAAAAAGTTAATTTTTTATTGCTTTATTTTTTATTGATTTTTTATTTGTAATAATTTTTCCCTAGGACACCCAATAGCAGACAGAACAACAGAGCAGCTGTACTGCAGTAGCGCTTTCACCTCCGTGGTTGTATCAGGTACTTCAGCTAAAGCTACACAAGTCCAAAAGGATGGGCCATGAATGCCAACTACTGTAATATCAGGAGCTACAGATAATCTAAGAAGATATCATAAACTTTATAACAGCTTTGACCTTTACATATTCATATGACATTTCCGCTTTTATCGGTGCTTCTCAGTTCCTGGGAAAACTGGGTGACAACCAAGTAGTCTGCCAAGACACCTTCTATAGGGTTTTTCCCCATATACCCGGACCCTGAATGTGAATCTACCTATGGATCCTGTGCTGGATGACCACCTTGACAACTTTATGTGAGAGTGGAGCAATTACACATGAAGAAGGTGGATGCAATTTTTGATAACTGAAAGACTTTTACTTACTGGGGTATAAAAAAAACCACTAAAACACTGAACACACAAAATTTTAGGCAGTGTTTTCATACAGATCATCCCAGAATGATGTCATATGAGGGATATGATTAACACGTTGATACCAACATCAGTTGTACTTGCCTACGAAGGTGGAATACCTAAACGGATTTTAGAAGCTGTTGTGTAGGTAACATAAAGGTGTGGTCATGTGTTCTCACAATGCTGACACTCCTAGTATCATATGAATTACAATGACTCATTACCCCTTAACGTCACACCCAAAAATACTTTATCAATGCAAAAGACAATTAGACAGCACAGCCATTGGTTTCTCTCTATTGCATAACCCCCAGAATTCATGAATTTATTTTCTGTATTACAGATATCAAAATGCACATTACATGTTACTGCTGATCAGCCTTGTCGATGCTGATAGTCGATTGATCTGCTAGAAGTTGACAGTGCTAGTAACAGAGAGCCTCCCCCCTGTGTATTGTATGGTCTGATGCTCAGCTAAAATGCATTATACTATACAATAGGGGAGGTTCTCAATCGTTAACACTGTGTGCGCTGCATCCTAGTAGAGTGAGTGATGAGTAGGTGAGGACCAAGGCATGAGCAGCCCTACAGTTCCCAAAACAGATACTGGTGGCAGCAGAGAGCCTCATGTCGGTACTTACTGCTGCCATACAACACTCATGAGTATATTACAAAACAATGGGACATCTTTATTATCTTCATTTTTGCCCCTTTAAGAAATTATATTCTCTTTTTAAATCCATTCTTCACTTTGATTTCCAATAAAAATGAACACACCCTAATTCAGCTACTCCTTGCTCTTTAATACATTATTGCTCAACACAAGTAGCAGGCAATGAGAAATGTGATTGATTACAACATCCAGGTCGCAATAAGACCTATCATTAGCTGGTAACCTGTGCCTGTGGACACTTTTCAGGTTGGGGTTTAAAGAATAGGTGACAACAGGAAAAACAGGTAATAAATAATGGTATATTGTGAACATGACACATTTTACATATGCAGGCATACATGGGAACGTGTGAACAGCCCTCAATGTCCATTACAGCTGTCAGGATGGGCACACTACATACATTGTAACCTGTACCAGGGTGATATTCTGCATCCTCAATTTATATTTAGAGTTGGCAGCCTTGTTTCGAGTCTCTGAATGTGGAGATTAAGATTCCTGAATTCTTTCCTTAGATGCATAACGTATACCAGATGCGATCCTATAGTCATATGCACTGAAACTCTACTCTGTACTTCTAGTCCATGTTGGATATAAGAGGTGAATTTTGCACATAACAAACACTGGGCTTATACTGAACTATTTAGGGTAGGGCTGGGTTCACCTAGTGCAAAGATGCATCACTTGTCATAGTATAGAAGTTTGAGAGACGTACAGGAAAATACAGCAAGATTTGTTTTCCGATCTGCCAGCTTGACCAGTGCGGCATCCCCACTGACAAGCTGAATGCCTTGAAAAATCTCAATGACCACAATGAGATCAGTTCTAGCATCAGTTTTTATCTAGCATTTTACTTGTGCACAGGAGGGAAACTTAACCGGACCAACATATATAAAGAGAACGAGTCCTAGGACACTACACACTTCTGACAATAACTACAATATGGGCACTGACATGTGGCTAGCACATTTCTTTACGAACAGAAGTATTCAACACCCCAAAGCCAAATTTGAAGACCTTCCCTAAAAATTCAAGGTATGCTAGACATCTTGTAAGTGATCCAGAGATTATTCTGATTGCCATATTGGAGTTAGGAAAACATATTTTCCCAGTAATGGGGCAATTGGCATCTGCCTCATGGAGTTTTTTACCTTCCTCTGGATCAACACAGGAGGGTATAGGTTGAACTTGATGGACTCTTGTCTTTTTTTAACCTTTTAACTATATAACTATGTAACATCTTCTAAGAAGGTACCGTAAGAGCTTCAGTCAGTAATCATAGTAAAAGTCAAAGGCCAAACACTGCTTGACCTTACAGTGTAGGTTCCCTTTCGGTGGATCTATAGATGTGGCAAATGTTAAAGCAAATATACCACTAGGTATATCGCTTGGTGTTTTTTGCATGAACAGACCAGTCCTTTTTTTGAACTGCCGCCCGATTCCTGGCGATGACACACTGGAGGCACGCCTGCCGGCCCCCAGTGTCACAAAATCCCCTCCCCTCTGTGACGTGACTCCATTAGAATCAATAAAGCTGCGTCACAATTGACATGTCAATTCTTTCGGCGGAATGTTGAATCCGCCCATGCATAGAATGGTGTCTATGGCATGGGCAGAGAGGTGCGTGGCCGTGAACGGGTACGTGCTACAGAATCGGGTTCCTTAGTGTGAACCCAGCCTAATGTTATAGAAGTGTGTACATCCTATTCAATCCCCTTACTCTAACATGTAATGGGTAATTCCTTCATATAACCTCTAAAGTGGCTGCAAAAGTTCATTCAGTGCGTTATTAAAGAGGTTATCCAGTGCTACAAAAACATGGCCACTTTCTTTCCAAGACAAATCGACTCTTGTCTCCAGTTCAGGTGTGGTTTGCAACTAAGCTCCATTCAATTTAATAGAACTAAGCAGCCAAACCTAGATATAAGGAGAATACTGGAGATAGAAGAAGCATTTCCTCAATGTAAAAAATGATCTCAATTAGGTAAATGCTAATGGCTGCCCAGTCAGCTGATAAAGTATTCTGGGATCATTATAAACATATAATTACCAGCCGGCAACAGAACAGAACCAGGAAGAGACTGCGCTGAATGCTCAAGCTTCCATAGTGTGCGCAGAATACTTTTCACATAGCTAGCATTCCTTATTGTGCGTGGAATGAAACCTACATTGCTATGGTGAACTATGCCATCTCCTTGTCTGCTATTGAACAACGTTAAGTGTGACTACTTCACCATGAAATTTTTAGTAATGAGATAGAAATATTTGCCTGTCACTTTCAAAAACTTTTGGCATGCCATAGAGACACGATACCACTTCTGACTAGTCGGGGTCTGAGAGTTACCTGTAATAGGTACCTGTAATGGCGAAGCTGCACATTTCAGCGCCGGTCTCCTTATTTCTCTCCATGGCGCTGTTTTTCTGTAGTTTGATCTGACAATCATATGTCGATTCATATATGCATAAGTAGCAATGTCTGTCTCCTATGCATAAGTAGAGGGAACAAAGGAGGTGGCAGGCAGGCAGGACAGTGCACTGAAGGTCTGAGGAACGCCCCCAGGGCACCGAACAAAGTAATTTGCATATCCTTTTCAGATCGAACTACAGGAAAATGGCGCATGGAGAGAAATTAGAAGACCGATGCTGAATTGAGCAGCTGCGTCTGTACAGGTTTCCCTGTAACGGGAGTCCATTTTGAGAACAGGTTCACATCTGTTAAGCCAAAGATAACCCAATGCACATGGAGCAATGTCCCTGTGTACTTCTATGACCAGTGATACAACGACAGCAGCGGGATAATCCCTGTAGTCCATCAGAAGACATAACCTGCTGTATGACACCCTGAGGTACTATAGAAAAAGACAGGTAGCCAGAAATGACTCCCTTGCTAGCACAACAGCAATGGAGGATCTGAGTTCACTGCACCTCGGCTCTTACATTGGATTGGCTCCTTTGGAGTGATATATATTATAGAAGTTTATTCAGCATCTGTTATATATGTAATATATAAGTATAGGTGCCCATTAAGAGAAAATTATACCTTCAGTGTTCTGTAGTATGAAATAATCCAGCCTTAGGCCTCATTCACGCACAGGGTCATATTATGGCTCAATAAATCTCCAAACTGTATGGAGCTATAATAAGGAACATACAGTTTTTCCATTGCTTTAAGACGACAATGTCTCCATACTACATCTATAGAGCGGCACATGCACTACTTGTGGTTCTGTGGCAGGGCTGTGGAGTCAGTAAGTCACAGCTTCAACTCCGATGTCTGAATTTTATCAAGGACGCTGGTTGACCTCAGGGAGATCAACCAAAACACCGCAGAGACACCATCACGTGTCTCAACGTCAGTGTATTCTAGAACATTGCCCCCTGGGAAATCGAATATGCAAAAGAACACTGCAGAGACACCATCACATGTCTCGACGTCAGTGAACTAGCCAGACCTTCCCTCCGGGAAGGAACAACCAAGCCAAAGCGTTCTCCAGTCAAGGAAACCACCTCAGCAAGGTATCCATCCACAGACAGCCGTTTGGGGTTTTTGCCCCTCATCAGTGTGGAGTAGGTTTCTGGCTAGTGGGAGCAATGAGTAGTAAGTGCATGCAAAAGGACGCTGGTTGACCTCAGGGAGATCAACCAAAACACCGCAGAGACACCATCACGTGTCTCAACGTCAGTGTATTCTAGAACATTGCCCCCTGGGAAATCGAATATGCAAAAGAACACTGCAGAGACACCATCACATGTCTCGACGTCAGTGAACTAGCCAGACCTTCCCTCCGGGAAGGAACAACCAAGCCAAAGCGTTCTCCAGTCAAGGAAACCACCTCAGCAAGGTATCCATCCACAGACAGCCGTTTCGGGGTTTTTGCCCCTCATCAGTGTGGAGTAGGTTTCTGGCTAGTGGGAGCAATGAGTAGTAAGTGCATGCAAAAGGACGCTGGTTGACCTCAGGGAGATCAACCAAAACACCGCAGAGACACCATCACGTGTCTCAACGTCAGTGTATTCTAGAACATTGCCCCCTGGGAAATCGAATATGCAAAAGAACACTGCAGAGACACCATCACATGTCTCGACGTCAGTGAACTAGCCAGACCTTCCCTCCGGGAAGGAACAACCAAGCCAAAGCGTTCTCCAGTCAAGGAAACCACCTCAGCAAGGTATCCATCCACAGACAGCCGTTTCGGGGTTTTTGCCCCTCATCAGTGTGGAGTAGGTTTCTGGCTAGTGGGAGCAATGAGTAGTAAGTGCATGCAAAAGGACGCTGGTTGACCTCAGGGAGATCAACCAAAACACCGCAGAGACACCATCACGTGTCTCAACGTCAGTGTATTCTAGAACATTGCCCCCTGGGAAATCGAATATGCAAAAGAACACTGCAGAGACACCATCACATGTCTCGACGTCAGTGAACTAGCCAGACCTTCCCTCCGGGAAGGAACAACCAAGCCAAAGCGTTCTCCAGTCAAGGAAACCACCTCAGCAAGGTATCCATCCACAGACAGCCGTTTCGGGGTTTTTGCCCCTCATCAGTGTGGAGTAGGTTTCTGGCTAGTGGGAGCAATGAGTAGTAAGTGCATGCAAAAGGACGCTGGTTGACCTCAGGGAGATCAACCAAAACACCGCAGAGACACCATCACGTGTCTCAACGTCAGTGTATTCTAGAACATTGCCCCCTGGGAAATCGAATATGCAAAAGAACACTGCAGAGACACCATCACATGTCTCGACGTCAGTGAACTAGCCAGACCTTCCCTCCGGGAAGGAACAACCAAGCCAAAGCGTTCTCCAGTCAAGGAAACCACCTCAGCAAGGTATCCATCCACAGACAGCCGTTTCGGGGTTTTTGCCCCTCATCAGTGTGGAGTAGGTTTCTGGCTAGTGGGAGCAATGAGTAGTAAGTGCATGCAAAAGGACGCTGGTTGACCTCAGGGAGATCAACCAAAACACCGCAGAGACACCATCACGTGTCTCAACGTCAGTGTATTCTAGAACATTGCCCCCTGGGAAATCGAATATGCAAAAGAACACTGCAGAGACACCATCACATGTCTCGACGTCAGTGAACTAGCCAGACCTTCCCTCCGGGAAGGAACAACCAAGCCAAAGCGTTCTCCAGTCAAGGAAACCACCTCAGCAAGGTATCCATCCACAGACAGCCGTTTCGGGGTTTTTGCCCCTCATCAGTGTGGAGTAGGTTTCTGGCTAGTGGGAGCAATGAGTAGTAAGTGCATGCAAAAGGACGCTGGTTGACCTCAGGGAGATCAACCAAAACACCGCAGAGACACCATCACGTGTCTCAACGTCAGTGTATTCTAGAACATTGCCCCCTGGGAAATCGAATATGCAAAAGAACACTGCAGAGACACCATCACATGTCTCGACGTCAGTGAACTAGCCAGACCTTCCCTCCGGGAAGGAACAACCAAGCCAAAGCGTTCTCCAGTCAAGGAAACCACCTCAGCAAGGTATCCATCCACAGACAGCCGTTTCGGGGTTTTTGCCCCTCATCAGTGTGGAGTAGGTTTCTGGCTAGTGGGAGCAATGAGTAGTAAGTGCATGCAAAAGGACGCTGGTTGACCTCAGGGAGATCAACCAAAACACCGCAGAGACACCATCACGTGTCTCAACGTCAGTGTATTCTAGAACATTGCCCCCTGGGAAATCGAATATGCAAAAGAACACTGCAGAGACACCATCACATGTCTCGACGTCAGTGAACTAGCCAGACCTTCCCTCCGGGAAGGAACAACCAAGCCAAAGCGTTCTCCAGTCAAGGAAACCACCTCAGCAAGGTATCCATCCACAGACAGCCGTTTCGGGGTTTTTGCCCCTCATCAGTGTGGAGTAGGTTTCTGGCTAGTGGGAGCAATGAGTAGTAAGTGCATGCAAAAGGACGCTGGTTGACCTCAGGGAGATCAACCAAAACACCGCAGAGACACCATCACGTGTCTCAACGTCAGTGTATTCTAGAACATTGCCCCCTGGGAAATCGAATATGCAAAAGAACACTGCAGAGACACCATCACATGTCTCGACGTCAGTGAACTAGCCAGACCTTCCCTCCGGGAAGGAACAACCAAGCCAAAGCGTTCTCCAGTCAAGGAAACCACCTCAGCAAGGTATCCATCCACAGACAGCCGTTTCGGGGTTTTTGCCCCTCATCAGTGTGGAGTAGGTTTCTGGCTAGTGGGAGCAATGAGTAGTAAGTGCATGCAAAAGGACGCTGGTTGACCTCAGGGAGATCAACCAAAACACCGCAGAGACACCATCACGTGTCTCAACGTCAGTGTATTCTAGAACATTGCCCCCTGGGAAATCGAATATGCAAAAGAACACTGCAGAGACACCATCACATGTCTCGACGTCAGTGAACTAGCCAGACCTTCCCTCCGGGAAGGAACAACCAAGCCAAAGCGTTCTCCAGTCAAGGAAACCACCTCAGCAAGGTATCCATCCACTGAATACACTGACGTTGAGACACGTGATGGTGTCTCTGCGGTGTTTTGGTTGATCTCCCTGAGGTCAACCAGCGTCCTTTTGCATGCACTTACTACTCATTGCTCCCACTAGCCAGAAACCTACTCCACACTGATGAGGGGCAAAAACCCCGAAACGGCTGTCTGTGGATGGATACCTTGCTGAGGTGGTTTCCTTGACTGGAGAACGCTTTGGCTTGGTTGTTCCTTCCCGGAGGGAAGGTCTGGCTAGTTCACTGACGTCGAGACATGTGATGGTGTCTCTGCAGTGTTCTTTTGCATATTCGATTTCCCAGGGGGCAATGTTCTAGAATACACTGACGTTGAGACACGTGATGGTGTCTCTGCGGTGTTTTGGTTGATCTCCCTGAGGTCAACCAGCGTCCTTTTGCATGCACTTACTACTCATTGCTCCCACTAGCCAGAAACCTACTCCACACTGATGAGGGGCAAAAACCCCGAAACGGCTGTCTGTGGATGGATACCTTGCTGAGGTGGTTTCCTTGACTGGAGAACGCTTTGGCTTGGTTGTTCCTTCCCGGAGGGAAGGTCTGGCTAGTTCACTGACGTCGAGACATGTGATGGTGTCTCTGCAGTGTTCTTTTGCATATTCGATTTCCCAGGGGGCAATGTTCTAGAATACACTGACGTTGAGACACGTGATGGTGTCTCTGCGGTGTTTTGGTTGATCTCCCTGAGGTCAACCAGCGTCCTTTTGCATGCACTTACTACTCATTGCTCCCACTAGCCAGAAACCTACTCCACACTGATGAGGGGCAAAAACCCCGAAACGGCTGTCTGTGGATGGATACCTTGCTGAGGTGGTTTCCTTGACTGGAGAACGCTTTGGCTTGGTTGTTCCTTCCCGGAGGGAAGGTCTGGCTAGTTCACTGACGTCGAGACATGTGATGGTGTCTCTGCAGTGTTCTTTTGCATATTCGATTTCCCAGGGGGCAATGTTCTAGAATACACTGACGTTGAGACACGTGATGGTGTCTCTGCGGTGTTTTGGTTGATCTCCCTGAGGTCAACCAGCGTCCTTTTGCATGCACTTACTACTCATTGCTCCCACTAGCCAGAAACCTACTCCACACTGATGAGGGGCAAAAACCCCGAAACGGCTGTCTGTGGATGGATACCTTGCTGAGGTGGTTTCCTTGACTGGAGAACGCTTTGGCTTGGTTGTTCCTTCCCGGAGGGAAGGTCTGGCTAGTTCACTGACGTCGAGACATGTGATGGTGTCTCTGCAGTGTTCTTTTGCATATTCGATTTCCCAGGGGGCAATGTTCTAGAATACACTGACGTTGAGACACGTGATGGTGTCTCTGCGGTGTTTTGGTTGATCTCCCTGAGGTCAACCAGCGTCCTTTTGCATGCACTTACTACTCATTGCTCCCACTAGCCAGAAACCTACTCCACACTGATGAGGGGCAAAAACCCCGAAACGGCTGTCTGTGGATGGATACCTTGCTGAGGTGGTTTCCTTGACTGGAGAACGCTTTGGCTTGGTTGTTCCTTCCCGGAGGGAAGGTCTGGCTAGTTCACTGACGTCGAGACATGTGATGGTGTCTCTGCAGTGTTCTTTTGCATATTCGATTTCCCAGGGGGCAATGTTCTAGAATACACTGACGTTGAGACACGTGATGGTGTCTCTGCGGTGTTTTGGTTGATCTCCCTGAGGTCAACCAGCGTCCTTTTGCATGCACTTACTACTCATTGCTCCCACTAGCCAGAAACCTACTCCACACTGATGAGGGGCAAAAACCCCGAAACGGCTGTCTGTGGATGGATACCTTGCTGAGGTGGTTTCCTTGACTGGAGAACGCTTTGGCTTGGTTGTTCCTTCCCGGAGGGAAGGTCTGGCTAGTTCACTGACGTCGAGACATGTGATGGTGTCTCTGCAGTGTTCTTTTGCATATTGAATTTTATCAAGCACCGACTCTGACTCCTTCATAAATGGCAAGACCCCAGGGGAGTTATTTATCACACTGGTGTAAAGTAGATCTGGCTCAGCAGATTCTTCCTAATATCCTACATCATCCTAGGGCAACTTCTGAGTAAATAAGGCAAAGATATAAAGCAGACTCTCCTGTGTGTGCAGAGTGGATGCAGCTAGTCTCCAGGGACGCAGGACTCAAAAACAGGACCGCGACACAGGCATTCCTGTGCCGGCACCGGACTATTCATATAAAAAAAACTTAAAGCGATGTACCTGATGGCACATTCATTTTAATGGGAATCCGTCACCTACAAAATCTCTATGAAACAGGGTTCAAAGAGAGTCTCAGTACCTCAGGCTTTATCAAGAGAAAATATTCTTTTATTTCCGCCTGTTAAGAGTAAAAAAGGTGTGCCCCCCTCGCCAAGATGCAAAGTCTCTCGCTGCTAGAAATTCCATCCTCTCCATCTGTAACAGGCCAGTCTCAGGGAAAAACCATGCAGGCAACATGTAATGCATACCAGCAGCACTCTCTCTCGATTATATATATATATATATATATATATATATATATATATATATATATATATATATACAGTTTTAGAAGACTACTGTATATTCAGAATGTGACTCTACATTACGCATGAGTGAACAGGAGGCAGTGTGTCAGCTCCTCTCATGTTAGGTGCCTCACACATCATGCGATACAACAGCAATGACTGAGTAACAGAATATGCCAGGTTCCTTATCTGGGAAATCTGTAATATTTAACGCTCCCATGTGAGGACACATATACGCCAGCCACGCAGATTCCTGAATAAATTTCAGAGGTCTGCTCTGCATAGTCACCATCTTACAATTTTACATCATAGGCCATTTCTACAGTAACCTTAAAGACACAAGCAACAACAACAAAAAAATACAATATTAGAGAACTGTGGCGACTACCATTACTTATGTTTTGATGCTAGAGGAATCCTCTCTGCTAAGAGACAAACATAGAGCAGGAAAGTTAGCCTCCAGTTTGGTGGATCCATAAGTAGGACATGTATGTAGCATTCTATATAGTTTTACTGACAAAGCAAATATAGAAAATCCAAAATTCCCCACAGTAGTTATGAATCACTAAGGCCAGGTTTACACTCATCCGTCAGCAGTTCCCTTCGGTGCAGTAGAAAAGTGCAGGAGGGAAACGCATTTTTGAACATGATTTCAATGAGACAGTTTAAAGCATCCGGTTTGTTAATAGTGCCACCGAATTGCTGGAAACGCTGTACGTCAGAACGCTGCTTGCTGTATTCGGCCGTACATCCTTGATGTTTATTGTAGAAAAAGGATAGGACAACGGATGACAACTGATGCATTTATGCCATCAGTTGTGGTATCAGTTGTCAAGAAACAAGGACGCTGGACCGTCTGATATAGGTAAACCCAGCCTACCACTGCATTACAGCAGATCTGTCAGCCATATATGCTGCCCTATGTAAGGTGACATATTGCAACCATTGGATAATGGGAAGGCTTGAGGAATACAGCAAATTATGCTACGTTCATAATGGGAATGCTGTTTTTGGGCATTGATTTATAAGCTGGGGTGTATAGGTGCATACTATGAAAGCAGTAGGTCAGAATGGCAGGTCCATACCCCCTACTTCACAGGTGGCAAATTGCGGCCCTCCAGGTGTAGGCAAAACTACAATTCCCATCATGCCCAGAAAGCTAAAGCTTTGGATGTCCAGACATGGTGGGAATTGTAGTTTTGCAACAGCCAGAGGGCCACAAGTTTGACATCGCTGCCCTACATGAATGAAAAAGTCGACTTTAAACCACTGCTGTAGCATACTTTGGAGACGTACTCCAAAGTATCAACAAAAGGAAGTTTGTTTATTAGGACAAAAAAAAATGGGCAATGAGTTTCGGTACCATGCAGGCACCTTTATCATGGGCTTGATAAAGGTGCCTGCCCGGTACAGAAACCAGTAGCCCAATTTTTTTTAGTCCTAATAAACAAACCTCTACTTTGTTGATACTTTGGAGTACGTCTTCAGTCCTGCGCCGACGCTACAACAGTGGTTTGAAGTCGACTTTCTCACTGCATCTCTAGTGAAGGTATCTTGATGGAAACCATCAGCCGTAAACCAGGAGCCTGGCTGCGGACACACCTTTCTCCATTCGTTCAAGTGCTCACTAGTCTTGTGCCTATGGTTAGCACAACATGCTCAGGTGAGTTTGAATACTGTCATCCACCCATCCCGTGGTGTTTTTTTTTTAATACTACACTATATTAGTGATGTTTTTTATGCAGCCGAGAGGTACTAGTATCAGCCATAGGTGTGAGGTGCAGCACTCTTTTTCTTCCCTGAACTACATTAGCGCCCCTCGTATGTATATCTGTTTCTATCCGTCTCTGCCCTACACAAATGAAGCAGTGCAAAAGATCTACCTCCACTCAATTCATTCTCTATGGGATTTTCAACAATAGATGAGAACAGCACTCAGTTAACTTGAGAAGTTCTGTACAGTAAATGAAGCAAAGGTGAAGCACAAGTGCTTCCTTCAATAGGAAGACAAGGAACCTTTCCCCTTGTGAGTGGTGGGGGTCTCAGCGGTCAGACCTCCACCACTCAACTAGTTAGCACATATTCTGTGGATAGGTGCTAGCTTTTATTCTTGGAATAACCCCTTTAAGAATTCACTACACGTTTATATTTATAGTGTATGCAATTCCCTAAAGTGTCTCACAAAGCGCCTATAGACCCGAGGTATCCTTTAAGTGAATCACAATGACTTTTAGTTTCTATGTCTTAAATAATGAGAAAGATAAACATTTCAGAGTATCCTCCGAGAGAACAAAGCATCCTGCACATGCAAACCTTTATTACTCATACGTAACAAAGAATGCCAGATCATGAATCAGTGCTTCAGTATAATGAAATACAAGGGAGCATTAATGACCTGTGTCATCCAGAATCTACATACATGGTGTGTCTTAAAGGAAAGGTCTGGCGGGGAAAAAATAATAATTTCGGGCATGGGTGGGCAGAACATAATAAAGAACATATATTTACCTGTCCCTGTGCATCGCTGCATCCCGCTCCCGGACCCCACCGACAGTCTCCATATCTCCCCTCCTACTATGTCCTCTCCTCAGCCACATTTTCATGATGTTTTATCAAAGTCATGACGTACCCCAATTCTGGGGGAAAATTACATCTGGCGGGGTACAGGAGCCTGGTGATGCGGCGCAAGGCGAGCACAAGGTCCAGTAATCATACTTTCTTTATAATGTTTCTCACACCCCCTGTCCGAAATTATTCCCCCCTTAAAGGGGTTTTCTAATTTAACCTTAGTTGTCCCCTATTCACAGCATAGGGAACAAGCATGGGATTCCGGGGGGCCTGACCTCCATGCAGCACCTTCCACTCAGCTCTTTCCAGCGGCTTTGTCTATTGAGCTGCGGGTGACACGCCAACCCACAGCTCCATTTAAAACAAAGGAGCCAAGGTGCCAATCTGGAGATTTCCGGTGGCACTTAGGTCGGACCCTCTGGAATCTCATACTTGTCTCCAATCCTGTGTTCAGGCTATGCTCACACACAGTACTTTTTATGAAATGGCCATTCTTTTTATAATGCAATGATTTGCATTGAAGTCAATGCAAACAATCAAACAAACAATCAAAATGATGATCATGTCAATTATTTCTGACCATTGTCCATAGACTTCAATGCAATTTTTCTTTTAAAACAATGTCTGTTGTTTCGAGTGCCAAATAATGACTACTGTTCATACGTAGTGGGAACAGGGCCTAAATCTACACTGATTTATGTGTTCTACAATGGGTAAAGTACATTTTTAGGTGCATTTGAAAATGGCATCTACCTGACGCTTTAGGTCATCTGTAACATTTATGATGTTCTGTAAAGGTCCTCTTGACTTCTTCATAGACATTGTCTTCTTTTGAAATTTACTTAGGAAAAGAGAAAGAAAGATGTAGATGATTACACTGAGATCAACCTTCATACATACATACCAGGCTATGATTGTTAAAAGGGATATGTCAAGATTTAAACTTATTTGAAGGCTCTACACCTATCCATAGGATTGGTGATTGGGGGGGTCTAACTAGTGGGTGAGCCACAAAAGCAAATGTCACTTGTCCATTTGTATGAATGAAGTAGCTGCTGAGCATGTGTGTTGTTATGGGAATGCTGAAGATTGTTAAACACTGTACTCTGCCATCACCGTCAGTGCCATAAAGAGTGAATGAAGCAGCACCAATCTGACACTTATCATCAATCCTGTAAATGGGTGGTAAATTTTAATTTTCTGACATGACATAGTAACAAAGGTTGTGAGCAAAGCCTTACCTG
This sequence comes from Dendropsophus ebraccatus, assembly GCF_027789765.1. Taxonomy (NCBI): domain Eukaryota; kingdom Metazoa; phylum Chordata; class Amphibia; order Anura; family Hylidae; genus Dendropsophus; species Dendropsophus ebraccatus. The sequence goes on from NC_091468.1 coordinate 37,482,554, forward strand.
CACAAGTGTCTCCAGCTTAGAAACAATCACAAACCCTCTGGGAAAGAAGAAAAAAAAAAACACATACTGGTGGCAAATACATAACTTTCAACCTTACTCAGTCAAAGCAGGACACTAAGGCCATGTTCCTAAAAAGAAAATATTCTGCCCAGCAAACTGATTTACTGTGGATTTGTGCCATACTCCTACTGTCCCTGCCATTCCAGGGATCTTAGGGGGTTACTATTTGGCTTGTCAGCCATAACTGTGCATGCCCCCATTGAGACCTATTGAGACTAGGAGGCCCCAGTACAACCCAAGGATAAGATCCAAAGCATAACCACAAATTCTTGAAGAATTTTTGGATTGTGGTTTCTCAAAATTTCATCCACTTTTATAGAACCATAGTTTTCTATAGATTTTCAGTAAAGTAAACATACAACAAATCTGCTATGTGAACACCGCCACTTGGTTACACTCTTGTAATCATTTATACATACCACAAAATCTTCTGGATATAGTCAGTAAAGAAGTGTCCCTAACCTGTGATCCCCCAGCTGCTGCAAAACTACAACTCCCAGCATTCCCAGGTAAGCAACAGGTAGTGGGAATGCTCCACTAGAAGAGGACATAAAAGCTGGGATCTAGCATACAGTCATATAGTAAATGAGATATTTCTAGCACAGGTATCAGTGCAAAATGAGGGATATTTAATGGTGAGTGGCTTTTCTAGGCCAGGCCAACCTCGCATACTATCCCCCACTAGTCACTGACCTATGACCACTGCAGCATATCAATGATATACCATGATTCATGTCCATAGAGGCTGGCGGGTACCATGAAGCCCTCTGCGCCAGAGCATAGGTGGGTGATAGGGTGACTATGTGTAAATTAGCCACAGTATTGGCGACATCTATCTGACTGCCGGGGGTCCCGCAGATTAAAGGAACAGAGGCCAGTGTCCCATCTGACTGGACATGTACAATGCCGCTCAATCTCACTATATGGACCTGATGAACATAGTGAAGTACAGCTCTTGTCAGTCCAGTGTAGGTGAATGGTGCAGCAGTAACATGGTCGATCATTGCTCCATTCAAACAGGGAGACATGGGGCCCCTGTGCATATTACTGGAGGGGCCCCCAGTGATTAGACAGACATGACCTCCAGTATCCTGGGGATAGGGGGCAGAAGAAAGTCAGGTATCCATTACTAACCTGGTTACAGATATAATGTACAGCAGAAAGAACAATAATGATAGAGGTAATAAAGTAATAACAGATTCAGTCACTGCACACACATACTCATACTGAGACTTAGCAGCGGGCTAACTATGAAAGCTATTGGCTATAAGGACAGTACAATAACACAGCGAGATAGGAATACCCAGTGTCCTGCGGGTGTACAGCCTCTGCCAGTCCTTACAGCCCGGAGCGGAGCTGCTGACGTCATCAGTAATCGCCGCCGCGGCTCGAAGCTTGTGTTACCATAGTAACGGCCGCGGCCATAGAGACCGCCGCAAAGGTGTGACTGCTGTTCTGTGTACAGACACAAGATGGCGATAAAGTTGCGTGCTGGAATTGCAATGTCGAGTAAATGCGTAGATGATATGTGCGCGGATGAGCTATGTAGATAATATATTTATTAGATAGGTAAATGATAGATACAGTAGCTAGATAGTAAATAGGTAGGTAGATAGATATTAGATACCAGATAGATAGATAGATAGATAGATAGATAGATAGATAGATAGATAGATAGATAGGAGATAGATAGATACCAGATAGAGATAGATAGATAGATAGATAGATAGATAGATAGATAGATAGATAGATATTAGATACCAGATAGCTAGATAGATTATTATATCTAATTTCCAAAGTGTTTATTATACTTGGTCCCTACTATTCGGTCTTTGACTTAAAGGGGTATTCCCAGCTCAGCAAGAGGGCATTCTGCACCCTCAAGCCTATTTGCTGCTGCAGGAGGTGGTTAAAAAGTCAGTTACAGCTGAGCCATCATTTTTATGCAAGTTGCTAGATCCCATTGATTTTAATGGGATTTATGTAAACTGTGAAGCACTGAAAACTACATTGTTTAAGTAACTCTTGGAATTTTCCCCGTTGATGGAGCCATACAAGGGTGAAAACGTCTTTAATTTTACCATAAAATGTACAGCCACCATTCCCCTTATGATCTTTCGCCAGGCCCGTAATGTGCCACTGTGCCCTAATGATCTGTGCTTCTGTGCTACCATGCCCTAATGACCCGTGCCCCATCTGAGCCACAATGCCCCTAATTATCTGTGTGCTCTTAATGAATTGTGCTACTGTGCCCCCTATCACTATAGCAAGAATTATTACTCACCGATAATTCACTTTTCATAAGCTCCTCATGACAGCACCACAATGGAGGACGTCACCCTTGACCCTATCAGGAACAGGAAATCACAGAGGTTAAAAGGGCACTTCCCACATTCCCCCTCAGTGTTATTATAACGAAACCATACAGGATCATACACTAATAAGGGCGGGAAATCTAAGGGTGCTGTCATGAGGAGCTTATGAAAAGTGAATTATCGGTGAGTAATAATTCTTGCTTTTCACTGCGTCCTCATGACAGCACCACAATGGAGACATACCAACTTAGACTTTCAGGGAGGGACAACCGCCTGGAGCACTTTTCTCCCAAAAGCCAGGTCCTGAGAAGTGCCTATATGCATACGGTAGTGCTTGAAAAACGTGTGGGGTGAAGACCACGTGGCTGCCTTACAAATTTGTTCGAGGGAGGCTGATCTAGCTGCCCATGAAGCTGCTGTGGCTCTAGTAGAGTGCGCTTTCAGACCTGTAGGGGGATCTTTCCCCATTGTAGTGTAGGCTTCACAGATGGCTGTTTTGATCCATCTTGCAATGGAACTCTTTGTTGCTTTTTTGCCCTTGTTGGGGCCTTGGAATTGAAGCAGTAGGTTTTCATCTTTCCTATGCTCTTTGGTAGTTTCCAGATACTGGATAATAGATCTTCTTACGTCTAAATTTTGAAAAAGTTTTTCTCCTTCATTCTTTGGGTCACTACAGAAGGATGGGACTACTATATCTTGAGATCTATGGAAGTCTGTGACGACCAGCGTCGGACTGGGCCACCGGGGAGCCGGGGGATCCCCCGGTGGGCCCCACCCCCTCCTCCCTCTTGCAGGGCCCTTCCCCTAAGCCAGAGAGGGGCCTCCCGTTTGGCAGCTGCCTAGTGTCGGGAGCTCAAGGGGCCCCCTGCTGGCTCCCACACTGCTGGGGTGAGTTCAGCACGGCATCAGGGCCTGTTCTTTCTATAATCATTGGCCCTCCCCTCCCCCTGCTCACCTGACTCCCTTACATCAGCTCTGGGCCTCAGCGCTGACCTCTTCCTGCCTGTCAGGAGAGCGGCAGCAGCAGCAGCAGGGCCTCCTCCATCCCCCTCCCCTCTGCAATCATGTGACTCTCCTGTTGCTGTGTGCAGTCGGTGCACAGGAGATGGGGAGAGGCTGCAGGCTGCCCGGCCTGGCTGGAAGAAGAGGAAGAGAAGATGGAGACAAGAAGACTGAAGCTTCCTGCCCTGCTGAACATGTGAGTGTGTGTGTATATACTTGTCTATCTGTCATCAGTGTGTGTCTGTACATGTGTCATGTGTTTATGCATGTGAGTAATATATATGTGTGTTTTCTATCATGTATATAGTGTATATATTATGTAATGTAGTTCTATAGATGGTGTGTATGTGTAATCTGCATGCTTTTGTATCTGTGTATCTATGTTGGTGAGTCTGTGTGTGTTAGTATGATTAGATGTATATATGTAAGGTGTGTTGTGTCTGCATGTTTGTGTATGTCTGCAGTATGTCTATTTGTGTATATATGTATACTGGATGTATGGCTGCAGTATGTCTATTTGTGTATATATGTATACTGGATGTATGGCTGCAGTATGTCTGTGTATATATGTATACAGTATGTATGTCTGCAGTATGTCTATTTGTGTATATATGTATACAGTGTGTATGGCTGCAGTATGTCTATTTGTGTATATATGTATACAGTGTGTATGGCTGCAGTATGTCTATTTGTGTATATATGTATACAGTGTGTATGGCTGCAGTATGTCTATTTGTGTATATATGTATATAGTGTGTATGGCTGCAGTATGTCTATTTGTGTATATATGTATACAGTGTGTATGGCTGCAGTATGTCTATTTGTGTATATATGTATACAGTGTGTATGGCTGCAGTATGTCTATTTGTGTATATATGTATACAGTGTGTATGGCTGCAGTATGTCTATTTGATTATATATGCATACCGTGTGTATGTCTGCAGTATGTCTATTTGTGTATATATGTATACAGGATGTATGTCTGCTTGTGTATATATGTATAGAGTATGTATGTCTGCAGTATGTCTATTTGTGTATATATGTATACCGTGTGTATGTCTGCAGTATGTCTATTTGTGTATATATGTATACAGTGTGTATGTCTGCAGTATGTCTATTTGTGTATATATGTATACAGGATGTATGTCTGCTTGTGTATATATGTATACAGTATGTATGTCTGCAGTATGTCTATTTGTGTATATATGTATACAGTGTGTATGGCTGCAGTATGTCTATTTGTGTATATATGTATACAGTATGTATGTCTGCAGTATGTCTATTTGAGTAGATATGTATACAGTGTGTATGTCTGCAGTATGTCTATTTGTGTATATATGTATACTGTATGTATGTCTGCAGTATGTCTATTTGTGTATATATGTATACAGTGTGTATGTCTGCAGTATGTCTATTTGTGTATATATGTATACAGTATGTATGTCTGCAGTATGTCCATTTGTGTATATATGTATACAGTATGTATGTCTGCAGTATGTCTATTTGTGTATATATGTATACAGTGTGTATGTCTATTTGTGTATATATGTATACAGTGTGTATGGCTGCAGTATGTCTATTTGTGTATATATGTATACAGTATGTATGTCTGCAGTATGTCTATTTGTGTATATATGTATACTGTATGTATGTGATGAGAAGTTCACACTTTGGAGGTCCAGTTGTGCCGGAGATCCGTGAGGCTTGGGCTCTGATCAGCTGAGGATTCTCACATCACAGATGATAGGTGTTGTAGTAGATATAACAGTAAGACTTTAATCAATGGATGACGGGTTTCATCAGATGAGATCATCAGATCTATTGAGGATTCCCTTAGAAATGCCTCATCCATTGATTTAAATCTTACTCCTACGTCTAATACAACTCCTATCATCTGTGATGTGAGAATCCTGACTCAGCTGATCAGCGCCCAAGCCTCACGGATCTCCTGCACAACTGGGACCTCCAGAGTGTGAACTTCTTCTCAACTATTGTACCGACTCAAGAATAAAGATATAAGCAGCAGACACAGACACAAGTGGGATAATGCCCCCCTCACCAAACTGCACCCCCTCTGGAGCAGCAGTATCAGTGATAGGTAGGATTATGCACCCCTCATCTGACTGCACCCCCTCCGGAGCAGTAGTATCAGTGATAGGTAGGATAATACCCTCACCAGACTGCACCCCCTCCGGAGCAGTAGTATCAGTGATAGGTAGGATAATACCCTCACCAGATTGCACCCCCTCCGGAGCAGCAGTATCAGTGATAGGTAGGATTATGCCCCCTAACCAGACTGCACCCCCTCCGGAGCAGTAGTATCAGTGATAGGTAGGATTATGCACCCCTTACCAGACTGTACCCCCTCCGGAGCAGTAGTATCAGTGATAGGTAGGATTATGCACCCCTCACCAGACTGCACCCCCTCCGGAGCAGTAGTATCAGTGATAGGTAGGATTATGCCCCCCCTCACCAGACTGCACCCCCTCCGGAGCAGTAGTATCAGTGATAGGTAGGATAATACCCCCTCACCAGACTGCACCCCCTCCGGAGCAGTAGTATCAGTGATAGGTAGGATAATACCCCCTCACCAGACTGCACCCCCTCCGGAGCAGTAGTATCAGTGATAGGTAGGATTATGCCCCCTAACCAGACTGCACCCCCTCCGGAGCAGTAGTATCAGTGATAGGTAGGATTATGCACCCCTCACCAGACTGCACCCCCTCCGGAGCAGTAGTATCAGTGATAGGTAGGATAATACCCCCTCACCAGACTGCACCCCCTCCGGAGCAGTAGTATCAGTGATAGGTAGGATAATACCCCCTCACCAGACTGCACCCCCTCCGGAGCAGTAGTATCAGTGATAGGTAGGATTATGCACCCCTCACCAGACTGCACCCCCTCCGGAGCAGTAGTATCAGTGATAGGTAGGATAATACCCCCTCACCAGACTGCACCCCCTCCGGAGCAGTAGTATCAGTGATAGGTAGGATAATACCCCCTCACCAGACTGCACCCCCTCCCGAGCAGTAGTATCAGTGATAGGTAGGATTATGCACCCCTCACCAGACTGCACCCCCTCCGGAGCAGTAGTATCAGTGATAGGTAGGATAATACCCCCTCACCAGACTGCACCCCCTCCGGAGCAGCAGTATCAGTGATAGGTAGGATAATACCCCCTCACCAGACTACACCCCCTCCGGAGCAGTAGTATCAGTGATAGGTAGGATAATACCCCCTCACCAGACTGCACCCCCTCCGGAGCAGCAGTATCAGTGATAGGTAGGATAATACCCCCTCACCAGACTACACCCCCTCCGGAGCAGTAGTATCAGTGATAGGTAGGATTATGCCCCCTCACCAGACTGCACCCCCTCCGGAGCAGCAGCAGAGGCAGCACTAAAGTAGTAAAAATTCTTTGTTTTAGCTCTGAGAAAGGCAAAACATTGCACAAGAGGGAGTTAATAAAGTCACAAGATTTTTTACTACTTTGGTGCTGTCTTCGCTGCTGAATTATTGTACCAAGTCTCCTGGTTCCGTTGAAAGGGCTGCAAGCGGCATCAAGGTGTACAAACCACCGCTAAAGTGACTGGCGGTCTTTGGCTTGTAGCATGACCGCCCAAGGTGAGCAGCAAGTTTAGCCACTTACACACATTTGTTCTGCAGTAATAAGCTATGTGCGCCGCATGGTGTTCTCTCTCTTCTACTAGTAGATGTATAAAATGGCAGATTACATCTTAAAGCCATGTTCACACAACATATGTTTTGCATAAATCTTAGCTGTTGTTGCAATTTGCAATAACAGCCGCGATTTATGCAAAACATACGTTGTATTGGAATGAATGGAATCCCAGACGGAGCGCATACACATAGTATACGCTCCAGCCACACGAAAAACTGACATGTCATTTTTCTGCGGCCGTACAGACATGGCAGGTCACACAATGGAGTGTGCGGCTCCGGCCACACGCACCGTTGTGTGCAGTGGTGAATTAGGATGCGGGTGCACACTGGTGCACCTGCATCCGAATTCAGCAGAAATGAAGATCATCCGGCCAGTACTGCAGTACTATCCGGGATGATCTCCAGTAACACTGGCTGCTCTGTGACCCAGCTGCGTCACAAAACAGCCGGTGTAATATGTGGTGTGAACCCAGCCTAAATCTAGGTTCACACACAGTATTTTTGCTCAGTATTTTGCAACCAAAACCAGGAGTAGATTGAAAACACAGAAAGGCTATGTTCCCACACTGTAGAAATTTAGTGGATGGCCGCCATTTAATGGCAAATAATTGGCGTTATTTTAAATTTCAACAGCGTGTGAACAGAGCCTTTCTGTGTTTCAGATCCACTCCCGGTTTTGGTTACAAAAAAAATGACCAAACTACTGTGTGAACCTAGCTGTGTGACACCATGCTTACCGCTCTCTTTCCACTGGTGCACTCCTGCTGCTTCTACTGGTCCTGACTCGCTGACAACCCGCTCAGCCAATCACTGCAATGACCTGCTGCAGCCATTCATTATGAATATTTGCAGTCTTTAAAGTGTTAACTGTTATTTGAAGGAACTTTTGACATATGAGAGGTTTAGCTTGGTCGGGGTCTCTCTGATAGTAACAGCCAGGTGAAGCATCACTCCCAGACCTTGTGCGCAGTCCGGCTGATTACAGGTCACTATCTCCACTATATTATATAAAGTTTGTTTCCTGTAATCAGCAGAACCCCTAAGAAATACATGTTATTAAATGGCCCAGATTGCAGCCGGGCTGCATAGACTTGGGCAGCGTGCGGTTATGGACAGTGCATTTATGGAGGCATACACGGATGTGTGCAAGAGCCTGGACTGTCATTATAAAAACTTTTGACATCATGCAGACGTGTGAAATGTTTTGATCAGTCGGGGTGTCAGTGCTGAGACCTCCTGTGGTGGCTAGATCATCACTCCATCAGTCATGTTACACATGACGGGCCCATAGACTATAATGGAACCCATCTCCTATAATGAGTGCTCAGCCCCTCACTTGCATTATGATGGACTGAGTGACATTCTGGCCATTGTTGGGTGTCTCACCCCTGAGACAGATTAAACTTTTAATCACGTCTGTCTGACATTTTGTATTGACCTTAAAGGGGTACTCCGGTGAAAAATATTTTTTTAAACTAACTGGTGTGAGGAAGTTATACGAATTTGTTTATTACTTCTAATTAAAAATCTCCAGTCTTCCCGTACTTATCAGCTGCTGTATGTCTTGCAGGAAGTGGTGTATTGTTTCCAGTCTGACACAGTGCTCTCTGCTGCCACCTCTCTCCATGTCAGGAACTGTCCAGAGCAGGAGAGGTTTTCTATGGGGATTTGCTGCTGCTCTGGACAGTTCCTGACACGGACAGAGGTGGCAGCAGAGAGCACTGTGTCAGATTAATAAGAATACACCACTTCCTGCAGGACATACAGTAGCTGATAAGTACTGAAAGACTGAAGATTTTTAATTAGAAGTAATTTACTAATCTGTAACTTCTGACATCAGATTTAATTTTTTTTTTTTTATCAGAGTACCCCTTTAACGCTTTAATGACCAATGATGTGCTTTTCATGATGGTCCTTTAAAGTCTTATTCCAGCCCAACAGCTTGTGGTGAGGCTAGAATAAACCGTCATGGGTCTCCTCTGCTGGAGATTGTAATAGAGGAGCAGACTAGATGGTCATTTTTTCCTTCATCTTCTGAGGCTGTGTTCACACATGACATTTTTTATGTGTTTTTACAGCAATATTGTTGGAATTTCATTAAAGTTTCTACATAAATGGTGCAGTTTTACCACAATTGCATGAATCAGTAACAACTGTATAAGTGACTGGCAGTGCACTAGCGTTGCTGGTCACATACACAGCTCTATGCAAAGTCGCTGTACTAACGTGAAAGGTTTGGCGCTGATTATGTCTTTATATGTTGGGTGGGCCCCAAGAATCAATTTCCCTGGTGGGCCAAGGTACCCCAGTCCGACACTGGTGACGACTTTTGGAAGGAATGAAGGGTTTAGTTTGAATATTATTCTGTCGTCTAGAATAGTGCAAAATGGTTCCATAATAGATAATGCCTGAAGTTCCCCAACTCTTCGGGCCGTAGTTATGGCTATTAGAAAAGCTGTTTTAATGGTGAGGAATTTCAGGGAAATTTCATTGATTGGTTCAAAAGGCTCCTTAGAAAGACCAGACAAGACTATGTTTAAGTCCCAGGGAGGAGCCAGGTTTTTGATTTTGGGCTTCATCCTGGCTACTGCCTTAAAGAAGCGTCTTATCCACCTATGGTCTGCTCTTTTTTGTTGGACCTTGAGGCAAACAGGTCGATTTCTGGAGAACCCCATTTCTTTACTAAGCTGGAGAATATCAGGGTATTTAACTCCCACTCTCCTGGAAGGACTTGATGGCGACTTAAATAATCCGCTAGTATGTTGTCCGTACCTTTTAGATGGATCGCGGAGACAGACGACACTCTCCGCTCTGCCCAGGAGAATATTTTTGCTTCGCTCGTAGCTGCGATGTTGGGATTTAATATCGCAGTGGAGGCTTCCCAAGACTTTCGCAGGAGTCCTTCCATTTTTATATCCATGGAATCCTTCAATTGGGAGGCATCCTCAAATGGCAATGATGTTTTTTTAATTATTTTGGTTACTGGTATATCTACCATAGGGGTTGTGGACCAGGTTTCAGAATCAATTTCATCAAATGCAAATCTGGACTTGAATTCTTTAGAAATCTGAAGCCTTTTTTCTGGTTCTTTCCATTCAGAAAAGATCAAATCCTTAATATTCTCATGAATGGGAAACACCTTCCGTTTTTTTTGGTTTTAGGCCTGCAAACATAGCATCTTGTGCAGATAATGGTTGCTCAATGTCCTCTAATTCCATTACTGCTCTAACAGCTTTAATTAGAGTGTCAGCATTTTCAGATGAAAAGCAAAATTTGGTTGGTTCCTTATTAGGGGTAACCGTAGGTGTTTCTGTTGTGCAATCCTCCACATTATCCTCTATTTCCAAATTGTCTTCCTGTAAATTTTCTGATTCTGAGTCAGATATTTCATAGACCTTGCGTTTTTTTGCAGGTGAATGCACAACAGAGGATGACAGACCTGGAGCAATTTTAGGCGATGAGGCAAACGGACTTTGTGTAGGGGCAACTGGTACTATCCCCGATAAAGAGGCTTGAATCTCTTAACGGATAATAGCACGTATTTCCTCGGACACAGACGCCTGGGCCGGAGGATTAAGCTTTGCTAAACAGTTTTTACATAACATTTTGGTGTAGATTTCTGGTAGGCTGGCATTACATCCCACACATCTTTTGTCCATTGCTCTTTTTGGTATCTCCTTCTCCACCTAAGGATAGAGAGACACCAAAACAATATGATAGGGAATCATAAAAGAGTAGCTATCATACAATAAATAAGTGAACCGACTAAGGGCATAACTCACAGAGCCAGCAGGTATAGATCTCTCCACAGCCTCCCCACTCACAGCTTCCTGAACATCCATAGCAGAAGATATGCAGGAGTATAAGGCACATGAATAGGTTACTCACCAGCCTTTATAGTGTAGGGACCGCAGATTTGAATTTAGCGCCATTTCCGCGCCGCGTATTCCCATCAGCTGAGTTCCGGTGGGCGCGTGACGTCACCTACGCACGTGACGCAGGCGACGCACGCTACGCACCTACGTCAGTGCGTCACGACATTGTAGAAGCGCGCGCATGCGCAGACCCACCAGCAAAGGCCGCAGGAGACCCGCCATGGATCCCGAGGGCCGCAGCGACTTCAAGCTCCCCTGCATCAACTCTGGGAGCGCCGCAAGGGGAGCGGGGACTGGAGGCACCTCAAGAAGATGCGACCACCAGGCAGAACATCCGGAAGGACCCTTAAGCCGCTCCATGCCTTTGCCCCAAGACCCATGACCACACAGGATCACAGGTAACCTCCATGTTCCTTGATCCTGTCAGGAACAGGAAAAACACTGAGGGGGAATGTGGGAAGTGCCCTTTTAACCTCTGTGATTTCCTGTTCCTGATAGGGTCAAGGGTGACGTCCTCCATTGTGGTGCTGTCATGAGGACGCAGTGAAAATCATTGTTTTCCAATCTATGGCTCTCCAGATGATTCAAACCTATAACTCCAATCATGCCCTGACAGGCAAACATGATGGGTGTTGTAGTTTTGAACCATCTGGAGAGCCATAGATTGGGGAACACTGACTGCTGATGCTCAGAGTGCGTTTACACAGAGATTTATTTGACAGATTTTTTAAACCAAAACCAGGAACAGACTATAAACATGAAACAAGTTATAAAGGAAAGACTGAGATTTCTCCTCCTTTCAAATCCATTCCTGGCATTGGCTTTAAAAATATGTCAGATAAATCTCTATGTGTAAATGCACCATTACCTGTCCCAAACCTACGCTGCTCTGGACAGGTCTGGCTGTGGATGCAGACAGCGCTAATTAGGAAGCCGCAGCTCTAACTCCTGAATTTTATTAGGGACCAACTCCCGATTCCAGCTTCTTCATAAATGGCACCAGGAGAGTTATTTATCACATTAGTGTAAAGTTCATCTGGCTCAGCAGATTCAGAGTAATGTCCTATATGATCCTGGGGCGCCTTCTGAGGTAATAAGGCCTCATTCACACAACCCGTGCCACAATCCGGAGACGATCGCAGCGCAGACCCCCTAGCAATGCAGCCCTTCCGCCACCTGGCACAGATCCCTCCCCTGCCGGCCGGTAGCAGAGCAGACTACTCACCTACTCCCCCGTGTCAGCCTACTTACACATGCTCACTGGAAGTGGCCTGGACTACGCTGCTGGGAGAAGGCAGTGTAGTCCCGGGCACAGCGTGTGTAAGCTGGCTGGCACGGGGGGGGGGGGGGGGTGTTGATGAGTAGTCAAATGCGGGGGGGATCCGTGCCGCGATTAAAACTAAGACATGCCCTATCGCGGCACAGATCGTGTGAATGGCTGCATTCACTTTAATGGTTCTTAAAATTGTCCATGGTCACGGATCCGCGATCCACGGACAATTTTACGGAATGTGTGAATGCAGCCTATGGGTGCGTTCACACATACAGGATCTGCAGCAGATTTGATGGCCCAGATTTGATTTGCTGCAGATCGTGTATGAGTGAACGCACCCTTAGGCTATGTTCACACTACGTAAGCTACGTAATAATTACTACGTGGCTTATGTAGTGCTGCCTACAAAAGAATCCCGGCGAGAGCGTATACACATGGTATGCTTTCCATCCAGGGATCCCTAGCAGCGCTGCGAGAAACTGACATGTTAGTTTTCTGCGGCCGCTATTCAGTGAATAGCCACAGAAATCCCTGTCAGTGCTCACAATGGATTCAGCGGCGATAAAGATCATCCGGCCGATACTGCCAGTATTGATGATCTTTTCTGACACCAGCCGTTCCGTGACCTGGCTGGTCTCATACAACATCTGAACATAGCCTAAGGAAAAATATAAAGCAAATTCTCCTCTGTGTGTGCAGTGGATGCAGCCAGCTAGACTAAATGGAGCAGGTGGTGTTTTCTGCGAAGGTTCACATTGCGTTTTTGCAATCCGTTTTTTTCATCCTTTTTTTTTTGCAAAAAACGGATGAAAAAAAACAGATGCATTAGTGTCGGTTTTTTTTTTAAGGACACAAAAATGTAGCCGACACTACTTTTGTGTCCGTTAAAAAAAACTGATCCGTTTTGATCCGTTTTTTTTTACAAGGGAAGTCAATGGAAAAACAGATCAAAACGGATGCACACTAATGCATCCGTTTTTTTTGCAAAGAACGGATTGCAAAAACACAGTGTGAACCTAGCCTAATAATCTATGTTTCTAACTAAATATTCACCATACACAAAGAAACACTACTAACAATGCCAGATCCCTGTAATACAGAGGTTTGCATAGGCTTAGCAGCAGTTTTCTATCATGGACATTTGTCAGATTAGCATATTATCATTATCCCATGGGGGATGCTGTAGTGTTTAGGTCAACGTAGCCACTGCTCTCTGTCTAATGGATCCCTATGAAGACAAGTTAGTTTATCGACCGATAAAGGGGTAGGCTGTATTTTTAAGTTCACTCACTACCAGTACTGTTATTATTTTAACTGTATACAATAAAAGTGAAGTTTTATTAAAACATATTACTTTTGTCTTTTGGGGGGTTTTTTCCCTCCAAAAGAAGAGGCCCTATCTTCTCAGCAATATATTAAAAAATGATCGCTATATCACTTGTAGGAATATTATTTTAGGTGTGTCTAATTAAAAAGGCCCATAAACTTTAACTGTAAAGTATGATTAAAAAAAGAACGCGTGTGAACGACCATAAACTACAGCCGTTGTTCGCGCAACCGTGACCGCAAAAAAAATAAACACGAACATTATTTCTACGGCCACAGTTGAACAACGGCCGTACTTCAACATATTGTGTGAATCTGCGGCAGTAGTTCCCATTGAACTCAATTCTAATCAATGAATTCAGAAAACAATGGCCGTTGTTTTAAATTAAAAGAACAGCTGTTGTCTTCTGAATTTGTACGGTGTGTGAACATAGCCTAGAGATATGAATAAAATCATAGACATATGTTGGTCGGAAGTCCTAATTCCTGAGTATAGGCCCCTAGGAAAGCCCACTGACTTGAGAATTACAGCCTAATACTTGTCTTTTCAAGGATCCATTCCCTCCAATAGTAATTACATCCACAAGCACACTCAGCATCACACATTGCCAAAGGGTGGGATAATATTATCAACATTTATTGCAGTGTGTCCCACCATATTACACAATGGCTTATCATGGTGACTTCAGGCTTCTAGTGAGAGAATCCAGGATGAAGTCTCCAGGAGAGAACTAGGGAGTACATTTGCCCCAAGTTATAGGGATTGCCCAGAATAATGTTTTGCTGCAATATGGGCCCATGTAGACACATTAGCTTCTTGTAGGATTACGATGTAGAGACTGCAGAGGTCAGGAATCCAAGGAAAACTCACCATGATTTTTTCCTAGAACCAATCCATGACTATATGACTATGACATGTGGCATGGTGCACTGTCCTGTTCAATGTGTGCTCTGCCATAGGGTATGTGTAATCAGCCGATTACAGGACCAAGAGTCGAATCCACACCAGAATATAGTAAGCGCAGGAGTATATAAATTTGCACACAGCGGTGCTGCACCGCTGTGTGCAAATTTATATACTCCTGCGCTTACTATATTCTGGTGTGGATTCGACTCTTGGTCCTGTAATCGGCTGATTACACATCTACATTTGCTTCTCCCACAGTCGGTGGTGACGTCCCCCAGTACAGCTGCGGAGTACACTCTTTCATGCTGCATATAGAGTTGTGCCTAAATTTTGCACAACCTACCCAGGTGAGTGGATCCCTGTAAGACCCTGCTACCATCCACCTGGCTATCTTTTATTACACGAGGAAGCGCCCCCTGTCTCCCTTCTTCTCTGCCATAGGGGAGATAGTTGCTAGAAAGGAATGAACTTGGTCGGCCACGATGCTTAGGTAAACTTTACTGTCTAAGGGCCAGTTCACACTGAGTAAACACGGCGTAATTCCATGGCGGAGAACCCTGCCGTGCTCAGTGTGCTGCTGTAAGTGACAGAGGGCACACGCTCGTTTGCTGCCTCTCCTCTCAAAGAAGTAACACGTTACTTCTTTGAGCGGTGAGCGGAGAGCGGCAGCAGCGGATGAGCGCGCGCCCTCTCATTCACTTAAAGCAGCACACTAAGCACGACGGAATTATGCTGTGTTTACTCAGTGTGAACTGGCCCTATATGTCTATCCCCTTGTATCAGAAGACACAGAGTGCACCAAGAAATCATTCTCCCCATTATTACATTACCTCTCTGTATGTACCCAACATTGTTCAGGAAGTAAACCAAACAGAGATTACAGACTTGAATACCCTGGTCTCACTCTTAAGACTGGGTTCACACTACATGAGACAACAGTTGTTCTGTGACCTGGCTGTGAACGGCCGGTGTCAGTAAAGTTCATCCCGGCTGGTACTGCAGTACTGGCCAGATGAACTTCATTTGTGCTGAATCGGGATGCGGGCGCATCCATGTGTGCCTGCATCCAAAATCACCATTGCACACAATGGAGAGTGCGGCTAGAGCCGCACTCTCCATTGTGTGAACTGTTAGGGTTGTGTAGCCGCTATTCAATGAATAGCGGCCGCACAAAGCTGACATGTCAGTTTTTACTACGGCCGCTAGGGATCCCAGCCGGAGTGTATACTATGGGGGAGATTTATGAAAGGGTGTAAATATAAACCTGGTGTAAACTGCCCACAGTAACCAATCACAGCTCCTCTTATATTTTACCAGAACTGAAAGCTGACCTGTGATTGGTTGCTGTGGGCAGTTTACACCAGGTGTATATTTACACCCTTTCATAAATCTCCCCCCTATGTGTATACACTCAGGCCGAGATTCCCTCTGACTGCAGTGCAACATAAATTTTCTATTAATCACTGCCGTGTTGCAAATCAGCAACAACAGCCCTGATTAATAGAAAAGTTACGTTGTGTGAACGTAGCCTAAGAGAGCATTGACACGCCCACTAAATACTGTCCATGCACGGACAGCATTCTGCAGACCTGACTGTTTAAATGTCAGCGCAGCTGTGTCAGTACAGGAGTGCGAACCTCTAAACAGTTTCAAGTAACTTCTAGAATGTCCTTCTAATCTAATAATCAGCAGTGTTCACAGAACAAAGGAGAAATCACACACAAAGCAAATCCATCCATCAGGTATTTACTTAGAAGGATTCGTTTGTTACAAAAGATAAAAAGGATTTATGACAATAAAATGGCCCATCCAGGCCGAGTCTTCCATCATCTTCTCGTAAAGTTCTGAAAAATAAAATAAAATACAGAAACAAAGTAGCAGGATTAGTTCATTTGTTACGTAAGATTTTATAGGCAGGTTGTATAGAATTCAGGTCACATGCTCCTCTATATACAGTACACATAACCAATCCTCTGTATAGGGTACATGTCACCGCTCCTATCTATGTACAGTACATGTCACCGCTCCTAGCTATGTACAGTACATGTCACCGCTCCTCGCTATGTACAGTACATGTCACCGCTCCTCCCTATATACAGTACATGTCACCGCTCCTAGCTATGTACAGTACATGTCACCGCTCCTAGCTATGTACAGTACATGTCACCGCTCCTAGCTATGTACAGTACATGTCACCGCTCCTAGCTATGTACAGTACATGTCACCGCTCCTCTATCTATATACAGTACATGTCACCGCTCCTCTATCTATATACAGTACATGTCACCGCTCCTAGCTATATACAGTACATGTCACCGCTCCTATCTCTGTACAGTACATGTCACCGCTCCTCCCTATATACAGTACATGTCACCGCTCCTCGCTATATACAGTACATGTCACCGCTCCTAGCTATGTACAGTACATGTCACCGCTCCTAGCTATATACAGTACATGTCACCGCTCCTAGCTATATACAGTACATGTCACCGCTCCTCTATCTATATACAGTACATGTCACCGCTCCTCTATCTATATACAGTACATGTCACCGCTCCTCTATCTATATACAGTACATGTCACCGCTCCTCTATCTATATACAGTACATGTCACCGCTCCTCTATCTATATACAGTACATGTCACCGCTCCTCTATCTATATACAGTACATGTCACCGCTCCTCCCTATATACAGTACAGGTCACCGCTCCTCTCTATATACTGTACAAGTCACCGCTCCTCTCTATACACTGTACAGGTCACCGCTCCTCTCTATATACTGTACAGGTCACCGCTCCTCTCTATATACAGTACACGTCACCGCTCCTCTCTATATACTGTACAGGTCACCGCTCCTCTCTATATACAGTACACGTCACCGCTCCTCTCTATATACAGTACACGTCACCGCTCCTCTATATACAGTACATGTCACCGCTCCTAGCTATATACAGTCTGCTGGAATAATCACATTAATACATACACATCAAACAGACTTCTGCACACTTTGAATGTTGCAATTTTATTTCTGAACTTCAGTTAAAGCCAATGCTCCTGACTGTCAGCTGGCTATGGGGGGCGCTGCTCACAGCTGGCTATGGGGGGGGCACTTCTCACAGCTGCCTATGGGGGGGGCGCTGCTCACAGCTGGCTATGGGAGGGGCGCTTCTCACAGCTGGCTATGGGGGGGGCGCTTCTCACAGCTGCCTATGGGGGGGGCGCTGCTCACAGCTGGCTATGGGGGGGGCGCTGCTCACAGCTGGCTATGGGGGGGGCGCTGCTCACAGCTGGCTATGGGGGGGGCGCTGCTCACAGCTGGCTATGGGGGGGGCGCTGCTCACAGCTGGCTATGGGGGGGGCGCTGCTCACAGCTGGCTATGGGGGGGGCGCTGCTCACAGCTGGCTATGGGGGGGGCGCTGCTCACAGCTGGCTATGGGGGGGCGCTGCTCACAGCTGGCTATGGGGGGGCGCTGCTCACAGCTGGCTATGGGGGGGCGCTGCTCACAGCTGGCTATGGGGGGGCGCTGCTCACAGCTGGCTATGGGGGGGCGCTGCTCACAGTTGGCTATGGGGGGGCGCTGCTCACAGCTGGCTATGGGGGGGGCGCTGCTCACAGCTGGCTATGGGGGGGCGCTGCTCACAGCTGGCTATGGGGGGGCGCTGCTCACAGCTGGCTATGGGGGGCGCTGCTCACAGCTGGCTATGGGGGGGCGCTGCTCACAGACGGCTATGGGGGGGGGGGCTGCTCACAGACGGCTATGGGGGGGGCTGCTCACAGACGGCTATGGGGGGGGCTGCTCACAGACAGCTATGGGGGGGGCTGCTCACAGACGGCTATGGGGGGCGCTGCTCACAGCTGGCTATGGGGGGGCGCTGCTCACAGCTGGCTATGGGGGGCGCTGCTCACAGCTGGCTATGGGGGGCGCTGCTCACAGCTGGCTATGGGGGGCGCTGCTCACAGCTGGCTATGGGAGGGGCTGCTCACAGCTGGCTATGGGGGGGGCGCTGCTCACAGCTGGCTATGGGGGGCGCTGCTCACAGACGACTATGGGAGGGGCTGCTCACAGCTGGCTATGGGGGGGGCTGCTCACAGCTGGCTATGGGGGGCGCTGCTCACAGCTGGCTATGGGGGGGGCTGCTCACAGCTGGCTATGGGGGGGGCGCTTCTCACAGCTGCCTATGGGGGGGGCGCTGCTCACAGCTGGCTATGGGGGGGGCGCTGCTCACAGCTGGCTATGGGGGGGGCGCTGCTCACAGCTGGCTATGGGGGGGGCGCTGCTCACAGCTGGCTATGGGGGGGGCGCTGCTCACAGCTGGCTATGGGGGGGGGCGCTGCTCACAGCTGGCTATGGGGGGGGCGCTGCTCACAGCTGGCTATGGGGGGGGGCGCTGCTCACAGCTGGCTATGGGGGGGGCGCTGCTCACAGCTGGCTATGGGGGGGCGCTGCTCACAGCTGGCTATGGGGGGGCGCTGCTCACAGCTGGCTATGGGGGGGCGCTGCTCACAGCTGGCTATGGGGGGGGCTGCTCACAGACGGCTATGGGGGGGCGCTGCTCACAGCTGGCTATGGGGGGGGCTCCTTACAGCTGGCTATGGGAGGGGCTGCTCACAGCTGGCTATGGGGGGCGCTGCTCACAGCTGGCTATGGGGGGGCTGCTCACAGCTGGCTATGGGGGGCGCTGCTCACAGCTGGCTATGGGGGGCGCTGCTCACAGCTGGCTATGGGGGGGCTGCTCACAGCTGGCTATGGGGGGCGCTGCTCACAGCTGGCTATGGGGGGCGCTGCTCACAGCTGGCTATGGGGGGGGCTGCTCACAGCTGGCTATGGGGGGCGCTGCTCACAGACGGCTATGGGAGGGGCTGCTCACAGCTGGCTATGGGGGGCGCTGCTCACAGCTGGCTATGGGGGGCGCTGCTCACAGCTGGCTATGGGGGGCGCTGCTCACAGCTGGCTATGGGGGGCGCTGCTCACAGCTGGCTATGGGGGGCGCTGCTCACAGCTGGCTATGGGGGGCGCTGCTCACAGCTGGCTATGGGGGGGCGCTGCTCACAGCTGGCTATGGGAGGGGCTGCTCACAGCTGGCTATGGGGGGCGCTGCTCACAGCTGGCTATGGGGGGGGCTGCTCACAGCTGGCTATGGGGGGGGCTGCTCACAGCTGGCTATGGGAGGGGCTGCTCACAGCTGGCTATGGGGGGCGCTGCTCACAGCTGGCTATGGGGGGGGCTGCTCACAGCTGGCTATGGGGGGGGGCTGCTCACAGCTGGCTATGGGGGGGCGCTGCTCACAGACGGCTATGGGGGGCGCTGCTCACAGACGGCTATGGGGGGCGCTGCTCACAGACGGCTATGGGGGGCGCTGCTCACAGACGGCTATGGGGGGCGCTGCTCACAGACGGCTATGGGGGGCGCTGCTCACAGACGGCTATGGGGGGCGCTGCTCACAGACGGCTATGGGGGGCGCTGCTCACAGACGGCTATGGGGGGGGCTGCTCACAGACTGCTGCTGGGGTTAGGAGCCAATGTGCCCGGTAGTGTGCTCAGTAATACCTGCGGGGCAGTGTTGCAGTCACCGGGCAGGAAGCACGGACAGCAGCACCGGGAGGCAGCTCCAGCATTAGGCCAGGTCCAGCTTCTTCTGGGTCTCCGCCAGCTTGTCCTGCAGCCGCTTCTTCTTCCAGTCCAGGTACTTCCTGCGCTGCCGGCTCGCCTGCCAACCCGCCAGGACTCCGACAGCGAAGCTGATCACCACCGCCACGTACAGGCTGCGATCAGACACCTCCGCCATGTCTCTGTCTCTGGACGGGACCCCGGCTCACGTGTACTCATCCAAGGTCGCAGCTGTCAGTGACGTCTTCCCCTAGAGGCCGCGCTGTCGCCCAACTCGCAAGGCGGCCATCTTGTCGGAGACACTATGATTTTATTCTGGGTTGTGCCGCTGTTCTCCCTAACAGTGTTCCCCAAGCTGTGGCAAAATTACTATCCCTCTCATACCCGAACAGATGGGAACTGTAGTTTTGCAACAGCTGGAGAGCCATAGTTTGGGGAACGCTGCCTAAAAAAGGCATTGTGTGTTATAGGGGTTGTAGATACTGCCTGTGACTGCCAGGATGTGCATTCCTATGACTGGTGGACCAAGTGTCAGCAGGGATGTGCCTCAGTCTACGCCTGTGATGATTTGGATTATATAGAAAATAAAATGAATATCTGCTGCCAACTTGTCCAGTAGTCATGTATGTTCTTAAAGGGATAGTCCATCACTTTACATAAACAGCTCAGAATGTGGTTGAATAATGAAGTCATACTCACCTTACTGATCCTCTGATCCAGTTCCAACATGTCCTAGGGGCCCTTCAGTCTCTGCCTCTTGGCCATTCTGGACATAAACATCTGACCACTACAATGTCTGTGTGTGTGGGGGGGGGGGGGGGGGGGGAGCAGAGACTGTAGGGGGAACCCAGGAAATGTTGGGATCAGAGGATCGGTAAGGTGAGTATGACTTATTTTATTATTCAACAACCTTCTGTGTCGTCTTTAAAAAATGGTGGACAACACCCTTACCACCTTCAAACTCTGACTACCTGGGATATTAAAGGAGACCTGTCACCCCCCGTGCCGGGGTGACAGGCTCCCGACCCCCCGTTACAGCCCCCTATACTCACCTGATCCCGCCGGGTCCCGCTTCCTGATCCGGTCGGGTCACGGAGATATGAGTGCCCGAAGCGCGCTCACAGGAGAGTCCGACGCTCATAGAGAATGAATGGGGAGTCCGATGCTCCATCATTCTCTATGGGCATCGGACTCTCCTGTGAGCGCGCGCGCCGGGCTTCGGGCATTCATATCTCCGTGACCCGACCGGATCAGGAAGCAGGACCCGGCGGGATCAGGTGAGTATAGGGGGCTGTAACGGGGGGCGGGAGCCTGTCACCCCGGCACGGGGGGTGACAGGTCCTCTTTAAAGGGGGTGTCCATCAGGTTTCCCCCACAGGTTACAAATAATCACAAGTTTCTCCATAGGGTGAATCTTTCTGAACAGTTGATCATCAGGGAAGCCTTTCAACTAGTTATGAGCGAACTTGCTGAACCCAAAAACTCTGCATTTGACTCCTGGCAGCTGGAAAGTTGTCTATGGCTGTACTGTCTTGTATTTCAGGACTCCTTAGGGCTATATCCAACTTCTTCAGCCACCGGGAGTCAAGTGCCCAGTGTTCGGAGGAACCCAAACATTCCAACAAGTAGGGGCTGTATAAGGCAGATAACCCATTTAACCTCTTGCGTTTAAAGTGTTTTCAGTGCCTGCGGAATGTCTTCAGACATTCACTTTTCACATTTTGTTATGTTGCAGCCTTGTGCAGATTGCAGATTTTTTTTTTTTTAAGTCTTAAAGTCTACCTGTCATGGGCAGGCCCTTCCCTTCTTCTGAGCTGAGGGTGAATGTTTATTTCATTGGTGAACACATGAACAAGACACATATAAAGGTCCCCATACTGGTTCTAAACACCCCCATATACAGACCAATATTCCCCCATACAGTGACCAAATAGTGGTAGATACCAGCTGTACACAAGCTCTGTATACCATATAAACAAGTACAGTGCAGACACATCCAGTGACTCACAGGCGATACCTTCTCTGATCAGCGCTGGCCAGATTTGCTTTTCCTTTTCCATCATAAAGACTTCTTCCAGCCACAACTCATCTCAGCAGTACCTACTTCTAGCACCTTTCCTACCTCTATACAAACTCCCCATCAGAGTGCCCTTAAACAGTAATATAGACTTTATTGGGGACCTTTCACTAGTCAGGTCCCTTTTCTGTGCCTCTGTCTATAGTTAGGTCCTTCGCCTGTACTTGGCCCCCTATTTTTGCCCTCATCGGCAGTTAGCCCTCTTTTTGTGCTTCCATCTGTAGTTGGAAGCACAAAAAGCTGTAGCTCCTCAGCTGTTACCAAACTACAACTCCTATCATGTGCTGCCAGCACAGAATGATGGGAGTTTTACTTTTGCAGCCAATTGCGGCTGAGCAGCTGATGATGCGGCTGGAGCGGTTTGTCCGGCCTCCCGAAGATGACGTAGTTGACACAAGATGGCGGCGAACATGTAAGTATAATGCACCAACACTTCCGGGGTGGGGGGGGACACGGGGAAGGGGGCATTCACTCAGTTGTATAACTTTGTAAGGTGTGTTATTTAGTGAATAAAATTTAAACACCGCACTACCACTTTAAATATTTGCCCTACTGTACTGGCACTCTGTGTCAGAACAGAGGTGCGAATATTTAAGCAGTTTTAGAGCTCCCAGCATCATAATGAATGAGGATGCCGGGAGTTCAAAGGTCTGGTCTGCAGTATACAGCCTGTGCACAGACCTTATTTTATAGGCCTGCGTATGGCCCTTAGAGTAGGGACCCAGAAAATACATGGAAATTTAAAGGGGTGGTGCGATGTAAAGCATTTATTCACTAAATAACACACATTACAAAGTTATACAACTTTGTAAAGTGTGTTATCTAAGTGAATGCCTCCCTTCCCCATGTTTCCCCCCACCCTTGCTAGATCCGGTAGTGTGGTGCATTATACTTACGGAATCGCTGTCGACCCCGGCCGCCATCTTGGGACAAACACGTCATCTTCAGGAGGCTGGCCGGACCGCTCCAGCTCTCCCTCATGCCGCCACCCCTCCAGCGCGTCATCAGCTGCTCAGCCGCAATTGGCTGAGCATAGTTAAAGCTATACACCAGTCAGACCATTGCTTTTAGAGCAGAATGGTGGTTGGTAACCTAGACAATGAAATGTCAAAAATGGGAGGAAAAGAGCAGCATGTCAGGAGTAGAGATGATCGGACAGCTGTTAGAAACAACAGCTGTTGTTATTAAATATGGCTGTTGTTTTTACATAGTGTGAACATAGCCTTAAGCTGGCCAGACATGATATCAATATTGCCAACATTTTTGACAGCTACCTCTACTGTGCTGAGAGTGATGTTTAGTTCATTAGAGACGACAGAAAGATGACACATGTAAATCCTTATACCAGGGTATCATCTCCTGTGGAGACAAAGGATCTACAGCATCGAAACACAACATGCCTGAATCTTCCTGCCAGAACAGTCACCTGGTAGTATCGTTCTGCCACCACACACATTAGATTGTCAGACTGATTTTATTGCAAGGTGCAGCAAAATGTAAAGCAAAAGAACCAGATAAATTTCATCTCCTCGCGTAAAAACACTGTATATAACTAAAAAGCACCATCTGTGTTACTGATAGGGTTTAGTAGAAAGCTTCATTACCCGGCCTTCTCTCTCTTTGTAAGTGACTCTTAATGGTGTTTTTACTGGACTGGTCTGAAGGAAATGGAGGTGTTATGTGAGCTGTTCCCACAGGTTACACACGTCATGTAAATGTACTAGCAGAGGTCCTGAGCAAATAGTTCACCCGCTTTCTTTTTAACTAGATATAGGACGCAGTGCATTTACAGGTGGGTACACATTGTTTAATGATATTAGGCTTGTACATCATGAGAATTATTTACACAGCTACAAAATATAGATGCGGCAAAAGCTATTGTCAGGTCAGTGCATTCAGTTGTCGCAACTCCAGGGCATTTCCCTCTAAATCTTTAAATATACCATTCTACACACTGTTCACACTGGCATCAGAGTCTGTTCTGTCTCTTTGACAGCATTAAAGGGATTCTCTGGCAAAAATCTTTTTCTTTCAAATCAACTGGTTTCAGAAAGTTATATAGAGTTGTAATTTAATTCTATTTGAAAATCTCAAGCTTTTCAGTACTCATCAGCTGCTGTATGTTCTGCAGGAAATGGTGTTTTCTTTTCAGTCTGACACAGTGCTCTCTGCTGCCATCTCTGTCCCAGACAGGAACTGTCCAGAGCAGGAAAGGCTTTCTATGGGGATTTGCTACTGTCACGCACAGAGGTGGCAGCAGAGAGCACTGTGTCAGAAGTGAAAAGAATACACCACTTTTGGCAGAACATACAGCAACTGATAAGTCCTAGACATAAGATTTTTAATTAGAAGTAAGTTACAAACCTATATAACTTTCTGAAACCAGTCGATTTGAAAGAAAAGGATTTCCACTGGCATACCCCTTTAGGGTTTTACTGAAGTCTACCACCCTTTGGTGAAAATCACCTCAAAATCAGCATGGAAGATACTGCACTGATGTGGATTTGCATTTTGCATTCGCTTGAGAAAGGGGGCGGACCCCCGAAACGTAGCAAGACGTGCTGTCGTCATCTTACGTCCTGTGGAGAGTGAGAGTCTTCAGTAAGGGAATGGAGTCGACCAGCGCTACGGCGTCAACATCGGACCCTCCAACCCTTGAGCACTGTGGTGATATTATTTTCTGTTTATTCTTTTGTGGAAAGTCATATTGCAAAAAGAAAAAATATTTACAAATAAGAGTTTTCTAAAGAATTTTTTTGTCCTGGTTTTCATTGCTTAAATGCCATATTGACCCAAGTTGGCGGCTGGGTACAGGACTATTCACACACAGTGCGATTAGGCACAAAGATTTTGGTGATTTTGAGTGGATTTGCATTTGTCTCTTCACAAGTTTTTTTTCTAAGCTGCTATTGATTTTAGTGGGATTTTCCATGTGGATATGGAGCTACAATTAAATGTGATGTTACTTTTTTCCACAGTAATATTTTGCTTTTTTTGGGGGGGGGGGGGTGTTAATCTTATTAATCACAGTTCTAAGGAAAAAGAAGAATTTAATCAACACAAGTGAACCATAGAGGATGTTATAGAAGCATGGGTCATAAGGACTGGGTGAACATCATCTTACCAATATAGCCCCTTTCATACATTTGTGCGCACATTTATAAATCCATAATTGTGGACAGGGCTGTATATTTTTTATTTCTATGGCCTCATGCACTCATATGCATTCATATTTGTTACGGATCCATGATCTGTGCCAGAAAAATTCTGACAAGCCACTGTATGGCCCATATTTTTAGCACAGAGTCACCTATACAAATTGCGGGCTGCTGATGTATCATATACATCTTTAATTTAGATTCAATGTCTACCTTTCCTCTCTTCTTCAGGTAGCTTTCCTTTTTTGCAGAGGAAATATGGAGACAATACAGATGCATTGTGGAGGAACTTGGGCAAAAAATTGTGGATAACAGAAGCGGACAGAAAAGCAATACTGATGTGCGGAAGAGGCTCATCCGATGTATATGTTGGTGGGTGGGTCTGATGTATAGTCTTTGAGGCATGCCACTTATTGGCATCCCCCTATGTAGGATACTGACAGCACCATGTAAGGCCCCCTTTACACATCCATGGCCGTTTTCAACACTGTCCCTCAGTGTTTCTGTGGTGTCCCACTAAGGGTGTTACTGTTGTTCACACCCTTTGCAAAAGTCTGTACTTTTTGTGGTCTTATTGCAGCCAAATAGTATTTAGAGATGACCACTAGATGTCGCTTTATTATGTATTGAAGTGTGGAAGCTGCACAGCTGATGTGTCGCAATGGGTCATTGTGTTTGTGTGTACAAGAATCTGTGAGCCAGTAGGATCTTTACTTTCTTCTGTCCTATCACCTCTTCTCTCTCTGCTCTTCTGTCGTACTCTTTCCATCCAACCACAGCGTGCCTTACACGATGGATAGGAAGTTAGTTCCTTGGGTGAAGGAGGAGTCTTAGTCGAGATTCTTTGGAGGAAGGACGCAGACCAGATAGCTCTCCACAGTGGTCCTACCTGGGCCCTGTCCCTCTGCCAGGTCCCCCCGTAAAGAAGAGGAGTAGTCTTAGTCAGTACCCCACAAGGGTAGGACGCAGGACAGTGCTCTGTTACAAACTTCTCCCTCAGTGCCTATACCCTGCATGATGCAGTGTTAAACCCCTCAGTAGAGGATTAGCCAACAGATCACTACAACCGACGTTGTGAACTAGGAGAAACAACAGTGCAGGACAGTATCCACTAAAGAGCTAGGAACTGATCCGGGTGGAGCAAAGTTACTGTAAAAGTCTATGAACTCCATCTTGCAGTGCGAGTGTCAGCCAGGAAACTCTCAGCACTCTGCTCATCCCAGATAACAAGGTCTGGGGCCTGTGTCACCTATTAGTACGGTTCAGCCAACGCTAGTTAGCATAAGGTGGTGTGAAGACTATAGAAAGGTCAATACACAGGCACAGGTTTTTCTCATTCTTCTTCTTCTAAAAGTATTCTTCTATATACTCCAACATCCCAGCAGAGCACATTACTACTTGGGTTGAGACTCTCACGGCACCCTCCTCTTTACTACGCTATCTCAGTACAACTCTACCAACACTACTACATCCTACTCAGCATTTATCACACAGATCTGGTGGTTTTATGTTTAAGTATTTATATCAAGTGTATACCAGAGCTCATCTGTATTACGTGCCCTATTCCAAGGGACAATTATCGTTCAGATTATCATTAAGTCATTCAAATCTAATCGATAATCGTTCGGTTAAATAGCAGTTAACGATTACCAACCGAACGAGGAATCGTTGATCGTTTAATAAGACCTGGACTAATTTTTATCATTGCTTGTTCGCAAATCGTTCGCATTGAATAAGACGTCGTTCGGTCGTTCACAGTAGTGACGAACGCAATAGCGACAACAAAACGACCGCAAGAACGATCATAAGTAACGATTATCGTTCCATGTAAATGGGTGAACGATTTCAGGTCTTTCTTAATAGCAGTCGTTTGGATCGTTTATCATTAACGACTATGCAAACGATAATCGTCCCGTGGAATACGGCCCTTACCTGTTGCACATTTGCCAATAGTAAAGCAAATCAACGTGATCCACGGAGTCTGTGATTTTTCACTACCACCTACACAGCTAGCGGCCTCTTGTGGCATCATGAGGTATAATTATACCTCTGGTCACAAGAGCGATTGATGGAGTCAAGAGCCAATGGTTTCCAGCCCGGTCAATCACAGCGCCACTATTAACTGTACTTTGGTATCACTATTCTTTTGTATCTTACTTTTTCAAACCCCACCCGGTTCCCACCATCTTTATCTGCAATAAGGCTTCGCTTGGTGCACTGAAGGCGGACCCAGTACCCCCAGTTCACTGATATCCCTTCCCCTCTGTGACGTGGCCAGACTTGATTCTAAAGAAGGTGCGTCACACAGGGAAGAAGATATCGGTGCACTGGGCGCTAGGAAACTAGTGGCGGTTTGAAAAATGGATCATGCCACCAGGATCTACACATGGGTGGTGACCAGGTGAAATAAAGAAAAAATGTCATTAGGCATAGTGGTACATTTGTGTCAAACACAGTGGTAGCCACCCGGGTGCTGGCGCTAGCCCAGACTGCCATGAAATGCATCCAGAATTCCAGACAGATTGCCGATGTGCATCCAGAGCTGCACACCAAGCATACAGAGAAATATAGGACATGTCCTGTATTTTTCGGATCTATTTTCCTGAAGGGTATCCATGCAAGTATGGTTACGGAAATTTACCTGGATTTCCCGATAAGAAATCCAGGTAAATTCCCCAGATGTGTGAAGGGGCCTAAGTAGTTTCTTTTACGGCTATATATTGCCTTGGCAAGGGCGATGTTTCAGCTGTTCTATAGCCATTTATTAGGTGCAGTGGCCACTGAGGGTGCGTGGACACTAAGAAAAATCGGCAGAAATCCCGAGTGGAATCTGCGCTGCAGGCTCCACTCGGAATATCGCCTGCCTCATTGTCTCAATGTTATGTATAGGGCAACTTCTTTCAGCCGAGCCACAGAGAGCCGCAGGCGCCCTATACTTAACATTGAGACACTGCGGCAGGCGGAATTCCGAGTGGAGTCCCTGCGAATATTCGGGATTTCCGCTGGTTTTCCTCAGTGTGCACGCACGCTGACAGTGGGGGCAACAATGGACCAAGCCCTACCCCATCACCTATACCACTCCCTGACTCCCTGCAGCTCCCAACCCCACAGCTGGTGACTTGTTGACAAACCACAAAGAAGCAGAAGAGAAAAACTGTGCAAGACCCCGTCCCGTCCACTTCCCCAATCACCACCCGAAGCGATGAATGGGGGGCAGTGTGCCATCTGAGAGGGAGGGGGCAGTGTGTCCTCTGAGGGGGGGTGGGCAGTGTGCCATCTGAGGGGGGGCAGTGTGCCATCTGAGGGGGGGGCAGTGTGCCATCTGGGGGGGCAGTGTGCCATCTGAGGGGGGGCAGTGTGCCATCTGAGGGGGGGCAGTGTGCCATCTGAGGGGGGGGCAGTGTGCCATCTGGGGGGGGCAGTTTGCCATCGGGGGGGGGCAGTGTGCCATCTGAGGGGGGGGCAGTGTGCCATCGGGGGGGGCAGTTTGCCATCTGGGGGGGGGGCAGTTTGCCATCTGAGGGGGGGGGCAGTGTGCCACCTGAGGGGGGGTAGTTTGCCATCTGAGGGGCCGCCGCTCATCTCTGCGGAAGGTGAAACCCGAGCTGTTCCCGCAATCCTGCTGAGTGGTTTCCGTTCGGTCATGTGACCAGGCTCGGGACGGGAGCTCGCGGCTGGTTATCTAGTAACTTGTATGGAGGAGTCCGGAGACTCTGGTCACACTGCGAGACGGTGCGGGAAGTCACCGGTCACTCAGCCTCCCGGGATATAACGGTGCAGCATGTCAGAGAGTGAGGACAAGAGTAACCGCGAGGCTCCCAGCGGTGCAAATAACGGATCAGAGGCGGGATGCGGCGACCCCGGGCGGGATCCCGAGGAGGTAGAGTATGAGGGATGGGAACCTGTGGGAAAGCCGGCTGTCAGGGCATGATGGGAGTTGTAGTGATGCACATAGAGGATGCCACACTCTGCTGTACATTAGATCTGTAGGGGACACAGATGGCTTTAATTACCGGCTGCAGAAGTGGATCCTGGGATTGTGCCTATAGATCCCATATAGAGGGATTGTGCCTATAGATCCCATATAGAGGGATTGTGCCTATAGATCCCATATAGAGGGATTGTGCCTATAGATCCCATATAGAGGGATTGTGCCTATAGATCCCATATAGAGAGACTGTGTCTATAGATCCCATGTAGAGGGATTGTCTGTAGATCCCATATAGAGGGATTGTCTGTAGATCCCATATAGAGGGATTGTCTGTAGATCCCATATAGAGAGACTGTGCCTATAGATCCCATATAGAGGGATTGTCTGTAGATCCCATATAGAGAGACTGTGCCTATAGATCCCATATAGAGGAATTGTGCCTATAGATCCCATGTAGAGGGATTGTCTGTAGATCCCATATAGAGAGACTGTGCCTATAGATCCCATATAGAGGGATTGTCTGTAGATCCCATATAGAGAGACTGTGCCTATAGATCCCATATAGAGGAATTGTGCCTATAGATCCCATGTAGAGGGATTGTCTGTAGATCCCATATAGAGAGACTGTGCCTATAGATCCCAGATAGAGGGATTGTGCCTATAGATCCCATATAGAGGGATTGTGCCTATAGATCCCATATAGAGCGATTGTGCCTATAGATCCCATATAGAGGGATTGTCTGTAGATCCCATATAGAGGGACTGTGTCTATAGATCCCATGTAGAGGGACTGTGCCTATAGATCCCATATAGAGGGATTGTGCCTATAGATCCCATATAGAGGGATTGTCTGTAGATCCCATATAGAGAGACTGTGCCTATAGATCCCATATAGAGGAATTGTGCCTATAGATCCCATGTAGAGGGATTGTCTGTAGATCCCATATAGAGGGACTGTGTCTATAGATCCCATGTAGAGGGACTGTGCCTATAGATCCCATATAGAGGGATTGTGCCTATAGATCCCATATAGAGGGAATGTGTCTGTAGATCCCATATAGAGGGATTGTGTCTGTAGATCCCATATAGAGGGATTGTGTCTGTAGATCCCATATAGAGGGATTGTGCCTATAGATCCCATATAGAGGGATTGTGCCTATAGATCCCATATAGAGGGATTGTGCCTATAGATCCCATATAGAGGGATCCTGCCTATAGATCCCATATAGAGGGATTGTCTGCAGATCCCATATAGAGGGATCCTGCCTATAGATCCCATATAGAGGGATTGTCTGCAGATCCCATATAGAGGGATTGTGCCTATAGATCCCATATAGAGGGATTGTGCCTATAGATCCCATATAGAGGGATTGTGCCTATAGATCCCATATAGAGGGATTGTGTCTGCAGATCCCATATAGAGGGATTGTGTCTGCAGATCCCATATAGAGGGATTGTGCCTATAGATCCCATATAGAGGGATTGTGCCTATAGATCCCATATAGAGGGATTGTGTCTGCAGATCCCATATAGAGGGATTGTGCATATAGATCCCAGATAGAGGGATTGTGCCTGTAGATCCCATATAGAGGGATTGTGCCTGTAGATCCCATATAGAGGGATTGTGCCTGTAGATCCCATGTAGATGGATTGTGCCTATAGATCCCATATAGAGGGATTGTGCCTATAGATCCCATATAGAGGGATTGTGTCTGCAGATCCCATATAGAGGGATTGTGCATATAGATCCCAGATAGAGGGATTGTGCCTGTAGATCCCATATAGAGGGATTGTGCCTGTAGATCCCATATAGAGGGATTGTGCCTGTAGATCCCATGTAGATGGATTGTGCATATAGATCCCAGATAGAGGGATTGTGCCTGTAGATCCCATATAGAGGGATTGTGCCTGTAGATCCCATATAGAGGGATTGTGCCTGTAGATCCCATATAGAGGGATTGTGCCTGTAGATCCCATGTAGATGGATTGTGCCTATAGATCCCATATAGAGGGATTGTGCCTGTAGATCCCATATAGAGGGATTGTGCATATAGATCCCAGATAGAGGGATTGTGCCTGTAGATCCCATATAGAGGGATTGTCTATAGAGCCCATGTAGATGGATTGTGCCTATAGATTCCATTGTGTTCATAACAGTCTCATCTGGTAGTTTTGTCTCTGCAGGAAATCCTCAAAACTTGTTTACTTCTATAAACAATACACTTCCCTAAAAGACAAGATGCAGTGTGTCTAGCCCTACTAGTGTATGGGATCCTTCCAGCTGTAGACCATGAAGCAGATTGTAGCCCAGGATCTGTCAGCCGCTGATCCTGGTGGTCACTGCTATGGGCTGTCCTTGCTGTAATCCATCATTGGGGGCAGTGAGAGTGCGGAGGAGCCAGAAATGCTGACTTGCTGTTACAGTGTAACGGACTGGGTAGAATATTAGCCGATAGGAAGGTGCCTGTCTCTGTCTGTCTCAGGAACTTGTCTTGCCTGGGTTTCCTTTGCTACTTTCTTGCTTCCTTTAAAATTTCTTACATATTGTAAGTGCTGTATATAGCATAAAGAAGGCAGTGGTTCCACTCGGTTAACCCTTTTATGACTGATGGCCCATCGGCTTTGAGCAACATTTAAAATAATTCCATTCAGGATGTGACACTCTTAAGGGCCTTATTACACGGAAAGATTATCAGGTGTAAAATCGTTCGAATGTAAGTGATAATCTTTTTGTATGTATGTGGGCATTGATCAAACGATTAACGATGTTGCAATCGCATCTTTTGAGCTGACCATAAAATTCTTGTTAATCGTTTGCCAATTATTCGGTGTACGTACACATCATTATTCCCTTCCCTATAGACAGCATTCTCACATTACAGTTACCACGCTACCATTTTGCCACCGATAGCCGAGCAATGTTGCTGATCAATCCGGGCAGCATTATGTGGTCACCAATGGTTTCATCCATATGGGGGGGGATCAGAATGTGGGATCAGGTCCTTAGAAGCCAAACAGGTGCTGTGCTTTTATACTTTTTAATATGACTGTGTTATGAACACATCCCAGCCTGAATGGAGGTCTCATGACCTGATAGGCAGCGTCATAGGAATCTGTAGGGCACTATTTAGGAGAAGCTGATGCTGGAGAATTGATCAGGTTGCTGAGGCCGCCATCCTACACCCTACGGCTTCCATGCACAAGCTCTATTAGGTAGACTAGGGTTTGTGCAATGAACTTGTCGGGTATACAATGGTTGCTTTAACCCCCCCCCCTTACCCCCCAGTGTCAGCCGTGTCCTCCATGCCGAACTGCGGTGAGCACGCTGTATGACATCATGATAGTAACCCTTTAAAGAGGTTATCCAGAATAAGAAAAACAGCCCATGCAGATGTGTTTTTTTAATTGCGGATAACCCCTTTAAGGCCTCTTGGAAACCATTGCCAGTAACAATATTGGATACGTTTAGGAAAAAAAAAACTTTTCCTTTTGAGTACAGGCTTTTTTTTTTCTGACAGGTTCCTATCGTGCACTAATATGCAACTACTATACAAAGCCATATTACTGTTGTGCATGTCTGAAGTCATGGTGTATACAGTAACATATCAATAGATGGACATTACCAATTGGAGGTTAAAAGAGTGTCATTTTGGCCTCCACTTCTGAGGTATTGCATAGAGCAGAATACAGTAAACAAAAATCTCTAGGAGACTCAAGACAGAGCGTGTCAGGGGACGACTGGCAGGTAAGCATTGATTGTTTGCTGGCACGGCAGCTAAATAGTTAAACATGGCTGTCACTGCATTCTCACAGCAGAATAAAAATCCGAAACTCACAGTGCAAGCTTTCTGCGTGTGACTGTAGACAGGGCAAATTCTAGGTTTTATGCTGCTTGAGGCAAACCTCAGGCGGCCGCCCCATCACCATACGTTACATGCCCACCCACCCCCACAACCATTC
This sequence comes from Dendropsophus ebraccatus, assembly GCF_027789765.1. Lineage (NCBI taxonomy): Eukaryota > Metazoa > Chordata > Amphibia > Anura > Hylidae > Dendropsophus > Dendropsophus ebraccatus. The sequence continues at coordinate 37,515,732 of NC_091468.1, forward strand.
ACATCAGCAGAGTGGAAGTGGGTGATGAGAGCTGCCAGGTGAAGTCACGGACCAAGCCCCGCAGGACGGTGAGCGTGAGCGGCTGCTCAGCTGGAGCGTGGCTGCTGTCATTTTTGTTAGGTTAAACTTAAAGCGTAACTGTCATTTCAGGGTCATTTTCCTGAAAACATTAAATATCAACTGTACAAGCGATTTTAAGAAACTCTGTAATAGGTTTTATGTACTAAAAGAGTTTCCTTCTGTACTGAAAAAGCAATCTCCCAGCCTCCCCCCTCACATCAGATGAAGCAGGATTTCTGTCTCCATTATGTGGCTATGGAGAAGGGAGGGGCTGTTAGGAGTGACTGAGCACGGAGGATTTCTGCAAAGCACAACACCCTGCAATCTTCTCTCAGTAAGTTCATAGATAAGCACTGACCTTTCTGACCCCAGAATCCTGCGATTTAGGTGCCCAGAGAGTCTACAAACAGCTGACCTTCATGTCACCTCTTCCTGCTCCTTCATTTCCCTCAGCCCCTCCCCCCTTCATAGGCTTACAATGGAGAGAGCAGAGCCCGTCTTCACTGGCTTCTCTGTAATGAAGACGTGTTTGCCTGATAATGCACAGATAAGAGGTCAGGGGGGGGGGCAGGCTGGGAGATTGCTTCTTGAGTACAGAAGGAGGCTTTTTTGGCTGATGAAACCTATTATAGAGTTTCTTAAAATCACTTATACTACTGATTCCTGCAATAAAAAAAAATATGACAGTTAAGCTTTAACTTAAATGACAGCAGTGGGGAAACATTATACCATCCCCTCGGGACCACAGAATCTGCTGCCTGAGGCGGAATACTCATTCCACCTCATGGCAGAAGCGGCCCTGTATGTAGGGAGTGCATAGCTGTAGCAGAGAGCCTGTGGCCTCCTAGGTGTTTGGGCCCAATGATAAGTAGAACCAATGCAACAACTAATTCTTTATCAGTCAGTATGTTAATCTAATCTACTTTACTGTTATACAATCTGAACTCTATCCATTTCATCAGACTGATTTACATGATGTCATTCTTATTTTTCTCAGAAATTACTCCTGGCTGCTGCCTATGTTTATGACGCTCAGTACAATAGAAACATTCCTTTTGAAACATCACCCGAAGCAGTAAGGTGAGTAAGGTGAATAGATGCAAAAATGGGTCTATATTCTACTTATATAAACCTAGCCTAAAGCTGTGTTCACACACCTTAAAGAGTCACTGTCGTATTTTTTTTTTTTTTTTTTTGCAGAAATCAATAGTCCAGGCGATTTTAAGAAACTTTGTAATTGGGTTTATTAGCCAAATCTGCCATTATCTGCATGTAAAAAGCCTTTTCCCAGGTCCCCCCCTCCTTCCTCTTTTTCATCCACTCTGAAAAATCTGAAAATTGTGACTTGTTGCAGGAGACGTCCCCTGTCTGCTCTAGGGAGAGGGGAGGGGGGAGGAGGAAGGAGGGAGTTAGCCGGCAGCAGAAAGCAGATAACAGAGGATTACAGGCACGGAGCTGGGTGACAGCTGTAATCTGAGCTCAGACAGGTCACTGGTGACTGTCACAGGAGATATCCCTTGAGGGATTTGTAGATTAACTCTTTGTTGTCCTGTTTTGGTCTTTTCTTTAGCTCTCTCCATAGGAGAACAATGAAGACAGGGGGGAGAGCTTCAAACTGCTTTTTCATGATAAAAATGCATTTTTCGGATAATAAACCCAATTACAAAGTTTCTTAAAATCGCCTGGACTATTGATTTCTGCAAAAAAAAATTTCACGACAGTGACACTTTAAAGTCCTTTTTTTGTGGCAGTAATCAGAGGCAGAACTATGGATTTCTACTATGGATTTGCAGTGTGTCGGATCTGCACTAGTAATAGTGGGATGTCATATTGAATGAGGCTTAAAGGGGAACTATCAGCAGGTTAGACATATCTAATCTACTTATAGCCCCCTATTGCACACGGGCACTGAGGGGGAAGGTATGTCTCTTACTTTCCTCCTCGGCACCTTTCCCGTGCTGTTAGCAGTGTAATCCTCAGTCCGGAGCACCGTTAGGAGCACTGCCCCACCTCCAGAGCATGAGCTAGCCCGCCCTTTCTAATGATAATGGAGCGGGTGGGTAAGATCGGAGTTCTGGGGGTGGAGAAGTGCTCTTAACGGTGCTCCGAATTGAGGATTACACTGTTAACAGTGTTTCCATTTTAAACCATTCCATCTCCGTTTTGTTTAAAGAGGTACTCCAGCGGGAGGGGGGGGATCTTTAAAATCAACTTGTATCAGAAATTTATATAGATTTGTAATTTATGTCTATTAAAAAATATCCAGTCTTCCAGTACTTATCAGCTGCTGTATGTCCTGCATGAAGTGGTGAATTATTTCCAGTCACAGTGCTCTCTGCTGCCTTCTCTGTCCATGACTGTAATGGTCCAGAGCAGTAGCAAATCCCCATAGAAAACCTCTCTTGCTCTCTAGACTGGAAAGGATACACCACTTCCTGCAGGACATACAGCAGCTGATACATACTGTAATACTGGAAATTTTTAAATAGAAATAAATTACAAATCTCTGACATCAGTTGATTGAAAACATTTTTTTTTTACTGAAGTACCCCTTTAAGATTGAAAGAACTGACAAAATTCACAATGTGTGAGTAAGGTCTTTGATAGAGGGTGATCATGTCTGACAGACAGCTACAAGTAAGTAAAAAAAAAAAATATATATATATATATATATATAATTCAAGGGAAAATCACAGTTCAAGGCAAAACCAAGATAAAAAAAAATTGGTTACTAGCGTTGTTCTGTGCTGCAGTAGTAATATTCTGTGTCGCTATGTGGGAGCACACCCTTGATACATAGTTTGAAAATAACCCGGTCAGCATAATGTTATAACATGTGTTTCGTTTTGGCAGCACAGTTGTTATTCTTTAACGAAAATGCATTTCACATTCAGCGGAATAATATTTACAGTGAATTTTTAGAAGCATTTTTTAGTTTAAGGTATGTACCTTATGAAATAGTCATGAATAAGAAAAAGCATGTAAACTACTAAAACATGCAAAATACTAAGTATGCAAATTAAAAAAAATAGCTGAGCAAAGCAAGAGACGTGTTGCCAAAAAAAGTAAAAAGTGTCAAAGTTTTCTAAAAAGTAATGAAAGAGGGTGATGGGAAGAATGAGAGTTTCATCACTGTGGTTAGGATAAAGAAAACTTTCCATTAAATTCTGCCTACCTAAGGCCTTATTTACACGTTCCTTGCATGTATACGAATGGTATATAACGGGACAGAGTTCGGAGTCCCGGCATCATGTATCTTTATGATGCCGGGAGCTCCAAAACAGTCGCACAGCTGTGTCAGTACAGTACTGTAAAGATTTAAATTGATTCTGAGCTTCCAGCATCATAATGATACATAACACTCGGAGGTCTATAAATCAGGTCCATAGCACGTCTTCTGTTTACGGACCATATGCACGGAAGGCCCACATGTTTTTTTTATGCAAAACCAGGATCGGTAGCGACACATGTGCAGTGCAACGTAAAGATGTTAGCGGAGCAGCATACTTGCCTATCTCAGTCCCCGTAGCTCCTGATGTGATGTCATCCGGTCTCTTGCTCATCACTTTACTTCCTATTTCTAACACAGACCTCTCTCAGCAGTGATGGCCTGTTCAACCAATCACTGGCTAAGGGCCCTTTTACACTGGCCGATTATCGTCAACAAGCATTCCTAGGAACGCTCAATGAGCTGATAATCAGCCTGTGTAAAAGTGCCAACAATCGGCCAAATTTCGAGTTTTTTTGACTCTTTGGTGATTGGATCTTTTAAGTGGTGATACAATCCATCATTATTACAGAAGAGGCGCGCTTGCTAACAATGAATGGAACAATACAGCAATTGTTTGTGCGGCCTGGCTGCTCGATTGATTGTGCCATGTAAAGCCACTGGAAAGAGTGCCTTATCGGGCCGGGGTGGGTGAGTCTTGTGTGGAAGAAGAGGTGGGTCTGTTAAGGCCTTTTTTTTTTTTTTTAAGAGCCTTCGTAGTCAAATTTAGTTTCAGCACATGATACCGAACTGTGTAAAGTAGTTAAAGTGGTTGTCCAGCGAAAATCTTTTTCTTTCAAATCAACTGGTGTCAGAAAGTTATATAGATTTGTAATTTACTTCTATTAAATTACAAATCTATATAACTTTCTGACACCAGTTGATTTGAAAGAAAAAGATTTTCTCTGGACAACCACTGGTGCGTTCACACCTACAAGATCTGCAGCTGATTTTCTGCAGCAGATTTCATTTAAATAACTGAACACAGCATCAAATCTGCTGCAGATCCTGTAGGTGTGAACGCACCCAAAGAGGTTTTCTGTAGAGATGAGTGTGACATGAGCAGCCTATGGCTGTATACAGTATATGTTTCCCAGGACTCCCTAGGCCTTTATCCAACTTCTTCAGCCAACGGTATTTAAATCCCAAATGGTTGGATATGAGTTATGCTCATGTTCAGTTTTTTGGTTTGAGAATAAAATGGTCAGGGATTGGGAGGGGAAATGTAAAACAGCTTATACTCACACCTGTCATGCCCAGTCCAGCACTGCCGCTGCTCAGAGTCCTTGGTGGAAGTACTCTGGTAATATCACTGTACACAGGAGATTGCAGCCTCAGTCACATGCAAAAGGAATTCACAAAAAAAGTCTGAAAACCTGGCCTGGATGCATTTCTGTAGTGAAATAATACGTCAGGTTATCCTTACTAGATGGAGATGGGCGCACCCCAAGCATACTAGTGTGCCCTTGCTCAGCATTTGAATACTGGTGACTGAAGAAGTTGGATGCAGCCCTAGGGAGTCCTGGATTACATGGCTATAGACTATGGCTTTGAGGAATCATCTAGAAAATGTTGTTTATTGAATGTCCATGACTCTTACATTGTTAGGCCGGGTACACGCACTGTATGACACTGGCCGTTTTGTGTCAGTGAAGTTCATCTTGGCGGGTACTGAAGTACAGGCCGGATGAACTTCATTTCTGTTGAATTGGGATGCAAGCGCATTCGGGTGTGCCCGCATGCCAATTCACCATAGCACACAATGGAAAGTGCGGCCAGAGACGCACTTTCCATTGTGTGAACTGTCAGTGTTCTGTGGCCGGACGCAAAAAAACTGGCACGTAAGTTTTTTCTGCCGCTGCTTACACTCCAGTCGGGATTCCCTCAGACTTCAATGCAATGTATCTTTTTTATTAATCACAGCCATTTTTGCAATTTGCAACAACGGGCGTGAATTATGAAAAAGATACGTTGTGTCTTAGCCTTACAATGTAAACCATTTGTTTATTGTTTAACTTTCATAATTTTATACAGTATATAAAATATTTTCTTAGTTGACTATTATAAGGATAATATCTAGTTTTCCATATTTTTTTCTGTCCTCCTAAATATAATGTATGTGTAATCAATATTATTTCTTATAGACTTTACTATTTTTACAACCACTGGGTTATGCAAGTAGCCACCTATATCTGTATTACAGTTGACTTGATGTTGGCCATTTTTGAAGAGCCTGCAGTCTACCAGCTACCATTTCTGGTAAGCGTCTAATGCTTATGTTGTGTTCCTACTGATGGGGATTTATGAATATAACATTTTGTGGATATAAATGAAGGCATTTACTAAAACTTTTTTATACATCGATTTTATATAAAACCTCGGACTGTGTCAGCTCTACCAGATTTATTTAGAGACACATGATACCAGCACATCGGAGTTGAACTACAATTTACCAGACATAAATTGTATGAAATTTTGGTAGTTATTGGTAGGCCCCATCCCCTTTACACAAAGACCCACCCACTCATCACAGCATTTTAAAGCCACATGAGGGTTTGCCACAAGAATAGTTTATAGGTTTACCTGAGTGTTAACCTAAAAAGGGTCAATTTTGAGATATTACCGGGGATGGGTTGTTTGAAAATAATACATCACACTTACCTTCCTGGCTCCTGCACCACCACCAGTGTCGTAACATTCCGTCCTACTGTGTGGCCACTTCTGGGGTCATGATGTGGCAGACCTACCCAGCCAATCAGCAACTGGGCATATCCATCTCTGGACATATCTCCAAAAAGGCCCTTGCCTGGAGTACCCTTTTAAAGGGGTATTTGCATCTCCAATAACATAGTTATACTTATAGGACACATCATGTTAAATATTTTTTCAAATACATTCATTTAGCAAACTTATCCCCTTCTCCTGATATGCTGCTCCTTCCCTCTCATTGTTGACAGCTCATTTACTAGGTTACCGACCATCTCTCTGCTCTAAAAGCAGTGGTTTGCTGTTTGTCAATGAGCTGTCAACAATGGGAGGAAAAGGGCGGCATATCAGGAGAAGGAGTCAAGTTTGATAAATTAATGTAAATGTATTTAACTTGATGAGGCCTGCAGGTATTACTATGTTATGCTGCGTTTATACGTAACGATTATCGTGCGAACTTGCGCAATAACGATCGAATTCGAACGATAATCGTACGTGTAAACGCAGCAAACAATCAAATGACAAACGAGAAATCGTTCATTTTGATCTTTCAACATGTTCTCAAATCGTTGTTCGTCATTCACAAAAAATTTGCAGATCGTTCTGTGTAAACAGTCGTTCACCGATTTAACCAATGTGTGAGATCGCAAAACAATGTTCGGTACGATATAATGTACAGTCTAAATGCTGATTGTCATGGAAAAAAAAATCGTTACTCCGACATCGTTAATCGTACGATCGGGCCAATTATCGTTTCGTGTAAACGCACCTTAAGTCGAGAAGGGAATATCCCTTTTAAAGAGTACCCATGTCTATGAGCCAGGATGGAGGACCACACCAGATCTAAGTCATCCATGTAGTATTAGGCAGGTGTTATGTATGAAAGACAGAAGTAGTAAAAACAATTGTCCAGGGCCTGTGGCTGCATCCATACAAAGGCAGTGCTTAGAAGGTATCAAGTTCTTGCATCTCTAGAGTAGAAAAAAACAAATTGTGCTGCATCCATGGCATTGATATTTGTGCCCCGTCTTATTCCAGGCCACCTCCATAGTTGAGGTCTTCTGCTTGCTGGCTTTCTTTGGCCGGCTTGTACATTTCAGTAAGGTTACGCCTCGTAGTGTTTTCTGGAAGGACACAAAGAACATCTGTGTAATGGTCACAATATTTGTAAGTATTACAGTATACTGGATTCTATCATCCCCCCTCCTTGAGACTAACACTTCGTTTCATACATATCATTACCTTATCAATCTCCTTCCCCCAGTTCTGAGCTGCCGCTTAGTGATAAAGACATAGAAAACTGTGTAAGCTGTTCACTTCATTTCTGCTCTGATCTCCCTCCTCTCCCTTGACCTGTCTTCTCTCCCGACTCGTTGTTCTGATTGGTCGGGATCTGAACACTCAGACCCCAAATGACAAAAAACTTTTGACGTGTCACAGTTTTTTTTGTTTGTTTGTTTTTGCGACAGTTGCACTTTTAAATGAAAGCTTAAAGTGTCACTGTCATGAATATTTTTTTTGCAGAAATCAATAGTCCAGGCGATTTTAAGAAACTTTGTAATTGGGTTTATTAGCCGAAAAATGCATTTTTTATCATGAAAAAGCAATTTGAAGCTCTTCCCCCCTGTCTTCATTGTTCTTCTATATAGAGAGCTAAATAAAAGACCAAAACAGGACAACAAAGAGTTAATCTACAAATACCTCACCCTCTATCTCCTCTGACAGTCACCACTGACCTCTCTGAGCTCTGATTATAGCTGTCACCCAGCTCCATGCCTGTAATCCTCTGTTATCTGCTTTCTGCTGTCGGCTAACTCCCTTCTTCCTCCTCCCCCCTCCCCTCTCCCTAGAGCAGACAGGGTACGACTCCTGCAACAAGTCACAATTTCCTAATTTTTTGCAGTGGAAGGAAAAGAGGAGGGAGGGGGGGACCTGGGAAAAGGCTTTTTAAATGCAGATAATGGCATATTTGGCTAATAAACCCAATTACAAAGTTTCTTAAAATCGCCTGGACTATTGATTTCTGCAAAAAAAGAAAAGACAGTGACTCTTTAACTACTTAAAATGCAAAAAGAGACTATTCCTTTGTGAAATAAAAATGGTTGTCTTTAAAATGTGGATTTTATCCAGCACACTAACTCATATGTGTGACTTTTTATTTTGTACAGCTCAACTTAATAGATTTGATCATCTATGGATCTTTGCTTATTGCTCATATACCTAGCGTCCGATGGTCTAGAGTACTACGTCCAATTTATCTGGTTAATTTTGCTGAAAGTCGACAGGTAAGATTACGTTTTGTGATCCCTATATAGTACAGATGTGTACCACTTTAATCTTCCCCTTTCCCTGTGGAAGGATCGGACCATCAAATATAGATAAGTGGAAATTCTATCTATCTATCTATCTATCTATCTATCTATCTATCTATCTATCTATCTATCTCTATGAAGCCTATCCAGGAGTTGTCACCACACACATCAGGCATACTGTAGACCAGGAATCCTCAACTGGCGGACCGCAGAGGCCAGCTGTCCGGACCCCTGATTGCAGCTCCCCTCTGCCATTGGCTCCCTCACTGTCAGTCACTCTTGTGGCCACAGCGGTCACAAGAGGCCACTCTGTCCTGTCTCTGGTGCCGACACTTGAGTGCCGACGCCAGGTCAGGGGAGAGCCGCCTCTTGTGACCGCTGCAGTGCGGCCATAAGAAGAGACGCGTGGACCCAGGTGAGTATAAGTGTTTGTTTTTTAATGTTATATGCTATATGGGAGGGGTAGCACAGGGGGGCCAGATACTACTGGGGAGCACAAAGCAGGGGTCTATTTACTACTGGGGGAGCACACAGGGGGGCTATATCCTACTGGGGAGCGCACAGGGGGCTATATGGCTATATACTACTGGGGAGTACAGAGAGGGGCTATATACTACTGGGGAGTACAGAGGGGGGCTATATACTACTGGGGGAGTGCACAGGGGGTATATACTACTGGGGGAGTGCACAGGGGGGCTATATGGGAGGGGGAGCACACGGGGGCTATATACTACTGGGGTGCACAAAGCAGGAGTCTATATTCTACTGGGGGAGCACACAGGGGGGCTATATCCTACTGGGGAGCGCACAGGGGGCTATATGGCTATATACTACTGGGGAGTACAGAGGGTGGCTATATACTACTGGGGAGTACAGAGGGGGGCTATATACTACTGGGGGAGTGCACAGGGGGGTATATACTACTGGGGGAGTGCACAGGGGGCTATATTCTACTGGGGGAGTGCACAGGGGGCTATATTCTACTGGGGGAGCACACAGGGGGGCTATATCCTACTGGATGAGGGCACAGGGGACTATATGGCTTTATACTACTGGGAAGTGCAGAGGGGGCGATATACTACTGGGGGAGTGCACAGGGGGGTATATACTACTGGGGGAGTGCAAAGGGGGCTATATTCTACTGGGGGAGCACACAGGGGGGCTATATCCTACTGGGGAGGGCACAATGGGCTATATGGCTATATACTACTGGGAAGTGCAGAGGGGGGCTATATACTACTGGGGAGTGCAGAGGGGGCGATATACTACTGGGGGAGTGCAAAGGGGGGTATATACTACTAGGGGACTGCACGGGGGGTATATACTACTGGGGGAGTGCAAAGGGGGCTATATTTTACTGGGGGAGCACACTGGGGGGCTATATCCTACTGGGGAGCGCACAGGGGGCTATATGGCTATATACTACTGGGGAGTGCAGAGGGGGGCTATATACTACTGGGAAGTGCACAGGGGGGCTATATACTACTGGGAAGTGCACAGGGGGGCTATATACTACTGGGAAGTGCACAGGGGGTTATATACTACTGGGGGAGTGCACAGGGGGGTATATACTACTGGGGGAGCACACAGGGGGGCTATATACTATTGGGGGAGCGCACAGGGGGCTATATACTAGTGGGGGAGCGCAACACGTTTACTACTAATGTTCAGCTCGGACCTTCACCTGACAATAGACCCCGGTAAGTGGACCTTCACTAAAACTTGTTGAGTACCCCTGCTGTAGACCATTGTTTCTATTGTTCTGTAGTTTCCAAAACAGTACTCTGTTAACAATTTTCAAGAAAAACATTTTTTAATAACAATCTTTTCCCCCCTTATATTATGTGCAGATCCGGCGAGCATTCCGTAGCATCAGAAACACATTACCTGAGATATTTTACGTCTTCCTGCTATTCATGTTCAGTGTCCTCATTTTTTCGCTCATGGCTCAGAAACTTTTTGGAAGCAGGTAAAGTGACATTTGTTATTTATTCATTGGTTATGTGTGACTAGGCTCCATCCTGCGTGCACTCATAGGGGGGTATTCATGAAGACTGGCTTACTCATATGCCGGTCTTAAATTTGGCCACGTCCCTTTTTCCACAGCCGCATTCACTAAGAGGCACTTCTGGCGGGTGTAGATTTAAATCATTATAAATGTGGCTCCCCCTGCCCGCCCATCACCTGAAATGACGCCTTAATGCTAAGAGAGCCCCGTACAGTGTCTGACAGATTCCCTTTAAGTACATGTTGTAGTGTTGTGTTTTTGTTTTTCTGTTTGATTGTGTAGCTGTGCATTGGTTCATGGTATATCATCATTGTGTTATATGCAGAAAACTTTTAACAGCTGAACGTGAACCTTACTTTGAAAACTACCTTGATGGCGTCTTTAATCTTTACGTGTTAGTGACTACTGCCAACAGTCCTGATGTCATGTAAGTACGGCATTATAATTAATAAACTAGAACTAAGTTAAGAAAAAAACTTTCTAAATGAAGTCATTAAAAAGAGAAAGTCAAGAAATATTGGACTGTAGTCAAATATACATTTTTCTTTCTAGGATGCCAGCTTATGACTTCAACTGGTGGTATTCCATCTTCTTCATAGCCTACATTATTCTGAATACGTATATTTTTATGTCTGTCTTCTTGGCTGTTGTGTACAACAATTACAGAAAACATTTAAAGGTTAGTTAACAAACTTTTTTTTTTTTTTTTTTTTTTTTAAGTGTTTGTACCTGTTGTTTCCAAAAAATTTGGACATAGAGACATGTCAAAAGTTTTGCTCGGTCTGGGTCTTAGTGTTCAGACCTGTACTGATCGGGAGAATGAGCTGGGAGAGGATGTGCTACAGGGCGGTCCTCTCACCGCCCGTTTTTTTAATGATCGATACAGGTCTGAACGCTCAGATCCGGACCAGTCTCTATGACAGAATGGATTACTCAACACATGCGCAGCCACCACATATTTACTCTATGTCGTGCTTCAGAAAACCGCTGTGTTCGCCTACATAAGGCTCTGTGGTATTCTCATGATTAGACTACAGTACATGCAATCAGTCGACGGTTCGGCAGTCAGTTAGTTTAGTGCACATAAATTAGTGCTGCTATTTTAGAGTGCTTTAGTTACCTGGAAAACCCCAAATGACAGTCCAAGGTTTTCTAGGACTATACCCATCTTTTCTGGGCAACTGGATGACTTTGGAAGCAGTACTTATTTCTGCAGACTAAACTAAGGGACGGCCAAGCTGTCAGTTTCGGGTTTAGAGGTGATACAGAGAACTGATCTGATGGACTTTTTTTTTTTTTTTCGAGATGACACAGCCATCAACTTAGAAGCTGCCTAGAAGCACCAAAGAATTTAGAGCATTGCAATTACATACAAACATATCATTAAAAAAAAAAGGAAATGAACCTGGGCTTATTATTATTTCTGCAGTATTTAATGACACTCTAATCATGATGTGTTCTTTAGAATGAGATCCGTAAATTGGCTTACATGAAGCGACGCAAGATGGCGGATGCCTTTAATGCCTTGAAGGTACAGGAAGGATCAGAATTCGTCATTTCGGAAACCACATGGCTGAAATTGGTAAAGTTGGTGGCACCAGACATTAGTAACTCGCACAGAGAACTTCTGTTACGAGTGTCTAAAGAAGATGACCAAAGATATGTGGGTGAGAAAGATTAAAGGATGATTTAATTAATGTAACATCACAGGTATTTAAAGGGAATCTGTCACCCCTGACTGCCTACCGAGCTGGCAGCACCACTGGGTAGATATCAGTGATGGCGTTCACAACATTTTGTTGTCTGTGTTTTTATTTTCATGAAAAATGCTTTGATTTGAGCCATGAATAGTGTCAAGGAGGCAGGGCCTATCCTTCCCTGGGTCCTAGCACTGATACAGCTCACAGTGCTGTATTCATAATGCACATTACTGAATATGCAATAGAAGGGCATACAGCACAGAGAGGGAAGTGGTGCCAGGGCCCAGAGAAACCTAGGCCCTGATTCCTTAGCACTATTCATGGCCTGAATAAAGGCATTTTTTTTTATAAAAATGAAAACACAGACAACAAAGGGATGTTCTGAATGCTTTTATTGACATCTTTCCAGCGGTGCTACCTGCTCAGTAGGCAGTCAGGGGTGACTGATTTTTCTTGAAGACGAAGGCTGTGTCAGTACAGTACTACAAAGATGTTAACAGTTTCAGAGCTCCAAACTACATTCTGTTGCACACAATCCGTATGTACAGAACATGTGAATGCCCCCTTGGAGATAAGCCGCTGGCAGAGGCGTCTGTGTGTGGCTTTCTCTTCTCTTGCCATTAAAAATGCATGCACACTTAAGCAAGCCAAGTGTGTATGTGTATTGGGAAGAGTGTGCAGCTATCAAGTAACATTTGTAGTAAGGATGAAGAAAACAGCAGGTCCATTCTGTTCAAGCTGTGTTGAACCAGAGTAAAGGCATGATGTTGTAGGGGAAGCAAGCGCCGACCTGTCAGGTCAGCACTCGCTTCCCCCTCGCTGCCTGCTCGCTGCCTGTGCTATTACACAAACAGACAGCGAGCGGGGAGCAGCAGGAGGGGCTGTCCGAACAATCCTTAGATCGCTCGGGCTGCCCATTGAAGTTGTCGGGAATCTGCTGCCGCCGCTTCTATTGCACGTAGTGACGTGCAGGTGACTGACACTAATAGTGCTCTTTTTTAACACGTTGAAAGACCACGATCAGCATGTCGGCTGATCGTTGCCTTTTAACATATCTTAATACACAAAAACGATTATCGGCTTGAATGGCCAAGTAAGGCTCATAATCGTTTTGCGTAATAGGGCCTTAAGAAAACTTTTCTGGAACAAGCAAATTAACTGTTACACCTTTCATTGAATGTAAAGCTGCCTGGGATAAAGATTAGAGATGAGCGAACCTCGCGCATGCTCGAGTCCTTCCAAACCTGAACTTTCGGCATTTGATTAGCGGTGGCTGCTGAAGTTGGATAAAGCCCTAAGGCTATGTGTAAAACATGGATATAGTCATTGGCTGTATCCATGTTTTCCAGACAACCTTAGAGCTTTATCCAAGTTCAGCAGCCCCCGCTAATCAAATACCGAACGTTCGGGTTCGGATCGACTCGAACCCGAACCCGGTTCGCTCATCTCTAATAAAGATATATGTTTTCTGCCGACAATCTTCTATGTTTCTATCTTAGTAGTAGTAATGTGCCCATTCCAATGAGCCTTTTAATGAATAAAATCTAAATATTTTTTCCTGTCCCCTAATTGATCATGTTTCTGTTTGTTCAGGAAAGGAGGCTTTTATCCGCCTGGCTGACTTGTTGAACATTCAGGTGATCACTATGAAGGCTCGCATGCATCCAATTGAATGTTGGATGCCTCACCTGTATAGGTGTGCAGCAAGTCGCTTTATCCGCAGGGTTGTCCTTCATAAGTAAGTATATGACATATCTTTTGCAATTTCCACACTGTGGATTCTTTTGCACTTTGATGATTTTCCGTTTTTTCTTTCAGAGGCTTTATATATGCTTTTGATATAGTCATTCTAGTAAATGCCATTTTCATTGCCCTGGATGAAAAAAACCCACTAATATCCAATGCAGAGTGGGTTTTCCTCTCCTTGTACGTCATTGAGATACTTCTCAAACTCTACACATATGATCCCAGATCGTTCTTTGCAAAGAGTCAGTTTTGGAATTGGTAGGTTTGCTTTATTTCACCTGTAATCCTGTTTAATTCCATAAGAAATAATCACGGTCAACGCAAATCAGCACCATGGATAAACTGATAATTCACAGAAGAGGTTTACAGCTATATTAAAATTCTAAATATTCATAACTTACATAAATTCCACACAAAACATATCAAATATAACATAAATAATAGGGGTCGCTGCATCAACCAATGGCTCCAAAATTAGTCAACTGGATGCAAATGGGTAGCCTGGGGTCACCCTTTTTAGGGCAAGTGCCCAAACAAGTAGGAGTAGCTCCACATATACCTCATTAGGATTTACTAGGGTCAGTAGTCCCTGATTGAGTAGATGCTATGTGGCTGAAAGGGGTACTCCAGCGAAAAGTTTTTTGCCAGTAATTGAAACACATTACAAAGTTATATAACTTTGTAATATCCTTCAATCACCTATTTGCCCCTCTTCCTATCTTTTCCCACCTCAACCTCCCACCAGGAAGTGAAGTAAACTCATTCTTACCTGATGACTGTTGACCCCAGGCTGCTCTGTGGCAGCCATTTTGTGACAATAACATCATCAAGAGGGAGGCAGGTCTAAGCCCTGTTAGGCCAGCCTCCCTTTGTCAGATGGCTCAGGTTGCTCAGCTCTGATTGGCTGAGCAAGATGTAAGCTATCTAATAGTTTTACAGTCAGTTAGACCTCACAGGAGACAAAGTGCATCATGGGAAAGCCCAAACCAGGAAGCTGTGCCTATGCAGATCATGTCATTGTCACATAATGGCTGCCACAGAAAAGCCTGGGGTCAACATTCATTAGGTAAGAATGTGTTTACTTCACTTCCTGGTGGGGGGTTGAGGGGGGAAAGATAGGGAAGGGGGGCAGATAGGTGATAGCATAGTTACATCATTTTGTATTATGTTTTAATTACTGGGAAAAAGCTTTTTGCTGGAGTACCCCTTTAATCCCTGGTAGTCTGTGGTACAGTTGGACATCATACAAGCCAGATGGCTGAGAGAACCAATGTTATATATTTTGATGTCTTTTCTGGGGAATTTATGTATTTTATGGATATTTAGTAAAGGTTTATGTTTAAATATAGGTGGAGACCCCCCTTCTCTGAATTATTAATATGTTCTCAGTCAACTAGATTACCTGCTAATACATTACCATTGAATGAGACTGATTCTAGTGTAACAAAAGATGATGCAACAACATCATATAATATGGAGGCAAAATAAAATAAAACTATAGCTCTAACAGCTCATCCTAGATGGTGATTCAGTATTGTTATTGTCCTCATTGTGTATCTCTTGTTATTTGTAAGGTTTGACACCTTTATCATCATTGCCGCTCTTATTGCTACAACAGTGAATACAGCGCTGAAATCAGGTCTGTGCACATTTATCTGCATTCTTTTCTCCTCTACAATGTCTAAAGACTCTATAGTCAGTAACTAGAGATTGGACCTGAGCGTGCTTGAGTTGCGCTCATCTCTGTCAGTAACTTTTGCTTTGTTCCTGTTGTTATGTTCTTTGTTTTTCTCTTAGCAACACTTCTTTATTGTATAGAAATTTTATTCATAGTATATAGTACAATGCACACCGTACCATGGCAAATACCAAAGGGCCCTATTCCACCGGACGATTATCGTTTGCATAATTGTTAACGATTAACGATCTCAAACGACCGCTATTGCGAAAGACCTGAAAACGTTCACTCATTTCTATGGAACGATAATCATTACTTATGATCATATTTGCGATCGTTTTTTTCTTCGCTATTGCGTTCGTATCTACTGCGAACGACCGAACGACGTCTTATTCAATGCGAACGATTTGCGAACATTTCAACCGAACGATTATCGTTTTGATTCGAACGATTTAACGATAATCTGAACGATAATCGTCCGGTGGAATAGGGCCCTAAGTGTTGCCTCCCCTAGGCTGTCACTCTATTTACACATGGTGACAGCCTAAGCCCATTACATAATATACAGCACAGAGCTCCAAATGCATTGCATTGGGTCGTTCCCCATGTACAGCCTTAGCCACATCCCACTAACCTCATTGCAGTATATTCTCTTTTCCTGAGTAGCAGACTTTTCTTGTACGTTACTCCATCTGTAATATCACTGACTGATATTGCCACTTGCTGTTTGCACTGATTGACCTCTGACAGAAAACACAGATTTTTTTTGAATACGAGTGAGGGGAGCAGCCAGTTGCCCACTCCTGTTCTTACGTCTCCTAAACATGGTACTACATGACTACTGGTAGTGAAGACCAGCCAGAATTGGGCGGCCAGATGGGGAGTGGAGAGCTAGGAGACTGTTGTGTAGTTGAACCAACAGTTGATTGTTAATTATTCTTCTTTACAGTGAGTATGTACAACAGCCAAGACATTCTAGACATTGTCTTCATTCTTCGTGTTCTCCGTCTCATAAGGATTATTGACAGCATCCAGAGGTATTAATAATTCTTAGCTCTCTGCATTCAGATACCATTACTCCAGTTCTGAAATTCCACAGTCAGTCAGTCAGTGGTGTTGGTCCTTGCTCTATGACCTCCACAAGGGTGGCATGTTCTCATATCTGGAGTCCGTAGTCAGAATATACCATTCATTGCCATTGAACTTTAACATGCATGCAGTCCCATTTCAAAAAAGCATGGTGCACCCATGTGATTGTGGTGGCTACGAGGCACAGACCCCAGCTATCCCACCTATGACACTATCTCAGAATCATGTCAGATGTTCAGGTTGAAAGTTTCTTTTTTTAAAGCATTCTCCGTTCCTTGTAGGTTTCGGGTCATCATGAACACATTGATAAACATTCTTCCAACCATGTTAACGTTCTGTGGCATTATCCTAGTACGTACCTTTTTTATTATTTTTATTTTTGTATGTTAATTATAAGTATACAGTTTATTTTTTTTACATTTATTTTTATGTATCTACTTTGGTAGATTTATTGAAACTAGGGCAGGGAATACAAATGAAGGTATATGCAATATATTTGCTGTTTTTTGCATATTTGAGGAGCAGTGCTGCATTGTGGCTGTAATAACTACGTTTTTTATTTTCTTACTAGACGATATACTACGTTTTTGCCATTATCGGGATGGAAGTTTTCAAGAACAAAATCCGATTTTTTCCAGAAAATTCTACCGAACCTTATGCACAGGAGTGCGGAGCAAAAGCCTTGAAAGACTCTGCCTTTGCCAAGAGCAAATACTGCAAGAATAACTTCAATGATTTGGGTTCTGCCTTTATTGTTCTAGTGGAGCTCACTGTGGTTAACCAGTGGCATGATATCCTTTTTCTTACCAATTTTTTTTTATAAGATCTCCTTCACATATTCAGTGGGTTGTTTTTTAGGCACCTAAGGGCCTTATTATACGGAGTGATAATCGGACAATTGTCGCTCTGTGTAATAGAACGTCAGCCGATAAAATCTAGTGTTGGACGCCAATCACTACGTGTAATAGCGATGCCTGGCCGGCGGTTAATGATTGCAGTATAAAAAAATAATGGAAGGCCCTGGTGTCATTGGGCTTTCCCCAGGGTCCTCAGAGGCCTTCCCCAGTGTTTGCAGCTCTGCCTTCTGTTTGCGGCTGCTCAATCACTGGCCGAGATAGGCCGCGGCCAGGGAATGGCTGAATGGCCAGCGGCCTTTCAGTGTAGAGACCGACACAGAGGGCAGAGCTGCAGACATCAGGGAAGGCTTCCAAGGCCACCGGGGTAGGCCCGAGAAGACCAGAAAACATGGTAAGGTAAGTTAATACTTTATTATTTTACACTAAAGGCAAGGGCTGTACGGACATAGTTGATTTCCATTCTAAAAAAAAAAAAAATAATTAATGAAAACTGAACCATTTAAAAATGTATCCATTAAGCAAACAGCAAAAACACGTTGTGAACCCAGCCTAACTTTTCTTGGCAGCCACTGTGCCCTCTATTAGTGGTGCCACCCAAGAACTGTGAGTTCAGCACTGGCAGAGGGATGACCTCCCAGTAAATCAGCATAGGCTATCCTCGGTTCTGTCCTCCCAGTGTATACTCATTCTATGGGTGGTATATATGTGATTTGTGGTGATGCTGTAAAATAATATAGTTAATTTTTACTTTTCTTAACATCCTACTTCTTGCTACTGGGTTTGCTCTTGTGACCCATCCAGCCGCTAAACTGTATTTTATTGCCTTCCATGTGGTGGTTGTCATCATGATTATCAAGTAAGTATTTACAGATGGAGCAAACATTATAGGGTGTGTCTTACATCTTATATTTATGGCCTATCCACAGCATAGGCCATCAATGTCTTCTTGGCTGCATGCCGAAACCAGCACCCCCTCCAATCAGCCATTTGGCAGAACTGTGGTTCTGTGGTAAGTCACTGCCTTACTGCGGCTCAGTTCCCATTCACTTTTTTTAAATTTCAATAATATTTTTATTTAATAAACACATCAATAACAGAGATATATAAAACAATATTAAAATATGAATAACAGTGTTACTCTGGTTAAATACGTATTGACACAACATTTAGATATTAGATATTTCAGTTTTGCATCAAGAAGACCCAACAGATACATATCTCCTCTTCCAAATCATAGGTACTCTGTGTAGTTCCTTTCTTACTTGAAAGTAAATAACCAACAATAAATCAACCCCCAAAGGCCCCCCCCCCCCCCACAACATCCCACCCTTCACCTCCCTACCCTGGGGCCGGGTCGCCACTGCAGGAAGAAGTTCCCATTCACTTTAAATAGTACAGTAGTACCTTGGTTTGAGAGTAACTTGGTTTAAAAGTGTTTTGGTTTAAGAGCTCACAGTTTTTCAAAATTGTGACTTGGTGTAAGAGAATTGCTTTGGTTTAAAAGCTCCCTGTACTGGGCAGGAGGGGGAGTGGGGGAGGGGAATGGTCTGCATAGCGGGGTCTACAGCTCTGTACCCTGACCCAGGAGGTCTCACTTACCTTCCAAATCATGGCAGATCCACTTCAGGCTGGGGCTTGCGTCAGAGGACAGGACTGTGGAGGTAATCTCTCCATAGCTGTAACCCTTCTCTCCGTGGACAGAGAGCGCTGCATGTATGTGCCCACATCTGTCCTGCAGATTCCTTCCTGCTCCCTGCAGTCTCTGTCAGCCCTTGTGTTTCCCATCCTCTCCATTACTGTACAGTAACTTATAATATCACATATTCAGCGGTTTCTGAATGTTTGTTTCATCTGTTTTACATGTTATTCAGAATAATAAATATTTATTTTTGGGGTGTGGAACCAATTGTCTGCATTTCTATGATTTCTTATGGGAAAATTTGTTTTGGTTTAAGAGTGGATTTGGATTACAAGCACAGTCCCGGAACGAATTATGCTCGTAATCCAAGGCACCACTGTAATCCAAGGCACCACTGTATATAACATTTTAAAGGGGTTATCCAGTGCTACAAAAACATGGCCACTTTTCCCACTCTCTTGTCTCCAGATTAGGTGGGGTTTGAAACTCCGTTCCATTAAAGGACAACTCCGGCGAAAAAATTTTTGGGCTTATTTAACACACATTACAAAGTTATATAACTTTGTAATGTGGTTAAATACCCGGTCTGGCCCCCTTCCCCCACTTTCCGACCCCCGACCCCCCACCCCGGAAGTTAAGGAATGTATACATTACCTATTACGGTCGTCACGGTCCTCTTCTCTGGTGTCGGGTGACGTCAGAGCTGGGGGGCGGTCCGGGTCTTCTTCCTCTTCGGCGTCTTCATTGAGAGTGAATGGGAGAGAAAAGGCTGCTGGTGCACATGCGCACCAGCAGCCTTTTCATTGGCTGGAGCGCATCACATGGCTTCCAGCTTGCTCAGCCCTGATTGGCTGAGCTTGCTGGAAGCCATGTGATGCGCTCCAGCCAATGAAAAGGCTGCCGGTGCGCAAGCGCACTGGCAGCCTTTTCTCTCTCATGGACCCGGAAGCAAGAGACATTGCTGGACGGCGGACGCAGGTGACGGTGAGGCGGACGGCGGGCGAATGGAGTGGCGATCGTCACCGGAGGGATGGTGAGTATGGTGTCTGTGTGTGTCTGTGTTTTTTTTTGGGGGGGGGTCCCGCTGGAGTTGTCCTTTAAAGTAAATGGAGCTTAATTGCAAACCACACCTGAACTGAAGACAAGAGTGGGGCAAAAGTGGCCATGTTTTTGTAGCGCTAGATAACCCCTTTAAATTTCACACTTGAGAATTATGGTCAGTTCAAAGGGAATCTGTTGGCTGTAATTCATGTTCCAAGTTGCTGCCACTGTTAGATAGCTGTGAGGACAAGGGGACACATGGTGCCTTTCATATATCTGTCTGTACTTCCATAATGTAGAAAAATGCACTGGTGCAAAGGTTCAAGGAGGTGTTCCCAAGCCCTTCAACTGCTGAGAGCTGAGCCCCAAGGAGGGTCGGGTATGGGAGGGGGGTGTGGGGGTGTATATATACTGGTTAACGATGTATACTTTCTTGTGGCTCTCTTAATTGTTTTCTCTTTAACCAATGGCCACCATCTCTTCTAATAAATGTTGTCGATTTTTTCCTTACCTTGTATGTTTTGATTTTCAGCATATTTGTAGCATTTATCTTGGAAGCTTTCTTTGTGGAATACTCCTTGGAGAAAAGTGAAGTTGAAACCGCCATTGAAAAGAAGATCCAGGAGCTTGGAATGGCAGTACAGGCGTAATACATGCATCCTTTGTTTTAGTGTTTTTTTGTTTTGTTTTTTTGGGGGAGGGGGGTGATATTATGGCCCAATGTATACCCATTGGGCTCAATTTTTTTCTATGTGCCTGTAAATTCTACCGATCTGGTGCCGGTGAGCAGAAGTGGCAGCATGAGCGCTGTAGCTAAGTATAAGTACCCTCCCACCAGGCAGATTGAGTGCTGGGAAATGAATGCAAAGGCCCCCGCAGGGTCCCCCTAATGCCTAGTTACCCGGTGCCAGGAGCGACAATTAAACATTGTGTTTTTGAAATTGCTACCAGGGAGGTGACGAGTTCCCTTTCAACGGCCTAAACTTTCTATCCATTGGAATGGTATTGCCTCCTATGATATCTTTAAACATTGATTTCTTTTGGGGTTTTTGTATGCATTTCTAGTTGTAAAATTTAAGCTTTAATATATCCTCTAGAGCCGGTCATATCTCATATCATTCTGTTATTCCTTGACCACAGGGGATATGTTCCTAGTAGGAACTTAGTGGACAACATGGACAATGGTGAAAATGATCTCGGAGGATTTGGCGAGGAGAACCAGAAAGGATTAATGTTTCAAATTGCCTCAAAACGTAGGTTTTTTTACTTTTTCTGTCTAACAATGTATATCAATGATTAGTGGGTTATGTATTTGGTACATACCTTGTTTACCTAAAAATCTAACCGGCTGATAGCCCCCTATGGGGCCCAGGACGCTGAGGAGTAGGGTATGTCTCTTCCTTCTCCTCGGTGACGGTCCCCTGCTGTTGAGTTGTTGTAATCTTTGGCCAGGAGCACTGCCCCCCCCCCACAGCATCCTCCGGCCCACCCACTTCATTGATAATAAGGACATAACAGTGTTATTCCATCCTCAAGAGCAGCGCCGATTGTGGTCCTCCTTTTTCTTCATATGCCAAACTGATTTTGAACCGGAGGGATTCCCCAAGCCAAATTGTCACCTTGGCTGCAGCTTCTCGTAACCCCATCTCTGCCGGGGTTTCTCCACCTAATACTTCTATCGGTGTTGTGCCCTATGCACAACCCAACCAGCTGAGCGAGTTTTTATCCCCCTCTCCTGTGTGGCTCCATCTTGTTTTTCTGCACATAGCGCTCTTTTTCTTTCTTTATAACGGTATTAGTTAGCAGAGGGGGGCAGAACTTCTGCAGCCCAGTAGGTTTTATTTAATAATTCATATAACATGTTTAAAGCTTATATCTCAGCACTGGAGAGACAGACTGAAACAAGATTTGAGGTAAGACGCTCTATTGTACATTGCCTTAAGTCAGTAAGAAGCAGCTGACAGGTCTGCTTTAAAGGGAACAATAGCGCTGCTCGGTGCTGTCGCATATGCAAGCATCTATGATGAAAGCCTAAAAGAAAAAAAAAGTGGAAAAAAATATAAGCATAACAAGCCTTGCACAAATGTTCCCCTAAGTGTTCTTATCAATAGAACATAGTCTGTCAGGTGAAGCCAGAAGTTTTAGGAATGTACACAAAACAACAATTAGCAAAAATGTCAGATGTGATCTAGGGGAGGGGTGAATACCTTGTTTACAGTGATGTACTCCGGAGCTTTCTGCTATGTCCTCTCCCTGAATGCGGTGTGTTGACCAGCTCAGCATTGATCCTATACTGTAGATCAGTGTCAGGGAAGAACAGAGGACTGTGCGGCTGTGCTTCTATTTATGGTCAGACTGAATGCCTCACATCATATTGTATGATCATTAAGAAAATGTGGCAAAGGGGGTTTGGTGCTGCAGGGTCCTAAATTGAGGCTAATTTAGGCCAAAATAACATAAATAAAATATCTTGCACATAAGATATAAAATATATTCCAGAGATGCTTTGACAATTGGTCGTCACCAAAAATGCGATGGGACAATTACATGTAGTTATAATGGTGTGCCTGAGAATGTCCTTACTGATAGCTATAATAGCTATAGTGGACCTTTAAGGGAACCTGTCACCAAGCTTATGCTATCTAATCTATTGCCATCATGTTATTGAGCAGATTGATATACAGTCATACCTTGGTTTAAGAGTAACTTGGTTTAAGAGTAACTTGGTTTAAGAGCTCACAGTTTTTCAAAATTGTGACTTGGTTTAAGAGCATTGCTTTGGTTTAAGAGCTCCCAGTACGTGGTTGGAGGTGGAGTGGGGGAGGGACAGGGTCTGCATAGTGTGGTCTACAGCCCTGTACTCTGACCCAGGAAGTCTCCCTCAGCTTTCAAATCATGGTAGATTCACTTCAGGCTGGGGCTTGCATCAGGGGACAGGACTGTGGAGGTAATCTCTTCATAGCTGTAACCCCTCTCTCCCCGGACAGAGAGTTCTGCATGTATGGGCCCACATCTGTCCTGCTGATTCCTTCATACTCCCTGCAGTCTCTGTCAGCCCTTGTGTTTCACATCCTCTCCATTACTGTACAGTAACTTATAATATCACATATTCTGCTGTTTCTAGATGTTTGTTTCTTTTGTCTTACACGTTATTTAGAATAATAAATCATTATTTTTGGGGTGTGGAACCAATTGTCTGCATTTCTATGATTTCCTATGGGAAAATTAGCTTTGGTTAAAGAGTGGATTTGGATTACAAGCATGGTCCCGGAACGAATTATGCTCGCAATTCAAGGCACCACTGTATATCTTTATGGGAAAATTTTCAGTATAGCTTATAACATGTTGATTGAAATCCCTTCGCAGAGATCCTGCTGTTATGCTGCAGTAGCAGAGGACAGTTATGGATATGGATAGTGGGCGGGACGGCAGGGGGCGATACTCTCCGGCCCTGAGCAACAATCTAAATGCTCTTATGCAAGTAATTTGCATAAGAGCATTTACCGATTTTACAAACAATGCGGGGGCGTAGAGGGGTTAAACTAATGGCTATGTATTACTGCGGTCCTCTGCTTCTGTGCCAAATCAGCGGGTTCTCTGCGAAGAACCTGCTGATAGTGCCGCTTTAAGAGCATTGCTTTGGTTTAAAAGCTCCCTGTACTGGGTGGAAGGGGGAGTAGGGGAGGGGTATGGTCTGCATAGCGGGGTCTACAGTCCTGTACTCTGATCCAGTAAGTCTCCTTCACTTTCCAATTTATAGCAGATCCACTTTAGGCTGGGGCTCACATCAGAGGACAGGACTGTGGAGGTAATCTCTCCATAGCTGTCATCCCTCTCTCCCTGGACAGAGAGTGCTGCATGTATGTGCCCACATATGTCCTGCTCATTCCATCATGCTTCCTGCAGTCTCTGTCAGCCCTTGTGTTTCCCATCCTCTCCATTTCTGCTTTTATGTGCCTGCACTTACACTCAGCCATTCACATTGTTGTATAGAGAAGTTTCTGTCACTGCCCTTCTGCACAGCTCTGTGATTGTCACTTACTGATTGGTCCATGCGGAACACACACCCCTTCCCCACTGCTGTCATGTGACCACACAGGCCTCTGACAGCAGCCCTGCTTCTCTATTGTAGCCTGTTGTACTACATGCATTATGGGGATCTGCTGCTGTTTTTTTTCAGGTGTATGCATATATATACATTATACTCCACATGTTGATTGCTATACTGTACAGTAACTTTCAATATAACATATTCAGCTGTTTCTAAATGTTTTTTTCAATAGTTTTAAATGTTATTCAGAATATAAAATTATCATTTTTGGGGCATGGAACCAATTGTCTGCATTTCAAAGATTGCTTATGGGAATATTTGCTTTGGTTTAAGAGTGGATTTGGATTACAAGCGCAGTGCTGGAACTAATTATGCTCGTAATTCAAGGCACTATTCTTTATCAATCTGCCCAGCTCCGTCTGCTCTATAACAAGATGCTGATAACTTAGGTAGCATTTTTCGGGTGACAGGTTCCCTTTAGGATTTTTGACATCAGGTGGAACATTGGGCATCAGGTGGAACACTTAAAAACTGTCTTTGTTCTGTTTTCTCCTATGTATATAGTATATAAAAAATAAATGTCAGGAAACAGAGTTTTCTCTTATTATAGAAGTGATTCTGCTTAGTTTATGGCAACCGAATTACCCTGGATAAATTTTTTTGCTGATTTTAGCTGACATAATGAGATGTAAACTCTTATTTAGTTGTTTCTACATACGAATAGTTGCATAGTGTGGTGATATTTTTCACTTCTTTAATTAAATAGAATTCACATCACCCTGGTAAGATTGTCGTTCTTGCATTTGGATGCAGGTATTGTGCGCTAATACTAAGGCAAAAAAGTCACGACTGTTATTCTACCATATAATATATATATCAAATTGACATATACTTGACTATGTTTTATTGCCTTTCAGGCTATAGGACAGTGGATGCCTTATTGCAGCGCATGTTTGAGGCAGAGATACCTCCTGAAGATGAAGGTCCGCCAATGGAGGACATTTTGAACTTGTCACCCAATGACCTTTATATTGAAAATCCAACATTCAACTCAGCAGCCTAGTATCCTAAGGATAAAGCGTCAGACTGGAAGCGGAATAAAATAATCTGTGCAGGGAATCCCGGAAATGCTGCTGCTCACGGATGAATTTTTTTCTAAAATAAGAAAATATTTATTTTTATACAGAATAGCGTTTTTAGTATATGACAAAAAGACCAAATAATGGAAGGATTAATGTCTACTGTGTCGGGATCACCACTTTGGGCAACTCTGCACGAAGCACTTCCTTAGGGCTCAATGAATGACTGTACTTTTTGTGAATTTTTTTTTTTTTTTTTTTTTGGGGGGGGGAGGGGTCTAGTCCTATTGATTTGGTACATGGGCAACAGAATGGAACATGACACAAATAGAGTTGTGTAAAGAGTCCTTCCTTAGATTCACATGAATTTTGGTTTAGCACAGGAAATGGGTCTCTCCACTGTTTGTAGATGGTAAGTGTTTACGTTAACACTCTAGGAAAGACTGGTAGGGTATGGTACCAATTTCAGCGCCATGGGGTAGGGCATGACACAACCATTTCAGTGGGACCAGCAGACTCTCTAATGTGTAGGGGGTATCCAAAAAACAATATAATGGGAGAGAAAATTTTACCTTACCCTTGGATACACACATACAGTTTTGTTCCTTATATTTTTGGATCCACTCCTAGCTTTAACGCAAGAACTGCATGTGTGAATCTAGGCCCCCCAAAAAAGTATGTACACATCTGCTAAGCCACGTCAATGATCCAACACATATATAGTATCTTGTATTTTTTTTGTATTATGTGCACTTTTTATCTTTAACCAGACTGACCTTTGTATCGATGGTTAGCAGCTACTACACTATTAAGAATTACCTAATGATGCCCATTTTGTGAAAATGTTTTATTAATCAAAAATATCCATTGTCTTTTGTTACTAGCAAAACGTACCAGTAAGTGTTCTTACCTGTGACTTTTACACTTAATGTAACCAAATGAAAAGAATTTATGAATTGTACGATTCTAAACATAAATTGGAATATGTATTATGTATGTGAATAAATTTCTTACTAAACTTCATTTTAGTCCAATGTAACACACGCCACAAAGCACGTCTAGTCGGACTCTTATTTTGCGACACATGCTCTATATCCTAAAGTCAACGACATAGCTTTTATTGGCCGAATACAGCGTTCTGGGATCAGATTGACAGCAGCAAACACTGGAAGTGACCAACCTCCTTCCTGCCAAATTACCATGAGGAATTAGCATTCCCCAGCGTACAGCGGTCCTACAGAGAGCACATGTATCCAAGGAACCACAACACACTAGGATGCGACTGCTGCTTTGATCAGCTGCACCCAGACCCTTTTCCTTACTCGTCAGAATCTTCCATTCCCCCCCCCTTCCAAACAAAAAGGTTGTCTTTAATAGAACAACCCTCCTTTAAAGAAAGGCTACATTCACACATTCCGTAGTTTTGTCCCTACAGTTAAGACGTCCGTAAACAATGGATGAGTAATAATTTTAAACTATTCCCACTTCTTAACTAGCACCTTACCCTTTTTTGCTGATCCACAAAAAAATACGGGTTACGAATGCAATACAGATGAATTTCTTGCAGACTGCAGACTTTTGACTGTGGCCTCAATCTATCAACCACTGAGCTGGCAGCACTGTTAGGTAGATATCGAAGAAAACATTCAGGGCATATCTTTTTTCTGTGTCTTTATTATCATAAATAATCAACTTAATTCATACCATGAATAGTGTCAAGGAGGTAAGGCCTATAGTTCCCTGGGCTCTAGCACCCTTACACTCCACACTACTCCATGTACGCTGCGCAAAGGGGCACAGTGGCACTAAGACCCAGGGAATAATAGGCCATATATACTGTAGTGATCGATTCCCAGGTTATTATTGTGCACAATAATTTACAGATTCTCTACAAGATCTGGAAAAAAATAAATAAATCTGAGGGCTCCCTGTAGTGGAGTCTTTCTACTCGCGATATATCAATATCATGCCGGGAGCGGGGAAATTGTTTAAATATTTGCGGCACTGTAATGAAGTTGCTGCGGGACCAGCACAGCCAATCACTGGCCTCAGCAGTGCCTACAGCAGTCATGTAAGTATATGGGTATATAACTGATGAACCGTAAACAAAGACTAGTGGGGGGCAGTGGTACTGCAGCTTATTCAGTATTTTTCCCTTCAGCCAACTTTATATTAGAGTGGTGACAGGTACTGCTTATAATGATTGGAGATCTTGTATTTTATTGCTAAGGATCAATGAATTGACCATTTTGCTCCATTAAGTATGACATAGAACAGTATATGAGACATATTGTTCAACCATGTTTACACCCTCTTGCGCCTATTGCAGTTTGTAAGCTACTATAGATTCCGTAGAACCTCGGGAAGGCGAGTCATAGAGTCAATGATATAGTGAGGTGCAGGCTTGGGGTCGCTGGTTACATGGGTATTATTATTTAACCAAATAGTTGCCTTAAGTCCAGCATTCAGTCCTCCGAGAATATCCGTGTCCAGATTGTCGCCTACCATCACACAGTCCTCCGGTTTCACCTGCACCAGGTCACAGCAATGAAGAAAAATAGATGGCGCTGGCTTCTCTTCAGCATGTTCTCCTCCAACCACAATTGCATCAAAGTATGGACTCACACCGCAGGCCTCGATTTTCTCTCTCTGGACCTGTCTGTTTCCATTGGTGAGAAGCACCAAGCTGGCAGATTTTCGGAGTTCACGCAGCATACTTTTGATGCTTTCTGGCAGTGTCATGAGCCTTAGGCGGTTTGTTTTCCATACATTGTAACACTCTTTGGCTAAGTCCATATGGCCCCCAGATCTGATGTCCTGCATGGATGCTTCAAAGTGTGAGACCCGGAGGTCATCAATGGTCATTTGGGAGGAATCAAAGGTTTCATGAAGAAGTTTTATTTGGAAATTATTACATATAGTGCGAGCGTCCTCTTCACTGAACTGACCTTTATCAACCAGTAACTTTATTACCTGTAAAAATATAATAAACACATGAGATTTAGGTGTTTTTTTTTAATAGTCACAAGGATTCTTTAAGAGGTTATCCAGCGCTACAAAAACATAGCCACTTTTCAATTGCAAACCACACCTGAACTGGAGACAAGAGAAGGGGAAAAGCCATATTTTTTTAGCGCTGGTTAACCCCTTTAGGCTGGGTTCACACTACTTATATTTCAGTCAGTATTGTGGTCCTCATATTGCAACCAAAACCAGGAGTGGATTAAAAACACAGAAAGGCTCTGTCCACACAATGGTGAAATTGAGTGGATGACCGCCATATAACAGTAAATAACTGCCATTATTTCAATATAACAGCCATTGGTCAAAAAGATGCCCGGCTCTATGCACTGGAGACAGGCCCGGCATCCTGAGCGTAACAATATCCCCTCCCCTCGTGGCCAGTGATGTGGCCAGGCCTGATTCTAATGGAGGCACTTCACAGAAGGGAGGGGATATCACTACACTGGGGGGGCCTGTGCACGTGAGAAAAAAAAAATCACTTAGTGACATGGTACATTCACTTTAATGACATGCCCATTTAGATGTGGAAATATTGTCAAGGGATCTGGAGAAATGGGTCAAGTGGTCAGGACTGGATGCTCATAATCTTCGGTGGTAGTGCATTTAAGACTGGACACTTCCCGAAATCACTGTCTGTGACCACAGTGCAATACACAAATGCAAGGTATGCTGGGTTCACACACAGTATATTTCAGGCTGTATTTGGTCCTCATGTCAGGTCCCCATAGCAACCAAAACCAGGAGTGGCTTGAAAACACAGAAAGGCTCTGTTCACATAATGTTGTAATTGAGTGGATGGCCGCCATATAACGGTAAATAACTTCCATTATTTCAATATAACAGCCGTTGTTTTAAAATAACAGCACATATTTGCCATTGAATGACGGCCTTCCACTCAATTGCAACATTATGTGAACAGAGCCTTTCTGTGTTTTCAAGCCACTCCTTGTTTTGGTTGCTATACAGCCTCAAATATACAGCCTCAAATATACGTAGTGTGAACATAGTAGAGCTGTATCATGCAAGGAAGACGCTGTTCTTAGGTCGCATTAATCAAAATTCTAGGCTTTTTTGGGGAAACCATAGATACTGTGTTGCGCGGATTGAAGAAGACAAGCACCATCAAGTTTATTATCCGCACGCAGTTCAAAAGCCTGTCTTGTTTGAAAAAAATAAATAAAAAAAGCCTGTCTCTCCAATAGTATGCATATGCATTAGAGCCTATGGTATGGGCAGAGGTACAAAGGTCGCACTTTCTAGAATCTCTTACTTGTGCCCTTATGCTGTGCAGGCAGCACTGATTGGCTAAAGAGGGGAGCCGGTAATTTCAAACGGCTCCTCTTCAGCCAATCAGTGCTGCCTTGCATTGATTGGCTGAAGAAGGGAGTCGGGAATTTCAAACGGCCAGTGCTGAAGAGGAGCACTGATTGGCTGAAGAGGAGCCGTTTGAAATTCCCGACTCCCCTCTTCAGCCAATCAGTGCACTGAAGAGGGGAGCCGGGGATGTCGAAGACCTGCTACGCGGAGCAGGCAATGTATGCTCGCGGCGGGGGGGGGGGGGGCGGCCGGAGCGGCGGGGGCGATCGGAGGGGCGGCGGGGGTGGCGATCAGAGCGACGACGGGGGTGGCGATCGAGCCGGCGCAGGAGACTGCGGATGAGCGCGGGGCCGGGCTGCGAGCGGGGCTGCGGGCGGCCGGACTATCGCGCGACGACTGTTTACACGGAACGATGTTGAAGAAGATGGGGGCCTGCACTACCAAAAATATCAGAAAAATGGGGTGCTTCCTACGACAAACCAAAAAACATGAACCACTTAAAGAGAGCAGAGATATGTCACAAGTAGGAGCACACCAGCAAATATAGAAAAAATACACAAATATGTTTTATTGATATAAATCAGACAATTACACAAAACAAAATAGAATAGCAAAGGAAAAACAAATCCCTGCACATTAAAAACATTTAAAAATCCCAAAAAGAGGGGAAAACACGGTGGGACCCACACGGTATATGGGACCCCCAGGCCAGCATACGGTCATCTAATATAGCTCCATCAACCCTCACACAAATGCAGGCTAGATAAACACCATAAACAATAAACAAAAGGTGTACAAATCAAAACCAACAGTGTACATGTGTGATATGAAGGTGACTGGGACATAAAAAATGAACAATAAATCAAATGATACACATCACCAAACACAGAGGGAGAGGAGCGACTCGTTGCGGCCTATGATACCCCTACGCGTTACGTTCCACCGGAACTTCGTCAGGGAGACAGAGTGATGTGCAGAGATCCTATTTATCTGCAATAGTAGCTAGGGGAGCACCTGTTACATATACAGAGT
This sequence comes from Dendropsophus ebraccatus, assembly GCF_027789765.1. Taxonomy (NCBI): domain Eukaryota; kingdom Metazoa; phylum Chordata; class Amphibia; order Anura; family Hylidae; genus Dendropsophus; species Dendropsophus ebraccatus. The sequence goes on from NC_091468.1 coordinate 37,546,339, forward strand.
AATAATTAGTCAGATTAGCCAACCTAAATATATCACTGATCAGTGATTTATATATTTCAGTATTTGTATTTTTCACTTTTTGTGGTGGTGGCCAATTTATAGTTACTCACAATCCTGTATTTACATCCTATTTTCGCGACTGCAATACTTAGTAATGACATTAGACTTGTGGCTAACTGCATTATATACTCTGCGTGATATAATTTTTCATCTAGCTATGGGACAATATTGGCTATAGGTTATACATTTTGGCTATATACTGATGTTTACAGATGATTGCTTTGTCAATGGTTACGGCGTATGCACGCTATGCGTATTAGCTCGTGCTGCCGGTGTTAACCCATATGTCGCATAGAAGTTTAATACATAAGTCTATTGTAAACCGCCTTGTGTTTTTTTTTTTTTTTTTTTGTTTACCAGGTGTAATTTTTGTTTCTTATTTATTGCATTTTGTTATTGTGATATTCACACACACGCAGTCGTGTCATTCATGTGCCGCTTACGCCATTTTTGATCAGGGTATTATCACACATTGCCCAAACATCCCTGCTGGGAGTGACCATTGCCAGTATCCTTATGCGCATGCGACGGTATGTGTGAGCGTATACTATGAGTGTTGCCTTATGTGTGGTATTTCAGTGTATTGTGACGTACGGTTTGCCCTCTTGAGGCAATTTCCGGCTTCATCATTTACCAGTACCTTGGCTGCGCAAGCGCAGTTGGATGATTGATACGCCGCGGGCGGCGACGTGGGTATTGTGACGTACGGTTTGCCTTCTTGAGGCAATTTCCGGCTTCATCTTTTGCCAGTACCTTGGCTGCGCAAGCGCAGTTGGAGGATTGATACGCCGCGGGCGCCATCTTGCTTTGGTCACATACACCCTGCGGGATACATCATCGCTTACAGGTTGGCTAATCTGACTAATTATTACTCTGTATATGTAACAGGTGCTCCCCTAGCTACTATTGCAGATAAATAGGATCTCTGCACATCACGCTGTCTCCCTGACGAAGTTCCGGTGGAACGTAACGCGTAGGGGTATCATAAGCCGCAACGAGTTGCTCCTCTCCCTCTGTGTTTGGTGATGTGTATCATTTGATTTATTGTTCATTTTTTATGTCCCAGTCACCTTCATATCACACATGTACACTGTTGGTTTTGATTTGTACACCTTTTGTTTATTGTTTATGGTGTTTATCTAGCCTGCATTTGTGTGAGGGTTGATGGAGCTATATTAGATGACCGTATGCTGGCCTGGGGGTCCCCTATACCGTGTGGGTCCCACCGTGTTTTTCCCTCTTTTTGGGATTTTTAAATGTTTTTAATGTGCAGGGATTTGTTTTTCCTTTGCTATTCTATTTTGTTTTGTGTAATTGTCTGATTTATATCAATAAAACATATTTGTGTATTTTTTCTATATTTGCTGGTGTGCTCCTACTTGTGACATATCTCTGCTCTCTTTAAGTGGTTCATGTTTACACGGAACGATCGGCAAATTTTTTGCGAACGACAAACGCCGCTTTGATAACATGTTGAAAGATCAAAATGAACGATTTCTCGTTCGTCGTTTGCTGCATTTACACGTACGATTATCGTTCGAATTCGATCGTTATTGTGCAAATTCTCACGATAATCGGTACATGTAAACGCAGCATAAGAGGAAGGTGAACCACAGGGCAAGGGGAGGGGCCAAAGCGTATATAAGGAAGGGTGTAATAGGAAGGGGGCATTGTGAAGCGGTTCTTCAGCTGATAGTTGTCTTTATTACATGAAGTGATATCGGCCTGATTTGGCATATTATTGCTCCGTGTAATAGGGCCCAGGCCCGTCTAAACAGCATTATGGGCCCCTGGGCAAAGGTGCGAATTGGGCCCCCCGCGGCCGCCACCATCAAAACCCCCACATCTTTACATATAGTGCCCCACATAGTAGCCAATGCCCCCATATAGTGCCCCACATAGTAGCCAATGCCCCCACATAGTGCCCCCCATAGTAGCCAGTGCCCCCACATAGTAGCCAGTGCCCCCATAGTAGCCAGTGCCCCCCCATAGTAGCCAGTGCCCCCCCATAGTAGCCAGTGCCCCCCCATAGTAGCCAATCCCCCCTGCCGAACAGAAAAACAACAAACCAGTTACTCACCCGTCCGCCGGCCCCAGCAGCTGATGTTTCCCAGCAGCGTGCATTAACGTCATCCTCCGGGAATAGGCAGCGGGGTACAGAGAGACTGCCTGTGCCGGAAGTGTCCTGCAGCCTCTATCATGAATGATAGAGGCTGCACGACACATCCGGGACATAGGCAGCGTCTCTGTACCCCACTGCCTGTGCCCGGAGGACCGCCCGCCCAGCCGCCCCTTCTATAGCCGCTTAGCTGCTGCTCATTGCACTTTCCTGGGCTTCTGATCGGCTCAGCTGAGCGGCAATAGAAGGGGCGGGCTGGGCGGGCGGAGGGGGTCGCTCAGGGCCGCTCACTATGCATATGCATAGTGAGCGGCAATAGAGAGGGCGGGCGGGGCGGCTTCCTTGCGGTGCTCGGCACTGCTTGGGAGCCGTCTTCGCTTTATAGGACGCACTTAGTTTTTCCCCCCACTTCGGTAGGAAAAAAAGTGCGTCTTATAAAGTGAAAAATACGGGTATGTTACAGCGGGCAGGGGCCCCCTAGGACGCAAGGGCCCCCGGGCAGCCGCCTACCATGCCCAATGGGTAAGACGGCCCTGATAGGGCCCTTATCCTCCACTGTGTATTGCACACCTCAGAAGGGCTGTAAAACCACTGCTGCACATGATACAAACTTTTAGTCTATACACACACACAATTTACTTTACTGTCATTTTTTTTCCATCTTTGGATCAGAAAAACCACTCAGCACTTTTAACATGTTTTTACCTTTAATTTCAGCGACTTTGCATTGTGGTTATTGCAATACCAGTATAACAGGTGACAGACATGTAAACACACTGAGAGATAGGACCACACTCTATCTAGTAATACATCTGTGTTTGTTGCCCATAGAAACCAATCAGAACTCGGTAAGATGAAAGCTCGGCTCTAGTTTGTTGCTATGGGAGAAAAGCTACAGATTTACTAGTAGATGGTTATTACTGATCTCCCTAGTAGTGAGATGTTTCCCCTGTTCCATCATGTGCTGTCAGTAGTCACATTGTACACCTGAGGCCGTACACAGCAAGATACACTGTCACTAATATATCATTACTTCATCATTGTTTCTATTTACATTTTATTGCCCCCATAGGAGATTATGTGATGACAGATGTTGTAACAGGGACAAAAAAAAAACTATCATGTGACCATAGCAACCAATCAGATTATTGCTTCAATTGGAAAACCTATAAGCACTAATCTGAGTGGCTGCCACAGTCATTGACCCTAGCAACCAATCAGATCATTGCTTTTATATGGCAAACCTATAAGCACTAATCTGATTGGCTGCCACAATAGTGGTATAAACAAAGTGATGTCACCATGCCTCTGGTTAACATGACAACATGGATCAGATACACAGATGTCATCCACAGCTTGCTGCCACCAGAGAAACCACAGCACACTATATACATCACAGGAGCGTCCTCCATCTCCTGCTACACAGACATCTCCTCCTGGGACATGACTGGAACAACGTCCTACATGTGTATGCTGGAGTACCACAGGGTGAAGACTGAACTACAATACAGGTGGGTCTATCTAGGCCGGGTGGGGATGAGTGATAGATAATGGGGGAGGGGCAGGTGTAAGATACAACCTATAATGTTTTCTATTAAAGGGATGAAACGCTATGGCTGTGCGCCACCAGCTATGGTTATGGACACATGCAGTATAACATTTCTTCTTATATCCAGGTTACACACACATGTATTACACTGAGATACACCAGACTTTCAATGATAATGTTTGCTATAAAATGAAAGCTGGGCTCTGATTGGTCGCTATGGGGGCAGTTTAGCTACAAATGTTTCTTCTTTCTTTTAAAGCTGCGGAACGCTGGAGAGAGAACGACCCCGGGGCAAAGACTACAGGTGACGTCTATCTAATATTACTAGAGGGGGGATTGGGCAATTCTGCACTGTACACTGGTTGCCTTAAGCTACTGTATGTTCACATTTAGTACAGCAACGGACGGTCTTATACAGCCAGACACCAGGCAGCCTTCAGCACGCTCCTACAGCCAATACTGCTGTATCGGCTGCAGGAGCATTAACTTTTTACACTTGAATTGTGAGTACTGTTGGGTGTGACCGCAATTCAATTAACCATTGACTACGATGTAGTACGCTGGACGTACTTTATATTGTGTGAACAGCTATTATTTCGGTGAACAGCGTACGGAAATTATAAGCATGTTCTTTATTTTAACGGCCATTCTTTAGAAAAAAGAAAAAGTCGTAACTCAGCAGGGGGCATTGCATTAAATACAATGCAATGCCGCCTCTGCAGAAAAGAACAGACGCTGATTTCATTGCAATCAGCGTCCGATCTTTTCCGAAAAGCAACAGTGTGGGAACATAGCCTTAGGTTATGATCACACATTGTGTTTAAATAGCGTTAATTAGCTCCATTTTATCGTGAATTGCGCACTTTGCTAAAAGAAGCTAATTAACGCTATGTATTAGCATAGCCTTATGTATGTACCAATGTTATTTATGAGGGGATAGATGACATATTATCTGTGGTCATGTGCTGAGATAGCCATAGTATCATTTTTGTATACCTTATTGGTCAACATAAAATAATATTCCGATCAGTACATCATTGGGTAAAAGAAAAAAAAAACACAACTAATCATGGCACACGATCTAGGCTTTCTATTTGTAAAACACTGTATTGGCGAGAATAAAAATCTGATTAAAGTCCAGGGGCAAGGGCAATATGCCAGCTAGAGATAAAGACTGTTATAGTAACCATCATTTAAATAGAAGATATGGGAGAAGAAGAAAGGTAAAGACTCTTATCAAACCCATCATTTCTAACCACAGGCTACCTCCCAAATACTGCACATGTGAATGTTGTATGCTGTGTGATAGTTGTGGTGTATGTCTGTGCTAGATGTAGCTGTGGATCCCGTTCTGCAAGAAGATGCTGTAGCCAGAAAGAAGACTGAACAAGAAGACCCGGAACAGAGGACTACTCTCCATGGGCAACAAGCCAGCTAAAGAGAATGATGGGTATTTGATCATATCCATCATTTTCCAACACAAGCTATCCAAATATTGCGCATGTGAATGTTGTATGCTAGTTGTGGTGTATGTCTGTGATCATGTGCTAGAAGAAGCTGTGGTTTCTTTTCTGCAAGAGGATGCCATGGGAAGAAAGAAAATAGAACAAGAAGACCTGGGACAGATGACTACTCTTCAAGGGCAAGATGCCAGCTAAAGAAAAAATGGGTATGTGATCACACCCATCATTTCTCACTACAGGCTATCTTCCAAATACTGCACATGTGAATGTTGTATGCTGTATGATAGTTGTGGCGTATGTCTGTGATCATGTGCTAGAAGGAGCTGTGGTTTCCGTTCTGCAAGAAGATGCTATGGCCATAAAGAAGATAGAACAATAAGATCTGGGACAGACGACTACACTCCATGGAAAAAAAGCCAGCTATATAGAATGATGGGTATGCCATCATACCCATGTTTTCTCACCACCGGGCTATCTTCCAAATATTGCACATGTGAATGTTGTATGCTGTATGATAGTTGTGGTGTATGTCTGTGATCATGTGCTAGAAGTAGCTGTGGATCCCATTCTGCAAGAAGATTCTGTGGTCAGAAAGAAGATAAAACAAGAAGACCTGGGGCAGAGGACTACTCTCCACGGGCAAGAAGCCAGCTAAAGATAAAAATGGATATTTTATTACACCAATCATTTCTCACCACAGGCTACCTTCTAAATATTGCACATGTGAATGATGTATGCTGTATACTAGTTGTGGTGTATGTCTGTGATCATGTGCTAGAAGTAGCTGAGGTTTCCATTCTGCAAGAAAATACTGTGGCCAGAAAAAAGATTGAAGAAGAAGATCTGGGACAGAGGACTACTCTCCATGGAAGATTTAAAGGGCTGCGGGCGGGCTTTCGGCCGGTGGCGCCGGGGTTAAAGGGGCCGGGTCCCATACACGCAGTGGAATTGCTGCGTGTATGGGACCCATTCACCTTCATACTACTGGATCCGCAGCGGATTTCACTGCTAACTTGCAGTGTGAAAACCGCTGCGGATCCGGTAGGTGTGAACACAGCCTAAAGAGAATAATGTGTATGTGATCATACCCATCTTTTCTCACCACAGACTATCTTCCAAATATTGCGCATGTGAATGCTGTATGCTGTATGATAGTTGTGGCGTATGTCTGTGATCATGTGCTAGAAGTAGCTGTGATTTCCGTTCTGAGAAAAGTTTTTGTGGCAAGGAAGAAGATCGAAAAAGAAGACCTGGGACCGACGACTATCCTCCATGGGCAAGAAGCCAGCTAAAGAGAATGATGGGTATGCTATTATACACATCATTTCTTACCACAGGCTATCCTACAAATATTGCACATGTGAATGTAGTATGCTGTACGCTAGTTGTGGCGTATGTCTGTGATCATGTGCTAGAGGTAGCTGTGGATTCCGTTCTGCAAGAAGATGCCTTGGCCAATAAGAAGATAGAACAAGAAGATTGTTACCATCAGCCATGTGTGCCTGATTTGTGTGATCATGTTATAGGTACGGTGTTCTTGATGAACTGAGGCAGGTGACTACTGTCCATGGACAAGATGCCAGCTAAAGAAAAAAATGGGTTTGTGATCATACTCATCATTTCTCACCACAGGCTACCTTCCAAATACTGCGCATGTGAATGTTGTATACTGTTTGATAGTTGTGGCGTATGTCTGTGATCATGTGCTAGAAGTAGCTGTGGATCCCATTCTCCAAGAAAATGCTGTGGTGAGAAAAAAATATAGAACAAGAAGATCTGGGACAGAGGACTATCCTCCATGGACAAGAAGCCAGCTAAAGAAAATCATGGGTATGCCATCATACCCATCATTTCTCACCACTGGCTATCTTCTAAATATTGAGCATGTGAATGTTGTATGCTGTATAATAGTTGTGGCATATGTCTGTGATCATGTGCTAGAGGTAGCTGTGGATCCTGTTCTGCAAGAAGATGCCTTGGCCAGAAAGAACATAGAACAAGAAGATTGTTACCATCAACTATGTGTTGCTGATTTGTGTGATCATGTTATAGGGGTAGCTATGGTATTCTTTTTTTTTGTAAAATTATGAATTGGAAGAATAAAAATATGTTAACACACAACATCTGAGGTAGGTGAATGTCTTCTATGGGCAAAATGTCATCTACAGGTGAAGGCTGGTATTGTGCTATCTTTCCTTACCTCTGCCTGCCTTATGTACATATGTATGAATGTGGGGTGTTCTATATGAGTAACATAAGAGATGGTGTCGTATATAAGGCAATACATGTGGTAGTGTAGATTTGGCTGTTTGTGTGACATTTGTAGTGTGTGCTATTGAAAGATCTAACTATCTTTTAATGTTTCTCTTTCATGTTGAGCTGAAGAGAGAAACTGCGCTCTGGACGGCACTAAAAGCTTCTGTGGTGTTCCTGTGGTGTTCCTCTGGCCCTTATTAAACCATTGAACACAAGAACAAGTGGACACAATCTGAGGTTAGTTGGGGAAAGATCAGAAGCAATATGAGAAAATATGGCTGTACTGAAAGCTAAGTAGATGCTTGGAACAGCCTCCAAGCAGATGTGGTTAGTAAATGTACTGTAAGTGAATGTAAACCTGCCCAGGATACACATATAGCTATCCTAGGATAATAGTAAAGGAAATAATAGAAGGGCAGACCAGATGGACTAGATGGACTAGTTGGACTTTTTCTGCTGACAATCTTCCATGTTTTTTACAGTAAATTTAATCTGGAGGATGGTTGAACAGTATCTGGAGCTTGGATTATCACGCAGCTATGAACGTCCATTCAGAAGTGGTTGTTCGGCCAAGTGTGATGGAAGAAGATCCTACGCTCTTGAGATGCAATCCTACCATCCAGAAAGATGCCGGATTATTGTACATAAATATTGTATTGTAAATATACTGAATTCTTCATTTGTGTCGTTTGTGTTTATTGAATCTGAGAGATCATGAACATAGCAGAATCTTTAGTGATAATTTCAAAATTTCCCATTTCACCATCTATATCATAAAATGATCCCGAGATCTTCAGTTTTGTTAACTTGGTTTAAAGGTCCCAATAGACTTTACACTTCAGTCGGTGGTCCTCCTGACAGTTCCTGGCACGGACAGAGGTGGCAGAAGAGGACACTGAGTGATAAATCTGCTGCATTCTTAGGTCAGGTTCACACTAAGTATGACACCTGCCGATGTCTGTGAAGTTTATTCCAGCCAGTACTGCAACTTCTCTTCTGGTGAATGGCACACAATGGAGAATGCGGCCAGAGCTGCACGCTCTTTTGTGTTAACTGACATTTTTGTGCGGTCGCTTTTCAATGAATAGCGGCCACACAAAATTGACAAGTCAGTGTTCGCTGCGGCTGCTAGGGATCCTGGCTGGAGTGTATACTACGGGCCACATGTATCATCCGGCGAACGGATGATTTTCGTCGGAAAGTGCCGATTTGCGTATTTTTTTATACGCAAATGGCCGATCTGCGAATAAAATATTCGCAAATCGGCACTTTCCGCCGAGTACGCCAGGGGGGCGGAAAGGGGGCGTGTAGTGGGCGGAACGGAACTCTGAGTCCGCGCGATTTACCATCCGTTCCGCCCAAATGTACGCCGAAAACCTACTCCAGTCCTCAGCTGGCGTAGGTCTTCGGCGGTGCGCACCGGATTTATGTAGAGGCAGTCCGCCTCTACATAAATCCCCGTAGCGCCGGAGCTGCGGGGGCATTTATAATTCCGTCGTAAAAAACGCCGGACTTAATAAATGCCCCCCTATGTGTATACACTCCAGCCGGGATCCCATTGACTGCAGCACAATGTAAATTATCATTTAATCCTGGCCATGGTTGCAAATTGCAACAATAGCCGTGATTAATTGATAATTTACATTGTGTGAACATAGCCTTAGACTGTCTAGTCTAAAAATACACTCTCTAAGAATTAAGAGTTTTTAACTGCCACACTGTATTACCAGCCTAAAGGGGTATATTTAGGGAGAAATTTTTTTTTCCTATCCACAGGATAGGGAAAAAGTAGGGGATCATCAGGGGTCCGACCCCTGAACCCCCCAGCGTTTTCTCTATCGGACTCCGCCGACTCTGTTATAAATAGAGCCCTGGGTTGGCACGTGACCTGTGACTCTATTCATTCCTATGAAGAAACGAATCGAATGAATAGACCCGGGGCTCTATTCATAACAGAGCTGGTCATGTCCAATACAGAGATTACTGGGGGGTTTAGTGGTCGGACCCCCTGTGTTCACCTACTTCTCCCCTATCATGTGGATAGGGGAAAAGTTAGTTTTTCCTGGAATACCCCTTTAAGGACACATTCTCAAAATATGAATTTCCTAAAAGTCAGTGGAAAGTATAAAGCCATAGTTATACCTTACTGTGATGTCCATCTCAATCTCCATCTTTCATGATCATGTTGTTATACTGGAGCTTATTTGTTCTGACACAGAGCTCCAAATCCCCTGCATAGATTTAAATTTCAATGGGTTTCCCGAGATAACTGGGAAAGCTTCTATAAGGTGTCAGTGTATAGGAATATAGACCACCTATCTGGTCAGGAAGCCAAGGGCTGTAATTCCCCCTCTCTTTCGCATGGACCAATAAAAATCCTATGTCAAAAAACCTATTTAAAGCCACTCTGTACCCACAATCTGTCCCCCCCAAACCACTTGTACCTTCAGAGAGCTGCTTTTAATCAAAGATCTGTCCTGGGGTCCGTTCGGCAGGTGATGCAGTTATTGTCATAAAAACAACTTTTAATCCGGCAGCCCTGTGTCTAACGGCGGGGGCTTACATTTGTATATGCATTAGGCTGGCACCACCTCTCTGTCCTTCCTTCCCACCCTCTTCACCCTTCACCCTTTGCAGTAAGCTCCAAAGATTCGGTGACAATGTCAGGAGAAATATAATTATTATTACTATGGCTCAAAAGAGAAACCTGAAATTATATATATGGCTGGGTAATACTTGTGCTTGTCCATGTGCTGTATCGTAAAACAGACAAAATCCATGCATAGAAATATACAAGGCACTCACCTCTGCCATCGCTTTTTTGCTGGCTCCAGACGTGTCAATCAAGGTGTTATCCAGGTCAAAAAACACCGCTTTAATACCGTCCAGCACCATGTCTGTGACCTGAACACAAGGGAGGAATAAAACATACACATCACAAGAATCCTTAGTCTCAAATAAATACAGATCATGTACATTGTGCTGACATAAAAACAGAGCATCCACACTGCCAGTTACAGTTTGTACTATAGCCAGAGCTGCATTTATTATTTTGAAGACTTCAGAGCTGCAATCATGCTTATACCCATAGATGGAAACCTGCTGTACAGATGTGTTTGCTACAATGGTATCTAGTGTGAACAAGGCTCTGCCTCCAAGCTACATACTGTAAAGACCAGGCTGATGTATAGAGTTCCCTGTGGACTGTCTGAACTGGATCATAACAGAGATTGTAACATAATAGAATACAAAGTATCATAATAGTCCCATAAATATTTATACTAGAAAGTCTCCCATCACACACACAACATTACAAGCATATGCATTCACTGGCAGCAACTAAAAGCGAAGTATAGAATAAATAGCTCCAGATACTTACTATACTTCCACGTCCTCTTCGTATAAATTAACAAACTCACTGTCAGCCTAGAAGAAGTGGGATGTAACGATGAGCAGAGGAAGATAAAAATGTCTTTGATATAGGTCTCCAGTAAAATGGACGCTCTGGCCTACAGGAAAATGGCCGCCGCTCTAACGCTTACTAAGTGAAGGGGCGGAAGTCACGTGACGCGCTTGACAGCCGTACGCACTGTCGGAAGTGCTGCACACAGCACGTGTGTATGTCCAGGTGCCCGCCCCTTCTCGCTGCACGTGGGCTCCCTGCAGCCCCGGGAACAAGGTTCCGGACGAGATCACCGTGGACTACGCTCCGGTGTTACGTTAAGCAATGGATGCGACGCAAAAGTGGCAGAACCTGCCCAGCCAGCCTAGTCTGAAGAAGCTGACTGATCCGAGCTATGGAAAGCCTGGGAGTAAGCAGCACCCTCCCCTGCAGGACATCACAAGAGCCCACATCGAGTCCTTCAATGAGGCCATGACAGAGGGGCTGTACCAGGCTATTCAGGTGAGGCTGTAACATGATACCAATATAGAGGGCATCAGATCAACGCTCCCCAATGCTCTGCCAGCAGAAGGCTTCCTAAGCATGATGGGAGTTGTAGTTTTGCCACAGATGGGCGAACACTAGGGTGTGGACCCTAAACCAGCAAGTGGATTGTCACTCTAAGACCTGTCTACTGCCACCGCTTGTTCATGGAGTTATGGCAGATACAGTGTTAATGGAGCTCCCCTCTAAATCCTGCACAATAAATTGAAGACACGGGAGAGAGTGGTGTAACCCCGCCCCTGCTGTCATCACTTGTCATAACATATATTGGTATAATGACAGGGGTGGTCTTGGCATTTCTGGGGCCTCAAGCTAAGTCATGTCCCCCCACCCCGTTTATATAGACCCCCAGTGCAATCCCATAAGTATACAGACCCCCTGTGCGCTCCCCCCACCTTCCGTTTATATAGCCTCCCTGTGCGCTCCCCCCACCTTCCATTTATATAGCCTCCCTGTGCGCCCCCCCCCCCCCCAATATAGACCTCAGCTGTGTGCACCCCCTCCCATATAGTGTATAACACAAAAAAATAAACACACATACTTACCTGGGCCCGGGCGTCTCCCCTTCTCTTCACTCTTTTGGCCGCAGGAAGTGTTTTCCCTGCGGTCACAAGAGGCCGCTCTCCCGTTGTCATGGCACCGGCGCTCCAGTGACGCCTCGAGCGCCGGCACCAGGGACACAGAGCCTTTTGTGACGGCAGGGAAAACACTTCCTGCGGCCACAAGAGTGACAGACAGGGAGGGAGCCAATGGCTCTCACCCTGTCAGTGCTGCTGCTGCCTGTAACTATGTGCACTCTTTATGAGTGCACATAGTTACAGTTAAGATCGCAGCAGTGGGACAGCGGTCTTGAGCACCAGAGCGGGGCCCCCCTGGATGTCGGGGGCCCCACGCAATTGCGTGGGATGCTTGGTGCTCAAGACCGCTACTGTATAATGATAATGTGTGACGTTTCTGACCCCTCCTGTTGGTAACAGAATTACATATCCTATGTACTGTTTCTTTCTGTAGGCGATGAAGCCGCTGGAATTCAGTTTCAGGAATGACCATGTGGCATTTGCCATTGTGGATGCAGTCATCAGTCCTCCCATGGTCCCAAAAGGAAGCCTGTGCAAGGAGCCCAAGGTCTACCCTGCGGAATGCCGGGGACGGCGGTGTACATACCGGGGAAGGCTGACAGTGAGTGTGCTCTTCCTACATCTAGGCTGTCTGTGCTTCTTTCCCTGACATTAGACCAATGAGAACAAGTCACTGTCCTCTGTGGGGTGGTCATATACCTGGTACTTAGTTAGTGCTTTTGCTTTTATAAAATACACCTTTTCCTTTGCGGTTTACATATTTAGCGATATGCTATGTCGGCCTTGAGCACCACGGAGTATTGCATTTCCCAGTGTTTTTGATCTATGAAACCTCTGTAAATGTACATTGTTGGTTTGATCATTAGATATGTGTTCTTATATATTGTATCTCCTGTAAGTAATTAGGCATGTCACACTTTTTATAGGTGGATATAAGCTGGTCTGTCAACGGCATTCAGAAAGGGGTCATCAAACAATTCCTGGGGCACGTCCCGATCATGGTACGATCTAAACTGTGTAACTTATATGGCCTGTCACCCCAGAAACTCGTTCAGCATCATGAAGAGGAACAGGTATAACCAGAATCTTACTGTATAGGCCTGAATGTATTATAAGCTGGAGCATCCGATTTTATATCCCCTCCGAATCCATTTATAAACATGTACCTGGTAAATTTTGGCATGTCAGACGTCCATGGCATAAGTCTTGCTTAGCGAAAAGTGATGGTGTGACAAGCTAAGGATAGAGATGATCAAACATCTTCCCGTTCTGTAGGGAAGGTAAGGACAGCCCGAGTCCTGCATGGAAAACAGGAATACAGCCTGGGCCATAGGTTGTATTCCTGATTTCCAGGCGGGACTCGGGCTGTCTCCACTTTCCCCATGGAACGGCAAGACTGTGGGAGTCAAATACTTATGGTTCGAGTTTGTACGAACCTGAACATTAGCGCTGTTCCATCATCTCTAGCTAAGAACTGTAATGTATTGTCACAGTGGTTGATCAATGTGATTACATATCTGTTCTCCATAATGGGATATACAGTCTGCCTATATGATATACAATATGCCTATATAATATACAGTATGCCTATATAATATACAGTGTGCCTTTCAAAACAGAATATGGCACGCATTCTAATTACAGTTGTACTAATATGAGGAGTCCTAGTGTCCACCAACTGCGGCAGGTCAATAATGAAATCTGGGTGTGTAAGGCTGTGTTCACACATAGTACTTGGCCAGGATTTATTGTCAAAATCAGGAGTAGAACCAGTACTGAGGGAAACTATAACAGAAAGATTTACCTGGTCACCTTGTTTTTGTCCCATTCATGGCTTTGGCTAAAAATGGTGATGACATTACTAATGTGGAGTACAGGTACTCATATATTGGTCAGTATTTTATATTAGGAGCGATGAGGCCACATCAGTAACAATACTCACCACAGAGTTAGACTTTGACGCTAAAGAGACCACCCTGGTATTTCCCTATTTGTGTCCCTGTACTCGCAACAGAGTAGGACTTAAAGCGAATGTACTAGCAGGTACATCGCTTTTAAAGGGGTTATCCAGCGCTACAAAAACATGGCCACTTTCCCCCTACTGTTGTCTCCAGTTCAGGTGCAGTTTGCAATTAAGCTCCATTTACTTCAATGGAACTGAGTTTCAAAACCCCACCCAAACTGGAGACAGTAGGGGGAAAGTGTCCATGTTTTTGTAGCGCTGGATAACCCCTTTAAGATTTTTACATCAATAGACTGGTACGGGGATGCTGGTGCCACAGTCCTTTTCCAGGCCTATTCCAGGTGCCCGGCCTGAAGCCCTGGAGGTGGGCCCACCCGCCCACAAAGTGGCTTTTTGCCCTCCCCTCTGTGACGTGGCTCCATTGATTGACACAACATCACACTGGGGGCACGTGGGACCGCTTCCAGTGCTTTAGGCTGGGTAGGTGACCAGAAACAGACCGTCGCTGTGTGCGGGAAACAGGCCGCAGTTCAAATAAAGGACCGCAAGCTCGGCATCCCAGCTCCAGTCTATTGATGTAAAAGTCTTAAAGTGATGTACCTGCTGGTACATTTGCTTTAAAGGGTTACATATTAGGGTGGTTTGGTGATCTCCCCCCTAGAAGGCACCCCTTAGCAATAGGTTTTCTTACCCAGGAGGGATATCGGGCTATTCCTGTGTTTTGAGACTCGTAACTGAGGCTCCATGGACCCTGTTTTTGACTTTGATTGAAATCTTGAACTCCCGGCATCATAATCAATTAATAATTAAACAGTTAAAGCTTTTAGCTCCTGTATTGACTAGGGATGTCACGATACCAGAATTTTAAGTTCGATACCGATACCAGCTTTCTTATTTCGATACTAATTCGATACTAAATAAAGTTTGAAAAAAACCATGTAAAAATACAAATATACTGTAACTTCCCCCCGCCCAGACTGCGAATATGATGCCCCTATGTACAACATTTTTCTTTATCTGACTTTTTGATCACTTTGATACATTTTATCGTTCTGACATTTATGCATGCAATGGTTGCCAAATACATGTATGTTCCTTTTTTTTTTTTTTTTTTTTTTTTTTTTTTATACTTATTTTGAAAAAAAAAGGGAAAAGGGGGGATTATTGGAACCTTTTATTATGATTTTTTTTAAAAAAACAAAACACTTTTTATTTCCCCTCTACCTCGCAGCATACCTCCCTATGCACTACAATTCCCAGCATACCTTCTTATGCACTACAAGTCCCAGCATACCTTCTTGTGGGGAGTTGTGCACAAGGAGGTATGCTGGGAGTTTTAGTACATAAGAAGGTAAGCTGGGAGTTGTAGTGCACAAGGAGGTATGCTGGGTGTTGTAGTGCATTGGGAGGTATGCTGGGAGTTGTAGTGCACAAGGAGGTATGCTGGGAGTTGTAGTGCACAATGAGGTATGCTGGGAGTTGTAGTGCACAAGGAGGTATGCTGGGAGTTGTAGTGCACAAGGAGGTATGCTGGGTGTTGTAGTGCATTGGGAGGTATGCTGGGAGTTGTAGTGCATAAGGAGGTATGCTGGCATGTTGTGTCAGGAGGCTGCTGCACAACTGCAACTCCCAGCATACCTCTTTGTGCACTACAACTCCCAATCTACCGCCTTGTGCACTACAACTCCCCACAAGAAGGTATGCAGGGGGTTGCAGTTGTGCATTAGCAACCTCCTGACACAACAACTCCCAGCATACCTTCGTATGCACTAAAACCCCCACATACCTCCTTGTGTACTGCAACTCCCCACAAGAAGGTATGCTGGGAGTTGTAGTGGACACTGAGGTATGCTGGAACTTGTAGTGCACAAGGAGGCTGCTAATGCACAACTGCAACACCAAGCATACCTTCTTGTGGGGAGTTGTTGTGCACAGGGAGGTATGGTGGGAGTTTCAGTTGTGCAGCAGCAACCTCCTGGCACAACAACTCCCAGCAGCATACCACCTTGTGCACTACAACTCCCAGCATACTTCCTTGTGCACAAAGAGACATGCTGTGGGTTGTACTCGTGCACAACGAGGTATGCTGCTGGGAGTTGTAGTGCAGCAGCAACCTCCTGACACAACTCCCAGCGTACCTCCTTGTGCACAACTCCCCACAAAAAGATATGCTGGGAGTTGTTCCACTGTGCCGGCGGGCTCTGGGGGGATGGCGACAGGATTGTGGAGGGACCCCACTGCAGCGGCAGGTCCTGGTGGGAGAGCTAAAGGGTGCAGGGAACCCCGCTGTATTAGTGGGTCCTGGAGTGTGCGGGGGACCCCCTCTGCACCGGCGTCTCCTGGAAGGTAGAGAACTGGAGGGTGCGGGGGACGCCGCTGCACCAGCCGGTCCCGGGGTGGGGAGACTGATAATGGTTAAATGACTGCCGCCCGCGGGATCGCGGGCCGCAGTCATTAGCAGTGGGGGCCACTCCATATGCAGCAGACCTCTGCTGCATACGTAGTGGCTTGGGAGTGATTAAATGCCGCTGTCAGTTGTGACAGCGGCATGTACAAATAGCCGACACTAGCGATCCGATATGTGCCGGCTATTTGAAATCCGCGCTGTCGGGAGCTGAGAGCGCGCGGGCGGAGGAGGGGACACCAGGGGGCAGTACCCAGAGAACATAGCCGGCGCTCAGTTAGCCGCCGGCCATGTTCTCTGAACTATACTTCATGTTAAGTTGCGCTATTACGCAACTTAACATAAAGTTTCGATACCGAACCGTTTCGGTACCGAACCGTTTTTCTGCCCGAAATATCGATAGTAGTATCGATATTTCGGTGCATCGTGCATCACTAGTATTGACACAGCTGCGCCAGTTCAGCAGCAAAGGACTCTAGATGTGTATTACAGACGTGTGAATGCAGTCTAAGGAGCCATGTTCAATAGCGAGGACGATCTAATGTGGTTAGAGAGAGAAAAGGGGCTTTACTTTATCATGGTAAAAGGTATAAAATAAAAAAGTCTAGTTTATATCACCATGTATGAAAAACTAATACACACACAGGAAGGCGATACATAAGATTTCATTTATTGTGAGACTGGCATTAAAGAAAAATAAAAATCATGGGACATGTTAAAGAGGTTTGTCACAAGTTTTTATCAGTCAGGGTTTAGTTGCCAAGATCCTGACCAATCACTAGTATAAGTGGGAGAAGTGTTCAGCTCGATGTTTACCTCCTTGCTGTATACCTAGACGGGTTTTAAGATGATGGGTACCACTTTAATGTAGACTTTACAGTACTTTACTGTTGATTTTCTTTCTGTAAAGGAAATGGGCGGCTACTTTATAATAAACGGAATAGAGAAGGTCATCCGAATGCTCATCATGCAGAGGAGGAATTTTCCTGTTGCTCTGTGTCGCCCCAAGTGGAAAACCAGAGGTCCCGGCTATACTCAATATGGTGAATACTTTTATACTTTACTATATACTTCATCACACAATATCTTACAGGGATATTCTCATCCGGGCTTGTTATCCTCTATACTTAGGGTAGGGGATAACAAGCTGATCACTGAGCAGACTCCACTTATACTTTGTGGCTCTATTCATTCTCTATGGGGCAGCCTAATACTTTCCGTTCCGTAAAGTGAATGTGGGCAGATTGCTGCATGGAAGTTACAATGGTCTCATGGGCCAATATGGATTTTTGGTCATAGAAACTTATTTTTATTATGGCACCCTTGGTTCCAGGGCGCTGTACTTATCATAAGGGGTTGCACAATGAACATGAAAGAGAATATCATCATCCACCCCGATAAATGACCATGTAATGAACCTATCCATGATGTTATGTCTTGTTTTCCCTGCAGGTATCGCAATGCGTTGTGTCAGAGATGAGCACACTGCCATAAACATGAATCTACATTACCTGGAGAATGGCTCCGTCATGGTCAATTTCATATATCAGAAGGAGCTCTTCTTCATCCCCCTGGGCTTTGCATTAAAGGTCAGTCTAGCTCATGAGTATATCACACTCGTCTCATACATAAGGCAAGATATAGCTACACATTGGCAACACTAGGACAGAGTAGCTGCTGCCGTACATTATTAGGAAACATGGTGATCGCAGACATTCGGCCCACTTCTTTATCATATACGTTCACCTGTGTTTTAAACATAGTTGAATATGTCGGCTTGTGCTGCTGTTGTGATATCCATTCAGATTTATTGGCTCCTCTTCTAGTTCTAACACATCAGTAAGGAGTTTTTAGGTTTGGCTTTGTCCGCAAAAATGTCCATAATAATGTACTGCAGCATTGCACCTTCATACAACCTCTAGGTGGCGCTGCTTGCATTGTGATCTATGAGTGCAGGCATGATTAGAGACCAGAGGAAAGTGGGGATTCAGAAAAGCTTATACAATATACATGGACGCATCAATATGTTTATCACATTGTGTCCTCCTGTTTTATACTGGTTTATATAGTATAAGGGGGAATACGGCTTTTTTTTTCTTTCCACCACAGATTTGGCCACAGCAAATCCACGTCATAATCTGTTTTACGTATGGACATTGCATTAACTCTGCAAAATGTCCATGGCAGGGTTGTGCCAGCCAAATCCATATATATATATATATATATATATATATATATATATATATATATATATATATATATATATATATATATTATATATTTTTTTTTTTCATGTTCATAATGTTTCAGTAAAGTGCCGCAGTCCTTTTTTTTTTTTTTTTTAAAGTGCGGCCAGGGGTAAAGCCCTGCACAGTCAATGAAGCCGGCGGGGCGGGGGTTTCCTCCTAGTGGGGGCAGGGCTGGTCCGCATCCAGTGCTTTAACCCCGGCCCGGTACCCGTGAATGTAACGGTTTCATACACTGGAACCGAGCCACGGTTCAAAAAAAATCTATCAAATCTTTTGATGTGTCTGTGATGTCTTATTTTTCCAGTGACACTTCGAACACATTATTAGAAAGTACCAGGACCTGTCACTTTGTTCATAACTGAAGCCCCCTTCTAATATACAGCCTCCTCCACTTCCAATGTGCCTACATTAAATTTGTACTATTTCTCATAGGTTTCCTATGTCAATTTTCTTGTGAACCTTCCATCATCCAATATTCCTCTGATTCATCTCCCTCTTACAGGCATTGGTTAATTTCTCAGATTATCAGATTTTTACGGAGCTGATAAAGGGAAAAGAGGAGAATTCCTTCTACAGAGACTGTGTCACAAACATGCTGCGAGCCGTGACAGCCGAGGGGTGTCTGACCCAAAAGCAAGCCCTCAAATATCTGGGAGAACGTTTCCGAGTGAAGTTTTACCTCCCAGAGTGGTATTCAGATGAACAAGTGGCCGAGATCCTTCTAGAGTAAGACATGACGCATCTTTGTAGCATATGCAATGTCTCGAGAAGGTTTTATATTTGTCATAGAAGTGAGGATTATTTGCCAGTACCACCAGTAATGGTCTTTTTTTTCTGGTCCTCTTTCCATATAGAGGAATAAAATGAGCCGTCCAATGGTTACCTGTATAGTTGATCAATACATTAAAAATCTACCTGCAAT
The DNA here is from genome assembly GCF_027789765.1 of Dendropsophus ebraccatus. NCBI lineage: Eukaryota > Metazoa > Chordata > Amphibia > Anura > Hylidae > Dendropsophus > Dendropsophus ebraccatus. The sequence goes on from NC_091468.1 coordinate 37,565,848, forward strand.
TTTAAGATATACTTAGTCAAAGGGTTATTTCCATTGTATTATGTGAAGGCCATGGGAAAAAGGAAACGTTTTCTTACTCTGTCCTAAATGTATAGTATTGCCTTCCTATCATTTATATGCCCCACGCTAGTATTGTTGGATGGGCTTATAATTACAACCTATGTGTCCATGAATTATGAACCGCTGGCTATACATTTTAGTTTCCTGACTGATGACAGCTTTCGCAGTCCCTATATATACATTTATGGTCAGCTCATATTCTGGATGTGGAGGAAATCTCTGCCGAATTTTTCTGGTGGTGGCTTATGTTTCTATGAACAATAGGATCAGGCATGTTAAAATTTAGCCATGCACTCCCTTTCTCTGGTGCTGGGGGGGAGTTGAGAGGCCTTCTTAAAGGGAAACTATCAGCAGGTTAGACGAAGCTAACCTGCTGATAACCTCCTATTGTGCAGGAGACTCCAAGGAGGAAGGTATGTCTCTTATCTTCATTGCCAGCCACGTACTGGTGCAGTTAGTTGTTTGCTCCACGGTCTGGTAAGATTGTAAGGGGCACTGCCCCAACCCCATATTGATGATCAGATCGGGAGCAAATGACTAACTGCACTGGAATGGATTGATCTCTATCAGCTACCATAGGGAATAAATAGAGCAGCAGTGCAACGTGCATGACCGCAATTCTGTTCTCAGGGAAGACATGGGGCTCATTCTTAAGATTGAAGGGGGTGCCAGCATCCAGACCTCCTGCGATATTTATGCCCTAATCTAAAGACAGGGTATAGCTTGATGTTGTAGGAAAGTACGGGCAGTAAGCACACGGAGAAGAAAGCTTGACCAGTTCTCTGCTGTCTGAACAACTGCTTTAAATTGTTTTGTGTTATACCCTTTCTGCTTAGAATACAACATTGTTACACCTAATTTTATCTTTTCATCCATTTGCAGACAGTGCATTTGTATACATCTTAAGACCAACGTTGAGAAGTTCCATGCCCTCTGCTACATGACAAGGAAGCTTTTTGCTTTTGCCAAAGACGAGTGCATGGAAGAAAGTCCTGACAGCTTGATGACTCAGGAGGTTCTAACTCCAGGGCAGCTTCTGCTTATGTTTTTAAAGGTATATGTCCTAAAGCATTACTTTAGCATTACTAGAACTTTGAACATTGACGAGAAATCAAACCCTTTGGTTGGGTTCTCGGCACCTAGACCCCTCACTGACTGCTAGATAAAGCCAGAGGGATTGTATAATTGTGCACTTCATTCCCTGGCTCACCACTCCATCTGACTTTTTGCAGGAGACTGCTCAATAGACTTACAATGAAGTCAGTCTCCTGCAACAGGTTGGATCGCATGGTAAGCCACACAGATGTCTGTGCACTTCTGTACCTAGCGATCTGCGGGGTCTCTGCAACTCAATTAATGATTAAGTATTTTGAATTGACAGTAGCCCTTTTAATGCCCAATCCTAAATTTCTAACAGGACTCCCTTCCCCCACTCACGATGTGCTATGTATAATATTGTCTAGGTGGGGAGAGCGGGTTTCCTTAGGCCACAGTTGTGTGGGTGCAACTGCAAACTAGGGATGCACGATGCACCGAAATATCGATACTACTATCGATATTTCGGGCAAAAAAACCGTTCGATACCAGGATTTCCTGGTATCGAAACTTTAAGTTAAGCAGAGAACACGGTGGGCGGCTAGCTGAGCGCCGGCCGTGTTCTCTATGTGCCTTCCCCTGCCCCCTGCAGTCTCCTCCTCTGCTCTCCCTCCCTCCGCTCCCATTGGCGCCAATTTCAAATAGCCGGCACTTAGCTATTGCTAGTGCCGGCTATTTAAGTATATAGATGCCGCTGTCACACTGACAGCGGCATCTGAGCCCTCCTGAGCCCGCTCCATATACAGCGGGGGTCGGCTACTGTGTGTAACAGACCCCCGCTGCTGGTGTCTCTCTGATAACAGAGTCCGGAGCCGGACTCTGTTATCAGAGAGATGATTTATGCCGAGGAGCCGGAGCTGCACGGAGGAGAGCGGCTGGAGAGGGAGAGCGGGAGAGGAGGACGGAGGAGAAGGCTGGAGGGAGAGCGGGAGGTCCGGGAGAGAGGACGGAGGAGAGGGAGAGCGGGATGTCCGGGAGAGGAGCCGGAGCTGCACAGAAGAGAGCGGGAGGTCACGGAGAGAGGAGGACGGAGAAGGCTGGAGGTGGGGAGGATGAAGAGGGAGAGCGGGGGTCTGTGAGATCCGGGAGAGGAGGCCGGGGGAAGTGCAGCACATGTGAGGATCCAGCCGGCTGGCAGGTGGGGGAGGTTGCCGGGCTGAGAGGAGCAGATAAGATCGGCTGTAGTGTGTGGGATCCTGTGTAACCTCCTCTTCTCTTCCTCTGCAATCTTGGTAACTGGTGCAGCAGAGCTGTCTTAGTGATAGCTGATGTAGCAGAGCTGTCTTAGTGGTGGGTGGTGCAGGAGAGCTGTCTTAGTGATAGCTGATGCAGCAGAGTTGTCTTAGTGATAGCTGATGTAGCAGAGTTGTCTTAGTGATAGCTGATGCTGCAGAGCTGTCTTAGTGATAGCTGATGTAGCAGAGCTGTCTTAGTGATAGCTGATGTAGCAGAGCTGTCTTAGTGATAGCTGATGTAGCAGAGCTGTCTTAGTGATAGCTGATGCAGCAGAGCTGTCTTAGTGATAGCTGATGCAGCAGAGCTGTCTTAGTGATAGCTGATGTAGCAGAGCTGTCTTAGTGATAGCTGATGTAGCAGAGCTGTCTTAGTGATAGCTGATGTAGCAGAGCTGTCTTAGTGATAGCTGATGCAGCAGAGCTGTCTTAGTGGTGGGTGGTGCAGGAGAGCTGTCTTAGTGATAGCTGATGTAGCAGAGCTGTCTTAGTGATAGCTGATGTAGCAGAGCTGTCTTAGTGATAGCTGATGTAGCAGAGCTGTCTTAGTGATAGCTGATGTAGCAGAGCTGTCTTAGTGATAGCTGATGTAGCAGAGCTGTCTTAGTGATAGCTGATGTAGCAGAGCTGTCTTAGTGATAGCTGATGTAGCAGAGCTGTCTTAGTGATAGCTGATGTAGCAGAGCTGTCTTAGTGATAGCTGATGTAGCAGAGCTGTCTTAGTGATAGCTGATGTAGCAGAGCTGTCTTAGTGATAGCTGATGTAGCAGAGCTGTCTTAGTGATAGCTGATGTAGCAGAGCTGTCTTAGTGATAGCTGATGTAGCAGAGCTGTCTTAGTGATAGCTGATGTAGCAGAGCTGTCTTAGTGATAGCTGATGTAGCAGAGCTGTCTTAGTGATAGCTGATGTAGCAGAGCTGTCTTAGTGATAGCTGATGTAGCAGAGCTGTCTTAGTGATAGCTGATGTAGCAGAGCTGTCTTAGTGATAGCTGATGCAGCAGAGCTGTCTTAGTGATAGCTGATGTAGCAGAGCTGTCTTAGTGATATCGGATGTAGCAGAGCTGTCTTAGTGATAGCTGATGTAGCAGAGCTGTCTTAGTGATAGCTGATGTAGCAGAGTTGTCTTAGTGATATCGGATGTAGCAGAGCTGTCTTAGTGATAGCTGATGTAGCAGAGCTGTCTTAGTGATAGCTGATGCAGCAGAGCTGTCTTAGTGATAGCTGATGCAGCAGAGCTGTCTTAGTGATAGCTGATGTAGCAGAGCTGTCTTAGTGATAGCTGATGTAGCAGAGCTGTCTTAGTGATAGCTGATGCAGCAGAGCTGTCTTAGTGATAGCTGATGCAGCAGAGCTGTCTTAGTGATAGCTGATGCAGCAGAGCTGTCTTAGTGATAGCTGATGCAGCAGAGCTGTCTTAGTGATATCGGATGTAGCAGAGCTGTCTTAGTGATAGCTGATGCAGCAGAGATGTCTTAGTGATAGCTGATGCAGCAGAGATGTCTTAGTGATAGCTGATGCAGCAGAGCTGTCTTAGTGATAGCTGATGTAGCAGAGCTGTCTTAGTGATATCGGATGTAGCAGAGCTGTCTTAGTGATAGCTGATGCAGCAGAGCTGTCTTAGTGATATCGGATGTAGCAGAGCTGTCTTAGTGATAGCTGATGCAGCAGAGCTGTCTTAGACAGATATCACTAACTTTATTTTTAACACAATAAAATAAAAATAGGCCATAAATTGGTATCACTGTAATAGTGCAGGGGTATTATATTTCTACCATTTTTTTTTTTCTTTTATACTTTACTAAGTATCGAACTGGTATTGAGTATCGAAATAAAAAAGTTAGTATCGGTATCGAACTCAAAATTCTGGTATCGTGACATCACTACTGCAAACTCTGTACCCCCTATAGCTTCTCTCCTCGGTCTATACTCAACATTTCACTGCCGTAAATCCACAATGAAGCCTCATAACTGGAATACTAGCGACCGATTAGTGTCCTGTGGGGGTTGAATGTTTCCAGGCCAGTTGGTAATTCTCTGAGAAAAAAAAAAAAAAAATTTCTTCATTTGTACCTGTTTTTCTGTTGAAAGGAGAAGCTGGAGAGCTGGCTGGTGTTGGCCAAACTTACCTTAGAGAAGAGGGCACAGAAGTCTAACTTTGCCCTGAACACAGAAAACATCATGAAAACCTTTGCTAGCACCAGCGATCTCACAAGTGCCTGTGAATACCTGCTAGCTACCGGAAATATGCGCTCCAAAACTGGTGAGTCCAGAGCCTGGTCCGGGCAGTATGTGTATATGACTTACAGCCTTCCCGACGCTGTACTGTTTTCTTGTTGTAGGCAGACCCTTTTATTAATACTTATTTTTCTTTATTTCCTATGTTTTAGGTCTCGGTATGCTTCAGAGTTCTGGTCTCTCCGTAGTCGCGGATAAGTTGAATTTTATCCGCTACCTTTCTCACTTCCGCTGTGTGCACAGAGGTGCTTCATTTGCTAAGATGAGGACTACTTCTGTCCGTCGTCTTCTGCCTGAGTCATGGGGTTTCCTGTGCCCTGTTCATACTCCAGACGGGGAACCCTGTGGCCTTATGAATCACATGACGGTGGTGTGTGAGATTGTGACACAGACTTCCATTACTTCTCATCTCTTGGTTCTACTTTGCACGCTAGGTAATGAGCATACATCATCTGCATGATGTAGAACCACAATAAATATACTGAACCGTGATCCTCACGGTATTCTAATCTGCCAGTTTTGCTTGTGATTAAGGGGAAGCTTTTTTTAGGGGAGCAGCTGATCATTCCCCACATTAGATAAATTGTCAGGTCTGGCTGACTATCTAATGTGTATTGCCTCATGAGAGAAGATGTTGGGGGAGGATCTGGCATTTCGGATTTCAATCTTTTTGTTCTCGGTGAGAGATGCTGCCACCACCAGAGATGTTTGCAACAGATTTAAAGGATTGTCTGGGAAAAAGAAACAGTTTCCTTCATGGCTTGGGGTGGTATAAAATAAATAAGCTATACTCTCCCCCTATGGTGCCCTGCAGCTGCTTTGCTGAAGCTCCTGGTCTCCTGATGGTTACTGCTTCTTCCTGGTTTCTTTGACTTGCCAACCCTGCAAGAGCTGCCCTACTCAGTCAGTCAGTGATTGGCTGAGCAGGGCAGCTCCTGTAGGGTTGGCAAGTCAAAGAAACCAGGAAGAAAAGTTTAACCAGTGAGGAAGACTGGGGGGCGGTCAGGATAGGTGAGTGTAGCTTTATTTTTTATTTTATTTTTTCATCACCCCAAACTATAGAGAATTTTTTTTTCTCCCAGACAACCCCCTTTAACCCCTCTCCTCATTGAGAACCCACGCATGGTTCGCCGAGCCAAGAATTATTGTATATATTGAGATGGCCATCAGCTCTCTCTATAGGGATATGAAAAATAAACTTTGGTAAACTGCCTCATATTAGATAGAGGAATCATCTGTGCTGATGTCCAATGTGGAATATGTCCCATTGGTTTAGAATTTTGCTGGATGTTAGTTCAGATGGTCGAACTCCGTCCTAACATTAGTGTTTTCTGTCTTTTAGGAATGACTCCAATTGACGGCACTCCTGGAAAACCTTTCTCAGAATGTTACCAGGTCACGTTGGATGGTGCATTGGTGGGCTGGGTGGAGAAAGATGTGGCTTCTAATCTTGTCAGTACACTACGGAACTTCAAGGTAAGTATTTTTGTGGTGAGCATCCTGCCTCTAAGCGGTTTACTTCCTCACTTAGTTTTCCTTGCTAGGAATGGAGAAGTTCCAGGATTAAGGAATTCTATAATGATATCTGTAAGTCCCCTGATCGACATAATCTAATAATCCAATTTAAAGGGAAGCTTTTACCACTTGTTGAACAAACCACAAGTAGTGTTGCGCGGACCTGTCAAACTGTTCAGTTCCAACCATGTTCTCCAGACTTAGAATGCTCAGCGTTTGGTTCCCCGCCACTGTTGAGGTTGGATGCTGCCTTAGGGAGTCCTGAAGTCTTAGGGCTGCATCCAACTCCTGCAGCTGCTGGGAATCGAACACAGCATTCGGATTTGAAGGACATTGTTGGACCCGAACAGTTTTACAGGTCCGCTCAACACTAACCACGGTTCATTAGGGCAGTCCCTATCCCACAAGCCTTGACTGACAGATCTCTCCCTATTTCAGGATAAAGAGACCTATCAATTAAGAATGGCAGGGCAGGCAGAAGCAATTGGGGACTGACCTACTGACTTGTGCTTAAGACAGCATGAAAATGATGACAGAATCCCTTTAAGTTTACAATCTGTGGCATACACACAGTACTGGCACAAGGTGTAGTTGACTTGAAAGTTTTACTGATTGTGCAGGATGAGATCCAGTGAAGTTACCATCCACCTCACAATAAGGCCATGTGCATGAACCCTCGAGCTGACGTTCAGCAGTATGTGAACTACATAACTTAGATTAGTTTCTTGCAAAGGCTTGTGTCTTTCTGTTTTATAGGTATCACAGGAAAAGAAGCTGCCTCCCTGGACGGAGATAGTCCTCATCCCAATGACTGGAAAAGCAAGTCTTTATCCTGGGCTTTACATTTTTACCACCGCCTGCAGGATGGTTCGCCCTGTTAGAAATTTGGCAGTAGGGAAAGAAGAACTGATCGGTCCATTAGAGCAGGTGCGTTACTGCAGAATAATCCTATTTACCATATAGCAGTGATAAAGATGAGCCTATGGCGGTGTGTGGTTAGCCTATATATTATTAATGGTGTATGTTTATTTGTGCCTACATGGCATTACATGTAATAGTGACCCACACTAGGACAGGGACTGCTGTGACCCTGAGTGCAGAATTCACACTTAAACTATAACAAATACCCTTTATAATGGATTTTCATTCATTTTTACTCTAAAGCCATTAATTTATTTAGCTCCTTATTTTTTATCTCTATTCCAGCTCTACCTAAATGTGGCTATATATGAGGGTGACATTGTGCCCGGCGTCACCACACACCAGGAGCTTTTTCCTCACAGTCTGATGAGTGTTGTAGCCAACTTCATTCCCTTTTCCGATCACAATCAGAGTCCCAGGAATATGTACCAGTGCCAGATGGGTAGGTACCTGCATTATTTTTAGTGAGTGGGATAATACACATAATACAACCCTCCTTCATTAGAAGACGTTTTACAGTCCATCACATTTCTGCATTGTCACATGTAATGCTCTGTTCCAGGTAAGCAGACTATGGGATTTCCCCTTCTAACCTATCAGGATCGCTCTGATAACAAACTCTATCGCCTCCAAACCCCCCAGAGTCCTCTTGTGCGGCCTTCCATGTATGATCATTATCAAATGGATAACTATCCGGTGGGAACTAATGCTATTGTAGCGGTGATATCTTACACAGGATATGATATGGAGGATGCTATGGTAAGTCATTTGTATGCAGAACCTCATGTTGCACTTTAAATCATTTAATTCTTGATGGCATGGACATTGAGACAAACATCCTTAATGAATGAAGTTTATTGAATACAACTTGAATGATCCGTTCCAAGGCAATCTATTCAGTAGCTTTACTACTTTTTTTTTTTTTTTGCAGATCCTAAACAAGTCATCGTGGGAGAGGGGATTTGCTCATGGGAGCGTGTACAAAACTGAATTTATAGACCTGTCTGAAAAAGTAAAAAGTGCCGAAGACAACTTTGTGTTTGGAATTAAACCTGACGATGAACGGGTACGGGGGAAGCTTGATGAAGATGGCCTGCCACCAGTGGGCGCTGTGCTGCGGTTTGGAGACCCATTTTATAGTTATGTGAATCAAAACACCTTGGAGACCTTTGTTGTGTTCTACAAGTGAGTAGTAGTCTCATCTTACATTGTATAGGCACAGCTTTAGTCCTTGTACCAAGATGTAATTTACTGTAGGTTTAGTCTTTTTGACTTTTATGGGTTTTTTTTGTATGTTTCAGGACTAAAGAGGACTGTATTGTTGACAACGTAAAGGTTTGCAGCAATGACCTGGGTATTGGAAAATTCAAGTCTGTATGCATCACTATGAGGATCCCACGTAACCCTACCATAGGTGATAAATTTGCGAGTCGTCACGGACAGAAAGGCATTCTTAGCAGACTGTGGCCATCGGAGGATATGCCATTCACGGAAAGCGGGATGGTTCCCGATATTTTATTCAACCCCCATGGTTTCCCATCCAGAATGACAATTGGGATGTTGATTGAGAGCATGGCTGGGAAGTCTGCAGCCCTGCATGGTTTGTGCCATGATGCTACACCATTCACCTTCTCAGAAGAGAACTCTGCTCTGGAATACTTTGGTGAAATGCTTAAGGCAGCTGGATATAACTACTATGGCACAGAGAGATTGTATAGTGGTATCAGCGGGCTGGAGCTCGAGGCGGACATCTTTATCGGTGTGGTCTACTACCAGCGTCTGCGTCACATGGTTTCTGACAAGTTTCAAGTGAGGACAACAGGCAGCCGTGACAAACTGACTAACCAGCCGGTGGGTGGCAGGAACATACAAGGAGGTATTCGTTTTGGAGAGATGGAACGTGATGCCCTGCTGGCACATGGAACCTCCTTCCTTCTTCATGATAGACTTTTTAACTGTTCTGATCGATCAGAGGCCCATGTGTGTATAACCTGCGGCAGCCTTCTGTCACCTTTTCTAGAGAAGCCACCACCTTCCTGGTCCACAATGCGACACAGGAAACATTATTGCTCAATCTGTGGTCGTTCAGATACCATTGATGTCATTTCTGTGCCTTTTGTATTTCGATACTTTGTGGCAGAATTGGCAGCAATGAACATCAATGTTAAGATGTCTGTGCGCTAAAGAATAGACCGTAGACTGAAGACGTGCCTTATATCAGAAGTTATATCTATGCGGTGCAGTAACAGGCTCATGCTCCTATCCAGCCAAGATGACAAAAATGCCGCCATGGGGAATCTCCTCTGTACAGTAAATGAGCCATTAGACTGTCAGAAATCAGATTTTGTAATGTAAAACATTATATTATAGTTAATAATGGGGGCTGTTGAGAAAGCTTTTCTCTGTAGATTATATATGCCATTGGTATATAGCTGACACATTTTGGGTAATATGTGCATTTATATAAGTGATGCACCAGGGAAACTTCGCATTCTTGTGATAAATGTTTATTTTTATTCTGTCGTCTGTGGGTTGTTTTTTTTCGTTAAACCTTATATTGCAGGTCGCATTTTTATTATTTTATTTCTCCACCAATTTCAGAATCTACATAAAATTGAATGCTTTTTCCATATAGGATCTCAGATTGTGCTTCTAGCAATATATATTCGCTGTGGGCTTGATAGTAGAGATAAGCGAACTGGGCTAAGGTTTGGGTTACTTCGGAGTCGAACCATCAGCATTTGCATCCCGCTGTCTTCCCGTCCCATTGGGAAGGTGGAAACAGCCCGAGTACCGCCTGGAAAACAGATACAGCTTATGACCTAGTCTGTATTCCTGTTTTCCAGGCAGGACTCGGGCTGTCTCCACCTTCTCAACGGAATGGGAAGACAGCGGGATTCAAATGCAGGTGAGATGGGTTCGTATGAACCCAAACCTCGGCCTGGTTCGTTCATTTCTTCATAGCCATCTACTTTATTCCAGAGACAACACCCCTCTTGTCTCCAGTTCAGGTGTGGTTTGCAATTAAGCTCCATTCACTCCAATGGAACAGAGTTGCAAAACCTTTATCTAAACTGGTGACAAGAGTAGAGCTGTATCTGGAAGAAAGTGGCCATGTTTTTCTACCGCTGGATAACTCCTTTACTCATTTAGTGCTTAGGTTTATTTTATTAGGTGAGCTGCAGTGATGTGATTCCAACCTCTCACTGCAAAGTCATTAGTATAATGGGAAATGGTAGACAGCATTATCATTTCAATGGTGCAATAGGAATCAGTAGGGCTGAAAACCCATGTCTGCCGCATGAGCTAAAACTGGTGAATCCAAGGCATAAAACTACACATCATTCTTTATTAAATGCGCATGCTGCACTGTATTAGCGTAAAACAAACAACAACAAAAAAAAAGCCATCCTGGTTGAGTATTCTAGATACAACAAGCTGGAGCCTTTGTGCATGCTGTCCCATAGGCTGGAATAAGGAGCGCTACCAGACTTAGACTATCTGCCATAGTTGCCTAAGTAAGCCAGTCTAAGAAACCACAGTCATGTGTACTAAATGGCTAAAGAAACGCCCTTTACTTTAATAACGCTGTGCACAAAGCAGGGAATGTTAAGTCACACAGTGCAGGGTTTTTAAGAGAATGCCATTCCGTAATATGACTGGAATCTCCTGAAGATGGGGGCTGCATCATAGCAGCTTCTGAAGCAGCAAATACCAGGCATTCACTGGTAAATATAGATACGTTGGGAATCACTATGTACATGAAGCTGCACTGCTTGCAGTATGGAGGATGAGCAGGACGTTAACATGGAACATTCCTGACAGACTTCCCTGAGCAGCCGTGAGTTATTTCTATTCCAAGGGCAAGCCTCGCTCTGCCAAGGAGTTCTGTTTGTCAGTCACTTGATAAAGATACGGCCATTCTAATCTTATCTAATAAAATGTAGGCCTTTTGTCAAGATTTATACAACAGGGCGTTAAATGGCTAGACATTTGTTTAGCTATATTTTATTTCGATAACATCTGTTCAGTGGCCAAAAAAAAAAAAAAAAAGGTAAAGCTGTCTTCACACCCCGTGTATGCAAGAGCTCTCTGTGCTTCCAACATTCATTTGCATTTTCAATTGGAAAAAGAACATCCACAGCATGGTCTATAAGTGTGTGATGCCAGTTGGTTGGACCCTGCAATCTGAAGAACAGGGCCCCAGTGCTCCATTCATTGTGTATAGGGCTGTCAAAGGTAGCGGAGCATCCTTTGCCATCCCTAGCAATTAGAGTTGAGCAAACTTGAAGCACGCTTGGGTTCATCCGAACTCGTGTGCGGCATTTGATTAGTGGTGGCTGCTGATACTTGAAGCATCCCTAGGGAATCCTGGGACACATGACTTCAACCATAGCTGTATCCATGTTTTCTAGCACCGCATCCAACTTTAGTAGCCACTGCTTAATGAGTCAGGAGAAGTTTGCTCAACTCTGCAGGCAGCTCCTTAGATGATAGAGTATGGGCATGCATATTTGAGTAGCTCATCTGTTTATAACAGATTCACTCAGACTTCCGTTCTCCAGAAAGCTGAACACACTGCATTTGAATACCGGTGGCTGGAGAAGTTGGATGCAGCTCTGAGGAAACAGGCTCTTTTCACAGTTTCGGTACTGTGATTATATAGTACCGCAGTGCAATATGTGAGTACAGCCCTAGAACAAAGATTGTGCACACCTGCCTTATATTCACAGATTTCCATATTTGCAATGCAAATGATCAAACAATAAACACATCTAAACATACCCTAAGGCCTCATTCTGTTGTGAATTTCACCCATATGCCACATGAAAAAAATACCTTAAAGTATTTTAAGAGAACCTTTAGGTTCTAGATAGCGCTCTGTTGTAATGAATGAATTACTAAATGGCCAACTGGGTGTTACCAATTGGGTGGGTATCTCCTAGCCAATGAAAGCTGACACTGCTGGACAGTGTAGGGGCATGCCCCCAATTGGTAACGCCCAGTTGGCTATGTAGTCATATAGTAAAAATAACAAAGGAGCAGCACACCCCAGAGCTATAAGAAATGGTGCTCTGGAATTGTTATTTCATGGGGGATATTTAATAAAATACAGACTAGCAGAGAATAAAGGTGAGGCGCTCTTTAAATAGAAAATTGACATCACCAATCACTTAATCAAAAGGAGCAGAAGCACTCAGAAAGCCTGTTCATTCTTCAGCGCGGACAGGGCAGGAGCACGCGCCTCCCATAGACTCCCATTATGAGCGGGAGGCTAACGGCATTCAGCGGCAGACAATTCCGCTAGTTTTGCTCAGTGGGAACGGGGCCTAACAAATGCTATAAGGGTTCAATAACAGTCTGAGACCTGCAGATCCGTACTCCAGTCCCTCAGCTTTCCCAGGAGAGCCAAGCAAAAGAGAAGGGATATAGGGCTCAATCATACACGTCTGCCCCTTCATTTTAATGATCAGATTTTTCCATAGATTTATGAATTCTCCATGGCTCATGTTGCTGTTCTATTGACTTGTATGTGAAGTTTATCATCCACGAATGACTCAGCAGTAATCTGCCTCCTCACACACAGAAGTATACCGCCATGCTCCCTGGCTGCTCACGCTGATATTTACTAGATACGTCTTTGTGCATGACATTACTGCAACCGTGAAATCGATACTTCTTCTTGTCTATTTGATGCTGTTAATTATAGTGAGTGACACTCATTGACATTCCCAGCTGAGTAATAACAGCAGAGCTGCACCACTCACTCATCTCTGAACGGAGAGTTTATCTTTGTAATAGTGACTATGGACAGAGATCCTACCAGAGCATGCTGGTCATGGAGGAAATAGTCACATACAGGAATGAAAACATTCAGATGGGAATTGTTCCTGTAGTCCAAATGAACATTATATTATTATTATTTTTATTATTTTGTCTTTATATAGCGCAACCATGAACAGTAGGGTTCCATCAGTTTTCATTAGCTTTTTGCAGGCTTTGCCTATGTTCACATAGGGTAAGAGACAGGGTCACGGAGCGTCCGGTCTCTGCAAAGACCATCCCGGCCGGTACTGCAGTACTGGCTGGATGATCTTTCCTGCCGCAGAGTTCTGATGCTGGCGCATCTGTGCGTGCCCGCATCAGAACTCCCAACAACATACTATGGAGCGAGTGGCTGGAGCCGATCGCTCCATAGTTCGCACTGACAGGGTTTCCTACGGCCGCTATTCACTGAATAGCGGCTGCAGAAAACTGACATGTCAGTTCTTTGCAGCACCACGAGGGGTCCCGTCCGGAGCGTATACTATGTGTATACGCTCCAGCCGGGATCCCATAGACACCCAGCCAACGTATTTTTTCGTATTTATACGCCCATTGTTGCAAATTGCAACAACGGCCGTATTAATACGTAAAAATACTTTGTGTGAGCATAGCCTTTATCTGTAATTTTCAGTTGTCCCCAAGCTGGCATATAGAGGCTAGCTGACACAATGCCCCCCATACAATGCTCACAAAAAGTGATATGTTTAGCCAAACCTGAATGCTTGGTATTTGACTCTTGATGGCTGGAGAAGTTGGATGCAGCCCTTTGGCTGTATCAATGTTTTTCAGAACTCCCTAAGGCTGCATCCACCACCAGGAAAAGAGGCATCCTATATTTCTATAGGATATCCTTTGATACAGCAGCAGCGTGGGGGACATTATAATGATGATAAGCAGTCTAGACTGAATTAAAGCGACTCTGTACCCACAATCTGTACCCCCCAAACCACTTGTACCTTCTGATAGCTGCTTTTAATCCAAGATTTCTCCTGGGCTCCGTTCGACAAGTGATGCAGTTATTGTCCTAAAAAACAACTTGGAGCCCCGTGCCCAACGGGCGTGGCTTAGAATATCTGTGCCCTAACTTTACACCACCCTTCCGTCCCTCCTCCCCACCCTCTCCATCATTAGGAATGCTACTGGAACATTTTCTCCTGTCTGAACACTGCACAGGTGCCTTAAAGATCCAGCCCATGTGCAGGGCTGACACTTGGGGAATAGGAGAGAATCTGCCTGGGGCATTCCTAATGATGAGGAGGGCGGGGAGGAGGGTCAGAGAGGTGGTGCCAGCCTAATGCATACACAATCTAGGCCACGCCCGTTTGGCATGCAAGTTTAAAAGTTGTTTTTTAGGACAATAACTGCATCACCTGCCGAACGGAACCCAGGACAGATCTTGGATTAAAAGCAGCTATCTGAGGGTACAAGCGGTTTGGGGGGGGGGGGTCAGATTGTGGGTACAGAGTTGCTTTAAGCACTGATGTGAGGGTCTCTGGGTCTGCCCCTACTTCTGTCTGCAGCTTCCTCCTCTCCTCTCCATAGACCTCATTGTATAGCTCTTTGTATTCCTCAGTGAGCTCATCATGTCTTCTGTCTTTTTTTTTTTAATTTTCAACTAAACTACAACCCATCTAATGGCAGCTGAAAGCTGCCAAAATTTTATGATTTAACTCTGGCCGTGGCAAGAAAAAGAGAGATTTAAAGGATATGGACACCTTTGAATAACATTTTTTATTATTATTGCCTTGTACTTATAATGATGAAAACAACTACGCTCAATTTCTTTTGTGGCATCCATGTTTTCACATATAGTGCAGGCTGCTCTGTACCATAAAGAGTGACGTCAGATAGAAGAGCTGCCTTATGACTTGGCCTCCAACCTTTATTGCTTGTAATTACCTTTATTGCGTAAAGTGGTATTAGGCAAAATACATGTTGAATCATTCCCCCTTCTGTTGACTAACAATTCCTTCCATACTTGTTATCTTTTCAGTCTCCTTCCCCCAGTTCTGAGCTGCTGCTTTCTGTTGAAGACACAGAAAACTGTGTGTGAGCTGTTTACTTTATCTCCCCCTCCGCCCCCCTACCTTCCGAGACGGCTGATGTCAACAGCACCCCTGGATGGCTGTATCTGCACCCTGTAATGCCAGGAGGGTTGAAGGGGTTATCCAGTGCTACAAAAATATGGCCACTTTCTTCCATAGACAGCACCACTCTTGTCTCCAGTTCAGTTGTGGTATGCAATTAATCTCCATTCACTTCAATAGAACTAAGTTACAAAACCCCTCCCGACCTAGAGACAAGAGAAGCGCTCTCTGGAAGAAAGTGGCCATGTTTTTTTTTTAGCGCTGGATAACCCCTTTAATCACAGAGAGGTCATTAGCAACTTTACCCTAACCCTCCCAGAGTACAGAGACAGCTAGCCAGGGAGCTGTTTACATGAGCCGTCTCAGAGGGAGGGGGATCAGAGCGGAGATGGAGAGAACAGCTCACACACAGTTTTCTGGATCTTCAGTAGAAAGCAGCAGACTCAGAACTAGGGGAAGGAGATTGAAAAGATAATAAGAAGTATGGAGCTAATTGTGGGGGATGATTGGGGGGGATGATTCAACATGTATTCTACCTAACTGGAATACCCCTTTAACTAAACTAGTTTTGTTCACTTGTAAATTATGTGAATTATAATATATTAAATATAATATATAATATAATAATTATATATTCTTGCCTAGAAAATACGGTATAACAAAATGAATGCCCTAACATGTCTTGGTTTACAGAGTCTTAGTTCTTTTGACACAAATGTCCTTCAGAGGTTTCATAAGAATCTATATTTTGACAGGAATAGCTTCTGGAGTTGTTCCAGGCCATTAACAGGGCCATTTCTATATAGTTCCGAAAGCTGTTTTACATCTTACCAATAATTATCGTAAAGGACACAGCTGTTGTGATAAAGAACACAGGTACTGGATAGGTTCCCAACCTCCTACAACAAAAAAAAGTCTTCCTGCCTACACACTACAATATTGATAGAAGGCAGTCGCATTGAAAATAAGGTTACAGAGAAATGTAAGCATCATTGATTTAACAGAATAGACATTGTTGTGTCCCGGATGTAAAGAAAAAAAAAAGTGTACATACATATATATATATATATATATATATATATATATATATATATATATATATACACACACACACACCACGTTCCCCAGAAAATAATTATATAACTTTTTGCTCCCATAGATGCATAGATACAACCTATTTTCAGGAGATGTCAAATTTTTCCATGAAGAAGAATTCATATGTCACATGCACAGCAGTGACAGAGTGTATGGTATGGCGGCTTCCGGTCACCAGGGGGAGCTCACCACAGCACACTCGTACAGCACAGCAGGGGCAGCGTAAGGTATGGTAGCAGGTGATGGCAGACTGTGTGCAGCTCTGCATCTGGCAGTAGGGGACAATAAGGATGGCGGCAGACCTTGGGCCCCTTGATACCTTGCCTGCACCTTTACAAGTGGCGGCCAGGGAAGGAAACATTGGGGTTGGCGGAAGGTGACGGTCTTCATGTCCTGCATGCAGCTGCTCTGCAACGGATGGTGAAGGTAGGGAACAATGGTTAAAAAGAATCACAGCTGTATGCCCTGGTGTTCTGTTCTGCGGGCATGCTTCTAAACAAAAAATTTGCTAGGCCTTACTTTCGGGGAGGCCTTATATTTAGCAATTCAGCAAAACTTCTACTAGGTCTTAATTTCAGGGAAATATATATATATATTTAATACTTTAATGGTAAAATAGTCTTTTTACTTGCTGCAAGGTTTTATTATGCGATTTCCACTGCTGCCACCCTATCCCCCTGATATTTGCTCTGCATTAAGTGTCCCAGCTTGGGCAGCGTCTCATCTCTGTTTGCTTAGTGCAATATTTCCATTACACACTCACATCTTAAGTCCTAATAAGAGGCAGATGACATTTGAAGTCCACACTATACATGTCTGCCAAAAACTCCTGAACAAGCTGGGACATCAAAGCGGAATCTTATAATTAAAGGGTTTATCCAGCGCTACAAAAACATGGCCCCTTGTGTGCCACTCTTGCACCAATCAAATGTGACCGTGTTTTTGTAGCGCTGGATAACCCCTTTAAAATTGGAAACTTCAATATTATCTATAATATTAATAAAAGTTAATACTATCTCTCGCAATCCCTCTTTACACATGCATGCAAGGTTTGGTCCAGTGTACGTGTATTCTTAATACAGATAGGGGGGGGGAACAGCTGTTAGACTCCCCTGGTAGGGGCTTATCTCTCAATAAACAAAAGGATCGGGCAATTGAATTCCAACATGCCGGATCCTTCTGTCCTCCAACACCTGCCATCGAAGGATAGTTGGGGCCATCATACACACTAGATCAGACAGCCCGCAGGCCACATCTGGCCTGCTAACTAACTGAATAGCTTTATTTTCATACAGAGAGACCAAAGTATGGAAAAAAAGAAAAATCTGAGCAGTTTTTCCACCAAATTCTTACTCTGCATGTTAAAATCCCGCAAAAGTCAGGTTCATATAGCCAATTAAACAATGGGAACAAGACTGAGACAAATATCGTTTTTGGCGCAGACAGACCAATCACTGCACATTTTGAGACAAAAAAGCGAAATTGTGCTAAAACAGATAGATAAATCTACTAGGCCAATGACTACAAGAGAGAGGCAGGGAAAGGCTATGTTCACACAATGCTTTTTCTATTTAAAAAGATGCCCGGTGTTGGCCGCGATTTTACTGACTGCAATCCATTGAAGTCAATGGAATGACCGACGTCCAATGCGCACATTGTATAAAATTACGGACTTTATCTGCGCGAACGTCAAAATAATGATCATTTCAATTATTTTCGGACATCTTTTAGGAAACAGCGGCGGTTTTTTTAGCCGTTCGCACACAGTTTTTCTTTTTTCACCATTCTTTCTCTATTTTTACGATTAAATTCAATGGCATTTTTAATTAAAGACACATCCAAAGGGCAATTAGTCGACCTGAACTAGAATAATGTACCAACAGCCACCATTGACAGGTGGCCAACCGCTACATGACGGACGTCATTTTAAAAACTATAAATGGACAAGAAAAAATGATAAAGAAAAGAAAAAAAGGGAGAAGCTAAAATAAGGAACTCCCTAAAGCCGTTATAAAACATGCGGCTGAAACCAGACCCCGATTTCCCCCATGTTGTTGGGATTATCTGCCTATTATATATTATGCTATTATATGCCTATTGGTGACCACATGGGGGAAGGTGACCTAATGCTGGTTTCACAAGAGTATATTAATAAGAATTTTTCCCCTGTATTGTAGCCAAGTGTCCTGGTCCAAACACAGATTACTAAGCAGAACATCATAGGGATGTATGCTGGTTTGTGTTCAGGTCAGTGAATCTGCAGCTGCGCCAGGGCACCCGGGTATAATATGAGCTCAAAAATGTACCCAGACCTGTATGAAACCCGCCTAAGAATCTTCTGTAACCAACTCCCCCACCCTTCTCATAAGGATTCTTTCTGTTCTGATGCATAATGCCGCACAAAGTTAAATGCTAAAATTCTTGCTCTCTGCATTCCGTTTAAAAGAGCCAGTGATCAGCTGATGATTGGATCTTTTCAGCTGCCATTTATAATATTATTATTGGCCACACACTGTGTCCTGTGCGTTTTAGGGTATTTTCACACTAAGTAAAACAGGCGGAATTCCGCGGCGGAATGATACTGCTTCTCTATGGGAGAGCGCACGCTCCCCCGCTGCCGCTGCTCTCCTCTACTCAAAGAATTGACATATCACTTCTTTGAGCGTAAAGTGGCGGCGGTAGCGGTGGAGCACGTGTCTCCCATAGAGCAGTGTCACACTGAGGCAGGCAGGATTCCCGCCGCAGAATTCCGCCTGTTTTACTCACTGTGAACATACCCTTACAGTCATACTTTTAAAGGGCTGCACAAACAATCCAGGGATCATTCATGTGGCCTGACGCTTGTAAGGGTACGTTCACATGTATGTAATCTGCTGTGGATTTAAACAATGTAAATAAATAGCTTCGGCTGGTTTTACGCATTAGGCGTTTTTTTTGTTCCCTGCAAACTGTAGCATTTCTCGCCCATAAAGTTTAATGGAATTTCTTCCGTTTGTCTCAAAAACTTAAAAGGCAAAAAAAGATAGATCAATTTACACCTAAAGTCAAAAACACCTATGTCAAATCTCATGTCAGTTTTTTTGGTGGCCAGTGAAGCCACCCTAAAACTCCATAAAACCCTCAGCATGTGAAATACACAGCAGATGAGACACGTGTGTATGTATCCTTGATATGATTATGAAACTAATTGTTAGGGAGCTATAAGGCTATGTTCCCACACAGTATTTTTGCTCAGTATATTGTTCAGTATTTTGCAACCAAAACCAGGAGTGGATTGAACACACAGAAAGGCTATGTTCACACACTGTTGAAACTGAGTGGATGGCCGTCATTTAATGGCAAATAATTGCCGCTTTTTCAAAACAACGGCCATTGTTTTAAAATAAAGACTGTTATTTGCCATTAAATGGCGGGCATCCACTAAATTTTAACAGTGTTTGAACGTAGCATTTCTGTGTGTTCAATCCACTCCTGGTTTTGGTTGCAAAATACTGTGTGTGAATATAGCCTATTATAGTATAATATGTCAGTATTTCTAAAATGGTGCATGGAGAACACAATTCTTCATCAAAGAACAAAGTGGTTTATATACAAGTAGCACTCACTGAGCTCAAGAGGACATGCTGCCTGTCTCAAGAACCTCAAAAGATGACATCAGCAGATGAAGCTAATGTTCCGCCCCATACTGTCTCTTGATGGTTCCTTCAGCTACATCCTTCACGTACAAACATTAGACGCCTAATTGGGCCGATAACGTTCAGGAGCACAGCGCTGGTTAATTTCCTGCCATAATCAATAATCAGGTGAAATAATTAGCTGTAAATAGCTGCAATTCTGGGAAATGGTTGTCTACTCCGAGGATGTAATGAAGATATATACCAGAGGAGAGCTAGTTTATATCTGTCCTACCAACCTGTTACACATTACACATTCATCAGGGAAATTAGTGGACAATATACCTTACTATCCATTAGTGGTGAGTAGGAAACAACAGGGCTGTTTACTCGGGGGCAATGTATATGAATAATTTATATAAGCCTATTAGGATCTAGGAGTTTCAAGCAGTTCTGACCTTATGGAAAAGGACAAAAGTACACCTGTATTGTTATTGCCTGGATGAAATGAGCAGTAAAAACCATATCTGATTTTATATATATATATATATATATATATATATATATATATATATATATACATATATGCAGTGTCCCAGCACGAAAGGTTCTTTCTCTCAGTACTCATATACAGTGGTACCTTGGTTTAAGAGTAACTTGGTTTAAGAGCTCACAGTTTTTCAAAATTGTGACTTGGTTTAAGAGCATTGCTTTGGTTTAAGAGCTCCCTGTACTGGGTGGGAGCGCGAATGGAGGAGGGGCATGGTCTGCATAGCAGGGTCTACAGCACTGTACTCTGACCCAGGAGATCTCCATCACCTTCCAAATCATAGCAGATCCACTTCACTTCAGGCTGGGGCTTACATCAGGGGACAGGACTGTGGAGGTAATCTCTCCATAGCTGTAACACCTCTCCCTGGACAAAGAGTGCTGCATGTATGTGCCCACATCTGCCCTGCTCATTCCTTCATGCTCCCTGCAGTCTCTGTCAGCCCTTGTGTTTCCCATCCTCTCCATTACTGTACAGTAACTTATAATATCACATATTCTGCTGTATCTGAATGTTTGTTTTCTTTGTTTTACATGTTATTCAGAATAATAAATCATTATTTTGGGGGGTGGAACCAATTGTCTGCATTTCTATGATTTCTTATGGGAACATTTGCTTTGGTTTAAGAATGGATTTGGATTACAAGCACGGTCCCGGAACGAATTATGCTCGTAATCCAAGGCACCACTGTATATATTTTCTATAGTGCTGGAAAGGTTAGTGGCCACTGCAAAGGTTTGGTTTATGTTGCCCCAGTATTCATCCCTTGTATTCTCAGTATTCTATTATTCTATTATGTATATTGATTTTCATATGTTGGTCACATGGTGTGGTGATGCAAACGGCCTAGTATCACGTGACTTCCCTGGCTGCCATAGAAACCCCAATAGCCGTCGAGCTTTTGGCTGGGGTCAGTCAGTCCTCCCTCTACCTTCAAGAGGGAAGGGTGTGTTACCTTGCAGCTCCTCAGGGAGTATTCTTCAGTTCATTATCTCCAATACGTATGCCGGTCCAGTCCAGACCTGGCTTATTCTCAAGATTCTCGTGTGTTCTCAAGATCTGGGTACATCTCCTCAGTCTCCATACTCGTTTCATCGCTAACAGCAAGTATCCTCCTCATTATCGCTATACCCAGCGTCATTCTCAAGGGAACTACTACTCCCATCCTCCGTAAAGATCTCCCTAACTACAGCGTCACTATCATATTACGGCCTATTGCAGCACCACCCATCTGCTCAGTTGTATTTGACTCTGCCTATTCCTGGTTGCATCCAGAGACTGTTGCTGCTAGCATTTGCCGTTTCAATAAACGCACAACTCCCGTTGTTTCTGAACCCTGGCATCGGTCTAGTTATTGGTGCCTTGACTAAGGGCAACGAAGAATCTGGGGTTCCGCAGGGTCAGGTTCCCATGGATTGTCCACCTCCCCTTGTGTCATAACATCTGGCAAGTGGCAACCCGGGTCCTACCTCCTACTACTACTACTATCCCCAGCGGGGTCACCCCATATATATATACTCATACATATATATCAATCAGCCATGAAATAAAGACCACTGAAGGTAAAGGTAAACAACTGGTGTGATATTTTCGACAGCAAGTTCTTAAAGTGAATGTACCGTCACGTACATTAAGTTTTTTACATGAACAGACCGACACCGACATGGGGATGCCAGTGCCGTGGTTCCTTTTTTGAACTGTGGTCCTGTTCCCATGAACAGTGCTGGTCTATTCTCAAACACCAGCTTGGCCTGAAGCACTGGGGGCGAGCCAGCCGGCCCCCAGTGTGACAATCTACCCTTCCCTTCTGTGACATGGCACCATTAGAATCAATGGAGCCGTTTTGTAGAAGGAAGGGTTTTCGTCACACTTGGGACCAGCACCAGTCCATTGTAGACCTTCCATTAGTAGCAGGGTTATGGAGTCAAGGAGTTGGAGCCGTTTGTCTGGAGTCAGAAAAATTGGTGTTCCGCATCAATATAGATTATGTTTTATCAATCTAAGCCCCTTGTTTATAAAAAGACAGAAAAACACTTTCTCACATACATTTAGTTTTCTACATATATAATAAAGCACTGGCCTTATTAGATAAGGGGGGTCGGGGAAAAGTTGTCGGTCACTATTTGGCAGTTTGTTTCTGAGCTGGAAGAGTCCATTGTGTTGGGGGGAGATCTGTGCTGTTCTTGTCTTGGATGCTGGATGATTATATATTAGCAGCAGTGTAATATGAAGATATCCTATGTAATATAAAGAAGGAGAAGAAGCCATAAGTAGTGTAGCAGTAACATCTAATCTCAATGTGTTTTTTTTCTCTCTGAGAGAAAATTGTGCAGCAGTCTGTGTGGTATGTGTGTGTGCACGCGCGCTATGGCTGCAGCAGGCTGTGTGTGCTATGGCTTCATCGGGCTGTGTGTGTGCTATGGCTGCAGCAGGCTGTGTGTGCTATGGCTTCATCGGGCTGTGTGTGTGTGTGTGTGCTATGGCTGCAGCAGGCTGTGTGTGTGTGCATTTGCTATGGCTGCAGCAGGCTGTGTGTGTGTGTGCTATGGCTGCAGCAGGCTGTGTGTGGTGTGTGTGTGTGTTATGGCTGCAACAGTCTGTGTGTGTATGCTATAGCTGCAGCAGGCTGTGTGTGTATGCTATGGCTGCAGCAGGCTGTGTGTGTGCGTTTGCTATGGCTGCAGCAGGCTGTGTGTGTGTGCTATGGCTGCAGCAGGCTGTGTGTGGTGTGTGTGTGTGTGTGTTATGGCTGCAACAGGCTGTGTGTGTGGGTGTGTCCAATGGCTGCAGCAGGCTGTGTGTGTGTGTTTGCTATGGCTGCAGCAGGCTGTGTGTCTGCTATGGCTGCTGCAGTAGTCTGTGTGTGTTTGCTATGGCTGCAGCAGGGTGTGTGTTGTGTTTGTGTGAGTGCTATGGCTGCAGCAGGCTGTGTGGTGTCTGTGTGTGTGTGTGCTATGGCTGCAGCAGGCTGTGTGTGTGTGTGTGTGTGTGTGCTATGGCTTCAGCAGGCTGTGTGTGTGCGCTATGGCTTCAGCAGGCTGTGTGTATGTGTGCTATGGCTGCAGCAGGCTGTGTGTGCACATGCTATGGCTTCAGCAGGCTGTGTGTGTGTGTGTGTGTGCTATGGCTTCAGCAGGCTGTATGTGTGTGTGCTATGGCTGCAGCAGGCTGTGTGTGTGTGCTTTGGCTGCGTGTGTGTGTGTGTCCGTGCTATGGCTGCAGCAGGCTGTGTGTGTGTGTGCTATGGCTTCAGCAGGCTGTGTGTGTGTGTGCTATGGCTGCAGCAGGCTGTGTATGTGTGTGCTATGGCTGCAGCAGGCTGTGTGTGCGCGTGCTATGGCTGCAGCAGGCTGCGTGTGTGTGTGCTATGGCTTCAGCAGGCTGTGTGTATGTGTGTGTGCTATGGCTGCAGCAGGCTGTGTGTGCGCGTGCTATGGCTTCAGCAGGCTGTGTGTGTGTGTGTGTGTGTGTGCTATGGCTGCAGCAGGCTGTGTGTATGTGTATGTGCTATGGCTGCAGCAGGCAGTTAGACAGAGAGGCAGAAATTAAAGGGGTATTTTGGGCAACAGTGAAAATTCCAGGGGGGACAGGGGGTGGTGGAATCATAAAACAGAAGTCCTATTTACCCGTCCTCATGCTACTGCAGTGCAGCGTCACGGCTCATGGTCCCTAGCCGGACTCCTAATCCTGTGATGTCATAACCCCACTCAGAAATGCCCACTCTGCCAATCAGTGAGTGAGGCGGGACACAGTTGCTCTCACTCACTGGCTGAGCAGGTAGTTCCTGTGGGGCTGTGATGATTCAAGAGTGCTGATGCTAAAAGAGAGCGGATAAATTTGGGTCTATTGCTGACCTGTATATCACTATGTCTGACCTCTATATCACTATCGCTGACTCCTCTATATCACTATGTGTGACCCCTCTATATTACTATGTGTGACCCCTCCATATTACTATGTGTGACCCCCCCCTCTATCACTATGGCTGACCCCTCTATATCACTATGTGTGACCCCTCTATATCACTATGTGTGACCCCCTGTATATCACTATGGATGACCCCTCTATCACAGGTCGCTGGCATTGTTACCAGTGTTTCTTTAGGTATGGTGAATATTTAGTTAGAATCATAGAAGACTGTCAGCAGGAAAAGATCACCTGCTCCATCTACTCTGGTTAGGAGTTGTTCAGGACATGGAGGCTGGAGACTGGTTGCATCCACTGCACACACAGGAGAAGCTGCTTTATATCTTTCCTTATTCCCTCAGAAGTCGCCCCAGGATCATGTAGGACATTGGGGGAAACTGCTGAGCCAGATCTACTGTGCACCATTGTGATAAATAACTCTCTGGTGTCTGATTGGCCATTTATGAAGGAGCTGGAGTCGGAGTCAGAGTCAGTCCCTGATAAAATTTAGTAATCAGAGTTGGAGTCTGAGCTGTGGCTTACTGACTTCACAGCCCTGGTTAGTAGAGATGGGCACAACTGAGACTGCCTGGAAAACGTGGATATGGCCATAGGCTGTATCCATGTTTTTCAGAGCTCACTAAGGCTGCATCCAACTTCTTCAGCCACCGGTATTCATATACAGAACGATCAGACGTCAGCATGCTCGAGTTGCGCTCATCTCTAACCCTTAGACATTCTGATACCGGCCCATTTATGTTATGTAAGGGGCCACCCTGTTGACAGGAGTATGAATTCGTCACATCCATTTCCAGGTAGAATAAGAGAGGCACAATGCCCAGCATTGTTATTTCAATTAGAGCCACATTCTAATAAATGTATATGAAACAACACTATGCAAGGTTTTCCAGTGTTATAAAACAACGAGTAGCTTTTACTTTAATAGAATCAGAAAATACATGTAACAAAACAAGTGGAACAATTTTTCTTTTGATACCATGGAGCCTTTTTACCTTGCCTGCTTTTGTTCCCGCCACATCTTTACACATTACCCAGTCAAAAGCCACTTGAAATATCTGACAATATTGTTTGGATCCATTCTTATGTGCACAATGTGACCCTGACAAGTCTATGGTAAATGGCGTTTGCTTTCAGCACAGCGCAGGCACGGTGAAGGTGTGTGGCAGTGAGCGCAGTGTTCTGGCCTTTTATGATGTGGTGTGAACTGTGCCTTGTGTTGTAGCCCAGCGTGGCACAGAACTTGTCATGTTTTCTTTCACACCGCACCATAAGACTCGCTAACGTCTCATAATTACGTTTTTTATAGGTTCTGACGCTGATTAAGTCACACCTGAATAGAAACCCGCAGAGCTGCAAACACAGTCATTTCCATTCCTCTTTATAGAAAAATGACAGGAGACAAATACTGGCATACAGCATGGAAAATCTATCTATTATTGTAGGCGTATAATACAGCAATAAACCCTTGTCATCTAGACTGTTATTATAGTCCTTTTGGCCTCTTTATATCTCACAACTTTTCCGACCATCGAGGATCTGATGGTCATTTTCGTCAAAACCCTCCTCAAGTCTAATAAGACTTCTCCCGCTGAGTTTGTAGTGTCATTGATGCCTGGAAAAGGCTCCAGCAAGACACATATACTAAGGAGCAATGCCTTGTGGGAGTGTGATTTACTAGCGCAACTCGAGCGTGCTCAAGTCCAGTTGTATTGACTCTCAATGGTTGAAGAAGTTGGATGAAGCCCTAGGGAGTCTTGGAAAACATGGATACAGCCTATGGCCTATATGTATCCATATATTTCAGGACTCCCTAGGGCTGCATCCAACTTCTTCAGCCATCGGGAGTCAAATGCTGAAAAACTGGACTTCGGCACGCTGTGTATCCAACAGGAGGTGGGGTATTCTTTCCAGTTTGACACACTGATCTTTGCTGCCACCTCTGTCCGTGTCAGGAACTGTCCAGAGCTGAAGAGGTTTTCTATGGGGATTTGCTAGTGTTCTAGGTGGCAGCAGAGAGCACTGTGTCAGACTTGGAAGTATACACCACTTCCTGCAGGACATACAGCAGCTGATAAGTACTGGAAGACTTGATAAATTTGAAGGGAAGGGAGGGGAAGGATGATGGGTACATTCTATACATATGCATTTATGTTATTTTATTCTATGGGTGACATTTACTTTTACTTTTGCTATGGGTGACATTTACTATTATACAAACAACCCCTTTAAAGGGGAACTATCAGCAGGTTAGATAAATCTAAGCAGCTGATATGTTCCTGTTGCACAGGAGACGCAGAGGAGGAAGGTATGTGCCTTACCTCACTCCTTGGCACCATTCCAGTGCAGTTAGTTGTGTTCCCCACAGTCTGGTGAGACCATAAGGAGTCGGGAGGGTAGGCGTTCGGAACACTGGTCGCCCCAATAGTGCTGATCTGGCCTGCTCCATTTAAAATCAATAGAAAGGGGCGGGGCAACCAGGGGCGGATCAGCACTATGGGGACAGCAGTGCTCCTAATAATCTCACCGGACTGTGGGGAACACGACTAAGTGCACTGGAAGGGCACTATGGATGAAGGTAAGAGACATACCTTCATCCTCAGCGTCTCCTGTGCATTAGGGACATATCAGCAGGTTAGATTCGTCCAACCTCCTTACAAATAAAGGGACTGGGTAAATTATAGACACTACTATATAACTAATCTACATTATCAGCAGAAAAATATAAAAATTAAATATTTAGCAGGGCACAAAGGAGGGTGGTACTGCCACCTGGAGACCCAAGACAGTGGATCAGCAGCCACCAGTTGGCATATGCCTCAGTATCTGGTGTCTGTATATGGCATCTTGTGTTTTCCTACTAGATGGTAGCAATTCCTCTAAATATTTGGGTTGCAGGAGTCTTGCAGCGCTTATTTGATACCTTAAAACCATTGTGCAGAGATTTGCTCTTATTAGGGAAGAAATGCGTGCAAGAAGGCAGGAAGGCTAAGCCAGACATTCCTCCGCAGTCTTAGGATTACTTGTACAGTAGTAAGATTAAAACCTGAGAATTAAACAGTGCTCCTTTCTCCGACTGGCGGGTGAATAATGAACAGCTGGAACGTCTGCAAGTGCTGAAGCTATTTTCAGCTAATGGCTTATGAAATGTGTGCTTGGAGAATTGTGCTATTGCACGTTTTATCTTGGTGACATAGACAGGGCCGTGTTGTGATAGCCATTTTACACTATTTATTGTAGGAATAAAAAAAAAAATCTTCCTCTGCTCTGTTGAGAACTCACTTATCCTGCAAGTCATGGAAAAGAAAAAAGAACTTGGTGTTGCTTTGCTGTTTATCTTGGTGGCTTGCAAAATGTTTGTGTACCTCCATGTGCAATGCTGGTGGATTAGCAGGAGTGGACAGTGTAGCCCTTTAAAGGGGTATTCCATTCAAACATAACTTTTCACATGTTGCCACCCATGGTGAGACTAACAATTCATTACATACTTATTCAGTCTCCTTCCCCCAGTTCTGAGCTGTTGCTTTCTGCTGAAGACACAAAAAACTGTTTGTAAGCTGTTCTCTTTGTCTCCCTCTCCCCCTACCTTCTTTCTGAGATGGCTGATGGCTGATCCTAGTGAATTCATCAGCAACTCGACCTCAAATTAACCCTCCCAGCTTAAGGCTTTGTTCACACAACGTCCAAAAAAGGAGAAAAGCGTCCGCTTTTTAAGTGGCTTGACTAAAATGCATTGAAGTCTATGGAATAATGGACGTCTTTTTCACACATTGTATTGAATGCGTCTGGCTCAAAAGATGTTCGTCATTCTATATAATGTGTGAAAAAGACGTCCGTTATTCCATAGACTTCAATGCATTTTAGTCAAGCCACTTAAAATGATGCAATAACGGACGTCTTTTTAAACACAGAAAGTGGACGTCTTATTCCTTTTTTTTGACGTTGTGTGAACATAGCCTTACAAAGAATACAGATACAACCTGCCAGGGACTTGTTTACGTCAGCTGTCCGGAACAGAGGGGGGAGTTTTTTACGTTCTTATCAAAAAAGCAGCAGCTGAGAACTGGGGTAAGGAGACTGAATAGATAATAACAGGTATGGAATGCATGGTTAGTCTCACCATGGGCAGCAATATATGAAAAGTTATGTTTGAGATGTTGGAAAGGGCTTTATTTATGTGCAACCATATGAGGAGATTGTAGTACTAACACTTATCTTCCTGGGACCTGTGTTGTCTGAGATTTGGTGAAGTAAAGCGATCTACCAAGTAAACAGTACTGTATGATATCTGCACTTCAGTTCATCTAACAAAGAGTTTCTTAACCTCTACTCAAACCCCTATTTTCTGCCAAGTGCACACAAGGGTATGGTGGTCATGACGTTGACTGAAGTTGTTCATCTAACAACTAGAGACAGAACTTGACACTTCTGGGCCCCAGTGCAAAGCCAGTAATAGGGTCACCCACCTATAATAATGGTGTTTTCCTATGTGGCAGAGGAGCTTTTAGGCCCCTATCAGATATTAAACTGATAAGAATAGATGCTGCATTGATCTTAGCCAAAAGGCTAAGAGGTGATAAGAGAGCGGCCTCTAAGCAGACGCCACACGTCAGATCAGACAACACGTTATACATGTCTGAGGAGTTTCTTTGGCGGCGGCTCTCCCTTCACACTGCATCTCCTGACACCTACAGAACCACTGCACCGGTCTCATCTACATAGCAGCACAACCCACATTTCACCACATCCCCATTCACACTGTGCATGCTTTACCATGGACAACATACAGTACATGCATTTATCTTTCTCTCTCTCTCTCTCTCTCTCTCTCTGTTTATCTATCTATGTATCCACCTATAGATAGCTAGAGATTATTAAACTAATATTCTAAAAAAAAAAACTATGGCAAAGTCTCACATATTTAGCGGTATGCAAAAGCATAGATTGCCCCCCCCCCCCCAAAAAAAAAAAATCCAAATTAAACGGTTTAAACAGTACCTACCTTTTCCTTGCTACCTACGTACCTGCCTACCTACTGTACCTACTTGGCTGGCTGCAACTACAGAGTTTGCTGTCTGCCTAGCAGTTATATGTGACATCACAGCCTTGATGACATCACAGAATACTAGATGTAAACAACTTTTGCTCCATTCACACATGATAAATGTACAACCTTATGTGCACTCACCTGGGAAGGTGCTTACAACACGCAGGGTGGTATAAAAGGTCTACTATGTACCCGGTGGGAGTGTATTTTTTGGAGATGCACTTGGGGTGCAGCTGCGCACCCTGTGGGGGGGGGGGTCTATTTTTTGGAAACACATTTGGGAGTGCACTGAACCTGGAAGCACTGCAATACCAGGTCAATGCCTGGGGAGGACAAAGCAAGCTATTTTTCCCATCTCCGTGTTTTAAAAATCCATGTACGATATTGTCCCCAGATAGGAGACGTATCAGATATTAAACTGATAAGAACAGATACTAATATTAACCTTAGCCAAAAGGCGGAGAAGTGATGTCCCTTCAGATTTAATCACCCTCCATGGGTCAGACCTCCCTGCGCTGGTTGCCACACGCAACATTGGATGCCATTAAACAAGTGGGAAAGCTTCTCCCCTTACAAATCTATGGAATTACAGGAAAATTAATCAACTTTTTCCCCCCCAAATACTTTGCCTATAGTGCATCCCACACTTCTAACAAAATCATATGCACATATCAGCTTGTTGTATGTATCCTCTTATATTGATATATTGTGCATTAGATGATTGTATGTTAGAGCATTTGACTAAGACTGAAGAATAATGCTGTATAAATTACATTAAATAACCTGTGTTTGGATGCGGTCGTGTGTAATCTTATTAAAGAGTGGATAAAGCTAGCCTGATCCAATTTTCTTAAGGACTGGTTCAGCGTTTGTGCAATTCCCGCAGCTCACAACTGTCACGTCTTGGCTTCACTACTTCCTAACAAGTCGGTTTTGTTGGGACTATGTAGTCTCGTCCCTCAAAAAAAAAAGTGAGTATGGTTTACTCGTAACTGTAAAATTAGGCAACAAAGGTAGACTCCTAGGGGCCCAAGGGCATATTTTGGACTTGTATACACCATGCTCACCAGCTTGTTGGGCATGTGGGCTCCAGTGGTGCTGCCTAATAGGAATTATACTAATAGTAAAGACAAGGGGGGGGAGTTTTAAAAAGCTGGTGTAAAGTAGAATTGTCTTAGTTGCCCCTAGCAACCAATTAGATTCCACTTTTCATTCCTCACAGACTCTTTGAAAATTGAAAGGTGGAATCTGATTGGTTGTTAGGGGCAACTGAGCCAGTTTCACTTTACACCAGTTTGATAACTCTCCTCCAAGGTGGCTACGCTAATTCTTTACATACAAGAAAAAAATATTAACATTAGTACTAAATAAAACCCAACCAAGGCCAATATTACAGTAATACCACAGTTCAATGGATAAATAATACTGCCACACTGTGACCCCATACCACCACCACATAATGACTGAATATTAATACCATCTTAATGAATTGATTACTGTAGTAGTAAAAACTACTTAAAAGGGTAGTGCGGGGCTAAACATTTATTCACAAAATAACACACATTACAAAGTTATACAACTTTGTAATGTGTGTTATGTATGTGAATGGCCCCCTTCCCCGTGTTCCCCCTCACCCACGCTAGACCCGGAAGTGTTGGTGCATTATACTTACCGCATTCGTGTCGGACTGCTCCAGCCATCCCTCATGCCGGCCCCCCTCTGCCAAGCCAGATCCGCAGCAGATTTGACTAAATGAATGAACAAAGCATTAACTCCGCACTGTCAAATCTGTTGCGGATCCGTAGCAGAAAATCCGTAGCGATACGGTATGTGTGAAGCTACCCTTAAACTGATTCATGTTATATTGAAAAAAAAATAAATTTGAAAAAACTGCTTCCTTCTTTCTATAACCCTGTAGCAAGGACCTGTTCAGAGGTGGTTGAACCAATAAGTACTGGAATATTGGGGCTTTTTAAATAGAAGTCATTTACAAATCTATATACAGTATCTTTCTGGCACTAGTTGATTTAAAAATCTCTGGAGTACTCCTTAAAGCTGGGTTCACACTACGTAATATTTCAGTCAGTATTATGGTCCTCATATTGCAACCAAAACCAGGAGTGGATTAAAAACACAGAAAGGATCTGTTCACACAATGTTGAAATTGAGTGGATGGCCGCCATTTAATGGCAAATATTTGCTGTTATTTTAAAACAATGGCTGTTGTATTGAAATAATGGCAAGAGTCCTGTTGTCTTTAAAAGAAAGTGGCCATGTTTTTGTAGCACTGGATAACCCCTTTAAGTGCGCCCCTAAGTCCATTTAAAATTTTAAAAATTTTGTGGCACCAGAATACCCCTTTAAATGATAAAAAAAACCACAGCAATAGCGTTAACTTACAACATTGCATTATACGTAAAATGTATGCCTGATAAAAAAGCGACAGAGCTAAAAGGATCTTTTGCAGCAGCTGGCCCTGCCACTCACTAAGGGTGGTATTACACGGGCTGAGCAGGTCCCGATAATACCTGTAAACGAGCGCCGATCTGCTAGATCGTTGCTTGTTTACTGGGCTTATTACACGGCCCGATAATCGTTTGACAAGAGCTGCAAGGACATCGTTACCGATGTCCTTGCAGCCCTTGCTAAACTGGCATACATTACCCATCCACGTTCCAGGGCTGCTCCTGCTGTCCGCTTCTCCCGGGGTCCCGTACGCGCTCTAGCTTCACAGCGGCCTGTCAGCTGGTAGGCCGCTCAGCCAATCACAGGCCGCTGTGAAGCTAGAGCGCGCGCGGGACCCTGGAAGAAGCGGACGGCAGGAGCAGCCCTGAAACGTGGATAGGTAATGTATATTGTTAGTCGCCGGCCACGCACCGCTATTACACGCAGCGGTGCGCGGTCGGCGCCCGACAAACATAGGTTCTAACCTATATCAACGATCAGCCGATGATCGTTGTCATCGGCTGATCGTTGCATTTATTACACGGAGCAATAATCGGCCGAATCGGGCCAATTCGGCCGATTATCGTTCAGTGTAATAGTACCCTTATCCTGTACAACATGCGTCGCATACTCAGCGGGCAGCAGAGAAACCACAACAGATGTGTTATGTCTGCCACATCCCCTGTCCAGATAGCCTGCTTTACATATCATTCCCATCACAAGCTGGCTGTTATCACGCCACTGAAATGATATTAATGCTGGGGACAACCTCATGTTAATATACTGTGTTTGTTCACATAGGCACATAGTCATGACACTTTAGTTGCTGAACAGCTGTAGTATAAATCAATGAGAACATTGCAGCATTACCATTGTTCTGCCATTTAACAGAAACAATAAACCACATATCTTATTAATAATTCATTTTCTTGTTGTCATTTCTTGGAGATCAGCTCATTCACAAGTAACTACTAAAGCTCATTGCTCATTACTATTAGGAGGCATTCAAGTGCTCCATAGATCGCGGATGCTACAGAGAGTGAAGTCAGTACAGTATCGGGAAGATATGAACAGGTTCAGAGCGCCCGGCATCATAATGATACGTAATGCCGGGAGATCTTTATGACGGCCTGCAGCTTCATGCTTGTAGTATCTGTATCTATGGAACCTGTGAATGCCCCTTTACACTGTATATGTTCTCATGATGGAAATGGTGACTGCAGGGCCGGCTCCAGGTTTTTGCGGACCCTTGGGAAACAGAGCCTCAGTGGGGAGTGGGCCCATCATCCACACACTATGCACAATCACTTGAGACACCACTAACATACACAAACACACCTTATTGACACAGGCACTGACTGACTGACACACATAGCACCTACAGCTCAGTCTTCTTCCTCCTTCTCTCTGTCAGGCTACTCTTCACACTGTAAGATTGAGGACTTCCGGGTCAAGCAATCAGGTCCTTCACTCTTCCTTCTGTGCAGGTCCTGCTCCATCTCCTGTGATGTTCAGCGCTCACAGTAAGGGAGCTGAAAATTAGAACACCGGGCCCCTCTCCCTCTCTGGGCCCCTAGAGGTGCTGTAGGATCCGGCACTTGCCCGGGTAAGCCCTGTGTTTGGCTAAGCTCCAGGGTTAGGCTTTATTCACACTGCACTGTCAGCAGTAAACTTTGGAGGATGCCCCCATGTATATCCATGATGGGTGCCACTCATATTGTATATCGTGTAGTACACATTTCTTAGTGTTTCATGGCAAAGTGAATCAAACTGCAAAACCCAATGTATATCTATCACACAGTGACCAAGAGAATTCTCTTTTAGCCTTAATGGGGTTATGGGTTCAATGAATATGTGTAGTGTAGACACACTGAACAGACTACCACTCCTAGTGCCAGCAAGGTTCATCATGTTGCCCTGTATATACATTAAACTAGTGTACTAGCATAGCCTAGACTACTAAAATAAAGGAGCAAAAAAGGTATCATTGATGATGCCAACCAGTACGTAGAGCAGGTGGGTGAAACTCATGACAACATGCTTTTCCCCCTGCTCGTTACGCCGTCTAACTAAGCCTAATTCCTGTATTCAGTCAGACTGAATGCCAGGTCGGTTAATGGAGAACGTTTCACCAGGCTATAGCTAATGATCAAAGGGGGTTCCAGCACTGAGACCCTGACCGTTCTTAACTTTTAACATATCTGCGCAACATATCAAAAGGTAGATTAAAGCTTTTTTAATCCAAGATCTGTCCTGGGGTCTGTTCGGCAGCTGATACAGTTATTGTCCTAAAAAAACAACTTTTAAACTTGCAGCCCTGTGCCAAATTAGAGTGGCCTAGAGCACCCATGCCCTAGGCTTGCACCGCCTTTCCGTCCCTCCTCCTCGCCCTCTTCATCATTAGGAGTGCCCCAGGCAGGATTTCTCCTATTCATCACTTGTCTAAACGCTGCACATGTGCAGTGTTGAGACAAGTGATAAATAGGAGAAATCCTGCCTGGGGGGCGTTCCTAATGATGAAGAGGGCTGGAAGGAGGGACAGTGCAAGCTTGGGGCATAGACACTCTAGGCCACGCCAATTTGGCACAGGGCTGCAAGTTTAAGAGTTGTTTTTTAGGGCAATAACTTCATCACCTGCCGAACGAACCCCAGGACAGATCTTGGATTAAAAGCAGCTATAAGAAAGGACAACTCTCATATATATCTATAGCTATAATCAGCTTCCCTATAGCTACAGTATGACATTATACATATGGCACTGTTTTTCTGCTTACTGGTTCCCTTTAAGGCAGTGTTTCTCAACTCCAGTCCTGAAGACCCACCAACAGGTAATGTTTTGAGGATTTCACAGGTGATATAATTATAGTCAGTGCACCAGTAACTGACACAGCTGTTCGTTGAATGGGATATCTTCAAAACATGACCTGCAAAACTACCATCAGCTTTAGCAAAAAGCTTTAGCTTGGTTGTCCATGTATGATTGGAGCTGTAGTTTTGCAACAGCTGGAGAGCCAAGCCAAGCCAACCCCTGGTTTAGAGAAAGGAAGATGTTTCCCAGGCAGCGGCCATTTAGAGATATCTTCCCATCTCTGCCTGTATAACTCTAATCATCTACTTTCTCTCTCTCTCAGATGACTACAATTCCTCGCTTGTTGTTCATAATCTAAATCCCTAAACCATATTAGGATAATTATGTGCATGAGAACTGACTGTAGTCTCCTTACAACAAATACATGAAGGGATTACTAGTATCTACGCCACTGCCAGGAAGCACTCCCATAAAACAGGAGGATACATGCTTTACAACAGCACGGGCCATGAACTATAGATATAGCCAAATGCTATAATGTAGGGTGAATAATTTCCACCACAAGCTCTTTTTTAGTGCCCCCATGTAAGAGAGTACTTGTCTATAATCCATATGCTACATATACAGGAAGCATTGTAGTTTAGAGGATTTTACTGAATATTTCACAGTCCATTCTTTGTAGTGTCCATGTGACCTGACACAGATAACAGCGCCGCAACATCTCCATATGTAAATTGTTCAGTAGAATGTGCATTATATTGAAAAAAGATAGCTTCTCTATTTACAAGGGAGAGCCTTGCCTACCTACTAGGAAGACTACATGGGGGATGGTACCTACTGGGGGACCTATCTGTATAGAGAGGCCTAACTACTATATGGATGCTTAGAAGGGGCCTAACTACTACATGGGGGCACAGAGGAGAGAAAACTACTGTATGGGGGCAAAATTATTACATGGGGACACAGAGGAGAGCAAACTACTATATGGGGGCATAACTACTACATGGGCACAGAGGGGTTTTAATTATATATAGGACACAGAGGGAAACCTAAATTTTTTCTCTAGTGGATTCTGCAGAGAAATGTTGTGGTCAAGTTCAGATAGAAAAAAAAGACTTTTGCGTCTTTGTATATAAAGTGCAAGTTATAATTTATAGGGGGATATTGGTATAGTATACACAGTGTTTAATTCAAAAACAGAATGGTGGTAATGGTAGTGGTCATGGTGTAATGGTATTATTATAATGGTGTTATCTGGAGTTGATTGACACTTCGACCATAGACTTGTCAGGGGATTTTGTGCATATTCTTGTAAGCTTTCTGTAGTGTTATGCCTGCATACCAGCATCAGGTTAGTACTATTGTGTCTCTTTGCCCTGGTCATCATTTGTTGGCAGGGCCATTTCTTTTTTTTAAATTCGTTTTATTGAAAATGTGAAGAGAGGAGAAGAAAGAAACATTTCCGTCACAGCGGAGGTTTACAAATTATGCATTTCCTCATCACAAAGTAATTAAGCAAAAATATACAGCGAACTAACTTATCGCTTAACTGAACAAAAGTAGAGTAACTAAACATAAAGTGAAATCGAGTATACATTTACGCTACCAAGCGAGATTCTAGGGCGTCCCTCAGTGTCCTAAAATTGGAGGTTGTGTATGCCGCCTGTGGAGAGGCGCACCATGCTCCCCATACCTTCCCAAACTTGTTAGGGTGACCTCGCCTCATATATATTATTTGGGAGAATGGAACCACCGTGTTAATTAGTTTTTTCCATTTAGAGAGAGTGGGGGGTCTTGGGTCCATCCATCGCAAAGCAATTACCTTGCGGGCCATAAATAGAGCCTCTCTAAGGAAAGTCCGCTCATGGTGCGTCCATTCCTCCTCTGCCAGTACGCCAAAGAGGCAAACTAGGGGTACTAAGGGCACTGGCTTTGAAATTATCGCTGTCAACATATCCACGACCTCCCGCCAGAATGACGACACATGGGAGCACTGCCACATCAGGTGCCAGAAATCTGCCTGAGGTCTGCGACAACGATGGCATTCATCCGTGGGCAGCCGCCCCATGCGACACAACCTAATTGGAGTAAGATAGCAGCTATGTATGACAAACATTTGGGTCATCTTATTATTGGCTGCAGGGGATGCCAGTGTGTGGGAGCAAAGAATTTCCTGCCAGTCCTCATCAGTTAATGTGGGTATACAGGTTTTCCAATAAGCTTCTGATGGCAGAGGAGAGCTAGAAACCTTCAGTTGGATAAGGTGAGTGTATAGAGAGGAGATGAGGCCTTTCGGACCCTGAGATCGCAGGACCCCTATCAGAGGGTAGTCTGAAATGGGTGGGTTCGGTGGGGGGAACTGTGCAGTGAGAGCATGGCGAATTTGAAAGTATCGGAACTGAGAGTGTCTAGGTAAGTGATTGTCTTCTTGCAATTGGACAAAGGTTTTCAGAGTGCCAGAGACATATATATCCTGCAAAGATGTTATGCCGTGCAGGCGCCAGAAGGCCGGTTCTAGATCTGCTGTGAGATGTGGGAAATTAGGATTATCCCATAAGGGGAGATCCGACATAACATCCGCAAACCCATGGAGTTTCTTAACTGCAAACCAAACTTGTCTCACTAGCTTATGTATGGGTAGGTACGGCTTCTTCGCCCCAGAGGTGCCTTCTAGCAAGAGCCGGATGTGACCTATCCCTAAGTAGTGTGCCAGACGGTATTCGGAGTTAGGCAATGAGTCGGTCAGCACCCAGGGTCGGAGCAATTTCAACTGGCCCGCCAGATAATATAAGTACATATCCGGAAGGGCATAGCCTCCTGCATCCTTAGGCCTCTGCAAAGTTGCCAACCTGAGTTTAGATCTATTGTTCCCCCATATAAAGGATGGGAACAGGGACGTAAGGGACTTAAAGAAAGTGAGGGGTATCGGGACAGAGGCATGTTGTAATATATAGAGGCATTTAGGGAGGATTATCATTTTAATCAGGTTCATTCTGCCTGGAGCAGTCAACGGAAGAGTACTCCAGATTTTAAATTTATCCTTAACATAAGGTAGCAATGGGGAAATATTACCAACTAGTTCATTCTTGGCGTCTCTATGGATGTGGATGCCGAGATATTTAAATTGATCCACCACCCTTAAACCACACACTATTGGGGGCCAGGGACCAGTTGTTAGTGGGCAGAATACCGATTTGGACCAATTTATTCTGAGGCCGGAGAAGTCTCCAAAGTGGTCAATCTTATGGATGAGATATGGGAGTGTCGTATCCGGTTGTGACATAAATAATATTAAGTCATCCGCATACAATCCTATGCGGTCCTCTCTATCCCCACAGGGCATGCCAACTACCGCATTGTCCTGGCGGATAGACAGGGCGAGTGCCTCGATCGCCACCGCAAAAAGCAGCGGCGACAGAGGGCACCCTTGGCGGGTTCCTCTGCCTAGGGCAAATGATGGGGAACAAATACCATTAACCAGTATCTGGGCTTTGGGCGCCTTGTAGAGAATAGATATCCATTTGAGAAAATTATCCCCAAACCCAAATTTCCGGAGAACCGCCAAGAGAAAAGGCCACTCTATGGAGTCGAAGGCCTTGGCGGTATCAAGAGACGCCAAGGCCCAATCCCCACACAAAGCCACCCCAGTCTGCACCGCAGCTTGCACTCTGCGGATATTGTCTGTAGTAGACCTTGTGGGCATGAATCCGGCCTGGTCCTCATGTACTATGGACAGGACCACCATGTTAAGACGGTTGGCCAATATTTTTGTTAGGACTTTATAGTCTATATTTAAGAGCGAAATCGGCCTATACGAGCCGCATTCCTCTGGGTCCTTGTCCGGCTTCAGAATAACCACTATTGTGGCGTCATAGAGAGATTCGGGGAGAGCTCCCATCTGAAATGCACCTTTGAACATCTGATGTAGAGGGGTTAGCAAATCTGCGGAGTAGTGGCGTAGGACCTCCAGTGGCAGACCATCCGGACCTGAGGCTTTCCCAAGAGCTAAATCGCTAATGGCTTCCATGATTTCTTCCATTGAAATATCCTTTTCTAGTAAGGCTTTTCTATCGTCTGTTAATTGAGGGAACTCAATGGTATCTAAATAATGCGATAGATCATCCTCAGAATAATTAATCTGCGAGGAATATAAGGATTGGTAGAATGTAGAGAATCTATCTGCTATTTGTACAGAATCTATTAATATATCCCCATCCTCCGATTTAATCTTAAGGATAGCCGGGGATGCAGAGCTCTGGTGCACTAACTGCGCCAAAAGCTTGCTAGATTGGTTCCCATGCTCAAAAAAGAATTGTTTTGCAAAAAACTGTTTTCTATTTATTTTGAGATTCAAAAATTGCATATATTCCCGGCCCTTGGTCAGCCACTGGGTCCTGTTGCCATCCGTGGGGTCTGAAATATACCTATTTTCCAGTTCTGCACACTGGTTTGCCAGGTCCTGTTCTAATCTAGAGGTATCCCTCTTAATAAAGGAAATAGTGGATTTTAGGCAGCCCCTTAAGTATGATTTTAGCGTATCCCAGAGGACTAATGGGTTTCCATAGTTGCTATGTAAAGCTAGGAACTCCTTCAACTGGTCGGGTATGCGGTCATTATCTCCTATTAGTTGCAGCCAGAAGGGGTTAACTCTCCACCTGTGGGGGCCCATAGAGGAGGTAGCAATAACCTGAACAACTACTGGAGAGTGATCAGATATAGCTCGAACCATATATGAAACATCCCTAACAGCATTATACATGTGCGAATTACAATACACCAGGTCTATTCGTGAATGGGCCTGTTTACCAGGCGAATAGCAAGAGTACACTCTACGGGTTGGGTGTTGCACACGGTAAGCGTCTATCCAGCCTATCTCTTTCACCAAGCGTGCAAGGGGCGACCATTGCGAAGGGGGGAGAGGCCCGGCAGCGCCAGAGGGATTAGAGTGAGTTCGGTCCAGGGCTACATCTGGTACTAGGTTAAAGTCCCCCAAACAAATACATCTAGCATTCGGATAGTCAGCTGCAAAGGCAATTGCTAAGTGTATTATGTCTAGGTTTGCAGGAGGGGGGTTGTAGAGACCCATAAGAACATATGCAACATTATTTATATAGGCGTGGATGAAGATATACCTGCCCTGAGGATCAACTCTAGTAGAGATCGGCTCCCATCTAAGGGTACGGTGGATAAGGAAAGAGACCCCTCTCGAATATGATGTGTGGAAGGTGTGAGCCTTCCACTGTATCCACGGTTTACTAAGAAGGTGAGATCTCTCAGGGACCAAGTGTGTTTCTTGTAGACATATTATCATAGGGTTACATTGTCTTATATGGGAAAATATTAGTGCCCTCTTTTTAGGAGACCCCAAGCCTCTGACATTCCACGATAATATAGTGCAATCAGCCATTATCACAAATTTGTAATCGTAGCGGCAGGACATACGACCATAAAATCAGACAGTTCCCTAGATAGATAGCACTTATGTTGTCGATAGCGAGTACTCGGTAAAAGTTTTTAAACGGAACAAACCGCAAACGGAACAAAACAGCATTTTGGAATTGTCCAGTAGACACAGTATTCAATATAATCAGGATAAGACTAAAACTATTCAAGGCATAGGTGGTGACTGGTGACATTGAAGTGGCTCTGTTAATGGGGCAGAGCCCGTCGTCACAAAAGCGGTATATGGCTCCTACCGGCCGACACAGAACAGATATCAGAACTGAAATGGGCTAAGGCCACATAACCAAGTTACCATGAGAACACTCATCCGGCTGGTAGCCTCCGACACACAGGAGGCTGCTGGTAGGTCACTCCGGTCTGGGTGACCGACGCCGCTGTCGTCTAGCCCAGTCATCCGCTTCAGCAGGGGTGGTAAAGAAGATTGCACGATCCCCATCGGCAACACGCAGTCGTGCCGGGTAAGCCATGGAGTAAGCCACACCGAGATCTCGGAGGCGGGCTTTGACCGAGGTGAAGGAGGCTCTCTGCTTTTGCAGCTCCACGGAGAAATCAGGGAATATGGAGACCTTGACGTTGTCATAGATAATATTGCCCTTGCGTCTGGCAGCACGAAGTATAAGATCCCTGTCGTTGCAGTTCAGAATACGTGCAAGCAAAGGGCGCGCGGCTGCTCCAGGGGGGGGGAGGACGTGCAGGCACTCTGTGGGCTCTTTCAACTGTGAAAGCGATGGAAAAGCTAGTATCAGCAAAAGTTTCCTTCAGCCATCTTTCCACAAAAGTAGTAGGGTTCTGCCCCTCCGCTCTTTCAGGCATCCCAATGATCCGAACATTATTTCGGCGGAGCCTGTTCTCCAGGTCATCCGATTTCTGCCTGCAGAGGGTAAGCTGTGACTCCAGGGAGGACACTGTATTTGTCAGGGGATGTACATCATCTTCTAGGGAAGAGATGCGGCCCTCAGCTTGTGTTATCCTCCCCCTGAGCTTCTGTAGATCCTGTCGCAGGAGCCCCACGTCTATCTTCACCTCCTCTAGTTTAACTGTCAGAGCTGACTTACATGAGGTGATGGCATGCAGGATTTCTCTCATCGTGGGCTCAGGATCTCCTTCAGGGTTAGAGGGTCCGGCGGCAGAGTCCCCGTCAGCGCCATCTCCCTGTTGCGCAGTATGAGGTAGACCAGCGGCGCCATCTTGTTCTTCCTCACGGGCATAATGTCGGAGCTTCTCCATCCCAGGAGGATCCTTCGATTTACTAAAATCTTGTTTCCCGATCTTGCCCATGATGTTCGGAGTGAGGTAGGCTATGGTAGGAGTCAGGATGTCAAGCAGGAGGCTGATTAAGACGGGCACGGGACGGGAGCTGTGCCTACATGCGACCGCTCCGTTCAAGCGCTAAGCCACGCCCCCCCGGCAGGGCCATTTCTAGCGACAGGCGGGCCGGGCGACCGCACAGGGAGCCGACAGCTAGGGGGTACTGGTGGTACCCCCTGGACCTCAGTTAGCGGCGTGCACGCCTGCCTGATTGATTATCTGCCCCTCCGCTCGCCCCATCATCTACCCCTTAGCTCGCCCCATCCCCTGCCCAGATGACCGTCCGCAGCTCCCCCGGAGTATAATGTTTTTATTTTTTTTTTTTTGTGTGTGTATTTGGCAATCTAGGTGGGAAGGGGGGCGGCATTACAGGGGAAATTATAGGGGAAAACCACAGGGGGGATTATTACTATAGTGGCAGAGCACAGGGTGGGATTATTACTATGGGGGCACCACAGGGGGGATAATTACTATGGGGACAGCAAGGGAGGGGGGGTTATTACTTTGGGGGTACAGCACAGGGTGGGATTATTACTATGGGGGCAGCACAGGGGGATAATTACTATAGGGACAGCACAGGGGGGTTATTACTATGGGGGTGCAGCACAGGGTGGGATTATTACTATGGGGTACAGCACGGGGTGGAATTATTACTATGGGGACAGCACAGGGGGATAATTACTGTGGGGACAGTACAGGGGGGGAAATTACTGTGGGGGCAGCACAGAGGGGAATAGGTATGGGGACAGAGCACAAGGGGATTATTACTATGGGGACAGAGCACAAGGGGATTAATACTATGGAGACAGAGCACAAGGGAATTATTACTATGGGGACAGAACATGGGGGGAATTATTACTGTGGGGACAGAACACAAGGGGATTAATACTATGTGGACAGCACAGGGGGGATTATTACTATGGGGACAGCACAGGGGGGATTACTATGGGGCAAGGCACAGGGGGGGTTATTACTATAGGGCAAAAAAAACACATGGAGGATTACTACTATAATGGCACAGCACAGGGGGGATTATTACTATGGGGGAAGCACAGGGGGGATTATTACTATGGGAACAGCACAGAGGGGAAATACTATGGGGACAGAGCACAGGGGATTATTACTATAGGGCAGAGCACAGGGGGGATTATTACTATGGGAGTGCAGCACAGGCGTGATTGTTACTGAGGACAGCGCAGGGGGGATTGTTACTATGGGGACAGAGCATAAGGGAAATTATTACTTATTAATTATTGATAAATATTACTATATGAAGGCAAAGCAGGGGGGCATTATTACTATATGTGGGCAAAGCAGGGGGAATTATTGCTATATGGGGGCACAGAAGGGGATCGTACACACAGGGGGCAACCCACATACCTGCTGACTTTACTGCACATGACACAAAGAAGTGGAAGTTGTTGTAAAAGTGCGGAGCCTAAGATGTTTGTCTGGCAGGTTCAGAAGAGATAAACTGTTGCTGCAAGAAATCATCATGGTGGTCTTGGCCAGAAGGAGAGGAAAAGTGACACCTCAGATAAAAGAAGACATCACCTGTGAGTCACTGAATGACTTTTTTTTGCCTCAAGTTAAAAAAGGGTTGAATAACACTGCTCTATGGCATAATACACACACTGCTTCTTTATAGCAACAACACCTTACACATATTTACAATTTTAAATCATGGGTAGCAGTCTAGCAATGTAAATCAGTCTGCAGGTAAAAAGGAAAGCGCTTATAGACCTTACTGAGCTATGGGCCTTGGCTACGCAGGTAGGAAAACCCTAAAGCTCATCAATATATCCACATCAAAAGTTTTGATTGGTCCGGGTCTGAGTGTTCAGACCTACATTGATCGGGAGAAAGAGCAGGGAGTTGTCCATAGAGCTCAGTTATAAGACCGACTCTTTTTGCTAACTCAGAGCGGAGAGTGGACACCCTGCAGGACGGTCCTCTCCCCGATCGGTACGGTTGTGAACACTTAGACCCAGACATGTCAAAAGTTTTTTGTAACGACAGTGACACTTTAAGGCCACACTGCCCTTCTTTTTGGGTTAAAGGGTACCAATCATGCTGGACATATAAGTTAACAATGTGAACGACGCTGCCAGGAAGGCTTGATTGTTGGCAAGATTCAACCCCCCCCCCCCCCAAGCATGACTATTTAGGACTTTTACAAAGTAATTTATCGGGACATATAAGTAACGTTCACAGCACTTACTTATATGTCCAAAGACAGTGCTGGGGGGCATATAGGGACGTATTTATATCTGTAATTATGTTTTTAGTGTGATTGGTTCCCTTTAACCCTTTGAGGAACAGGCCCAAAATGACCCAGTGGACCGCAAAATTTTGATCTTTGCGCTTTCGTTTTTCCCTCCTCCCCTTCTAAGAGCTCTAGCACTTTCAGTTTACTATCTACAAGGCCATGTAAGTGCTTGTTTTTTACAGGAATAGTTGTACTGTGTTGATAAGTCTAAATTTAGATGTTGACCCGTCTCTATGGAGAAGTCAAATACCCAGGATGGATGTTTTTTAAATATATCTAGAGCTGTAACCTGCAGTATTACCAACTCGTCACTTATAAATCACGGACACAGATACGACAATGTATCATGATTATAAGCCTGGATAAAATGGCCCAAGTTTTATTATGGTAATCACATTTTATAGACAGAATATGGGGCGGTACTACTCATTCATATGAAATATGTAACATCCAATACAGGCGGGTTCCAAGTCACAAGACACACACATGTCACACTCTGGTAGGCCAGTCCATAAATGGTCAGTAGCATCCTGTACTGCGCAGTCAAGGTAACACAATGTTTTATTATTCAAAAATTGTTTATAGATTACTGGCTCTCTTCTTCTTGGGTATTGTGACTATAAATGATAACTTTACAGGAGCTGTTCTCATTGACGTGCTTCCAGCATTCCTCTTCTTCATCCAGAACATCTCTCTGTCACCCTCTGATCATCTCCAGTCTCTTCAGAGGGCAGTATATATAGGTGTAGTCATATAGGTACGGTGCAAGTAGGTAAAATCCCAATACCTGGCCTTATCATGTGTAATGGCGTCTTTCATTTTACCATAACATGTATGATGGAATCCCAAAATTATTATTTATGCAGATATAAATAAGTGAAATTGTAAAAAAGAATGCAATATGGTAACGTTTGGGGGGT
Source organism: Dendropsophus ebraccatus (assembly GCF_027789765.1). Classification (NCBI taxonomy): domain Eukaryota; kingdom Metazoa; phylum Chordata; class Amphibia; order Anura; family Hylidae; genus Dendropsophus; species Dendropsophus ebraccatus. The sequence goes on from NC_091468.1 coordinate 37,610,264, forward strand.
TCCTGTGTCTACGTAATGCACTATATGGTAAAAGCGACATGATACCATTACTCTATAGGTCAGTCCGAACACAACCATATGCAGGTTACACAGATTCTCTAATGTTATATATATTTATTTTATGAAATCCTTTTTTGTTGGCAATTATTTATTAATAAAATGGGCCTATTGTGACGCTTATAACGTTTTTATTTTTACACCTAAAGGGCTGTATGGGGCATCATTTTTTCCGCCATGATCTCGTTTTTATTAATTACATATTTGTGAAGATCGGACGTTTTGATCACTTTTTATTTTTTTTTATATATAATGTAACATAAAATCGGTAATCCGCGCACTTTTTTCACCGTTCGCAATGACACTTATTATATTTTAATAGATGGGACAATTACGCAGGCTACGGTATATTATATGTTTATTTATTTATTTTTATGTTTTATTTATATAATGGGAAAGGGGGGTGATTTCAACTTTTATTGGGGGAGGGGCTTTGGGGTAGTGTATTAGTGATTTTAACTTTTTTTTTTTTTTTTTTACACATTTTAAGTCCCTTTGGGGGACTTGTACATACATTAGATTCATTTTATACACTGATCATTGCTATTCTATAGGCATAGCATTGATCAGTGTTTTTGGCGCTCTGCTCATTGAGCCTGCCTGTGCAGGCTCAGTGAACAGATCGCCGATCGGACCGCACAGGGAGACCTCCGGCGGTCCGTTTAACGATCGAGACCCGGGTCCCGATCGGTAAGTGACAGGGGACTCCCCCTATCACTTACACTTAAACGCCGCAGCCACCCCACAGCGTTTAAGGATCGCGGCGTTAAAGGAGTTAATGGCACGCTGCAGCATGTCATTAACGGTGAGGTGCCGGCTGCTGATCGCAGCCGGCCCCCACCTGCTATGAAGCAGGTTCACAGCTCAGGACGTATTAGTACGTCCTTAGTCGTCTGGGCACAGAATTCCAAGACGTACCAGTACGTCCTAGGTCGTCTAGGGGTTAAAGTGTCACTGTCGTATTGTTTTTTTTTTGTTTGTTTTTTTTTGCAGAAATCAATAGTCCAGGCAATTTTAAGAAAATTTGTAATTGGGTTTATTAGCCAAATATGCCATTATCTGCATTCAAAAAAGCCTTTCCCCAGGTCCCCCAGCTCCCTCCTCTCTCTCTCATTCACTGCTCATTATCAGGAAATCTCGACTCTTTTACATCAGTCGAGCCCTGTGTAACCTATGGAGAGGGAAGGAGGGAGATTAGTCGCCAGCAGAGAGCAGAGAACAAATGATTACACTGCAGGACCTGTGTAACAGCCTGTATTCAGAGGTGAGTGCTGACTTCAGAGGAGATAGCCTGGTGATGCAGCTGTAAATTAACTCTTTGTTGTCCTGTTTTGGTGTCTCATCTCCCTCCACCCCTCCTCTCTCCATAGAAAACAATGAAGACAGGGGGGAAAGCTTCAAACTTCTTTTTCATGATAAAAATGCATTTTTTGGCTAATAAACCTAATTACAAAGTTTCTTACAATTGCTTGTACTATTGATTTCTGCAAAAAATAATAATAATTAAACGACAGTGACACTTTAAGCAGGTGAAAATTAATTTGACATAAGAGGAATTTATCAAATGTGTGCCAGGCGTATTTTAGGAAAAGGGCACAGATTTTTTGCTCGGTCTCCTGAACATTCGCCCTGATCACCTGACTACACTCGCTTCTTGGCATCTACGCCAGCTCCTGAACCGCTGCGGGTTTCTGTGTGTGCCATGCAGCAGCCTCAGGGTCCCTGGATTTACTAAAAGACATGCTCCTCTTAGTAAATCTGGTGTGGGTCACTGAGGCGGGGTCTTACAATAATAAATTCCCCCCAAATTCCCTCCTCAAGTCATCTATCATAGGATTTTGTTGTGTAATACAGCAGAGAAGGCGGCATTCAGCAGTTTGGCCTTTTCCTCACGGATCTGCTCTCTACATTGGGGCACATGATTCTTATGACCTGAGAACTGGATGTTCACCAGTGACAGCCCGTGTCCTTCAAAGGGCATCACGCTCCAGCGATAACACAGCGTGTAATACATTGCCGTCATCATACATGTCACACACTCATGCTCCACCACAGCCATGTGTCTACAGGTATGAGCAGAACCGCCTTAGAGACGCTAGGTGTACACTGTGCCGCGAGTGCGTCTATGGAAGCGAGCGACAGCCTGACAGGTCCTAGCTGCGGCGCATGCGCACACACAGAGAGGGCGTGGCCTCCGGAAAGCCAGGAGCACCTCTCACACTGCGGAGACTAGGCGTGACGTAGCCAGGGCGGGCGGGGCTAATTTCAAAACCAAGAGCCAAGATGGCGGAGAGAGGATCGCTGAGGAATCGGAATCGGCTTGATTCGAACGGACGTTGGGAAATGAATCACGTTGACGGGCCAGGTAATACGGGTGTCCTGGCGGAGGATGGCGGAGGATGGCGGAGGATGGCGGGGGGGCGGTGAGGGCTGTGAGCGGCGGACACTGACGGGAGACGGCAGCGGAGAACGGCGGAGCTGTGAGCGGGGGACACGGGACGGTGTGCGCCGCTCTGACGTTACTCGGCGTCCTTCGCGGGTGTGAAGGGGTTAAGGGAGCGCGTAGGTGCTGTGCGGGTCATGTGACGCGCGGCGGCGTATGTCTCTAATCAGTGCGGGAGCGCTAACGGGCCCCCCACGTGACCGGCGCCCTCCTCACCTGTCATGCATTCCCGTGTACCCTATATGGCGGCACAACAACAAGGCACACAGCCCTGGCCGCTCTACCATATGGCACAGTGCAGTGCCTACCATGCCCTCCTATAGCCGGTGCCCCTGGCACCACATCACTGCTGGGCATGGAGCTGACCCCCGCGGGGCACCGGAGCTCATGTGACAGACAGATATAGCAATGAGTTCAGCTCTCTGGGACTTGGTGTACTGAAGGAGAGGCCGGTATTCCTGGAAGTGTCTGGGCCATAAGCTGTGGGTGAGGTTGGCATGACCATAGTGCTGCTAGGCCAGGGCACAGTACCATTCTGCATCTAGCTAAGTCATGTCTGACACACTGGTTGCTAGGGATATTTTTACCTAACAACCACTATTTTCAGTGACGATAATAAGCAGCAAACTCCTTGCTGTACCTGATCATTGGACCGGACTTACCTGAGGGTAGTTGCCCACAACCAGCTATCTGTAGCACCCCCTTCCTAAAGGATGGGGCCCAGCAGTCATCAGAACCTGGCCTGCTCCAGCAGTGTACTCACCTCCCTGATCCCTCACTGCTGCCATTCTAGTCGTGTCTGACATGGGTCACCATGAGGCCACTGATTGGCTGATTGGGCACTTGTGTTGATTTCAAGACCAGGAAGTTCTGCACAGCAGGACTGGGCTTGGTTAGAGCAGTGGGGGATCAAGGCAGGTAAGTACAGTATATGTGTTTTTTTGTTTGTTTGTTTTTTTAACCCAAACTGGTCACATTTGTATAAAAACTGCTCAGATTGCTTTTAAGCTGGCCAGTCACTCAAAAGAGCTGATGGGCAAATTATTGTCCACCTGGTGGCTGTTCTTCTTGACTACCCAGTACATAGATGTGCTGCCAATCTGAGTATACATGTATGTTAATGGCTAGAATGGGATAAGCAGTTGTCAGTCACCCTGGGTGCTAAGGATTGTGCGTGTTGTAATCCAGTCCATGATAATATAGATGGGATATAAGAATGTAAAGTCAGCGCCATAGTTACTTACTGGCAGCTACATTAATAATAATAATCTATTATTATTATTTGTATTTGTGCCAACAGATCCCGCAGTGTTTTTATTTAATACACAGTAAAGAGGTTACAATTACATATGAATATGAAAATTACAAATACATTCAGCTAAATCTCTTTGACTCTTTGCTCCATTTTTTGCTGTGTGTTATTTGTGTGTTGCATCTTGTCTTATTACACTGGTATGAGGTGATATATCTGGCATAGCTGAGGTGGAGGTGGTCCTGTTTAGTCCTTGTCACCCTGCAGGAGGGCGGTGTGACAGCTGCTGCCCATGACCCGGGGTTGTCAGCGCTGGGTCACCATATGCTGCTGTCTGTAGGAGAGCAGTCATGGCAGAGGAATGAGGGAACACTTGTTTGCACTTTGTGTTGTGACGTTGGGCATGGACTGTAATGCAGGGAAGGTAACCAGGCGGCTTTCTCATGGGAAGTGCAGCTTCCAGCCTGTAGGAGAGTCGCTCTCACCAGGGGAAAGTCACACAGGCAAAGCTGTTCTCTGTATAGTTAGGAAATGAGTGCATGTAACATCCCATACTAGTATAATGGGGCACTACTGAGCCATCATCTGAACTTAGTTTCTTTACTTTTTAAAAAAAGACAAGATGTTTATTCTTGTAACCATCCCCCCCTATTTTATTTGTGTTGCTTCTTGGTTTTGTTTACATCATGTTAGGCCTATTATATTGAGGAATGGGTTGTTGTGGGGGGAGGGGGGCTTTATTTCGTTAAATATTTAGTAAACTACCAAACAAAGTTGCTTTTCAAGAAAGGGCTAGTATTCTCAAGTTGCAAATGTATTTCATATGCACAGAATAGAGGATAATAACCTAACTGGTGGTGGTCCAACCAATGATCGCCAGAACAGGGACAAACTGTCACCTAAATGAATGGTACACACCACATGTTCGTTCTCCATGGGTCTTCTGAATGCTCCAGCAACTTAGCTCATCACTGCTCAGAACACTCACCATGTGACTCCTGGTGGCCGGGGAAGCAGCCATAGGGCTGCTAGGGAACCATGCCTATGGCTGTATCCATGTTTTTCTTGGCATTCGACTTCTCCAGCCCCCAGGAGTCAGATGCCAAGCGTTCAGCTAGTCTGCTCATCACTACTGCTGAACACGGATAGTTTTCCTCCGTATTCGTGGTTGATGACCGTCCCAGTGGATCAGTTTTTCAGTTGTGGACAAGTTTGCAACTTGGAAATGCCCCTTTTTAAGATTTTTGAAGCCAAAGCCAGGCATGTATTTGAAAAGAGGAGAAATCTCAGTCTTTTCTTTTATGACCTGTTCTGTTTTTAGTCTGTTTCTGGCTTTGGCTTCAAAACTGCCAGATAAATCTCGGATAAAGGCACCCTTATTGATCTGTTCTGGTTATATGTTCGGTATGCTCTGATGGGGAAGGAACGTGTGAAATGGTTAGTGGGTTGAGGGTATGTTTACATGGTTTATTTTTCTGCAGGAAAGAAATACCCTGCATAAAATCTGAGTAACCTTGGATTTCCCTGCAGTGAGTTTTGACACATTGGAGTCTGGATCTATGTTTTTTTTCCATTGCCGATTTCTTAGCAGTACGACAATAAGTGATCTGTAACTTACTCGCAGTGCTTAAAATTCTCACAAAAAAATATATATACACTACAGTTCAGTATGCTACTCATTGCACACCCATGGCTCTATCTCTCTCTCCTGGTAAAGTTTGCACTTTGTGTCATCTGTGAGGGGCAGTGTAGGAAGAATAGGTGTGGTACAGAAGGGGGTTGCAGGTCGGGTAGAGGGGCATTTGTTCCCAGATGCAGCTGTCCTCTAGTCACGTCACATTTATGTTTACTCTCCTTTTTATTAGTTTTATAGACTAACAATAAACGTCAACAGTAGATGTCACTATCCCAATATATCTGTTGATCGAACATTGCCATTCATTACTTTGCTCTGTTTTCCAAGGAATCCAGTATAGTAGATTACATTTGGTCCAGTATACACTACGGATGTGCCATGGTTTTACATCGTAATCCTTTTTTTTTTTTTTTTTTTTTTTTTGAAGGTTTTCCCACATGTACCAGTGTTGTGAGTAGCAGTAAACAAGTCTAGCATTTAGTCTATCTAGGGTTTATCTCCTGCGTACAGCCCCTGTCCTCGTACCCTATCAGTCTGATCAGTACTGTCTTCCCTCTGACATCTTATTGCCAGGGTTTAGCCCTGGCTTCACTTTAGCATCAACATACCTTTGAGACAACCCCTTTTTGGTAGATGGACCACCCCTCTAAGCTAAAGTCATAGAGGCTCTGGCATACCCTGCGGTCATTGGAATGGGTGCCTTGTTATTGGCAGGGTGTAACACCTTGTAGATATGACAGAGGTAATCATGGATTTGCTGTAAGAATCTGTGTTGATCTCCTGGTGTCTCTAAGCTTTCCTGCACTTTGCAAAGTGTCTTCTTACAAAGGTCGGGTATTACATCAGCCCCACTAGTGTTTGTACACTGAGGGCCCATACACTTTACCAGGCACTTCTAGGAAGAGTACATTTTCTAGTTAAACAACAGAACAGGGCCTGCCTCCTCCCAGAGAAATTCCTTTATACTTATCCACAGGGAGAAGTGATGTCTGTAAGAAGCTGTCCATATTTACACATAGAGCAAATAGCGGCCCCTGTGCCAAGTCAGGGCAGCGGGGAATTGCTTCTTGCCCAGTAAGTATAGAAAAGCACAGATGGGTTCATGTGATCTGACTCCACAGCCATCCCAGAACACACACAGGTCAGGGTATGGATTGTTACATCATCCATAGGCCTCCGTGCATTGGTAGACTATAGGAAGTATGACATGCAGAGCTTTCCTGTTCCGTGTACAAAAGATGATGTATGGCAGAAAGGTAATAAAGGGTTAATAAGTCAGTGGGTTAAAGGCAGTGGCATCTTTCACTGACTTTTTGCTGAGTAAAATGTGTGTGTATGTATGTGTATATATACGCACATATATATTTATTTACTCTGCCCTGCAAAGTCAGTGAAAGACGACAACTTTTAACCCGCTGACTTATTAACCTTTTATTATTATCCCTTTATTACACTTTTTTTTTTTTATTCATTTGGAACATACATTGTGATTCTGGCTGTTGTTTGTGACATGCTGTAGCTGTGATTTAGATATTGCATGTCATCTACTTGCTGCCACATGTGATGCCAAGGGTTTGTCTCATGACAGACTATAACGGAGCTTCTCGGCCTGGGGTGCCTTGTAAGTTGTGGTTTGCCGGCTGTCTACAGTCATCATGTTAGTAAAATATGGACAGACTAAGGCCTCAGTCACACATCCATAGTTCTGTCTGCAATTCCGAACTGAACATAAGACCAGTACATTTCATTGGCATTCTTCACATGTCTGTACATGGACGTAATCCGTGCCGGAATTGTGGGTCTGCATTAGTGAACCGTGCCATAAAAAGACAGGTCCCATCTTCTATGCCATGTTCTGTGAATTGCAGAGCACTACGGATGCACATGCCGCAATTATGGATGTGTGACTGAGGCCTTAAGAGTTCCTTTAAAGTATTAGACAAACCTCAGTCACTCCATGTTTTCTCCATTCCTTTTAGTCTTGTCAGTACTCCGCTGCTGTTTCCCTAATCTCTGCTCTAGGGCAGGAAAAGAAAATTTCCTGTGCGGATTCCTATGAAAACACAGGCAGCGAATGATTTCCTCAGCAATGCGTTTAATAACTGGTGCTCAACATATCATAGGCAGCTTCATGTATTGTCCCTGGTCCTGTGGATGACCCTCTGAGCGGGTGCTGACCCTCACTGCCCATACTCACTGTTCCAGGTTATTTTTGCTCCTTTTCTATTTCTCATGCTCCTTCCTCTGCATCAGCTTCTATTCACAAGTGAAAGTGATAGTTACTGCAATTGTTTTGCATCTGCATTATGGAAATCTGGTTACTGTAATAATTCGGTCAAGAATCTGCATGTGTGAGCCTGGTCTGCTGGTGAGAAAGTGGAGAGGCTATTCCTGTTATTAGTCTTATGGTATTATAGTAGCAATGTAATACAGGGACACAGCACTCGCTACTGAACATGGCCTGTACACAACAACTCTGGGAATTGGTGAATGATTCACCTGGTGGTTACAGTAATACAGGTGGGAATCTGAAAATTACATATATTTCCTACCTAACTGATGGGACTGGCAGCTAATGTCCTGGAAGCTGCACAGACAAGCCCTGTAAGTACAGTTCTTTTGGTGTAATATATGATTCATGTGGGTTCACATGAGGTGTCTGCATTTGTACTGTAACATATACACTCCTTATATATACTTCCTTCTCCTTTTTATCAAACATCTTCCCTTTCCATATATGATGGCCAGATATAGTGCTGAATATAGCTGTGTTGTGCTGTTCCTTGGGGGCGTGGCCTTATACTGTGTCTGGTGCTGTCCTCTGATTTAAAATTTTCAGCATAGGGACCACCCCCCCAAACCGTTAATGCCCAGTTGGCACTTTAAGGTGTCTTCAAACGGACTGTAGTGCGAGTTCCACAGCGAAATCCGTTGCGATACTCTGTACTGTTAGCCTCGTCTTACTTATTGCTTATTTGCTTGTCAGCCCGGCAGATGCTGAGTTAAGTAAGCCGTGGCTACCTTCTTGCTGCTGAACTGGCAGCGTAAAATCCGCTGTGATACGATGTGTGAAGGCACCCTTAATCATAAATTTCTATTAAGAGTAACAGAGAAGCAGAAGAGCAGCGGGCTATAAGAAAAGATGCCATTAGAGAGCGCTAACTGCATCTTGTGCACTACATCAGTGCTCTCTATGAATATGAACTGTTCATTTTAGGTTATTAATGTATATTGCAAAAATTCTTAGCATGACCTAAGCTAACTAAAACTAAATGGTCAAAATATTTTATAGTTACGCTTTAATTTTCTATTCTTCTCTCTATATTATAAAAAAAATAATCTTAAAATTATTGCAGTTTTCATTCCCACCACTGGAGACTTCCGGTTCTGTCAGTGGTGATAAGACAAGGCTACTGTACAGCATTGCGGCGGCATGTGACACCAGTAGATAGCAGCTTACTGTGGAGACGCCTCTTTAAAGGTCACAGAGCGCGCTCAGTAATGTTTCACATTTATTTCAATGGGACAGGTCCTGTCTATCATCTTCTATGTCCATGAGTCTTGCTGTAAAGCATGTCACTAATTGCTGTTACAAACAGGTCAGGTAAGATGGCAGCCTCCATTACAATGTACAGAAAGGTGAAATAAAATAAATTACAGTCAGAAAATAGAAACAGATTAGGATAAAAGAACAAGTTTTAGTATCAGTAAAAGAATATAAATGATACATTACCTTTAAGGGCTATTCCTATATCATAGAGCTGTGGTGTATGACATCCCTTTATTAATATTGTGGGGGTCCCCTTCATTCTTCATGATCATTGGACCCCCGTCAAATGGTCATAAACAATGAAGCGGGTCAGCACTCAGGATCAGTGGCATTATAAGGTAATGGAATATCCTAGCCATGCGAATAGCACTTTAAGGATATGGCAGTAGCAGGGTATTCCAGTACTAAAGTTAAATAAAGCAGGTGGGGAATAGGAGACAGATGGCGACACTTAGATCAGATCACAGGCCCGGAGTATGCATTGCCCTGCTTATTCCACAAAGCATATGTAATATGTACAATCCCTTCATTTACAGTAATGCTGTAAAACCACTGCATGACTGAGCAGGTAATGTCAGGCACTATGGGGATGATTTTTTTTTTCTCGGTAGAATATACAGGCAGTCAGCTGGATTGGTGAGATGTTATAACACTGGTGCCACTGAATAATGGATGCCCTCTGTAGTGTAGAGAACTGCGTGAAGGAAGCCAATGTGTAAGTATATGTGCAGTGAGTATATTCATCTCTCCATAAAAAGAGTATGCTTTCTCTTCCTTAAGAATAGAGGCACATGGTGAGAGCAGTGCAGATGTGCCAGTGGGTGGGAATGTTCTCCTGACCTAGTTCTGCTCTGTCCCAGGAGATGTCACAGCTGATCCAGATACTAACCAATCGCTCTGCCTTCTATGGGAGAACTGGTACTGCCCCCAAACATCTGCCCAAGTTATTGCTGTAACCCTTTGTAGACTGTGTTAAGATAATGTGTGTGTATATATAGATATATGTACGATTCCTGTACAGCCAGGCAATCTGCCATTCATGTAGTCCTTAGTCTTGTGGAGGTACATATAACCTAAGAAACAACCCCTACAGCATCCGAATAAAATAATTTACATTGCAGTACGTCTAGTTTGATAACAAGAACAAGCTGATCAGACGCTCACATGATTCTATATGGCACCTTTCTGTGATGCCACTCATGAAAATAGAAATAAAGGTCTATTTATGTGGTGTGACGGGGAGGCTGGCATTGCTCCCGACAGTCAGCTGGCATCTCTCTATTCACAAGTCACTAGAAGTATTACAGCTACTCTCTAGGCATAGATGTCCAGTGTGGGCATGATTCCGCTATACCTGAAGGCCGCAGCATATGTCAGTAGCGGTATTTGGTGCACACAGTGTATTATTGTAAGATTTGTTCTTCATTGTCAGGAATGCCACATGTGCACCCGGCTGAAGGTTGTATTGTGCAATTGGTGCAGACTTGTGGACTTTGAGAGCTGGTGAACACACGGGACCTTGTGAGAATAATCGTGAGCGCTTTAATGTGGCCGAGGCTGTTATCTGGGTATCTCATGGAAATTGTGCAGCCCGGGGATCTACTGTGAGGAGTATATATAAGCTTACAGACATGGACGTGTGTTATGGCACAGTCTCCAGCATTTTATTGATGTTTATGCAGCTGACTTTACATAGGTCTAATACATCCGGTTGTTATTGTGTCTGAGTATCAGGAAAACATAGCTGCTTTCTTCCTACTACTCCTGCCCTCGGGTTGTGTGGTCTTAAAACTTGGTTCTGTTCTCTTCAGTGGAGTTAGTTGCAGCACCGTGCATAAACTGAGGTTCCAGTGTAGCATAGTACATTATACTATTCCACTCCATGGAGAAATGCTAAAGAAGAGCCTGTGGAGCCTCATTTAAGAGGCTTGAAACACAGGACTAGCCAGATATCCCTCTGGGAAGGGCTCATCCAAGGGTTGGCTCCTGTAGGGAAACAACCATATTAAGTGGTCCTATAAGTCAATGTAATGACAAGGGAAAAACCAAGGCTAGGTAACCATCCACATACAGCTGTTTCGGGGTGTTGTCCCCCATCAGTGTGGAGCAGGATTCTTTCTAGGTGGTGGCAATGCCTAGTAGAGCCATAAGAGAAACGGATCACTGATCTCAGGAAGACCAGCCAAACGATAACACTTCCGGCTGCCGGTTAAAGCGCTCAATGCAGTGAAATCACATGAATATGTGAAAGAAGAGCCTGTGGAGCCTCCATGGAGAAAAATACATATACTTTATTATATTATTCTTGAACTATACTTTAACATGCTAACCTATATGCGATTGATGCCACTGTATGGATAAAATATAACTCTGAATTAAAAGGTTAAAGTTTAGTAAGCACACAGTAATAGCCAAAAATAATACCCTTCCATAGGTCAGATGAGAAGATATTTTATAGGGTGCACGTGGAACATCCATAGCTTTCATCCACATCCATCTTTTTAAGGGTATGGGTCCACCATTGGCGATTGGAGGCATCTGGTGCTGTTTGGACAGCTGGAGAAGCAATAAATGATATTAGAATGCTTGGGGCAGCCAGTCCCTCCTGACAGAGCTCCCGCTCTTATAAGGGCGACTCCGCTACCCTCACCTAGTTAACCCTATACAATGGTAGCTGTGTCCCAATGGGTTTGCATCCTGTTAGGGGATTCTTCAGGGGATCCTACTGAAGTTTCAGCGCCATCAAAGTAAAGTATGTGTATAAGGGGCACGAATGGTGGGGAACGCAATGTTGCCCCTTATACATACTTTGCTTTTGTATGATATGATATCATCTATATGATATCTTATCAGTGACCAATTGGGTAAGAATTGATTTCTCACTATCTCTCCTCATTATTTTGGGCCATTACTATATCTTACTGATCTAATTAAAACTTATGTTTTCTGCATCTTGCTCTATACTTCTGTGAGTGGGACTCGGTATAGTGAGAGTATACTGTGGTATCTAGTTGGATTCATCCTAGTATGTGGCAGTTGTCACCACATCCGTGTTGAGCTTTTATTATGGCCTTATTATGACAAATCCATGAAACAGATGCTATAATAGCCCATGGGTGTCACACAGAGGCTGTCATCAGCCAGAAGCAATAATGAAATCCTTTTAATGCATTAAAGATAATGGCTAAAGCTGTGGTGGCCTAAAATTGTTGGAAATCTCACAGCCTCCATTTATCAGTGCGAAAGCTAATAGTCATCAGAACAGCATGTATGTATTGTTGACTATTATATACTGTATACATGTTTTTCAGCACGGGGCACATTAGTGGGATGACAGTCCCATCATAGTGCTCACCGTGTGTCTTCTCAGTCTGCTTGTACACATCAGACCATGCTATCTAGACTGCACATCCAGAGGTGTCCTTAATGTGACTATAATAGAGCGATTACCCCTCATAAGCGGACACTGACATCTGATAAGGTGCATAGAGATGGGCTGCCCAACAAATCGCTGAGCACCTCCACACTGGCAGGGATTGCTTTGGGCTTGTATCCAATGTAAATTCCTACTGTTCTTCATAGCTGGAATATCACAATTCCCTAAGACCGTAACTTGTGGACTAGAAGGTGAAGAAATTCTTCATAACCACAAAAAATGTCAGAAATGTGTAAGTAGCACAAACACCACCCATTACTGTGTATAGTAATAATAGTATAGCCTGGGCACAGCTTGTGGAGACAGGCCACAGAAGCATGCTGGTGGAGTGTCTGACACCTATTATATTTTACACTAATGGGGTAGTCCTTCTGTGTGGGTGGGTAGCCTCGCATGCGCGGCTGTTGTCATGTGACAATCTTGGTATAACAATAGCCATTGTCAACTATCAAGTTTTCTTTTTAATATTTAATTGCTTTTAGTCTTCTGTTATGTCATAAAGAAAATCCCCTTGTAGTAGGTACACACCAGGTACAGTATGTGGTTTGTTTTTGTCTTTCTTCCTTAGGCTCCTCTATTGGATAATGTCTTCACGCTATGTTTTTTTTTTGTTTTTTTTAATAGCATTATTCTGACCCTTTTATTCTATAGCAAATGCTATTATGAATTTGCACACCAGCTTGTTGGGACAAATAAAGCCTAAAAACTAGAAGAAAAAACTTCTTTTTTTTTTTTTGTGTGTGTAAGGTTATGACTAGAGCGAATTTACAGTAATAGTGAAACAAAGCGCTTTATTATCTCTGCAATCCACTCATCATCCGGCTGCCTTTTAACTGACTGCCATTCCCTGCTGCTCCTCCCCGGGTCTGGGAAAAGCTGCATCCAGTCCTGGGAAACTTCTTCCGGTTTCCCAGGACTGGCTCCAGCTTTTCCCAGCACCTGGGGCAGCCGGCTGATGAGCGAATTGCAGAGATAACAAAGCGATTTGTTACGTTATTATCGTAAATTCACTCATCTCTAGTTATGGCTGTAAAATTTTACTGAATACGAAGTACCAGCTGTTTTTTCGTTTTTTAGTTTAACAGAAATCCCAAAAAGCTAAAAATACAGACCCCAAAAATAGTGCATGTATCCTTATGGCCTTTCTACCTACAGTGGTAGTTGACCAAAATATGACAAACGATCAACTAACTAACATACATACCCTGCTCATCGGCTAGCTGTCCTGACAAATCATCAGCTGTTGGCTACACATCTCCCCATGTAATGTGGACTACACAGCCAACAGCTGAGAGCAGGAAAGGCTGCATTAACAATCTTTATGAGCCCCCCCCTTTTACCTATCAGGAAAATCCTAATAAGAAATCTGGATAGATTTCCTGACCCATAGGTTTGTATTGCACATGGACGTCCTTAAGGAAAATAAGACAGGTTCTGTAATGACCTATTTCTGGATTTCCTGAACAGATTCCCCCATTACGTCTATGGGAGCATCAGGAATTATTGATGCTTTCCTGACATGAATTCCTGCTGGTTTCCCGACCATAAATAGTTGTTATGGTCAGGAAATACTGATTATTTCCTAAAGGACTCCAGATCAGGATTTTTTTGACAGTAAAATTATTGCAGTAATTTAATTGAACATAGTAACATAGTAAACAAGGTTGAAAGAAGACAAGAGTCCATCAGGTTCAACCTAGGAGAATCCCACTGTGTCGATCCAGGAAGGCGAAAAACCCCCACGGGGCAGAAGACAACCGCCCCACCACATGGAGAAACTCCCCCCCCTCCCCCCCCCCCCCCCCCCCCGACTGCAATGGCAACCAGAACAATCCCCGGATCAACGTATCACCAGAAATCTAATGCCCATAACTTGTTATATTATATTGTTCAAGAAAAGTATCAAGTCCTCCCTTGAACTTATTTAATGAATCGGCCATGACAACCTCATGTGGCAGAGAGTTCCACAGTCTTACCACTCGCACAGTGAAGAATCCGCGTCGATGCTGATGATGAAATCTTCTTTCCTCTAGACGTAGAGGATGCCCCCTTGTCATTGTTACAGACCTAGGAGTAAAAAGACCACTACAAAGATCTCTGTACTGTCCATTCATATATTTGTACATTGTGATCAGATCGCCCCTAAGACGTCTTTTTTCTAGCGTAAATAACCCCAAGCTTGATAACCTGTCTTGGTACTGTAACCCACCCATTCCCTTAATGACCTTTGTTGCCCTCCTCTGCACCCGCTCCAGTTCACCTATGTCCTTCTTATATACCGGTGCCCAAAACTGTACACAGTATTCCATATGTGGTCTGACGAGTGATTTATAAAGAGGCAAAACTATGTTCTCATCTTTAGCATCTATACCTCTTTTGATGCACCCCATTATTTTATTAGCCTTGGCAGCTGCTGCCTGGCACTGATCACTAAAGTTGAGTTTACTGTCCACCAATACCCCCAGGTCCTTTTCGGAAGTACTTTTACCCAGTGTTTTATTATTTAGCACATAACTGTACTTATTATTTCTATGGCCCAAATGCATAACCTTACATTTATCCACATTAAACTTCATTTGCCATTTCTCCGCCCAAGCCTCTAGCTTCTCCAAATCCCTCTGTAATATGATATTATCCTCCTCTGTACTGATTACTTTACCCAGTTTAGTATCATCTGCAAAAATGGAGATTCTACTCTGTAGCCCCTCTACAAGATCATTAATAAAAATATTAAAAAGAAGTGGACCCAACACTGACCCCTGAGGTACCCCACTAGTAACTAAAACCCAATCTGAATATTTTCCATCAATGACCACCCTCTGTTTTCTATCACACAACCAGTTACTTACCCATTTGCATACGTTTTCCCCGAGTCCCAGCATCCTCATTTTGTAGACCAACCTTTCATGCGGCACAGTATCAAATGCCTTTGAAAAGTCCAGATACACAACATCCACAGCCTCCCCCAGGTCCAGTCTATAACTTACCTCTTCATAGAAGCCGATCAGATTAGTCTGACAGGACCGATCCCTCATAAATCCATGCTGGTGCTGCGTCATAAGATTATTTTCATTAAGATACTCTAGTATAGCATCTCTTACAAACCCCTCAATACTTTACCTACTATAGATGTTAGACTTACGGGCCTGTAGTTTCCAGGATCACTCCTTGACCCCTTCTTGAATATCGGTACCACATTAGCTATGCGCCAGTCCTGTGGAACAATCCCTGTCGTAATAGAATCTTTAAATATTAGGAATAACGGTCTGTCCAACACAGTATTTAATTCTTGCAAAACTCTAGGATGGATACCTTCTGGGCCCGGTGACTTATGGATTTTAATGTTTTTAAGGCGTTTCCCCACTTCTTGTTGTGTTAGGCAGGTGAGATTTATGGGAGGATTAACATTATCCCTAGTCATGTCGTCTGTTATGGGATTCTCCTCTGTGAATACAGTAGAGAAGAATGTATTTAGTAGATTGGCCTTTTCCTCTTCCCCCTCCACCATTACACCCAGATTATTTTTGAGGGGACCAACATTTTCGGTTTTAAGTCTTTTGTTATTTATATAGGTGAAGAACATTTTGGGATTTGTTTTACTTTCTGTGGCTATCCTTCTTTCTGTTGCTATTTTTGCTTCTTTTATTTGCGTTTTACACATTCTATTCTTCAGTCTATAGTTGCTCAATGCTTCCCCACTACCTTCTTGTTTTAGTTGTCTGAATGCTTGTTTCTTATCATTTATTGCACCCCTTACAGCTGAAGTTAACCACATTGGATTTCTCTTATTTCTACTACGTTTATTCCCATATGGTATGTGTAGTTCACACGATTTACCCAGGATGCTCTTAAATATGTCCCATTTCTCTTGTGTACTTTTATTTCTGAAGGCATTGTCCCAGTCTATGTTCCCAAGGTCCTCTCTTAGTTTTTGGAAATTAGCCTTCCTGAAATTTAATGTTAAGTTGCGTTACTGCAATGAATGCCAACATGTATGTGAACATACCCTAAGGAAGGATCTGTAAACAAGTCAGACATAAAAAAGAAACACAAACAAGAATAAACTGTACAAAAGATCACAAAATAAAAAGTTTTAAAAAAGGCAATCAAAAACACTTTAGATACGAGAGCTAAAATGTAACACCAGTGGTGAGTTCTTGTAGGGTGACATTCTGGGGAGTTCTGATCTGGACTTAGGTTATGGAGTCCAAATAGGTGGAAGGATGATATGTGAGCTGTAGAATAAAAGCCTAGAAGTGATCTGCAATAATCAGCTGGTGTGTTACTTTGCACTGTTACCTCCATACACATAAACATCCATACCTTTCACACAGGGCTGTGGAGTCGGTAAGCCGCAGCTCCGACTCCTGCTCCTTCATAAATGGCCGGTCATATACCAGGGGAGCTATTTATCACACTGGCTCAGCAGCTTCTCCCTAATGTCCTACATGATCCTGGGGCGACTTCTGAATAGATAAAGGAATACTGTATATAAAGCAGATTCTCCTGTGTGTGCAGTGGATGCAGCCAGTCTCCAGCCTCCATGTCCTGAACTACTCAGAACTAGACTAGATGGAGCAGGTGGTCTTTTCCGGCTGAAAATCTTCTATGTTTCTAACTAAATATTCACCATACACAGAAACACTGCTAACAATGCCAGATACCTGTAATATAGAGGTCAGCCATAGTGATATACAGAGGGGTCACACATAGTGATATAGAGGTCACACAGTGCCCCCACAGTGATATAGAAGGTCACTGTGGGGGCACGCAATAGAACACACACACAGCTTGCTGCAGCCATAGCGCACACACACACACACACACACACACACACACACACACTCACTCGGCTTGCTGCGGCCATAGCACACATACACACACACAGCCTGCTGCAGCCATAGCGCGCACGCGCACACACACACACACACACACACACACACACACACACACACACACACACACCTGCAGCCATAGAACACTGAAGAAAAACACACAATCTTCTCCTAGAGAGAAAACACCACACTGAGGACAGAGGTTACTTATGTCTACACTACTTATGTCTTCTCCTCCTCCTCTATATTACACAGGATATCTTCATATTATACTACTGCTGAAATACAATCATCCAGCATCCAGGAAGAGAACAGCACAGATCTCCCCCCACACAATGGACTCTTCCAGCTCAGAAACAAACTGCCAAATAGTGACCGACAACTTTTCCTCGACCCCCCCTTATGTAATAGGGCCAGTGTCCTATTAGAATGTTGCTCATAATATATATTCATGAGCAAAACTTGTAAAATTCATATCAAAATTAAATTCTACTTTTTTTTTAAAGATTTTTTTTTAAGTCTGACTCGGTACATTTTTTTCCTTATGCTAATGTATTTGTATGGTGGTTGTACACCCAGCGCCCTCTGAACAAGGCGTATGATTGAGTGAATGTTACCAATTACAGATTGTAGCTATAGCTGATAATGTTATAGCCATTACTCTGCACACCCCCCTGCAATTGTATGAATCATTTCTCAGGTAAGCCCTTCATGAGTGTATACTGGTATGATTGCTGCCTTATAGGAAATGGTTGGAGCAGTCATCAGATCCCAGCACTGTCTGTAGCATATGGCTGTATGGGTAGGTACTATCTATATTACATGCAGTCAGATGTCTTCTGTAATCTTCCAGCTCCATTTTCTGTGCATGGCGGCACCATGGCCGTGCAATACATCAGACCCTTACCAATCGAATATAGATGGCTTGTCCTGAGGATGAAAATATCCTGGAAATTCCATTTTAATATTTATGTATGGGAAATACATGGCGGATTACTTCATTGTGTCTACTTGGCAGTATATGGGGAGGAAGTGGTCAAACCTGCTGATCATACAGAATATATTGCTATAGAAGAACTTTTCATTTTTACCTGCTATTTCTCAAAAGAAACCGCCTTTATGGAGCTATGGACCACAATGGGTATGAGAAGTGTATACTGTAGATGTAGCGTATCCTATGCCCCTTTCATGCACACTCCCAGCTACTATTACCCACAGGAGTCAAATAGTGTGTCGGCCTTTGACAGAAATAGGACAAAGTAGGAAGAAAACTGCATTGTTGCATTGTGTTTATTCAACCAATTAGTGATGAGTGATTTCCCTGTTATATTGAGTGGAGTATGTATACTGTGTGTATGAGTACAGGGATGTGTGTGTCTCCCATCTATAGACCTCAGATTAATCACCACCTATCCATTGTGCTCCATAGGGAGATGAGACGCTCCGAGCCAATACATAACTACTGCCACATGAACAGTGTTATATTAAACCGAGCAGCCATTATAGCTCTGCTCTTCTGCTGCTCATTGATAGCTATTAGGGACCAGTGGATCCCGAGTCGTCATGCACATAGCTGTACCATAGAGCTGTGTTATACCCATTTGTTATATGGAGGCAAGTGTGCGATGTACAGGAGACCTGAGTTACAGCACCTATTCCCAGGATATTGGGGGAGTGAGTGTTACATTGAGGGGTTCTGACAGCCGGGATCCCCAATGATCAAGTCTAGAGTGAAGCAGTGAGTTGCACATGTGCGCCCCCCCCCCCCCCCTCCATTTACTGCTGGTGTATCTGCCGCACATAGTTCTGTATCCACTTAGAGTCGTGACATATTCCTAGGATCAGCACTGTTAATTTTTTAACACTTAGCCAGATTTACAGTTCACAAGTGGTAGAAATGTATTTTTTTTACCCAAATTTCACCCTGTGCGCTGGATACTATGGATAAGGTTGTATAGGTTAAGGTTGTAAAGCCTCAGCTCTCCAGGCATGATGGGAATTGTAGTTTTAGAGAGCAGTGAGTTCCCACCTGTGCTGTAGGGATTTGGGGGCAATAAAGTATTCAACCTGATGTCAATGGTTTTCTATAGGATTGTTTGCATTGTGGTAACTCCTGCTGTATGTGTATTTGCATCCTTGTCCATTCCCTGACTCTGCTGACAACTCATTGGTTCTTTATAGCTATAAAACAGGAAAAACCCTCCAATAATACAAATGTGTTTATTAGAGAAGGCAATAATAAAACACTAAAATATTCAATTTTTATTTTTTTTTCTTGTACTTAACCCTCAGTGTGCCTGGTGTTTTTTCTCATCATTGCTGGTGTCGGACAGGCAGTATGTAAAGGAATACCTCCGCTGCTGGCTACGATCGCCTTTTGTTTTCCCAAGCCCTTATTAAACGCTGCCGTTCACTTAATCGTCATCCACTTATATTGTGCGGAGCAGTCGCTGAATTACATTACACCGGGAGAGGGTTTTTTTTTTTCCTTTTAATCCCTCTATCCGCATTAATCCTTTTGATTGTAATGCCTTGTGAACCCTTTGTTCTTGCTCTTAACATCCAATTTTACATACATCCCTGTAAACCATCCCCACGCATCTATTCTTCATCTTGGTGTATAATGGGGAGATGATGCTGGTGTAATGAGTGTGTGTATTGACATATTGATCACATGAGCCCCATGAAGGGACTAGAGATGTTTAGTATAAGCTTAGTTATAAACTCAGATATACTGTATGTATGTGTGTGTGTGTGTATATATATATAATTATATATATATATATAATTTTTTTTTAATATTAAGGATCTTCCCGGGGGATGGTGTGTTTGGACACAGTTCACATCAGGCTTGGACTTATAAAAGATCAACTTGGCGTTTATTTGCAGCATAAACAGTCCAGTAAACAGAAATACAGCAACACCGTGCTTTTAAGAATAAAACAAACAAAAAGGTCTTGCCCGTCTAGGCACTTACTAACAGGTTTCTTCACCTATCTAACACTTGAAAACAGGACGTCTTTCACCTGAATACCGCAAGGTGTGTATTAGCTCCAGCAGAGGCTATGTTCACAGGTTGCTCCCAAACAGACACCCAGGCTGTTCACTCCTGGCTGAGAGCAACCATCTGCACACTGTGTGAGCTTTTACCTTCTCAGGCTGATTAGGGTCAGAGCTCACCTGATCCCAACACCTGAACTGGATCGAGGGGAGGGAATGGCAAGTCCCACTACCAAAACCTACCTGCCATTCCATGTAAATCCAGGCCCGGCAACAGTAAATAATAGCTCAGCAGCATAACACTGCTGAGCAACAGATCCCTCCTGGACTCACCATCTCACACTAAGCAGTAACCTAGGTGAGATGTACACCCCCTCAAACACTTCTCCCGTGACATGTCCACAATATTTATAATATGATATTGAGAAGGGACATGGAAGATGGAAACATTGGCCCGTATATGCTATGATGTATTTCACGAGTAACGCTCCAGGCCCTACCCAATTTGGGACCTTATTTCTGTAACCTCACATTACTGCTGCAGCGTTCCCATCAGGGTCAGTGGTGCGCCATTATTGTAGGCTTTTATGCATAAGCCGTATATTTAGGGAGCAGAGTTCTTTCTCCCATCCTGTGACATCACCAAAGCCCTTCCCAAAGAATATTCGGAAGGGTTTGGCTGATGGCATCCACTTCTGGCCTTGGCACAGAATACGCAGCTCCCTCACAAAGGCGTCAGAAGAAAACAGAACAATGGCGTGTGGAGAGAGGTGTAATGTGGCTGTTATGGCGGTTATAAATAAAGTTTGATCCCTCTTCACTACAGTGCCATTCTACAACTTCCTATAGGTTTCCTTACTGTTATTGAGAGCGACCATACAACTACTGTACTGCAATGTTCCTTCACCAATAATAAAAGGCTTGCCTCTCCTGCCCTCACAGATGTCATACATAAACCTTTATATATATATATATGCACATAGGATTCTTGAGGTTTTAGATTTCGTTCTCATAGTACCATATTATTGGCTGATTTCAAATAGGCCCAGCAATCTGCTGATGAATGAGCTAACACTCAAAAATGCTTAAAAATCCTCCTTTGTCTAAGGTCTTAGACATGAAACTTTATTATATATATATATATATATATATATATATATATATATATATATATATATATATTGCAAACTTGCTTTATATCACATCTGTTGTTGATTTAGTTAGAATCAACTGGAGTCAAAGTTATGCAGGTTTGTAGTTTAAAAATCGTAGTTTGTAGTTGTTTTAAAAAATCTTAAGTTTTCCAGTACTTATCAGCTGCTGTATGTCCTGCAGAAAGTGGTGTACTGTTGCCCAGTCATTGCTCTCTGCTGCCACCTCTGTCCAGAGCAGTAACAAATCCCCAATGAAATCCTTTCCTGCTCTGGAAAGTTCCTGAGGTGGCAGCTTAGAGCACTGTGTCAGACTGAAAGAACTTCCACTACCACTTCCTGCAGGACATACAGCAGCTGATAGGTACTGGAAGACTTGAGATTTATAAATAGAAGAAAATGACAAATCTCTTAGGCTGGGTTCACACTACTCTTTTGCAATCTGTGTTTTGGAAAAAAACATATGCAACTGTGTGCATTCTTTTTTCCATTGACTCCCTATATAAAAAAAAAACAAAAAAAACCTTCATCCGTCTTGATTCGTGTTTTGTTTTTTTTTTTAAATAATGGAAGTCCATGGAAAACCGGATGCACACAGTTGCATACATTTATTTATTTTTTATTTATTTATTTATTTTTTTCATTCGTTTTTTCATCCGTTTTTTTGCAAAAACGTAGTGTGAACCCAACTGACATCAGTTGACTAGAAAGAAAAAGAAAATTGACTGGAGTGCCCCTTTTAAGCCCTGTCATAGACACTGTCCATTTTTCTGTAATTATTTATTCATTTTATTTTCCCTTTTAGCACATTATTATGGGGCAGCCGTCTTGTTTAGAGAATCCTCATTTAGAACCTGGATGGGAAACCTTCAGTCCTCCAGCTGTTGCAAACTAAAATGCCACTTGGGCATGATGGGAATTGGGAGTTAGAAGGTTGAAGGTTCCACGTCCCTGGTTTAAGAACATGGCTTATAGCAAGACCCATAGGAAGCAATAGTTTGGAGCTGACCTATTGACTTGTTTGGTAGAGTATTCTAGCCGTGGTCTATCAAGGGTCAATAGACTGTGGGGGGAGCTGTGACTGGTGAATGGTCGGATCCTCTCTTACCTATATACTGTATCGCCTGTCACTGTACCCCTATCTGTGTTGATAAGTAGGGCACTGCTGAGATGATCTGTACAATACAGGAAGCCTAGCTTAGCTTTAGGCCCAGCAGCCAGACTGGAATCTGCCACATTTGCAAATAATTAAAAAAAAAAGAAGCAAAAAAAGCACCAAAATTATTCAGTTTTTTTTGTTTGATATAAACAATAGGTCATTTTCTTGCGGTATTGGCGCCCTTTACACCTTCTGTGGATGACTTTTCGGCCATGTTTATAAATGCCGCCGGTATAAAATGTGTGAGGTTGTTGCCTGAAGACCTGGCACCATATCAGAAGTGTTCTTTCCTTTGACATTGTGAAATGCGGCCCTTATAAGTGACTCCATTAGTGTTATCGGGCCTCCTTATCACGGGTTTACTGTGAACTTTCATCCATTGTATCCATCATGCCTTATTCCAGTGTGAAGCCTGCAGATTAGCTTTACAAGTCAAAGCATGTGGCTTTGAGCTTCATCTGGGACATATGGGAGAAACAATGTCTATTTTCTGTGATCGTCTCCTCTGGATATGACCCTTCCTCAATGGGAAATGCATGCCTGCACTGCCTGTATTTTGGGTGTAAATTTGGAGTCATGAAGGGTAGAGGTAAGTCATGCATGGGCTGCGTTCAGGGAAGAAATCTTCTCTCACTGACATTTATGCAAGGCAGAAGGCATGATTGTAATCCCGGGAGGGTACCCCTTTAATACACAAATATACCCACGTCTACAATGTTGATATTTCAAGGTTTACAGGTGTCAGCTGGAGTCGGCCGTTATGCATAGCTTGGCACTTGAAGCAGAGAGCGAGGAATGATGTACACAGAAGTTACACATCCTTAAATATAAAGGGGTTATAGTGGACTATAAAACAGGGCAGCTTTCTTCCAAAAACTGTGTTTCACTATGTAGGTTGTATTGTTCCTCACATGCAACCAGTTGACAAGTGTCTTGTTCAAGGAACTTTCTGTAGTCTCCCTTTATCCATGACTGACTGGCTGAAAAACTTATACTCACCTGCCCCGGTTCCCTGCCACACCTGGCACTTTCTCTGCTTTCATCTCCACACAAGGGATGTTCCTGTTCAGCCAGTCATTGACAGATACCGGTCACCTCTGTGCCAGCACTTCCTGTGTGTTGACATGAAAGCAGTGAGAGCTGCACACAAGGGATATGAGATTTGAATATAACTTTTTTTTTTGGATATTTTTACCAGCCTTGCCTTTGTGAGGTCTGACAGCCCCTTAAAGGCCAGATTCACACACCTCTATGATGTATGCAAATCCTGATCTGACAGGTGTCCGTATAGGGTCATCAGTCCCGCAGTCAGGCCAGGGCTTGCAGCCATAATACGAAAACAGAAATGCATGTGTAATAGCCCCATGTAAAACAGGCCTAACAATGCAGACGAGGGTTGACTATTGGTGCTTTAAAATATGGGCCAAAATCTGCGTGTGTAGATAGGGACTGAATGAAGTGGCTACATCATGTACAGATATGGAATATGTTGGTGCTATAAATTCTAAATTTTTTGCTGACATGTTGGTAGAAACGTAGTAGATATAGATATTAAGTACATGGAAAACCTACTAGCAATAATGTTCGGAGCTGGAGTTAGGCCAAGTCAGGCTTGCTGGCTCTACTTGTGTCTGGATGTAATTATACTTTTTTATTTTACACCCCTTTTGAAAAGACCTATTTATATGAGTTAGTGTTTCCTGCACTATACAGATGGCAGCCGATGGTATAAGTGGGTTAACAATACTACACGCTTACATGCACAGGGAAATTTTCTCTATTTTTTGCTGCGTTCTTCTCTCCTAATCAAATGTACTGTTTGCATATTGTGGAAGCTGCAGATCCCAGCGGAATCCAAAGTCTTCAGCGTAACACGCTGCTATTTATGGCTGCTCTCTAAAGGATAGAAATAGTGCTGGGAAAGTGCTACCACCGCCAGGGAGAAGCCTTATGTGGGGGCTCACTATTAGTTAGAGGATTCAGTGTTGCAGATTTTTCATTGTTTTGAATGTAAAAACGAGTTAAAAGTTTTTAACCTTGTAAAAATATCATTGAGGCACAACCATGTAATATTAAAACCCGTCAGGATGTGTTCCTAATATGGTACAATGCAGAAACACTATTGCCTCAGATCCCTTTAACACTACAGCTATAAGAGGAGGTGTGAGCGTCACAATTTCATTGTTGAAAGTAACTCTACTTCCCAAATGTCCCATATATGTTATACTAGTTTACAATCCTGTATTGTAAGCAGGGCGTATGGCCTTCCTGTATACATTAGATAGCGGGCTTCCCCATAGACGTGAAAGCTCAGCCAAGCATTGGGTTATCATAAAATGTGTAGTTTAAGGCTTATTGCCCGGGTGACTTGGACATGTACAAATAAAACTTAAAGGGAAACTATCAGCAGGTTAGCAGTATCTAACCTGCTGATATGTCTCTATAGCGCACACGGCACTGAGGATGAAGGTAAGTTTCTTACTGGTTCAATGTTCATTGAAAGGCGTGGGCTGGCTAGGAGTGGATTGGTGCACTGGGGGCGGTAGTCCTGCTCCAGTGCAACAACAACCTCATTAGCATATGGATTAAAGCAAATGTACCAGTAGTACATCGCTTTGTGGCTTTTCACATGAATAGACCGCTGCAGAGATGCCGTTTCTGTGATCCTTTCGTTCCCACGCAAGGCGCCGGTTTATTCCCAAGCACTGGCCCGCGGACCCTCAGTGTCACCATCTCCCCTCTTCTCTAGAATCATGCTCCATGGCCTTTAAACTAAAAACTACACAGAAATGGTGCTGAGGATGACACTTTCCTTCATCCTCAGCATCCTCAGTCTACTATAGGACGATGTCGGCAGGTTAAATGCTAGTAAGTTTTAATAGTTTCCCCTTAAATTGCATTATGATGCAAAAGTGTGTGACGACGTCTGTCAGAATGTTCAGCACAAATTTGCGTTTGTGGCTCTAAGCAGGAAATTAGAAACTCACCACTTACATATCCATAAATATGACTGTCTTGCACATCTGCTGATAAGATTACCAGTAATGGAAAGCTAAAAAACAAAACTGGGCACAGATAGACAGACACATCACAAGCCTCTACAGTGCTATGCAATATAAATTATTATTCTTCACGGCTTACAGGACACAGTGGAAAGCACCCTCCTGCAACTTTGCATCAAACAGTAATTATAAACATAGATATCATGTAAAAATGTATAAGCTTTATTGCTCTGTGTGGTACAAGAATTTGCTAGAAAATATGCCATGCCACAATCCAGATGGCAATGAACATCCAGCAGTCAATAAGTGGTCAAGTATGCTATCTGGAAACCAAATGTATGGGGAACCATGATGCTATACTGAAGAAGACATCAGATGGGCTCTGTTTGGACGCAGTACATACAATTGCTCTTAATATATCCGGCGCTGTGTCTGACTTGGTGTGATGTTTGCCGCCCTGTTCCTTTGGCGTGTTAGGAGCCGCATTACTTAATCCTGGCTCTTCTTTCTAGCTAGCATTTCCAGTCTATTTCTGAAGCCTGAGGATTGATATAGAGTTTCCAGGGTCACAGTGAGAGTTGGCTCCAGGACAGGAGTCGGTTTACGCCGTGCCTCGCTGTGCGGGTGCTGTACTATTTATACACCTATATCAACATCTGGCCGCTTTGTATACAGAGCCGCCTGTGATCTGGGATATTACCTTGGTAGGGGTGTTTGTAGATCAGTTTATTTTGGGCAGATGTATGAAGTTACTTACAGCACTGCACTCTGTGCTCCTCGGATACCTTTGTTGCCTTTTTTTTTTTAATACTAGATCATTGTTACACTGCACATAGAACAGTGTGACTATTGTTTAGGGTGTATAGGAAGCAACTTGTCTTACCTGTAGCTAACTTTGTATTGTCCCTTTTCTTGCAGATGAAGATCATGTGGAAGACATCCAACTTAATTCTGAGAGCGATGCCGAGGTGATGGACAAACCTCACCCCATCCAGGTTGTCCTCGCCCATGAAGACGACCATAACTTTGAGCTGGATGAAAAGGCCCTGGAGAGCATTTTGATGCAGGATCACATCCGTGATCTGAATGTTGTCGTTGTGTCTGTCGCTGGTGCTTTTCGTAAAGGGAAATCTTTTTTGCTCGATTTTATGCTTCGGTTTATGTACAGTCAGGTATAAATGGCTTTTTGTCTATTACCCGTCATTCTCTCTGTGTTCTGTTCATAGAGGATGAACGGGGCACTGACTGCTCACACACAGTGCTCACCATTTCTACTAGAGACAACTCTGTCCCTGTTTTCTGGGTCAGTGGGGGTTCCAGCAGTCCAACCCATGCCAGTCAGTATGTTGTGGCTATGTCCTATTACACGGAGAAGTTATTTGCCAAATTAGAGCCTATGTTGTCTTCCATTAAGTTTAAAAATCAACGGCTGATGAGAGTATGTAGAAAATAAAGCTATAATTACCTGTCCACTCTCCTAAGTTTCCTCCTGGCTTCTTCCTGCTCACCACAGCCGCCGCTGGAACTTCTGAGGCCATCTCTGGAGTGACAGGCCACTCAGCCAATCACTGGCTGCGGCACTTTTCTGTCTCGGACGTTGAATGGCTGAGCAGCCTGTTACTTCAGAGATGTGTCAGAAGTGCCAGCTGTGGCTGTAAAGAAGCCAGAAGGACACCGGAAGCAGGAAGAGGTAAAGTAATGCTAAATTCTATATACGCATTGAGGGCTGCTTGGACATTACTTATGATACACAGCCCTTGCTGCATCAAGACGTGTAAGCAAGCACTGATCTAGCAGATCAGAGCTGCTTACACCAG
Organism: Dendropsophus ebraccatus; assembly: GCF_027789765.1. Classification (NCBI taxonomy): domain Eukaryota; kingdom Metazoa; phylum Chordata; class Amphibia; order Anura; family Hylidae; genus Dendropsophus; species Dendropsophus ebraccatus. Next base: position 37,637,602 of record NC_091468.1, read on the forward strand.
GCATTGGATCATGTAATACAGCCCTTACCCTAATATGATGAGATTGAAATACCCTTTTAACTTCTGTAGACTGTACTATTTTGTCTGGCCTATGCTCCTTCCCTACCTATTGCTGGTAATTTTATTACATTGAGGATTTCTGCCTGTGTGCACATGCCCTTAGATTTCAGTACAAATCCTTATCAATAACATTACTCATGGCTTTCTTCTTCTTTCCTATTTCCAGAACTACACAAGTTGGATTGGTGGAAATTTTGAGCCACTCACTGGTTTTACGTGGCGAGGGGGTTGTGAGCGGGAGACCACTGGAATCCAGATTTGGAGCGAAGTTTTTGTTGTGGACAAACCTGATGGAACAAAGGTAAGCTCTACAACACTAGTATGGGTTTTCTGGTGTATGTTTGTGACCTCCTCACTCCTGTTATTAGATTGCAGGAAGAGGAGGGTGGCACCAGATATCCGTCATCTGTCCACTAGTAATTGTTCTCAGCCCATAGGGACAGGCAATGCTAATATATTACTGACAGATGAATGCATCTGCTACTCCTGCCTATTGCAGTTGATTTGTTATGTTTTTTAGTTAATAAGCATGAAAAATACTTGTATTGTTTTTTGGTTAGTTTTATTACATAGCTGCGGGGTTGAAATAATTTTGGGCTGTGTAATCTAGCTTAGTTTAGTACTAAACATTGCAAATCAGTATGCTGACTAAGAAGTGAGCTGAATATATATAGTCTATGTACTGATTGCAGCTGCCAAGCAGAGTTCCTATTGCACAGCTTGGATGTTTGAGCACGATGGCTGAGGTAGATAGTTTCCTGCCTCACAGTGAATGGAGACCAGAACTAGCTCAGACTCTGGCCGATTGTGTAGGCTGGGTCCACACTACGTTTTTGCCATTTTGTTTTTTTGAAAAAAAAAAAAAAAAAGATGGAAAAAACAGATGCATTTGTGTGCATCCGTTTTTCCATTGGCTTTCTTTATATATAACATAAACACTTTTTTTTTTTAATGTACACAAAAATAAGGTCAGCTACGTTTTTGTGTATGCTAGAAAAGGATTCGTTTTGATCCGAATTTTTTTTTTTTTTTTTTAATAATGGAAGTCAATCAGAAAAACTGATCAGAACGGGTGCATACAAAGGTATCCATTTTTTCCATTCCTTTTTTTCCAAAAACGGATTGCAAAAACGTAGTGTGAACCCAGCCTTAGTAGGTAATCGTTTTAGTACCTCTTATTTTTATAATCGGTGCTATGTTAGATTTGGGCTGAGGGATGGTTTCCAGCCTTGCAGTAAGAATTTACTGATGCCTTTATGCTCATGCCCTCTTCCCTCTTCTTGTTTTTTTCTAAACAGGTTGCAGTTATTCTTATGGACACTCAGGGAGCCTTTGACAGCCAGTCTACAATTAAAGATTGTGCAACGGTTTTTGCCTTAAGCACAATGACCAGCTCTGTCCAGGTACTAATGCCCTTATATTTAGCTTCTTGTTAGGAACGTCAATATCATCGACATATCTGTCTCAGCTGAAGCAGGTTGGAGCCGAAAGATGGCTTTATAGGGAACCTGTCATGTTAATCAGATGAAATGTTATGGAGTGGGAGAAGCTGAACTGATTTAGTTTTAATGGAAATGATTTAGTATTTTTATCCATAGATATCCCTACCTATTTTGGGCTAAGAGTTTGAGTGGACACTCATACAAAGAGTCACTCCGCCCTGAGGACCCCAAAGCTTGGAGTTAGCTGAAATAAGGAATTGTTATACTGATGTATTTAAGTTTAGCGCCTTCTTCATAACGTTTTCTACATCGTAAAACCTCGGTTATAAATCTAGAGACAGATAATACAGGAGCTACAATTGAAAATAGTGAAGTGGGCAGCTTACCTCTTCTCTGCAGGGGTCCCATAGCATGCCCACAACTCGTTCTTTCATAGAAATCAATGTATAGTTTTCATACCGTTCCTTTTTCCCATGTAGAAAAATGTGCTGTTTAAGGGTATATTCTAGGCATGTGTGATGACCTACTCTTGGTTCCTTACTTTGTGTAGTGGGCCGCTCTTGGGGTGGTACTAGGTGATGGCACGCTGCCAATCAGCTATTGGTGGTCTACCCACCGGATAGATGTTCTGTATAATACAAATACTGTAAGGAACCCGGATGAAATACAGGGACATTCTGAGTCCTAGTTCCAGGACCCTCAAGACTGTCTCTGCCTACTTGTCAGCTAGACCCTAGGAGGTCAGCAACAACTGGGTGACATTCCCTGTGCTGGGCAAGTGCAACACGAGAAAAGACAGACACACAGAGTAAAGAATATTCAAGCAGATACAGGTCAAATTTGAGATGGCAGAAAAGTGCATAAACAGGTAAGAAGGACATGCAAAGAGGTCAGAATACCAAGCAATCAAATACAAAACCAATAAATCACATATACCAGAATATTGATAAATCGCTGCATTTACTTTCCAACAGAAAAAATACAAAAATTCTTTTCACATATTCACCCTTAAGTGCACAATTCAGATGATTGCGTTAATCACACGGCGGCATAGTCTTTTTTTAGCTCAACCGAGCTTCACACTGTACATCCAGCCAAAGGTGTTCAGCGTCGAAACAACGCTGCTAGTCTGCAACATTTCAAGAGTCTATTCTTTTTGTCAAGCTTGACAAATATGCGAAAAGAATTTTTGTATTTTTTCTGTTGGAAAATAAATGCAGTAATTTATGAATATTCTGCTATATGGGATTTATTGGACTATGACCAGTATTGACAAGCTCCCATTGAATGCCAGATGGAGGATTGGCACTAGGCGGTTTTCTTTGTTGATCAAATACAAACGCCAGCTCTAGCTACAGGAGACTATTGCAAGCAATGTCCCAGGGCACAAGTGGACTTTTTATGAGATGCCAGAGTCCCTGTCCAGGGTGTGATTGTACCAGCCCTCTGGTATCCAGGCCACACAGACTGGCAGGGAGGGGAGTGGTGAAGGCAACTATCATCACTATTCAGTCTAACCCATCTACAGCCCAGCCTAGGCTTGCAGAAGAAATCAGACAGGTGTGGTGGAACCTGTCTTATTCCAGCACTTGTTGTGTAGCGATTGAGTTCAGACTGGTAGAAAACATATACACTGAATCATGACCAAAAGCTCTGACATAACAAATACATTGTATTTGACCACTTAATTTATTGATGGCCTTATACTAATGGTGAGGCTCTGTTTCCCTTTAGGTGTATAATTTGTCACAGAATATTCAAGAAGATGATCTTCAGCATTTACAGGTAGGTGTTGGTTTACAAGGTTCAAATACACTCAAAGCAATAAGCCAGAGATTCCCTTTTATCTCATCTGGCTGCTTCAAACAGGGTTTTTCAAACCACTTTTCCATGTGTCATTTACAACGTGTATAATGCTACATGTCCAGTAGTTTACATTTATGGAGTATTAAAAGGGATTAACACTAAATGCATTGATCTAACACACTTTCCACATCAGTGCTCAGTAAATATTACATGAGAGGCCTGTGTAACTGAAATGATTTGCCTTGAATCCACATGGGACATGTTTGATGAAAATTCCATAAACTGTGCACAAATTTTATTTTCCAGCTTTTTACTGAGTATGGTCGTCTTGCAATGGAAGAAATATACAAAAAACCCTTTCAGGTGAGATACATCTTATTTATCTGTCCCTAGTTTTTTCTGTATGGGTATGTTTACACGTACCGTATTGCTGCAGATTTCATGGTGTGAAGTCCGCTGCAGTACCCAGTACTGTTATGGCCTATGGCTCTGCATTCTTCTAGCAGACATTCATTCTGCTATGAGAATGCAGCCACTGCCTACTCCCCTGGGTTGCTGACTGCCCCCTCAGCCAGTCAGTGGCTGCAGCGGGACCGTGCACTGATTGGCTGAGCAGGCCGTCAGTGACCCAGTTGCTGGAGAAGCAGGTTGGAGCACGGGCATTATTGTGGTAGGAGAACAAGATACTATATTGCAGAACGTCTTTTGCTCTCGCAGTCTTAACTCTGTGTGTATTTTTATTTTATTTTTTTTTATTACAGACCCTTATGTTTTTAATCAGAGACTGGAGTTATCCGTATGAACACACGTATGGTTTAGAGGGTGGGAAACTGTTTTTGGAAAAACGGTTGCAGGTAAAGAGATGGTGTTGTGTTTTTTTTATATATATATATTGTAAGTCCACCAATGGGATAGTTCCACTATTTTGTATCATCTTTGTTTTTGTGTTAATTTTACTTTAACAGCTGAGACTGTATTACTACTGGTGCTTTAGTATTCCATTACATTTCTAGAATTCAGCATTTTGGATTGCCTTTGTGGGAGCAGAATATTAGTAATCACCTGGTATCTATACAAGGAACATATATAAATGCGTGGCAAGTTGAAGCCTTAAAGTTTCCCCTCTTGTTGTGCAGGTAAAACAGAACCAACACGAGGAGCTGCAGAATGTCAGGAAGCATATACACTCTTGTTTTACTAATATCGGCTGTTTTCTCTTGCCCCATCCTGGTCTTAAAGTGGCAACCAATCCTAATTTTGATGGCAGATTAGTAGGTAAGTCTCCTACAGGTCATGGTTAAAGATGAGCGAACCAGGTTCGGGTTTCAGTCCATCCGAACCCGAACATTCGGTATTTGATTAGCTGGGGCTGCTGAAGTTGGATAAAGCTTTAAGGTTGTCTGGAAAACATGGATACAGCCAATGACTATATCCATGATTTCCACATAGCCTTAGGGCTTTATCCAAGTTCAGCAGCCACCGCTAATCAAATGCCGAAAGTTCGGGTTCGGATCGACTCGCGCATGCTCCAGGTTCGCTCATCTCTAGTCATGGTACATGCATTTGTTTTATGTAGCAGCCAGTATTTGGTTTGCTGTTCTAACCTTCCACCCAGTATGATCAGTTTTATGAAATTTTCATCTCAATCCATATTAGACATTGATGACGAGTTCAAGAAGGAACTTCATAACCTGGTCCCTTTGCTGCTCTCTCCTAAGAACTTGGTAGAAAAGGAAATTGGTGGATCCAAGGTGACTTGTCGAGATCTGCTTGAATATTTTAAAGTAAGTTACACACGAGAGATACTATATAGACAACTTGTGTGTTGTTGGGATACATAAGCGAAGGACACAGAACATTGTTCAACTATACTAATCACCAATCCACAGGATAGGTGATATGTTCTAATCGGAGAGAACTCTGTGACCCTACAATTAAGGGAATGGAGGTCGCTTGTGCCATTAGTGAATGGGGTGGCAGCATGCTTTCTCAGCTATAGTCACTCTTTATGAGACTGCCAGAGATGGCTAAGTGCAGTCCCATATGAAGGAGTATTAAGTGAGTATGTGCGCTGTCACTCCATTCACTCAGGTACCATGGACCCGTTTTCTTGATTATACTGGGCTGTAGTCTGTAATCTGTGTGTTATCTGTATAAGTTTTACCAAAAGCCTTAGGCCCCTATTACACCGAGCTTTAATCTGGCAAATCGGGCTGATTTGGCAGATTATCACTCTGTAATGAAGAAAACCATCATCGGGTGATTGTGTCTTTTGACCCTGCCTAAAAATCATCAGCCGCCAGGTGCGCGTCACTAATGTGTAATATCGATCCGCGCCAACAGCTGATGACTGTGTAAATAAATAAACTTTACACATACATGGGCCAGTGATTGGCTGAGCAGTCTGTCACTTCAGAGAGCGGCTGAGAAGTTCCAGCTTCGGGAGTGGGCAGAATAGGGAAGTGTAGAGAGAGAGAGATTGCTTCCTCCATTTTTAATATGCTCCTCCTTATTTCTAGGCATACATCAAAATTTATCAAGGAGAAGAGCTCCCCCACCCAAAGTCTATGTTGCAGGTATGAGTCTAAAAAAAAAAGTTTTTTTTTTTCTTTCCAGAAAAAAAAAAAAACTAAAAAAAGTTGTAAATTGTTTGTGTTTTTTTTCCCTTTTATAGGCAACAGCAGAAGCCAATAACCTTGCAGCTGTTGCTGGAGCTAAAGACACATACAGCAAACACATGGAGCAGGTAAGGGTTTTATACTCTATGGCTCTGATGTCAGACTTTGTCTCTCTTGCTCCTCTAGAAAACCAGTAACCGCTCTACATTTGATCAGACTTTTACAATATTGGGAACATTTTGAGGAGGCCATAATGGTTGGGTTCAGTAATTTATCTTACCGATAAGAAAAATTCTTTCTGAATCCCTCTGTCATCTTTATTGGAATGGTAGGGTTTTATGTTAGGACATAGGAAGCAAGCTACATGTGAGTGACACACCTGATCCATGGGGGTCTGACCAATTTGATCTCCATGGTGGTAGATGCAGCTCTTAATGTGTCTGTCTCTGCAATGGTCTGGATAGTGTTTTTAAAGCAGTCCTGTCCCCAACAGGTATGTGGAGGAGACAAGCCATACATTGCCCCAGCGGATCTTGAACGAAAGCATTTGGATTTAAAGGAAACTTGTGTCAAGCAGTTCCGCTCAGTGAAGAAGATGGGTGGAGAGGAGTTCTGTCGCCGATACCAGGAGCAGCTGGAGGCAGAGCTAGAAGAATCCTATGCAAACTTCATGAAACACAATGATGGCAAAAATATCTTTTACGCTGCTCGCACCCCTGCCACCTTGTTTGCTGTCATGTTTGCCATGTACATTATCTCAGGGCTGACTGGTTTCATTGGCCTGAACTCTATAGCAAACATTTGTAACCTGATCATGGGATTAGCACTTCTGTCCTTCTGCACCTGGGCTTATGTGAAGTACTCTGGAGAATTTCGGGATTTGGGAACCTTAATAGATCAAATTGCTGAAATAATTTGGGAACAGGTTGGTATCTCCAGTCATGTTTCTTTGTGTAGTTATTCTGTCAGTTCCATTTCGACAACTTTAGGTGGGTCTTATGCCTCTTGTAGTAGGAAATCTGCCTAAGTGTCTTGGTCTAGGCATACACATAAGATGGTGGTTGGCCGATAGCTATCTTTTACCACCATTGTAGACTTTTTATTGAATAACATGCACTGAATTTTTCTTCTCAGGAATAGCCATATTTCGATAGTTATGCTGTTATTATTGCACTTTATGCTGCTGTCCCTGGTGGCCGCAAATAAACCTCAATAGCCAGAAAAGCTGCCTGTCCAAAGTAACATTACACATCGCCATCTAGTGGCCACATTTGTAAAGGAAAATCCTGGACATGATTCTTATGTTACACTAAAGCCTGCCTTTCTGATTATTTCATGTTCTATTTTATCATCCTACTATGTATTTAAATGGACTTGAACAGAAAGGGGTTTCTTCCTCTTTGATCTTACCTACATGTGCTATGCATGGTACCACTTTTAACCATATTTTTCTCCTATTATGAATAAAGAAGAAGTCATTTGTGCTAAAAAGCTCCTACTAACTGATGTTAATGAAATGCTATTGTAAAGCCTAAAGGCAGCTGAGCTGGAATGGCATAGATTGTTCGGCAATCCATATACTATCTGACCAACCCAACCTTTATGAAGGGTAATACAACACATCTTGCAACCTGTGTCCAGATGAGTTTTCAGCTCATGAAGCAGTATCCGCAGCATACAGTACATATAGAGTGGGGAGAAGCTGTCAGGAGGGATCTGATAGGTGATGGCATCTGGTGGTTTATTGGAAGTCAGCTGATGCAGGGCAGATTAGTACATCTGACAGCTCTTTTCTGCTGGGATTTCAGAGTTCACCATTCTTGAGTTCACAGGGGAGCCCCAGTGGTCTGACCGCCACCCCAGTCTCTGTTTTACCGTGTCCTGTGCATACTCTAAATAGGGTATAATGACCCCCAGATGGGAGTACCCCTTTTAAATGTATATTTTCTGTTTGGTCATTCTGTTGATCATGTGACCCAGTTACAGTTGTCAAACAAATGGATGAATTTGTGCTGAAATAAAACCGATGGCACTGTAGGACTAGCGACGGTGAATGTGTGTGCAGGTCATCCAGCCACATGCTATATTCATGCTTCATGGACAGTCATTCAGTTTCTTAGTTATACATGTCAGTAACTTACTATACTGATTATAAATCATTAGTAGCATTTATGCTGAGCTGTAATATAATTATAAGCACACTGTCCTGCTAGAATATCCTCAGCCAGATTTTTTTTTTTTTTTTTTGCACTGGAAAAATTCCCTTCATGGACTGTCCAAGAGTATTTAAATATTTGTCCAAAGATCTGGATCTGGTGATTACTTTCAGGAGGAAGCTGTGTAACTTAACTTGTAATGTAATTATATATACTTTTTTTTTTTAACAAGATTTCTTGACACACTTTCACACTCTCTCTGCCACCCCCTGTGGCCTTGTGGGCTCTGATACTGCAAGAACTATACAGGGTCCTGTTTAAGTGTATTTTGCAGGTTTTACCCTTTAGTTATCCTCTCCTGCTCTATGCTAGTTCTAACATTTCCCCTAACCATTCCTCTTTCTTAACATGCTGTGACTTACATCTGTCTCTCTTTCTATGCTGCACAGAGGAATCCCAGGAAGGTGAGGTGCTGCCATGTATATCTCCTCACATGAGCCACAATTCAGGACTGAAATGTATCATGGAATCAGCCACAGAAAACTGCATCTCTATAATAAACAGGAATTCTTATTCCTAGGTTGCAAAAGTCCATATGCTCTTACATGGGTACATGGTACAGCTCCCCCAAACCAGCACTGCAGCATGGCTGTCCCAAAGGTTGGAACCCCTAGTAATTATAAACAGTAGCGGATTATAATAGGTCTTTTGCGGGCGGTAGTGGTATATTGCCTCCTGGCTACAGTTCTGCCATGATTTGCAAAAATCACTGCTTTTGCACAAATCAGGGGATCATGACATTATTTATCCTGTACTATGAACACCATGTTAGTGCTGCCATAGTTTCAGTGGGGTTGGGGGGGGGGACAAGCTCGGTCAACAGCCCGGGGACTATAGTGAAGTTAATCCGCCCCTGATTATATTGCTCTAGTCAGAATTGAGGTGACCATCAGACCCCTGTGGTTCTGACAATACGGCATTATAGATATTGAAAATATTCATTTCATTCTGTGAAAATCTGGCCACAGCTTTGCCAAATAATTATTATTATTTTTTTTTTTTAAACACACTTGAGTAGAGATGAGCGAATTTACAGTACAAACGAAGTGATTCTCTTTGTTACCTCGGCAATCTGCTTATAAGCTTTCTGCCTTTGTAGTCTCTGCCCCCGGTGCCTGGAAAAGCTGGATTTAGTCCTGGGGGAAGTTTCCCAGGACTGGATTCAACTTTTCCAGGCACCAAGGGTAAAGCGGCACAGACTTCAAAAGCAGCAGGCTGATAAGCAGATTGTTGAGCTAACAAAAGTGATTTGCTTCGTTTGTACTGTAAATTTGCTCATCTCTAACACTAAGGCCTATCTGTTACATATGGCTTACATATTTTCTTTGTGTCTTCTGTGATGAGACTAATGCCAAGCATGGGTGGGTTCACACTACCGAATTCACACAGAGAAGTTCCGGCGGATTCCGTTGCTTGTACCTGCTCGCATCTCCGCCTGTCCCATAGACTCAATTCTATGGGCAGGTGAATTCCGCCTTCCGATGAAAGAATTGACATGTCAATTCTGACAGCGGAAACTGTCTGGCCATAGAATAGTGTCTATGGCACAGCAGAGCGGGTACGAGCGACAGAATCTGCCGGAACTTCTCCGTGCGTATTCTGTAGTGTGAACCTACCCCATCACAGAAGGTGTCACAAACATACCCAAAAATACCAACTCAGACCTCAATAAGTGGGCTGCCCAACAATTGTCACTTTCCATGACTGAATTGTGCCTCATACTTTATTCCTACTTATCCCCCTCCATCTTCTAATGCTTTTCTGTACCTAACTAACCCCCTTCATGTTCTAGGTGCTTTCCAAACTCTATGAAGTCTGTAGACGTCGGCTGCCTCGCCGCGCTTTACCGTCTACACAGAGACTCAGAAGGTCATCGAACAATAACAAGAAGAAAAACTAAAGCGTACTCACCTTACCTTTTGCTTCTCAGTATTTGGTTTCTATCACTGAAGCAGAACAGATATAAGGGGCTTATGATACCATTGTCTGATTTCTACATGGCAGGTTTAGGAAACCAATGGCCCTCCAGCTATTGAAGTACAGACATTTCCCAGCATGCACCACCAGCTGGAGAGCCACCGGCTGCCTACCTCTGCTATATACCTTCATATATATACGCCTGCTTAGTAGTCGTTTTAATTGCATCGCTTCAAGCTACCAGATCCACACGAGAAGTGTCACATTGTAGGAGCACAATTGTTTCTCATGCCTTCATTTTTTTATCGTATGTGTGTTGTTGTGTTTATTTTATATCCTAATTTATTTTATTTTTTTTACCATTTTGCTTTTCTTTTGCCTATTTTCACACGCCAGGTGTTGAAGCCAATGAGTGACACCTTCATGGAGGATAATATAAGACAAACTGTGACAAACTCAATCAAGGCAGGTCTTACAGAGCAAGTGACTCAAGCTTCCCGGCTAAAGACAGACTGACAATCCATCTCTTGTCTGCATCCTTCCCTAACCTATGCTTGTTTTGTACAATGAGAACTGTATAAAATGAATATAAAATAAACCAAAGTTTACAATTACCACTGAAGGTGTAGTAGAGAATGGCACATCATATTACAGCCGTCAATCTGTTTTCCAAGTGGATAAGCTACGTAATTGTTAGTAGTCATGAAAGCTGCTTTGCCCCCCACCCCCAAGTGGCAAATCCTGTTTGTGAGTGGTGGCCCACTAGCACAGTGGTTCCCAACTGGATCATAAGTGCTGGTCCCCTATTTGTTTTATAGTGTCCCAGGACAATGGCCTATCAATGCTTAGAGTTACAGCTGGCATGGTTGGCCAACAGTGGCCTAGTGGTGAGGATAACCTCTCTCTCCATGTTCAGAATAGGCTCCTAAGCATTCATGGAAAATTTACATGTTTCATAGAATCAAATTCTATTTTAAGAAATGAATGTAGTGTTCATTTACCATTTTAATGTTTATATTCCGTTATATTGCAGATGTCATCTATGATAGACAATTACGTTCTAAATAAATCTATTGGTTGATTCACTGCCTTCTTCTTGTACATGATCCCTTTAGTTCAGTGTGTGCATAAAAATTTGCTCGTTGTATGGAAGGTTTTTCTTTTCTTTTTTTTTGTGAAAATAAAAATGCCTTTTTGTTAAAAATCCACAAACCTGCCATAACATAGCTGCAGATCTGGCACGGAGGGGGTAGTGGATTTTTTTTTCTTATTTTTTTTGGCCTTCATGTAAATACTGTATGCTGTTTAATTTTATTGGGGGTTGCGAGGGAAGGGAGGGGGTTCGGCACCAGTCCATCCATTTAGCATAGGCTACAAGCTTTAGAAAGTTGAAATCATCTGTACAGCATTTAGTTATTTTCTATACAAGATCAGATAGGGCATGTATATGATATATAAATAATATAAATACCAATTTTGTATCAAGTTTTTTGTAGTCCATGCCAAATCCTGGTTCTGTGGTAGGCTAAGTGGAGTCCCTGCACAGGGGGCTGTTTGTGGCTCTTGTGTGTGAATGCATCAACCAATCTGAAGTTTTGATATATTTGTGATAATTCCCCTGCCTTGAACACTGCTGTCTCTACCCAATGGGCCGAGAAGAAAATTGAGCATTTTTGTTGTGAATCTTTGTCCTGTTTAAAATTGAAAGCTGTTTCCTGTAATTTATTTTCAGTATAATTAAAATCTGTTGTATATATGGCAATGAGCGCTGTGTCGTCTTTTCTTTTTATACTGAGGAACAGGAAGTGTACATAATGTGTTGAGTTGACCCTAAACAACTGTTTTACTGTTATTGGGGCAATCTTATGGGCAGGACCGCTGCTTACCTGCCAAGCTTCATTGCCATTACTAATTTAGAAAGCTGCAGTTTCAGGCAGAACTATGGCTGCTACGTGTGAACTCACCCTAAAGGAGAAGTCCAGGGAAAATGTTTATTAAAGTATTGTATTGCCCCCCAAAAGTTATACAAATCACCAATATACACTTATTACTGGAAATGCTTATAAAGTGCTTTTTTCCCTGCACTTACTACTGCATCAAGGCTTCACTTCCTGGATAACATGGCGATGTCACTTCCTGGATAAAACGGTGATGTCAGGACCTGACTCCCAGAGCTGTGCGGGCTGTGGCTGCTGGAGAGGATGATGGCAGGGGGACACTAAGGGACACAGGGCACTGGAGGGACACCGAGCATCCCCCTTCCATCATCCTCTCCAGCAGCCACAGCCCGCACAGCTCTGGGAGTCGGGTTGTGACATCACCATGTTATCCAGGAAGTGAAGCCTTAATGCAGTAGTAAGTGCAGGGGAAAAAAAGCACTTTATAAGCATTTCCCGTAATACGTGTATACTGGTGATTTGTATAACTTTTTTTGGGGGGGCAATACAATACTTTAATAAAAATTTTCGCTGGACTTCTCCTTTTAAGGGGTTTACATGCATGCAACTTTTTGTAACAAGTATAGGTCTTTCTTTTAAAATTCCCATTCCTCTTGAAGCCTGCATATGAAATCCATGTGACCTTTCTCCACCAAATGTATTGCCTATTATGATGGCTTCTTGTTATTTTATTATTTATTTATTTTTTGAAACACATTTTGTAAAGGGGTTGAGCTGGTTTCACACAGCATTTAAGCAGTGTCTGCTAGATGAGGTGAGGTAAAACCTCTGGAGGAAACATCGAGAGAGCCATGGATGGCGAGTTGCCTTGCCCTATGGGCTTAGGGGAAAAACTAAGGCTGCATTTACACGTTCTGTGTTCTGCCCGTGAAACATGGACAAGGAATGCCTTCCTGGACTGTTTTGCCGCATGGCATGATGTATTAAAATTATGCCAGGAGCGGGGGAATCGGTTTGAATCTCTGCAGCACTGTATTGAAGCAGCCGTGTGGCTGGAGTGCCATGGAGATTCAAACAATTTCCCCGCTCCCAGCATGATATTGAAACAGTCCAGGACAGAAATTAGTCGTCCGTGTTTCATGGACAGAACACGGAACGTGTGAATGCAGCCTAACTTTTATTGCATGAAATAAGTATTTAATCACCTACCAACCAGCAAGAATTCTAGCTCTCACAGACCTGTTAGGCCGCATGTTCCGTGTTTTGTATGAAACACGAATGTGAAAGGCCTGTAACGGAGTCACCCCCCTGACCAGCAGCATCTCTGATATGATACTGGGAGTGGGGGAAGTGTATGGATATGCATGGCGCATATCCATACAGTTCCCCTGCTTCCATCATATCAGAGATGATTCCGTGGGTGGTGGTGGGGGGACTCACCTGTATATAAAAAAATAAAACCCTATCTACACAATCATTCACACTCCAGTCTCTCCAACATGGCCAAGACCAAATAGCTGTCCAAGGACAAACTTGTAGACCTGCACAAGGCTGGGATGGGCTACATGACAATAGGCAAGTGGCTTGGTGAGAAGGCAACAGCTGTTGGTGCAATTATTAGAAAATGGAAGAAACACAAGATGATTGATAATGTTTCTTGGTCTGGGGCTCCAGGCAAGGTTTTGCTTTGTGGGATAAGGATGATTGTGAAAAAGGCCAGGAATCAACCCAGAACTACACAGGACGACCTGGTCATTGATCTGAAGAGAGCTGGGACCACAGTCTCAACAATTACCATTAATAGCACACTACACCATGAGACTCCAAACTGCGGCCCACCAGCTGTTGCAAAACCAGTTTGGAGACCCATGCACTACACTGTTATGGATTAGGATCCTGCAGGGCATGCACGGTACCCCTGTTCATGCCAGCACATATCCAGGCCCGTTTTTAAGTTCACCATTAACCATCTGGATAATCCAGAGGAGGCATTAGAGAAGGTCATGTGGTCAGATGAGACCAATATAGAACATAGCCATCTAAGCAGTTTGAGGCATCTTCATTAGTTGACAGTGTCCCTTTAAGAATGTTTACATTTTATCTGATTTACAGACAATAACTATTAAAATACACTATAAATATACTACACTGTATGTGAGAGAGATCTGGCTGCTTTACTTCCACCCAGTTATTAATATGGTGACAGATATTATTTTCCTTTACACATTTTCCACTTCTTAAGAAGGTGCACACTTGGTTATAGGGGCAGTCTAACGCTGACAACCCCTTTTTCACCTGCTAGAACCTCCAGATTACATCAAGAGTAGAGGAGTAAAGTAGACAAGCTAAAGGTCCTCTGGCTAATCCAAGATGGCAGTGATCCAGGCAGCAGGCCTTTATTTTATGGAACCTTTTTTTATGTATTTAGCGATTGTCCTTACAGCTCATGGTTGTCATAGTTACTACGGGTACCACAGTGATCTAAATGCTTTAGACTTTTACCTGTAGTAACCATGGCAACCGTGAACAGTGAGGACAATTGCCTATGTCATAAAGAATGTTCTATAAAGCGATGCACTGTGCCCTGATCAGTGCCATCTTGGATGCGCCAGAGGACCTTGAGATTGACTACTTTACTCTTCCTTTCTCTTGACGTAATTTAGAGGTTATAGCAGGGGAAAAGAGGTGGTCTGATTTAGACCTCCCCTTCAGTCGAGACAGATATTGCAGCCAGATTTCTCTCACATCCAGTTTATTATATTTATAGTATGGTATTACTCTCTAAGCCCAGGGAAGGGGCAACTCTCCAGCCATGGCTCCCTCGAGGTTTCCCCCACAGGGGTTTTTTCCTCGCCTGAATGCTGGAGGGTGACTCTTCCTGAGTCGGGGGTCTGCCATTTTCGGTGTCATGTTATTGTAAATAAAATTGTCAGTATTTTCGGAGCATAAAATAATGATTCCTTTGCAACCCATTAATTTCTATGGTGCTATTCATACATCCGGTAAATGTGGTGCGGACACTCCAACAGAAGTCTATGAGAAAGTGCAAAATTTGCAGAGAGCACATTGCAATCAGCAAAACCATCCTGAATTGTGGATCCGCATTTTTGTGACATCACCAAGATCATTTTTTGCCTTCCCATGTTTGTTTGTTTTTTAAGAACCTTTACACCTTTAATTTGCAGATCCGCACACAACGGAAGCACTACGGATGATTTTTTGCGGGTCACAAATTTCATCCCTAAAGATATACTGACGTGTGAATGTGGCCTTACTGTAAAGGTAATAAAGTTAATATATATTGGAAAGGTGTAGTTTATATTGTGGTTACAATTTTGCATATATACAGTATTAAAAGGTGTTACTCAGGCTTAGAAAAGTATTGCTGCTTTCTGCCAGGAACAGCACTGCTCTTCCTCAGTTCCATTTTAGTGAATGAAGGTCAATTGTATACCACACAAAGTCCGAGGACAGGAGTGGTGCTGTTTTTTTTTCCCCAAGTAAGTAGCTGTTTTCCCAATCCTGGATAACTCCTTTAATTCCTTGCCAAGTATGCAATCTTTGCCATAGGCTTTGAGGTACTAAGACTTACATCCTTATATTATTCATGATCAGAACAACAAAGTGCTGATATAGTTGTGCCATCTTGTTTATAGATGTTATGATATGGTAATATACACAGCAGCCTGTATACTTGTGATAACGGTTCTCTATATGTGGATAGGTACTATGTCTTGGCACTGTGGGTTCTAATTAATGACGAACAGCAAGCTTGTTCTATGGTAATATGGTAGTTATAAATGATGAACTACAAGCTGTTTGTTCTATGGTAATTGTTTATTTTTGGAGGGGGATATATAAACATATATGTACATGCTCATATTACTGCTAAAGATGAGCGAATTTACAGTACAAATGAAGCAAAGAGCTTTGTTAGCTCAGCAATCTGCTGACTTTGACGTCCGTGCCGCTTCACCCCGGGTGCGTGGAAAAGGAGGATCCAGTCCTGGAAAGCATCTTCCAGGACAGGATCCAGCTTTTCCAAACACTCAGAGCAGAGAGGCATGGACTTCAAAGGCAGCCAGCTAATGAAGCGCTTTGCTTCAATTGTACTGTAAATTCGCTCATCTGTAATTACTGCCATCACTCTTGAGTAAGCTGCTTTCAGGTGATAATACATGTAGAGTATTTTCCCCCTCAGTGGGATATTTTAACTCCTGACAGTGTTATTGTATAGCTGTGTAATATCCTTGACCTATAGCTATACCTTATTTGATTGAGGATTTAGAAGAAGCTACCAGTGAGTAGGGGTCCAGGAGCCATACCAGAGACTGGATAGCACCCATTTTGATCCTCGGGGGAATTTTTTAATTGATTATGAGTGGGCAGGATTTGAGAGGGGGGCTTAGCATGACAAGCATGTTTAAGAGTCTATTCTAGGTGTAACCTCCTGATTTGGTGTCCCTCCTTCTATTAAACCAAACTTACAGCATCATAGCGAGTGAGGTACAGCATACACCTAGATTTTGCTGCAGTACATCTAAACTCCTGGATGAATGTGTCAGGTTCGGTCCCCTGATTATTTCAATAGAAATGTTCAGGGGTGGGGGGAAAAATCATATGCAGACTAAATTTTATATAATATATAAATATATATATATTAGTCTACCTAAGCTGAGATTAAACAGTACCTCCCAACCCCTTGTAGATCAGGGGTAAACCTTCACCACCACCAAACATTTCATAAAACAGAGCAATGTATATTTCTCATACATAGTTTAAAGAAAAATCACCTCCCTTTAATCAGGCTTCGTTCCTGCTGCCCATAAAAGTCTATTAAAAGAACAGGGAAGTAATAGGAGAGCAAGAGGCAGGCAGATACACTGCAAATAGACCACAGGTTTGGGGACACATTTAAAAAGTGTAATTACATGAATGAAGAGAAATCAACTCAAGTTGATGTTATCTGCTCTGCCCCATACGGTTTTATTACTGAATGGTAACAGTCTGCCACAAAACACCACTCTCCCCTCTCACTAATACCTTTATCAAAGAGTATTGGCAAGACGTTGCTTACAATCATTTCTCCATGGAAGGGGGTTTGTATTTTTTTTTATTGAAAAGTCACCAAATGTATTTACAGTGGTTTACAGTGGGGTGCATGGTTCATTGTACTGAAGCATTAAATAAAAAGGTAAAAAGATGACAACGGTAAAATCTGCTCTACAATGAAATACAGCCAAAAATATAACATATTGGTCAATCGATCCATATAATCCTTCTATACAGAAAATTCACTCTTCAAATCAGGTCAGCAACTGTGGAAGGAAGGAAAAAAAAGACACTGTTACTGAAAAGAAAAACATTCAGAATCTCAACTTGTGGGTCATCTGTGAAATGTTCTTCCATCCCATAAAGGAGACACAAATAATTACTAGTTAATAGACTACACCAAGTATTGCTGAGTTCCAGAAAACAGATGCCTTTGCAGGTGAATCTACATTTTAAAGAAATACATTCTATTACCAGATCACCACTTTTATAAGTGGGGGAACTAGTAGCAAACAAGACTCCAAGGGAATCTGCCAGCTGCAATTCACATTCAAAACTGCTCATACTGTTACTTTTTCATACAACGGTCATTGCAGGATGTATAAAATGCTTCTATTACATAGTATAAAGAGTCAAATGGCTTTCCCAAGCTGCAGCAAGCTGTAATAACCCCTCCCTCTCGCTCCCAGACTCTGCATGGAAGCCAGCTTCCAGGTGTCAATCAAGCTGGAAAGGTGAGAGAGGGCATACAAGCTTGCAGCTATTCAGGAGCTTAGAAAAGCCTCTGACACCTTGTACCAGAGAATAAAAAGCATGTCTCTGAATGCTGGAAGCCCAGACAGATATATGAAAGGTGCCATGTGTCTGCTTGTTCTAACACCTATCTAACAGTCAACAGTTTGAAACAAGAATTACAGCTGACAGATTCACTTTAAATGCCATACCATAAGCCAGCACTAAAAGAACATGAGTAATGTGAGATTATTACTTTGCCTAGGAGGAAACATACCGTTCATGGGCATTTCATCAATCTGAGTAGAGTAGTACTGCTCAATGTCTCGTAAAATACGGATGTCATCATTCTTTACAAAGTTAATAGCAACACCTTTCCTTCCATAACGTCCTGAACGACCAATTCTGTGTTAAAGTAAAAAAAGAAAATGTTATGGCTTGTATGATTTTTTATGATAGATAGATAGATGTGGAATACCAGGGAGCAGGAAAGGGAATAACATTTCCGCTACCTAGAAAACCCCTTTAATGTAATAAAATGGCCAACATACCTGTGGATATACAATTCTCTGTTGTTAGGAAGATCGTAGTTAATGATCAGGGAGACCTGTGGGACATCCAAGCCTCTTGCCCAGACATCAGTGGAAATTAGTACTCGACTATAAAGAAAACAAAAAAATTGGCACAAGATTAATGGTTTATACTGTAGAACATCTATTCTGCAAGTTAAACTGCACAGATCATAATAAAGTTCTTCTAAAGTCATACAGCATGGACACAGCCTTGCCGTCTTATAGTAAACATCTGCAGCGACAATAAAGAAAGATATAGCCATACATACCTAGCACCAGATCGGAATTCCTTCATGATGGACTCTCGCTCTTTTTGGGGCATGTCACCATGCATTGAAGACACTGTAAAGTTAGCCTCCCTCATTTTCTCTGTCAACCAATCAACCTAAATAGAAGATGTACAGATATAGCCTAAAGTAGGAAAACGGAGTGAAATCTGAGCTATGTCATACTTTCATTAATGTTACCTTTCTTTTTGTGTTGCAGAAAATCACAGCTTGTGTAATGGTGAGTGTGTCATACAGATCACATAAAGTGTCAAACTTCCATTCTTCCCGCTCCACTGCTACAAAGAACTGCTTAATGCCTTCCAGCGTCAACTCATCACTGTGAGAATAGATATAACAATGAAACTGTAGATTATGCGGTAATAATGCACAGTTATAAGTGACCAGATACTAAACAGAAGCAAGCCAAATACACCAAGCTGATCAGAAATCAAAGCCCCTAAATATCAGGAGGAAAGGTTTAGCTGAACAATTACCGTTTCACCAGGATACGGATGGGATCGGTCATGAACTTATTGGTCATCTCCAGGATTTCATGGGGAAGTGTGGCACTGATGAGGCACACCTGTGTAGCAGGTGGTAGATACCTATATACATCATAAATCTGTTCTTTGAAACCTAAAATTAAAATGAATTACAAACTGTAATGAAACAGTATGAAAAGCCTTAAATGTACAAAGTATGCAAAGCTGTTACCCAGATCATATATAGTAATAGTAAGTCATCTGACATCTCTCTTATGACTCCAAAACAAGCTGTACAGGCCCTAATATACTGATGTGCCTGAGGCAGTCCATAAAATGTAATTTAGGCCGGAACACACAGCTGAAACTATATCCACATGCCTTGACCAAGGGCGCATAAAGTTGCTTATAATCTCAGCAACGTTGCAAGGCCACTGCCTATTGCATATGATAGGCACAACATGTGAGCCCATTAACGGAAAGATAGTGTAGGTGAGGGCAGCTGCCAGCCTGAGCCCATATGCAAATATTTTTCAGGGTTAGACAACCCTGTTATAGAGCTAAATTGTTCATTGGGAAACAAACCTTTATTAAGCATCTCATCAGCTTCATCCAGAACAAGCATTTTAATAGCCCGTGTTCTTAAGCTTCTGCGGCGGATCATATCTGTGTGTGGTAAAACAATTAGATGATGCTAAGTAAATTAAGCCAAGCAAATGGTGAAAACATACAGCATGTTACAAATATATACTTACCAAAGACTCTGCCTGGTGTCCCAGCAACAACATGCTGTCCATAATCCAGTTTTCTGATATCTTCTCCAACATTGGTTCCGCCAATACATGCATGACACTGCACATTCATGTAGTCCCCCAAAGCAAGAAGAACCTATAAATGCAGCCATTACAATAAGATTACTTAAAGTTCACCCACTGAGGAAAACAAAAAAAAAAAAAAAAAGTGCATCTCTAGCAGTGAAATGATTTTTTTTTTCTCAGAGATAAGAAACCAATTAGTTTTTTACCTTTTGAATCTGTCCTGCCAATTCTCTGGTTGGTGCTAAAATCAGCGCCTGTGTCTCCCGGACCTAAAAAAACAATAAAGTCATTTTTACAACTCACACCGTCTACACGTCACAAGCTACCCCTTAACAGTTACTAAATAACTGCAAAGTCACAGATCAGAATTCACTTAATCACCTAATGTTATTATATCATTACCAAAGTAAATATGTAAGACCAGATGGGAATACATTACCTGAATATCCAGACACTGAAGGACAGACACACAAAACGTAGCTGTTTTTCCTGTACCAGACTGCGATCTGCAAGGTAATAGAAAATACTTCAAGTCAAAAACAGCAATAATAACTCTAAATCAAACACAAACTACAAAAAGTGAAATGCACTAATGTGTTTCTCTCCTGACAGGCTCCCCTGTTCGGGAAGGGGGGTTCAGCAGTGACATCACTCTGCCAATCATCACTGCAGACCCGAATTAATATTAATTACAAGAGGCGGGCAGATCACTGTAGTAGTCCAAGCCGGAATGTACCAAACTGCCTAATTTTCCTAGTGAATAAAGTAAAGATTTCCCGAAAACAGCACTGAGGATCAACGTAAGGAGCACTATGGGAACATTACTGCAGGTCACAGACTTCTACACTGCTGTAAGTTTCCCTTTAAGATTCTCGAAACCAAGAGATGTTCAGGCAGGCTGCAGACAGCAATAAATCCTTTTCTAAATGTGAACAATAAATGGCCCTTCCACAAAGCGCAGGATTGGTAATGTTTCATACACAGGTCAGAAACATTGTCAAAGACAAAAGTGTATCTGATTTTTTGTCAGACTGTTAAATCTGAGCCAATGTCTTCAGGCCTGGTATAGTCTCACTTTACTAGGATTGTCAGCGGACTACTGGACAAAAGTAAATTCAGCACCCCCAGCGACCACATTAGTGTAGTATTGATGTCCACATGTTTTTATAAGATGCATGGACGTCATCTGTCTACTTTAGACAAACCCTTTAAGGTCTCTGGCATCAGCCCCGGCTAGTATTACTCAGTTTATCAAATGTGCAGTATAATGATTACCAGGCATAGTGTACATCCATCTGTCTTAAAGGGAACCAATCACGCCGAAAATGCCCCTAATGATAAGGAAACGTGCTGGTACATCACCCAACACGCTTCCCAAACATGCCCCTGTACCCTCCCCGTCCCCTCCTTGATTAGACCGTAATCTTACATTTATGAAGCCCCGCGCTGTATGGTAATTCCTGGCAAGTAGTCATGGTGGGCGTATGTAGTCACGGTGGGCAGCTGTACTCATGGTCCTGGGCTGTCGCGATCACTGTAATCACGCCCAGAGGGGCGTGATTGAAAGAGCTGCCCTCTGCTGACGTCACCTGGGGCCTGCGTTCAATGTGGGCAGAAGACACTGACATACGGCGCATGCGCTGCGTGCTAAAAACGTCAGCACGCCTCCGACGTTGAACGCAGGCCCCGGGTGACGTCAGCAGAGGGCAGCTCTTTCAATCACGCCCCTCTGAACGTGATTACAGTGATCGCGACAGCCCAGGACCATGACTACAGCTGCCCACCGTGACTACATACGCCCACCATGACTACTTGCCAAGAATTACCATACAGCGCGGGGCTTCATAAATGTAAGATTACGGTCTAATCAAGGAGGGGACGGAGGGTACAGGGGCATGTTTGGGAAGCGTGTTGGGTGATGTACCAGCACGTTTCCTTATCATTAGGGGCATTTTCGGCGTGATTGGTTCCCTTTAAAGTGACTGTACCACCAGGCCCAGGCTGAAGCACTGGAGGCGGGCCGACCCACCCTTAGTGGGAAGAAACCCGAGCCCCTCCATGACGTGACTCCATTAGAATCAATGGGACCCTATCATAGAGGAGCAGGGGTTTCCTCCCACTAAGGGTGGGTCGGCCCGCCTCCAGTGCTTCAGCCTGGGCCTGGTGGTACAGTCACTTTAAACACAGGACAGGGAAACAGTGTGCCCATGGCAGGATAACTTACTGTGCGATTACATCTCTTCCTTTAATGATCTGTTTGATCGCCCTCTGTTGGATAGCTGATGGCTTCTCAAACCCTAAAATCAAGGAAACACATTTACTGTAAGATCCAGGACATACAAAGCCTAATATACAAACTTCAACATTACTAATAATAGCAAATAATGTGCATGGCTGGACCACATCCCCGTTATATGAATATGGCAGGGTACTGAAAGCAGTGTAGCACCCCTGAGATGGTGACCGGGTATTCTTCCTTCTTTACATGGCTGATGCACACAGGTCTCCAGGCACCATGTATTATAGGCGGTCATGTATCAGAAAGTTACGTTTGAATAAAATCATGTGAAAATGTATAACTTACGGAAACAGTGTTTTTATAAATTGTGTTGTCTTCATTGTGTTTTTGTTGATGTAATTCTTAAAAACAAATATTAGGCCCGAAAAAAATCACGTTTGTCATCATCTTTTCAAAGAGCTACTAAAAGGTATCAACCAATGGTAACAGCAGTCAGATGGCCCAAAATCACTTATTCTCTAGTCAGAGGATGGGACATAACTTGTATTTACAGGAGTCAACTGGTAAAATAATCTACTAAAGACTGTGCTGGAAACACAGGGGGGATTTATCAAACATGGTGTAAAGTGAACCTGATCAGATTCCACCTATCATTTTCCAAAGAACCTGTGAGGCATGAAAGTTGGAATCTGATTGGTTGCTAGGGTGGAATCTTTACACCATGTTTGATAAATCTCCCCCAATGTATTTGGTCTTTCCTATGATAACTGCCGCTTTCTCCTTATGCTGATGGACAAATCTGCTGCTTAAAGTCTAAGGTGCGTGAGGCTCTCCCGAACAACCACCGACAGATTACATTGGTGGAAATAGGGGTTGGGCATTATGGATATTTACAGCAGAACCCTTTGTTCTGGGAGAGACAAGCCACAGTTGCAGCTTACTTCTCCCCATAGAGAACACAAGAAACACTCAGCTGTGCGAAACCTTCCTGTGTGTAGGCGGGGGAGAATAAGAGGTAGAACTTTTGTCTCTATACATTAAAGCAAATGTGAGGTTACAACAGACAGGGCGGCACAGGCTGGGGAATACTGCTCTATGGTATATGGAATGGCAAGAATACCAAGCATCAGGTGACCTGAGGCTAACACCTGTCGGCCAATCAGGTGGCAGCTTACATTTTCCATAACGGAAGTAGAATATGAAGTGAAATCTGATTGGTTAGAACAGAGCTCTCTTCCCCAACTGTAGGGACATGTTTACCCGTTAAGTGCCGGGCTGTAGGAGACTCTCTATCCCCTGTTTCTATAGGCAGCATGCTCAGCCTCCGCCCCCATTACCCGGCAGCAGCGTCCAGTATGGCGGGACCGATACGTCGCTCATACTCACCATACGCGTAGATGCCTCTCAGCAGATCCTCCCGCAGTCCCATGGTGTCGAACGTGGGGGTCACGTCCACCTCCTCGCTGGTCTCAAACTCCACTTTCGTCATGTCTTCCTCCCTCAGGAGCCGCTTACGGCTGGACTGACTGGTCACCCCACCGGCCGCCACGGTTGCTGCGCTCGCCATGATCCCGATAGACTGGAAACCGGAGCCGAGGAGATAGTAACACGCCGCGCCGCACACACTACAGCAGGCCTCCCAGAAAGCACCGCGCGAGAGCAGGCGGTTACTGCGCAGGAGTCGTCAGCACGCAGCGTGCGTAACGTAATTACGTCAGAGAAGAAAAAACTGGAAACCGCGAGAATTGTGTGAAGCGGTCGAGTAAATCCTGAGACTTGTGAAGTGTTATTCTATGCTGAGAGAAAGCCGCCATTTTGTCGAAGCCCTCTGCCCTATAAATAACGCAGTCTGTGATAGGGGATTAAAAACCATGTAAAGGATAACTGTGTTTTGTTGCCCATATCAACCAATGAGGCCCCAACTTTCATTTTACCACAGCACTATGGGATATAAAAGCTGAGGTCTGCGTGTTATGAGCCTCAGTAAGGATGTAAAATTTAAAGGGGTTATCCAGCGCTACAAAAACATGGCCACTTTCCCCCTACTGTTTTCTCCAGTTTGGGTGGGGTTTTGAAACTCAGTTCCATTGAAGTAAATGGAGCTTAATTGCAAACCACACCTGAACTGGAGACAACAGTAGGGGGAAAGTGGCCATGTTTTTAAAGCGCTGGATAACCCCTTTAAGGGTGTTTGACACCTGTAACTTAGGATATGATGGGAGTTGTAGTTCTTCAAAAGCTGGAGAACACCGAAGACATAAGACCCCCATCTAGTAATGTCTCCGCAGCATATAGTTATCGACTTCCGCAAAACGTTCCTTGTTTTATGCAGTATACTTGGAGTATGTACAATATGTCCATCTTACCCAGTGACTTGCATTGTATTCCTCCGCTTGATATGTAGTCCAAAGGTGAAAGGTTTAGATTGTACTGGGTCTCAGTCCTGAGGCTCACTCAAATGATAAGGCTGGGCCTACACGGCGACTCATTGTAGCTTGACCAGCAATCGCCATGTTGCACAGCCTGTCACCAGTGTTGAGTGAACTTGCAGAACTGTTTGGGTTCTGCAACATTCTCTGAACCTGAATACTCTGCCATAGGCTGTATCCAAGTTTTCCTGGCAGCCCTAGGGCGACATCCAACTTCTTCAGCCGCTAAGAGTGAAATGATGAGAATTCTTGTCCGGAGAACATTGCCAAAACCTGAACAGTTCAGCAAGTTTGCTCAAAACTATGTGGTCCTCTAGTCCAGTGATTTTCAACCTTTTTTGAGCCACGGCACACTTTTTATACTTAAAAAATCCCGGGGCACACCACCAACCAAAATGGCAATAAAAACAGTACATATTATACATATAGTTAATAATATAGATTCTAAATGTATTTATACTCACTCAGTGTGAAACCTGGGCCTGTTTTCTTCTCCCCCCTGTGCTTCTCGCCACCATACTTCTCCCCCCTACTTCTCCCCCTTGCTTCTCTCCTGTGCTTCTCCCCCCCATGCTTCTCCCCGGTGCTTCTCTCCCCCATCCCCAAGTTTCTCTCCCCCATTGTTTTCTCCTGTTTCACAGGGGCACCATAGTTTAGGGAACTTTCCCCGCGGCACACCCGACCATGTGTCGCGGCACACTAGTGTGCCCTGGCACACTGGTTGAAAATCACTGCTCTAGTCAACCAGAGAGCGACGTTTGCCGCAGTGTGCTTCACCTGGCTATAACCCCTTTAACTTGTCCTGAGTCTTACACCTTTTAGTGGAAGGCTACATTCACACTTCTGCACCTAGAACCCTTTAGATTAGAACTTCTTGGAGATTTCTACTTAAAGGGGAACCCCGGATAAGGGAAACTTGTTTTCTATTAAAAGTACATTAAAATTTATATAGATGTGTCTATATAATGTATTACTGTATCTGTACGGTTCTGCCACACTGGTAGCTGATAGAAATCCAGGAAGTGAAGAAAAATGGCCTCTGTGCCAATTCACATTGTCTCCTGCTCCCTCTGCTCTCCCCTCTTAGGAGACAAATCTTCCATGCCTCTGTCTCACATTGTGTGTGTTTGCTGAGATCAGGCTGATAATGCAGACAGGGGGCAGGGCGTGATTCACCATCTCTGACCAGCCAGAAGCAGTTGCTGCACTAATTTCCCTGAGTGTGCAGTGAAGTTAGGGCTGTGTTTACACATGGTGGAGTGTTATTGCAGTACTGTAGCGTATTCACAAAAATGATGCAGTAACACAAGTAAATGATGCTAAAAGGCAGAGAGGATTAGAGCCTTATTGTGGGGCTCAACTTCAAAGATAAAAGGTGCTTGATCATAATATGTGCGTAAAAATGAAAAGAAAAAATTATAGGTAGAGAATACAGTGTGCTGTGTGGTGTTACAGGTAGAGAATACAGCGTGCTGTGTGGTGTTACAGGTAAAGAATACAGTGTGGTGTGTGGTACAGGTAGAGAATACAGCGGGCTGTGTGGTGTTACAGGTAGAGAATACAGCGCTGTGTGGTGTTACAGGTAGAGAATACAGCGTGCTGTGTGGTGTTACATGTAGAGAATACAGCGTGTTGTGTGGTGTTACAGGTAGAGAATACAGCGTGCTGTGTGGTGTCACAGGTAGAGAATACAGTGTGCTGTGTGGTGTCACAGGTAGAGAATACAGCACGCTGTATTCTCTACCTGTAACAGCACACTGTATTCTCTACCTGTAACACCACACAGCACACTGTATTCTCTACCTGTGACACCACACAGCGTGCTGTGTGGGGTTACAGGTAGAGAATACCGCGTGCTGTGTGGTGTCACAGGTAGAGAATACAGTGCGCTGTGTGGTGTTACAGGTAGAGAATACAGCGTGCTGTGTGGTGTTACAGGTAGAGAATACAGCGTGCTGTGTGGTGTTACAGGTAGAGAATACAGCGTGCTGTGTGGTGTTACAGGTAGAGAATACAGCGTGCTGTGTGGTGTTACAGGTAGAGAATACAGCGTGCTGTGTGGTGTTACAGGTAGAGAATACAGCGTGCTGTGTGGTGTTACAGGTAGAGAATACAGCGTGCTGTGTGGTGTTACAGGTAGAGAATACAGCGTGCTGTGTGGTGTTACAGGTAGAGAATACAGCGGGCTGTGTGGGTGGGACAAAAATGAAATGATAAAGTAATGCAAATAATTCAGTAATGTGAACACAGCCTAGATGTTCTGTAATAGATTTGGTTGGGAAATGTGCAGGGTGGGGGACTGTGATGAACAGCTGAGGAAAAGTTGGTAGTTTCAAAACTGGATTAGATAGGTAAGCAATGCTTTATGCTTCTGCAGAAGTTTCATTTTTTTTTAACCTCTACCTGGAGTTCCCCTTTAATCAGTGATTCTCAACTCTAGCCCTCAAGTACCCCCAATAGGTTATGTATCGAGAATTTCCTTAGAGCCCTATTACACAGAGTAATAATCTGCCAAATCAGGCAGATTCAGTAGATATAGCACAGTGATCATCGGCTGATCGTGTTTTTTGGTCCTGACCTAAAATCATTGGCCACTGTTGGCTGATGACTGTAAAAAAAATAATAAAGTATATACATACCACTCCACACTCCCTGGTGTCTTCCTGGCTTCTCCCTGCAGCCACTGCAGCTTCAGAGACGGTCTTCGAAGTGACAGGCAGCTGAGCCTCTATGGGACCACTGCTGGCAGTGATTGGCTGAGCGGACTGTCAACTTAGAGACCGGCTCTGAATTAGCATTGGTGGCTGCGAGGAGAAGCCAAGAAGACATCAGGCAGCGTGGAGAAATAACGTATATACTTAACTATTTCCCACTCTTAAGGCAAGGGCTGCACGGACATATATACACAGCCCCTGCTGCACGATTATGTATT
Source organism: Dendropsophus ebraccatus (assembly GCF_027789765.1). Lineage (NCBI taxonomy): Eukaryota > Metazoa > Chordata > Amphibia > Anura > Hylidae > Dendropsophus > Dendropsophus ebraccatus. The sequence goes on from NC_091468.1 coordinate 37,665,084, forward strand.
ATGTAATAGGCTCAGGCAACGAGGGCCGATCTAGTAGAACAGCGCTTGTTTACATTACTTTGTATGGGATATCATCAATTATTGTCCTGATGGGGTTACTTGAGGACTGGAGTTAGGAAACACTGAGATCATTAGACTGGGACTGGAAAAATAGGTTTAAGCGCTATTTGTATACTGTACGTCTCATCAGGGAGCATACAGTGACTAAATGCCCATGGCAATGGGTGATTGCAAAAGGTGAGTTTAGAGGTTACAAAGACTGTATGGGTACATTTTTACCCACTACCATGTTTATCTGAAAAAAAACACCCCAAAAATGAGACCTAGCTTTTTTATACAGCCTATTTGGAGGCTTTAAATATAAGCTCTATTCAGTAGTGGATTATAACAGGGGCGTTTTGGGCGGCAGCCCGGGGCCCTGAGCTCCTGGGGGGCTCATGACCACCCAAAAAGACTTATACTTTCAATGGTGTACTGTCTCCTGGCTACACTTCCGCCATGATTTGCAAAAATCACAGGTTTTTTTGTAACAATTTTGCACAAATCAGGACATCATGACATTATCTGTCCTGTACTATGAACGCCAGGCTAGTGCTGCCATAGTTACAGTGGGGTGAACAGCTTGGTGAACAGCCTGGGGCCTATGGTAAAGTTAATCCGCCCCTGGCTCTATTCCAAATATAATCCCTAGTTAAAAGTTAGCTGATCAGATCCCTGACACTGGGTGGTTGAGCATCAGCCAATCAGTGCCAGACTTATTATGCTCCACCTCCACCTGCTCAACACAAGCTGCAGAGGAGGCAAGAGTGGTAAGAAGATGCGCAGTATGGGACATTGAATATGGTAGGACGGGGGTACGTGGGCCAACTACAGGGGGGGAGAGATATAAAGTATGGGGACTACCTGCAGAGAGGGATGTGTACAGTATAAAAGAACAACTACAGATAGGGAGGTAAACAGTATGGGTTGCTTACTGCAGAGAGGGATGTATATAATATAGGGGTAAAACTACAGGGGAGGTATTTAGTATGGAGGCCTTACTACAGGGGGTATAGGAACTTAACAACAGTGGGACATATAATATGGCAGCAAACTACCGTATAGAGTGGGGCTACATTGTAGGATCATACTGTGTTTCTCCGAAATAAGACATACCCTGAAAATCAGACCTAGCCTTTTTTTTTAGCCCAAAAGAAAAATAAATAAATTAAAAAAAATATATATATATATACACTCACCGACCACTTTATTAAGTACACCTGTCCAACTGCACGTTACCACTTAATTTCTAATCAGCCAATCACATGGCATTTAGGCATGTAGACATGGTCAAGACAATCTCCTGCAGTTCAAACCGAGCATCAGTATGGGGAAGAAAGGTGATTTGAGTGCCTTTGAACGTGGCATGGTTGTTGGTGCCAGAAGGGCTGGTCTGAGTATTTCAGAAACTGCTGATCTACTGGGATTTTCACGCACAACCATCTCTAGGGTTTACAGAGAATGGTCCGAAAAAGAAAAAACATCCAGTGAGTGGCAGTGCTGTGGGCGGAAATGCCATGTTGATGCCAGAGGTCAGAGGAGAATGGGCAGACTGGTTCGAGCTGATAGAAAGGCAACAGTGACTCAAATAGCCAACCGTTACAACCACGGTAGGCAGAAGAGCATCTCTGAACGCACAGTACCTCCAACTTTGAGGCAGATGGGCTACAGCAGCAGAAGACCACACCGGGTGCCACTCCTTTCAGCTAAGAACAGGAAACTGAGGCTACAATTTGCACAAGCTCATCGAAATTGGACAGTAGAAGATTGGAAAAACGTTGCCTGGTCTGATGAGTCTCGATTTCTGCTTGAACATGACAATGAGTTCACTGTATTCAAATAGCCTCCACAGTCACCAGATCTCAATCCAATAGAGCATCTTTGGGATGTGGTGGAACGGGAGATTCGCATCATGGATGTGCAGCCGACAAATCTGCGGCAACTGTGTGATGCCATCATGTCAATATGGACCAAAATCTCTGAGGAAGCTTCCAGCACCTTGTTGTATCTATGCCACGAAGAATTGAGGCAGTTCTGAAGGCAAAAGGGGGTCCAACCCGTTACTAGCATGGTGTACCTAATAAAGTGGCCGGTGAGTGTATATATATATATATATATATATATATATATATATATATATATATATATATTTATTTAATGATATATATACAATGCCCTATCTTATTTTTGTAGAAATATGGTAGTTCCTCTGCCCCAAAATCTGTCTGTAAGTGTGCAAACTATACATCATCATCAATTTTCACGGCTAAGGAGCCTAGAGTCTTTTTGTACCCCCTCCTTCTTGTGGAGACAGAAAGCTAGACATCTATTGGCAAGTATATAGACACCTATAACAGGACCTTTTCCCTACACATTGACATAAATACAACTACAGTGGTGACTTGTATTGCGAGCATAATTTGCTCCGGGACTGTGCTTGTAATTCAAATCCACTCTTAAACCAAAGCAAATTTTCCCATAAGAAATCATAGAAATGCAGACAATTGGTTCCAGGGTGCAGGGAGCATGAAGGAATGAGCAGGACAGATGTGAGCACAGTATAGCAGCTCTTTCTCTGGGGGGAGAGGGGTTATAGCTATAATGAGATTACCTCCACAGTCCTGTCCCCTGATGCAAGCCCCAGCCTGAAGTGGATCTGCTATGATTTGAAAGGTGAGGGAGACTTCCTGGGTCAGAATACAGTACTGTAGACCCCGCTATGCAGACCATGCCCCTCCTCCACTCCCCCTCATACCCAGTACAGGGAGCTCTCAAACCAAAGCAATGCTCTTAAACAAAGTCACAATTTTGAAAAACTCTGAGCTCTTAAACCAAGGTACCACTGCATCTGCTGACTTCTCAAGACCTCTGAAGGTGTCCTGTGGTATCCAGCTCCAAGATGGGAAGAGGAGATCCTTTAGGCACCTTGCATTTTGAGGTGGGGCCTCCAAGGATTGGACTCTCACAGATGCTCAATTTGATTCTGATCTGAGAGATTTGAAGGCCAAGTCAGCACCTTGAACTTATTTTTGTTTTTCTCAAATAATTTCTGGACAATTTTGCAGTGTGTCAGGGCTTATTAATACCAGCCACCGGTTTGTATTCTTCCCATAGTCCAAAGATACATAAATAAGAGGGTGGCCCCTCATGTAATATAAGCAGATAAAATAGCTGTTCAGATATAAGCAAGTAGATGCACTAATACTAATACTCTACTTCACCACCTGGCATTGCTCCTATAAGCTTTATATCAAGTATGGAAAAAAACTTGCTTCAAAAATGGCCAGGACAGCAGCCGTGTTGAAGATCCTCAGGATTGTGGTTCAGGTAGATCATGGGTTGCACCAAATGGATGTGGGTACTACAACCTTTAGTTCCTATCAGTACTCCACATACCGCTGAAGGTCTTATAACCAGGTCAATTGGCAACACCATGAAGCTCAAAGGTACCTGGCTGATAAGACACTGCTGAGCTAACAAAGCACTTCACTTTGTTATTACTGTAAATTCGCTTATTATTATTATTATTATTATTATTAATAATAATAATAATAATTTCAATTTAAAGTCCTTTTGTAGGACTAATAAAAAGTAAAGATTAACATTACGGAAAATATAATTTTATTATAATATTAAAAATATCCTAAAAATATCCCCAAAAAATACAACTACACAATTTTCCCTTACAAAATATTTTTTTAATAAAACAAAAAAAAATTGCTATAACTGCATCTGTAAGGACCTGAACTATAATTATTATATAATTCCCTCACATAGTGAATGCTATAAAAATAAATTATATCTATATAAATAATATATAAAAATAAATACAGACTTACTGTATTTTGTTAATTTGCTTCCAAAAAAAAGAAAAATAAAGCAATCAAAAAGTCTCGTGTACATAAAGAAGGTACCAATAAAATGTACAACTTGTCCCACAAAAAACAAGCCTTTATAATGATATGTGAACTAAAAAAATGAAAAAAGTAGTGGCACTTGGAAAGTGACAATGAAAAAGAATAAGAAAATTGCTCGGTTATTAAGGGGTTAATCACTAGTCGCATACATTTTATTAGCTGGGTTCTATTAAAAGCAGATGTAGTATTGCGTGCTTTTATGTGGAACTGAATGTGATTTTATGCAATGGCAAATGGTTGCAGCATACTTATCACATGTGATTGAAGTGTTATCTCCTAAGAGGAGTGCTCTCCAAGACATCATATTTAGGCAAATCAGGTTGTAAGGCAGGGACAGGTCAGTTGTCAGTGTTGTACCCTGAGCTAACAGCAGGGGGCAGGCTGGCTGTATGCAGAGCAGCAGGGGATGCAGCAGGAGGAGGAGGAGAAGGTGTCATATAACCCTTGTGTCCAGGCTCCTCTGCTAGGTGGGCTGGGGATGCTGGAGGAGGATGAGAAGGAGGAGGAGGGGAGGAGGAGTGTTCCTGCCTCCTCATTGCCTCCCCCTTCTCCTCTCCAGCGATCATCTGGAACTGTTGCTGCCTCTGGGAGGAGGAGGAGGAGGACAAACTGCAATAGAGCCTCTCAAGTCCCAACATAAAGTCCTATAGCAACTGTGCACCAAGTCTGCGGGATGAGGAGCTGCTCCAGGCTGAGCCCTGCACTATGAGAAGGAGCCAGGTACTGTACATCTCCCCCTGTGCTGTGCCCATCTCCTCTACAAGGCTGCCCTGATGGCAGGATGTAGAGACAGTGCCACCTGCACAATAGTTACTCATCTGATATGGGGGAGGAGGGGGCACTTACTTTTGAACAGGAAACCTTTTAAAGTGCATGTAACTTTTCATCAATGTATATATATATTTTCATTATTAACCCCTTATTTCTTCTGCAGTATAATAACAGTAATTAGACATGTGTGATAGACATAGGAGTAATATTTGGTAAATGGATACATAGGAGTAGAGTGGTAGCCAGCCATGACCTCCACTGTGATGGTTATATGCCATGGGGTCACTGGGGCAAAAGATCTGATCTCAAAGGATAGGAATTATGGTACTTTTACATGGAGCGATAATTCGCCCGATCGCACGATTAACGATTTTGAATGAACGATGTTTTTTTTTTATAACGATCAGTGTTTAGACGCAACGATACATCGTACGGAATAATCTTTTTGCGATCGCTTAAGCCTATCTCACGCATAGGGGAAATAGTTGAAAGACTGTTTACACTGAACGATCTGCGAATTTTTGGCGAACGATCAACGATGATTTAAGAACATGTTGAAAGATCAAAATGAACGATTTGTCGCTTGATCGTTCGCAGCGTTTACAAGGAACGATTATCGCTCAAATGCGATCGTTATCGTGCAAAAACGAAAGATAATCGTTCCGTGTAAAAGGACCATTATGTGACCTGACCCATGCAACAAGATTGTAGTACAGGACATCAGCCCAGAGGCGTGCTATGTGCCAGTGTATGGAGGCTCCAGAAGGCTTTGTTCCAGTTAGGTTTTCCTTGTACTCTCATGGTATATGTTGCTAACCTCAAATGGGGCTGATGTAAACTGCAGCTTACTTCTATTGGGCCCATGGGGTTAAGTGGACCAATGTAGTAGACTATGTTTCTTCCATTTTTCTGAACCTATAAGTTAGTTTTGCAGGACTCCAGATCATATTATAGCAGGTTAACAGTATTGAGCTCGGCAGAATTGTTGTATATGTTCATACTCACTAGTCCATTATGGTCCATTTAATGTACTCTGACGTATGTTTTGACAGGTTAAGACACGCAATGCAATGCTTTTAGGAGAGAATAACACCGTAATGGAATACATATTTTTTTTAATACTTCTCTCTGTGTGCCCCTGTACACACTTGGAGGTACTGTATGGACTGACTGCAGACTATAGGTACAATATGGATCCATAATAAAACTGTACATTGCTGCAGCATATGTACCACTATTTCTGGATGTATTACCACCTGCAGGCAGCAGCTTTCATGTTTTTTTTATTCACCGGTTTTCTCTTAGATTCTTAGAGTGCTCCATTTAGTAGTAAGAAGATGGAGACTTTACTGCGTCTGGAACTGTAAACATAAGCCCCGTTCTTCAGGCGTTTGAGCCATGTGTCATTGTTTCCACTGAGAAAAAGCACTGCCTTCTTGTCTGCAAGGCGGAGGATATGGTGCCTCGGAAATGAATGAGTTAAATGATAAATGCCAAAATGTCTCTCTCTACCCTAACAATAGCATGGTAAAAATAAATAAAAATAAATAAAAGGCTAGATCTACATGTAGGCTTCCTTTGTTGCATATTCTGTTTAGTCTGTTCAGAAGATGCACATATATGGTTAATAGTAGTAGTTTGGCCCTCGAGCCGTATACCCAGAATGTACATAAACGATTGGGAATGAGATGCAGAGCAGTTGTTCATAGCTAACACTCCCATCACTTCTTTTAAGTGCGCCTTAGGGTGTCTTGGCACCACTGTATTTTTTGTACTGGGTGTTGTCTGCATATTAGTTGCCAAAAACGGGTTATGGCACCGTATTATACAGAGCCATAATAAGGTTATTATAGAAGTTCATAGGGCCACGGTGCCCTTCAATGTGGCTGTCTTTTCAGCATTCATACTTACCTGCATACAGGTGGAGCCTATAGAGCAGTGCACACAGGCCAGACTGCCCCGTACACTGCTATACTAGCTCTATATAATTCTGTTTTTTTGTGGATGTGCTTGCGGTTTAGAATGCAGCATCAACCGACATAAACAGCCCACCGCACTTTGCATTAACCCTTTGAGGACCAGGCCCAAAATGACCCAGTGGATCGCGCAAATTTTGATCTTAGTGTTTTCGTTTTTCCCTCCTCCCCTTCTAAGAGCTCTAGCACTCTCAGTTTTCTATCTACAGGCCATGTAAGTGCTTGTTTTTTACAGGAATAGTTGTACTTTGTAATGGCGTCATTCATTTTACCATAACATGTACGATGGAATTCCAAATATATTATTTATGAAGATATAAATTGGTGAAATCGCAAAAAAGAATGCAATATGGTAACGTTTGGGGGGTTCCTGTGTCTACGTAATGCACTATATGGTAAAAGCGACATGATACCATTACTCTATAGGTCAGTACGAACACAACCATATGCAGGTTTACGCAGATTCTCTAATGTTATATATTTTTTTTAAATGAAATCCTTTTTTTTGGCAATTAATTATAAATAAAATGGGACTATTGTGACGCTTATAACGGTTTTATTTTTTCACCTACGGGGCTGTATGGGGTGTAATTTTTTCCGCCATGATCTCTAGTTTTTATTAATACCATATTTGTGAAGATCGGACGTTTTGATCACTTTTTATTAATTTTTTTATATATATAATGTAACATAAAATCGGTAATCCGCGCACTTTTTTCCCTCTTTTCGTGTACGCCGTTTACCGTTCGCAATGACGCTTGTTATATTTTAATAGATCGGACAATTACGCACGCTACGGTATATTATATGTTTATCTATTTATTTATTTTTATATGTTTTATTTATATAATGGGAAAGGGGGGTGATTTCAACTTTTATTGGGGGAGGGGTTTTGGGGTAGTGTGTTAGTGTTTTTAACTTTTTTTTTTTTTACACATTTGAAGTCCCTTTGGGGGGACTACTACTGTCACTTACACTTAAACGCGATCGCGATCGCGGCGTTTAAGGAGTTAATGACACGCGGCAGCGCGATCGCTGCAGCGTGTCATTGCCGGTGAGGTCCCGGCTGCTGATTGCAGCCGGCCCCCACCTGCTATGAAGCGCGCTCCGCTCCGGAGCGCGCTTCATAGCGGGAGAAACACCCAGGGCGTACAGTTACGCCCTAGGTCGTCTGGGGACAGACTTCCATGGCGTAACTATACGCCCTGGGTCGTCTAAGGGTTAAACAATCCAATTGTAGTCACACTAGTAGCCTAAGGCCACGTGACATGTACCTATGACATACTGACAAGATATCAATAGTCGCACAAGTTGTTTTAGAGATTTCTTAGCTTAAAGCCCTATTACACTGAACGATTATCAGCCGTATTTGGCCAATATCGTCCGTCATGGGCGATAATCTTTCTGTGTAATAGAAGGCAACAATCAGCCAACATGAACGATGTCGGCTGATCATTGCAGTCGTTTGTCTTTCAACATTTTTGAACGACAAATGACTCATACAGCAACAATCTGCTCCCGTCACTACATGGAATAGGAGCGGTGGCAGCAGACCGCTGCTATATGTTATGGGCTGCCCAGACCATCAAGTGATCACCCGGACAGCCACCCCCACCGCAGCTCCCCGCGGCGTCCCAGCTTGTAAAAGCGGCGGCAGCAAGCGGGGAACAAGAAACAAATGAGCGCCGACAGCGCTCGTTTCCTCCTGACAGTCTCCCCTTGTAGGAGGGGCTTTACTGTTTCTCATTTGATAAGATGTCTGACATGTAATAGAGTGATGGAGCATTTTGCTGGCTTTACAGTGTCTGTATGGTTTGATCCCTCTTGTGGAGCATTCTTGTTTAAAGGGGTTCTTCGGAGAAAAAATAGTTTTTAAATCAACTGATGTCAGAAAGTTATACGGATTAAAAAAAAAATCTCAAGTCTTCCAGTACTTATCAGCTCCTGTTTGTCCTGCAGGAAGTGGTGTATTCTATCCAGTCTGAAAAAGTGCTCTCTGCTGCCACCTCTGCCCATGACATGAACTTACCAGAAAAGGAACAAATCCCCATAGAAAACTTCTCCTGCTTTGGACAGTTCCTGTCACGGACAGAGGTGGCAGCAGAGAGCACTGTCTCAGACTGGAAAGAGTACACTACTTCCTGCAGGGCATACATAAGCTGATAAGTACCAGAAGGCCTGAGATTTTTTTAATAGAAGTAATTTACAAATCTCTATAACTTTCTGACACCAGTTGATTTAAGAAAAAAAAATTCTGGAGCGCTCCTTTAATGTAGAAATTGAGGCTGATAACTGTGACGGCCATGAGCAGGTATTCATATACGATGCCACCAACTGTATAATGTGTATGGCCGGACTTTCCATGTCCTACATCTCATGAGGACTGAGTGTACCAATGTGTTACATGCATATTCTTCTTCCTCCCAGGCAGGACCTTTGCTTTGTATTCCCGTTGATTTGGCCTACAGATCATCAGTCACCTATTGGGACATGTGTTCATGAATGTTCTTTTTTACTATTTATCTCAGTGTTATAAATTCTGTAAGGGTACTATTACACGGAACGATAATCGGCCCGATTCGGCTGATTATCGCTCCATGTAATAAATACAATGATCAGCCGATGACAACGATCATCGGCTGATCATTGATATAGGTTTGGATCTATTTTCGTCGACTGACGATATACATTACCTATCCACGTACCAGGGCTGCTGCTGCCGTCTTCTTCTCCCCGGGTCCCGCGCGCTCTAGCTTCAGAGTGGCCTGTCAGCTGACAGGCTGCCCGACGAATCACAGGCCGCGGCGGTCCCAGCCTGTGATTGGCTGAGCAACCACTCTGAAGCTAGAGCGCGCGGGACCCGGGGAGAAGAAGACGGCAGCAGCAGCCCTGGTACGTGGATAGGTAATGTATATGGTTAAGCAAGGGCTGCAAGGACATCGGTAACGATGTCCCTGCAGCCCTTGTTTAGCGATTATTGGGCCGTGTAATAGGCCCAGTAAACGAGCGACGATCTAGCTCGTTTACAGGTATTATCGGGCCCCCATCGGCCCGTGTAATACCACCCTATGAGTCATAATCTATTCTGTTGTTTATTTGTTATGTCACTGCAGTTTTGGCAAAAGTAAAGGGGAGATTTAAGAGCCCAGACAGTCTGGAGTGGATATCCTTTGTAATCCAATGCCATCTGGTCACCTGCCGTGACTCTGTATTACATCAACCAGCTGCTTATTAAAAGTGTAAGCAGCTAAGCTACTGTATGTGTCACTAAAAATTCTTAGTGAAGGATGTTGACTGTATTTTCCAGAACCTTTATACTGATTGCCTATCCTTATGCTGCGTTTACACAGAACGATTATCGTTCGAATTTTCGCATAAACGATCTCATTTGAGCGATAAATACCGTGTAAACACAGCAAACGATCAAACGACAAGCGAGAAATCGTTCATTTTGATCTTTCAACATGTTCTTAAATCGCCGTTCGTCATTCGCTGAAAATTCGCAGATCGTTCCGTGTAAACAGTCTTTCACCAATTTACCCTATGTAAAAGATGGGCTTAAGCGATCTTAAAAACGTTCGCAATAACGATTTTCCTTACGAATGTTCAAACGATTTTTCGAACGATTTATTCGTGTAAACGCTGATCGTTATAAAAAAAACTAATCGTTGCTTCAAAATCGTTAAACGAACGATTGGGCGAATTATCGCTCCGTGTAAACGTAGCATTAGAATTAGATGGGCCGACAGGTGCCTAATACAGTATCTTGTTGATTGGTGCTCATTTAATGAGCTTTTTGTGTAAATGGACCCTAATGCTACGTTTACACGGAATGATTATCGGGCGAATTTTCGCGATAAATTGAGCGATAATTGTTCCGTGTAAACGCAGCGAACGATCAAGCGATTAGCTAAAAATCGTTCATTTTGATCTTTGAACATGTTAATAAATCGTCGTTGATCGTTCACAAAAAATTCGCAGATCGTTCCGTGTAAACAGTCGTTCACTGATTTTACCTATGTGCGAGATAGGCTTAAGTGATCGCAAAACAAATTTTCTGTACGATATATCATTCCATCTAAACGCTGATCGTAATAAAAAAAAACAATTGTTACTTCTAAATCGTTAATCGTACGATCGGGCGAATTATCTTTCCGTGTAAGTGTAGCATTACACGGCTCAATCAATAATGTAAATGATTGATGATCTGCTAGATTGGCATTCATTTACTGACCCTACTACACAGCCCTATAATCGTGGAGCAAGGGCTGTATACAGTATATTGTTAGTGTTGTTCGTGCAGCCCTTTCCCTAGTGTAAAATGCCCACTCATCGGCTGATCATATCTTTTGTGCAGATGGTAAAATTCATCCCTATCGGCCGCAGGGGATGTGCGGCTGATAGCAATACATTTAAATGGCTGTACAAACAATACATAGGACCATGTAAAAAGACCCTAAGGCTAGGTTCACACTTACTCCAGGGCTCCATTCTCCTTTGTAAGTTCCAATTATTTTGCAGGATCTGAACGGACAAAAAAATACTGCAAGCTGTATTTTTTTTCTTTTTTTTGTCAACTCAAATCCTGTTGAATGGATTGACACTAGACTGAAACCTGACAGACCCCATTTAGTGGGATCTTTCATGTATCCCTCTTCCGTTAATGTAGCAGAAGTGTGAACCTGGCACCTATACTGTGACTTCCTCTTCTCATTACATTTTACCAGAAAAATATACATAACATAATTCTCCATTCTTCTATTATTTACCATCTGCGAGAGTTAATACTTCACCAGCTTGTTAACTTGCCTGTTGCTGCCAAATAGGAAAGTAACAATATGCTGGCGATTCGTGAGGAAGGTTTCTATGGTTCAGTAGTCTGGCAATGATAAAGTCTGCTCTCTATTGAATTTTAAATGTTATTACCTTTTGCGTAATATGAGTTGCCATGTACCCATGTCATTGTGCCAAGAAGGAGAAATTCAATATTTTGTAGCCACTTCTCTCCGAGTCATGGTATTCAGGCAAGCAAAATACTAGATATTGGTAACTTAAAGGGATGTTCCATCTTTTAAACTTATATCAGGTCATATCAGGTGTTTTATAAGCAGTTCTCTTGTGTCTATATTGCTAGGATTGTCATTTTTACTGATTCAAGCTTCTGGCTGCCAACAGATGGCAATTGCCACTTTTCTGGGGCATGGCAGCAGTAGGAGGTCAGTTGCAATGTGTTAATATTCCTTCTGCTCAAGCCAGAGAATTATGGCTGCCGTAAATGGGGCCTGTTCTGGGAATTTTTATTATTTCTGTAAATTCCCCTAACTACTGCTGCTCATAAGACTAGGCAACAAGGCAACATGATGGAACGGGCAAATGGCCGTAACATGGTGCGACACACCCTCAGTTAATTCCCTATGGGAATAAGTGTGACATGTGACCTTGTATCCATAAAGCCTTCTTGACCTATGCTTAGCATATACAAAAAAACTTCCAATGTATATGTTAAACATACCTATAGGGCTCTTTAAGCCCAATAGAGGCAAAGTTTTCACAAGAAATGTATTTACTACTGTATGTAACCATTCCATACATTAGTATATGATGGATATTGAGGCTCAGAATGTAAGGATGCTAACCAATTCTAGTAGTGGATGCTTATAATGCAGTCCCCTAACATATGGCTTTGAAGTGAAGAAACCACTGTTTTTATGGATCCATCTCCTGACACTGTAAGCAGCTTGTAATAAATCCTCATTATGCATTCATTCAGACATGGCCATTGTTGATGACATTTGCCGTGGCATATGGCTATGGTAAAGAACTAGGGCACTTGAGTTTTCTGCACCTGAACGATTTCGTTCCATAGATTATAAAATAATTCCTCATTTTTGAACACCTATTTTATGCCTCCATCCTTTGTAGGTGACATTACATAGGGCACCATATACCCGTGTTTCCCCGAAAATAAGACAGTGTCTTATATAAATTTTTGCTTTCAAATATGCGCTATCACTTATTTTCAGGGGATGTCTTATTTTTCCTTGAAGAAGAATCAACACTTGTTGAACAAGAATTGAGAACATTTATTATTTACTGTAGAGTAGCTGTCATCACAAACCAGCATAACTAGACATAACCAACCACCTCCGCCCTACCTGCCTCCCACTCCCCTTCCCTTTGCGGCATGGTGGCCGGGGTCTTACTTTTAGGGGATGCTTTATCTTAAAGTATGGCTGTCGTTATAACTTTCTAAATCTAAATCAGTAGATGTGATAGAAAGCAAGTTAGCACTATACATTCATTAATTTTTTGTTGTTATCATGCTGTAAAACAAAGCTGAACTTACCAGAAATCCAGGTCCAGTCTCCTGAAGGCAGATTTTCTGACGTGTGCTGGTGGAAAAAAAAACAGACTAAACACAGGAACACAGACTAAACACAGGCCAGTACAGAGTGTCATGGCCCAATGTGTCCATCAATCACATGACTACCTTCTCTGTGAGCGCTCAGATGACCTGAGAAACACGGGACTTCCTGTTTTCTGACTCTTTGAGAAAAAAAAAAACAGTCAGAAAACAGGAAATGCTGTGTTTTCAATGATAACTAAAAAAAAAATGTAAATTGCAAACTTGCTTTATATCACATCTACAGTTGATTTCCACTATGCCTTATTTTAGAGGATGTCTTATCTTTGGGGAAACAGGGTATTACCACTTGTTAAGTTTTGTTAACTGCGGGCATTGTGTATTTGAGGCGGCCCTGAGACATTTCCTCCATTCCCCATCGCCTTGTACCATTGTGATATAATTAGCTTTAATGTGATGTGACGGAGGTGTAGAGAAGTTGGTCTTGGATGACAGGCTGAAACCAGAAACCCTCCATACAATAGGAAGCCTAGTACTATTCAGTGTTCAGACTATGAAGGCAAAGGGCTTATGTATTAACAGCCGGGAAAGACAATGGCATCGACCTCCAGTCAACATCTTTTTGACTTGAAATTCCATGGCAACCACATGGGATAAAGGGTTATACAATGGGCTGAGTGAATGCAGAGTTTCTGGGGACCTTTTCTTAATTTACAATGACACATGCCTGGATGGTAAAATGTTATTCTCAAAGCCTCTTTCCTGGATTATCACGTGTCTATCTGATCACTATGGATCCTCAAAGGACTTGGACCTGAGCGTGCAACAGTAGTCACCGAAATGTGACTGGAGCTCTATGACCGGGGTCTGACACTTACGGAGTTCTTCTACTAGATATTGTTATCTGTATATTTCTGTACACTATCACGCCTTTATCTAGACCCTGAGGGCAGCGATTATCTCCCCCCCATCTCCTCCCATACTCTTGTCAGGAGATGCACCTGGCTCTCATTGTGAAACACACGCAAGAGCTCAGGAATTACCTTGAGAATGTCTCGCGAAAGCCATGAAGTCATATATTGTTTTGTTTGTGCCACTACGTGGACCTGAGAACAGCATAAATACTGTATAAGGCTGCGTTCACACTACGTATATTTCAGTCAGTATATGTATATTTCAGTCAGTATATTTCAGTCAGTATTGCAACCAAAACCAGAAGTGGATTAAAAACACAGAAAGGATCTGTTCACACAATGTTGAAATTGAGTGGATGGCCGCCATTTAATGGCAAATTTTGCTGTTATTTTAAAACAACGGCTGTTATATTGAAATAATGGCCGTTATTTACTGTTATATGGCGGCCATCCACTCGATTTCAACATTGTGTGAACAGATCCTTTCTGTGTTTTTAATCCACTCCTGGTTTTGGTTGCAATACTAACTGAAATATACTGACTGAAATATACATATACTGACTGAAATATACGTAGTGTGAACGCAGCCTTAAAGGAGTAAAATACGGACTTGTGGATGAGATAATAAAATGCATGGTGCCTATGGGCGACCTGACCTGGTATTACAAAGGGTTATAAACACTGGAGTGGCAGTGCATAATTGTGGTGGTGGCATGAAGTGGGATTAAAGGTATATATAGAGAGAGAGAGAGGGCACAGAAACACACAAAGAAACACAGGGAAAAAATGCAATGTGTAAATACAGCCACACGCTAAAACAAGAGGGGGGGAGCAGAGCCCCATCTGATGGAGTTTGTCTCTCTCTGGGGGATGGCCAGATGAATTACTCGCATGGACTTAATAGCAGCAAAATAGTATATTTTAATTAAGTTCCTTAATTTTAAATGAGGTCTATTGAGAATTTTTTTTTTCATTTTGCATTTTTCAAATTTACAATGTCTGTCTGGGCACATAAAATATTGGATTCACGGGTTATTAAGGTCAGTGCTTATCTGGAAGCTTGGTGAGAGAAGATTGCAGGATGTTGTGTTTTGCAGGGCTGCCTTTTCTCCTCTCTGTGCTTACTCACCCCCTCGATCCCTCCCCTCTCCATAGAGCATAATGGTCACATTTGAGGGGGGAGGTAGGAAAACAGCATTTTGAGTATAGAAAGAGTCTCTTTTGCTTAATAAAACCTATTGCAGAGTTTCTTAAAATCACTTGTACTATTGATATTTATTGATTTCTGAAAAATGACATTTAAATGACAGTTACACTTTAACTCTTGTATCTCTTGGTCAGTACTGACCTTGGCATAAAGGGAGTAAGAACCCTTTTACACAGCATGATCAATCAAGTGACCAGGCCGCACAAATCTCTATTTATCTTCCATAAATTATTTTTTTCTTCTTTTTTAACATATACATGATTTTTTATGGGTGCAACATGTATGCGTTTTCTCCCATTGACAGAGCAGGGGATTCATTGGTACCAAGGGCATGTGGCTGCTGTTGGAGTATGCGGTCTAGAGTTTTATGCTGCATACATTTTGTCTTTCTAATTGTATGTATCCACAAAGAATACAAACCCTGGCTGTGAGATGAGGGATTTCATAAGCCGACCAAAGGAATGTCACTGTTTACCCAAGTCTGTCCTAGGCCTTTGTCTGGCTGTCAGCTTCTTTAGATGATGACTCTAGTGGAGGCGGCGTGTAGGGATGTTGTGTTACTGTAACCGCAGGTATTCCACAGATTGTTCCCAGTCACTGTTTATGTCCCTATCAGCCTTTCATGATATCACAGGCTTGTACATGGATATACATGATGTTACACAACCTATACTATCATTGTGCTATAAAGAAGGAACATATTTGTGGTATCAGCAGGAACAGGGTGGTGGTGATTTTATCAGAGTATTGCTTAGGTTACATTCACACATACAGTCTTCTCAGCTGCTTGTCGTTCATGTTTCTGTCATAATAATAATCACAATGAGAGCCAGGTGCATCTCCTGACAAGAGCAAGGGAGGAGATGGAGGGAGATAATCGCTGCCCTCAGGGCCGAGATTAAGGGCCCTATTACACGGAGCAATAACCGGCCCGATTGAAACGCTCATCGGCTGATCGTTGCTTTAGGCCCAAACCTAAAATCATCGTCCGCCGACCACGCATCGCTTTGTGTTATAGTGATACATGGTCGGCAGCTAACGATTCTGCAAACAGTAGATATTACCTATCCATGCCCCAGGGTTCCTCTTGCTGTCTGCTTCTTCCTGGGTCCCACGTGCTGCAGCTTCAGAATGGCCTGTCTTAGAAGGCCGCTCAGCCAATCACTTGCCATGGCGGAAGCCAAAGCCAAGAATGGATTTAAGAAGAGGAGTAATCTCAGTTTTTCCTTTTTTATGACCTGTTCTCTGGTTAGTCTGTTCCTGGTTTTGGCTTCAAAAAGCTGTCCAATAAATCTGTCAGATAAAGGCTGTGATTTAAATTGCTTTAAAAATGTGATTTAAAATGCTTTAAACAGATCTGTGAAAAACACAGACACGAATGCAAACATAGATGGTTTTTCACGCATCACGGTAGCTAGCAGACTACATTCACGGACCAGGAAAAACACTGAACATGTGAATGCAGTCTTAGGCATTGTTTATACATCCTGACGACATCCTGACGTCCCGCTCAGATAATAAGTGGTTGCGGCGGGACAGCGCACTGATTGGCTGAGTGGGACGTCAGGGAGCCAGGAGCCCTAGGACTGTCATGTCAAACTCTGGCCTGTGGTGCCATTTTTTTGTAGCCTGCCATGCCTTTCCATTGCTGTGTTAAATCTGGCCCTCCTGACGTTGCAGCTGATTAAAATATGGGTGGTCCGGATGGCCTCTCAGACTGCCCATATTATAATCTCGTAGGCCACAGGCTACTATATAAGAGACTATTTTAGGGACTGGCTTCTATATAAGTCACTATTGGGGAGGGCTGGCTACTTTATAAGACTATTGGAGAGCGCTGGCCGCTATATAAAACTATTGGGGAGGGCTGGCTACTATATAAGAGACTATTTTAGGGACTGGCTTCTACATAAGAGACTATTGGGAGGGCTGGCTACTATATAAGAGACTATGGGAGAGGGCTGGCTACTATATAAGAGACTATAAGATATGGCTGGCTACTATATACAAGAGACTATGGGAGAGGGCTGGCTACTATATAAGACATTATTGGGAGGGCTGGCTACTATATTGGGCACTATTGGAAGTGCTGGATACTATATAAGACACTATTGGGAGGGCTGGCTACTATATGGGACACTATTGGGGGGGCTGGCTACAATATTGGGCACTATTAGGTGTGCTGGCTACTATATGGGTCACTATTGGGAGGGCTGTCTACTATGTGGGACACTATAGGGGGGGCTGGCTACAATATAGGGCACTATTAGGTGTGCTGGCTACTATATGGGTCACTATTGGGAGGGCTGGCTACTATGTGGGGCTCTAATAGTAGGCCTGGCTAGTATGTGGGGCACTATTGGGGGGGGGCTACTACATGGGGCACAATTATGGGATGACCTACTGCTTGAGGGATATAATGGGTAACTACCATGTGGGGACATTTACTTTAGGATAGGAAGTACCAGAAACGTCACATGTACTTTTCATTAAATATAAATATTGGCCCGCGACTTTGTCCAGTTTTTTTAATTTTGGCCCACTTGTATTTGAGTTTGACACCCCTGCCCTAGATACAAGCCACAGCACGGACTGGGTAATGTATGCACTGGGCCGCTGCTGTCAGTACGGGAAAAGCAGCGGATTTCGCTGTGAACTCGCAGCAGAAAATCTGCTGCCATTCCATTATGTGTGAAACCACCCTTCGATTGTATTCATATGTAATGATCATGTAACGTAACAGTTTATGCAATTTCACATAAACTGCTACCAAATTGGTGGAGGCAATAAAGTATAACTTTGTGTATCATGTAACGATTAGACAGGGCAGGTGACATGCAGTTGTATTAGCTCTCGCTCTAGCATTTTCCCCTCGTAGAATCTCTGTCAGCATCAATGACAGAATGTTCTACGGATTTCACCAGAGCAGCATATTCAGGGATTATAGATGATGAAACTTTCAGAAGTACCATTCCCTGTAGGCCAGAACATGTAATGAGGCACCAGTCATGCTGCCTTCTGTATCCTTGGATACAACCAACATCTGCTATCATGTACATTATGTGACAACATAATCTCAAGTTCTTATGGAACTGTATCAGACTGTGTGATCTTGGTGACAGCTATGATACAGCTGTGGCGATACTGATGCTATATTATGGTAGGCTTTTCAGTCCCAGTTTGTTTGTGCTATTGATTTCTGGAAAGTACACTTTAAAGGGGAACTCCGGCGAAAAAAATCTATTCAACTGGTTGCAGAAAGATATACAGATTTGAAAATTACTTCTAGTTAAAAATCTCAGACCTACCAGTACTGATCGGTTGCTGTATGTCCTGAAGGGAGTGGGGGTCTAACAAAGTGCTCTCTGCTGCCACTTCTGTCTGTGTTAGGAAGTGTCCAGAGCAGAGCATCCCCTAGAAAACCTCTCTTGCTCTGGACAATTCTTAAAGGGGAACTCCAGGTAGAGGTTAAAAAAAATGAAACTTCTGCAGAAGCATAAAGCATTACTTACCTATCTATTCCATTTTTGAAACTACCAAAAATCCATTTGTTTTGGGGTTTTTTGTTCTGTTTTGTGTTTCTGCACTTCCTGGTTTATCAGTTGTACACAGTACTACAGGTTCCAGAATGCAATGCTTTCCTTCAGCTGTTCATCACAGTCCTCCAGCCTGCCCATTCCCCGCCCAAATCTGTTGCAGAACATCTAGGCTGTGTTCACACATTTCAGTTTTTTTATTGTGTTACTGAATTATTTGCAGTAATTTATGATTTCATTGTGGTCCCATCCCCCACAGCACGCTGTATTCTCTACCTGTAACACCACACAGCACACTGTATTCTCTACCTGTAACAGCACGCTGTATTATTTACCTGTAACACCACACAGCCCGCTGTATTCTCTACCTGTAACACCACACAGCACGCTGTATTCTCTACCTGTAACACCACACAGCGCACTATATTCTCTACCTGTAACACCACACAGCACGCTATATTCTCTACCTGTAACACCACACAGCACACTGTATTCTCTACCTGTAACACCACACAGCACACTGTATTCTCTACCTGTAACACCACACAGCACGCTGTATTCTCTACCTGTAACACCACACAGCACGCTGTATTCTCTACCTGTAACACCACACAGCACGCTGTATTCTCTACCTGTAACACCACACAGCACGCTGTATTCTCTACCTGTAACACCACACAGCACACTGTATTCTCTACCTGTAACACCACACAGCATGCTGTATTCTCTACCTGTAACACCACACCACAGCACACTGTATTCTCTACCTGTAACACCACACAGCATGCTGTATTCTCTACCTGTAACACCACACCACAGCACGCTGTATTCTCTACCTGTAAAACCACACAGCACGCTGTATTCTCTACCTGTAACACCACACAGCACGCTGTATTCTCTACCTGTAACACCACACAGCACGCTGTATTCTCTACCTGTAACACCACACAGCACGCTGTATTCTCTACCTGTAACACCACACAGCACGCTATATTCTCTACCTGTAACACCACACAGCACACTGTATTCTCTACCTGTAACACCACACAGCACGCTGTATTCTCTACCTGTAACACCACACAGCACGCTGTATTCTCTACCTGTAACACCACACAGCACACTGTATTCTCTACCTGTAACACCACACAGCACACTGTATTCTCTACCTGTAACACCACACAGCACGCTGTATTCTCTACCTGTAACACCACACAGCACACTGTATTCTCTACCTGTAACACCACACAGCACGCTGTATTCTCTACCTGTAACACCACACCACAGCACGCTGTATTCTCTACCTGTAACACCACACAGCATGCTATATTCTCTACCTGTAACACCACACAGCACGCTGTATTCTCTACCTGTAACACCACACAGCGCTGTATTCTCTACCTGTAACACCACACAGCACGCTGTATTCTCTACCTGTAACACCACAAAGCACACTGTATTCCCTACCTGTAACACCACACAGCACGCTGTATCCTCTACCTGTAACACCGCACAGCACGCTGTATTTTCTACCTGTAACACCACACAGCACTCTGTATTCTCTACCTGTAACACCACACAGTACACTGTATTCTCTACCTGTAACACCACACAGCCCGCTGTATTCTGTACCTGTAACACCACACAGCCCGCTGTATTCTCTACCTGTAACACCACACAGCCCGCTGTATTCTGTACCTGTAACACCACACAGCACACTGTATTCTCTACCTGTAACACCACACAGCACACTGTATTCTCTACCTGTAACACAGCACGCTGTATTCTGTACCTGTAACACCACACAGCCCGCTGTATTCTCTACCTGTAACACCACACAGCGCTGTATTCTCTACCTGTAACACCACACAGCGCTGTATTCTCTACCTGTAACACCACACAGCACGCTGTATTCTCTACCTGTAACACCACACAGCACGCTGTATTCTCTACCTGTAACACCACACAGCACGCTGTATTCTCTACCTGTAACACTACACAGCACCCTGTATCCTCTACCTGTAACACCGCACAGCACGCTGTATTTTCTACCTGTAACACCACACAGCACGCTGTATTCTGTACCTGTAACACCACACAGCACGCTGTATTCTCTACCTGTAACACCACACAGCACGCTGTATTCTCTACCTGTAACACCACACAGCCTGCTGTATTCTGTACCTGTAACACCACACAGCACTCTGTATTCTCTACCTGTAACGCTGATATTGGAATAAAGTAAAGAACTTTTTTTTTTCTTTTCATTTCCACGCACATATTATGATCAAGCATCTGTTATCTTTGAAGTTGAGCCCCACAATAATGCTCTGATCCTCTCTGCCGTTTAGCATCATCTACTTGTGTTACTGCATCATTTTTGTAAATACGCTGCAGTACTGCAATGACACTCCAACATGTGTGAACACAGCCCTAATTTCACTTCACACTTCTGCACAATTAGAGAAATCAGTGCAACACCTGCTTCTGGCCAGTCAGAGATGGTGAATCACTCAGGGGATTGCGGGATCCAGCCACGCCTCCTGTGACATCACGCCCTGCCCCATGTCTGCATCATCAGCCTGATCTCAGCAAACAGAGACAGAGGCATGGAAGATTTGTCTCCTAAGGGGGGAGAGCAGAAGGAGCAGGAGGCAATGTGGATTGGCACAGAGGCCATTTTTCTTCACTTCCTGGATTTCTATCAGCTACCAGTGTGGCAGAACTGTACAGATATAGTAATACATTGTATAGACACATATATTTAACTTTTAATGTACTTTTAATAGAAAACAAGTTTTTCTTATCCGGAGTTCCCCTTTAACACAGACAGAGGTGGCAGCAGAGAGCAGCTTGTTAGACCCCACTTCCTGCAGGACATACAAAAGATCATAAGTACTGATAGGTTTCAGTTTTGTTTTTAATTGAAGTCATTTATAAATCTGCATAACTTTATGATACCAGTTAATAAAAAGAAAATCTCCAGAGTACCCGTTTTTAAAGGCATTATTATTTTTATTATTTATTTATAAAGCGCCCTTAATTCCAGAGCACTATAAAATATAAGAAAGGCTCCTCTCCCTTCTCATTGACCCCCCCCCCCACCATCACCACCACACACACACACACTCACACTTGATCATTCTCTCAAATTGTACAGATACTATACACTATACACGTGAGGAAGAGAAGATAGATTTTACTGAGAGATCAGTTACAGCTGCTGCACATAGTGTTCTATAGAGAGAGGGGAGGAGAACTAGTTTGGGAGAATGTAGCTTTTAACCCTTTTGTTGCCAGCAGAATGACTGCACAGTGAGCAACTAAACCCCCAATCTGTGGTTTCCAATAGAAAAATCTGCATGTCAGCCTTTTTACGGGAAGCGCTGGGCTTTGTTAAAACAGATAAGGCAGAAGCTGACAGATGTGTTGGTGGAAAGGAGTTTCTCTCTATACACTACATGAGATTCCGAGCTCAGTTGTCTCATTTATACACTGGGGAATGTTCCTTGAGTATGTGTAGTGCTAAGCCTGAGTAATAATGTAGATACAAGAGGACACCATGTTGCCATATATTTGGTTTTGAAAGTTAATGGACAGATATGTGGATACATTTGGAAATGTTACCATTTTATATGAATGGTGCGCCGCATATGTTGTGTAAACTTGCTGGAGGCGGATAGGTGCACTTGGGTTGGTTGTCCCATCCCCCAGTTCACCAACCCCCTATTAGCATAAAGATGAAACTCCTAATAGCACGGAAACTGCGCCGAGGATGAAGGTAAGAAACATACCTTCATCCTCCGTGCCTCAAATCCTAGCCCGAAATATTGTGTGTGAACGTAGCCTGATACCGTCTGCGCTGATTGGACAATGTAGGGACAACATAGTCAACCTGTTCATAAAATTCTAAAAGGAACAGTAATGGGAATGGTACAACACAGGATTCTAAAGTGTGTGTTTGTACCCTTAGGGTGCATTCACACATATCGTATCCCAGCGGATTTGATGGTGTGGATCCACAGCAGATCTGCAGCAGATTTAATCTAAATAACTGAGCACATCATTAAATCTGCATCTTAAAATCTGCTGTGGATCCTTTACGTGTAAACGCACCCTAAGGGTAAATGCACACTAGACTTAGGGTACTATTACACTGATCGATAATCGGCCGAATCGGCCTATTATTGCTACATGTAATAAATACAACGATCAGCCGATGACAACGATCATCGGCTGATCGTTGACATAGGTTCTGACCTATTTTCGTCAGGCGCCAACCGCGCATCGCTATGTGTAATAGTGGTGTGCGGCCGGCGACTGACGATATACATTACCTATCCACGTTCCAGGGCTGCTCCTGCGGTCTTCTCCCCGGGTCCCGCTCGCTCTAGCTTCAGAGCGGCCTGTCAGCTGACAGGCCACTCTGAAGCTAGAACGCACGGGACCTGTGAAGTAGCGGACCGCAGAAGCAGCCCTGGAGCGTGGATAGGTAATGTATGTAGTTTAAACAAGGGCTACAAGGACATCGGTAACGATGTCCTTGCAGCCCTTGTTAAACGATTATCGGGCCGTGTAATAGGCCAAGTAAACGAGCAAAGATCTAGCAGATCGCTGCTCATTTACAGGTATTATCGGCCCGTGTAATACCACCCTTAAAAGATGAGTCACTAATATGTGACTACACTAAAGGCCTTTTTACACCAAGTGATCGGCTGTATTTGGCCGATTATCAGCCGTTACAGCTTATAGTTGCTTGGTCTGCTGGCCAACACTCTGTGTAATAGGAGTGGTGACAGCAGACCGCCACTATTTCTTATGGGCTTCACAGCTGATCTAAAGATTGTCCATATAGCCTTTCCTGCAGTTTCCCATGCCCTGCTCCTCCTGATCAGCCCATGTAATAGGGCCTTAAGGGTGTCTTTACACAGAGAGATTTTTGAAAGATTTTTGAAGCCAAAGCCAGGAATGGATTTGAAAAGAGGAGAAATCTCAATCTTTCCTTTATGACCTGTTCCCTGTTTATAGTCTGTTCCTGGCTTAAAAAATCTGTCAGATAATCTGTCTGTGTAAAGGCACCCTAATATAGTGTGTGAGAATGAGACTTTATTGCTGGGACTTTGTTCTCACGTAGAGGTGATATTGCCACCCTTATATCAATACGGTTGGGTGAACACAGCCTCACTGTTGTCATATAACGTTCTTACATAATTTACCTTTATTTTTGGATGGAGTTTTTTGTGATTTGTTCTTACCGCAGGAGGGGAGCGGTTGGTTATATATAACAATGGTGGTTAAGAAAAAAAACACACACACTGAATTTTTGCATCCAAGCTAATATGCTTTTTAATATATCCTTCACAAACTGCAAAGTGACAGGGGGGAGGAACCATATGGAAGTTTAACAATAATATGAATAATATGAAGATTTTCTTTCCAAACAAATGGCTGGACATGTTGTAACCTGCTCCGTGCTCGGGCTGGAGGCCAACGTGATTGTTGTTTGATGAGCTGAATATTGACGAACATTACACTCATATATCCTGATAACCTTTCCTTGTGTTTGCATAACTGCGGCTGCATTCATCTGACCGTGTCACTGCTCAGCTATGAAATATTTCCCTTCAGTATACATGGTCAGGTGGTGTACTGGCTGCCGCTCACCGTCCTGGAAACTCTGGTGTTACTGGGCAAACATAATCTGTGTGCACCGATGCTTAAAGGGGTTGTTCAGCGAAAATCTGGGAAAACTTGAGATTTTTTCAAAAGAAGTAAATTACATATCTATATAACTTCTGACACCAGTTGAATTGAAAGAAAAAGATTTTCGCTGGACAACCCCTTTAATATCTCATATGGTCATGAGATCAGGCTAGGATTGATTTATAAAGAAAACACCTCTTCCCATGGAAGTCATAGTCTGAAGGTCTCCAGCTCAGAGCCACAGCTATAAGCTTGAACAGAGATCTACAGAGAAGGAGCTGTTCTTATGCTGACTAAGAGCCCTATTACATGTTCTGGCCAATAGTCATTTATTGTGATAGTTTATGTTCATGTGGGCAGCTCCCAGCACCCCATTGCCCACCCTGCGCTCAATGTCTGTGCGTGTAATAGCACTGACAGCGAGCGAGGAATGAGGAGGAAGCAATCGCTGACCTTACAGGTTGATGACGCTTCCTCCTCAATATTGGGCTGTGTAATAGGGCCTTAAGTTGAGCCGTCCATGTATTTCATGGACAACCATCTGAATGGGTTCCTGTTGACAGACCAAATCAGCAGTTTGCAGAAAGTGTCTTTTTTTTTTTTTTTTTTTTTTTTTTTTTAAAATGCCCACAGGCAGATGTTATCTGGAAGTCAATGGAATTTTATGATCTCCCTTACACACATGGCGTTTTACTCTCCTCTCTGGCTTTTTTGAGGCTCTTGGGCAGTTTTTCCAAAAGGCAGCATGTAAACTGTCTCCCATAGACTTCTACTCATCTCAAAAACACCATTGTTGTTTGGCAGTTTATGGCAGTATTTGTTTTTGTACCCTTTTTGTTCAGCAACTATGTCATGTGATAGCAGAGGAAAAGAAAGTTCAGCCATATTGGTGCATACAAAAATGTCTAAACACAAAAAAAAAAGATTGTTCACACAAAGCCAAAAATGTCAGAAAAAAACGCAATACACTCCGTTTCCGTGCCACCCACTAAATTAGTGTCTTAGGGGTGCCTTCACACGTACTGTATTGCAGCGGATTTCATGCTGCGAGTTTATCGCAGTGCAATCCGCTGCGATGATTACTATGTAACTCAATGGCAATGTATTTCCGCAGCAGCATATTATGTGCGTTTAGGTGTACCATGCGGGTTTTGTGCGGGAAATCCGCTGCGATACAGTACGTGTGAAGGCACCCTTAAAGTGTTTCCTGTTCAGTGGATGCTATAATGTCTCCAGTATAATATATAGTATATATTCTGCTATGTGCACTGTTCATCATGTGCATATCATAAAATACCATAGCAGAGAATAATCTGAATAAAATGTATATGAACTATGTATGAAAAACTTGTTTCCAGACTTCGAATAAAATCTTACAATTCCTACACAGCATTATGAACATTTATCTTTAAAAATTCCTATTTGAAGTTTTGGAATGTCCCGTTTTGTATGTGTAGTGGTAGAGAATATTTTTAAGCCTCCCTTAACCCCGACCTCTTTTCTGTAGAGTAAAATTCCATTAGGTTTGCGGTTTTTCTGCCACTTTGCCGTATTAATTATGGGTATTGCACTGCACAGAAATGTGCTGACACGGCACACAGAATGTGAAAATTCACTTGAAATAGAAGTTGAATCCTAATGAAAACATTCCCATTGCTTCATGCCACAGCCCCTGCTGCTTGTAAATCTCTACAACCTGACTAGCATTAGGTCACATGGTGGGTGGAAAATAATCCATATATATATATATATATATATATATATATATACTGTATTTAGCATGTGAAAAATCCACACAAATTTTAGTGCCTGCTTCCTTCTTACATAGAAAATGCCCCACCTGGCCTTAGGTTGTGTCTGCTATTGCTGCTCAGAGCCAGTTCAATGAATGAGATGCAATACCATAAACACCCTGGGGACAAGTGTGGTGCTGTTTTTGAAAGGAACCTCCATATCTTCCTCAGAAATCTAGTAAGTATTACCATCTCTAGTGTTTACAACTATATTGCCATAGTTTTCACATTTTAGATGACACTAGTCCGAATCTGCGCCTTCTCCCTGGCGTACACCCCAGCTGTAAGCTTCATAAATGTCCCCCATAGTTCATAAGGCTTAAAAAAGACAAGACACCCCCCCTTACTCTCTCTTCATTTAATTGGTTAACAGTGTCACCTAGGAGGGGCTTCATAGCAGTTGGGCCCCATCTCCTGGCTGGGAAAAGAGCCTAATTGCTGTGAAGCTCCGCCTAGGTGACACTGTCCACAGATCAAGTGAAGAGAGTAGAAAAAAGACATAGACAAGTTATATATAGGTACAGTATATATAGAATGTGCAGCATCCCTAGCTTGTGGATAGTGCGGATAACCACTCATAGAGTAAAGAGGCGACAATATCACTTTAATTGTAAGGTATAATAAGTTTTCTCTGTATTACATTTTCATCTTTTTAGACAGTTAAAATATTCGCAAATCGGCACTTTCCGCCGAGTACGCCAGGGGGCGGAAAGGGGGCGGAAAAGGGGCGGAGAGTGGGCGGAACGGAGGGCGCGGACTCAGAGTCCGCGCCATTTATCATCCGTTCCGCCAAAAAGTACGCCGAAAACCTACTCCAGTCCTCAGCTGGCGTAGGTTTTCGGCGGTGCGCAACGGCGCGCACGGGATTTATGTAGAGGCAGTCCGCCTCTACATAAATCTCCGTAGCGCCGGAGCTGCGGGGGCACTTTTACGTCCGGCGTAAAAAACGCCGGACTTAATAAATGCCTCCCTTAGTGTTTTGTGAACCATAAGAGAATTGTAAGTCAATAGGCGCAAGGGCCACCATAATGTCTGTTGTTGGCACAGGTTTTATGTCAGGATGAAGGCTGCTTATGGACACTACGGGGGACATTTATTAAAGAGTCAGTGTCGTATATTTTTTTTTTGCAGAAATCAATAGTCCAGGCGATTTTAAGAAACTTTGTAATTGGGTTTATTAGCCAAATCTGCCATTATCTGCATGTAAAAAGCCTTTTCCCAGGTCCCCCCCCTCCTTCCTCTTTTTCATCCACTCTGAAAAATCTGAAAATTGTGACTTGTTGCAGGAGACGTACCCAGTCTGCTCTAGGGAGAGGGGAGGGGGGAGGAGGAAGGAGGGAGTTAGCCGGCAGCAGAAAGCAGATAACAGAGGATTACAGGCACCGAGCTGGGTGACAGCTGTAATCTGAGGTCAGACAGGTCACTGGTGATGGTCCCAAGAGATATCAGGTGAGGGATTTGTAGATTAACTCTTTGTTGTCCTGTTTTGGTCTTTTCTTTAGCTCTCTCCATAGGAGAACAATGAAGACAGGGGGGAGAGCTTCAAACTGATTTTTCATGATAAAAATGCATTTTTCGGATAATAAACCCAATTACAAAGTTTCTTAAAATCGCCTGGACTATTGATTTCTGCAAAAAAAAATTTCACGACAGTGACACTTCAAGTCCGGCGTTTTTTAAGCCGGACTTATAAATGTCCCTGCATCTCCGGCGCTACAGAGATTTATGTAGAGGCGGACTGCCTCTACATAAATCCCATGCGCGTCAGTGCGCACAGCCGAAAACCTACGCCACCTGAAAGGTGTAGTAGGTTTTTCGGCGTATCTTTGCGCTGAAAAAATGATAAATTGCGCGGACTCTGAGTCCGCGCCCCCTGTAAACGCCCCCTCCCCGCCCCCGGTGTACTCGGCGTGAAGTGTCGATATGCGAATATTTTATTCGCAAATCGGCCATTTGCGAATAAAATCATTTGCATATCGGCACTTTACGCCGAAAATCATCAGTACGCTGGATGATGCATGTCCCCCTACATGTTTAGTCGTTGATCTTATTCATTATCCCTTGGTCAGCCTATTGATTCTAAGAATAAGTTATTTGGCACATATTTTGGTATATATTTCGTGCCTAAGAACGTGGACATTTCAGATATGTCAAAAATGCAGGCCATGGATTAGCCCCATTGAATAGGTCTAATCTGCATCCAAAACATGACAGAAACGCAGTCAAAACAGTCAAACTACACAGCAGAACTCCAATACTACACTCAGAATATCTCCAGAGAATTGTATGCCATCAGAAAAACACACCATGAGAATTGCTACCAGGACTAGTCATCCACCCATTGCATGTGGGTTTGGCATACACCCACCAGTTATACCATTGTAACTATTGACAGATAGAATAACATTGACTATATCATGACATGGAAAGATGGCCAAGAGTAAGTATGTAAGTGACTATGACAAGACGCAAATTGTGATGGCCAGATGACTGGGACAGAACACCCCCCAGAATGTAAGGTCTTATGGCGTGATCTCCTTATACAATGATTACTACCGTGTTAGGATAACTAAGGAACTATGGAAGAGAACTACTACATTGCTCTGCTGGGAAACCTTTGGGGCCTAACATTCATGTGGATGTTACTATGACATGTACTTCCTACCTGGAACAGACCAAGTAAATACTTTCATGATAATAGTATTCAGCAGGACAATGTGTCCTCTGTCATTGCAAATGGTTCATGAACAGTTTGAGGAACATGGAGTTCAAGGTGTTTACTTGGCCTCCAAGTGGCTTCTCAGTCTAAGTATCTGATCCATGGAGGCCATACCTCAGTACTTAAAGGTTTTCTGGAGAAAACAGAAATTTTGTCTATGGGTGGAGCATGGTGGAAAAATAATAAACATGCTATACTCACCCCCTCTGTTCTCCCATAGCTGCTGCTGCGCTAATGCTCCCAGTTCTCCACTGGTCTCGGTTTGTCCTGTGATCTGTGTCATCTCGACCCCACAGAAGCTGTCCATTCAGCTCACCTCAGCCATGGTGAAACACCTCTGCGGCTACTGATCGGTTGAGTAGACAGGCCCTGTAAGGACTGGCCAACGCAGGACCTGAAGGATGTGAGACTAGGAGCATCAGCGCAGCAGCTATGGGGGCCAGATGAGGTGAGTATAGCATGTTTAATATTTTTACATTATGCTGCGTTTACACGGATCGATAATTCGCCCGATCGTACGATTAACCAATCGTGAAAGAACAATGTTTTTCTTATAACGATCAGTGTTTAGACGGAACGATATATCGCACGGAAAAATCGTTTTGCGATCTCGCACATAGGTAAGATCGGTGAACAACTGTTTACACGGAACGATGTGCGAATTTTTTGCAAACGATGAACGACGATTTTAGAACATGTTGTAAGATCAAAATGAGCGATTTCTCGCTCATCGCTTGATCGTTCGCTGCGTTTACATGTACGATTATTGTTCGAATTCGATTGTTATCGAGCAAATTTGCACGATAATCGTTCCGTGTAAACGCAGCATTACCTTGGAGCAAACATTTCTTATCCCATTAAAGGATCTGCTGCTAACATCTTGATGCTGGATACTAGAGTTTTTTTGGGGGGGTCAATACTTAACGTGTCAAAGCTGTTTTGGTAGCACAATGAGGGCCTACACTACACTATATTAGGCAGGTGTACGCTTTGTTGTGGCCGATCAGTGTGAATAGTACACTAGGTAACTACATACTTCTACTTACTGGTGGATTATTTTACCCCACCTTTTTTCTTGCCTCATTTATTATTTTCAAAAGTATTTCCTTATCAAAGCCTAGGTTATATGGATGACTATAGGCCAGGATTAGCTCTCCTTACAGGTGCAAGAAGCTTGCCCGTACAAGTGAGCGACTGAGAGCATGAAAAGCGAACGCTTCTAAGCTATAGCCTGTGGTCTATAGAACAATGTGTAAATCTTAGGAAATAACTGGTGTTATATTGCACACACTGTTTGTAAGACTTAAAGATATTTAAATCACCCCCTTTTGTTACATTGTACTCACATAGGATATTACGTTTCTGCCGGAGAACATTGTAATCATTACAAATGGCGGTCTTTTACAGTTTGCTATGGGATGGACAAGGAAGAGGAGAACAAATATGTTTCCCAGCTTCAAGAAGTTTTCAACAGCTGCGACACAACCGGCACAGGATACCTGGACAAAGATGAGCTGACAGATCTGTGTCACAAGCTCCATCTAGACACACAACTCCCTCTACTTCTGCAAACCCTTTTAGGAAATGATCTGCTAGCCAGGGTAGGCTTCTTTCCAGAAATACACTTGTTATTCAAAAAAATAATAATAATAAAAAAAAAAAACTATATTTCTTTGCAGGGCCAACATTAGGGTGGTACTGACCTCAGCGGACCTGGTGCCAGAAAGTGCCAGAAATTAGTAATTGACGTTTATTAAAAAATGTAAAGTCTTCCAGTACTTATCAGCTGCTGTATGTACTGCAGGAAGTGGTGTATTCTTTCCAATCTAGAGACCAGAAGAGGGTTTTCTATAGGGATTTGCTCCTGCTTTGGACAGTTCCTGAGTTGGACAGAGGGGGCAGCAGAGAGAAAGTGTCAGACCGGAAAATATACACCACTTCCTGTAGCACATACAGCACCTGATGAGTATTGGAAGACAAGATTTTTTTTTTTTTAATAGAACTAAATTACAAATCTCTGCACTTTCTGGCATCAAATGTTTTGAAAGAAAAAAAGAAATTGCTGAACTACCCCTGTAAGTCTGTGTAACTTGTGGTGGCAGTTTGGTGGCATATTGAAGATTATTTTTTTCCAGAATGCCCAGTTAAATAACCATGCTGTTTCTTTTCTTGCTGTGTGGCTTTATTTCCCCCGTAAGGTCTAATTCTGGTCCTGATGCTTGGCCACATGACTGACGCGGTGTCTGTGTACTTCCTATAGGGACCTTGCGTGGACAGGAAGCACTTGACCTTTGCAATAATGACAATGTTTATTTAGCTATATTACCTAACAATATGTATACATTAGTGTCTGTGTGTTCATGTCAAATGTAACTATTTAGAAATATGCCTTGTATTGTGTATTGTTGTAGGTTCCTGTTTGATGTTACTGAGCGACTCTATTCTTTGGGAAAGCTTTTCTTTAAAGAGTTTGCCGAGCCAACATACAGTTACATTCCTCTATCTGATGTGGTCAATGCCGGCATGTCCAACACTTGTTTTTCTTTTTATTATTTCTTTACACACGTTGTATGTTCTTAAGATCAAATATTATGACGCCTTCAAACAGCCTTTAAAACACATGTGGATACAGGCGACCAGCATTCATAGGAGTATAAGGGTATAGCATTCATAGCAAGACTACTGTTAACAGTACATTGACCTTGCAAGGGGTGCTTTAAGGGGTTATCCAGCGCTACAAAAACATGCTTGCTTCCAGAGACAGCATCACTCTTGTCTCCAGTTTAGGTGCAGGTTTTGTAACTCAGTTCTGTTGAAATGAATGGAAGTTAAAGGGGTTATCCAGCGCTACAAAAACATGGCCACTTTTCCCCCTACTGTTGTCTCCAGGTCAGGTGCGGTTTGCAATTAGGCTCCATTTACTTCAATGGAACTGAGTTTCAAAACCCCACCCAAACTGGAGACAACAGTAGGGGGAAAGTGGCCATGTTTTTGTAGTGCTGGATAACCCCTTTAATTGCAAACCACACCTGAACTGGAGAAAAGAGTGGTGCTGTCTCTGGAAGCAAGCAGCCATGTTTTTGTAGTGCTGGATAACCTCTTTAAGCCTAAGGGGGACCCCACCTGGAAAATTCTATTTTGTTAGAGGTGTTCCTTGCAGATAGGTTTAGGGTATGTGCACACTGAGTAAATATGACGGAAAGTCTGTCGCGTAATCCGACGCTCGCAACCGCTTGTGGACAGCGGCGGGCGTGCGCTTCTCCGCCCGTGCCATAGACTCCTTTCTATGCACGGGCGGATTCCTACCCCCGCCTAAAGAATGACTGAGTTAATTCTTTGGGCGAAGAAAGGAAACCACCCGTGCATAGAATGAAGTCTATGGCACGGGCGGAGACGCGCGCGCTCGCCGCTGTCCTCGAATGGGTGCGAGCATCGGATTACGCGACGGACTTTCCGTCCTATTTACTCAGTGTGCACATACCCTTACTGCTGATGTTTTAAAGGGGTAGTGCGGCGCTAAACAATTATTCACTAAATAACACACATTACAAAGTTATACAACTTTGTAATGTATGTTATGTTAGTGAATGGCCCCCTTCCCCGTGCTTCCCCCCACCCACACCAGACCCAGAAGTGTAGTGTTGTATACATATACATACCTGCCTCTAGCCGACCCCCGTCCGCCATCTTGTGCCATGATGTCATGTTCGGCCGGCCAAACCGCTCCGACAGTCCCTAGTGCCGGCCACCCTCTGCCGCGTCATCATCTGCTCAGCCGCGATTGGCTGAGCATAACTGTGCTCAGCCGTGATTGGCTGAGCATAACTGTGCTCAGCCAATCGCGGCTGAGCAGCTGTTGACACGGCAGAGGGCGGCCGGTACTAGGGACAGTCGGAGCGGCTCGGCCGGCGGCCGAAGATGACATCATGGCACAAGATGGCGGACGGGGGTCGGCTAGAGGCAGGTATGTATAGAACACTACACTTCCGGGTCTGGTGTGGGTGGGGGAAGCACGGGGAAGGAGGCGATTCACTAACATAACATACATTACAAAGTTGTATAACTTTGTAATGTGTGTTGTTTAGTGAATAATTGTTTGGTGCCGCACTACCCCTTTAAGCACCCTTTCCATTTCCCTGTTTGCACAATTTCTATTGGAATTAATAGCTGTTCATTTAAAGATGAAACAGGGGCATTGCCTGGCAGCTTCTACCCATCCCTCCATCCTTAATAGAGCTCTCCATTTGGGTATAGTAAGAGATTTATCAATCAAGGCCGACAGTGCAGACGGGAGCCACCAAGAACCACTCCGATAAGGGGCTCAGTCAGCATGAAAATGATAGCTGGTTTTCTTTCATGCACAGACATGCTGGGTTCTTTAGAATGGGAGATGGTCTTTGTATCAGATATTCATTGGCTCATAGATGAGGTTCTATAAAAAAAGATGAGGTTCTCCTTTGATGCTCCAGTTTGAGGATTGGAAACCATAAGTAGCTTTAGAGATTATGTATACTTTTTTGTTCTAGGTCAATTTTGAGGAGTTTAAAGAGGGGTTTGTGGCTGTCCTGTCATCAACTATCGACATCACTATCTCTGATGATGATGAAAGTAGCTATCTAGAACCTGGTAAGACAAGGATTATGTTTTATTTCATTCTGCTGTATTATATAATGGGCCATTGTCTTCTGCTGTTTATAATGATGCAAAGTGCTTCCAGTTTCCCAGGACTGGATCCAGCTTCTCCAGGCACCTGGGGAGGAGCGGCAAGGCTGATAAGCTGACAAAGCGCTTTGCTTCGTTATTACTGTAAATTCGCTCACCTCTAGTTACAATGACTTTTGACTTGGAAAATTTTACATAAGCTGCAAAAAAAAGTTTCATTTTGATTTGGTTGTCTTAATTTCCTTAGTGATCCCCGAGGAGGTACAGCCTAAATTTGTGAAAGGGAACAAGAGATATGGCCGACGCACACATCCTGAGCTTGAAGCTGTTGAGAATGAAACCAACAAATACTTACATGACAAGGACCAGAGGAAAAGTCAGCTGAGACGGTCATCTTCATTGGAGAGCGTAGAGGTAGGAATGACTTATTGTAAAAAAAAAATAAAAAATCACCAACTCAAAATGCAGTTCTTATTTCAAGTTGCTGGCGACCTGACTGTGATTAAAGGGGCGGTGTCATGAAGAAAACTAGGTCTATACTGTTGCATTATGTTAAATAATAAATTTCAAATATACAAGCATTTTTTAAAATGTATAATTTCAGAGTAGGGATGGTCCGAACCCTCTGAGGTTCGGGTTCGTATGAACCCGAACGCTCCGCATCAGATTCCCGCTGTCTGCCTGCTCCGTGGAGGGGGCGGATCCAGCGGGAGGAACTCGGTTCGGACCATCCCTATTTCAGAGATATAGCCTCACTATCCCCCAATTTGCTGCTTTGTTTCATAACCTGTTGCCCTTGGTTAAGATCCGCCAGGCATCCACTATCTTAGGTCACTCATGCTAAATTCAATCCGAGTCACATGATCTGCCTGATTAGTACTGGCAGTTGGTTTTCATTTCACATGCAAGCAAAGGGAATTGTGGGAAAGTGTCTGTACTGTTGCATGGCAACAGCAGGGTCACAGTTTTTAGAGGAAACCAGGAAATAATCAGATGGGAAGAGAAATGGTACAGGGATGTAAGCTTCTTTACTAAAAACAGCACATTTGTACTTCTTTACATATATATATGTGATACACATCTGATCATACCTTCTTTGCTTCGTGACACTTCCCCTTTAACACACAGTCGGCCAGAGAAGCTGTTTACATGAACGTCCCTGAAGGGAGGTGGGAAGAGGTAGTTCAGAGCGGGATGGAGAGAACAGCTCAGACACAGTTTTCTGTGTCTTGAGCCAAAGGCAGTAGATTTACAACTGGGGAAGGAGACTGACAGTGTGATGGCCAGATGATAGAACAAAACCTGTTGGGATAAAGGCATCTTGTTGTTTCAAGTTTCTAATCTAGAAATTAAAAAATTAGCAGGTGTTGAGACAGATGGGTAGATTGATAAACAAACATCATAGATTGTGATTGTTTAAAAACTTGAATATCTTACCTAAATGGCGAATTCTAATCTTATCTGTGTGTGTGTGGGTAGAGGAAACTTGTAAACTACTAAAGCCCTGTGATCACAGCAGCCTGGCCCGGATGCACACAGGCAGCCACACTTTCTGCACTTCGAGAGAAGAAGTGTGATATCATCCTATCACTTCACAATCATAACCTGTATCATTTTCTTACACCAGTTGATTGGAAAATGTTTTTTTCCCTCCAGAATAACCCTTTACATTTTGAAGGGATTTTTTCTTTAAATATCTAAACAATTATTGTTGTAATTGTTGTGTGGCTAACCGGGATGAGGATCTAAAAAATGTTGAATTGTCTAAACTTGTAGTACATTCTTGGCCTCAGTTGACTGAATTCACAAGGGCCAGTTCACATTGAGTAAAACTGGTGGAATTCTGGCATTATGACATGGAGGCTGGCGGGAGAGTTCTGCCGTGGAATCCTGCCAGCCTTCGTGTCATACTGGCAGAATTGACATATTAATTCTTCCGTACGGAGAGAGGAGGCCCGGGTCCTCCCATAGACTGCCAGTATGACACTGAGGCTGGCGGGATTCCGTGGCGGAGAGTTCCGCAGTGGAATTCTGCCAGTTTTACTTCGTGTGAACTGGCCCTAATGGAGGTCTTGAGATTTTGCGTTTTTCTTGTACTGCATGGGCTTTCAGGCATATAGCAGGTTCCATTAAACAGATAACCCCCTTTTGTCATGTGTAAAGTTTAAGTGAAAGCAGATGCTCTGGATGATATTAATAACAGAAGCCTATAACTATTTTGTTATTTAGGAAAAAAAAAACAACTTGTAAAGGTGTCAGAAAACTCAGACCCTGACCCTTTTGACAAAACAAAAGTTGTTTTTTTTTTACTGGCAGGTTTGCTTTAAAGGTATGGCCACATGCAGCATTATAGTAGCAGCTTTTGAGTTAAAACGTAGAATAGGTAAAGAATTATAAAAGAAAGACTGATGATACTTCTTCCCTCTTTTGTATCCAATCATGTGTTTGGCTTAAAAAAAAAAAGTGCATAAAAAATCCCCTAAAAACTGCATGCGTGATTCCGGCCCAATGAGTCATTCTAAAGGCATGGTGCGTGCTAGGCAGTGGACCACATATGTGCTGGCAGCTGACCCCATAAAGGCCCTCTTGTTAGGGCCGCACATGGCTGCCGAGCCTGTATATTGCTTCATTTTTTTTCCCTTTAATACAATTGTGTTCCAAACCTATTGTCAAAAAACTTTGTAAGTTTTACAATCCTACCATAAGGTGGCAGCATAAGGTTTTCTGTCACCATAGAACTTCCTAAAGGGTGATGAGTATTTTAACTCCATGTTAACAAACTGAGGATTCTTAACAGAATCTGAAGCAGTTCTGCCAGCAATGCATGTTTAGGGTTAATGATCTATTCACATTGATGTCACTCAGACTAAAAACAGCGTGAAGAAGGAAAAAAATCTTAACCGATCCAATAGGTATAAGCTCTGTATACATGATTTTATAATATATAAGAAATTATTAAGGAGATGCAAGATGTCAGGGAGCGAAGTAACGTGGCTCTGGTAACGTGGCTGAAATGTATAAAGGGTTAATAGTCCATGACTCATCTTCATACTAAAAAAAAAAAAAAAAATCAAGAAAAGCCATAAATAGCTGCGAAAGAAATTTGCTGTGTTTCTACAACACAAAAATGTTTTCAATTTTTCTGTTTCCATCTGAGCCTGTTGGTGCTGCTGCTAATCTGTGCTTCTGGATGCAGGCAGAATTTGTCTCCTTCCCCCTCTGGCAGCTGACAGTATGGTCCCTTCTGACTTCCCCTGATGGGTCTTCTCAGCAATACCGCCATGTTACTGCAGTGGGACTAAAGAAATCTATTTCTCTTACTGCACTTCAGTATGCAGAGGCCAGACTGTGGGGAGAGTGGTTGATCATGTGTGTCCACCACCACTCAGCTCAGTAGGTGGACGTACACAATGCTATACACTCTGAACATCAGGTAGTGCAATACTGTGCAAGGCCGGGTTCACACTCTGTATGACACCGGCCGTTCTGTGTTAGTGAAGTTCATTCTGGCTGGTACAGCAGTATTGGCCAGATGAACTTCATTTCTTTTGAATTAGGATGCGGGCACATTCGGGTGTGCCTGCATTCCAATTACCCATAGCCGACAATGTAAAGTATATTGTCTGCTCTGTCAGTTTTGTGCGGCTGTTCAATGAAATATGTCAGTTTTTTGTGCGGCCACAAGGAATTCCGTCTGGAGTGTATACTCCGGCCGGGATTGGATTACAAACAATGCAATGTATTTTTTTTTATTAAATAACGGCTGGTGTTACAACGGCCGTTATGAAATGAAAAATGTGCTGTGTGAACTTAGCCTAATTACTTTTTATTGGATTACTTCACAAAGGTCAATACATTTATATGGAAAAATCACTTATTCCAATGAGACGTGTAATATGTTGATAGTCAGAATCAGAGATGAATCAGTCGCCCGTCTAAATGAAGTGAAGTGCTTCGTTTGATCGCCAAGTGGCTTATCAGCCTGCTGCCTTTCAACTCTGTTCCGCTCCCTGCTGCTCCTCCCCAGGTGCCGGGAAAAGCTGGATCCAGTCCTGGGAAAATGAATTGACAGCTGATTTATCAGGTTCAGGTTGGACAACTCTTACTGCAGATTCAGTCATCTCCATTGTACTTCTCTGGGTCATAGAGCCTGTCAGTGTTGGACTGGCCCACCAGAGGACAAGAGTATCATCTGGAGGGCCCCCAGCTTCAGAACCTATACTAACACTGATTAACATGTCATATCTCACTGGTCCTTCATTGATGGGCCCCAAGGGTGATTTCCTCTGGTGGGCCCCAAATACCCCAGTCCGACACTGGAACCTGTCACCACTTATACATTTTAGGATCACTCAGATCTGCTAAGATATCATCCTCCAAACAGTAATCCATGTTGTGTTTGTGTGTACATTTACCCTAAGGGTACTATAAGACGGGGCAATGAAGGCCTGACTAATATTGTAAACGAACACCGATCTGCTAGATCGGCACTCATTTACTGGGCCTATTACACAGCCGGACAATCGTTTAGCTAGGGCTGCACGGACATCATTAATACAACAGTTAATACATTATCTCTCCACGCTCCCGGTCTTCTCCTGCCCTCTGCATGCTTCCTGGTCCCATGGTTGCAGTTTCAGAGTGGCCTCTGAGCTGACAGGCCATTTAGCTAATCACAGGCCAGGGCCGCAGGAGCATGTGATTGGCCGAGAGGACTGTCAGCTCAAAGACTGGCTCTGAAGCTGTGGCCACGCTGCTGGAACCATGCAGGGTGCAGGAGAAGACTGGGAGCACAAAGAAGTAATGTATTAAAGGGGTAGTGCGGCGGTAAAGAATTATTCACAGAATAACACACATTACAAAAGTTATACAACTTTGTAATGTATGTTATGTCTGTGAATGTCCCCCTTCCCCGTGTCCCACCACCCCCACCCATTTACCCGGAAGTGTGGTGCGCTATACTCACCTGTCACGTGCCGACCCCCGTCTCCGATCTTCATTCAGTGACGTCTTCTTCGGCCGGCCGGCGAACAGCTCCGACTGTTCCGAATGCCGGCCGCCCTCTGCAGCGTCATCCGATGCTCAGCCGCGATTGGCTGAGTATAACTGTGCTTAGCCAGTCGCGGCTGAGCACAGTTGTGACGCGGCGGAGGGGGGACGGGCGGCAGCGACTCGGCCGTCCGTCCGAAGATGACGTTTTGCACAAAATGGCGGACGGCCCTCGACACGGATCAGGTAATGTATAATGCACCACACTTCCGGGTACACGGGTGGGGGTGGTGGGACACGGGGAAGGGGGCCATTCACAGACATAACATACATTACAAAGTTGTATAACTTTGTAATTTGTGTTATTCTGTGAATAATTTTTTAGCGCCGCACTACTCCTTTAATTGTTTTTTCAATGGTAAGCTGTCGGCCTCGCATCACTATTACACGTAGCTGTGCGCCTGATGATTTTAGGTCAGGGCCTAAAGAAACGATCAGCCAATGATCGTTTTATTGGCTGATTGTCGTCTCCGTCCGATTATGGCTCCGTGTAATTGGGCCCTAACCAAATACACACAAGTCTCTTTGGTTGTTACTTGTTACAGGTACTGTGAACAACAAGACACAAGCTTTAGCGCTTCCAATGCATTGTATGCAGCCTATCTTGTACACAGTTTATCTTGCCTGGGGAAGGAGCTTGTCCAACTCCAAAATGTGTTGTATTTGAATAAAAGTTTACTTTCCCTTCTCACCTGGATCTTTCTTGCCGCCCCGAACACATTACCAGAAAGGTGTGAGGCTTCAGCTACCACCACACAACTATACTGGGGTTGGATAAAATAACTAGAATGCCAAGTACAAATGAGACTTCTTATTGATAAGTAGTAGGACCCCCTTTGCACATAGTACAGCTGAACGGAAAGCATTACGCTTTTGTTTCACCCTTCATCTTGCTCCACACAGGTTCCATAATACCCAGTTCTTGCGACTAGGCGGCCAGAGTAGATGCTAAACTTCATTTTCATGTGGATAGAAACATTTCCATGCTGGAAGATTTTTCCAAAAAACTGCTGTGTATGATTTCAGCCTTCATTTTGGTGATCTCCAGATACACACGTGACCAAAAGCAGGAAAAACAGTGAAGCTGGGACTCAGGCCATATCACACGTTTCCATGCCTCCAATATCCATTGTGTCTGGTCTTTACTCCACTAAACAAGCTATTTGATGCTTTCTTGTGTCAACAAAGGTCTGGCTTTTGTTGCTCTGCCATGAATATCATTTATGCCGTGCACATCTGGGGGTCATCATGATACTGGTGCCCTTAAAGCGACTCTGTACCCACAATCTGCCCCCCCCCCAACCGCTTGTACCATCGTATAGCTGCTTTTAATCCAAGATCTTTCCTGGGGTCTGTTCAGCAGGTGATGCAAACTTGCCAAATTGACATGGCCTGGAGTGTCTATGCCCTAGGCCTGCACCGCCTCTCCGTCCTCTTCACCATTAGGAATGCCCCAGGTAGGGTTTCCCCGATTCACCACTTGTCTGAACACTGCACATGTGCTGGATCGAGCAATCATGGGAGGAGGGACGGAGAGGCGGTGCAACCCTAAAGCACAGACACTCTAGGCCACACCAATTTGACACAGGGCTGCAAGTTTAAAAGTTGTTTTTTAGGACAATAACTGCATCACCTGCTGAACGGACCCCAGGACAGATCTTGGATTAAAGGCAGCTGACAGTACAGGTGGTTTGGGGGGGGCAGATTATGGGTGCATAAGTCGCTTTAAACTTGCATTCAGTAATTTGAGAAACTGTTTAGAATTTAACAAAGTCCTCTTCTATGCCTAGCACAGGGATGGGGAACCTTCGGCCTCCAGCTGTCGAAAAACTACAATTCCCATCATGCCTGAACAGCCGAAGCTAAGGCTTTGGCTGTCCCGGCATGATGGGAATTGTAATTTTGCAACAGCTGGAGGACCAAAGGTTCCCCATCCCTTTGCTAGCAGCTAGCATCAAGCTCTGACTTTCAACCACATCTACTTCTGTCTGCAGATGTTGCAGGTGTTTACTGAATCATGAGCAAGGCAATGTAGCCATGTTTTCCTGGACTCTTTAGGGCTGCATCTAACTTCTTCAGCCACCCGTAATCAAATACAGAGCGAGCGGACTCAAGCACGCTAGAGTGACACTCATCTCTAGCACACATCAACGTATATCCATCAGCTCAGGTCATAGACGCCCCTACTAGAGTACCCCCAAAAATTCCCATTCAGCTATCTTGGTCAATAGGTTTCTCGTACATAAACTCATCACTTAATCACATTCTTCTTTCATTTATAATAATATATGCTTGGAAGACTTCACAATAGCACAGTTAACACAATAAACACATTGGCAGCTCATTTTTGGCAGTACCGGCCATCCATCTAATGTATATAGAGAGTCCAAAGTCTTTCCCTGGTGGCGATTGTTGGGAGAAAGACAGATTGCTATAGAATGGCTGTTAAATGAGTGGGTGGCCACCTTTTAACAAAGAATTTGACAAAAGGGTGGGGTGCATGAATGAGGACTAGTATACCCATCCAAATATGTATTCTGTTATTGTTCCTGTACAGAAGTTATGCTTTCAATTATCATTTTTTTTGTATGAAACCAGACAGTTTACTGAAAAAAATTAATCTAATCCAGCTTTTTTTTCTCCTAAGAAAGTGTTTTTTTGTAAGCCAAGGTTCTAATACATTGTTACATGATGCACTCACTTTAGAGAAACTGTGTGTGTCCCAGCTGCTTATATTAAAGGGGTACTCTAGAGAAAAAAAAAGTGTTTTAAATAACTGGTGTCAGAAAGTAAGATGTACATTGATTTAAGAATCTAGAGTCTAGTACTTAACTAGACTAGCTGTTTGTCGCTGAAATGTGGCAGCCAATGTCCACACAAGTTTTCTGGCATACTTCCAGTACTTATCAACTGCTATATGTCCTGCAGGAAGTGGGTTATTCTTTCCAGTATGACACAGTGCTCTCTGCTGCCACCCATGTCCATCTCAGGAACTGTCCAGAGCAGGAGAGGGTTCTTCTCTGGACAGTTCCTGACAAGGACAGAGGTGGCAGCAGAGAGCACTGTGTCAGACTGGAAAGAATAAATCACTTCCTGCAGGATATACAGCAACTGATAAGTACTGGAAGTATGCCAGCAAACTTGTTTGGTTATTGGCTGCCACATTTCAGTGACAAACACTCAGCTGTCAGCTTATCAGTCGCCTGCCTTTGAAGTCTGTGCCGCTCAACTTCGGGTGCTGGAAAACGCTGGATACAATCCTGGGAAACTGGGAGAAGTTTCCCAGGACTGGATCCAGTTTTCCAGGGACCTGGAGAGGAGCGGTACAGAGCAGCAAGGGCTTCAAAGGCAGACGACTGATAAGCTGACAGCTG
Organism: Dendropsophus ebraccatus; assembly: GCF_027789765.1. Classification (NCBI taxonomy): domain Eukaryota; kingdom Metazoa; phylum Chordata; class Amphibia; order Anura; family Hylidae; genus Dendropsophus; species Dendropsophus ebraccatus. Next base: position 37,707,105 of record NC_091468.1, read on the forward strand.
AGCTAACGTAGTGATTCGCTTTGTTTTTACTGTAAATTTGCTCATCTCTACTCATGTGCTTTTTCCTTTACACATATGCTGTGAAGCCAAGGCCTTATAGGGCCTTATCTTGTGCCACTTTAAAGTGACTGTATCACCAGGCCCAGGCTGAAGCCGACCCAACCTTAGTGGGAGGAAACCCCAGCCCCTCTATGACGTGACTCCATTAGAATCAGTGGAACCCCATCATGGAGGGCGGTGGTTTCCTCCCACTAAGGGTGGGTCGGCCAGTGCGTCAGCCTGGGCCGGGTGGTACAGTCCCTTTAAAGGTAGCTTCACACGTACCGGATTCACACTGGATTTCACAGTGGATTTTGATTTCCTGGTACTGTGATCTTCAATTGAGTTGCGTATGTAACGCCAGCCCCTTTAACGTTACCTGCTCGGCGCTACGGCTGCATGTGAGGCTCCCGACTCCCGTAGGTCCCGCTCAGCCGATCAGTGCACAGCCCCACTGGGAACCTCAGATGCAGCCGCGGCGCCGAGCAGGTAACGTATGCTGCGAGCGGTGGGGGGTTAAAGGGGCCAGCGCTACATACTCGCAGCAGAATAAAAATTCAGCTGCGGGTATGTAACCCCATTGAAGATCATAGTACCACAATTCGCAGCGGATTTCGCTGCAAACTCGCAGCGTGCAATCCACTGCAAATTTGGTACGTGTGAAGCTACCCTAAGGCTATGTTCACACACACACACACCATGAAATAAAACAAAAAATACAGCCGTAATTTTGAGGTTAAAATATGGCTGTATTTTCAATATAATAATTTTCTCCACTGAAGTCTATGGGAAATCATCTATCAGTGCACACACAGTACAGAATCACTGCCGAACTGATTTTTTTTTTTAATCTTTCATTTACACGTTCAGGGATTCTTCAGACCTGCATATAGGTCCACTATTTTTATTCTGTGATCTGTGAAAAATAGTCATCCTTGGTGTATCCTCAAAAATGTTGAACTGGTAAAAAAAAAATCTAACCAGTTTCCTTGGATTTGATCGGTGTTTTTTTACAGAAGTCACAGGTGTGATATCTGTGAAGAACACGGATCCCATAGCTGTCTATTGGCTAATCCGTACAGCAACAACAATCTGCACTTGGACATATCCTATTTTTTTGCAGATCCGTAAAAAGTGCTATGTGTAAATAGCACAATAGAAATCAAAAGGCAATGTGTTAATCCATGATCACAGATCTGAAAGCATGAAGTGTGAATGCCCCCTTACTTTGCGTAAACCGGGCCTAGGAAAATAAGCGGCCACAATTTTTGATACATGTCTTGCTGCAGTTTATAGAGTCAAACCCATCCAGTCTACAGGAAAAGTGTTTTTTGTCATGTCCAGTGGAGGTTTTCCCGCATAGATACTTACACAGTTACTGAATCCTGCCCTATGGAATAGTGCAAAGGTTTGTGCTATTCCATCCAATGAAGGACAAGACTTTTCTGGCCTTGGTCGATTTCCTGACACATACAGTGAACTAACACCAGTGAGGTGTGAATAGTCCTTCCCTTATATATCTTATTTTTTAATCCTTTTGGCCCAAAAAATTGCAGTGGCATTTTTCCAGAAACTATTATACGTCTGCCCCCCACAATAAGTGAGGATCTGCAAACGGAAAAACTGTTTAGTTGCCATGTAACTAGAAATTCCATCCTCGCTACTTCATTCAAAAAATCTTTTTGGCAGGAAAAGCTCTTCAGATTATTTACACACGTGCAGACAATGGCTTAAGGAGATAGGCAGTGACATATTGGCGCATTCAGTACCTTATCCACTCTTTTTTAGTAATGTATGACTATTGACTATACTCAAACACTCACCTATAGCAGTGTCCTATGGATTGTAGTCAGATGAGGACGTCCAATGCTGTGAGCAGTGCGGAGACTGGCAGCCGGTCAGTGAATGTGTTAATGTGAACATAGCCAGCCCTGGAGCCGGTTTAATGTTTCACTTGGGCTGGTTGCAGAGGAAGCCTTTCTGGTTAATAGCAAGTTGGGGTTTAAGGATCCAGTTGAGATGAAACAGAGTGAAGTGAGCGAGTTGTAAGGTTTCATTTGTTTGCTTTGGCCTCGGGTTTAACTGGGAGGTTAATGCACATTCTTAAACCCGGTGAAGGATTATTTTTTTTCTCCCTCAGCCTTCCTGCTTAGTATAGTCTCTTGTCCCCCCCTCCTTCTATGCGTATTTCCATTTTATGCTGAAATCTGTCTCACATGTGCTCTTTTCTGCAGAGCCTCAAGTCAGATGAAGAAGCAGACATCGCCAAGGAGCCTCAGATTGAAAACTTTGAAGCTCAAGGTAAAGCAAGTAATTTTATTAAATCAAGTGAAATTTAGAGGACATTTGGTTTGCTGCTGCTGCTGACTTGGCGATTGTATATCAATCCTAAAAAGGATTATTTTTTAGGCTGTGTTCTCACATGTTGCAGTATCTTCACAGAAATGATACTGCTATGTCTGAACACAACCTTAGACTTGTCACTAGCTTTAATTGACTACATCTGCATATCAGTGTTCTGCGATCTGCAGCGCAGAGTTTGCAGTACTACATGTCCCATCATGTCATGACATTCAATCATTTTCAACCTGACGTGAGAGGGTGCTGGAAGTGTTTGCAGGTGGTGCGCACCATGTTTATCAAACAGCTGCAATAGTTTGAGTGTGTGGACAAATGTGGAAGTATAGCCAGCAGGGTGGAGACGTTTAATTTCTTCCTTTAGATTTCCCATTCCTATAGGCTATATTTCCACTTTAGGGTTTGTCTTAAACTGTATCAAAAAGTCCAGTGACATTTATTTTCCAAATGTTTTTCTCAAATGTTATTGTGATCCAATATTATGGATCTGCTGTGTTTCTGCACCAGTTGCATGATCATTGCAGATTCTCAACTTGCCATCAAAATCAATAGGGAAATTCTTGATTCACTTCTGGTTTTGGCTCAAAACCTGCAAATCCTTCCTTTAGCCATTTCTTGACCTTTCAAATTTTTACTTGCTTTTTTCTCAAGGGCATTTTTTTTACCATTTGATCTATTACAAAAAAAAAAAAAAAATTGGAAAAAAAAATGCAAACTTGTTAAGAAACTATATTTTCTGAGTGCACTACACTGTCAAAATGACATTAATTTTACTCTGTGGGTCAGTTGATTATTTGTTTTGACAGTTTTTTTTTTAAATGAAGGGGTTATCCAGGATTGGAAAATACACATCAACTTTCTTGCACCACCCCTGTACTCAGGTTGTGTGTGGTATTACAATTCAGCTCCATTCATTTCAATGGAACTGCGCTTTAGAACCACAACTACACCAAGAACAAGATGAGTGCTGCTTCTGGAAGAAAATGGCCATGTTTTTCGAAGCCTGGATTACCCTTTTAAATTAAAAGACAAACTTTGCATTGCCATGTTCTGACCTTTTATAACTTTATTTTTTCACCTGTGTAGGTGTCTGAGGGCTTATTTTTTGTGTATTATTTATTGGTACTATACTGGCATAGATTAGGGCTTTCTGATAACAGTCTTTATCAGTAGCTTAGTCAAGGAAGCCACTGAGGCCCAATAAAGCCTTTAGATTGTCATGACTAGAGATGAGCGAACCTGGAGCATGCTCGAATCGATCTGAACCCGAACTTTCGGCATTTGATTAGCGGTGGCTGCTGAACTTGGATAAAGCCCTAAGGCTATGTGGAAAACATGGATATAGTCATTGGCTGTATCCATGTTTTCCAGACAACCTTAGAGCTTTATCCAAGTTCAGCAGCCCCAGCTTATCAAATACCGAACGTTCGGGTTCAGATCGACTCGAACCCGAACCCGGTTCGCTCATCTCTAGTCATGACAACTTGAGGGCACCGAGTGATTACATTGTGGGGTGCTGATACGGCCTACTGAACACTAATGACAGGCCTCAAAACTGTTTAAAGTGACTGTACCACCAGGCCCAGGCTGAAGCACTGGAGGCGGGCTGACCCACCCTTAGTGGGAAGAAACCCCAGCCCCTCCATGACTTGACTCTATTAGAATCAATGGAACCCTATCATAGAGAGGCGGGGGTTTCCTCCCACTAAGGGTGGGTTGGCCCCCCTCCAGTGCTTCAGCCTGGGCCTGGTGGTACAGTCACTTTAAATGTGGCAATAGCTAAAGTTACAAAAAGTGGGCTCAACATTAATGGAAATATTTCACTTATGCTGTTTTCATGCAAAAAATTATACCAATGCTGTTACATGTCTAATCCTTTGTTAGGACAACTGAGGACATGGAATCCAGGAATATTTGAAAGTCCCCGAAGAATTTCCAATGCTCATAGTGATATGACTGAAAACCAGGTGCGGGACATCTGGGAGGAGTTGGGTGTAGGACACAATGGATACCTCAACAGGCAGGAGCTTACCACTGTGTGTAAGAACATTGGACTTGAAGATCTTTGCGAGGAGGTAAGTTCCATTTAAAAATACAATTTTCCTATTATGATTTGTTGTTACTTAGGCCACGTTCTCAAATACCTAGGAATGCAGGCCTATCAATCCTGGAAACATCACATGACTATTGGTGAATGCATGGGGGTGGTTTTGTATCTGCATGTGTTCCCAAGAGTGTAAACTCCTCCTACGGACTGGTCACATGGAGACGACAATCAGTGTGTATAATATACAATAAGATTTCGGCATACTATAGATTAAACCATGATCATTTTGTTAAGTAAATTAATAATTTTTGTTTTGTTACTGATGTTGGTTTGCTATTTTTGTTTTGTTAGGAACTTGAAGACTTATTCAATAAATTGGACAGAGATGGAGATGGCAGAGTGAGCTTCCAGGAGTTTCAGGTGGGGTTGTTCAGCCACGCGCCTCTGCCTTCTGCCTCCACCCCACTCAAGAAGAGACATGCATTTTACCAGGTGGGTGGCTACCTGCATTCTACTGAGCTGACAATGGTGCCCACTCAGTGACACTTCAGTGGAAAATGATTTCAACCTTCCAGTATAAACCTGGTGAGGGTAAAGTGCTGCCCTTCTCTCCCCTTTTACCATCTTATTCACACTGGGGTTTGTTTGTGAACTGGAGGTTACCTTTAGGTTCTGTTCACACTGAGACAGGCGGGATTCCGCCTTATTTACTTAGTGCCTAGTAAGAGATGCTTCTTCTGCTCTCTATGCTACCATTCTGCACCAAGAGTGGATTAAAAAGAAAGAGTGGAAGCAGCTTCTGTTATATTATCACATTTATCCACACCTTGTTCTGCTACTTCACATGCACGAAGATTTCACTGCCGCCTCTAGCTGAAGTCACCACTAAGGGGTGCCTTCTTATTCTTGAACAGAGGTGGTGAGAGGAGGAGAGGGGTCCGGGCAACCATAGCGGTACCTCCAATGCTTGAGAACCACCCACAGTGCGATGTGTTATTATAGCCCATTCTCATTTATTTCAATGAAGATGAAATACAAAGGAGACATGCAAACTGAGGACAAGTGTGGTGCTGTTTCTGTATAAGTTATGCTTTCTAATCCTGGATATCCCCTTTAAGTCATTTGTTGAGAATGATACCATAAGTAGTACATACATACATCAGGGGCAATTGCTGGTACACAGCTCAGTAAACCAGCCTACAACTGTAAAGGCGCATATGTAACATGAATTAGATTGAAGTAATAAGAAATGTTGAACCATGATAAGGTGTAAAGGAGTGTATTTCCAGCTACTGACCTTCCCTCCATATCTGTGCCATGCAGGTAGAAGAGAATAGCCATAACACTGCCTCCCAGTCTCTGCTGTCTGGGTATGGAGGCTTCCATCTTTTCTCCAGCATTGATGATGGGTCCGGCTTTGGAAACCCTGATCAGATCATGATCATATGGGAGGAGGAAGGGATTCAAGACAGCAAAGATATATTAATGGTAAGAAGCAAACTATTGGCTGTGGAACGCCGTTTGCACCTTTGTTGCATTTGGCATATGTTGTTTGTAGAAGCCTGAGATGTAGTTTGTATCATTATAGATCAGCTTGTGCCTTTTCTCTCTATTTGATGTTTTCTGTTGCTAAAGGATAGCTATTCTGCTATCCTTTATTTTGTCCTGTAGATATCCCTTTAATCTCATCTCAACCTCTCATGTAAGTGATATATTGTGTTCTCTGTAGAGCCTGGATTTTAATGTAGAAGAACATGTGAACCTGTTGGAGCTCACCACTGCTTTAGATAATGAGTTAATTGCAACCAAGAACAAAATCTATCTGGCTGCATTGGCTTCTTACAAGCATGAGCTACATCATCAGCAGTAAGTACCATCCTGTTGTCTGTGCTAGAAACCTGGACCCTGCTACTAACATGGTGCTCTTACACAATGCAGTACTGAATCAAAAATGCTTGCTGTTTTTAGTTACATAGTACAGCTAACAGGATTCAACCTGAAACTTTACTAACCAAAAGAGAGAAAGAAGAGTAGATTAAAGAGGCTATCTGTGGTTACAAAAACATGGCCTTCAAAACTGCACTGTGTAAGAGCACCTTTATGCCTGGTTTCCACATGTGTGTTCAGAATGTGATCCAGTTTCCTCCCAAATAGCTGGTGGATTTTGGAAATCATTCCAGCAACATTGCATAGCTATTGGGGAAGAACAGGTTGTGCGTTTTCCACCATGTTTCGAAGAACCTTGCCCTTAATGTGGTTTATTAAGGCAACCCTAGACTGTAGTCGGTTGACTGTGCAATATGAACCTTGTAGAGGTGGTTCCTCATTTAAGACTTTTATAAGCCAGAGCAAACAGACACTAGATCTTAAAGTTAGAAAATATAGAAGTCTATTCCTGCTGTACCTGGAAAGTTTGTCAATGTTAACCATGTCGTCTGCAGTAGCCAAATTGAACAGATCACTAAGGAGAGAGATAAAGTTAAACATGACCTGGACAGAGCGGAGAAGAGGAATCTACAGCTGGCCGATGAGGTGGATGACCACAACTCTGTGATGGAGAGTCTCAATGAGAGCAAGATCAAGTGAGTTCCACTGAGGAATTATCATTCCCTTCTATTTGCATGGATTAATTGGGCATGAATATGGTTGCAGCGTTTTTTTCCCTTTTTGCATATTTGCAGGGGAGCCTTGCTTTTACCCCTTATACATTTTGCCAGGGGAGGATTAAGGGTACAAACACACACAGCGTATACGCAGCAGATGTGCAGCAGATTTGATGGTGCAGATTTGATGCTCTGTTCAGTTATTTAGATCTAATCTGCTGCGTATCTGCTGCGTATTGCAGCAGTAAATACGCAGCGTATATGCCGTGTGTGTTTGTACTCTAAGGGTACGTGCGCCCTGGGCTGTTCAGAAATTGTGGGCCCCCTGGTAACCACACCCCCTTAGCCCTGCCCCCACCCATTTAACCCCACCCCAACTAACCCTGCCCACTAACTGCCTCCAGCTACACATGTGACAGCCCACAGGGCTTCTGAGTCCTTGCATTTGTTCATAGCCTGGACCACAAAAAATAAGACATGCATTTATATGGTGCAGATTGCAGTCCGGGCTTATAAACCTTACCTTCTGATGTTCTACAGAGATTTGGAGCAGGAGTACAAGCAGCGCCTTTCCGTAATGCGCACCGAGCTGGAAACCGAGAAAGATCTTTTTCTGCAACAGACCGAACAACAGAAGAAAAAGCTGGAGACAGATCTTGCTAATTTCCAGATGGAAGAAGCTTACCTGAGAGAAAAACTTAACTTATCAATAAAGGTGAGGAATACTTTACCCTTCTAAGCACCCAGGTAGCACCATTCAGTTTCTTTCTCTGTTCTGAGCAGTGGCTACAACGGCAGTTGTTTGATCTCAAAACAATGGCCATTGTTTAAGGTGCCAAATAACAGCTATTGTTTATACAGCGTGTGCATCAGGATCATGGTGGCAGGACAGCCTAAAGATGATAGTTACACTTTAAATATTGAGTGACAGCTGCTGTAGACTTCAGCTGTAGCTCCATACCTTTAAAAAACAGCAAATAATGTCTCTCTCCACATGGACATGTGACCACTACAGCAAACTACATCCTGAAATGTTTCTAGAAAAACAGTTTAAGGGGTTGGACAATCCCTTTAAATTAGCTGCTTTGTTTAGTAAATTCTCTTTACTATGTGGGTAATGGTGTGTGTATGTGTATGTGTGTGTGTGTGTGGGGGGCTTAGGCGGGGTTGGTTGGCGGACTATTGAATATTTTGTGACTAACATCGTATTTTCTACGTGTATATTTATATTATTGTCTTGCTATGAGATGATATATAGAGCTACAATATTTGTAATTTTCCATGTGGTTGATGAATGGAAAATTTTAATAAAACAAGATTAAAAAAAATCTCTTTACTATATTGTTTTACAGGAGAACAGCAGATTACAAAAGGAAATGGTCGAGATTGTTGGCAAACTTTCAGAATCTGAACAACAGGTGTTAACACTACAAACAAGCATAGATAATATACTGAAGGAAAAGGTAAGATGCAAAAGTAACCATCTTAGGAAACCACTGAGAATAGATGAGATGTATAATGATCTACCTAATATATAAATGTGTCTGTGTAACAGAAGCTGACTGATCCTCATGGTGCTGAGTTATTTACTCAGGAGGAGAAATTTGCAGAGATCATCAGGCAGTATGAAATCCAGTGCCGGGTGAGTACGGTTTAATTCTTCATGTTTTTTTTTATAATAATTTCCATATTATTTAAATGGAATTTCCAGTGTTAGCATTTCAATCAAGACAATTTTTTTACTGGCTGATCATCTATTCGCTGGTTTGAGCTCCATGTTTCATTACGTTACTACGGCATGCCATCACATTGTGACAAGAAAAAGTGATTGTCATTTTTTTTTTAAGTGTTCAGTAAGCCTTTGTCATTTTGCTTAAAAAAGTTTGTCTCTTCTTTTATTTATACACTCTCTAGTTTCCAGTCTCACCCAGTGCTCTCTGCTGCCACCTCTGTCTGTGACAGGAACTTTCCAGAGCAGCAGCGAATGCCTATTGAAAATCTTTTCTGCTCTGGACAGTTCCTGACATGGACAGAGGTGGCAGCAGAGAGCACTGTACCAGACTGGAAAAATACACCACTTCCTGCAGGACATACAGCAGCTGATAAATACTAGAAGGATTGAGATGTTTTAATAGAAGTAATTTACAAATCTGTAGAACTTTCTGACACCAGTTGATTTGAAAATATTTTTTCCTGCCGGAGTACCCCTAAATATAAAACCAACTGAATATAAAACTGCTGCAAGTAATGTATTATAAGATGTAAATGGTAGAAGCTATAACTAGATTATCTAGAACAGGTGTGTCAAACTCAAATACACAGTGGGCCAAAATTAAAAAATTGGACAAAGTTGCGGGCCAACCATGATAATTATTGAAGCGCAAATGCGGTGTTCCTGGCGCTGTCAGTGGTGTGCGTTTGTGCATAGTGCTGTGCACTATGATAAATGACATGATAAATTGCTATGATATGATTAAACCCAAACCTATGTAATAGCCAACCCCCCAATATTACCCCATGTAGTAGCCAACCCAACCAAAATTGCCCCACATATTAGCCAGCCCTCCCAATAGTGCCTAAATAGCAGCCAGCCCCCTCAAGTGTCCTATATAGTAGCGAGCCCCCTCAAGTGCTCTATATAGTAGCCAGCCCGCCTCAATAGTTTCATATAGTAGCCAGCCCTCCTCAATAGTTTCATATAGTAGCCAGCCCTCCCCCATAGTCTCATGTAGTAGGCAGCCCTCCCCCCATAGTCTCTTATATAGAAGCCAGCCCTCCCCATAGTCTCATGTAGTAGCCAGCCCTCCCTCATAGTCTCATGTAGTAGCCAGCCCTCCCAGTAGTCTCATATAGTAGCCAGGCCTCCCCCATAGTCTCATATATAGTAGCCAGCCCTCCCTCATAGTCTCTTATATAGTAGCCAGCCCTCCCCCATAGTCTCTTATATAGTAGGCAGCCCTCCCCCATAGTCTCTTATATAGTAGCCATGGCGGACCAGATGTAATTCAAACTCTGAACTGCCTGGCGGGCCAAAAATAATGGAGTTTGACATGACTGATCTAGATGGTAACTATTTATTACAATGGTAGTGCACAATAGTCCAAAAATTATGTATTTATGTTTTTTTTTTATATTTCTTTAACTCAAAATACCTGACCTGTGGACACCTAGCGGGTAAAGGTGAGCATGGGTCTGTGAGGACTGCTAAAGTTTAGTGATTATGCATGCTGAATTGCAGCAAAAGAAGTCTGCTGTGCTTGATGAAATACTGACATAATGCATGCCTTCAATTTTCATTTAGATCTATTCTCTGTGTTTTTACCAGTTTACCGAATTAAGGGCATAGAAACTTCCTAGCAAGAATCGGCAGATCCTTAAAGTGTCACTGTTGTTACAAAAAAAGTCTTTTGACATGTCTTAGAGACATATAAAAAGTTTTGATCGCAGTGTTCAGACCCTGACCGATAGTGAGAACAAGAGGACTGCTCTGTGTCAGTGAGAAAAGATGGCCTCATAGACTTTCATATTGATGTGACACAGAGTCGGGAAAGGACCATGCAGAGCGCGGCTTCTCCCGTCTTGTTCCCATGATCGTTCTCAGACACTGACTGATCCAAACCTTTAACATGTCTCTCGGACATGTCAAAAATTTTTGTAAGGACAATGACACCTTAAAAATGTCTTCATTCTATACACATCAGTTGCTTGTTATAGAGGTTCTGCTTGTAGGCATGTTCTGGGCACAAGATGGTGCGGGACATAACCACAGCACATGACCTTCCATCGTCAGCTGTGACTGTATGCCAATCTGCACAGGGATTCATCATGGCTGGTAACCCTTATTCTATTGACCACCAATCAGCCTATCGTAAACATAGAAAATAAATGTATATTTGCCAGTAGACGCTGGATTCTACTTACAGCCACTTTGTAGATTTTGTAATATACAGTCTTGACAATTTATTAAATGATATTTGTTTCCTGTAGGAATTACGGGATCGGAACGACGAGCTTCAGATTCAGTTGGAGACGCTCAGATCCCAGCTCAGTGAGAGCAGATATTCTCGCTTATTGGCCAAGATGCGAGACAACAAACTGTTACACCATAAGGCGAAGGATAAGATTGATGATGGCCATAGTAAGTCTGTGATACATATCCCTCTATACCTCTCTCCTCTCTCTGCCGCCATACAGTTACTTATTAAAATAATGTCCAACAGAAACTACAAAGAAGGGAATATCTTTGAAGCCCAGAAGAAGCGCCTCAGCTGTAGGGTCCTGTGGTAAGTGACAGCCATATTTTTTTCTAACTGGAATAGTGGAAGCTTTCCATAGGTAATATGTATTAGCTGGAGGTACCATGGATCAGACCATCACTCATTACAAGAGATGAGCAACTTCCCTGTTTTCTAGAACAAGAACGAAAGCAGAGGAAGGAAACAAAAGCAATACAGTCTTTATTGCCCTTCATTGGTTGCTTTTCGACTTTTGAGGCCCAATGTTTCCCTGTCTTACTTCCAGGACTCTTCTAGGAATGCTCAAACTATTCCTAAATCCTGGCACACCAGTAACTCTACTTTAAGGACTTTAGTATTATTGACAGTTCTCATTGGGTTTTGTTTGCTCATGTTTTTCAGAATTTTGTCATATTGTCCTCATACCTACGCAGAGCATTTACTTATTGACACACACACACTAAACACATGAAAACTACCATGTGCACTGAACTGTTCAAACCTGCTAAAATGGTTGATGTTTAGTTTTGAGGTAGTTGGTCAATTAAAACAATTTCTCTAAAGCATTTATACAGCTTTGTATGTTATATTTTAGTTCTTCCAGCTTCCACCATGAATATGGAAGTTGAGCTAACAAAGCATCAAGTAAAAGAACTGCAACAAGAAATCCAGGACCTCAAGATCCAGCTTGAGACAAAGGTGAGTGCAGAAGAGAGAACCATTTTAGACACTATGGGTAAAGTTTCCCTTTTCTCATTGAGTAAAGCATCAATTTGGATGAGATTTAAATAAGAAAGACTGGAGACACTCACCAATATCGTGAATGGTCATTCATTGCAACATAGCCAACAACGATGAACTGTGGCAAGTTAGGACAGCGGGTGGTATTGCAAAAAGCTGTTTGACATAGATACGCTTCTTCCGGCCTAGTGGTAGGAGTACCACAAAGCCGGAAGAAGTATATCTACTCGAAACTGCTTTTGCTTTAGTGGAACGCCACCTGCTGTCCTAACTTACCTCAGTTCATTTGTGTTGGCTATGTTGCAATAAAAGACCATTCACGATGTCTGTGAGTGTCTCTTGTCTTTCTTATCCACATCTCATCTATACATCCTACACCACTGGAAGCTGAACACCACCAGGGCCGCCTGTGATATTGTCCAGTGAAGCTGCTATACCCTGCCACAACTTCATCCAATATTACAGCCAGGACACTATTGTGAGTAGTGACGGTGTATATTTCTTTTAATTGTGCAAATGCATCAAAATTAGTTTTCAGGCAAAGTTTAAGACTTGCTCTACATCCCTCTCTTATTTAAGGTGTCACTGTCTCTTTTGACATGTCACACAGATATGCGAAAAGTTTTGATCAAGTTGACATGTCAAAAGTCTGCTGTAGACTGAGCCTTCATGGGAATAGGGACACAAGCTGCTGCCAGACACCTCTCCCTGAGAACAATAAGATTTCCCGTTATGGTACGTGCACACTACGGAATTACAACGGAAAACTGTTGCGGATTCCGCAGCTAGCACCCGCTCGCGGACTCTGGCAACCGCGCGCATTTCTTCCTGTACCATAGACTCCATTCTATGCTCAGACGGATTCTGCCGTGAGTCCAAAGAATCAACAGGTGGTGTGCACGTACCCTTATATATCGCACCAGGTCTCACTCCTGAGACTCACTGTGATTCTAAGATACAGCCGGTGGAGTGCATGACAGTGGGATATCCAGCTTGTTTGCACCTCTAATGCAACGAACAAGTCGGATTTGATTGATAGCTGGGGAGAGAAACACACTGCCTTGCACTTCCTCAGCTGTATCTTGGGATTGCAGCAGGTCTCAAGAGTGAGACCTGGTACAATCAGTAACTTTTTTGACTTGCCATTACTCCAAATGACAGCAAAGTATTAACCATACTTGCCATGTAAAGAATAACATGATATAAGATGATGTTTTTTTTGTTGTCTCTAGTTATTTAACGTGATCATATTCTTTTAGGTGAACTATTATGAGCGGGAGCTTGAACTCATGAAAGAAAACTTTGAAAAAGAAAGAAAAGACACTGAACAGAACTTCAAGTTAGAAATCAGTGAGTTGGAGGAGCAGAAGGCAGACCTCGAGGAACTCAATGCCAAATATCAAGAGGTCATAGACAGCCTGAGAGAACAACTCCCCAAATCTGGCCACATCCAAGAAATGGAGAAAAAGTTTGAAAGAGAGAGAGCTGAAATGGAAGAGTATTACGCCAAAGAAATTTCGGCACTGGCCCAGAGGCTGACCAAGGAGAAGGAACAGCTGGAGGAGGATCTAAAGAGGACACACCAGCATGAACTGCGTTCAGTGAGGTCTGATATCACCTATTTACTCTATGGTATTCTAGAATAGACACAGTACTCCAGGGTAGTCTGATTGCAGTGGTCCAGTGACTTCTCCCCTGGCCTTTTTTCTGCTGCTTGCTGGGGCCATCTTGTTTTCTGCTTCTGTATTGTATGCAGCTGGACTGCTATATAACAATGCATGCCGCCCTCAATGCATGGCTTTACTTTTCTTTTGTCTTTTTTTGTATTTGTTTTCTTGTTTTGTATATATGTTTATGTACATTGCAGGACTGTATGTAAATAACCACTTAAACTGCACTTAATGTATGAGAGGTTTTCATATATACCGCCTTTTGTATAATATGCATAGCTGTTCTACTGTCGGGGGAGGCAGTCCATACCACTATGTCTGCTTTCCTCGGTAAGGAGAATTTTGCTGTGCCTTACACTGGAGCTGGTCACTTGTCACAGGTTTTACTGAGATACTATCTATACTGACAAAGAACACCCTAATTTTGGCTGAGTATGTCATATATTTTATGCAGAAGAGCCATATAAATATTAAACATTTTTTTTACATTTGCTAACATCTTTGCTTCAGCTTCTTTTCATTCCCTTCAGTTTATTTACTCCCTTTTTACGCCCATAATTATAAAAACGTTTATTTTTTTATCTTGTGAACATCGCTGCAGAATATGTTGGTGATGAAGATGCGACCGGAAAATAATTGTTTACTGGCCACTATCCTAAACACCTTTCTGGAGCACTGTTTGGTGCACTGCCGCCTCATCCCTTCCAATGATAGTCAATTGAGGAGATGGGCTGGATGATGCGGCAGTACTTCTAATACTGCTCTGGAGCGGAGTTTACCCCGACTAGCAACACAGGACCGGTGCTGAGGAGGAAGGTAAGATGCATACCTTCCTCCTCAGCATCCCCGCTGCTATAGGGGGCTGTTAGCAGGTTAGATTTGTTTAAGCTGCTGATAGTTCCCCTTTAAGGGCTGGTAAATAAAACTCTGATTGTGGCCATGCGATGGAACCCCTTTATGGGATTGTATCAGCCACATCTTTTACTTTTCGAGCCAGGTACTAAACACTTACTTTTTTTTATCTGTTTCTACTCTCAGATTCTACATTTTTATTATTTTATTTTAGCAAATTATAATGGAGACAGCCATCTTTTCTGAGCTGCTTTTCATAGCATTTAAAGAGATTCTTTACAGCAAGCCCTCTGGATATTCCCTTTTACCTTCTGTGAGTGTATTTTCTTGGCATAGAGGTCAGTGTAGGAGGAGGCGGGAGGAGATGAGCTTTGACAGTTACCTATTGTAAACTTCCTGATCCCATCTTTTCTAAAAACTGGTGTTACCTTTTATCGTCACTGTGCCTGTGATAATAGTGAGCAGACTGCTGAAAAGCTTTCTCTACAGTAAACAAAAGTATAATAGTAAAGTGGAGAATAAGAAAAAAAATTCTAATTGGATATAAAATATAATATAATAATATAAATGACACATTCCCCTTTTTTTCCCTGTGGGGATAATGTGGTTATTGAGACCCCTTTGTTCAGAAAGAGATAAGCAACAGCAAGAGTGTTTTTACCATGACTTTCCCCGACCCACAGGAAACACAAGAATGCTTGGCCACACGGAATGCTCCTGTGTATAGGGTGGACAGGCAGCGGGTGGGAGAGATAACTGGTGGCGGAACGATTGTTTGGCAGGTGTATGGGGGCCTTTTAGAGATGCTGGTACATTTTACAGGGATAATCATGTAGATATGAAATTACATTCTGTTCAAAATAAATAGGGAAAAGTAAGGGTCTGTTCACACTATGGATTTTTGGAGAATTTCAAGCTGAATTCTTTGGGTGTATGGCGGAAAGCGCATGAGAGGTCCTATTGAATGAATGGGTCAGGCGGAACTTCAAGCAGGGTCCCTGCCCCAGACTCTGCTTGAAATTCTGTGAAAATTGTGTAGTGTGAATGGCACTCATTCACATGAGAAATTGAAGAGAAAAGATTTCTTCTTGAAATTTCTCGCCTATTCAGCTCTGGCAGAATTTAAGCACAATTCCAGCCCCATTGACTTCTATAGGATTCCTCTAGGAAAATTCTGCACAGAAATTCCGTCGTGTGAACAGCAGAGCGGAAATCCTACTGAACACAATAGGATAGTGCTCTGTTCAAATTTTATGGGCAAAATTTAGACAGGGATTCTGCCTGAAATGCCTTGCCTATTCCTCTGTGTGAACGGGCCCTAAGAGTAATCCATAACACAGCAGTCTCTCAGCAGCATATTAGAAAAAAATGGATAATGTGGGTGCACATAGTAAACAAACAGAAAAAATCCAAAAAACAAAATGGATACAGCAGTTTCAACAGCAATGCTTAGGGTTTATTACACACCTGTGCAACGCTTAGCCATTATAGCCTTTTTCAAGCTTGAAAAAGGCTACAATGCCAAAACGTTGCATGGGTTTGTAATAAACCCTAAGGGTCCGTTTACACAGACAGATTTATCTGACAGATTTTTGAAGCCAAAGCCAGGAACAGACTATAAACAGGGAACAGGTCATAAATAAAAGGCTGAGATTTCAAATCCGTTACTGGCTTTGGCTTCAAAAATCTGTCAGATACATCTGTGTAAACACACCATAAGGATTGCTGTTAGAAGTGCTGTAGTGTAGCCAGTAGATCTGGCCGTCCAATCACTGGTAGCCAGACACAAGCCTGGCATTCCTGTACAGGTGGACCAGGGTAAATGTTGTATAAGGTTCAGGGAGGATTGGCTATGCTTCTGCATGGACGTTATGCTAATGCCTCTTTAATGCTAAATGCTTAACCTGAATTACTAAAATCTGAGGCTTTGACTATACTGACTATACCTGAATGTTGTGCTTTTGCTACGTTCTGCACTTTTTTTTTTTTGGATGTTTCATCTGTCCCTATCTGATCTGGTTTTATTGCCACAGGATTGAAGTCAAAATAGCTGGAGGTACACTAGTGAGATTCACCTAGGAAATATACTAATAACATAAAAAAAAAACATTTATCCTTCTAGTTTTTGGCCCCATAGTAACTCTGTTAGGTGTTAATGCAAATGCTCCCCTAGATTGTCAGAACTTTAGACTTACAACTGTTAAAGGTCCCCCTTTGTCATTGTGAGCTATTGTCATTTGCCTTCAAACCTACAACAATCACAAGTGAGCACTTCTAGACCTCTACAGGCTATGAGAGAAATGGGGACACAACTTATTGTTGAGCCAAGAAGCCCACTTTACAGACTCCTTAAGTATCCACTTTAAAGCAACTTAATCTCCATTAGGAGTCCAGATGCTGAAACTCTTTGGATACAGTGGTTCTACGATAGCCACTCATTGTAGTGTCTCTTTATTTTGGGGAAAAGAAGTAAACCTTCCATCTATTGCCACTAAATTGCCCTTAGTAAAATATATATGTGTGGATGCTAAAAGTACTAGAAACAAGAATTGATGAAGTTATAATAGGAAAGTTGTGTGATACTGGATCCTTGTTCCTTACCACTAATTCTATGTTCCAGTAAGTAATGACATAGGGTAATAGTTAGAGATGAGCGAACCTGAGCATGCGACATTTGATTACCGGTGGCCGAAGATGTTGAATGCAGCCCTAAGGTTGCCTGGAAAACACGGCTACAGCTGTAGGTCTATGGCTGTATCCATGTTTTCCAGGACTCCCTAGAACTGCATCCAACGGTAATCAAATGTTGCACGCTCGGGTTCACTCATCTCCTGTAATAGTGCACAAATACTGACAACCTAGGCGATTGATTTTTCTGATGTGGTCAGTGCAAATCTGTAACTGCGTACATTGGAAACTTTCTTATAGGCAGGTTTCTATGAAATGCATGTATAACTCTGTTTAATTCAGGTGAACGTCCATTTATCTATAGGGAGGAGACAGAAGATGAGATTCTTGAGAAACTGGCACAAATTGAAGCGAAATACACACAACATTGCCAGGGCTTAATGCAGCAGCACCTCAATGAAAAAAATGAGCTGGTGAGAAAGCACGACATGGAGAAGAACACCTTAATCCAAGATCATATCCGTCAGATCAACCAGTGGGAAGACAGGGAGAAGACCTTGACCGCACAATGGAAAAAAGATCAACTAAGACTGGTGGAAAAACAAAATGAAGACCAAGTTGGTATCTGCAAGTTATTTGCTATTGAAAAAGAAAGGCTAGAAACCCACTATAGAGATCACATCAATGGACTCAACCAGGAGATTGAAGGCTTAAATGCCCTTTTGATAAAAGCAAAAAATTCTTGTGTCATCACAAGAAAGCAGCAGCAACAGCAGTCGTCGGTAGAGAAAGGAGATGGCGATCCTGGTGTCAAGGTGACTGTAGCCGAACTAAACCAGCAGGTGCATCCTCTGTTGTCTACGGATGATAAAGCGCATGAAGGACAAGTCATATGTGACGTACACCACCTTCAGGAAAATACGCCATTGATGCATGGCATGGATGAGGAACCTTCCCGTGAATGTGTCGTAGAAAGGCACAAGGGGTGTATCAATAGCCATAATGCTCAGGACTTGGTTGAAGGACCATCGACAAATAAAGCAGAGGAAAGCACATTGATAAAGCTGCAGGAGATGGAGGGCTTGGTAGCCTCTCGGAGAGCCCAGCTGCAAGAGCAGACAAAGACTCAACAGAACCCTATGAAAGAGCAAGAAAGATTTGACGAAGAAAAAGAACATCTAAGCAGCTTGTTGGAATCTAGGGCAGACACATGCCTGCTTTCTGAGGACATGGCAAAAGAATTAGTTTCTCAGTTGCAGGAAAGCCGAGGACGTGTGCAGAAGCTGGAATCAATGCTTGAAATGCTTGGTAGGGAGAAGGCCGATCTGGAGACACGAGTGGCAGTGTTATCTGGCAATGGGGACTTGGATCACACGATAAAAGGAGAGAAAGGAGTTATGGCGACCCAGCAAGATTTGGCTGGGGATGACATGCCTAAAAATTTGCATGAGTCCATGACTGGAGAGATCACCGTAGAGGATCTTGTGGCCAAAAATGCTATGTTATTCCAACAGCTGAGGAGCAATGAAGAGGAAATAAGCATCCTGCAGAGGCAGATAGGGGAAGCTACGAGTAAGTGCCAACTGATGGAAGAATGGGCAACCAAACAAGTGCAAGATGCCAGGGAAGAGCTGGACAGTGAGAAGGACTATGTGAAGGGCAGGCTGTTCGAGCTTGAAGACTTGGTACGAAGACTTGAACAACAGACTTCTGCTTGTCAGGATGACAGGTTAGATCAATGAAATGCTGAGGGAGCGCTTTACACTTACACTGTTACTAACTACAGCACTGACCCCATGATATCTGGAGACTTATTGCTTTGAGGCTGATTATGCTTGCTGAATAGTAACCCTATTGTAAGCGGGGGAGGGGATTCTGAATGCTGAATA
Source organism: Dendropsophus ebraccatus (assembly GCF_027789765.1). Lineage (NCBI taxonomy): Eukaryota > Metazoa > Chordata > Amphibia > Anura > Hylidae > Dendropsophus > Dendropsophus ebraccatus. The sequence continues at coordinate 37,726,167 of NC_091468.1, forward strand.
ACCAACTAGATGGAAAAACAAAGAGGCTTCAAAAGTCAAAATCTTTTGCCTCTTTATGTGTCGCAATTGAAAAAAAAATTCTTTTAGCTCAATTTGCAATGCAGTTCAATGTTTATTTTTTTATATGGCATTTTTCTTTGTGCATCCAACTTTTAATCTTACTAACAAACCGAATTTAATCAACCTTTAAAAAAATATATATTTTTTTTCATTAATACTTTATTTATTACAGTAATTTATGTGTAGATTATATACAGTAATTAACTGCCCTTTTCTTTCATGTAAATCTTTCTGTGCTTGCATCTATCAGACATCTATAGGTATACCCCATTAATGTTTATGGCAGGTTATCTATCTAAACTATTGGTAATTTATATGCAGTTAAAGGGATTCTTGGAGTTGTAAAAAATTCATGAGCTCAGTTCAAACAAGTTGTATCTGCTATATTAATTTGCTCTTCTTACATGTAGAGAATCTATGGATGGGGTATATGTACAAATAACATCTGTTCTAGGAATACATTTCTTACGAATTGGTGTTTTTTTGAAAAGCTATATCTATATTTCAGGTTCTCGTTATACTTTCAGGGTTTAGCATAAAGATGTTGCAAAAAAAAAAGAAAAGCACAATAAGGCTGTGTTCACACACTGTCAAAATGACGGCCATTTTAACGGACAGCTGTCATTTAACAGGAGATAACAGCCGTTATTTGTTGTGTTAAATGACAGCCCGTCCATCATTGTGACACTGAGTGAACATAGCCTAAAGTACTATCAAAGTACTAGTAGAGTACTATTCCTCTTCATCAGGTCTTGCCATACACATAACATAGCTGTCATTCAAACACTTGTTACTCCTACATCTGTCTCTCCTAGTGACCCCATGCATATAATTTCTTGGCTAAGAATGCATAGATCTGAGGCCCCTATACACATTAGATTGGAAAAAAACTGCTCTAAAATGTATTTATTTTTAAATTAGGTTCTTAGTAAACCATTTGATCAAATAGAGTGTACCATCTCATCACATTAAGGTGAACTTAAGAGGGATGGTTCCTAGCAAAGCCCTCAAAACTGGACATGCAGGACCCAAGTAATCTCTATTTAAAACACCCATGGGTGAAGTGCAAGCCACAAGGAGGTAGCTACACCTCTCACAAATAACACAATAAAAAAAATCTCCAGCACTCCAGTCCCAAGCTCCTGATTTTGAAGGCTGTAATACCTCCTCACTCCCCCTCCCATCCCTGACTCTGCTTTCTTGATTGACAGTTAGTAGCAATCTGAGCTCTAAGCGAGGTTAGGTATGGAGTAAGGAGGCATTACAGCACTGAGAAGATTAGGAGCTCGGGAAAGCCTCTCTGACACTTTGCACTGGAGAATAACATAGCATTACACAGAGCGATTATCTTCCAAATCGGACAGATATCTCGCTGTGTAATAGAGCCAGCGATAAACAGATGAAAAAGCAGCTTGTTGGCTGATCGCTCACTTAAAGGCTATGTTCACATCTTGTATTTTGGTCAGCATTTCTGTTGGTATTTGTAACCAAAATCAGGAGTGGCACTGACCGGACCAAATTATAATGGATAGGTTTGCACAGCTTCTGTGTTTTCTACCCACCCCTGGTTTTGGTTGAAAAAAATACTGACCAAAAGACTGACAGAAATGCTACGTGTGAACATAAACTTGCCCAAAAATACTCAGCAACCGCATCACCCACTGTACAATCATCAAAACTTTGTAAGTAAGGGCCCTATTCCACCGGACGATTATCGTTTGCATAATCGTAAACGATTAACGATCTCAAACGACCGCTTTTGCGAAAGACCTGAAAACGTTCACTCATTTCCATGGAACGATAATCGTTACTTATGATCGTAATTGCGATAGTTTTTCTTCACTATTTATTCGCTATTGCGTTCGTATCTATTGCGAACAACCGACCGATGTCTTATTCAATGCGAACGATTTGCAAACGTTTTGCGAACGAGCAACGATAAAAATAGGTCCAGGTCTTATAAAGCGATCAACAATTTCTCGTTCGGTCGTTAATCGTTAACTGCATTTCAACCAAACGATTATCGTTTAGATTCGAACGATTTAACGATAATCTGAAAGATAATCGTTCGGTGGAATAGGGCCCTAAGCGCCACTTGTATGTGACAGCCCCCTTAACCCCATGCCCCAAAGCATACTGCATAGCTGCTCCGGCTTGCTTGGGAGGTCGCTGCATCTGGACGTCCCGCTCAGCCAATCAGTGGCTGCGGTGGAGCAGGGAACGTATGGTCCAGCTGGCGGGGGGGTTAAAGGGGCTGTCGCATACATACTCGCAGTGGGATGTCCATCCCACTGCGAGTATGTATTCTCATTGAAAAAGACACTGGTTCCTATCCGCAGCGGATTTTGCTGCAAACTCGCAGAGTGAAATCCACTGCACATACGGTACATGTGAACCCACCCTTAAAGTACCGATCTGGGGTAAAACTGGGTTTGGAAGGTGATTCAAGGACTACCAGAGAAAAGGCAACAATCATGAAAATAGCAACTCCTTATGTCTGCACTAGACATAACCATAGTACATGTTTTGCCTGGACGGCCCTTCACGTTACATAGAGTAGAACTTGTAATGGCTTGTATACATGGTAAATTAAACAGACTAAATATCCGTGTGGAAATCTGAATCTGCAATCTGTGTGGATTTTGAAGCAGATCGGCAACAACGGCCAAGATTAATACAAAAATATACATGATGTTGCCGCCTATGGAAACCTGGCCGCAATGTATGCACATAGTATACACTCCGGCCAGGTTCCCTAGCGGCACCATGAGAAACTGACATGTCCGTTTTCTGCGGCCGCTATTCATTAAATAGCAGACGCAGAAAACCCTGTCAGTGCACACTGTGGAGCGAGCGGCTCCGGCCACACACTCCATAGCATGCAGCGGGGAGTTCTGATGCGGACGCGCACGGATGCGCCCGCATCAGAATTCAGCGGCGCTAAAGATCAACTGCAGAACCGGCCGGTATGATCTTTTCTGAGACCGGCCGTTCCGGGGCCCAGTCAGGTCACGGAACGTCCGATCTCTTACAAGGTCTGAACATGGCCTAAGCCAGGGATCGGGAACCGTCGGCCCTCCAGTTGTTGCAAAACTACAATTCCCATCAAGCATCTGTTAATACATACTATTTATGCCTTCTTTATTTTATAAAGTAAGAAATCCTTTGTTTTCATTACTTGATGTTAGGGTTATTGTTGGTCTTTCTTTCTTCCCTCTTATATAGGTTGGAGCTTGACAGATTGTCCGATGATAACATCTTCCTCAGGAGTAAAGTAGAGCGACTCCAGCAAGAAATCCTAAATCTGGACGACCTGAATAAGAAGTACAGGTAGTGATCTAAAGTGCACATAAGAGCTCTCCACAGTATAAATGTGATGGTGTAGTATACATCAGCTTCACTAGTGATTTTTTTTTATTCACAGGCATTTTAAACTAATTGGTTATTATGCAGAGAACAGTCACAATATTGAAGAGACAACATATGAGCGTGTCTTTTTTTTACGCTATAGTTTCCTTCTGTGTACTACAGTAGTATTAGGTGAAATATCATAGGGGGCTGCATTATATGTATTATGTAATTGTCTCCAGTTAGGCCTTTTGGAGCACTGCCCCCCCCCCCCTCAGGACGCCAGCCTGTCCCTTCTAATGATTATCGGTGGAGTGGGCCAATTATCGGTGTTCTGGGGACACTAGCCTAGCCCCAGTGCTCCTAACAGCCTTCTGGTCCGTTCACGCGAAGCGATAATTCGCCCAATTGATCGTTTAAAGAGTCACTGTCATATTTTTTTTTTTTGCAGAAATCAATAGTCCAGGCGATTTTAAGAAACTTTGTAATTGGGTTTATTAGCCAAATCTGCCATTATCTGCATGTAAAAAGCCTTTTCCCAGGTCCCCCCCTCCTTCCTCTTTTTCATCCACTCTGAAAAATTTGAAAATTGTGACTTGTTGCAGGAGACGTACCCTGTCTGTTCTAGGGAGAGGGGAGGGGGAGGAGGAAGGAGGGAGTTAGCCGGCAGCAGAAAGCAGATAACAGAGGATTACAGGCACGGAGCTGGGTGACAGCTGTAATCTGAGCTCAGACAGGTCACTGGTGATGGTCAGAAGAGATAACGGGTGAGGGATTTGTAGATTAACTCTTTGTTGTCCTGTTTTGGTCTTTTCTTTAGCTCTCTCCATAGGAGAACAATGAAGACAGGGGGGAGAGCTTCAAACTGCTTTTTCATGATAAAAATGCATTTTTCGGATAATAAACCCAATTACAAAGTTTCTTAAAATCGCCTGGACTATTGATTTCTGCAAAAAAAAAAATTCACGACAGTGACACTTTAACTATTTTGAAGCAACGGTTTGGTTTTTATAACAATCAGCATTTAGACAAATAAATCGTTAAAAAATTTGTTACAAAAAACTTTATTGCGATCGTTTTTAAGATCGCTTAAGCCCATCTCACACACAGAGTGAATCTTTGAAAGACTGATTACAGAAAGCGATCTGCGAATTTTTAGCCAACGACCAACAACTATTTGAGAACATGTTGAAAGATCGCAATGAACGATTTCTCGCTCGTCGCTTGATCGTTCCCTGTGTTAACATGAGCAGATTATCACTCAAATGATAAAATTCGAACGATAATCATTCAGTGTAAACGCCGCCTTACTAGAGACACAATTACATGTGATATGTCACTTCTTTGAGCGGAGAGCGGGGACAGCAGAGGAGCGCTCGCTCCCCCATAGATAGGCTATGGCACACTGAGACAGGCGGGATACTGTAGCAGAATTCCACCTGATTTACCTTATACACGAGATTAGTGTAACCTGCTGATAGTTTCTCTTTAACACAAGGACTGACCAGAAACAGCATGACCTCAGAATAGGTCACATAAAGTGATAATTTCCATATTTGTTTTCTATTCTACAGAATCCAGATTGAGGATTTCAATAAAGAAACCGATGAAGCCCATGGGAAACTGGAAGACCTAAACAAGCTGGTGAGAAATTTCTAATGGTTTTCAGTTTGATAACATTCATCTCTATTTCTCTCTCCTTTTATCCTTCCCGTTTCTTTGTATATGAGTATGTTCACACAGGACTGAAATGCAGCAGATTTATCCATTGTTCTGGATTCAAGTCATAACCTGCAGCAGATCTGTAGCATTTTATTCCTCTTTGAACATGCCTTATATGTATTCTATATTGATATTAATAATATCAAGTTGTTGAATTTATAGAATTGTTTTAAAATAATGTTTTTAGATATTTATTATAATTTTCACGTTTTTGCCATTTCAGTCTATGGGGGTTAAAGAAAGCATAGCGCCAAGATACTTCTGTCTCATCTGTTTTCCCTTAGGTAGAGTCCCAGAGGTGGATTTGTCATAAATATTTCAGGTAGAAATAACCCTTTAAAAGGGGTACTCCAGGGGCAAAAATTTTTGCTTTCAATATAATATATGGCTCTGCTTCCAGCATAGTGACTGGTGATAGCAATCACTGCTTACTGTACAGAGGCTGCCGGACTAAAACCATCATATCAGGCAGATTCTCCTTGTATACTGTATACAAGGATATACAGAAGAATGGGGCCCTGCTCTATACAGTACCAGATCATGGCAGGGGTTCGGGAACTGCAGGGCTTACAAACAACACAAACATGTGTTAGTGAACTTGTATGTAAAAAAAAAAAAGTATATATTACAAAGTAATATACAAACCTAATTATTTGTACCACATTGGGCATAAGTAATATGAACATGTGACATCAAGACCCCATAGAGCTGTCCGCCCAGCATTTTCTTTTTAATTTTACCCAGACATCCCCTCCTTGGTTGAACTTGATGGACGTGTGTCTTTTTTCAACCGTATTAACTATGTAACTATGTAACCCATATAACGTGTCCCTGTCATTAAAAAAGAGAAAAAAAAAACAACTTCCCATGTCACAGAGACATATGGAAAAAGTGTGAAGCTAAGCGTTTTACCCCACCGCTCGCTACAATCTTGGGGTTCTATTAGACAAAGCGATTTTTACGATTAACGATAAATGATCGCAAAATAGATTGCTTATCGTTAGCCTGAAATCGTTTGCCATATTACACAGAACGATAGTCGTTAGTTACAATCGATTACTATGATCATTTACTCCAGCAAAAGATTGAACAATGTGCAATTACACTGAACGATTAGTGAATGAATGTGGAATTACAGCGAACGATTAACTATGATTTTAGGGTCAGATCCAACTCAACAATCAACGATAAATTAACAATTTTTCAATCGTTACCTGCAATTACACAGGACGATTATCGTTTGAATACGAATGAAATAACGATTTTCCGTACAATAATTGTCCCGTGTATTGGTGCGTTTACACAGGCAGATTTATCTGACAGATTTTTGAAGCCAAAGCCAGGAACAGACTATAAACAGGGAAAAGGTCATAAAGGAAAGACTGAGATTTCTCCTCTTTTCCAATCCATTCCTGGCTTTGACTTCAAAAATCTGTCAGATAAATCTGCCTGTGTAAACACACTATTATGCTGGGTTTACACGGAACGATTATCGTGCGAATTTGCACGATCGTACGTGTAAACGCAGCGAGCGATCGCACGACGAGCGAGAAATCGTTCATTTTGATCTTTTGACATGGTCTTAAATCATCATTCGTCGCTCGCAAAAAATTCGCCAATCGTTCCGTGTAAACAGTCGTTCACTGATTTTACCTATGTGCGAGATAGGCTTAAGCGATCGCAAAACGATCGGAAAACGAATTTTCTGTACGATATATCGTTCCATCTAAACGCTGATCGTTATAAAAGAAAAATCGTTACTTAGAAATCGTTAATCGTACGATTGGGCGAATTATCGCTCCGAGTAAACCCAGCATTAGTCTATGAAGCTCATCTCCTGTAGCAAGATGGAAAAGACCAGGAAATGAGGTGCTAAACACCAAGACGCCAAGTGATCAAGTACCTGTGACGTGTTTTTTCTGTTCTTTGGAGCGACTGGGACACTGTAAAAAATCTATACAGCAGTCTCTCTGGATGTTCCACCTAGTCTTTAGTGTATGCCATCCATCCATATACAGGGCTGCGTAGACACGCGTAATTACACATGGAATGTCTGTATATAAAAACCAGATGGAGCCCCAGTTTTAGCACAGTCATATTATTGGGATGAGGGGAGGATGGGGGCAGGTTTATGGATAATCCACATCCCGGTGTAACACCAACTGTAATGGATATACTTCACTATGGAAACTTTCCTCTTCCAGAACCAGGAATACCAGGATGAGCTGTCCCGGATAAATACACAGCACCAGGAGGCAATCCATAAAATGAACATCAAGCTGCAAGAGATCACGGCACAAAAGGAAGAAGCAAACTCTGCTCTGGTTAAGCTGCAAGAAGCCATTAATGCCCTGGAGGAGGAAAAACTTCAACAAGAACTATCATGGCAAAAAGAAAGAGAACGCTTGGAACATGAACTGCAGATATCAAAGCAGGAGGTAATGGGGTATGGGGTTACACTACAACCAGGGGTGCAGCTATAGTACAGGTGGGGAAGCTATAGGGGTCTCTGTTCTTACCATCACATCGCCCCATTCTGGGACAGGAGGGCTGGACCATGTAAAGATGTTAGAAGAAAGTAAGATCCACATATCTGGGAATAAAGGGATGTTATAAGAACCATGTTATAAGAATGACTCGAGAAATGACAAGACACAATATGGTGCGGTGTGTGATTTTGAGTGACTTTTTATTTAGAATGAAAAGTACTGGGATGAGCTGTGCCAGCTGAATACTCAGAGCCTCCAGTTGACAAGCACTGTGTCCGACCTGAGCTGTCAGAGAGAGGTGACTTATGAGACCATCCAAGAACTCAACGCCAGACTGAGGGAGCTCACGGATGAAAAGCATGAGTCGGCCGCGCTCATAGAACAACTACAGGCAAAGCTTGGGGACCTGGAGAGAGAAAGCCATCATAGCCAGTCTGAATGGCAGAGAGAAAAGGGAAAGCTTGAGCAGGAGCTGCAGATATCCCAACGGGAGGTACGTACGGTGTATTTTTTATTTGATATTGTTTGTTGCCTGTTGTTTGATATTTGACTTTGAGTAAATCAACATTTAGGAAGAAAAAAAATGTCAGCGCCGTTTAACAAGGAGTTAAATGTTTATGCTATTAAGGTGTTTTGGTGTGCTGGGGGGAGGGACTACTGCCTCTAGTGCACCGATCCGGCCTCCTGGCTCTCCTGATATTCATTTAAAGGGTCGGATTGGTGCTCTAGGGTAGTCCTGCCCCCAGTGCACCAAAACATCTAATTAGCATAAAGAATAAAGTCCTAATAGCATGAAAATGGCGCTGAGGATGAAGGCAAAAAGCTTACCTTTATCTTCAGAGCCCTGTGTTCAGTTGGAATATATCAGCAGGTTAGATTCTTCTAACCTGCTGATAGTTTCCCCTTTAAACACCCTGTTAGTTAAGTTAGTTGCCTGTTTTTTTGAACTTTTCTCAGAGAAGCTTAGAATCATGTAAAATAATAAAATAATTCATACACACCTTACAAACACTTCTGTTTGGATGCTTCGCGTCCTCCTAAAGTATCTGGCTCATTTAGGTTGTGTTCATATTGCGTTTTTGCTGTCCGTTTTATGCACACAAAAAAAAAAGAAAAAAAAGTGCATTTATTTTGATCTGTTTTTCCATTGACTTCCATTATAAAAAAAATAAATCAAAAAATGGACCAAAACGCGTCCTTTTTGTTAACGTACACAAAAACATGGTTGACTATTTTTTTGTGTACACTAAGAAAGCCAATGTGTTTTGTTCATTTTTTTTAAAAAAGGAAGCCAATGGAAAAACGGATCAAAATAAATGCACACAAATGCACTGTTGTTTTGCATAAAACGGATGAAAAAAAAACGCACTGCAAAAATGCAGTGTGAACCCAGCCTTACCTGGTCCCTTTTGATATGGATGTGTAACTGCTGCAGCCAGTCACTTGCTGTAGTGTGTCACCATTGCACCCACTTGTTGGCTGTAGCAGTCACATAACTATATCGGGGGACCAGAAAGCAGAGCCTGGAGGGGGACCTGGGAAGCAAAGAATAAGGACGTCTTTATGGGCCGAGTCTGATATTGCAGACAGGTCACCTCCACAGAAGCCCAGACTATTTTACCTTCTGTGACCTGTGTACCACTTATGCCTTGAACATCCTGTAACCTGGAAAAGAACATGTCTGACAAAAGGAACTTTCCATTCTTTATAATAACAGTCTTATAATGTCACATTTATACTGCCCTATCTATTCAACTTGATTTGTGTTTTTATTCTTTCTAGACTGACAATACCCAAAATGAATTATTACAGCTGAATTGTACAGTATCCAGTGTAAAGGCGCAGAATGACGCTCACCAGAAGGCTCTCCAGCAGATGGATGGCAGGCTGAGAGAAATGACCCAGCAGAAGGAAGAGCTTACAGGAACTATAGAGAAGCTGCGGGACCAGCTGAGCTCTGTAGAGAGAGAGAAGCTCCAGCAGGAAGAGAACTGGCAACAGGTCCGAGAGAGACTGGAACATGACCTGCAAATATCTAAAAGCCAGGTAGGAGACTTAAAGGGTACCTGTTATGACCCCCCCCAGCAATTATATACTTAATGCCTGCCTTAGATACGCTGTTAGTTTTGATTTAAAGGAGAAGTCCAGCGGATTATAAAATCCGGCAGCTGGCAGGGGCAGGGGGGAAATTGATTACAAGTACTGTGCTAACTTACCTCTCCCTGAGACTGCAATGAATGGCAGGACTGACCATGGGACCCTTACCGGAAGGCATTTTCCCCTGATTGTGATGATGTCACGACTCGGGGGGGAGGGGGGCAGTCCATCAGCCAGGTCGTGACGGGTCAGCTCTGGAGCATGATGGGAGTCCTGAGGCCGGTCCTGCCACTCACCACGGACAAGGGGAGAGTTAAGTTAGCACTTATAATAAATTTCCCCCCTGCCTGCTGTAGGTTTTTATAATTTGCCGGTCTTCTCCTTTAATAGCGCAGCTCCTACGGTCCATTTAGTGGCCCATTATGCTGCTCATGCTTCTGCATTTCACGGTGGGCCCCATATTATAAATAATATTTGCCTTTGATCAGTGTGTACGGACACCAGCCAATCAGCAGTCATCTTCACGGGGCCAATCTGTGCAGAGCAGAGGGGCAACAGACATCACTACCTGCATTTGGTCTCTTTTTTAGCTTTTACCAAATGGCCTTAGGGTCCATTCACACTACCAAATTTGGCATCGAAATCCTGTGTTAAACCCCTGCGAATGGACTCGGCGCCGAATCCTGCCTGCTATCTGTTTGAATGGGAGGGCTTGCGTGCCTCTCCGTTCAAAGAATTGACACGTGACAATGCATGGAATTTTGGCAACGATTCTGTAGTGTGCACGAGCTCTTAGTGATGAAACCTTGACCGTAGTTTTCCAGTAAGAGAGACACCTAGTGGCCAATTTTATAACAATGTATTTCATATAGAAAACAGGCAAAAAAATAAAGTAAATTGAAAAAATTGCTGCTCATCTCACATTATTTAGTGCCCATTTCCAGTCATTTTGTTGCTCTAGCTGAAAAGTGAAATGGTGCCCTCTAATTTCCCAAAATGGAAATAGGAAAGTGCAGACATGGACTGGATGACTGCAAAAACACCACCTCCTACTGTCAAAAAAGCCTGTCAAAGAAGCCAAGACGCTGAGGATGAAGGTAAGTCTCTTACCTTCATCTTCAGCGCAGTTACCATGCACTTTGCAGTTAAATCCCACATTTGGTAAGGTAGTTTGGAGCACCGGGGGTGGAGTTACCATCCCCAGAGGACTCATCCACACCTGGCTGGCCCGTCCCTTCTAATGATTATTAGTGGAGCCCCGCCCCCAGTGCTCTAAATGGCCTTATTAGACACAGGATTAAACTGCAAAGTGCATAGAAGGTAACAAACTATCCTTCCTCAGTCTGCCTTGGTCTCCTGCGTGACGGGTTCCCTTTAAGATGCATATTGAATGTAAGAGCTATATTTTTTTCCCCACAAAAATAGATCGAAAATCTGATTTTCAAGCACAAGCTAGAAAAACAAGATCTTCTAAATGGGCTGGATGAAACAAACAAGCAGGTTAGTGTGTTTTTTTATTACCAGTCCTCATAGCTAAACTGAATTTCAGATTTGTAAGCTAGTAATAGCATTAAAGCGACTCCACAATTGTATCCACAATCTGAACCCCCCCAAACCGATTGTACCTTCAGATAGCTGCTTTTAATCCAAGATCTGTCCTGGGATCCATTTGGTAGGTGATGCAGTTATTGTCCTATAAAACAACTTTTTAACTTGCATCCCTGTGTCAAATTGGCGTGGCCTAGAGTGTGTGTGCCCAAACCTTGCACCGCCCCTCCTCCCCACCCTCCTCATCATTAGGAATGCCCCTGGGCAGGATTTCTCCTATTCATCACCTGTGTGAACTCATGGACAATAACTGCATTACCTGCCAAACGGACCCCAGGACAGATCTTGGATTAAAAGCAGCTATCTGACGGTACAAGCGGTTTGGGGGAGGGGGGGGGGGCAGATTGTGGGTACAGTCGCTTTGAAGGGGTTATCCAGCGTTAGAAAAACATGGCCACTTTTTGCAGAGACAGCACTGCTCTTGTCACCAGTTTGGGTGCAGGTTTTGCAGATCCGCTCAATTAAAGTGAATGGAGCTTAATTGCAGACGAACATATTTCCCACTGAAGAGATTCCCTTAATAAGCAAAGTCCATATATAATCAATCAAACCTATAACATAATAGCCTATCTCAGCCTCCAAATCCCTAATATGCAAAGTGCAAGTGTAGAATATATATATATATATATATATATATATATATATATATATATATATACATACACTCACCGGCCGCTTTATTAGGTACACCATGCTAGTAACGGGTTGGACCCCCTTTTGCCTTCAGAACTGCCTCAATTCTTGGTGGCATAGATACAACAAGGTGCTGGAAGCTTCCTCAGAGATTTTGGTCCATATTGACATGATGGCATCACACAGTTGCCGCAGATTTGTCGGCTGCACATCTATGATGCGAATCTCCCGTTCCACCACATCCCAAAAATGCTCTATTGGATTGAGATCTGGTGACTGTGGAGGCCATTTGAGTACAGTGAACTCATTGTCATGTTCAAGAAACCAGTCTGAGATGATTCTAGCTTTATGAAATGGCGCATTATCCTTTCAGTAGCCATCAGATGTTGGGTACATTGTGGTCATAAAGGGATGGACATGGTCAGCAACAATACTCAGGTAGGCTGTGGCGTTGCAACGATGCTCAATTGGTACCAAGGGGCCCAAAGAGTGCCAAGAAAATATTCCCCACACCATGACACCACCACCACCAGCCTGAACCGTTGATACAAGGCAGGATGGATCCATGCTTTCATGTTGTTGACGCCAAATTCTGACCCTACCATCCGAATGTCGCAGCAGAAATCGAGACTTATCAGACCAGGCAACGTTTTTCCAATCTTCTACTGTCCAATTTCGATGAGCTTGTGCAAATTGTAGCCTCAGTTTCCTGTTCTTAGCTGAAAGGAGTGGCACCCGGTGTGGTCTTCTGCTGCTGTAGCCCATCTGCCTCAAAGTTGGAGGTACTGTGCGTTCAGAGATGCTCTTCTGCCTACCTTGGTTGTAACGGTTGGCTATTTGAGTCACTGTTGCCTTTCTATCAGCTCGAACCAGTCTGCCCATTCTTCTCTGACCTCTGGCATCAACAAGGCATTTCCGCCCACAGAACTGCCGCTCACTGGATGTTTTTTCTTTTTTGGACCATTCTCTGTAAACCCTAGAGATGGTTGTGCGTGAAAATCCCAGTAGATCAGCAGTTTCTGAAATACTCAGACCAGCCCTTCTGGCACCAACAACCATGCCACGTTCAAAGGCACTCAAATCACCTTTCTTCCCCATACTGATGCTCGGTTTGAACTGCAGGAGATTGTCTTGACCATGTCTATATGCCTAAATGCCGCCATGTGATTGGCTGATTAGAAATTAAGTGGTAACGTGCAGTTGGACAGGTGTACCTAATAAAGTGGCCGGTGAGTGTATATATATATATATATATATATATATATATATACATACATACATACATACATATACATCTTGCGATCTTTACTGTAACATCTTCCAGGAATCTTGCACTGGGGCAGGGAGAGACAGGATGCTGTGCACATGGCTACAGACTGTTTCACGGTTGAAACTTCCCGCTTCCTCTGGCCAGCGTCCTATCTGTCTCTTCCTGCCCCAGTGCAATATTCCTGGAAGATATTACAATAAAGATCGCAAGATATTAATTTTGGTGAGTGCTACTTCTACATTTTTTTTTGTTTTTTCCAAATGGCTTGTGCGATTATCTGAAAAGACTGTATTCCTAATGCTGAGCACCACAATTTATTTAGCTACATCAGATAACATACTCAATGCTCCCTGTTACTGGCTGCACAGATAAGGCTCATACACATTAAGGCTGGGTTCACACTACGTATATTTAAGTCAATATTGTGGTCCTCATATTGCAACCAAAACCAGGAGTGGATTAAAAACACAGAAAGGCTCTGATCACACAATGGTGAAATTGAGTGGATGGCCGCCATTTAATGGCAAATATTTGCTGTTATTTTAGAACAACGGCTGTTATATTGAAATAATGGCAGTTATTTACTGTTATATGGCGGCCATCCACTCAATTTCACCATTGTGTGAACAGATCCTTTCTGTGTTTTTAATCCACTCCTGGTTTTGCTTGCAATATGAGCACCACAATACTGACTGAAATATTCGTAGTGTGAACCCAGCCTAAGGCTATGTTCACACTTCGTATGAGACCGGCCGTTCCGTGACCCCGGCCGGGTCACGGAACGGCCGGTCTCTGGCCGGGTGATCTCGGCCGGTACTTAAGTACTGGCCGCGTGATCTTTTTGGCCGCAGAGCTCTGATGCGGGGGCATCAGCATGCGCCCGCATCAGAGCTTACCATAGCACACAGTGAAGCGAGCGGCCGAAGCCGCGCGCCTCACTGTGTGAACTGACAGGTCTTTTATTTGCGGGGCCGCACAGATCCCAGCCGGAGCGTATACGGTGTGTGTATGCTCCGGCCGGGATCCCATTGTTTAATAGGCTGTGTTCCGCTGCACAAAATCTACGTCCGTTGTTGCTATCGGCAACAATGGCCGTGGTTTTACGTAGTGTGAACATAGCCTAAAACTTGCTTGATACTGATGAGAAGATTGTGCCGACTGATTGTTTCTCTGTTGCTTGTGAGTGAAATAATTGTTGTATTGTTGTAATTGTACTGATATGAGGAACATAGATGTCACTTTTACCATAAGGAGAATGAAAAACACCAGTTTCCAGTTTCACAGCATATTTTATGGAAAAATTTGTTCTGTCTTTGCAAAATACAACTGATGTCACAAAAAAGTAAGGGCCCGTGGGTCTGTAGGTGAAAAAATGCAAGTGCTATGGCTTTTTAAATACGAAGAGGAAAAAGCAAGAGCCCAAAACCAGAAATGTGCCTGGTCCTTGGTGCATACTGTATTTTTGTTCCTACAAAACCAGCAGCATAAAAGATATGAGGAATTTTTCATAACGCTTTGCATATTTCTAGTACAGAACATCTCTCCTTTGTTACCTTATATACTTTAAGTAAATTCTTGCAACCTCCTGCCACAACCATTGTGCAAATCTATACAGAGCCTCATGCTGCCAATAGCTTTGAGCTGTCCAGGCATGGATTCCTCAAGACCTCTGAAGGTGTCCTGTGGTATCCATACATTGGCAGCAGATCTCTTCAGTCCTGTAAGTTCTGCATTGCAGCCTCTATGGATTGGCCTTTTTTTATGCTCCCTCTACAGTTGCTCAGTTAGACTGAGAGTCCTGAAGACCTGCTGTTTTGGAGAACAAGTATAATGTAGACATGTCAAAAACTTTTATTGGTCAGGGTCAGGTTCAGACTCCTGACAATTTCTAGATAGAGCAGGGAGAAGTGCACAGCTGTACGCTCCTCATCTTGGCTCACTACCCTCACAATCTTGTTGTTTAAGACTCCATACACCTACAACTGAGCCCATTGTAAGAAGGCATCAGCGAACCGGCTGAGGTTTGGGTCCGTATGAACCTCAACTCTCTGCGTCGCATTCCCGCTGTCTGCCCGCTTCGTGGAGAGGGTGGATACAACCTTGAGGACTGCCTGGAAAACTGGGATAGAGCCATAGCCATAGGCTGTATCCCAGTTTTCTAGGCGGTCCTCAGGCTGTATCCACCCTCTTCACGGAGCAGGCAGACAGCGGGAATCAGAAGCCGAGAGTTCAGGTTCATACGAACCCAAACCTCAGCTGGTTCGCTCATCTCTAATTGTAAGCAGTGAGATGGAGAGAAGAGGAAGTGCTTAACCATGATTAATGTGCATTATTTGTCTATGTTGATTGAGTTGATGTAATATTTTCTATATCACTGTTTGACTATATCTGTAAAATATATTTAAAAAAATATCTGATCAATTTCCAGCTTTTGGTTATGGTGACCCTTCAAGATGAAATCTCATCATTAAAGCAAGTAAAGGAATCTTTGGAGGATCAGTGCCAGACTGTTTCCAAACTACTTAAAGAAACCACTGAGCAGGTGATACTGGATGCTTATACAGTTACATGCGCTCTTCTTGATAAAGCCATTAATAGCACGCCTATATATTACATTACCATGGTGCCTTCCAGATCTAGTTTGTATTAAATATTTTGTATGACTCTTTCAGGTGAGTCAAATAGAAGAGCTTAAGTGTGAACTAAAACAAGCCCAAGGGGAGTGCCACATGTGGAAGAGACGCCATGATGAGCTGAGATCGGAGCTGGATGATTCCCATGATGAGGTACTGGACTAATGAATAAAGCTTCATAAAAATGGAAGAAAGGGCAGAAGGAGGGATGGGCTACAATGGTGTGACACCCTGCCATAAGGGATGCCTGCAAGAGTTACCCACATAGCATGGAACCCGGCGGGCTTTGGGGTTGTAGATGAGGGTGAGAATGCAATAAATTCCTGTAACTTTCTATAAAACATGTAGCTTAATATATGGTAGAGTACCTGTCATTGAAAACAACTTATAACTGAATCTGCCTAGATCGGGAAGTAAATGAATTACCACATTCAGCCAGTGAGATTCTATTCTGCTTGATGTATTTAAAGGGGTTATCCAGTTTTAGAAAAACATAGCCACTTTCTTCCACAGACAGCACCACTCTTGTCTCCAGTTTGGGTGGGATTTTGACGCTCCGTTCCACTGAAGGAAATGGATCTTAATTGCAATCCACATCTGATGTGGAGACAAGAGTAGTGTTGTCTCTGGAAAAAAGTGGCCATGTTTTTCTAATGCGAAACCCACTTCACCTCTTCTATGTGTTATAAGGGGAATACGCAGTCTTTCAAATTCTGTCTTTTAGATGCGTTGAACCTGTGGTTTCATTGGTGATCACATCAGTTCCCACTCTCATTACCAGTCAGTGGTAATGACCACCACTCACCTACATCATTGGTTGGGTGGTCGGCATGTCTCAGCAGCATCTCTTGGAGGTGGTGGACTTTGGGTAGTGTAGCTAGAGAAGAAGGGATCTCCAGAGACCTGTTCACTTCAATGGCCTGGCACAGAGTGACATGGTCACATTATCGCTGCAGAAAATGCCAGTACAAATGTTTCTTTTATAAAAACCTTTTAGGCTTTAGCCACCAGTATTCCAATATGCTCCAACAATCTGGGTGTGTTATAACCCTTAGAATGATGACACTGTCTGCACACATCCCCCTATCAGACCTATACATGCGATTAGGAATAATCCCTAATGACATTACTATGTTCTTCAGTATCTGTGCATAGAAAGATTTATTATTTTACATAAAAAAAATAACACTTGGCACAATAATGTCCAGTTAATCAAATTATACGGAGAGATTGGCTATGGAATCTGTCGTGTGCTGAATAGACTAATTGGAAGAGCAAGTCACCGGCATGGTTCAGCTGGAAATGTCAATGTTCTGATCTTTAAAGGGAACCCTTCATTATGAGCATATTGTTTAATCTATTGGCATCATTCTATAAAGAAGCTGTTTAAATAGATATACATTTTAGTAAGAAAAGACTTAGTACAACTTGTACCTTTTTTTAATTGACATTCCAGCCATTTCTATCGTTAGGAGTCTGGTGGGCGGTCCCAAGCATTATTTCAACATGCATTCAGAGATAGCATTGCCCACTGGAATCTTATTCCCAAAAGTTACAGAGACTTTAGTGAATAAAACTTATACTGAATGTTTTCCCACAATGTATATATCGGTCTCCTTAATTCTTCTTCCTATATAACATAGTTACATAGCTAATACGGTTGAAAAAAGACACATGTCCATCAAGTTCAACCAAGGAGGGGATGGATACAGGGAAGGGGGAGGGATGATAAGTTCTAAACACATGCATTTATATTATTTTGGTCTAAGAACTTGTCTAGCCCTGTTTTGAAGCCCTCTACTGTTGTTGCTGTGACCAGATCCTGTGGTAGACTGTTCCACAGATTCACAGTTCTCATAGTAAAGAAGACTTGTCGGCTCCGGAGATTGAACCTTTTTTTCTCCAGGCGGAGGCAGTGCCCCCTTGTCCTTTGAGGGGGTTTTACCTGGAACATCTTTTCCCCATATTTCTTGTAGGGGCCATTTATATATTTAAATAAATTAATCATATCTCCCCTTAAACGTCTCTTCTCCAGACTAAAATTTAATTATTTCAGTCTTTCCTCATAACTAAGATGCTCCATTCCCCTTATTAGTTTAGTTGCCCGCCTTTGTACCCTCTCCAGCTCTAGGACATCCTTTTTATGCTGCTGGTAGATCAAAATTGCATATTCAACGTGGCCGATTCCCCAGACTTTAGATCAATATGTGACATTTGACATACACCTGTTCTCCTTACCTCTTTCACATTTATTTAGTTACAGTAGGAGGTTAAGGCTGTACTGCAATGTTGCACACACTGTTAGTGAATGGTGTTGGGTTGAGGTGTCTTTGATGGATATTTAGTCACAGGTCGCATAGTGGTCGTGCAATGTGTTGCAGCATTGTCCTTTTCAAGTGAACGGAACTATACAACCACTATGAAAAATATGGAGTAAAAACCAGCCTGAAGCTGATATACATTAAATAAGCTGCAGCTCTAACATAGCTGCTATGGCTTGAACAGCCGATTAGTGGGGGTGCAGGGTGCTAGGCCCTTACCAAGCAAACATTGAGATGCTTTACTTCTTAGGACTTTCATTTCTACACTTAAATTCTTCAATTTTATGTACATATTGAGATATTCCTTTAAATTTACTTAAAATCCATTTTCAGGTGAAAAAAAATAATTTTGTGAGTGGTCTTGACAAAACAATGATCTGCATATAAAAAACACTTAGTGCTGTCTACCTGCTCCAAAGCACCTGCTCTATAATAATAAATGTGACAAATGACCAATAGAGGAAACTGCAATAAGCAACCTAGGCTCTATATGTTCTTGGGTTATGATCGTTGTAATTTGTAATAATTGTATAATGCAGCTTTCCATGTAACACTCCACTTTACTATCTTATTGGATTTTCACACTACAGCTATTAGATACCAACAGCAAGCTGACTCTTGTGCAGTCTCAGCATATGCGAGAGGTCCAACAACTGAAGGAGAAGCTGTGCAGCGCTGCGCCCAAGGAGCAGCTGGCTGAATTACAGAACCGGCTCTTAGAAGAACAGCAGAAAGTCCAGCAGCTGCAGGAGCGGATGAGGTTTCACGCTGAGCAGACCAATCGCCAGCTGGCCATGCAACAGGTATCTTGCCATGATATAAAAATGTCCTAATGAATTCATAATAATATAAGCCCCGTCTTATTTTCTGAAAAAAAAAAAACCCCTGTTCTAGTTTTCAAAAATGGATGACGTTTCCAGCTCAAAATTCCATCTCTTACCTTACATGCACTTTTACAAGGGCACATCCAGAACAGAGACACCCAGTAGTCACTTACACAGTCCCATGTGTTGTGTTCATGCAGGAGGAACATGAAAAGCTCTTGCGTAGAATGGAAGAACGAATGCAAGATGTGGAAATGAATCTGAAAAATGTGCGCGTAATGTTACAAGAAAAAGTTGATCAACTGAATGAGCAGGTGAGTGTAGTTTCAGGGTCCTTTTAGGTTACTCCTCGAAAATGCCTTTACTACAGTGCAAGAAGGGCTACACAAACAATAGCTGGATTGTTCATGCGGCCCTTTCCTCCTATGATTCATTGACTGCACATCCTTTATTACTTGAGAAGATGTGTGGTCAATGAACAATGTTTTTTTTTTATCCTGCTAAAATAATGCAGTCGGCTTTGCATGCTTGTCAGCTGATGGCTGGGCCTTTTAAACAGGGCAAAATAATCATGTTTGGCCGATAAATGACCCATATTATAGGGCCCATAGTGCTGGTGGTGGTACACACACACACACACACACACACACACACACACACACACACACACCACACACACACCACACACACACCACACACACACACACCACACACCACACACACACACCACACACACACACCACACACACCACACACACACACCACACACACCACACACACACACCACACACACACACACACACCACACACACACACCACACACACACACCACACACACCACACACACACACACTATCCAGCAGTCGCCTTCACAACTATAGTGTACAATTGAAAGAACAGTAGTACTGGTCACATTTACATAAGTTTTACTAGTCCTGATTATTCCAATGTGGTTTCATTCAGCCATCCACTGTTAGAACCATTCCTCCTAAGGCTGGGTTCACACTGCATTTTTGCAATCCGTTTTTTTCATCCGTGTTTTGCAAAAAGTGGATGCATTTGTGTGCATCCGTTTTTCCATTGTAAAAAAAAACAGATCAAAACAGATCCGTTTTTTCTTAACGGACACAAAAGTAATGTCAGCTACGTTTTTGTGTCTGTCAAAAAAAAAGGATCCGTTTTGATCTGTTTTTTTTTACAATGGAAGTCAATGGAAAAACGGATCAAAACGGATGCACACAAATGCATCAGTTTGTACGTGGATATCTTTCTTGGATTCTACCATACACTGGCTATAGAATCATTCTCTATAAATGGAGTGATTATAAAGTATAAACCTTCTTTCATGTTCATTTGTATCTCTCAACAGCTGGAGAAGAACGCTAAATCGGATCTGCTTCTAAAAGATCTGTACGTGGAGAACGCTCAGCTGATGAAGGCTCTGCAAGTGACAGAACAGCGGCAGAAGAGCGCAGAGAAGAAGAACTACCTCCTGGAAGAGAAGATTGCCGCATTAAACAAAGTCATGAAGAAAATTGCCCCTGCCTCCCTGGCGGTGTGACACTATGTGCACTAGTGGACTGACATGGCTGACCATGCCTCACCATGGCTAGCAGGGCACTGATAATGTAGCATTTCTTCCTATGGGTTTTAAGCAATAAATAACAGCAATGGACATAATATAAAAACTGTACAAACAGGCATAAATCTGATAAAAGGGATTACAAGAGACAATCACACGGGTAAATACCAGAGCTCGGACTCTTCAGAATATAAATAAGGCTGGAGACTACAGGTACTGTGGCAGCCCTTACACTCTCCAGCAATGGCTGCTGTGCAGCCTCTTATAACACAAGGAACAGAGTACAGAGCAGGGCTCCTCTCATGTATATCCTGTGACAAAGAGGGTACTCTACTCTACAAACCAGAAATATGTGAGCGGGCGTCTACAATTCCTTGGAGAAGAACGCTAAATGGAATGGAAGATGGGGGCCTGTATCTCTGCCGGGATGTGGTTGGGATTATTTTATTCTGCACTATTTAGCGCTAAGAAAGTAGAGCAAAACACTACATCATTGTTTCTTCTATGGACAGATTGTCTGCTTTGACAGAAAGACGCCATAAGGCCTCATACACATGTCATCATTTCTAATAGAGCTGTAGTAAGACTCTATAAAGGGAGGTATTCCTTCCTTCATATTCTCTAGGGAGTTATATCTGTATACATATGGAATTTGACTAAGGCTATGTTCACACTACGTAAAAGTACTTTTTGCGGAGCGCAACATAACCTTATCTGATATGGGATCCTGGCCGGAGAGTACACACATCGTATACGCTAAGACCGGGATCCCATACGGGGCCGCAAATGACATGTCAGTTTTCTGCGGCCAGAATTCAGTGAATTCCGGCCGCAGAAAGACCAGTCAGTTCACACAGTGAAGCGAGCGGCTCCAGCCGCTCGCTTCACTGTGCGCTGTGGGAAGCTCTGATGCGGGCGCGCGCTGATGCGCGGGCACAGACCGCCCGTTCCGTGACCCGGCTGGGGTCACGGAATGGCCGGTCTGATACGTTGTGTGAACATAGCCTAAACCTGTAAAGCCTCCTTGTTGTACATGATCCCATTCACAAGATTTAAGTGAATAGCGAGGTCCTTCCTGAACATCAGCATCTCCATCATAGAAAATTCAGGGACTTACTACTTATGAAATATTCTGTTGCTGAAAGATCAGACCCTTACAATAGTGTCTGCTTTAACTGCAAATGCAACTTTGCAGGCAGAGCATGCTCATCGTTACAAAGTATGGACAGCTCCTCATAGTATGGAGATCCTGGATGTTCTCTTGAAGGAAATCTGTCCGCTCCAATTTTACGTTCCAAACTGCTGACACTGCGAGATAGCTGGTTGGGTCAGGAGACACATGGCACCTTTCATATATCTGTCTGTTCTTACAGGATATAGAATATATTCTGAAATAAAGAGTCAAAGAGGCGTTGCCGAGCTCCTGAAGTGCAGCACGCTGTAACATCTCCTTGCCCCCCCTCCTACCTGGCCATGCTTGGGACTCCGCTTTCAGGTGTCCATCAGTAAGGAAAAAGACTAGAGGAGACATTGCAGCCTGGAGTAGATCAGGAGATCGGAAAAGCCTCTGACTCTTTTTACCATAAAAGCATCTGTCTACATACTTGGAAGTACAGCTGAATATATGAAAGGTACCATGTGTCTCCATGACCTAACAGCATCTAACAGTGTCAGCAGTTTGGAGCATGAATTATAGCTGACATATTCCCTTTATATGCGATTTCTGAATGATTATTTCAACATTTTAATGTGTTATCTGGTCTTAGAAAAACATGGCTACCTTCTTCCAGAAACAGCAGTTCTCCTCTCCTCAGTTTGGGTGTTGGTTTTGTAGCTCAGTTCCATTGTAGTAAATGAAGCTGAATTGTACTACCACACAACCTGGGGAGAAGGGTGGTGCTGTTTTGTAAAAAAAAAAAGTAGCTGTGCTTTTTCTAATTCTGTATAACCCCTTTATACTATCTAGGTAGAATAAACATGCACCCACTTGCCACCAATGCCATTCTGATGGTGCTGGCCTGTGCGTCCGCTCTCTGTTCTGACACATAGGAAATGCCAGTCACTGGCTGAGGCAGGTCACTATTGCGACTAATGTTTAGCTGAGCAGGCAGCGTATGGCATTAGGTAAGTACAATTTTTTTTCTATCATAATATGGGTTCACACTATGGAATCCGCGCGGATAAGTTCCAGCAAATTCCGTCGTCCGCCGAAAGAAATTACGTCAATTCTTCTGGCGGACGGCGGAATCTGCCCGGCCATAGAATGGTGTCTTTGGCACAGGCGGATACGTGTGCCGCTGTGAGCGAGTGGCAGAATCCGCCGGAACTTATCTGCCCGGATTCCGTAGTGTAATCCCAACCCTGTGCACCGTTTAAATGAGTTTATATACATTTAAGTAAAAAAGTAAGGCCTTCTGCATACAAAACCCACTCATCCAGCCACACAATAGATTTCATCAGGTTTAATCTTTGGTTCCCTGGGAAACATGCTGCCGTACACCACTTATGCCCCTCTATGGCAGTACAGGTAGTTGGTATAACAAGTGTTAGGTTAAGGAAGTTAGGTATACAACAGAAAAGACATTTTGACAGACACAGTTAAAGTCCTTTTGTTACTTTGGTATAGTCCCCAATGCACCATACTATATACTGCTAATGTTGCACCTTTTTTACTTTTACATTCTTTGCTGCAGCTCACAAGTCCCTCTGATGCTATGTATGTCATTCTGAATCAGATCACATCAACTAGATGATGATTGGAGATCCAGAGAGGGTATGGAAAGGCTGTGTACATCATGTGGTGTATATATAGCTTCTAACTCTCCCCCATGTCATGTCTGTACATAACGTTTTCTACTCTTGGGCTGTTGTATACATTTTATATTTTATAAAACATGTACAGTTTTTTATGTGAAATGTGTGTGCATATTTATACCGCAGATACCCAAAATAAAAGGTGACCTAAATAAAATGTTACAAAATCCTGATGAGGAGCCTCCTTATTATCAAAGATGGGAATAAATATGAGCTTTGTAAGTTTGGGGTAATACAAGTATAACGCTTAATAAGATTGTCCAGGATTAGAAAAACATAGCACATAAAGAGGTGTACTTAATTTTTAAGGGGTAATATTTAAAGTGTCACTTTCAGTAATCAATAGTCCAGGCAATTTTAAGAAACTTTGTAATTGGGTTCATTAGGCCAATATGCCATTATCTGCATTCAAAGAGCCTTTCCCCAGATCCCCCCCCCCATATCCACTGCTCATTATCAGGAAATCTCGATTAGACAGGGCTCGACTTTACATCAGACGAGCCCTGTCAAATCTATAGGGAGGAGGGAGATTAGTCGCCAGCAGAGAACAAAGGATTACACAGCGGGAGCTGTGTGAAAGCCGGTATTCAGAGGTCAGTGCTGACTTCAAAGGAGATAGCCGGTAATGTAGCTGTAAATTAACTTTTGTTGCCCTGTTTTGGTGCTCCACCCCTCCCCTCTCCATAGAAAACCATGAAGACAGGGGGGAGAGCTTTTTTCATCTAATGGGTTCATTTTTCAGCTAATTAACCCAATTACAAAGTTTCTTAAAATCGCTTGTACTATTGATTTCTGTGAAAAAAATGAAAACAGTGACATTTTAAAGGGATTTTCCAGGCAAAATGGACTAACAAGCTGTGCTGTATATAGCTCATAAGTCACTGATCACAGTGAAGAGAGTGGATCTCCGTTCATTGTGTAGCGGTGGTAATGTGTAACTTCAGCTTTGATCCTGGTAACTTTAAATGGGACCTGAGCAGCAAGAGAAAACTCTTGTTCACTGTGTTGTGCAGGTGCCGAACATCTCATCGGCGTGGGTGTTGTCTCCCCGATGATCTTTCTCTTTCATCCAGAAAACCCCAGCGAAATATACTTTATGTGTCCCCCCCTCTCTTGCTGGACTTCTCCTTTAGGTAGGTGTTACATGTCACATCCAGGTTTGCACATTGCCCAGAACATTACACCGGCTTGCTTGTTTTCCATAGTATACATCCTGGCACCTTCTCGTCCATAGGTAAGACATACCTAGTCACCTCATGATCAGGATCAGAAAAGGCCACCCTGTTGTATTGTCTAGTCCTGATACTCACATATCCATTTTTTTTTTTTTCAAACTTATTTTTATTCATCCATGACAAATACACCAATCAGCATATAAAAAGCAGATTCAACAAACAGGAATTTGTCCAGACAAATTTTTGTTTTTCTGTCCCAACACACAAAAACCACCCCCCCCCTCCCCCAAACCCCCTCTTACCCCACCCCTCCTCCCCCTATCCCCTCTCCCACCCCCCACCCCCATCCTGCGAAGTGAGGCCCAAGATCCTAAATTTCGGGTCCACCGAACCCTAATCAGGGAGACGTAAAGCACCAAGGGAGCCCCCCAGGTCCGCTTGAAGATACCATCTCGTATTACGGAATGGACGAACCACCTCATATATTTCCTCCGGTTCCAGGAAAGATACAATAAATGTCCTCCATTTTCTAAAGAACGGTTTGGTTTTTGTTTCCCGTTGGGGTTCCGCGTCAATCCGATCTAATAACAGGTATCGTTTCACCTGCTGAAGGACCTGAGATACAGAGGGCATCTCTGGAACCAGCCATCGGGCCAGCAAGGACCTCTTGGCCACTAACAGGAACACGTGTATGAGATGGGAGATTGTAGATTCAGCCGGAGGGATATGTAATACTACCAGGTGTGGGTCCAGGGGCAAGGACACCTGGAGTTTGGCTTTTAACAAGTCTAGAAGGGCCTGCCAGAATATTTGTACCCTGGAGCAAGTAAAGAGCCCGTGATAGAGGTCAGTCAGTGGGTCCCCACAGTTAGGACACGCAGTAAGCCGTTCAGGGTGATCCGGGGTTCTCGGGACGTTAAACCCATATGTTGCGTGATGGATCAGTTTATAATATGTTTCCCGCCACTGTTCACAAATAACTGCCGCCCTAACGGCTGCCCAGCCCTTGAGTATTTGCTCAGATAGATTGGCTAGCGGTAGTTTCCCCTCCCAATATTTAAATAAAGACGGCTCTAGACCCTCTGTGGAGGCCTTCCTCATAGTGGCGTTTAGAGAAGACAAAGAATGTAATGGGGATGAAGTAGTGACATATATGGAAAGGTCATTAGAGGAGAGTTCTCCCCTCAAATCCCGTAATCTGGAGAGCAAGAAGCTTCTGATCTGACCGTAAGCCAGGAAGTGACCGGGGCCCAGTCCATAAGCAGTCTGGACCTCCTGGAAGGACATGTATCTAGACTCCTGCCGCACAATCAGATCAGAAGCAACCTTTATTCCCGCCCTCCTCCAGAGCTTAAAACTAGGGTGGGAGTCCGCTTGGACGAATTCTGGATGGTCCCAAAGGTCCATATGTACACTCATAAGCATGGGCAAACCTAATAGTTTGCGTCCATGTTGCCAACCTTTTATCGTATCCCTAAATAGCAAACTGTTTTTAACTATGGGGGGCAATTTTGCATATCTAGTATGGAGGAGACTATTTAGGGACCAGGGCGTCACCATTTGGGCTTCCAGCGCGTAGTTCGAGTAGATGCTGGACCCCCGCAGCCAATCCACACCATGGCGACATAAACACGCCAGGTTATAGCACCATATATCAGGAAGATTAAGCCCCCCCTTCACCAGTGGAAGAGTCAGCTTTTTCCTCGCTATCCTGGGGCGTTTGCCAGCCCATATAAATTTGATGAAAGCAGAAGTAAGAGAGGCTACATCTGAGTGCTTAAGTAGTAGAGGTATCGTCTGCATGGGGTACAGCAGCTTCCCGAAGCCCATCATTTTCAGAAGTGATACCCTTGCCAGCAGCGGGAGAGGGAGAGCAGACCATCTGGAGAGGTCAGACTGCAGCTTTCTAAACAGAGGAGGGAAATTCAGGGAGTACAGAGAGCCCGCTACCCTCCCCACCTTAATCCCTAAGTAAGTGATGTGGTCCGAGGCTAGCTTTATTGGTAATGGAGGGGGAACTCTCCTCCCCGGGAAACCCGGGGACGAGAGCAGAAGAAGCTCACTCTTGTCCTTGTTAACTTTGAAACCCGACTGGGAGCCAAAGGTATCCAGGTGCTGGAAAACCGCCTCCAGATCCCAGATCTGAATAGGGGTGTTCCAGAAATATGAGTAGGTCATCTGCGAAGAAGATGGCCTTGAGTTCTGTGTTTCCCACCTTTATTCCCCTGAAATCCTCCGCACTCTGCAATCTTCGGGAAAGAGGTTCTATAGCCAAATCAAACAGTAAAGGGGATAACGGACACCCCTGGCGCGTCCCTTTGCAAAGCGCAAATGTATGTGAGAGGAAGCCAGGGGTGTGAATCCGTGCCTGAGGAGAGGAGTAGAGACCCCTAAGAAATGATAAGAATGCCCCACTAAATCCCATTGCCCCCAATACCTGGAACATCCATCCCCAGCTCACACTGTCAAACGCTTTTTCAGCATCAATAGACAGGAGAGCTGGGGATGGATGGCCAAGGGGCCTCCTCCCGATCCCATCCAACACGGCCATCACCTTGCGAACATTGGGAACTGCCGAACGACCCTGAATAAATCCTACCTGGGCCGGAGACACCAGGCCCGGCATCAAACTCGCCAACCTGTCCGCCATGATTTTGGAGATGATCTTAAGGTCCAGGTTTATTAAGGATATAGGTCTGTATGAGTTAAGATTCAAAGGGTCTTTACCGGGTTTTAAAAGCACCTTAATGTAAGCCGTGTTGGATGAGGCCGGAACCGACCCTCCCTCCAGATAGAAGTTATACAGGGACAATAACGTAGGGGTGATATCATCACTGAGTATCTTGAAGAAATCCCCAGAAAAGCCATCCGGACCCGGGGCCTTATGGACATTGAGATTAGAGATCACCCGTTTAATGTCCTCAGCTGACACAGGCGCATTAAGCAAGGTTGTGTCTTCTTCGGAAATCTGTGGGAGATTCTGTAGCAAACTATGGGGGGTTGACGGGGAAATAATATTTGTGGAGTATAGATTATGGTAGAAAGATTGCAGAGTGTCAGTGATTATTTTGGGGTGATTTTGGATGGTACCCACCATATCCCTCAGTTGAGCAATATGTTGAACCGAGTGGGGGCCCCGTGCATATCTTGCCAGTATGCGCCCCGCCTTATTCCCGTGTCGGAACAAGAGGGAGTCATATCTGGTACGGCACATGTCCTCCTTCCTCCCCAACCATGCCTCATAGCTGGTGCGAGCCTGTTGCCACGCCTGCCGAGTAGTATCTGAAGGAAACGCAAGGAAATTGGTATATGCTTCCCGGAGGGCTGCACTATAGGCTGCCACAGCCGCGGCAATTTCTTTTTTTTTTAGAGGCCGTATATGCCATAATGCGCCCACGCAGGACTGCCTTTGCAGCTGCCCAAAACAGTTGGGGTTGGTCAGTGTGAGCCGCATTATCAAGGGAATACTCCATCCACCAGTGCTTGAGCAGCTCCTTAAAGCCGTCATCCTTTGCCAATCCCACCGGGAACTTCCACAGAAAGTCCGAGCCTCTAGGTAGATGAGAGGAAAAGGAACAGCGTAACGGAGAATGATCAGAAATTATCATATCTTCTATAGAGTGCGTCTGGAGTCTTGGTAACCAGGATTGAGAAGCTAGGACATAATCAATCCTGGACCAAGTATCGTGTGGGGCTGAATAGAAGGAGTACTCCCTTGCGTCAGGGTTGAGGTGTCTCCACGTATCGGTAAGGGGCACGCTATGACACATGGCAGAAAGAGGAGAAGAACGAGTACCTGCTCCTGACGTCCCAGGCACGTTATTGGTTCTATCTTCAGAAGGCAGCATCACATCATTGAAATCACCCGCCACAACCTTGTTGGGGCAAGCATCCGATAGCAGTTGGGACGTGAGCTGTGAGAAGAATGAAGAGTTATTACTATTAGGCCCATATATGTTATATATCATAACCTCCTCATTTAGCAAACGTATATGAAGCGTGCATATTCTACCCGCAGCATCATGAGAGGAACCCAGGACTTCCCCAGGAAAAGATCTATTTATGAGAATTAGGACCCCTGCCTTTCGCTCCACTGCAGGAGATCCATAGACCCCCCCGACCCATAATTTCTTCATTCTAAAGAAGTCAGTGGAGTCCAGATGGGTCTCCTGCAGCAGGGCCAGATCTGGCTTCAGCTTTTTGAGATGACGCAATACTGCTGTCCTCTTGTGTGGTGATCTAAGTCCCTTGACGTTCCACGTAATTAATTGAAACATCGTAAATCATAGAAAAGGGATTTGTGGCCGGAGGGACCCCGATCCAGAGCCCCACCTCGCAGGAATTCCCACCCTCCCCTCCCAGTCCCAACTAACTCCCCTCCCTCTAACATCCCGCCCCCCTCCAAACTAACAATCAAAATGAAGAATAACAATACTGAAAAAACCCTCCAACGACCAGTTGCCGGGAGGCTGCTGTCAGCGTCCCGTAACCTTGTCTCCGACTTCACTTTTTTCCATACAATAAAAGAACAACAAAGGAAAAAAGAAAAAGGAAAAGATAGAACCTTACAGTCCATCCCTAATACAGACCCAGCTTCCGTGTTAAGGCAGAGCATAACTGAAATCTAAAGCGAACATTATAGTAGCCGTCAGCGACAACCCCTTATTGCTAATCGTAAAGAATACTTATAAAAGACTTAGTGTCCCTCAGAGTCCCGCATCGGATAAGGAGGATCTGCGCTTCCTCTGTTCTCTCGGAGCAAGATACCAGTCCACCTCACGATGAGTCCCCCGCCGTGGTGTACGACTGCCTGCGCGGTCAGGTGGATCATGGCGATTGTTCATATCGTCGTCTCGAGGGGGCCAGACATCGTCGTCGAAGTATTCATGCAATCCTTCCTTAGCCTCGTCTGGCGTGCGGAACGTAGACATGGAACCATCAGGGTGGAATACTCGTAAAATAGCAGGGTGCAAGAGGGCGAAACGTATCTGTTTTTTGTACAGCATAGAACAAAGTGGGGAGAACAACTTGCGGCATCTCAGGGTTTCCGCAGAGTAATCGCCAAAAACCAGCAATTTGGCTTGTTGTAGGAAGAGATCAGAGGTTTTGCGTCTGAAGGCCCGCAAGATCTCGGTTTTGTCGACGTAGTCGAGATAACGCACAATCACCTGTCTCGGGCGAATTCGCGGCTGTAAAGCCGGGTGGGAGACTTCAGGGGCAGCGTCTCTTAGATCAGGGCCCAGGCGGTGCGCCCGCTCCACTTTGCACACCCGATTCAGGCCTAAGAGGTTAGGAATGGTTACCTCACATAAGGCCGCCAGGTCTCGCTGCTGAACAGACTCTGGGACTCCAATTACACGTAAGTTGTTCCGCCGGGAACGATCTTCCAGGTCCTGTAATTTGTCCCAGAGCCTGCGGTTCTCCCCCGCTAGATCAGTAAGCTTGGTGTTTGCAGAAGATGAGGATTCCTCCAGCGTAAGTATGCGAGACTCCGCTTCCTCAAGACGGCGGCCATGTTGGACGATCTCCGCTTGCAATTGTTGCAACGAGGAGGACACAGTGGCGACCAGGGTTTCCTGGATATCCGGAGCGATTCTTTTCGCCACTTCGATCGCCAGCTTCTTGTAGTCCAGGCGCACCGGGTCACTCTCATCATCGGAGTGGCAGGCAGAAGAATGAGCCGGGGAGCTAGCGCGCGAATCCGGGGCGGAGACTGACGACGCCATGTCAGTGCCGCGCGTCTTCTGCTTCCCTGCCTTGCCTTGGCCTTTACCTCGGGTTTTCTGGCCCATCGTTTGGACAAAGCGGTCCATCCAGTTCCCCACAGGTGAGGGGCCGATGATTTGCAGCTTTAGAGGTCAGTTGTGCGGTTCAATATGTAGAAAGTCTGCTGCCTCACACGGAGCTCCGGTCTAGCGTGGCTTTACTGCATGGCGCCGGAACCGGAAGTCCACATATCCATTTTATGAAATGTGAGAGGAGGGACAGGGCATTCTGATCAGGATATAGCTACAGAGCCCCTTACATTGTGTGCTGACCCCTATCTACTATAGGCAACAGTATCTTTTTCAGCAATTTGTACCACAGAAGCTTTTCTGTGGGATCGGAGCAGACCGATCAATCTTCAAACCACAAAGGTCATCATTAGACTACAGGTGGTAGGTACTAAGCACTGCATGTTGGGAACAGTCCGCGAGCAGTTTTGGAAATTCTGACCGAGTTGTCCATCACGCCAGTTGTCATTTGGGGGTGATGCCTGGTGGCTTCTGCCTCCCACTGGTCCTGATCGAGAGATCTCTCTGTATACCCAGACAGCCATCAACCAAGGCTGATGGAGTGGGGGGAAAAGGTTCCAGTGACCACATTGATGACTTATAGTTCAGGCTGTAAGAAAATCATGACAGGCTTCTTTCAACCCAGGTGTGTGTCACTCAGATCCTTAAATTAAATTCACTTTTTCCCTGTTTCCAACTCAATAGCTTCAAGAACATATACCACCCCTTAAAGGCCACTGTTTTAAAAGAATCAATGTTATTTAATTTCCCTGGCAGTAGGTTTAATGTTCTGGTTAATAAATGAATGTATGTATACATGATTGTTAGTAAGTGTATGACTTGGTTGAACTGTGATGCTATCAGGCCTAGCCTCTTAACACACTTTTGTTTCTCTCATCCACCTTTCCTAAAGCCACTAACTTGTTTTCTGCTGGTGTAACCATCACCACCAGCTTTTCACTCCATTTTAGCACAGAGGATTAACAAGACCAAACCACAGATGTGCGATTGGCCTGGGATCTTCCATTGTTCCAAGGTCCATTTCCGATGCTCACTGTAAGCACATTTAGGCACAGTGATCAGACTTCATCCAATATAACCAATGGGCAGCTGGTATATGATCAGGCTAGCCCTGTGTGTCCTCCTACCCTCCAACTATCTAAGGGTGCATTTACGCAGACATTTTCCCATGGAACTAGTAAAGCCAAAGCCAGGAGCAGACTATAAATAGAGAACAGATCATAAAGGAAAGACAGATTTCTCCTCTTTTAAAATCCATTTATGGCTTTGTTTTCACCAACTGCAACAAAATTTGTACGTGTGAACACACCATACCATGGTACCGTCCCTTAGATGATGACAAGTTCTTCCCAGATGTCTTTTCCAAAATGCTGGTTCTGTCTTTTTGGTGAAAAGTTTTATTCCTCAGTAGTGATGTCAATGAGGCGGAAAATACATCAGTTAGCCTCCAAAAGGTATCGCCTGATTTCTTCTCTATTCTACTGATTTCTATGGCTAACACGTTACAACAATACATCTGACATAAGAGCTACTTTGCATATACTCCTACTCAGAATTCCCAGTAAAGCATGAGAGAAAGCCACAACACATCCTTATGACATTTTCCTCAAGTAGAAACATTAGCCCTTTGGTACCATAAAAGACGGAAAAACATATACAAATTGTTTTAATCAAAGTAGAAATCCATATTTACATGTTACTATACACATAAAAGAAATCCATGCGTTCCACAAATCCAGAATGAGCCAGCTTATGACAACACATGCTCCAAAACGCCTTGCCGAATCAGCTGTTCACATTTCCATCTGGGTAAGAAATGCTGGAAGATAAAATGCAGGGACTTAAATTGAGGAGAGTCATGTGTGACAAGTATTGAAGAGTGTATTTAACTACCCGCAGCTGGAGAAGTTGGATGCTGTCCTAGGGAATCCTGGAAGACATGAATACAGCCATAGGCTGTATCCACATTTTCCTGGCAGCCCTTGGGGCGGCATCCAGTTTCTCCAGCCATGGGCAGCGTTTGGGTCTGGAGAATGTTGCTGAATTCGAACAGTTTGGCAAGTCCGCACAACATTAATCATCACCAGTGACAAGCTTAGAGGCTACAGGCTGTGAACTTAAGAGAGGATATCCTTGCCATTCTTGTCAGGCTAAGACCTGAAAAAGTCTCATGAACACAATGTGTGTGTCCTTAAAGGGGTTGTGCGGTGCTACACATTTATTCACTAAATAACACACATTACATTACAACTTTGTAATGTGTGTTATTTAAGTGAATCGCCCCCCTTCCCCGTGTTCCCCACCCCCACCCCGGAAGTGTGGTGCATTATACTCACCGAACTACTGTCGACCCCGGTCGTCATCTTGAGACAATGACGTAATCTTGAGGAGGCCGGCTGGACCGCTCCAGCAGTCCCTCATGCTGGCCCCCCTTTGACGCGTCATCAGCTGCTCAGCTGTCATTGGCTGAGCATAACTATGAGCATAACTATGCTCAGCCAATCGTGGCTGAGCAGCTGATGGCGCGCCAGAGGGGGGAGGCGGCATGAGGGACAGCTGGAGGGGGCTCAACAGTAATTCGGTGAGTATAATGCACCACACTTCCGGGGTGGTGGGGGGGAACACGGGGAAGGGGGCCATTCACTTAAATAACACACATTACAAAGTTAGCACCGCACCTACCCCTTTAAGATATGCCAACATTATTTTAAATTAAAAAACATAATAAACTAATGGACTAGCATGGAGAGGAAACCCCACCCCCATTGTAAAAGAAGTCTCCTGACAACAAAGAATGAAAAACAGATACAGCCTATAGCTTTATTCATGTTTCCAGAAAGCCTAAGGAGTTTCAAGCCACCGGGAGTCACACGCCGAGCATTCAGGTCCGGCAAGTTCGCTGATCAATACTGAAGGTGTATGGACACTCCTTAAAATCTTGGATTCCTATTGTGTACCACCACTATATTCCCACATTAGACATTACCATGGTAGTTTTATGCTAACAGTTTCATTCTAGACCCGTTCATGTAGCCTAGTAGATAGAGATAGGTCGGTCATCAGCTTTTGTGTACTAACATAAAAATGCAGCATCAGTCAGAAGAAACCTGATCCTACTTACCTGGCTGTTTTTCTTCAGAAGGATAGTTGTTCCATCATCAATCTCAAATTCACCATAATCTCTCAAACATCGCACCTGAAACATGAATAGATGTTTTTAGGACTTCTTTGCCACTAGAAAGGAGTCCGCATTTAGATTACACCATATGCAACACCTGTCCTAAGGTTGCATATGGTATTACAACTCAACTACATTCACTTTAGGACAAGAGTGGTGCAGTTTGTGGAAGAAAGCAGCCATGTTTTTCTAGTTTTGGATAACCCCCTTTAATGTAGTTGAGTTACACTAGAAATAAGAAAGAATTATTAACATGCATTTGCCCTTACCTCAATGTACAGACTTTTGGGGGGCTTCATGTCTTGTGTAATGTCTAGTCCTTCTTCACCTCCTAGAGACCTCATGTACGTAGCCAAGGATTTTTTGTACTGATTAAACCAATCGGTCTAAAGGGGGGGAAAAATTTTATTGAAACCTGGAGTGGCAGAGGTTAGGGTCCTTTTACACATACAGATAAATTGCTTAAGAGATTGTTTTGAGAACCACAAGCGATGATTTTATTTTCTCTTTTAAATGATAGGCATTTAGACAAGGAGATAAAACTATATGAAAAGTTTTCTTTGTAAATCCAACGCTATGAATAGTTGTTTATGTGAGTGATTACACGGAAAGATACTAATCATGAGAACGGGCGAGGAGAGAACCGCAGGGCGTCCTCTCCCCGCTCTGAGTTAAAAAAAAAAAAAGTAAATAAAATAATCGGGCTCCACAGAGCTCCATTATAAGTCTTTTTTTTTTTTTTTTTTTTTTTTACTCAGAGCGGACAGTGGATGCACTGCAGCATGTCTTCTCCCCGCTCGTTCTTCTGATAGGTCGGGGTCTGAACACTCAGAGACATGTTAAAAGTTTATCGGTCCGGGTCTATGATATGTCAAAAGTTTTCTGTAACGACACAGACACCTTTAAAGTGTCAATGATTTTTTTGCATGATAATCACCCTGTGTAAAAGGCCTATAAGGCTGAATTCACACCTCTAACACAGCTGCAGATGGGAACCATATACTTAATAACTAATGGTGCGTTTACACAGGCAGATTTATCGGACAGATTTTTGAAGCCAAAGCCAGGAACAGACCATAAACAAGGAACGGGTCATAAGGGAAAGACTGAGATTTCTCCTCTTTTCAAATTCATTCCTGGTTTTGGCTTCCAAAATCTGTCAGATAAATCTGCCTGCATAAAAAACAGACTGATCAATACAAAAACAAAGAAGATGGATAGTAGATTAGATCACACAGAAATAAAACAATCCATCAACCCACACTATCCAGGAACAGGTTGCTACTATAAGCTTTTGTCTAAAAGCCATATTAAACAGCTGTACCCACAGGGTAAGCGGGCACCAATCAACTAGGTTAGTACTCGCTTACAAAGCCTATGAAACAGCTCAATAATCATGTGGGCAGGGCTGCATGGACTAAGGAGAAGGCCGATGCCCAACATTCTTTTTCAAAAGAGCCGGGGAGGAGGTGGCTAAACATAACTACATGCACCTACGTCCCCAGTTCCAGTGCTGGGGTCCGCTGTCGGCCTCAGATGCTGACTGGCTGAGCGGAGCAGACACGTCACAACCTGGGTCCACACTCAGACCAGGAAGCGGCCGGAGAACCAGGAACTGGAGGGGACGACAAAAATGTTGGGTGCTGGACTTCTCCTTTAAAGGGGTACTCTGGTGTTGGTAAAGTTATTATAGTGCTGCGGGTATATAGAAAATAATAAAGATGTTATACTTACCCTCTCCACGAGCCCCCGGTGTCCTCCTACTCTCTGTTCCCCCGCTGACCGCAGCCACAGACAAACCCGTCTCTGCAGTGATAGCCCACTCAGCCAATTTCTGGTAGAAATGGGACAGTGCCATGGCCAGCGATTGGCTGACCTGGCTGTCCATGAGCAGGGAACCCGGAAACACCACAGAAGGGCATGGGGGGAGTGCAGACAGAATGGCCTCTTTATTATTTTTTATATTATTTTATATTGTTATTTATATAACATTAGCACTATATCTGAAGTTCTACAATGCTATGGCATGCCCTTCTTGCAGCGTAATAAAAAAAATCAACTACGAGAATGGAGTACAATAGACTTTAATGGTAATCAGCATTGCAGTGTGAGACCTGCTGCGATACTGTACGTGTGAAACTTGCCACACATGAGTAAAGAACCCAACCGTATCACCAGAAACTGGTGATTTCACATGCATTTGACTGTGTCAACTATGCCGACTGTTGAGGGACCAGTCATGTTGTATCCCTTATTCCTACTAGAAATAAGCTGCTGCCAGAACCCACTGAAATAAATATTAGCTGAGCTTTTAGGTTTACAATGGAGTCAACAGAGACAGTAGTCGGTCACATCTCATCTGGCTATAGAATTCATGTGTTGATGGCAAAAGATGGTATAAACATGAAGCGTACCTCTTCTGCAGACATATGGAACCTCAAAGCATTGGGCAGGACACTGCCATATTCCCATCTAAGAGCACGGATCCGCAGCATACGGTCATACCTGGAAGTAGTCACAAAGTGCATGTATGAATTACACTGGTTATACGGAACCTCTGCATGTCCATACCAAGTTACGTATAAAACAAACTTATGTATAGTAAAATTAAGAGCATGTATTCTCTTTTCTCCCAATAGATGGATTCTTTCTGGTGGGATCAGCTCCATTTTGGGAACAAATATACGGCCCAGTGAACAAAGTCCAAATACCTAAACAGGAGCTTTGGTTTAAGATTTTGTTCAGAACCAAAACATATAAAAGCAAACTCAGTAAAGGCCGTCCATGGGAAAGACTGGTTAGCGGCATCTCCTTATATACTCTGAACTGTAATGAACTGTTTCACTTGATATAACATCCTATGGCATATTTGCTGATTTTTACCCAGAGCATTTAGAAGTAATGGACAATGGTCTCTAGGCTATGAATGTCCATAAGCAGAACGGATCCCAGGGCAAGGTTACCCAGGACTCATGACAAGTCACATTAAACTGTTTTCTCCCAAATGCCCTGTTATGGGGAGTTATGAACAGAACAGAATACGGTTCATTTAAAGAAATTTCTTTCTACTTATTCTACAATCACAGAAATATTACTCCGTTTCCATCCCTTACATTCACTTCTACAGGAGTTTTGGAGACAGTAGAAAACAGCAAGCTTTATTTATACCAACCCTCAATCCTTAGGCAACTTGTGTACAACTTACAGATAGGCAACAATGCATCGTCGGTTCCGTAGAAGACAGCAATGGCGAAATTTAATTGTTGGTATCAATTCACTGCGGTTTTCGGTCTTTGCTTCATTACTGGGGAAAGGAAAAAAAAAAATATCAGACCTCAATCCAATCTGAACAGTCTTGTTTGTCAGCGCTTGATCAGAGTGGGGGTCCAGGAACTGCTTAAACAGGCCTGCAGTTCCAGACATGAATGTTGGTGACAGCAGAGTGGCCTGTGTTGTGGGAAATGAGTGGTAGATTAAGAAAAAAAAAAAAAAAGTATATATTGATTTTAATGAAGTTACATTACAATATAATATAACTTTATAAAAGCAATGTATTATAATAATAAAAAAAAACTAGAGTACCCCCTTTAACAAAGCTTTTGCACAGTTTTGACTTTTTTTGGCCGATTAGTTAAACAAAAATAATATACTTTTCAATGTTATACTTAAAGTGTACATGTCGCAAGCAAAAAAAAAAATTTGACATGTCAAAAGTTCTGATCGGTTAGGGTCTAAATGTTCAGACCAGATCTAGAGAACAAGCGGAGAGACAACTGTGCTACTGTGCCCTGTGTCGGTGAGCTGGGCAGCTCCATACACTTACATTATGAGGCTGTCCTGGTCATGTGACACAGAGCAGGGAGACAACGCGCTGCACAAGGACTTCTGCCAGCTTCAGACTGCAACAGTTCAAGAGAACCACTGTGCTGCAGTGCGTTCCTCTCCCAGCGCTGTGTGAACATGACCGTTCCACACACTTACAATATGAAGCTGTCCAGGTCAGCCGGGAGAGAATGCGCTGCACACAGACTTCTCCTGTGAGGTCTGTGACACGTACATCAAAAGGTTTCTCTAATAAATTAAGCCATTAAAGGGGTACTCCTGCTTTAATCCTTCCGTTTATCATATGAAGTTACCTTACACTTGAGTGTTTCACTGTAACTGGGGCTGCTGCAATGGAAGTCTACAGTGACTATTAACACTGTACGGTTACTTTTAGAAAAGCAGACCAGTGCCTGACATAAGCATCGATCTAGAAGAGAAGGATTCACCAGTCGGGAGCCCCAAGCAGCGTCCATGCACTTGGTGTTTCAAAATGCTGAGCTGCCTTCAGATACATAATTGCAATTGCATATGCTGCGTTTACACGGAATGATTATCGTTCGAATTTTCGCAATAACCATCGCATTTGAGCGATAATCGGCTCGTGTAAACACAGCAAACGATCAAGTGTCGAGCGAGAAATCATTCTATTTGATCTTTCAACATGTTCTCAAATCGTCGTGGGTCGTTCTCTTAAGATTCTCATATCGCTTTGTGTAAACAGTCCTACACCGATTCACCCTGTGTGTGAGATGGGTTTAATCGATCTTAAAACGATCGCAATAAGGATTTTTCCAAACGATATATCTATCTTTCGGTCTAAACGCTGATTGTTATAAAAAAAACACATTGTTATTCCGAAATCGTTAATCGTTCAATTGGGCGAATTATTGCTCCGTGTAAACACAGCATTAATCTAGTAGATCAGATCTCATTTAAAGGGAACCTGTCACCTGTTTCATGCTGGGGCAGCATGGGGTGTATGGTAGGAGAGGTGTTACTTAGTGATGGCTCATTATCCTGGTCACAGCACCAGTGCTAAATTTTTTTACGGGTAAGGCGGCCCTGCTATAATTGTCAGTAACA
This sequence comes from Dendropsophus ebraccatus, assembly GCF_027789765.1. Classification (NCBI taxonomy): domain Eukaryota; kingdom Metazoa; phylum Chordata; class Amphibia; order Anura; family Hylidae; genus Dendropsophus; species Dendropsophus ebraccatus. Next base: position 37,764,624 of record NC_091468.1, read on the forward strand.
GGCTTACACAGGGAGATGTCTAGCCAATTAGCGATTGTTAGGCCTGCACAAAAGATGCTATAAGTCAACGAATGAACATTTGCTTGTTTTGTTGGAGTGTTGGATATTATACAGGACAATAATCAGCCTCCGATTACTAGGATCCTGGTGATCACATGACCACGGGGACAGTGAGGGGCACTGACACCATTGCTGTCCCTATACAAAATGTAGTACTACAGAAAAACACCTCTGTCTTCTCTGACAGTCATCTGTAAGGGCGGGTTCACACAACGTAATTCTCGCGGACAATGTCCGCGGAATTCCGTCAGCTGTCCGCCCGCACATCTGGGTGCCTTTCCGCCAGCCCCATATACACCATTCTATGGGCCGGCGTATTCCGCTATACGCTGAAAGAAGTGACATGTCACTTCTTTTAGTGGATCGCGGAATACGCCGGCCCATAGAATGGTGTCTATAGGGCCGGTGGAAAAGCGCGTGCCCGTGCGGGCGGACAGCTGACGGAATTCCGCGGACGTTGTCCGCGAGAATTCCGTAGTGTGAACCCACCCTAACATTGAAAGGCCATCCAGCTGTTTGACACACCCATGGCAGCCAGATCTACACTGTGAACAGGGTCTAACCTGCAGCGTAGTGTCAGTACTTACACATCTCCTTGGTTCTGCTCGTACAAAGCTTTCATCTCTTCCAGAACCTGTCTGATTCCATCCTCCTACAAACACAGAAAGATTTAGTTAATTACTTTGTGCGACTTCAATGGCGTTCTCTCTCTCTCTCAGTTTAAGCCATTAAAGGGGTACTCCAGCGAAAATGTTTTTCTTTCAAACCAACTGGTTTCAGAAACTTATATAGATTTGGAGTTTACTTCTATTTAAAAATCTCAAGTCTTCCCATACTTATCATTTGCTGCATGCCCTGCAGGAAATGTTTTCTTTTCAGTCTGTGCTCTCTGCTGACATCTCTGTCTCAGACAGGAACTGTCCAGAGAAGTACAGGTTTTCTATGTGGATTTTCTGCTGCTTTGGACAGTTCCTGTCTTGGACAGAGGTGGCAGCAGAGCGCACTGTGTCAGACTGAAAAGAAACCAACATTACCTGCAGGACATACAGCAGCTGATAAGTACTGGAAGGCTTAATAGTTTTCAAAAGAATTAAATTAGAGATCTATATGACTTTCTGAAACCAGATGAATGGAAAGAAAAAGATTTTCACCCCTTTAAGATTAGACTACCTGGGAATCCCAGCACTCCTACCAATGAGCTTTTTAAAGGGGTCTTCATGGTGCTTGACTGATCATGTGACCTCTTCAATGTTCACCAGTCACAACAGTACTGCAGGTGCAAGGTAATGCGGCTTTTAAGCCAACAGATTAGGCCAAGGAGAAGTATTAGACATAATGCCCACTCATTTTGTTCTTGAAGAGGTAAGCCACTGGCATAGCTGTCTGGCAATGGCTTATCCAGTCTCTACATTTATAACACATGAACACTCAACCGCACCATGTGTGACTGTGTTCATGGAGATCTGGCGAGATGGCCGCCATTCAGCCGCCATACGTATCAGATGTGTATGGGCACGGCGGGAACAAGAGCACCATAAAGAACAATTGTTTACATAACTGAATTTACAGCAGTTTCCTTTACTGCAGCTATCCATAAAGTCTGATAATCTGACACTGTATAAGGTCACCTGATATCGGGAGTCCAGTGGGCGGTTCTAATTAACGCTTATGCCCACTCAGAACACTGTCAATCACTGATTAGGACCGCCCACTGGACTCCTAGTGCCTGTAAGGCAGATTCTGGACAATAACTGACAGGTGTTGTACTGAATCTTTTCCCATAGAACTATAGGTCAGTGTGCTCTATTACATGACACCTGCAGAAAGGAATGCGTTTTCAATGTGAAAAGTCGCCTTTAGAAGTGGTGTGTGAACAAGCCTTAAGAATTTATATCACATTCCATAAGTGAGGGCCTGTAGCATAATAATGGGGGCCATGATGCCACAAGACACAGCTAGTAGTCCAGACTACATCTATAGGAGAACTACAAGTCTCAGCACCATGTCTTCCTCCATCTTTCCCCAGTGACTCACGTTAAAGGCGGGCAGTTGTCCGTCTGAGGCCCGCTGCAGCTCCCGGATCAGCTCTATGGCTTTCTCACAGAACATCTTAGCCCCTATAGCAGCCCACGGTTATGTTATAAGACCCGCCAGACGGCTGACATACAGAGTCACACTGCGCAGCCGCACACGGCCTCTATGAGCCGCGTCAGACATGTTTACTTCTGGCAAACCTCCAAGCAGCACTAAAACGTCCAGCAATATAACTGTATAATGTCTGCCCTTCTTGTCACAGAAGATACGATACAGTACAGTATTGGTATTCCGTTTTATCAAAACGGCTAGCGATTTAACCCTCCGGCTATTGTTTGCCCTCAACAAATATGGCCGCGCCGAGTTCCCTAAAAAGCCAGAAGTAGACCAAAACTGTCAGGGACGCTGGTGAAATTGGCGCCAAGGATCAGCTGGCCAATGAGGGAGCGCTTTCGCCCACGGCTACTGACTACGGTAGCTGAGGAGGGACAATCTTCATCTAAGGTTTATGATCGCCCTGGAGGAACTCATGCGTAGCTGGTGGCCACGGGGCCGCAGGTGAGTCCCCCGTATACACACAGCGGTTATATGTGCCGCAGCTGACAGCGGGGGGTGCAGGACACCTGTGTCTGGTGAAGACGCATAATGACGTCATCTGGGGGCAGTGATGTCAGTCTGTCAGCCCCATTATATTTACTGTGAAGCTGCTAAAGCCTCTTGTGTTATGACAGACCTGATAAAAGGGGCTGGCTGGCTGGCCGGCTCTGTGATTGGAGCACTGTGGCTGTGTTATGGGGGCGCAGTGTGATTGGAGCACTGTGTGGCTGTGTTATGGGGGCGCAGTGTGATTGGAGCACTGTGTGGCTGTGTTATGGGGGCGCAGTGTGATTGGAGCACTGTGTGGCTGTGTTATGGGGGCACAGTGTGATTGGAGCGCTGTGTTATGGGGGCGCAGTGTGATTGGAGCACTGTGTGGCTGTGTTATGGGGGCACAGTGTGATTGGAGCACTGTGTGGCTGTGTTATGGGGCACTGTGTGATTGGAGCACTGTGTGGCTGTGTTATGGGGCGCAGTGTGATTGGAGCACTGTGTGGCTGTGTTATGGGGCGCAGTGTGATTGGAGCACTGTGTGGCTGTGTTATGGGGCACTGTGTGGCAGTTATATGGGGCGCAGTCTGATTGGAGCACTGTGTGGCTGTGTTATAGGGGCGCAGTGTGATTGGAGCACTGTGGCTGTGTTATGGGGGCACAGTGTGATTGGAGCACTGTGTGGCTGTGTTATGGGGCACTGTGTGATTGGAGCACTGTGTGGCTGTGTTATGGGGGCGCAGTGTGATTGGAGCACTGTGTGGCTGTGTTATGGGGCGCAGTGTGATTGGAGCACTGTGTGGCTGTGTTATGGGGCACTGTGTGGCAGTTATATGGGGCGCAGTCTGATTGGAGCACTGTGTGGCTGTGTTATAGGGGCGCAGTGTGATTGGAGCACTGTGGCTGTGTTATGGGGGCACAGTGTGATTGGAGCACTGTGTGGCTGTGTTATGGGGCACTGTGTGATTGGAGCACTGTGTGGCTGTGTTATGGGGGCGCAGTGTGATTGGAGCACTGTGTGGCTGTGTTATGGGGCACTGTGTGATTGGAGCACTGTGTGGCTGTGTTATGGGGCACTGTGTGGCTGTGTTATTGGGGCACTGTGTGATTGGAGCACTGTGTGGCTGTGTTATGGGGGCGCAGTGTGATTGGAGCACTGTGTGGCTGTGTTATGGGGCACTGTGTGGGAGTTATATGGGGCGCAGTGTGATTGGAGCACTGTGTGGCTGTGTTATAGGGGCGCAGTGTGATTGGAGCACTGTGGCTGTGTTATGGGGGCACAGTGTGATTGGAGCACTGTGTGGCTGTGTTATGGGGCACTGTGTGATTGGAGCACTGTGTGGCTGTGTTATGGGGGCGCAGTGTGATTGGAGCACTGTGTGGCTGTGTTATGGGGCACTGTGTGATTGGAGCACTGTGTGGCTGTGTTATGGGGCACTGTGTGGCTGTGTTATTGGGGCACTGTGTGATTGGAGCACTGTGTGGCTGTGTTATGGGGGCACTGTGTGATTGGAGCACTGTGTGGCTGTGTTATGGGGGCGCAGTGTGATTGGAGCACTGTGTGGCTGTGTTATGGGGGCGCAGTGTGATTGGAGCACTGTGTGGCTGTGTTATGGGGGCGCAGTGTGATTGGAGCACTGTGTGGCTGTGTTATGGGGGCGCAGTGTGATTGGAGCACTGTGTGGCTGTGTTATGGGGGCGCAGTGTGATTGGAGCACTGTGTGGCTGTGTTATGGGGGCGCAGTGTGATTGGAGCACTGTGTGGCTGTGTTATGGGGGCGCAGTGTGATTGGAGCACTGTGTGGCTGTGTTATGGGGGCGCAGTGTGATTGGAGCACTGTGTGGCTGTGTTATGGGGGCGCAGTGTGATTGGAGCACTGTGTGGCTGTGTTATGGGGGCGCAGTGTGATTGGAGCACTGTGTGGCTGTGTTATGGGGGCGCAGTGTGATTGGAGCACTGTGTGGCTGTGTTATGGGGGCGCAGTGTGATTGGAGCACTGTGTGGCTGTGTTATGGGGGCGCAGTGTGATTGGAGCACTGTGTGGCTGTGTTATGGGGGCGCAGTGTGATTGGAGCACTGTGTGGCTGTGTTATGGGGGCGCAGTGTGATTGGAGCACTGTGTGGCTGTGTTATGGGGGCGCAGTGTGATTGGAGCACTGTGTGGCTGTGTTATGGGGGCACAGTGTTGCTGAAGCACTGTATGACTGTTATGGGGGCACAGTGTGGTTGACTGTGATTGGAGCACTGTATGGCTGTGTTATGGGGGCACTGTGTGATTGGAGCACTGTATGGCTGTGTTATGGGGGCACTGTGATTGGAGCACTGTATGGCTGTGTTATGGGGGCACTGTGTGATTGAAGCACTGTGTGGCAGTTATATGGGGGCGCAGTGTGATTGGAGCACTGTGTGGCTGTGTCATGGGGGTGCAGTGTGATTGGAGAACTGTGTGGCTGTTATGGGGGCATAGTGTGACTGGAGCACTGTATGGCTGTGTTATGGGGGCGCAGTGTGATTGGAGCACTGTGTGGCTGTGTCATGGGGGTGCAGTGTGATTGGAGAACTGTGTGGCTGTTATGGGGGCACAGTGTGACTGGAGCACTGTGTGGCTGTGTTATGGGGGCACAGTGTGACTGGAGCACTGTGTGGCTGTGTTTTGGGGGCACAGTGTGATTGGAGCACTGTGTGGCTGTGTTATGGGGGCACAGTGTGATTGGAGCACTGTGTGGCTGTGTTATGGGGGCACAGTGTGACTGGAGCACTGTGTGGCAGTTATATGGGGCGCAGTGTGATTGGAGCACTGTGTGGCTGTGTTATGGGGGCACAAATTTGCAGCTAAATCCGCTGCAGATCCTATGCCAGTGACTTGCAATGAGGATACACACTCGCAGCGGGATTTAGATCCTGCTGCTAGTATGTGTGTGACCGCCCATTAACCCGCGCCTGCCGAAGCATACTTTACCTCTTCCCCGCTCCGGCTCGCTTCGGCTCCCGGCGTCTTCATTTCCCATTCAGCCAATCAGTGGCTGCGGTGGGACAGTGCACTGATTGGCTGAACAGAAAGTGAAGACTCGGGGGAAGAGGTAAAGTATGCTCCGGCAGGTGCGGGTTAATGGCGCGGTCACATACATACTGGCAGCGGAATGTATGTATCCTAAAAGTCACTGACATAGGATCCGCAGCGGATTTATCTGCAAATTAGCAGCATTGAAACTGCTGCAGATCCGCCCGTGTGAATTAATCCTTGTTCTGTTTTTCCATTGACTTCTATTATTAAAAAGAAAGAGAAAAATTTAAACGCATCCGTGTTTTTTAACGTACATAAAAATAAGGTCAGCTCCGTTTTTTTGTGTATGTTAAAAAAAAACTGATGCATTTTGATCTTTTTCTATAATGGAAGTCAATGGAACAACGGATCAAAATGGATGCACACAAATGCAAAAACGGATGAAAATAACGGATTGCAAAAACGCAGGCCCCTGCAAAATTGTTTTTGATCCTGGTTGGCATTACTGTACCGTAATTTTTTCAAGCATTATTACTGTATCAATCCCACAGTGAGTTGGATACATTGATAACTTTTATTGGCTGAATAAAATCTGCAACTACCAGGCTGAGTTCACACAGTGGGGTTATTTTGTCTTTTACCTGGATTTTGAAGGTCAGGATTAAAAAAAAAAAATAAATCCATTTCTGTAGCTTCAGTAACTTAAAAACTGCAGTCACTTATTCTCTCGAAACCTCCACAATGTGAACCCAGCCTAAACTACAGTACCTGAATGTTGGCTTTGCAATATACTTTTGGAAGGAAGGTGGCAGTAGAGTTGCACATTTATCCTATGTCCATACGGTATTACTATTGGGTATATGCAGCACTAGGGCACGCTTCATTTGTGTGGTACAGATTATCCGTATATGCAGCGTTTTTACTGGTGCGATTCGCAGCAGATTAGATCTAAATAACTGAACACAGCATCAAATCTGTACCAACAAATCTGCTGCGTATTTGTTGCGTATCTGCTGCGTATACGGTGTGTGGGTTTATACCCTAAAAGTTCCCTGATGGATTGGACTTTAGGACCACGTCCCCACTCTTTTAGTTTTACTTTTGTTTTTTTTAGGCTTTACTTGTGTTTTCAAGGAAATAGCTATCTGCCACTAAAGTCACTGCAATAGTAACAGCTGTTCCCACAGTGTTCAGTGACAATTCTTTCATCATAGTGCACCTATTAGTATTAGTGCCCCCATTATTATTAGTGCTCCTCTTTGATACACCCACAAACAATAGATGCGTAGTGCAGTGTATAGTTCATTGTTTTAAACCCACTTGGACACTGCCATTGTTGGATCTTTGGATTAAGTTGACAGAGTTGTTTGAATCCGTGCCCGAATGTTGCCTGGGTCCATCTAGTCTTGAAGCATAGCGCCATCTCTGACTTTTTTCCTCCCCTCTCTATTTACCATCTCTCCTTGCTCTCTTCTCAGCTGACCATTGTCTCTCACTTCACGCTTTGTTCTCTCTCTCTGTCATCTTTCTTTGCTCTCTTCCAAGCTGTGCGCCATCTCTCACTTCACGCTCTTTGTTCTCTCTCTTTTCGCCATCTCTCATTGCTCTCTTCTCGGACGACTGCCATCTCTCCTCGCTCTCTTCTCGGACGACCGCCGTCTCTCCTCGCTCTCTTCTTGGACGACCGCCGTCTCTCCTCGCCTTCCTCTCGGATGACCGCCGTCTCTCCTCGCTCTCCTCTCGGACGACCGCCGTCTCTCCTCGCTCTTCTCGGGCGACCGCCATCTCTCCTCGCTCTTCTCTCGGACGACCACCGTCTCTCCTCGCTCAGCACCATTTTTTCTCGCCCACTTCTCAGTAGACTGTTTGTTCTCGCTTTCTCAGATTTGTTATAGTGCTTTGTTGGGGTCTCGGCATCCTGATCTCCCTTCCCCACCCCTAATCAAAACTTCATTAAAATGACTGGCAGACTATTATCAGTGGCTTCCATTTTATCTGGACTCTTTCTAGCTGTAGCTATTCTCTAATGTAAACCATCTGGTGATATATATCTTATATATTTAACTCGATGATATATAATACATTGCATCACAACAATGTAGCCCCGGGGGTCATCTGGTGCGTGTACATTAGATATTGGCCTTAGGTCCATTAAACAATTAAAAGCCGGATAATTCTCATTGGCCCTGGAGAGGATTTGTCAAACACTTGAGTTAATAGACCGATAAATACAAGATTAAAAGTCAAGATGGCTGACCAAAGACACCATGAAGCCTAATCTCCTCCTCAATGACATGTCAGGATATTATTATGCTATAACACTAAACTTTCCGCAGGTTTATGTAATGTCGGTTACACTTTAAGGTGAATAATCGTTCGTATAGATTTCCTATAGGGCACATTCCATAGTGTGTACAGAATAGACTGTTTCTTAGTGTATTGGTCTCCATGCACTTGTATCCTCCCAGCTCTGCAGGAGACACATAGTGGATGATCAGATGTTTCCTTTGCTGTAGCGTGATCGATGGAAGATTTGCAGAAAATCGAACGCCTTCAACAAACTTTGCATAAATCGTTAGTAAAAGCAAATGTAGGAGAATTTGTACGATGTATGAGAGAAAATGCCTGTTACTCCTCTTCTAAGAAAGCGATTTGCAGTCGGCAGCGGATGATTTTAGGTCTGGGCCTAAAGAAACGGTCAACCGATGATCGTTTCATCGGCTGATCGTTCTATTACACGAAGCGATAATCGTCCGAATCGGGCTGATTATCGCTCCGCATAACAGGGCGCTTAGAATCCTTTTAGACCTATACACTTGCAACGCCTATACAAGGCACAATCAATCACCCGGCTGGCCGCCATGATTGACTGATTATCGGCTAAATCAGGGTTCCTAGGAACCCTTGTGAGCTATAATTGGCCATTTGGAAAGGGACGTTACGTGTCAGTGTCACTTAAAAAACTTGGCACGTCAAAAGTTTTAATCAGTCTGCGTGTTTAGACCCCTACAGATTACTAGAAAAAGGTGAGAGAAGAGCATGGAGAAGCACTTCTCTTCCTGTCTCACTGTACTAAAGGGCTCCATAGACTTACTATGGAATCTGTCTTATGCAGTGAGCCTGGGAGAGAAGTGATAAGCAGCGCTCTTCTTCTGCCTTCTAGTGATTTAGGACCCTGACTGATCAAAATTTTTGATATGTCTCTTTGATGTTTGAAGAATTTTTTAAAGTGACAGTAGAAAAGAAGGGTAGAAAAAGATGGTGGAGGACAGCGCCTCATATGATATTGTAGATGACAATGTGTCCTATAGGTATAAGCTTCTCACCTTGCAGCCCATTGGGCCTTGTCTCTCCAAATGAATGGGGTACAGTGGTCCAGGAAAGGTTGCCAACCGTCAGGGTCAGTGTCCCGGATACTGCCAAATTATAGCAGGCCAGTCTATTAAAATACCAGAAAAACTAAAAATCCAGATGTAAGGAGAGGATTTGTGTCCTAAAAGGCATTATCCATTTACACATTGTCTGCTTGCTTATATTCTCATAATAAAAGCAACTACCTGAAGCAATTTGCTGCTGAAATCTGGAGTTTTATTCTTGGCACCACTGTACTGTGGCACCACTGTATTTTTCCTGGTATTTTAAAGTGACAGTCACACATTAAGGCTGGGTTCACACTACGTATATTTCAGTCAGTATTGTGGTCCTCATATTGCAACCAAAACCAGGAGTGGATTGAAAACACAGAAAGGCTCCGTCCACACAATGGTGAAATTGAGTGGATGGCCGCCATATAACAGTAAATAACGGCCATTATTTCAATATAACAGCCGTTGTTCTAAAATAACAGCAAATATTTGCCATTAAATGGCGGCCATCCACTCAATTTCAACATTGTGTGAACAGATCCTTTCTGTGTTTTTAATCCACTCCTGGTTTTGGTTGCAATATGAGGACCACAATACTGACTGAAATATACGTAGTGTGAACCCAGCCTAAATATTGTTTATGTTTTTAACATCACTATGCTTCCAGGTTTGGGATTTTGATTTCACAGGGCCACCCAGATGGTGGGCCAGTTTATATTGAGGAATCAGCGCTAAATTTCAGCGCTGATTCCTCACTGAAATTTCCGCCTGAAAATATAGTGCAGAGCCAAATTCCATTGAGTTCAATGGAATTTGCACTCTGCAGTTCACACAACGTAATTTTCCGTGGTGGATCCGCTTTCTGCAAGAAGAATTGATGTGTCAATTCTTCTGGCGGATTCCGCTGGGTGAATCCCATTAAAATGAATTGAGCAGTAAGTTTCTGCTCTGAAATGCTCATGGAAATTCAGCAAGGAATTGGAAAAAATGAATGAATTTGATTTAATGAAAAATGAATTTAATAATTGTAACATTTTGCCTTGTTTTTTTCTGTACTATAAACTAGCTGCTGCGAATGTTAGGAAAGTCACCGGCACTACTCCGGACAAGATCTGGACCTTAGATCGTTGGTCTAGGACTTGTAGCAACTCCTCGCGTCGGGGTGCATTTCAAAAATCAGATATAGCGATAGCAAGTATAATAGAAGAAAGCTGAAAGCACTCACCGCTCTGATGCAAGGTGTCTTTATTTCATGGTGGATTAAAACATGGACATAAGTCCTGCAGGACGGCAGATGCTAACTCCTACACAAACAACTTTCTCATGACGGCCATTTCGCGCGCATGCGCGCTTCGTCAGATGAACGCCCTTCCTGCAGGTCTCGGGACAAATACCCGGGATGACGTATGCGGGTGGGCGTATCACAAAAAAGGGTAATTCAACCTTTATACATAAAAACATTTAAAATCATTGTAAGCTATATTCTATGTCTGTGACTATAGGTTGTGAAATGGTATAAATCTATATAAACATTCCCAGCTCTATCCTCTCATTAAGACCGCTGTTCCCTTGCGCTCCTGTTGCCAATATTAAACGTGCTTCAATTTTTAATAATTCAGTATTACTATCTCGTCCTGCCTTATTATGAACTCTTCTGAGCCCTATAAATTTAAGGCAGGTAGTGTCGGCATTGTGTTGTTGGTTAACGTGTTCAATGATTCTCATTGTGCTTTTTTTGTTTTTTATTGCATAAACGTGTTCGTAAAATCTGCGGTGTAGTGGTCGTAGGGTCTTCCCTATATAGAAGAGCCCGCAAATACATGTAATGGCGTACACTACGCCTTTTGTTCTGCAACAAATAAACTCGTTGATGTCGCATTGTATGCCTCCTAAAGGGATTGTTTTTGCAGTTAGTGCCTGGTCGCACCACGAACAACTACCGCATCTGAACATGCCCCTGGGTGCCGTTGAATTTAGCCAGGTATGTTCTTGTGTAGTTTTATTGTTTTTAAATTTACTATGGACTAGAATGTCTTTTAAATTTTTGCATCTTTTGTATGCAACAACAGGTTTTTCTGAATAATGTTCTGATAATATTGGATCATTTTGAATCAGATACCAATTTTTATTAATTATTTCTTTAATAGTGTTTGCCATAGGGCTATATTTAAAAGTAAAAGTGAAGTTTGATCTATGTACGCTGGAACTACATCTTTTCTTTTCTTTTTTTCTATATAGTAGGGATTTTCTATCCACTGCAAAAGCCCTCTCTTCTGATACTCGCAAATCGCCTTCCGGGTAGCCCCGCTGCAACAGACGACAGGTAAGTTCTCTTGCTTTCTCTTTGTACATAACATCTGAGCTATTTATGCGTCTTAACCGTAAATATTGCCCATAAGGTACTGCTGTTTTTACGTGGGGAGGATGGTAACTAGTGTGATGTAATAGAGAGTTACATGCTGTGGGTTTACGATAGCTGTTAACTGACAAACTGTTGTTAATTACTTTTACAGTAGTGTCTAAAAATTCCATTTCTGTTGGACTGATTTTACTAGTGAATGTCATGCTGAACTCATTCTGGTTAATATATTTTACAAAATCATCAAAAGCCTTGGGGGTATCGTTCCATATTATAAATATGTCGTCCACATAACGATAATATGCGCTTATCGCTAGAGTGAACGGATTATCTGTACTGAAAATTTTTGTCCTTTCAAACTCCCCTAAAAAAAGGGATTGGCTAGGGTACATGCCACTGGTGTGCCCATCGCGGTACCATTTTGTTGCTGGTACCACGTGTCATCAAAAATAAAGGCATTATTTTCCAGAATGAGCTTCAGAGAGTCACAAATAAAATTCACAAAGTTGTCACTTTTCTCTAATTTTTTCAGCATGTCACCTATCACTTTTACTCCTAAAACTTGCGGTATGTTTGTATATAGGCTTTCTACGTCTATGGACGCCAGAAAAGCCCCTGGTGGTAAAACACATGTGTCTATTGTTTTCAAAAATTCGTTTGTATCCTTAATCAGTGCTGGCACTTCGTCCAAAAGAGGCCTCAGAAGCCAATCAATATACTGAGAAATAGGTTCGGTAATAGATCCAATCCCGGAGACTATGGGTCTTCCGGGTGGACGTAGGAGCGATTTGTGGATTTTTGGGACGAAGTACCAGCACGGATATTTTGGAATTTTTGGCAGAAGTTTTTCTGCTTTTGCTGAAGAGATAGTGTTCTTTTCTACATATTTTTGTAAAAGGGACCGTAGTTTTTCTTTAATTTTTTCTGTGGGGTTTGCTGTTAGTTTTATGTACGTCTTTGTGTCTCCTAGTTGTCTTAATGCTTCTTCCTGATAGTATGTTTTGTTCATTAGGACTACATTTCCCCCCTTGTCGGCTTTTTTAATTTCTATGTTTTTATTATTTTGTAGTTGGCGTAGAGCCCTTTTTTCATTAGGGGTAAGATTGGAGGGGGGATCAGGATAAACCAGTGCCCTCATTTCCTCCATAACTTTAAATTGGAACATATCGATATTGCTACCTGGCACGACTGGGGGGGTAAATGTAGCAGGCGATCATGCCGATAATTATTCACTAAAGAAACACATAGAACAAGCTTTCCCTTTAGAAGAAAAACAAGAAGAGGCAGGGGAAGGAGAAAAAATAAAAGAACAAAGAGAGGGTGCGAGGAAGAAACAAGTAACGTGGAAGAATCCATAGAAAATATAGAAAATATAACTGACATACGGGATCCACCAGTAGTAGTTAACCTATCAGATTACGAGTTGGATCAAGATACTTTAAAACTTCTGAATAAAGGATTGAACTTTTGTATACCGGAAAAATTTGACCTAGTGACTTTTGAAATTGACCTGTTTCGTAATATACGTAAATTAAATCTTAAAAAATTTTTTGCAGGCAAAGGTAGTGGGGAAGCCCCAAAAAAAGAGGGGGACGTACCTATAGAACCCAAGGGCTTAGGATTCCTTCTAGCAGGGGCAACAACGGACATAGATAAAATGTGTCTCTCTACATTGTTATGTTTGTCTAGTGACACTTACACCGATACTTGCACTGAGAATGTGGAGGAAAATGTTTTTGATGCACATTCTAAGGTTGCACCATTTTTTTCAGGAGGTATAAAATCTACATTTACCCCCCCAGTCGTGCCAGGTAGCAATATCGATATGTTCCAATTTAAAGTTATGGAGGAAATGAGGGCACTGGTTTATCCAGATCCCCCCTCCAATCTTACCCCTAATGAAAAAAGGGCTCTACGCCAACTACAAAATAATAAAAACATAGAAATTAAAAAAGCCGACAAGGGGGGAAATGTAGTCCTAATGAACAAAACATACTATCAGGAAGAAGCATTAAGACAACTAGGAGACACAAAGACGTACATAAAACTAACAGCAAACCCCACAGAAAAAATTAAAGAAAAACTACGGTCCCTTTTACAAAAATATGTAGAAAAGAACACTATCTCTTCAGCAAAAGCAGAAAAACTTCTGCCAAAAATTCCAAAATATCCGTGCTGGTACTTCGTCCCAAAAATCCACAAATCGCTCCTACGTCCACCCGGAAGACCCATAGTCTCCGGGATTGGATCTATTACCGAACCTATTTCTCAGTATATTGATTGGCTTCTGAGGCCTCTTTTGGACGAAGTGCCAGCACTGATTAAGGATACAAACGAATTTTTGAAAACAATAGACACATGTGTTTTACCACCAGGGGCTTTTCTGGCGTCCATAGACGTAGAAAGCCTATATACAAACATACCGCAAGTTTTAGGAGTAAAAGTGATAGGTGACATGCTGAAAAAATTAGAGAAAAGTGACAACTTTGTGAATTTTATTTGTGACTCTCTGAAGCTCATTCTGGAAAATAATGCCTTTATTTTTGATGACACGTGGTACCAGCAACAAAATGGTACCGCGATGGGCACACCAGTGGCATGTACCCTAGCCAATCTTTTTTTAGGGGAGTTTGAAAGGACAAAAATTTTCAGTACAGATAATCCGTTCACTCTAGCGATAAGCGCATATTATCGTTATGTGGACGACATATTTATAATATGGAACGATACCCCCAAGGCTTTTGATGATTTTGTAAAATATATTAACCAGAATGAGTTCAGCATGACATTCACTAGTAAAATTAGTCCAACAGAAATGGAATTTTTAGACACTACTGTAAAAGTAATTAACAACAGTTTGTCAGTTAACAGCTATCGTAAACCCACAGCATGTAACTCTCTATTACATCACACTAGTTACCATCCTCCCCACGTAAAAACAGCAGTACCTTATGGGCAATATTTACGGTTAAGACGCATAAATAGCTCAGATGTTATGTACAAAGAGAAAGCAAGAGAACTTACCTGTCGTCTGTTGCAGCGGGGCTACCCGGAAGGCGATTTGCGAGTATCAGAAGAGAGGGCTTTTGCAGTGGATAGAAAATCCCTACTATATAGAAAAAAAGAAAAGAAAAGATGTAGTTCCAGCGTACATAGATCAAACTTCACTTTTACTTTTAAATATAGCCCTATGGCAAACACTATTAAAGAAATAATTAATAAAAATTGGTATCTGATTCAAAATGATCCAATATTATCAGAACATTATTCAGAAAAACCTGTTGTTGCATACAAAAGATGCAAAAATTTAAAAGACATTCTAGTCCATAGTAAATTTAAAAACAATAAAACTACACAAGAACATACCTGGCTAAATTCAACGGCACCCAGGGGCATGTTCAGATGCGGTAGTTGTTCGTGGTGCGACCAGGCACTAACTGCAAAAACAATCCCTTTAGGAGGCATACAATGCGACATCAACGAGTTTATTTGTTGCAGAACAAAAGGCGTAGTGTACGCCATTACATGTATTTGCGGGCTCTTCTATATAGGGAAGACCCTACGACCACTACACCGCAGATTTTACGAACACGTTTATGCAATAAAAAACAAAAAAAGCACAATGAGAATCATTGAACACGTTAACCAACAACACAATGCCGACACTACCTGCCTTAAATTTATAGGGCTCAGAAGAGTTCATAATAAGGCAGGACGAGATAGTAATACTGAATTATTAAAAATTGAAGCACGTTTAATATTGGCAACAGGAGCGCAAGGGAACAGCGGTCTTAATGAGAGGATAGAGCTGGGAATGTTTATATAGATTTATACCATTTCACAACCTATAGTCACAGACATAGAATATAGCTTACAATGATTTTAAATGTTTTTATGTATAAAGGTTGAATTACCCTTTTTTGTGATACGCCCACCCGCATACGTCATCCCGGGTATTTGTCCCGAGACCTGCAGGAAGGGCGTTCATCTGACGAAGCGCGCATGCGCGCGAAATGGCCGTCATGAGAAAGTTGTTTGTGTAGGAGTTAGCATCTGCCGTCCTGCAGGACTTATGTCCATGTTTTAATCCACCATGAAATAAAGACACCTTGCATCAGAGCGGTGAGTGCTTTCAGCTTTCTTCTATTATACTTGCTATAAACTAGCTGCTGATACTTATTCCTTGTTTTCATGTCTGCTAATGTTGTTTTACTGCCAAAGGATATACTAAAGTTATCACAGTGTCTATTATTGTACATACAGCATGTTCATGCTGCCCATAAAGGGTCCCTTTAAATGCATGTTACATAAGATTTGTTAGACCAGTGAGAGGACTTTGGTCTTGTTCTACACCCCCTCATCGGTAGCTATGCGTGCGTATACAGGTGTGTCCATTGGGAGTAGCTACTAACTCGTGTGACTGGTTGTTTCTTGGATACTATAACCTTGTCTCATTCTTACATGTTCCCATGTTACTTCTCCTTGCCATCTATTCCCCTGGCAGATCACTGTCTTTTACCATGCAGAGATATAAGGCATCCCTGTTCCCCTGTACTGCACAGCCATGGTGAGGAGGAGTTTGATGGTCAAGCAGGTGCACAGTCACCTCCATATCGTGATCATGGGGCCCCATTTATCATACACTTATCATTTATCCTGTAGAGAGCAGGGCTGTGAAGTCGGTAAGCCGCAGCTCTGACTCCAACTCTGACTCCTGAATTTTACCAGGTCCGACTCCGACTCCCGACTCCTGCTCCTTCATAAATGGCCGGTCATATACCAGGGGAGTTATTTATCACACTGACTCAGCAGCTTCTCCCTAATGTCTTACATGATCCCGGGGCAACTTCTGAGGGAATAAAGGAATACTGTATAAAAAAACAGATTCTCCTGTGTGTGTTGTGGATGCAGCCAGTCTCCAGCCTCCATGTCCTGAACAACTCACAACTAGACTAGAAGGATCAGGTGATCTTTTCCTGCTGACAGTCTTCTATGTTTCTAACTAAATATTCACCATACTTAAAGAAACACTGCTAACAATGCCAGATAACTGTAATATAGAGGTCAGCCATAGTGATATAGAGAGGGGTCACACAGTGATATAGAAGGTCACTGTGGGGGCACGCAATAGCATACACACACACACACACACACACAGCTTGCTGTGGCCATAGCACACATACACATGGCCTGCTGCAGCCATAGTGCACACACACATGGCCTGCTGCAGCCATAGTGCACACACACACACGGCCTGCTGCAGCCATAGTGCACACACACGGCCTGCTGCAGCCATAGTGCACACATGCGCACACACACACGGCCTGCTGCAGCCAAAGTGCACACATACACACACACGGCCTGCTGCAGCCATAGTGCACACACACACACACGGCCTGCTGCAGCCATAGTGCACACACACACACACACGGCCTGCTGCAGCCATAGTGCACACACACACACACGGCCTGCTGCAGCCATAGTGCACACACACACACACACGGCCTGCTGCAGCCATAGCACACATGCACACAGCCTGCTGCAGCTATAGCATACACACACAGCCTGCTGCAGTCATAGCACGCACACACACACACACACACAGCCTACTGCAGCCATAGAGCACACACACACACACACACCTGCAGCTATAGAACACTGAAGAAAAACACACAATCTTCTCCCAGAGAGAAAACACCACACAGGACAGAGGTTACTGCTGCACTACTAATGTCTTCTCCTCCTCTATATTACACAGGCATATTACACTGCTGTTCATATACAGTCATCCAGCATCCAGGAAGAGAACAGCACAGATCTCCCCCCACACAATGGACTCTTCCAGCTCAGAAACAAACTGCCAAATAGTGACTGACAACTTTTCCATGAACCCCCTTATGTAATAGGGCCAGTGTCCTATTAGAATGTTGGTCATAATATATATTCATGAGCGAAACTTGTAAAATTCATATCAAAATTCAATTCTACATTTTTTTTTAAAGCCGGAGTCGATACATTTTTTTCCGACTCCAGCCAAAACCAGCTCTGTCTCCGACTCCACAGCCCTGGTAGAGAGTATTTTAGGAGTGATACCTTTACCACCATATGGATTTTTCTGGCTAATATGGCACTATACTATATATTTTTTTTTCTAATCCTGAAGAGAGAAAATGCACTTTGAGGAAAATCTCTTTAAAAAAACAAACAGATCCCTTTAATATCTGTTGCCATATTGTTTTCTCTTTGAAGGTGTATTTTCATCTTCACTAACATAGTTATACTTGTAGGACTCGTCATCTAATATTTTTGCAAATACATTCATTTAGCAACATTGTCTTCTCCTGATATGCTGCTCTTTTCCTCCCATTGTTGACAGCTCTTGTCTAGGTTACCAACCACCTCTCTACTCTTAAAGGGGTAGTGCGGCGCTAAAAAATTATTCACAGAATTAATAACACACATTACAAAGTTATACAACTTTGTAATGTATGTTATGTCTGTGAATCGCCCCCTTCCCGTGTCCCACCCCCCCCCCACCCGTGTACCCAGAAGTGTGGCGGACGGCCCTCGACTCGGATCAGGTAATGTATAATGCACCACACACTTCCGGGTACATGGGCGGGGGTGGTGGGACACGGGAAGGGGGCGATTCACAGACGTAACATACATTACAAAGTTGTATAACTTTGTAATGTGTGTTATTCTGTGAATAATTTTTTAGCGCCGCACTACCCCTTTAAAGCAGTGGTTTGGCTGGTGTGTGTATTTATAGCTATAATGTAGATGTATCGAGATAAAGGCCGACATTTATCAAACATGGTGTAAAGTGAAACTGGCTCAGTTGCCCCTAGCAACCAATCAGATTCCACCTTTCATTTTCCAAAGAGTCTGTGAGAAATGAAAGGTGGAATCTGATTGGTTGCTAGGGGCAACTGAGCCAGTTTCACTTTACACCATGATTGATAAATCTCCCCCATAGTGTATTTATACTGAATAATAAATATGTATACTATAGCTGTATATAAACCAACCACATCGCTGCTTTTAGAGCAGAGTGGTGGCTGGTATTTTAAAGCGACTCTGTACCCACTTTGTGCCCCCCCACAACTACTTATACCTTCCTGTAGCTGATAAGTCCTTGCTGGTGGTATGTCTCCACACTGGTGTTGCTTTCCAGTGCCCGAAAATCATACTTTACTGTAGCTGGAACCGTGGCTTAGAGGCGTGGCTTAGAGCGATCGTGCCCTAGGCCAGCGCCACCTATGTGGTGGTCAAATACGCAGCAGATTAGATCTAAATAACTGAACACAGCATCAAATCTGCACCATCAAATCTGCTGCAGATCTGCTGCATATCTGCTGCGTATACGGGGTGTGTGTGTTTGTACCCTAAAGTATGATTTTTGGGCACTGGAAAGCAACACCAGCGTGGAGACATATACCCCCAGCAAGGACTTATCATCAGCTACAGGAAGGTATAAATAGTTGTGGGGGCACAAAGTGGGTACAGAGTCGCTTTAAACACTGAGCAGCCAATAATGGGATGGGAACAAGTAGAATATCAGGAGGCGAGACTGCTGAATGACATGAAATGAGATGTGAATAGCCCTTTAAATGCAGCAGGTGGCGGCACTATTTGTTTGCCGCTTTCTTTTTATGTCATTTATTGAAAAAGAGAAATGAATTTAGTTGGGCACAGACAAGATCACACACGTCTGCACTTTTAATAATACCCCTGACTTTAATTTCCTCTGGGTTATCTTTAGCCCTATACATGATGAAAACACATCCTTGCTAGACCAGATTAACCTCTTTACTACATGTCCCTGTCTGCGCATTCCGCGACAATCTACAATCTCACTAAACAGCTGGGACTTGGAGGATAACAATGTCGGGCTTGGTAATGAGTTTGACTAGCAGATATAGAGGATGAATATACCTCCTAGCTTTTATGTGAGGCCGCTAAGTATACAGCTCATGTTCATATATGCATCTTATACTGTGTAATGACTGTGCTCGCCTGGACATTTATGTGGCTATGAACCATTGTAATAAAGGATTAGGACTCATTACTCAGGCCCCTAAACAGCTATAACATGAGCTGTCGCTTATAAATGTGCCATTTTTCTTTGTATAATCCTGAAAAATATACTAAAGAGATATATTTGAATTCCTGTATTAATTCCTAATAGAAATAATTCTAGACAAACCCAATCAGTCAGGTAATCTTTCTGTGTAAATGAACCCTAAGAGGCAATTGGCAAAAAGGTGTTTCGGATAAAATGGGGGGGGGGGGGGGGGGAGGAGACCTATTGTAATGGTAAGTAATAGCTGGATAATAGCGGTTAAAGGTGTTATCCAGCGAAATCTTTTGTAATTTACTTCTATTTAAAAATCTCAAGTCTTCCCATACTTATCAGCTGCTGTATGTCCTGCAGGAAGTGGTGTATTCTTTCCAATCTGACACAGTGCTCTCTGCTGCCACCTCTGTCGGAGACAGGAACTGTCCAGAGCAGCAGCAAATCCCCATAGAAAACCTCCCTTCTGTGGACAGAGATATCAGCTGAGAGCACTGTGTCAGACTGTGTTACACCACTTCCTGCAGGACATACAGCAGCTGATAAGTATGGAAGGGAGAGAAATTTATAAATAGAAGAAAATTTAAAATCTGTGTAAGAAAAAGATTTTTACTGGATAATGGCAGTGCACGGCAGCACTGATTGGCTGAGAGGGACCGGAGCCGGGAGCCTCACATGCAGCCATGTAGGCTGCGGGCGAGGGGGGAGTAGATCACATACTCACAGCGGGATGTCAATCCCATTACAAGTATGTGCTCTCATTGGCATGAATGGGACTGGATCCACAGCGTGAAATCCGCTGCGGATCCAGTAGGTGTGAAGGCACCCTCAATGTGATTCACTGCCCAATAGAGATAAGTGCAACTCGAGCATGCTCTCTATTTCCCAACCAGCCACCTGATTGGACTTAAAGCAGGAGTCAGGCTCCACTGTACATCTATACAGCCTGATTTCTGGCATCTGTCAGAGTGGACAGTCAGCCAGGCAATGAAGCCTGGAGCGATATAATCAGTCATCGGCCGCCAACCGCGCATGACTACATGTAATAGCGATGCGCAGTTAACGACTGAAAGAACTATTATACATCACCTCTCCATGCTCCCAGTCTTCCTTGCTTCCTCTCTGGCGCCACGGCTGGTATCTTTGTTGCAGATTTTTGGTGCTAAATTAAAAATGTAAAACAAGGTACAAATTAATACATGTAAATATACAGGAAAAAAAAAGCATAAGTTTGAGGGCGTGCTTCAGATTATTATATCAGCAGTATTTTGTCTTAGTCAAAATAAATCTAAATGCTGGAGGGTAGTGGAGCTCACTATATCGACTATATCACTATATATCACTGTACCAAGGGTAGAAAAATTGCAAAGGAATTAAATAAATAACTGTGACCAATCCTCCAAGGCACTTTACTAAATGGATATATTGTTTTTTTATGTAGATAGTATAATACAATAAAAACCTCAGATTAATATAGTAACCACTGGACCCAGATGATATATCTAGTGGCTACAAGATAAAATCTATATGTATACTTAAAATTATAAACCATAAATATAATACATAAATAACATACAAATAACAGATATGTCTCTCTTAGGGTACTATTACACGGTATGATAATCGGCCCGATTCAGCCGATTATCGCTCTGTGTAATAATTACAACGATCAGCCGATGACCACGATCATCTGCTGATCGATAATATAGGCTTGAACCTATAATTGACGGCCACCGACCGCACATCGCTACGTGTAATAGCGGTGCACGGCGGGCGACTGACCATTTAAATTACCTATCCCGGCTAGCCGTTAGCCTCCCTCTCATAATGGGAGTCTATGGGAGGCGTGCGCTGCTGCTCTGTCCGCGCTGAAGAATGAACATGTTCATTCTTCAGCGCGGAGAGACGCTGTGAGAACAGCAGCGCGCGCCTCCCATAGACATTATGAGAGGGAGGCTAACGGCATTCCGTGGCGGACAATTCCGCTAGTTTTGCTCAGTGTGAACCCGGCCTAAGGGCCCTATTCCACAGTAACGATAATCAGCTGGATCGGCCCCATTTGGCCCGATTCGGCCGATTATCGTTTGGTGAAATAGAGAGAACGATCAGCCGATGATCGTGTCATCGGCTGATCGTTCATTTAGGGCCAGACCTAAAATCATTGTTCCCCCCACTGCGCATCGCTACGGTTGAATAACTGTGCGCGGCGGGCAACCGACTATTTGACAGGCTGCAGCATCATACATTACCTGTCAGGTCTTCTCCGCGCTGTCTTCATCCCCGGGTCCCGCGCTCTCTATCTTCTGAATGGCCGGTCAGCTGACAGAGCACTCAGCCAATCACAGGCCGGGACCGCCGCGGCCTGTGATTGGCTGAGTTTGGCCGGTCAGCTGACAGGCCATTCTGAAGATAGAGCGCGCGAGACCCGGGGATGAAGACCGTGCGGAGAAGACCTGACAGGTAATGTATGATGCTGCAAGGACATCGGTAACGATGTCCTTGCAGCCCTCGCTCAACGATCATCGAGCCGTGGAATAGGCCCAGTAAACGAGCGGCGATCTAGCAGATTGCCGCTCGTTTACATCGTTGATCGGGCTTTCCTCGGCCCGTGGAATAGGACCCTTAAGATGAGCCGCGCGGGACCCTGGGAGAAGTCCGCAAGATGAGCCCTGCAGCCTGGACAGGTAATGTATAAAAATAAGCAAGGGCTGCAAGGACTTGGGTAACGATGTCCCTGCAGCCCTTGTTAAACGATAATCGGGCCGTGTAATAGGCCCAGTAAACGAGCGCCGATCTAGCAGATCGGCGCTCGTTTACAGTTATTATCAGGTCTTCATCGGCCCATGTAATAGGACCCTAAGGGTGCGTTTACACAGAAAGATTTATCTGACAGATTTTGGAAGCCAAAGCCAGGAATGGATTTGAAAAGAGCATAGATCCCAGTCTTTTCTTTATGTGTCTGTGTAAATGCACCCTTAGTGGTAAATTGTTTGTCTCAAATCAGAGACTCTAATGGTGCGTTTACACAGAGAGATTTATCTGACAGATTTCTGAAGCCAAAACCAGGAACAGACTATAAACAGAGAACAGATCATAAAGGAAAGACTGGGATTTCTACTCTTCTCATATCCATTCCTGGCTTTGGCCTCCAAAATCTGTCAGATAAATCTGTCTGTGTAAACGCACCATGAGGCTGCGTTCACACTACGTATATTTCAGTCAGTATTGCAACCAAAACCAGGAGTGGATTAAAAACACAGAAAGGATCTGTTCACACAATGCTGAAATTGAGTGGATGGCCGCCATTTAATGGCAAATATTTGCTGTTATTTTAGAACAACGGCTGTTACATTGAAATAATGGCTGTTATTTACTGTTATATGGCGGCCATCCACTCAATTTAAACATTGTGTGAACAGATCCTTTCTGTGTTTTTAATCCACTCCTGGTTTTGGTTGCAATACTGACTGAAATATACTGACTGAAATATACGCAGTGTGAACATAGCCTTAGGCTAGGTTCACACTACGTATATTTCAGTCAGTATTGTGGTCCTCATATTGCAACCAAAACCAGGAGTGGATTAAAAACACAGAAAGGCTCTGTTCACACAATGGTGAAATTGAGTGGATGGCCGCCATATAACAGTAAATAACTGCCATTATTTCAATACAAGAGCCGTTGTTTTAAAATACCAGTAAATATTTGCCATTATATGGCAGCCATCCACTCAATTTCAACATTGTGTGAACAGAGCCTTTCTGTGTTTTTAATCCACTCCTGGTTTTGGTTGCAATATGAGGACCACAATACTGACTGAAATATACTGACTGAAATATACCCTATGGGTCCATTTACACGGAAAGATTATCTGACAGATTATCTGCCAAAGATTTGAAGCCAAAATCGGGAACAAACTATGCACAGAGATCAGGTCATAAAGGAAAGCCTGAAATTTCTCCTCTTTTCAAATCCATTCCTCGCTTTGGCTTCAAATCTTTGGCAGATAATCTGTCAGATAATCTTTCTGTGTAAATGGACCCTTAGGTGTCTTTGCAATGTCTTTTCACTTATAGTAACGATCACAATGAAGTAGCAAAAGAAGGATTGGTGTATTACACCTCTCACCAGACCGCTCATTACAGTAGTTAGTAGTAGTACTAATTAATAGTCTGCGACCTGTGGTGTGCCGAGGATCACCACAGGTAGTAGACTATCCATGCATAGCCAAATACTGTAGTGAGCGGTCTGGTGAGAGGTGTAATACACCAATCCTTCTTTTGCTACTTCATTGTGATTGTTACTATAAGTGAAAAGACATTGCAAAGAAACCTTACAGTCTCTGATTTGAGACAAACAATTTACCACTAAGAGAGACATCTGTTATTTGTATGTTATTTATGTATTATATTTATGGTTTATAATTTTAAGTATACATATAGATGTTATCTTGTAGCTACTAGATATATCATCTGGGTCCAGTGGTTACTATATTAATCTGAGGTTTTTATTGTATTATACTATCTACATTAATAAAACAATATATCCATTTAGTAAAGTACCTTGGAGGATTGGTCACAGTTATTTATTTTATTCCTTTGTCAGAACTAGTTGGTGGATTTTCTCTAAATTTCACCCTTTTGTATACAAACACATACATATTTTAATGCAATTGTTATTCTATATACTACACATTACTGTATTAGTTTATTAAATTACACATATAGGCCTCTCATAACATTGCCAGCAACAATACCCCACAATGGTGTCAGCCAGTGCCCTACTTATAGAACGATCCTTATCCCCATATAGTGCTGCAAAAAAGCATATTCCAGCAGGACACAAAAAGTGCCTGCCTGTGCGCTATACCTTCTGCATGATGTCAGCAATGATTTACCGCCCTCATACTGTTCCTCCAACGTGCTATCAAAATGCTGCAGCAGCTTAGTGTTTGCATCCTCCCTGCTTTCTTGGCATTTTCTGACCTTACCCAGTCAGCAGCTGCACACATGCAACTTAGGCCACGTTCACACAGTTCAGATGCAACCGGTATTTTACATGTGTATTATGTATCAGTATTTGTGAAACCAGGAGAGAAACCTGCACAGAGGAAAAGTGCAGGGTCAGCAGAATAAAACTCCCCCCCCCCAACACTGAGGGCTCAGTGGGCGCTCTGCATCTCCAAGCGAATTAACCTCGGAAAACTTCAGTTTCGCTCGCCATTTATAAAATAAAAATAAAAAATGTACAAAAGTTGCTGATAGGTGGCGCTGTAGAGATCAAATCACACAACATATTATCTTCTTAGGTTTTTAACAGTGAATGCAGTGAGTCATCTTTAATCACTACAACATCTCAGTGAAAGCCGTCCTTCAGATCTGACACTCTGAGCTTGTGTCACAGCAGATCTGGTCCTTCAAGAAACACCATACCCAGAAGGCACACAAGTGAGCAGGGAGGTCACACTGCTGGAGATAATGGCTGATTACCTTCTTTATAGGTCAAAGTTTTAAAGTGTACCTGTCATGAAAAAAAAACTTTTGTCACATGTCTAAGAGAAGTTTTTATCGGTCATGGTCCGAGTGCTCAGACGACGACCAGTCAAAAGAATGAGCAGGGCAAGAAGTGCGCTGCCGCGCCATCCTCTGCCCACTGTGTGAGGAGACAGTACCATAGATTTACATTATGCAGCAGTCTCTTTGTGACAGAAGAGTCGGGAGAGGAATGTGCTGGGCATTGTTCTCCCCATTGTTTGCAGTCTAAACATTCGGACCCTAAAGCCCCTATTCCACGGGTCGTTTAAAGGAGCAATATCGTTCGTATTCGGCCGATATCGGCCGCTACGAACGATATTCGTCCCGTGGAATAGAGTGTAACGATCAGCCGACATCGTTCATGTCGGCTGATCGTTGCAGTCGCTTGTTTTTCAACATGTTGAAAAACAAGCGACTGATACAGCAACAATCTGCTGCCGTCGCTCCGTTGAATAGGAGCATCGGCAGCAGACGCTGCTATATCCTATGGGCTGCCCGGACGATCAGCGATCCCCCGGGCAGCCCCCCCCGCAGCCCCCTCCCGCACTCACCCGCTCGCTGCAGCCGCGTTGAATAGCGGCGGCAGCGAGCGGGGAACGAGGAGCAAACGAGCGCTAATAGCGCTCGTTTGCTCCTCCAAACGACTCGTGGAATAGGGGCATAACCGATCATCAAAACTTTTGACATGTCTGTCTAAAGGCCCTATTACACCATGCGATTATCTGCTGACAATTGTTTGGTTTAATAGCTCCAGTTAAAAACCAATAATCAGCCGACCTGCACAATGTCTGCTGATCCTTGTCTCTCAACATGTTGGGAAAAACGATAGCGACGTTCTGCTGGCCGTTGCTCCGTGTAATAGGAGTGGTGGCAGCAGACCACTATCCCCTATGGGCTCCCTGGATGTCCTAAAAATCGTCCGCGCAGCCTCTCCCACGGCTCCCCCTCTCTTACCTTGGTGCGTGTATTAGCGCCGGCAGCCAACGAGGAGCAAGCGAGCCGCTGATCTGACAGGTCAGCACTTGTTTGCTTCTCCAGATCGTCCGGTGTAATAGAGTCTTGCCAGTGCCTCTTTATTGCAGATAAAATACTTTTACTGCTACAACGCTACTTATCTGCAACTTTTTGTACTAAAAGTTTTATTTAATGAATAGGAGGAGGAGTAGAAAACCGTATTTACTGCTGCGATACGCAGCAGATTAGATCTAAATAACTGAACACAGCATCAAATCTGCTGCGTGTGTTTGTACCCTTAGGCTAGGTTTACACTATGTAAAAACAACGGCCGTATTTCATAACAACTGCCGTTATTTGAGAAATACCGACTGCTGTTTGCACAACAACGGACGTTTTTACATAGTGGGAACCTAGTCTTAAAGGGGACCTGTCACTATTTTCATGCTACCCGAATCATTGGCAGCATAAAACACTGACAGGCTTCTTTATCACAGTGATCAGTTGTATCACTGTAATCGTAGTTGTATCTTCAACTGGGAACTAGACTATTGAATAACTAGGGCAGCTCTGATGACTCCAAACCCTGTTCCTGGCTGAAGATTCAACTATGATTACTCTGAAACAGCACATCTTTTCAGAGACTTTTGTAGATTGGGAAGCCTCTCAACATTTACTGCTACTTATGATTCCTGCAGGAAGTGGTGTATTCTTTTGTGACACACTGCTCTCTGCTGCTACCTCTGTCTATGATGGGAACTTCCAGAGCAGGGGAGGTTTTTTTTTATGGGGATTTGCTGCTGCTCTGGACAGTTTGTGGCAAAGGTGGCACCATAGATCACTGTGTCAGGCTGGAAAGAATACACCATTTCTTGCAGGACATACAGCAGCTGGTAAGTACTGGAAGGCTTGATAGCACTGTGGTGGGGGTCTGACCTTTGGGACACTGAAGATGTCATCACTTGCTGAGATTTGAATACCCCTATAACTGTATTTTATGTGTGCACAGTGCCTCATTGTTGACAGGCAGGTGTGTGTGTGTGTAGCCGCCTCCTTCACCTCTCTCGTCCATGTAAATATTACTTATGGTTAGTCGGCAAGCAGTTGCCTTTGCTTTCCTGTAGTTATGTATCACATTTCGGGCAGTCCACATCTATTGTATGTTCAGCAGAGAAAATATGACCATGATATAAAGACTTGTGATGACTTTCCTGCATCTTTTATTAATATTCTTCAAAAAATGATCCCTCACATTGGAAATGAGTAGATATTAAGGCAGGCAATAAAGGGAATGTATCATCTGGAAACACATTTTTTTATGTTAAAATTCCAAAATTTTTGGTGTTTTTCGCTGGCCAGAAGAGCTGCCACAGTAGGATGACTTGTTTTCTTGTTTTCTGTAACGTGTTTGTCGGCTTTGCTGTATGGACTTCTACAGTGTGAGCAGAGCCATCTCTTTTTCATTAAAGGGGTTTGGAATCTATCAGCAGGTTAGATGCCTGAATCTGCTGATCTGTTCCCTTTATGAAGTACAACTGTAAATCAGCTTGTGACCTATATAACTACACTATATTGGACTGACTTCCCTGGTCATGTAAAAACCAAACTAGAGATTACTAGAGTTTACAGAAGTTGTGGTAGCCGGTCCAGTAGCTTGTTAGTCACGCACAGATGTCATGCAGTAATATTCAGCAAAAAATGAAAAATTGTGATGAGCAAAGCAAAATATGTAAAGTGAACCCACTCGCAATCCCTGACTAAATTTCTTTTACAATAGCGACTGTGACAGTGTGTGATATCAACTCCTCATTTACTTCAGCTGCCATAAAGCACACACACCCTGCTGCACAGATAATTTAAGGGTAGCTTTACACTTATCCGATCGCAGCAGATTTCACGCTGCGAGTCCACTTTATTTTTTAACTTCAGACTTTAAGGTGTACCTGTCGTTTCAAGAAACTTTTGACATGTCATAGAGACTTGTCAAAAGTTTGGATGGGTCCAGGTCTGTGTGTTCATATTCTTACCGATCAGGAGAAAGAGCTTGGAGAGGACCACGCTGCAGCGCTCTATTATAAACCTGACTCATAACTTTGTAACTATGACATGTCAAAAGTTGTTTTTTTTTTGTTTTTTTTAAATGACAGAAACTTTTTAGCTTCACATGTACCAAAAATCCGCTGCGAATCCATGTACTGTGAAGTTCTATGGGGTTACCCGGCCCCTTTAGCCGCCCGCAGCCTGGAGCATACATTACCCGCTCTGTGCCGCAGCTGCGTGTGAGGCTCTGGCTGCAGCGCTGAGCAGGTAATGTATGCTCCAGGCAGCGGGGGGGTTAAAGGGGCCAGGTAACATACTGAGGGTGGGTTCACACTACGGAATTCTCGTGAATAAACTATGTGGAATTTCGCCGGCTGCAACACCGTTCTATGGGCCGGCTGATTTTGCATTCCGCAGAAAGAACTAACATGTCACTTCTTTCAGCTGAATCAGCCGTCCCATAGAATGGTGTCTATGGAGCCGGCGGAAAGGCGCGCGTACAGCCAGCGGAATTCCACAGAGTTTATCCGCGAGAATTCCTTAGTGTGAACCCACCCTCACAGCGGAATGAAAATTCTGCTGCGGGTATGTAACCCTATTGAACTTCACACTGCTAGGATTTGCAACGAATTTAGCTGAAAACTTGCAGTTTGAAATCCGCTGCGAATCCGGTACGTGTGAAGCTACCCTTTGGCTAGGTTTACATATATAGGTTGCATCCATTTAAGTTTTTTGGAAGAAACTGACCACAACTGATGCCAAAAAGGTACAGTATCAGTGGTCATCAGGTTTTCTATCCTTTTTTTCAATAAAAAAAAACATCAGTTGCCATTAGTTTATTACATCAGTTGTGTTCAGTTTTTTCCTCTAAATACAGGGGCTATCTATTTAAGGGGTCAGCAGTACAGGAGCGGATGGCCACCTGTGAGGTGTACCCCTAAAGTAAATGGTCTACTTAAGGGGTACACCTCACAGGGAGCCATCTACTATACTGTTAGCTGCTACAGAAGGCAGCATCAGAGTCATAAGAGTAGGTGAACTAAGAGGGGGGGAGGTGAGGAAAACTCACATTGGAGCCTTTTACATGGGGACATCTCCTATAGGGTCAGCTGCTACAGAAGGCAGCATTAGAGCCATCAGAGCACGTGAACTACTATAGGGGGCGAGGGGGGGGGGCAACTCACATCGGAGCCCTCTACTGGGGGCAGCAAAACATGGGGACATCTCCTCATAGGGTGCTGCCCCTCCTGCAAGGGGCCACTCTCCTGCAGGGCTGGGGTCACAAGGGTTAATAGGGGGGCTGGGGAAACCTTTCCTTTGAGTTCCATAGACTTCAATGCATGCGGTTGCCGCATCACCAGACGGTGGTCCGCCAGGACGCTGCACGATAAGTTCTGCCGCACAACGCTTTTGGCGATGCGGTGGCACTATTTGCTCACCGCATGCTTTGAACTGTCCCATTTGAAAACAGCGGGTTCAGCTCAAAGATGCGATTCCCTCTGGCGCTTTTCCCCTGCGCCAGAGGGAAACCCCGCCGCACCCCCGGATGAGTGTAAACCCGGCCTTACTCTGACATCTGGCTGTTTGTTTGTTTTTTGACTAAAGAAAAACTTCATGTGCCAAATTTTACATTTTTAGTGTTGGTTTTTCAGAAAAAGTCCAGCCTCATACTCTGATCTTCCAACTCCACAGGCTTCGCTTATTCAGATATCCGTGCACAACAGAAGCCGACACGGTTATGATTGGTATAGTCAATTTATAATATGATCCATGATATGTGGAGCCGTACGTGACTGTGTGAGGCCTTGGGGTGACATTTGTTCCTATTTATAAGTCAGTTAGTGTGTAATGTATTCGCTGTCTGGCAAATTAATATATCCTCATATTTAAGATGTTAATAATAGCTTGTATAATGCATTTTATAGTGTTTGTAGTTTGTATTTAAAGAGAGTCTGTCAGCAGTTCTGAGCCCTCAAAGCTGCTGACAGCTCTACACAGAGGAGAGGAGGGGGAGGAGGAGGAGGAGGGGTGCAGAGGTGCAGAGACATAGAGGGAAAACCTACCTTCTGTCTATGTTAGTTAAGATGGGAATATCCCTTTAATGTTCCTGCAGTTATAAAAAAAATATTACTATGCAAGGATATGAAAGATATTGCTTTTCCTAAATGGCTCACAATTTATCTGTCTCCCTCTGACCACCTACTGAGCTGGCGGCACCACTGGGTATACATCAATAAAAGCATTCACCTGCAGCAGTTACCATGTGAAGCCAGTGTGAGGAGGCAGTATACATCCTATAGTATAGTGAGGCGGAAGCATACATCCTATAGTATATAGTGAGGCGGCAGTATACATCCCTCATACATCCTATAGTATAGTGAGGCGTCAGCATACATCCCTCATACATCCTATAGTATAGTGAGGAGGCCGTATACATCCTATAGTATAGTGAGGCGGAAGCATACATCCTATAGTATATAGTGAGGCGGCAGTATACATCCTCATACATCCTATAGTATATAGTGAGGCGGCAGTATACCTCCCTCATACATCCTATAGTATAGTGAGGCGGCAGTATACATCCCTCATACATCCTATAGTATAGTGTGAGGCGGCAGTATACATCCCTCATACATCCTATAGTATAGTGAGGCGGCAGTATACATCCCTCATACATCCTATAGTATAGTGTGAGGCGGCAGTATACATCCCTCATACATCCTATAGTATATAGTGAGGCGGCAGTATACATCCCTCATACATCCTATAGTATATAGTGAGGCGGCAGTATACATCCCTCATACATCCTATAGTATAGTGTGAGGCGGCAGTATACATCCTCATACATCCTATAGTATATAGTGAGGCGGCAGTATACATCCCTCATACATCCTATAGTATAGTGAGGAGGCAGTATACATCCCTCATACATCCTATAGTATAGTGTGAGGCGGCAGTATACATCCCTCATACATCCTATAGTATAGTGTGAGGCGGCAGTATACATCCCTCATACATCCTATAGTATAGTGTGAGGCGGCAGTATACATCCCTCATACATCCTATAGTATAGTGTGAGGCGGCAGTATATCTCCCTTATACATCCTATAGTATATAGTGAGGCGGCAGTATACATCCCTCATACATCCTATAGTATAGTGTGAGGCGGCAGTATACATCCCTCATACATCCTATAGTATATAGTGAGGCGGCAGTATATCTCCCTCATACATCCTATAGTATTTAGTGAGGCGGCAGTATACATCCCTCATACATCCTATAGTATAGTGAGGCGGCAGTATACATCCTCATACATCCTATAGTATAGTGTGAGGCGGCAGTATATCTCCCTCATACATCCTATAGTATATAGTGAGGCGGCAGTATATCTCCCTCATACATCCTATAGTATAGTGAGGCGGCAGTATACCTCCCTCATACATCCTATAGTATATAGTGAGGCGGCAGTATACCTCCCTCATACATCCTATAGTATATAGTGAGGCGGCAGTATACATCCCTCATACATCCTATAGTATTTAGTGAGGCGGCAGTATACATCCCTCATACATCCTATAGTATAGTGAGGCGGCAGTATACATCCCTCATACATCCTATAGTATAGTGAGGCGGCAGTATACATCCCTCATACATCCTATAGTATAGTGTGAGGCGGCAGTATACATCCCTCATACATCCTATAGTATAGTGAGGCGGCAGTATACATCCCTCATACATCCTATAGTATATAGTGAGGCGGCAGTATACATCCCTCATACATCCTATAGTATAGTGTGAGGCGGCAGTATACATCCCTCATACATCCTATAGTATATAGTGAGGCGGCAGTATACATCCCTCATACATCCTATAGTATATAGTGAGGAGGCAGTATACATCCCTCATACATCCTATAGTATAGTGTGAGGCGGCAATATATCTCCCTCATACATCCTATAGTATAGTGAGGCGGCAGTATACATCCCTCATACATCCTATAGTATATAGTGAGGAGGCAGTATACATCCCTCATACATCCTATAGTATATAGTGAGGCGGCAGTATACATCCCTCATACATCCTATAGTATATAGTGAGGCGGCAGTATACATCCCTCATACATCCTATAGTATAGTGAGGCGGCAGTATACATCCCTCATACATCCTATAGTATAGTGTTAGGCGGCAGTATACATCCCTCATACATCCTATAGTATAGTGAGGCGGCAGTATACATCCCTCATACATCCTATAGTATAGTGTGAGGCGGCAGTATACATCCCTCATACATCCTATAGTATAGTGAGGCGGCAGTATACATCCCTCATACATCCTATAGTATATAGTGAGGCGGCAGTATACATCCCTCATACATCCTATAGTATAGTGAGGAGGCAGTATATCTCCCTCATACATCCTATAGTATAGTGAGGCGGCAGTATACATCCCTCATACATCCTATAGTATAGTGTGAGGCGGCAGTATACATCCCTCATACATCCTATAGTATAGTGAGGCGGCAGTATACATCCCTCATACATCCTATAGTATATAGTGAGGCGGCAGTATACATCCCTCATACGTCCTATAGTATATAGTGAGGCGGCAGTATATCTCCCTCATACATCCTATAGTATAGTGAGGCGGCAGTATACATCCCTCATACATCCTATAGTATATAGTGAGGAGGCAGTATACATCCCTCATACATCCTATAGTATAGTGAGGCGGCAGTATACATCCTTCATACATCCTATAGTATAGTGAGGCGGCAGTATACATCCCTCATACGTCCTATAGTATATAGTGAGGCGGCAGTATACATCCTATAGTATAGTGTGAGGCGGCAGTATACATCCCTCATACATCCTATAGTATATAGTGAGGCGGCAGTATACATCCCTCATACATCCTATAGTATATAGTGAGGCGGCAGTATATCTCCCTCATACATCCTATAGTATATAGTAAGGCGGCAGTATACATCCCTCATACATCCTATAGTATATAGTGAGGCGGCAGTATACCTCCCTCATACGTCCTATAGTATATAGTGAGGCGGCAGTATACATCCCTCATACATCCTATAGTATAGTGTGAGGCGGCAGTATACATCCCTCATACATCCTATAGTATAGTGTGAGGCGGCAGTATACATCCCTCATACATCCTATAGTATAGTGTGAGGCGGCAGTATACATCCCTCATACATCCTATAGTATAGTGAGGCGGCAGTATACATCCCTCATACATCCTATAGTATATAGTGAGGCGGCAGTATATCTCCCTCATACATCCTATAGTATAGTGAGGCGGCAGTATATCTCCCTCATACATCCTATAGTATATAGTGAGGCGGCAGTATACATCCCTCATACATCCTATAGTATAGTGAGGCGGCAGTATACATCCCTCATACATCCTATAGTATATAGTGAGGCGGCAGTATACATCCCTCATACATCCTATAGTATATAGTGAGGCGGCAGTATACATCCCTCATACGTCCTATAGTATAGTGAGGCGGCAGTATATCTCCCTCATACATCCTATAGTATATAGTGAGGCGGCAGTATATCTCCCTCATACATCCTATAGTATAGTGAGGCGGCAGTATACATCCCTCATACATCCTATAGTATATAGTGAGGCGGCAGTATACATCCCTCATACATCCTATAGTATATAGTGAGGCGGCAGTATACATCCCTCATACATCCTATAGTATAGTGTGAGGCGGCAGTATACATCCCTCATACATCCTATAGTATAGTGTGAGGCGGCAGTATACATCCTATAGTATAGTGTGAGGCGGCAGTATACATCCTCATACATCCTATAGTATAGTGAGGCGGCAGTATATCTCCCTCATACATCCTATAGTATAGTGAGGCGGCAGTATACCTCCCTCATACATCCTATAGTATAGTGAGGCGGCAGTATACCTCCCTCATACATCCTATAGTATATAGTGAGGCGGTAGTATACATCCCTCATACATCCTATAGTATAGTGTGAGGCGGCAGTATACATCCCTCATACATCCTATAGTATAGTGTGAGGCGGCAGTATACATCCCTCATACATCCTATAGTATATAGTGAGGCGGCAGTATACATCCCTCATACATCCTATAGTATAGTGTGAGGCGGCAGTATACATCCCTCATACATCCTATAGTATAGTGTGAGGCGGCAGTATACATCCTCATACATCCTATAGTATAGTGAGGCGGCAGTATATCTCCCTCATACATCCTATAGTATAGTGAGGCGGCAGTATACCTCCCTCATACATCCTATAGTATAGTGAGGCGGCAGTATACCTCCCTTATACATCCTATAGTATAGTGAGGCGGCAGTATACATCCCTCATACATCCTATAGTATATAGTGAGGCGGCAGTATACATCCCTCATACATCCTATAGTATAGTGTGAGGCGGCAGTATACATCCCTCATACATCCTATAGTATATAGTGAGGCGGCAGTATACATCCCTCATACATCCTATAGTATATAGTGAGGCGGCAGTATATCTCCCTCATACATCCTATAGTATATAGTGAGGCGGCAGTATACATCCCTCATACGTCCTATAGTATAGTGAGGCGGCAGTATACATCCCTCATACATCCTATAGTATATAGTGAGGCGGCAGTATATCTCCCTCATACATCCTATAGTATATAGTGAGGCGGCAGTATACATCCCTCATACATCCTATAGTATATAGTGAGGCGGCAGTATATCTCCCTCATACATCCTATAGTATAGTGTGAGGCGGCAGTATACATCCCTCATACATCCTATAGTATATAGTGAGGCGGCAGTATACATCCCTCATACATCCTATAGTATAGTGAGGCGGCAGTATACATCCTCATACATCCTATAGTATAGTGAGGCGGCAGTATACATCCCTCATACATCCTATAGTATAGTGAGGCGGCAGTATATCTCCCTCATACATCCTATAGTCTCCCATCCTCCTCCCCGTGCACCTCCTGTCACCCTCGGCTCCGAGGCCCCGGTAACCAGGCAGCCTCCCCGGTGATTGGGCGGCCGGAGGTCACGGAGGAGGAGGAGGGGGCGGCCCGGAGCTCAGCTGTGCGGGAGGAGGAGGAGGAGGGAGCCCAGAGCACAACAACCGCAGCCCGGACACCGCTCGCTCCGTCCCTGATGTGCACATTCTAGCTCCGCTACCGCAGCCCGCCGCACCCCCGCCTGAACAGGGATGAGAAAGAGAGGCGAGCCTGCGGCCCGGGAGCATGACAGCTTCGGAGCGGCCCCTCTGGACCGGGACTGCCGCCTGAAGAACCTGAGGATCCCGGGGAGCAAGGGGCACTACCCCTCGGACTGCGACAGCCAGGGCATGAAGAGGTTCAGCAGGTACGGAGGGGGGGAAGCCGCATGCGTCATCTATCCGCCAAGGTGAACGGCTTCACTGCATTAATGCGGAGCTGCGGGTCCTCTATCCACCTGCACAGGGGGAGAAGTCTCCTCCAGCACAGGGTAGTAGTGACGGCTGCACCTGCGGGGCATGGAGGGCTCTCTGAGGTGTCAGACTTATAGGGAAAGTCACAAGTTCTTCAAGGATGTCTCCAAGATCTGCAAGTATGTGTGTGTCTGCATGGTCTGTCCTGGGCTCACATTACACCAGTGCTGTAGGTGGAGGTGTGCTGCTGACCTATACTGTGGTGTCCCCATTCATAGGGTGAGGAGATGCCACCCCTCCACAGGACAGGGGATAACTGGCTGAGCAGTCCGATTACCCACCCATCCATGATATGGCCCCCATATGAATTAAAGAGGCAGCAGCGCAGGCTAAGCCTCTGGTCTGTTCCCTGTCTGTGGGGCTAGCTTTTACTAATGAGCATACGCACTGCTGCTCTATTCACTGTATACTGCTGAGCATACGCATCACTACTCCATGTACTGTATACTGCTGAGCATAAGCACCACCGCTCCATGTACTGTATACTGCTGATCATATGTACTGCTGCCTTATGTACTGTATACTGCTGATCGTATGTACCGCTGCTTTATGTACTGTATACTGCTGATCATATGTACTGCTGCTTCATGTACTGTATACTGCTGATTGTATGTACCGCTGCTTCATGTACTGTATACTGCTGATTGTATGTACCGCTGCTTCATGTACTGTATACTGCTGATCGTATGTACCGCTGCTTCATGCACTGTATACTGCTGATCATATGTACCGCTGCTTCATGTACTGTATACTGCTGATCATATGTACTGCTGCCTTATGTACTGTATACTGCTGATCGTATGTACCGCTGCTTTATGTACTGTATACTGCTGATCATATGTACTGCTGCTTCATGTACTGTATACTGCTGATTGTATGTACCGCTGCTTCATGTACTGTATACTGCTGATTGTATGTACCGCTGCTTCATGTACTGTATACTGCTGATCGTATGTACCGCTGCTTCATGCACTGTATACTGCTGATCATATGTACCGCTGCTTCATGTACTGTATACTGCTGATCATATGTACCGCTGCTTCATGTACTGTATACTGCTGATCATATGTACCGCTGCTTCATGTACAGTATACTGCTGATCGTATGTACTGCTGCTTCATGTACTGTATACTGCTGAGGAAATGCACCACTGCTCCATTTACTCTATATTGCTGAGCATACGCATTGACGTTCCATCAATTTGTGGGACAACTGACCTCCATTCTCTGAGAGATCGGCTAGTTATCATTTATCCTATGGATAACTATTATTCTTGGGATAATCCCTGTTTTTGGTGGCGGAGTCTACTGCACTCTCACAGTAATAATAAATTCATATGTACAGATATAGGCAGATTATAGCCATCAGCAGGCTACGTTCATTATAGTGAATGGGCCTGTCTCAGCTGCATTCCTTCGCATACAGCACAATGTATTTCCAGCCAACGACATCCCGGTACATCTGACAGTCCCTTCATCAGCACCAGTTCACACTTTCATGTGCTTCAGCCTCTTACTTTTCCATTGCTGAAGTGACCAAGTGTTACATTTCAGAGTTTGAAGGGAAAACTGAAGTTTGCTTAAAAATACTGTGTCCCAAAGGGTCTCCTTACTTGAATGATTACAAACGTTTCTGGCTGGAGATGTTCACCCTGTACTTATACCTGTCTTAGGCCAGGTTCATGTTACCATTTGGCACTACGTCTCATGTATACATGTCATGTCCTGACGGTCATGTGTATGTACAGGCATGGGCCCTATTGACTTCAATAGTCTGAACATAGACAGCTAGTGACTACAGTCAGGGCATTTCCTGAACACACAGTGTATTTTCCAGGACTCTGACGGACACCACACTTATGACTCCATTAAAATACCGTACGTTCTACACTTAGGCCATTAAAGTTGATGGGTGCTTGACATGTAAAATCTTGCAGAAATATGAGATGTGATTTGATGTTGCACATTAGGGGATCAGTTGTTCCATAGTACACGTGTGTCTATCTGTAATCTGTATGTTATTACCTCCTATGGGCCTGGTATTGTGTCATGTAATGGGGGTTTTTCCTTCTCCTGGCTTCTCCTATGTGTGCTGCATTCTGTGATCAGGAGCAATACGCTGAAACTGCAGAAACCCCCTCCACTGACTCTGCAGAAGGGATTATACAGGTCTGAGTCAGCTGAAAACTTCTCTCTGCTTTCCTATAGTTGTATATAGTGCTGTGGACATTCACTGTGTTTTCACATCTTTGTACATAGGAAGATTGCCTTATTTATCAGAGAACGTCATGTTAACCTCTGTAGGCGATACTAGGGTGGCCTTTGTGACTATATGAAGATTTGTGCTTTCCTGAGGCTAGGTTCAGACTGCGTTTTCAGCATCCATTTAACGCATCCGTTTTTGCAAAAAACGCATGAAAAACGGATTGCAAAAAACGGATTCATTTGTGTGCATCCGTTTTTCCATTGACTTCCATTATAAAAAAAACGGATCCGTTTTTTTTGGCGGACCAAAACGGACCAAAAAACGTTGCTGACCCTATTTTTCTGGACGTTAAAAAAAACTGATCCGTTAAACGGATGCTGAAAACGCAGTGTGAACTTAGCCTAAGGGTCTCTGAACTCTTGATATTCTCAGTAACATCTGATGCTGCAGAACCTCTTTCTGCAAGGGATCTGAAGCTTTATGTCAATCAAAACAGGATCCACCTCCCATTCACAAAAGAAGAAGCAGATCTGTGTATGAGGCTTTATTATTTATTTATTTATGAGGCATTTATTTATTTATTTACAATGGAGTATATGTACACTACAAAGTTGCATCTGTCATAGCAATATGGAGGAGGTATATGCCAGGGAGTCCCCTGCTGAACACCATAAATACATGGTGTGAAAAGAGCCTCGATTGGGCACCATTGTTGTCTATCGACTAATGGGTCTGGCTCTGTCATCAAGGTTTGTGTTGTAATGGAAGCCATGGCGTTGTGTGAATAGAGGAAAAAAAGACAAGTTTGGTCAGCTCTCCTAGAACACCATTCACACTAGGCAGGAGCACGTTGCTGTGGCTGAAATTGTACACAGAAAAATGCTACAGTTCACCGCAGTGACAAGATACAGACCCACTACAGATATGCCCATAGGGCTGTACAAAAGTACAGTAGTTGGTTCAGAAACTGTATTCCACTATGTTATCTTTATGTTCTGTCTAGGTAGCCAGATTATCTGTAAACTGGTGGGAGCCCAATCCTTCCATGTAACTACAGTACACTTGTTGTTAGTAACAACTTCTGAAAGACTCAGAGTCCTGAGTTACTGAGTCCATCACCCTGGTACACCTGCCCTAAGGCTTCTCACAGTGTCCCATCCAGATACACAAGATTCCTCCACCTACTGGATGACACTATGTACAGAATAGCACCGAAAACTACAATCGCCTACTGTCACTGGCCACTGTCAGGAGATGGGGGTCTGTAGATGCATTTTCGCTATACCCATGATGCCTTCCCAGTGCATATTGATGTAGTGTGAATATAGCCTTATAAATCCACTGTTCCAGAGAGTATACAATGTCTCCACCACCTCCTACCTGTCACTCTTATAAGGAACAAATCCTGTAAAGCAGTAACAAAAGTCACATAGCTGACACAAGCCGCGCCCCGACCATTACAAGTTGTTGCTTTTTTTTTTTTAAACAGTGGTAAACCCTGATTCAA
Source organism: Dendropsophus ebraccatus (assembly GCF_027789765.1). Classification (NCBI taxonomy): domain Eukaryota; kingdom Metazoa; phylum Chordata; class Amphibia; order Anura; family Hylidae; genus Dendropsophus; species Dendropsophus ebraccatus. Next base: position 37,803,849 of record NC_091468.1, read on the forward strand.
TCCTATTGTCCAACGTCATTGCCCTGTAACCCATCCTTAACCATGACATGGCTCTCTCCTCCGGCATCCCCATAAGCATGCACATCTAGATTGTGCAACTGTAACATTAGGTTGCTGGTGAATCGCCTTTAAAGTTGCAGTTGTCCCACCTGTATTTATATGACATTATATATCACATATTTAAAGTGTAACTGTACAGATGTACATTTTTAGAAACTCCTTCTGTACTCACAGGACTGTTTTGCAGCCTCCCCCCCTTACTTCTTATCTGTGTCCATTATGGTTTATGAAGGGGGGGGGGAGGGAGCAGGGATAGGAGACAAACCGCTCCTGTAGCAGAAAGCACAACAGATCATTCTGTGACCTTCTCTCCCCAAGTTCCCAGATAAGCACTCACCTTTCTGACCAGTGAAACTAGTGTTTTCTGTGCCCAGACAGTCTCCAAGCTGCAGGAGCTGTTTCTCTCCTCTTCCTGCTCACTCATCCCATTGGCCCCTCCCCCCTCAATAGGTTATAATGGACACAGCAGAACCCATTTTCACTTTGCTCCTCTGTAATGAAGACAACCTTGCCTGATAATGAGCAGACACAGCTTTTTGAGTAAAGAAGGAAACTTTTTTGCTTAAAGGGAAATTATCACCTAAATTTTCTTTTACTAATTAGTCATATACTAAAACTTGTTCTTTCTTTCCAATCTGCTTTTATTTTCTGACTATATTTTTTTCTTTTTTGTTATGGGGGCTGCCATCTTACCTGAGCTGTTCTAACAGTATTTAGTGACATACTTTACAGCCTGACTCATGGACATAGACGACAATAGACAGTCTGTCCTTAAGATGAATGTGAAACATTACTGAGCTTGCTCTGTGACCTTTGAAGAGGTCATTCCACAGGAAGCTGCTATTGTCTTGCTTTGATGCTGTCTATCTACCGGTGTCACCTGACGCTGTAATGCTGCACAGATCACTTTACAGCAGCCTCCTCTTATCACTAGAACAGGTAGTCTCAGCTTGGTTTTAGAACCAGTGGTGAGAATGAAAACTACAAGATATCAGAAATATTTTATAATCTAAACAGAAATATGAAAAATTAGGAAAAAAATGGGAAAAAAAAAAGTTTAACGTAAAAACATTAATAAACAATAAGTAATTTTCAGTTGACACACTCTCTTTTAGGGTGCCCTTACACCTACCGGATCCGCATGGATGTCATGCTGTGAGTTGCAGCGAGATCCGCTGCGGATCCAGTCCCATTCATTTCTATAGAGAACATACTCGCAGCGGGATTGACTGTGCTTTAACCCCCTGTCGCCCACAGCCTGTAGCGCCCGAGAGCATACATTACCTGCTCTGGCGACGCGGCTGCATGTCAGGATCCCGGCTCTGATTGGCTGAGCGGGACCGGAGCCCCGGGAGCCTGACATGCAGCTGCATCGCCAGAGCAGCATGCTCTCTGCGGCGGGGCTGCGGGCGACAGGAGGTTAAAGCACATAATCACAGCGGGATGTCAATGCCGCTGCGAGTATGTTCTCTATAGAAATTAACGGGACCGGATCCACAGTGGACCTCGCTGCAAACTCGAAGAGTGAGATCCGCTGCGGATCCGGTAGGTGTGAAGGCACCCTTAATAAAATCCATGACAATGTTTCTTAAAATCGCTTGTACTATTGATTTCTGCAAAAAAAATTAAATGACAGTTAAACTTTAATATTACAAAGGATTACATTTGGTATATTACATAGGATTACATTTGGTATATTACATAGGATTAACTATAGAATAGTACATAGGATTACGTATAGGATTACATATTACATAGGATTACATTTGGTATATTTAGGATTACATATAGTATATTACATAGGATTAACTATAGAATATTACATAGGATTATGTATTACATAGCATTACATTTGGTATATTATTTAGGATTACATATAGTATATTACATAGGATTAACTATAGAATATTACACAGGATTACGTATAGGATTACATATTACATAGGATTACCTATAGTATATTACATAGCAAATTACATAGGATTACGTAAACAATAGTATATTACAAAGCATTACATATTGAATATTGCATTGCGTAATATATTATGTAGGATTATATATTACATAGCATTACATATGGTATATTACGTAGGATTACGTATGGTTCATTACATAGAGATTATTTGTGTGATACACATGATAACAAGCCCAATAATCGTGTATGGCAGCACCGTCAGGATTTGTATGGGATTCTGAATGGGAATTATAGTAGTATAATAGTATTCTATAGTCCAGCTGCAGCTGTCGGGGCATGCTGGGTGTTGTAGTTTTGCTACAGCTAGATATCCAGGTTTAGGAACACAGGTTTAATACATGTTAATATGGACTTTCAGATAGCCAGTGTTTTGCCTGCAGCTAGATACCTCCCTATCTTTCCTCTGTGATAATGTACAGCATCATGTATCTCAGTTCTTGGTGACAATACATTTAGAGTAAAGCGGTTTGTATTGATCGGTTGTCTTCCATCTATTTTTAGTATTATTACAGTACGTATGCAGTGGATACAAAAGGATGCAAAGCATGTAAACAAGGTGTGTAGTGTTAGATCTATCGGTGCAGCTCCTAATGCCAAGAGGAGACGAGGTAAAAGAGCAGGCTGTTCCTTCCATTGTTCACTGCCGCACGGCCAGATTGTGTCTTGTTTGCACTGGATGAGGAGATTGAGAGCTCTGTCCTCCATGTACTGTCATTTGTTGCAAAGGGATTTAGGAATTAACTTCTTAAGGATCTTGCCAATGTTTTTGTTTCATTTTTAATTTTTTTTTTTTTTTTAATTCTTCCCATTGGCTCATCTATATAAATGCATGTGTTTTGCAGGACCAATTGTACTTTGTAATGATGCCCTTCATCTTGTCATTAAGTGAATAGCCCAAAGAAATGTATATTTTGGGTCTGAATTGAAGAAAATAATGTAATTTTCTGACCACAAATGCCCCAATTGATAACAAAAAACAAAGATTCCTAGTTGTCAGAGTGAGTGGAGTGGGGGTCGAGCATGCATGCTGCTGCTCCATTCTCTCATTATAAGGGTACTATTACACAGGCCGATGGGGGCCCGATAACAACAGTAAACAAGCGCCGATCTGCTAGATCGGCGCTCATTTACTGGGCCTATTACACGGCCCGATAATCGTTTAATAAGTGCTGCATTATTACCGATGTCCTTGCAGCCCTTGCTAAACTGGCATACATTACCTATCCTGGGTCCCGGGCTCCTCTTGCAGTCCGCTTCCCCCTGGGTCCCGCACGCTCCAGCTTCAGAGCGGCCTGTCTTAAATGACAGGCTGCTCAGCCAATCACTGGACGCAGTGGTCCCGGCCTCTGATTGGCTGAGTGGCATGTCAGCTAAGACAGGCCGCTCAGAAGCTGCAGCGCGCGGGACCCAGGGAGAAGCGGAGCAAGAGGAGCCCTGGACCCAGGATAGGTAATGTATTTATTTTGCAAATCGTCAGCCGCCGGCCGCGCACCGCTATTACACATAGCAATGCCTGGTTGGTGGCCGACAATTATAGGTCAGAACCTATATCAACGATCATTGGCTGATCATTTTGTTTATTACACGGAACGATTCTGTAAGACTACAGAAGTTTGCAAAGCATTGTAGTCCACTATATTTACCGGTCCTGATCAGATACTTTATCACACATCCTATGGTCTTCTGGAGAGGTCTGGCTGTAAATCTATAACTATGCTTGGGATCAGTGTAAGTTATAATATGAGCTGGTCAAAGTTGTCTGCAGGGCTGCTGTTATATCCTGTCTATCTAGGGCCAGTGGTACTAGAAAAACTTGATCTGCACACTTAACTGCTAAAATGATTAGGTTTCTTCTTCAGTTTCTAAAGTTTTCCCTGTGGTCATTCCATTGTCTGTAATAAAGGGATAACCTGCAGATCAGCAGTGCCTGTATTTGGAGAGGTCGCCATCGGCTGGGTTATAACCTTGTTCGGGTCACTTATGTTTTTAAGCGACTCACAAGTAAATGCACAGTCAGGTAAGGAGTCCAGACACCTTCCTCAAGGTAGCAAAACACTCATCAATACATTGCAATCCTGAAGGTCACATGCTACGGTTTTCAGTGATTTTTCTTTTTTTCTTTTTCTTTTTGCATTTTGTCACATTTTTATGATCTTGTAATTGCAGGGAAAACAGGGCCCACATTGGACACCACTTTATAGTTTTGTTATCTAAAGTCTATCCTCTTTGTTTTATAGACGTATGTGCTCCCTGTGAGAAGTCATGGAGTCTGCCAGGCACCCTCCTAGCATTTGTAGGCAGTTTCTTCAGAAATGACCATACACACAGTATAGCAGTGATTTTCAACCAGTGTGCCGTGGCACACTAGTGTGCCGCGACACATGGCAGGGCTCCAGACTAAAAAATTTACCTAGGAGCCATTGGCTCCTAACCTGAAAAATTTAGGCGCCAAATAGAATATTTGGTCGCCAACATTTTAAACCATGTAAAATTAATGTTATGTTAAATGGGACTTACTGTGTGCAGAGGCCGCGGCAGCATCCTCCTCCTCCTCCTCCTCCTCCTCCTCCTCCTCCTCCTCCTTTAGATTCTTTCTTTTCTTAGTTTGAAAACGTTCAACATGGAAACTTGCAACTTGACAACCATATCCAGTCTGACAACCATATACAGTCTGACTCAGTACTTCAGCTTCACTTGGCTAGCCTTTTAATGAGGCTTACTCTTCTGAACTTGAACTTAAAGGGAACCTGTCGACCCCCGTGCCGGGGTGACAGGCTCCCAACCCCCCGTTAGAGCCCCCTATATTCACCTCATGGCGCCGGGTCCCGCTTCTGAAGATGGTCGGGTCACGGAGATCTCAGCCGCTGCAGCCCGGCGCGCGCGCTGAGAGATGAGTCCAACGCTCATAGAGAATGATGGGAGAGTCCAGCGCTCCGTCATTCTCTATGAGCGTTGGACTCATCTCTCAGTGTGCGCGCCGGGCTGCAGCGGCTGAGATCTCCGTGACCCGACCATCTTCAGAAGCGGGACCCGGCGCGATGAGGTGAGTATAGGGGGCTCTAACGGGGGGTTGGGAGCCTGTCACCCCGTCACGGGGGGTGACAGGTTCCCTTTAAAAGCTTGCAACAGTCTATACATACTGAGCTAGACTTATGACTGCAGCCATAGTGACCCCCCACAAGATGTGTATATAGACAGATATATCTCTCACCTAGTGACTAATGCAAGTGACCCCCTACAATACAGACACCTGAGGGGCCCTGATAATAATAATTGTGCATATATCTATCTCCCAGTGTCTGCAGCCAGTTTGCCCTACACTTATAGATGGCCCCCTCCCCTTATAGATGACCCCCTCCTCCCCCCCATTATAGATACCCCCTCTTCTCCCCCCCATTATAGATGCCCCCTCCTCCCCCCATTATAGATGCCCCCTCTTCTCCCCCCCTTATAGATACCCCCCTCCCCTTATAGATGGCCCCCTCTCCCCCCATTATAGATACCCCCTCTTCTCCCCCCCATTATAGATACCCCCTCTTCTCCCCCCCTTATAGATGCCCCCTCTTCTCCCCCCATTATAGATACCCCCTCTTCTCCCCCTCATTATAGATGCCCCCTCTTCTCCCCCCCTTATAGATTCCCCCTCACCTTATAGATGCCCCCTCTCCCCCCCATTATAGATGCCCCCTCTCCCCCCCCCATTATAGATGCCCCCTCCTCCCCCCCATTATAGATGCCCCCTCCTCCCCCCCATTATAGATGCCCCCTCCTCCCCCCCATTATAGATGCCCCCTCTTCTCCCCCCCATTATAGATGCCCCCTCTTCTCCCCCCCTTATAGATTCCCCCTCACCTTATAGATGCCCCCTCTCCCCCCCCCATTATAGATGCCCCCTCCTCCCCCCCCATTATAGATGCCCCCTCTTCTCCCCCCATTATAGATGCCCCCTCTTCTCCCCCCATTATAGATGCCCCCTCTTCTCCCCCCCTTATAGATACCCCCTCACCTTATAGATGCCCCCTCTCCCCCCCCATTATAGATGCCCCCTCTTCTCCCCCCCTTATAGATGGCCCCCTCTCCCCCCCTTGAAGATGGCCCCTCTTCTCCCCCCATTATAGATGCCCCCCCTTCTCTTCCCCCCATTATAGATGCCCCCCCCCCCTTTCCTCTATGCTAAGCAATATTTAAAAAAAAACAAACACACAAACTCACCTGACAACCCGCTCCCCCGGCGATCCTCTTCTTCTTCAGGCGCTGTCCCCGGCTGATGCGCAGCTGCCGGGGGTGTCCCGTCCTATCCCCGGCAGCGCGGCGCGTCAGTGAGCTCTCTGTACGCCGGGGCTGTGACTTCTGACACAGGAAGCGTCTCTGACGCGCGCTTCCTGTGCCGGAAGTCAGGGCCCCAGGCAGCTCACTGATGCGCCGCGCTGCCGGGGATAGGACGGGACACCCCCGGCAGCTGCGCATCAGCGCATCAGCCGCGCATCTTAAAGAGACAGCGCGCCGCCGCCGGGGCCAGTCGCAAATGGCGCCCAGATTAATAAATCTGGGCGCCATTTGCAAAAAGTCAGTCGCATTGGCGACCATTTTGGTCGCCATCTGGAGCCCTGCATGGTCGGGTGTGCCGCGGGGAAAGTTCCCCAAACTATGGTGCCCCTGTGAAACAGGAGAAAACAATGAGGGAGAGAAACCTGGGGATGGGGGAGAATCAGGGGGGAGAGAAACATGGGGATGGGGGAGAGAAACAGCGGAGAGAAGTATGGTGGGGAGAGAAGTATGGTGGGGAGAGAAGTATGGTGGGGAGAGAAGTATGGTGGGGAGAGAAGCACAGGGGGAGAAGAAAACAGGCCCAGGTTTCACACTGAGTGAGTATAAATACATTTAGAATCTATATTATTAACTATATGTATAATATGTACTGTTTTAGTGTCATTTTGTGCCATTTTGGTTGGTGGTGTGCCCCGGGATTTTTTAAGTATAAAAAGTGTGCCGCGGCTCAAAAAAGGTTGAAAATCACTGCAGTATAGCACAGTGCCAGTATACTGCACAAGCTGTGGAGGCTGCCAGACTTCTGTACTCCCGAGGAGATCAGGACCACCATGACTATTCGTATAGAGCAAACACTACTTTATAACTTTTATCTTTTCCTTTACTCTGAAAGGCTGATATCAGAGTCTCATTTATAAACGGCCAGCGCCATCCTGTATATTACTGTGGCGGTGGTTTAGGGGCGGTATAGTTTATAACTCACTTTATAAAGTTATGGCAACTGAAACCCCATTGCATTACCTGTGTTATATGCCAGAGATGTAGTCTCACTAGCTCAGGCCAACATTTACACAACTTTGCAGTTTAAAGCGTCTGGTTGGGTATGATGTCAGAAATAATATACAAGATGGTATACATCCTAACTCCTCTTACGCAATGGCTGTATTTTAGCATCACATGCCTCCTGCATGCCAAACATGGGAATCTTTCAGCCCCCACATGGATGCACTCCCTGTCTACCCTTGGCATCCTATAGGTGTAGTCAGTCAAGTGACCTCTCTCCAAAGATGCATGCCTGCTGGCAAAAATGGTGCATACAATACTGATATTTCCTCCCCAAATTCTTATGCTGCAGCCTTATTTTCCTGGGGGGCTCGGTGCTTAGCGCTGTTGGCTTGCTGCATTGCCTCGGAGCCCTTTGTTTTTGTGCATCTACTCCCTTGTCATAAAGCAGCAAATGTGTTCAAATAAGAAAAGTGCACTCCAGGATGTGTAGAATGAGATCATAGCTGATGGCAGTCGGGCCCTGGCACGCCGCCTGATCACAATGCCCTCTCCCCAGGTTTTCCTCACAGCTTTTTTTTGAACATATTGCATTCTATAAATAGGTGACGGCGCGCACTGTCAGCCTGGCATCATATCGTGTTCATTTACAGCAGCTTCCCTGAGATGTCTTCCTAATGTGAGCACTTATAACACTAGCACTAAATTTTTTTGCATGAACAATGTAAATGCCCTGTTCACAATTTTTTTCTTCTTTCAGGAAATATTATGGCCAAAAGCCAGGTGTAAGGCTGGGTTCACACAGTTTTTTTGCAGTTGGTTTAACATATACATCTTGGGGGGACGGGGGGGTTGGGGACGGATGCAGTTGTGTGCAATCCGTTTGAATCCGTTTTTCCCTTGACTTCCATCATTGAAAAATGGGTCAGAACGGAAGTTTGTGTGCAATCCGTTTGAATCCGTTTTTCCCTTGACTTCCATCATTGAAAAATGGGTCAGAACGGAAGTTTGTTTGTTTTGTTTTTTTTGGTTTTTTTAGGCCGGGTTTACATATGTCCGGCGGTGCGGCGGCGTTTCCCTCCGGCGCAGGAGAAAAGCGCCGGAGGGAAACGCATCTTTGAACTGATCCCATTGTTTTCAATGGGATCGTTCAAAATGTGCGGCAGGAAATAGTGGCCGCCGCATCGCCGGACCGTCGGTGCGTTAGGACGCATCTTGCAGCGTCCTGGCGGACCGCCGCTCCGGTGATGCGGCGCCGCACCAATACAATGGAATAGAGCGCCGGATGCCTCGCCGGGCAGGACGCATGTCGTTCGGCTCTGGCATCCGGCGTTCAGTCAAATAGTACACAAAATAAACATATATCTCCCCCTGTGTGCTCTCCCCCTCCCCTATAGTCCCCCCTTGGCCCCCCAGTAGTATATCACCCCCCCTGTTTCTCCTCCAGTAGTATATAGCCCCCCTGTTGCCCCCCTAGTAATATTTAGCTTCCCTGTGTGCTCTCCCCCAATTAGTATACAGCATTGCTGTGCGCTCTCCCCCAATAGTATATAGCCCCCCATGTGCGCTCTCCCCCTCCCATATAGCCCCCCTGTGCGCTCTCCCCCTCCCATATAGCCCCCCTGTGCGCTCTCCCCCTCCCATATAGCCCCCCTGTGCACTCTCCCCCTCCCATATAGCCCCCCTGTGCGCTCTCCCCTTGTAGTATATAGCCCCCCTGTGAGCTCCCCCAATTTAGTATATAGCCCCCGTGCGCTCCCCCGCAAATCCCATTGAAAATGACAGGAAAACATACTGGGGAAAAAAATTTCAACTGATGAGCGCAACTTGTGACAACTGATGACAACTGATGGAAACTGATGGCAACTGATGGTTTTTAATGAAAAGACGGATAGAAAAACTGATCACAACTGATGCATTTTTGGCATCAGTTGTGACATCAGTTGTGGTCAGTTTTTAGGCAAAAAACGCAACTGATGCCAACTTATATATGTAAACCCAGCCTTAGTGTACACAAAAACGTGGTTGACCACGTTTTTGTGTGCGTTAAATATATTCATGAATACTTTAAATGGGCTGTAAAAACATAGTGTGAACCCGGCCTAAAGGCCCTATTACACCAACAGATTTATCTGACAAATTTCTGCAGCCAAAGCCAGGAATGGATTTGAAAAGAGGAGAAATCTCAGTCTTTCCTTTATGACCTGATCTCTGTTTATAGTCCGTTCCTGGTTTTGGCTGCAAAAATCTGTCAAAGAAATCTGTTGGTGTAATAGGGAATTTCACTTGGATGTAAGAATGGGATTTTAACTCCTTTATGTCCACAATACATGTGTAAATGTATGTGTATGTATATATATATATATATATATATATATATATATATATATATATATATATATATATAATTTACCTACACATGCTCCGTGCAGTAGGAACATATATTTATTATATATATAATATATATATATATATATGCTTTCCTGAACAGCAGGGGCTTTTAATGTATGCGGGTGCCGCTTTATTATGTGGATCCACAGACATCAGTGACGCGGAAGCCGGGCATAATGACAGGCAGCCACTGTCGCCAATATCATACTACACCAATACCATACCAATAAAAACTAGAGATTATGGAGCAAAAAATAAGCCCTTAACTAGCCCTGTAGGTGGAAAAATACAAGCGTTATGGCTCTCAAAAGGCAACGCTGCTTCATTGTGACCAGGGCATATGTGCATCAATGACCTTGGACATAAAGGGGTTAAAGATGTACTCAAAATAATAAAGTTTGGTGCATCTGAAAGAAAAGACCCAAAAAGTTATATAGCAGCAACACCAAATGCAGGTAAGAAGTATCCAGTGACAATAGGAGATAAACCTGTAAGTGATGCTTTCCATCCGGTGCTCCATCTCTCCCAGCATCTGCCAGACGCAGGGTATTTTTAGGATTTGATTATTATAGTAAATCACAGCCTTGCTACAATATTGCTGACTTGTCTGTTTCCCTGGTATCTTGGCAGCAGATGGGAAGACCTGGCATTCCTTGTGTTTTCATTGCTTAGATTTCCCTTACAGTCACTACAACAGGAGCTGGACGTACACCTGTTTGCTTCTAGCTTCACTTACGCTTATTGACACCCAAGAAGGAGTGAATAGAATTGACTAAAACTTTTCGTGTGTGACTGTCAGTGTCCCTCTTATCACTACTAGGAGTTCCCCAGATCATCACACCAGTAGGGGGCAGTATGTCACCACCGCAACACATCACAAGGCCTCCATACTGGAACCCAAGTGTCTTCATCCCCACCAGAACCACTAACATAAGTGGCCCTAGAGTCTTATTATAGGGCAAGGGCAGTGGGAGGGGACACTGATGTGACATAGAAGCATCAGTCAGGTAGTCTGTGTCCTCTGGGGAAGCCGGTGGCCTTTATCACACAGTATGAGCGTCTCTCTGGATGGTTGGGTTAGTACTGGGGTCATCACTGTGAGGGCAGCCCTTATGTCTGGGTAGGATGAGCAGTGGTGCCTCCCAGTTCTTTTTGGTGTATAACAAGTTTTGATGGCAAACCTAGTAAATAGTGTTTACTCCGCAGTAATATTTCCCCAGAGGATCAGGAATAAGGTCACTGCAGTGATAGTTTTCTCATGATACAATAGTTGTTTTACAATGTGCCAAGTGGACGTGTTACCAGTACGGTGGTGATCCCAGAACATTCACATGAAGGAGCCAGGATGACTGGTCCTGAAGGTTGCTTTTGTAGTGGACGTTTTCTTGGACATAAACGTTTCCTTATTAATCTTTAACCAGGCTAACATTTTCCTCCTGGCTGTCTGCCGAGGAATATTTTTAGTCATTTCTGTACATTGTTTTGGTCGTGCTCATTGCTAATCTCTACTGCAGGTATGTGATATGCCTGTCAGTAATGTCTTTAGAGGAAAGCTGCATCTGTGCAGCATTGTTTGTGCAACATGTGGTGCCAGGCGGGCAGCGTGGCAGGGAAGGGGTGTAATTCTGCATGGGACATAACATGATTGGTTTCTTGCTGTGGTGGTGTGACAGCTTTCTTTGGAACTGAGTAGAAGGGTTTTGCTATGGGGATTTGTTCCTGCAATGAACAGAGGTGGCAGCAGAGAGCATTGTGTAGGACTGGGAAGAATACACCTCTTCCTGCATGACACACAGCAGCTGATAAGTACCGTAAGGCTTGAAACTTTTAAATAGAAGTAATTTACAAATGTGTGCACCTTTCTTGCACCACTCGATCTGTAAATAGTTTTTTTCTGAAATACTTGCTTCTGTATTATTTTCCCTATTTCCTCCTCTAAGTTCTGAGAATCTGGAAAGTGTGTACATAGACAAAGATGGGGAGCGGAGACACTGAACGCCTATAATGGGATTTTTCTCCTCTTAATGATTTGGCCTATTTTTTTCCAGCAGAAGATTAAATGTCACAATTGCTTTTCCATTAGAAACAAAGAGCCGGATTCTGTGCGGCTGTGTCCTGTACATGCAATGTTACTTATCCATCTTATTAGCATTGAGAGCATAATTATTGATAGCCGCCATAACATCCGCCGCTTATAGAGAAAACCCTTCCAGGAACTGTATAAGGAGTGGTGGAGGGCTCCATAGGAAGGTCATTTCTCTTGTATAAGTGAGTTTGTAGCAATAGAGTCATTGCCATCAAGTATCTCTCCACTTCATGTGTTCAGATGCCGTATAGTTATTACATCACAAGTATGATATAGAGACATGACTGGCCTTTCTATGGTTTCAGCTATTATTGCCGTTTGAGGTTTGTTGGTTGATGTCATGACCCTTTAAATTATTCAAGAGAATTTATCACCGTTTTTCCATTTTTAAAACCTTAAAATACAAAAGAACAATTCCCGCATATAACAGCATTGCAGCAAATGTGTATGTATGTGTATAATATAAATAAATAAATATATATGCACTTTTATGATACGTGTGGTTTGTTTCCGGAAGTATTGGTTGGTCTTCACATTGACATGTGGATTTCCGCCCTTATGCCACCTATCCTATAAATCTGGCATCAAAGGAGTATTCTTAAGTAGGAAAGCTATCAACAAGATGGTAGCCAAATAGCAGATCGGGCACTGGGACCTCTACTGATCAATAGAATGCAGGAAAGTACATAGAATGTACAGAACAGAAGGTCTCCATTTCTTATCAGGCTTAGTGGCCAGAATAAAAACTTCAACATTTCAGGATTTTAGTTTATAATCTAGTTTGTGACATAAAAAGGTAAAACACTGCCAACAATCTGACATGTGGGACTGGTTGTCATCAGATGAATGACATGTTTCTTTCTCTTCTTTCTAGGCGTCATGGCTTGTGGTCCCGGTTACGGACATTTATATTTGCACTAGTTGGTCTTTATATAGCCATTCCATTCCTTGTAAAGATATGCCCTGCAATACAAACTCAGCTCGTCTTTCTAAATCTAGGTAAGAGCTAGATCATTGCTGTGTCACTGCCGCTTTAAGGATGGGTTATGTGCATTGTTTAGGAAACATTGTAATGTTAAAGAGGTTATCTTAAATTAGAAAAAATACACCTAATTTTTTTTTTTTTTTTTATAAAAAAGCCACCCCTGTCCCCAGGCTGTGTGTGTTATTACAATTAAGCTCCATTCACTTCATTGGAACCGAGCTACAAAACCCGCACCCAAACTGAGGAAAAAGGGTGACACTGTTTCTGGAAGAAAGGGGCCATGTTTTTCTAAGGGTTCTTTTACACAGCACGATATGGGGCCATACAAAGACGCAAACAGAGACTGTTCACACATCCGGCCACTCGATTCATCGTGCCTTGTAAAGGCATTGCAAATGAGCACTGATCAACACTTGTTTGCAGTGCCTTTTCATGGCATGATGAGTCGTGAGGCCTTTCACATTCACTGTTATCGGTCGCATGTCTCCCGCTCTTTAGCTTATTGACGACACTTTTACTTGGACCAGATATGGGTTGAATGAGTATTTGTTTCTAGGAACACTTATTGCCGATAATTGGCTTATGTAAAAAGTCCTCACACCTGGATATCCCCTTTTAGCCTGTACCTTTTATGACAAGCTGCATAAACATTTTACAATAAACAGGGACTGAGCCACAGCTCCAGACATGACCCATGGAGAAACCAGTTTAAGAGAACCTGTTGTCACATTAATACTGCCTGAACATCAGGATTGTCCCTAGTGGCTTCTTTTCTGCCCAACCAGCCTTGATTGATAGATCTGTTATCCATGTTTAGGTGTCGAAAAGGATCTATCAGTTAAGTCCAATGGGGCAGCCTCAAGCAGCCAGGGACCACCCAGATGACTCCTGTTTCAGGCAGCTTAAAAGTAATAACTTGTTCCCTTTAAATTGGCAGACCTTTATGCTCTGCACCTGTGCTAATGTGCAGTCATGAAAGGTTTATTATGCATGTACATACCAGTGATCCATCACATAGTGACCCGATATAAGGACTGTCCCTGCAGTTATCTACTGTAGAGTTTTCTGTTTTCCCGCCTTGATTTCCCACCTCTATTAAATGCCCATAGTCGTGATCTGAGTAAGACCTTTTATTGCAGGCAAATTCCAGATGTTTTATTACACATGCACTTTGCTTTGGCTGTGAACGTAATGGTGAAAAGTAGTAGTCCTCAATCTGCCCTGTGCTGATGCTTAGGAGTGATGTAGTTGTGCACATCATTTTGCAGGCAATATTTACATTGTCGTCCTCCTCCTCATCATCAAACACTGGGTCTATCCTATGCATGGTACTGTAAGACATTTGGTTTGGTTCATTTTTAATGTATGGGACCTAATGTTGTCTTCCCTTTCTCTCAGTGAGGTTTCCATATTTTATTGATCTGAAGAGGCCTGAGGATCAAGGTTTAAACCACACTTGTAATTTCTACTTGCATCCAGAGGAAGATGTATCTATTGGTGTCTGGTAAGAGGAGCTGCTATTACTGATGTATTGACTAGATTGTATGACCAGTTAATGGTGTTCGGGAATGACTGGATTATTGTGACCTGATGAGGAATAAATGTTTATGTGGATATACTCCTTATGATTATTTATTACAGCCTATTTTATGCTGATGGGATGGAAATCCCCTGCAACCATAGGACTCTCCATTGATGAAGAGAGCAACTCAGATAAGGCCACTGTTACGAAGTTGATTTTTAAAGCTCTATAGCAAAGAAAAAAAAATTGGATGCTTAATGCTAAGCTCATCAGCATATTCTAGTCGCGTAACTTGATTTATTGCAGCTCATCTGTGGGTTCTGAGACCCCTTCCTCCCCAATAAGCTCAATCTGAATGTCCCCCATTACACAGAGTGCTGCTGAAAATATTTCTGCTTTATCTAAGGTCAGCAGGGATGTAGTAAATGATACCACACGTTGGTATAATTCTCATGACTCTTCTCTGTGGTGTGCAGATTTGTCCTGTAAGGGTATGTTCACACTGAGTAAAACAGGTGGAATTCAGTGGCGGAACTTTCCGCCGCGGAATCCTACCTGTCTGTGTTCCATAGCCCGTCTATGGGAGAGCGCGCGCTCCTCTGCAGCCTCCGCTCGAAGAAGTGACAGTCACTTCTTTGAGCGGAGAGCGGCGGCAGCGGAGGAGCATCTGCCCTCTCATTCACACACAGCGGCACACTGAGCACGGCGGGATTCCACGGCAGAGAGATCCGCTGCGGAATTCCACCGTATTTGCTCAGTGTGAACATACCCTAAGATGCTGCGTGACACTGCCTTCCCTGCCTCCTGTTTGTAAAAGCTGACAGGAGGATACATGGATACACACTGAAGCTGCATCTCATGTGAAGTGAAGTGCACTGTTAGGGTATGTTCACTCTGACGAATAGGCAAGGAAAATTTAAAGCCCCAATGATTTCTATGTGATTTATCTAGCGGAAAGTAGATCCGTGGTGGAACATTGCGTGGGTAAATTCCCAGAGGGTAAATTTCCCGGAGTAGAAATCCCATTGCGCAAAATGTGACATTGCTCTTTACATATTGTACGGGCAGAATTTCAAGCAGAATATGTGTAAAATGAAGTGTTGATTCTGCTTAAAATTCCTCTCCTATTCCTCAGTGTGAACATACCCTAAGGGAACAGGAGCGCTATCTCACTGACCAGTTACTTGCAGCATTTACAAATAACTGAAAGCAAAGCAAACATGGTCTCTGCCCTTAGGTTTCTGTGAAGCCATAGGCATCATAGGAAATGATGGCATTAGATGAGCCATTTTGCTTATATTCGCAGCCAATAGAGAGGTAGTGTGCATGCTTGACTGCTGGTTCATCCTGAAGGTAGACTCTGGCACCCCGTTCTTAAGATCATGTGGAGGCCTAATGGACCTCCCCTCTTTCCCCATCATACACTTTTGTAGGTGACAAGGGTTGATGGTAGGACGACCCCTCAGACCCCTAGAAAGGACTTACTACAGAGTATAAGAGTGTATTTTGGCGTCTTTAAGCAAATAAATAAACAAAATGATAATAAGCTTTCGGTTAGATGATCACATATGTTTGGACATGTAAGGTTACTGCATTAGGCCTCCTGGACCGAAAACCAGAAGTGACACAGTATAGTCATTTCTTATTTACCCAGGGCTCAGAGTTGTTTGTCTTTTCCCCATTGTATGTTTGTGCTTGAGGCAGAATGTAAACTTGTCAGAAACCTTTGTCTCCATTTAATTTGTAGGCTATAAAATGCAACGAGACAGCAAGCAGATAAACTAAACTTTCAAACCTTTCAGTAATTTTTGCACAGGGCTTGGCACACTGCCCCCATCTTCTATAGCTTCTAGGGAGGTGAAATGTTTGACAGTTCCCGACCATTGGACCATATCCAGCCACTATTTTTTGTTCTATTTTGATGATTTTTTTTTACTTACATCTGCAGGAAGCAACAAGAAATCCTACAATAATGATAGCGCTCATGTACTTATGTATTACCGTGTAAGTAATGCCCTCTTGTCAATCCAGGCACACCATTCCTGCTGTCCTGTGGAAAGATGCTCAGGGAAAAGACCAAGCATGGTATGAAGAAGTGATGTCTACCAACTATCCTGTAATTCTTTACCTACATGGCAACGCCGGCACCCGGTAAGTTTTTTTTGCCCTTGTAATTTTACTTAAAATTAAACTTAAAATTTTGTGTTCTCTCGCAAAACACAGTACAATACATGTGGCTGGGGTTTTGGTCAACATGTAGTGGAAATTTTTCAAATGGAACAAAGCGCTTTCCATAAATTCCCTGATGCCATTATTGTCACTGCACATTTCATAGCTTTAATGTATAGGGGGTCGAATACATAGGTAACACATGCAGGTATTTCAGCGGAGTTGCCATGGTGAGAGCCATGGCGGAAATATTCCACTAAGTCTGCATGTGACCTAAGAAAAGAAATGTATGTGCAGCAAAATTTTTAATTATATACTTAATGAGCATTTTGTTTAAAGGGTGTTTTTCCCCATTTTTTTTCCACAGAGGAGGTGATCACAGAGTACAGCTGTATAAGGTATTTATATAATTATTTATTATTTTTTGTTGTTGTTGTTGTTTTTTGTTTATTTATTCATTCATTTTTGATAAATGTTAACATTGAAATGAGATCTAAGGCAACTTTAGCGGAAAAGTTGCTTAATAATGAAAATAGAACGGGTTGCACATTTCTTCTACTTGAAACAAGAACCGACGTCTGTCTCAGCAGGAAGACATACGAGTCACTGGTGCGGTGCACAAGCCAAAAGTTAGGTCACTGTCATGATCAAGTTTCTTAATCTGTGTCAAAGGGTGTCTAGCCTTATAGTAGGTTAGGTAATCGGCTTAGACCTTAGATACACCACATGTGACTAACATAGTAAAGGAATCTAATCTGACCCAATTACTTGCATCATATCATCGTGTATATATAAACAATACTGGTTAAAATTCCTCGTTTGTTGCGACAGTCCTTGGATGAAAATGTATTTTCAGAAATGCGTTATACATTATTATTGGATATGGTTCGTCTGAACCGGAGCGTCCAGCATTTGATTACTGGGGGCTGAAAAGGTTGGATGCAGCCCTAGGGAGTCCTGGAAACTATGGAAACAGGCTTTGGCCCATGGTCCTTAGGGCTGCATCCAACTTCTTCAGCCACTAGTAATCAAATGCCGCACACTGTGGTTCAGGCGAAGTTCACTCTTTAAAAGCAGACCTTGGACATTAAAGATTGGGTATGAACAGAATAGGGACAATTAATGTTTTATTGATGGTTGTATGTGATTTAATGTAATGTTCCAAATACTGGTAGACACCTGCATTGTGGAGGCAAGAGGCGGCCATCATTTCACTTTAGCACCTACAAATGACACAAGCTGGAGATGGTGTTACACTTGTAGTCTATTACAGAGCTTCTCAAACTTTCTACTGGAGCGTTACCCAACAGATAAAATGATGCTTGGGCTTCACCCGACTGACCAAGAGGATGCTGGGAGGATGGTTAAAGACCTTGCAAGAATAAAAACTATTGTTCAGTCTACCCTTCATTTGTCTTGTAATCTCTGTATAACATTAATATAGGAACAAAATGAATCCGTAATGTTCCTAAACCAGAGATTGTTGCAATTAGGGAAAGGACTGTGCATCTTCTAGTCCCTTTAGTAAAACTGCCTCCCCAGCTGCGTCTCACTAACTGCGGGCACCTCATAGTTTGAGAAGCACTGTTCTAGTACATGTGGCTATAATAATGAAATTTAAGGCGTAGCCTGGCATAAAAAGGTTATTTCCAATCAACTGGTGTCAGTTTGTACAGATTTGTGGTTTACTTCTATTTCAAAATCTCACGTCTTCCAGTACTTATCAGCTGCTGTATGTCCTTCAGGAAGTGGTGTATTCTTTCTAGTGTGACGCAGTGTTCTCTGCTGCCACCTCTGTCCATGACAGGAACTGTCCAGCGCAGGAAAAGTTTTTTTAATGTAGATTTTCTACTGCTCTGGGCAGTTCCTGTCACAGGCAGAGGTGGCAGCAGAGAACATGGTGTCATACTGGAGAGAATACACCATTTCCTGCATACTGGAAGGCATGTAATTTTTTTTTTATTAGAAGTAAATTACAAATCTGTAACTCTGTGACACCAGTTGATTTAAAAACTATTTTTTACCCCCTTAAAGAAGAGTTGTAGAAGTGTGTAATGAAGTGTGGTCTTTTTCTGTGTTACATGCGTCTTCTGTGCTTCTATCCCTCTTTAGGTGCTCAGCTCCTTAGGCTACCATGTAATCTCATTCGACTACAGAGGTGAGAGACCGATGTGCTTATACACTGATGTGTTACCATTACTATACGCACCAGTGCTTGCTGTTGTACAGTCTGTGGTTAGGCTGAGTTTTGCAGTTGAGTTTTGCAGTTTAAAATAGAACAGAATAGGAAACATGTGATTTAGCTTTGCACTTTTGCAGGTCACATGATGATCCTGAGTAGCTTATTTTGAGGAGCAGAACACAGAGGATCAGGGCTCTGTATAATGGGGAACAAAGCTGTGCCGCTGAGAGGTTTTCCATCATATGCTCGGCTCTACACCAAAACTTGCTAGAATTTATACTTTAAGGACGACTTCACCAAGTGGATTGTTACCTGAAGGGGCGGAAATAAGACCACTAGCTACAGTTTTGTTATGTTTAATTGCATTTGGATTTGTTTTGCTGCTTTGGCCATGTTTTACAACAACAGTCAGGGCAGCCATATTGGTTGTCACTATCTAATTATCATAGAAATTGCTGGTAAATCAGTCTTTCAGCTATTGACTGACCATGCTAACAGGAGGACTTTCGATAATTAGTTTCTGAGAATTCTCATCATGAGTGACAAGCCCTTCCTGTTGCCAATTTTGCAACAAAGCAGCAATCAACATTAGACATATGGCCACTAGGTGTCTTCCGTTACTGCGCATGTGTACAGCTGCTGAGCATCCACATTCAGTAGCAGAGAATCCTGGGTACGGTCAATACACTATGGCTATCACAGTCATTCCTGACTTGCCTAAACATTTGCTATAGCTCTATTTCCTGCTTTAATTTTATATGGCCATATATACATTTCGGGAGGAAGTCCTGTTATAAAATACCATACATTACGGTCTAGACTTGGACCTCTGTCAATTTTCAGTCTTCTGTCACCGAGATTCACGTCACTGTCACTTTTAGCATTCCATATCATTCCACATTCTTAAAGGTTTTATTTAAACACAGTTTTAATAATTTTACTCTAATTCAATATCAGTCAAATCACCTGCAACCTTGCTGTGTAACTTACCTTATTGCAATGTCAGCCGAGAAACAACACCACTCAGTTATTGCATTGACCTGTGCCGCTGTAATGAGAAGTGCCCTTTTATTACTTCAGTAATGTGATAGCGCTAGTAAATGTAAGTGTGAAATCCTGCAGTGGAGGTGCACGCGTTCCATGGAACATGAGTAACCAGTGTTTATGGTCTCACGGTTGTACTTGGCCCCAGGTGAATTGGTGCATTTCAACAAAAATATCTCCATTCATATATATTTTAATAGGCTAGGTTCACATCAAGTATTTTGGTCAGTACTTTTAGCCAATACAAGGAGTGAAACTATAATGGAAAAACTTTAAAGTGTCACTGTCGTGAAATTTTTTATTTTTTGCAGAAATCAATAGTCCAGGTGATTTTAAGAAACTTTGTAATCGGGTTTATTAGCCGAAAAATGCATTTTTATCATGAAAAAGCAGTTTGTAGCTCTCACCCTGTCTTCATTGTTCTCCTATGGCGAGAGCTAAATAAAAGACCAAAACAGGACAACAAAGAGTTAATCTACAAATACCTCACCCTTTATCTCCTCTGACAGTCACCACTGACCTCTCTGAGCTCTGATTACAGCTGTCACCCAGCTCCGTGCCTGTAATCCTCTGTTATCAGCTTTCTGCTAACTCCCTCCTCCCCTCTCCCTAGAACAGACTGGGTCCGTCTGATGCAACAAGTCACAATTTCCAGATTTTTTTGCAGTGGATGGAAAAGTGGAGGGAGGGGGGGGGACCTGGGAAAAGGCTTTTTAAATGCAGATAATGGCATATTTGGCTAATAAACCCAATTACAAAGTTTCTTAAAATTGCCTGGACTATTGATTTCTGCAAAAAAAAATAAAAAATACGACAGTGACTCCTTAACCTTTGTTCGTGTTTTGCACCCGCTCCTGGTTTTAGTTAAAAATACTAAAGCTTTATATTTGACATTGCATTAGGACATTGCCAGCAGTTTAGTATTCTGGGTCACACTGGAATTTTCCAAGAGACATGGGAGGAAAGTAACACCAGAAAAAGATCCTTTAGTCATTTTGACCGCTTCCAGTGTCGATATAGAGATCTGCGCGGACTTGTGCTGATGTAGCAGAATGTCATTGTCTACAGAGAATGTGATCCCCGTACATCACTGTTCAATAACCGCACACAAGGTCGTCAAAGTAACCCGCTCTTTATTACCTTTTCTTCATGAAGAATCCAGAAAGCTGATCTGTCAGTTCACCCTGATAAGAGGAAGTCAAAGTAAAGAAACATTTTGACATTGCAGATTTACTAATGGGAGTTGTCTTGTGTACGTGCATTAGACCGGTTTCTGAATGAACGCCAACACCAATGACATCTGCAATGCCAACATCTGCATCAGCTAATTTATTATTGGTTTACACAAAAGAAGAATGAATCTTTCCCAGCATCCTTATGAACTGATACCGAAGGGTCTCCATTCATGTCCATTATCTAGTTAATAATAAACAAAAAGTGCTGGGTTACCAAATTAGAGATGGATGGAAGATTAGAGTAGGTGTGACATCATGCTTCTTTTAAAGAGCATCTTCCTATATCTTAACAAAAGGCATAGCATTAAATGGTCAGTGTTTGTACAAACCACTTTTCCCATGTGATTCCTAACATGTTTGTAAATCACTTTATTTATTAAAAATGACTCCATCCCCATAAAGGTATAATATCTTGACCACTAGGTGGCTCCCTTCCCTGCAATTTGTTGTCCACTGCCTGTTGTTAGACTCAGCCTGTCTCAAGTTACAGATACCAAGATAGAACACAGGAAGTGGGGGTGGGGCTTAGTTTATGTTGAGTGCCACAGCAAAGCTTGGTTTTTCTCTCTCAAACCCTGCAGAATTTGGGTAGTATAAATCTACAGACAGCCTCACTTTATGGCCGTTTTCACACAAGTGTAATTCCATTTTTATGTTTGTATTGAAGCTCCAGGTCCTGTCACACTGGAACTTGTGAAAAATCCATGTTATTCTTGTGTGAAACCCACCTTCTAGCTGTGAATATTAAAGAGGTACTCCGCTGAAAATCTTTTTCTTACAGATGAACAGGGGTCAAAAAGTTATATAGATTTGTAATTTACTTTTATTTAAAAAGCCTGCTGTATGTCCTGCAGGAAGTGGAGTTTCCAGTCTGCTCTCTGCTGCCACCAATGTCCATGACAGGAACTGTCTAGAACAGGAGAGGTTTTCTATGGGGATTTGCTACTGCTCTAGAGCAGAGGTGGCAGCAGAGAGCACTGTGTCAGACTGGAAAGAATACACCACTTCCTGCAGGACATACAGCAGCTGATAAGTATGGAAAGACTTGAGCATTTTAAAAAGAAGTGAATTACAAATTTAAATAACTTTGACACCAGTTTATTTGCAAGAAAAAAAATCGCCAGAGTACCACTTTAAGTCTATGTTCACATAGCATATTAGGCCGGCCGGGTCACAGAACGGTTGGTCTCTGAAAAGATGATCGTGGCCGGGACTGCAGTACTAGCTCCGATGATCTTTTCAACCGCAGTGTTCTGATGCGGGCGCATCCGTGCGCACCAGCATCAAAACTCCCCACGGCACACTATGGAACGAGCGGCCGGATCCACTCTCTCCATAGTGTGCACTGACATGGTTTTCTGCAGCCGCTATTCAATGTCAGTTGTTTACGGCGCCGTGAGAGATCCCGGCCGGAGCGTATACTATGTGTATACCCTCTGACCGGGGTCCCATAGAAGACTAAGCAACGTATCTTTCCGTAAAAAGTACGGCCGTTGTTGCCAATTGCAACAATGGCTGTAATTTTTACGAAAAGATACGTTGTGTTTCTGGTATTAAACCTTTGGTAACTTTTGTGATGTGTGTTCCCCAGAGATGTATCGCAGACGCTGTGACTGACGTTGGTTTGAAATAATACAAAGTGCGAATATATGCCGCTAATAACCCTTATAGGCCAAAGTATGTTCACTAGGAGAGTCTGAGGAGTAGGAGAGTCTGAGGGAATAGTCGGAGGCTATTAATGTACAGAGCGCTGCTTGTAAGAAAAGAGCCGGCGTGGGCGCACATTACCATCATAATAAACCAGCCTTACTGAGAGTATCAAGGGAGCTATTAATCCAGCAGGGCCCATTCCCTGTTATTACTGCTCACAGCGTGTCCCTGATGGATGGACCTCATTGCCAGGGAGACTATATTTATAAGATGCTGAAATGTTAAGGCGCATTACTCAGCTCTTTTCTTCTATGTGTAATTGACTGTCCTTGGAGTAGGTTATGACTTGGTGCTTTGCATGGCTGCTTGTGTATGTGTCACGGGTGTGCGTCAGCTTTACTCTTGTGTGTATACAAATCATTGGTGCTTTCCAAATAGTTCTACAGAGACATACACGTTCCGGGTGTTGCGCTGGTTCTCACCAAAGTCCATAGAGTATATAACTACAGTATGTTAGAATGCTCTACTGATCTATGATCTCCTTTAGGCCACAGTCAGCCGTTCTCTCTGTTTCTCACATGTCTCTCTGTTTCTTTTAGGATGGGGTGACTCTGTTGGCTCTCCGTCGGAGACTGGAATGACCTATGACGCTCTCCATGTTTTTGATTGGATAAAAGCCAGAAGTGGAGACAACCCTGTGTACATTTGGGGGCACTCTTTAGGCACAGGGTAAACTAACAACATTTCTCTTAAGGTTCACTCTTTATTTGTAATTTGTTGGTATTTTATTAACCCTATGTGAAATTAGGAAGAATCCAGAATTAGCGATGAGTGAACTTGCCGAATGCTCAAGTTTGTCCTAAACCGAACACTCATTTGATTTACAATGGCTGCAGAAGTTGAAAGCTGCATAGGGAGTCCTGGAAAACATGGATACAGCCATGGTCTGTATGCTGTATCAGTGTTTTCCTGACAGCCCTAGGGCAGCATCTGTCTTCTCCAGTTACCGGGAGTCAAATGCCAAGGGTTCAGTTTAGGACCAACTTGAGCGATCAGTAATTTCACTCATCACCTTTTTTTTTTAATTAAATTATTTTTTTTTTTTATTTTGTAGAAACAGACAAAAAAGAAACACATTTACCAATAAAAATATAAGAAACAAAGAAAAAGTCCCCTAGCATTCCAGCGTCGGACCCACATAAATAACGACTGCTGTATTCCCAGCACAGACACTATGTCAGGATTACTGATGGATTGACAATTTATAACCCAACCAACAACCAATCTCTTTTATTACCCAGAGGGCCCTCCCCTCCCACGCCGGAACAAACCCATCTTTATTATCTATCTGAAAAACTGTGAGAGTCCTTATCCCCAATATCCACCACCCCCTCACATTACATATTACAACTCCATGGTCTCCCATCTATGGCCCGGACTGCATGGCAGCCCTCGCAACCAAAGTCAAGTAATACGTCCGTTAAGCAACCAAAACAGACATTCTCAACCCAGCGTGTCCACCAAGATACTCCATTTGATGCAGACCACGCAATACATCCAGTTGTTATTACTTACAGATGAGAAAATGTAAGGGAACCAGCTTACACACACAAACATGAGCCCACCGTCACTTTATCTGCTTTACCAGCCAGGCGCCTCCGGCAGACCAGACCCAAATCACACCTCTGCCCCCCCCCCCCCTTTCAATTCTCCCATCCTTTACGTCACATTAGTTTTATCTCATTGTAAAGATTGTTGGTGTGAAACTTGAATTTACAAACAGTATGTGCCACCCCCCTGGGTAACCACTACCAAATGACAACTTCAGCCGCAGCAAAGAAGACCACAGAATCCCCACCCAAACATCTACAAAAACTAACCCCCTACACTATTCTTAGTACCAGTTTCTGAAGAGATGGCTCCTCTGTACACAGTCACATTAATTATAATACCTTAGTCCGTCGCATATCCACTTTCACTATGTCACCTCAACAATAGGCAACTTTCCTATGTTTCGGCAGGTAGCGGTGTAGAAAAAGAGAGAAAAAAAAGCAAAAACTCAAACACCCTACACACACCTCAGGTTCTTACATCTCTCTTCTCCATTCCTCCCCAACACTCACCCCCAGCCTCTACCCTTGGGGTCATGTTCACTCATCAAACCCAGAGAAAGACAAGCAGGTAAGTATAGACCGCACAACCAAATATAAAGTAGAATAGCAAAATCTTGTTGTTATTAATTATACACAAAAAAAATCCATTTCTATTTATGTGATGCTGCTATTGTTTGTACATGTGATGTTGGTGCATAATGTTCTCTTACATATTATATGGGAGTGAGGGGGACACCCTGTGCTTTATCTGAGCCAGTGCTGAGGTAACTGTATTTATTTTATTTTATTTTTTTATGTGTATAACTAAGATACTTTTGGTATTCTACCTTATATTTGGTTGTGCAGTCTATACTTACCTGCTTGTCCTTCTCTGGGTTTGTTCTTTGTTGTACAATTTCTAGCAGGTTGACTAGCACCCTGGTTGCTATCTGTGATGCCTGCCTGGATCTCTCTATTTGTAATTTTCTCAGAGAGTTCACAAGTTTTGGTTGTTCAGACCCTCGCTGATCACTAGATAGAGCCGGGAGAAGCGTGCGGCTGAGCACTTCACATCCTGGTTTGCCGCCCTTCCTGCATTGCTGTACAGAGAGCAAGACAGAGATCTCAGGGAATCGGGGAGTACCGAGCTCAGCTGTACACCTTACAGAGGGGTCTGAACACCCAGAACCAGACTCATCAAAAGTTTGACTTATATTGAGGACATATCAGACATTTTTAAAATGGCAGAGCCCATTCAACATTCAATGTAACACTTCTATGCATATGTCCAGGGGGGGGGGGGGGAGGCAAATGATACAGGTATTCTCTTATGTTTCTCTTGTGTCTCTGGTCTAAGGGGGAAATGTAGTGAAGTCTTGTCACAGCGTTCAGCATAGAGGAAGTCCACCCTGAGAGATCTTATATTGTAGATATAAGGCAGTGCTGTGTACTGACAATAAGCTGACATGTTTACCTAAATGTATAGAGATCTGACTCTGTGAGGTGACTCCTGCATGCTGAGATTTATTATCACTACAGGCTGTATGCTTTTCAGTAATAAAGTGCTCACCGACTGTATTCTCTTTTTTTTTTCTTTTTTTGTAGGGTTGCTACAAATTTAGTAAGGAGGCTGTGCGAAAGAGGTATGTGATGTATGCGATTTTCTTTTGTAGGGTTTTGCTACAGGTGCTGTTGTGTTAATATATAGCCTATTCAATGATAAGTAATATAATATATTCTTTGCTCCATCACATGACCGGGGATGACAATCTATCCCACTCACATGATGGATACTAACAGTATATTCAGACTGAAGAATCCGCACGGAGAAGTTCTGGAATCTCAGTGCGGATTCCTCAATCTGAACATACCCTAAGGTGCACGGCTAGTTACAAATACCATAGCTGTGTCTTGTATCAATCCATGCACCTCACATGGCCTGGAAAGATTCATCTTTTGGAAATAAGCAGAGAAGGCACCTATTGAGTGACCACAAAAAGAGGCCTTGGAACTTGTTAAATACATATAACTAGTTATGTTTGTAAATTCCTTCTATTTAAAAGTCTCACGTCCTTCAGTGAGCATCACCTGCTGTATGTCCTGCAGTAAGTGGTGTATTCTTTCTAGTCTGACACACTGCTTTCTGTTCTATGCATGTAGCCAAACGTCCATACAACTTACATTACTTTATATTATTGTTTTCAGAAACACCTCCTGATGCTCTAATATTAGAATCGCCCTTCACGAATATCCGTGAGGAGGCTAAGAGTCATCCGTTCTCAGTGGTAAGTATTATTTCATCTTTATTAGTAAGTCTTAGTGGTTTTGCTGGGCCTGTAGTATAGAAATCAGGGTCTCTAGTTTAGTTTGTTAGCTTTATATTCAAGGTATTATACTCCATTTCAGAGATGGGCAACCTTCAGCCTTCCAGCTGTTTCAAAACTACAATTCCCATCATGCCTGGACAGCCAAAGCCAAATGGGAGTTGTAGTGTTAGAGCAGCTGAAGGTTCCCCATGTCGGCTCTTTATGTACACAGAAAATGGCAAAGATCTCCCTTCTGCAGCCACTAGTAAGCAATGATCATGGACAGGAAGGTTGCTGCCTTCATCATTTTAGTACTTGCTTATGTGAGGAATCCACCGTCCCTGCATCTAAATTACTTACGTGTGCTTGTGTTGTGTTATATATCTAGATATACAGGTATTTCCCTGGGTTTGACTGGTTCTTCCTTGATCCCATTACAGCAAGTGGCATTAAGTTTGCAAATGATGACAAGTAAGTCGTCCCTTTATATTGTGTAGTAATAATAATATGCCTACACATAGATTGCCCCAGGGAGCTGTAATCTTTAGGCCACATTCATAACAGATTACATCGAGAAAGGAGGGTTTACATGCAGGACGAATTTGCATCTTTTTATTATGCTGGAGAGCTTGAATTTTGTTTATCAGTATACGGGATACAGTGCCATGGCTGAATATGAAATCTTGTGGAAAGGTTAAAGTCTTCCAGGAATATCCTGTTCTTATGGACAGGAAACTTATGCATAATCTATGGGGTCAGACCCCAGGACCCCCACCATTCACAAGAACAAAGATTTCCTTAATTCCTTTAAGATTTAAGAATAGCGCTGATTTTTTTTTCCCCAAATGAACAAATACTTTCTGCAGGGATCAAATGAATAGTCACATTTCTGAAATATAACAGTAAAGAAGTAAATCGCACTTTGCTGTATTTTCAGCAGCCTCATATGCAGTGCGGTTCTTTGCACATCCGGCTGTCTTATGTTGCGAGGTGATGATAGACACATACGAGAATCAGCTTTATTTTATTTTGTACATAATGACCATTCTGAAGATTGGGACTGAACCCTTTTTATTGTCTTTTGTTCTAGTGTAAAGTATATTTCATGCCCGTTGCTCATACTACATGCAGAAGATGACCCTGTGATCCCATTCCATTTGGGAAGAAAGGTATGTATTCTGTTTGCTCTGGAATACCAGCAATATTATCAAATGTTATGAAAATATATAGAGACAATAGGGGTTACAGGGTGTGGAGCGCTCAAGATTCAGATGTGTATTGCTTGGCAGAGCAGCTTCAGCTCACACCTCTACATGGTAATACACAGAGTTCCCAATGTCTAGCATTAGCTGTCATTATCTGTTGAAAAATTTAACATTTGTACATGCGGTAGGAAGACTTGGTAGTTTTCATCTTGTTTAGTTGTGTATTAATCTAGGTTTGCTTTGCAATAAAACTGTAAGTTAGACTGTATCATTGTGTCGTTTATGCAGCTTTACAACATTGCCGCCCCAGCGCGCAGTTTACGGGACTTCAAGGTACAGTTTGTCCCTTTCCACAAAGACCTGGGGTATAGACATAAGTACATATACAGGAGTCCAGAGCTAAAACAGATACTGAGGTGAGTGCTGTCCGATAACCCTCAACTGGAACTGAAAATATGGAATAGAAATGTAATAAATTTTTCTTTTCTTCTTGATAGTTTTGTGATGTACAGTATTATCTAGTATTTACTAGATAAAGAAATTATAGATTTGTTGTAAAGTTTATACCCACATCCAGGGCTTCAGTACAGTAATCTTCCCCAATGAGTCAGTGCTAGTACACAATGTTGTCTTTGTACTAAACCCAGCTGGGACACTTCTCAGTTTAATGTATTCATGCATAGTACAAGGCATGGGTGTTTGTGGTGGCCGCCGCGTTGAAATATGTCAGTTCTGCTGTCATAAGGAAAAAAAGGAACATCCGCTTTGGGTATCATGATCAGGACATCACATACAGGTTATATGAATTTTGTGGTAAGACGGATGGACCCCTATGCATAATATTATTATTATAATAATTATTATTATAAATAATAATATTATTATTAATATTTTATTCTTTTTATTAGTATTGATCTTCTGATATATCTTGGGTACATGTGAAATATTCACATTGGTGAAGGCTATAGGGGCTGATTTAACACATTGATGGCTGCAGTGTAAGGGGCCCTATTAGACCACCCAAGGCTGTCTGTAAACAAGCACTGATTTTTGATCGGCACTCATGTACAGGGCCTTTACAATTTTCAACCAGTCGTGTGGCCCTTTCTGGCAATTGGCCATCGTCTGCACATCCTGTGACAGAGGGAGATATGCGGCTGGTGATCATTGATTTTTCGGCTTGTTAGAATGACTGAATCAGCCACCAAAAAAATGTTTGCATGTATATCGGCTGATTGCTAGCTCTGTTACACAGAACCATATCGGCCTGTTTAGCACGTAATCACTCTGTGTAATAATCAATAAAGGCTATGAAGTTAAATCCCCTTCCTGTTTTTTTCATAAAAAAATTATAGTGACACTGGGCCTCAAAACAGTTGGAGTTGTTGTATGCTGAAGTGCATGTTACATGTCCTTGGATGCAGGTGTGCACCTTTTCTCCTCTGCCTGCTCCGTAGTGCTGCATCTCACTGCTGACTCCCTCATTCCTTCCCTGCTCCTTTATGGGAGCAAACTTTTTACTCCATACTGTGACCTCCCACCAGACTGCCCTCCTCCTGCCTCCCACCTAGTTATGGATGCCTCGGCATCACTTCTGTTGGCCCCTCCTTCTGCCTATTTGGAATCCCGGACGGAGTGTATACACTTCGGCTGGGATTCCATTTGGCCACACAGAAAACTGCCAAGCTTATTTTGTGTAGCCGCTATTCATTGAATACCAGCCGCACAAAATAGACTGTGCACACAATGTAAAGTACAGCTCCTGCTGTACTTTACATTGTCTGCTATGGCTAATTGGAGTGCAAGCACACCCATATGTGTCTGAATTCCAATTAAAAAGAAGTGGTTACCTGGCCAGTACTGCAGTACTGGCCGAGTTGAACATCACAGACAACGGCCGTTCTGTGACATTACCATGTCAAAGAACTGCCGCTGTCTTGTCATGTGTGAACATGGCCTCAAGTTTAGTTGTATTCACAGCCACAGAGTGTAAACCCAATTGAAAATGGCACGGCCACCAATAATGGGATCCAAAATGCTATAGATATGTGTGAGAAGATATTGTTTGGTTTTCTTACGTGATATGTATGCATGTCTGTAGGTGTAAATCAGGTAGCTGTAAAACACTGTATAGCTGTGTGCTTCCCTGCAGTCTTGCTGAAGACCATACCATTCTCTCTTCCCTGCAGAGACTTCCTTGGCAGTACGGAGCAGCAATAGAACCAGGAAAGAAGACAACACGGATAATTTGGGGACCAGCACTATGATAATCCCTGTGTGAGGTCGACACTTAGCGTGTCAGTGCTTGCCTACACTTCCACAAGGGATATAGTCCATTCCAGTGTCTTTGGGGTACAACTACTGGCTAAGCGTGTGACCTTATTATTTTCTTGTTGTCTTTTTTTTTTTTGCCTGCAGTCAGACTGTGATGGGACTTGCATTGTATGATACAAGTAACAGTCTTGTAAAAACAAATGCAGGAAGGCCCCCAGGAGGGAGAGGAGATTTGTTACTTGAAAACACGGCACTTCCCCTTATGCCAGCGCTGTGACATGGAAAAGTTACTGATGATGATCAATATTGTTGCCCTGATCTGGTTACCAAGAAAGCTGCTGTATTTTTTAACTGGAGGAGCTGTGTCCCTTAGGCACTGTATACGCAATAACTATAGAGGTTGTGCATGCTACTGTGATTTCTAACGCTCAGATTTCCTATATTCAGTACTTCCTCTCTGATAGCACATAGGTGTCTGGTTATCTTGGCTGTACCTTTCTTTATGACCTGTCTGCAGTTTGCACAGATTCCATTGCCCAGCCTGAGAATAATGTACCCATCCTTCTGTAAGAGAACTTATTAGTAATGTACGTAACAGGGGCAGGATCCCAGCTGAGTGTATATGGCCAGTATGGTTTTCCATACCATGTGCTTGGTTACTAAGTCAATGGCATGGTATAGTGAGAGTGGGTACAGCATAGTATAGAGCTAGTGAGGCAGTAGAATATGTTTTAGTGGAGATCTAATAACAAAAATGCAGAGGTGTTTAGTGTGACCCACATCTGGGTTAGGCTATTAAAATGTGGCTGGTTCATTATTTTCCCTCTAGGTATTCTCATAATATGATTGAAGAAAACACTCCGCTTTGTCATCCACCACCTGCTTGTTTTGCTGCATATGGCTCCCCAGCTATTGTGAGCTGTGCGGAATAACTGCAGAGAGCCTCAGGAAGCAGAATATACAATTATTAGTATAGACTACACATTGCACTACAGCTGGTCTGTCTAACATGTTACCCATAATAGGATCAAAGATTTTATTGAAACACTCCAAGCTCTTACATGCACTAACACATGCACTTAAATCCATGGATCAGATGCTCCAGTCTATTTTATGATGTACTATCCATATAGGCCATTGTTACAGATCATCAGCCACAGTGCTTTGGCCTCCAGGCACCGCAAGTGGCTGGTAGACGGTTTAGCCTAGATGGTGACAATGACTTCAGCTGGTCATACACATTAGATGCATCTTCAGCCAACAGCTGTCACTCTCAATCCCCTATACACATGGACATGTGTTATCAGTGGGAAAAGGAAAGAATGACACAACTTATCTCCACGAACTAAATGATCGTCCGTCCGGGGAGTCAGGAGGTTGCCATGTGTAATAGATGGTTGTCCGATGCTGCTGAAATTTGGCTGACGCCTGCCTAATGTTTGATCCGCTTTAGTCCTATGAATGGAAAGATAAGTGCATATTCCTTTACGGCTTACTTGAAATTCTGCGCCATTGGATCAAACATCTGAATTTTTAAAGTTCATCTTATTATTTGGACCTTTTTAGTTGACGGAACTCTTCTAGATATGTAAAATTTTATTGTAAACCTGCAGAATTGAGTTATAATATTGCAGTCTGTATGATTTAAGTACCAATCTGTTTCTTCCATGATGTGTTTTGCTAATGTTATCTGCATTTTAAATGTAAAAAGTAAAAAGAAAAAAGTGAAACCTGCATTTTCCAGTTTCTTTTATAGACCTGATCACATAAGCAGACTTAGCTCCCCTGTATACTATGGGGGGGGGGGTAGTTTTACTGTGATTTAGTTACTACAATTATATGTCACCTGCCATGTAAGAATGATACACCTTGCATAGATTTTTTTTCCAAAACGAAACCCTGAACTTTTAATTGCATTAGCGCAAAAGCTCCTGTGCCGACACTCCCGATGCCTGGTCCTCACTGCTTCTGCCTGATAATGTACTGTATTGTGCCCGCTCAGCGAATCACTGACATGTCATCAAGGAGTAGCACTGAGAAAAAGGCATCAGAAATGCCAGCGGAGCAGTGGCAGGGAACCAGGAGAGGTGAGTATAGGCGGTTGTTTCTTTTTTATTTCTTCCCCAGTCATATACACTTTTTTTTTAACTTCCCAGATAACACTTATGGCTGTATCCAGGACTCCCTAGGGCTGCATCAAGCTTCTTTAGCCACCGGTAATCAAATTCTAAACAATCAGACTTAAGCCTGCTCTAGTCACGTTCATCTCTGACTACCAACCAAGTGAAGTGACACAGAATTTCAGGTTCAGGTTATTTTAGGTTGAAAAGATACGTTTTTGAAGAGTGATAACTGAAAATGTCCTTCAGATGTCTACCCACTTGTTTCCTAAGGGGCCCATACAATACCAACAGGCTGTACAGCCTACACATAGGAACGTCCACCACAGTTGAGCTATGGCCTCCATAAAAGCTCTTTCAAATACTACCAGGTGAATATGGCTAAAAAAATGATAATGATGGTGACTTTCTTGTTATGTAACGGTGCTTTGTAATAAGGACAGATGAAAGAAGATGTGAATGTTGATTAGGGATGGTCCGAACCGAGTTCGTACGGAGTTCGTATGAACCCGAACCATCCGCAATGATTACCGATGTCTGCCCGCTCTGTGCAGCGGGCGGATCCAGCGGGAGGAACGCCTGGAAAACTTTGATACAGCCATAGCCATAGGCTCTATCCCAGTTTTCCATGTGGTCCGCCCGCTGCACGGAGCGGGCAGACAGCGGTAATCCGATGCCGAGCGTTCGGGTTTGGACCATCCCTAATGTTGATATGTCAGCAGGAGGAGCTCAGCGGGTTGATTTTTATATTGTTTAGTTGGAACAAATTCATTATAACTTTATATGAAATTTAAGCATTAGTACTAGAGATGAGCAAACCGGGTTCGGGTTTGAGTCGATCCGAACCTGAACGATCGGCATTTGATTAGCGGGGGCTGATGAACTTGGATAAAGCTCTAAGGTTGTCTGGAAAACATGGATACAGCCAATGACTATAGCCATGATTTCCACATAGCCTTAGGGCTTTATCCAACTTCAGCATCCACCGCTAATCAAATGTCGATCGGCGCGGTCTTATTCTATGACTGTGTGAATGTTTATTAAAGATAGCTGTCAATCATTGGTAATACCACCCATTGGTCTCTCTTTAGGCCATACAAATAGATTGAAAAGCTGTGTTTTAAAAAATATCTGAATGTGAATAGGCCCATAGATTAAAATTAGCTCTGTGTTACAGTTTGCAAGATATGGATATAGAAGTAGTAGTACAGGAGGTAATTGGAGGTCATTGGTACCTACTGGCTCTTTATTACCCTGAGCCCACATGTTGCTTATGCCAGTGTGCTCTATAAAAAAATCTTCCTTGTAAAGCCTGTAGTGTCTGTTATATCTTGTGCATTGTCATGTACGAGCAGGAATGTAAGCATACGCCATGACGCTATAATGCATCTCTATCAGCATGGTATCTGGTAATTGCTCCACAGCCCATCACATTACTGCACAGACAGCATCTTTTCTTCTCCTTTTAAAATTAGAGCTGCTGACTGTGTATAATATGCATTGTAGTATCTGTATAGAAGACATAGCAGGGGGAGCTACTTGTAATGTTACTGTAGGCACTAAAACCATGTTTACTCTGCTACATTACCACTGTCATCCTTCACCCAGCCATTAGGAAGTAGGGTAACTGCAAGGATATCATTTTGTTTCACTGATTGAGAGCAAGATGATTCACTTCCCGCAGACTGGACTTTTTTTTTTAATGGTTGCATGTTATACTATACAGTAATTGTACTCAAACCACTGTTCACTTCTCTGCCCAAACATTTACTGCTAGTCATGAGCGATTTTACAGTAGTCACAAATCAAATTGATCTGACAAGCTCAGCCGTCTGCTTGTCAATCTGCTGCTATTGAAATCCGCTACCATGTACTCTGGTTGCCTGGAAAAGCTGGATGCGGTTTTGGAAGAAGTCTCTCAGGACTGCATCCAGCTTTTCCAGCCACATGGATTTCAAGAGCAGCAACCTGACAAGCCAAATCGAACCTGACTGATCAATTTGTTTTTTTACTAACTGTAACTGTAATGTGCTCATCTCTGATGACTGCTGTTCTACTTCTATACTGGATCCAGAAGAGAAGAGATTGCGCCACCATGCAGCATTGTTGAGAATGTGGGATTCTTCTTTGTATCTGTAGCCAACCCCTTGGCTATAAAACATGCTGTTTTTGGAATAAAATTTTCCCATAAGAATTCATAGAAATGCAGACAATTGGTTCCACACCTCAAAAATAATGATTTATTATTCTGAATAACGTGTAAAACTAGTGAAACAAACATTCAGAAACAGCAGAATATGTAATATAAGTTATTGTACAGTAATGGAGAGGATGGAAAACACAAGGGCGGACAGAGACTGCAGGGAGTATGAAGGAATGAGCAGGGCAGATGTGGGCACATACATGCAGCACTCTCTGGGGAGAGAGAGATTACAGCTATGAAGAGATTATCTCCACAGTCCTGTCTCCTGATGCAAGCCCCAGCCTGAAGTGGATCTGCTATGATTTGGAGAGTGAGGTAGACTTCCTGGGTCAGAGTACAGTGCTGTAGACCCCGCTATGCAGACCATGCCCCTCCTCCACTCACGCTCCCACCCAGTACAGGGAGCTCTTAAACCAAAACAATGCTCTTAAACCAAGTCACAATTTTGAAAAACTGTGAGCTCTTAAACCAAAACGCTCTTAAACCAAGTTACTCTTAAACCAAGGTACCACTGTATATATATGTGTGTGTGTGTTTTTTTATTTATTTTTTTTTGCACCTTCCATTTTAGTCAACTCCTTGTTTCTCATTTTTTCCATTTTAGGTGTGATTGCTTTTTGACCCTAGGAATTTGCTTATCCCTAGTATGGCATGTTGTACTAAGCCTTTTCTTATTCTTAAAATAAAAGTTAAGTTGATCAGAATTGGTGTATTAAAGGGGTTCTCCGTTGAAAATCTTTATCTTTCAAATCAACTGGTTTCTGAAATTTATATAGATTTTTTAATTGACTTTTTAAAAATCTCCAGTCTTCCTCTCATTATCAGCTGCTGTACATCCTGCAGGAAGGGGTGTCATGCTAAAAAGAAATCAACATGTCCTGCAGATAATGTCATTCATGGAGTCAGGTAACTCTGGCCCCAACTATAACAGCTGGCCAAGCTGTAACTTGGGTATTACCCTCTATATGGGCCCCATAACAGAAGGTGCATACATACAAAGCATGGCAAGAATTGTCAGGCTTGGCTTACATAGCGGAGTTACATTGTTATCACCAACCAACCAGCTAATATCCAGTGTGCGGCATGAGATGACACTTCTCCTTGTCTGAGGATTCCATACACTCCAGGGAAGACAATTGGGTGTACGTGATTTGCAAGAACGGATTTATACCCAAATTGACTTAGAGTGCCTTCCACGTGGATGAGTGGCCCAGAGAATGCCATGGAACCATTTCTTCCAGCAATGATTGTAGGGTGTTTGCTCTCTGATGTTCATTGTCTCACGCCAGTGTCCATCCGTTTTATGAAAACTTGACTTATCAGAGAACCCTTTGTCAGTCAGTGGAAGTCCATGTACGACTACTACTGTGAAAAGGTAAGCCTATTCTGCTGATGCAGCTATGTTAGAGGTGCAACGACCATCTCTCTGCTTTGGAGCCCCCATACACAGTTAGGGTTGGCTGTTACTTTAGACACATCTGGTAGCGCCCTGGTTTATTTTGGTCATGAGCTGCCCACTATAGTGGCCATCACTTTTTTTTTTTTTTTTACCAATGAGGGCAACATAGGATATATGTGCATACAGCCTATTGCACACCTCACCAAGCTAGCTTCCCTCTTTCATACTTTTAACGCTGCCAGTGTATAAAATGGTCATAATGTAACTCAACTGTGTATTAGGGAAGAGTGTTATGTATTGGGGAGAAAGAGATGCAAGCTTGTCACTGCCAAAGGTGTATTAGAATTAGTGTTGAGCAAACTTATAATAAATAATAAGAATGACCGCCTTTTGAATTAACCCGTCTAGATGTGTATATTTTTTCCCATGCGTTATCTAGAGATTTCACTTGCCGTTTATCAGCAGCCGCACTTATCGTTTTCCTGCAGTAGATTTGCTGAACTCTGTATAACATGTTATCATGTGATGAGAAAAAATTACAACATGCGCCAGTACACAACCGGTTATACCAGGATAGATTGGGATCATCAGAGGAGAAACTGAAGGTCCTTCCTCCAGCTATATAGAGTTGTTGTATGTCCCATTTAATTGCTGAGGAAGCACCATTGTATAATAACTTTGGCAATTCATTGCCAATATCCGTGGGAAACCCAGCAGGTACAGCACCACTAATCAGAAAGTGTTGGTCTATCCTATCAATTTGCCATCATAATTACCTTTAACTTTAGATGGGGTTGTCCACTGCTAGAACTCAAAGTCCTTGGGGGGAAATTTATCAAGGGCTTTGCAACAGTTTAAGGTGAATAATTGGATTTTCCGCCTATTATTGGTCTTCAATTCTATTTCTGAACCAGTTTTTGACGGGAGAATATTTTTTAGATGCAACTTTCTTTTTAATCTGCCTGT
This sequence comes from Dendropsophus ebraccatus, assembly GCF_027789765.1. NCBI lineage: Eukaryota > Metazoa > Chordata > Amphibia > Anura > Hylidae > Dendropsophus > Dendropsophus ebraccatus. The sequence continues at coordinate 37,840,484 of NC_091468.1, forward strand.
CTTGAGTATTCACCCAAAGGTTTGCATAATCTGATAATAACGCCCAATTTATAATTTGTGACTTTTTAAAAAGTTGCATAAACTGGTGCAGGCCTGCGTCTGGTCAGTACCAGGTGAATTTATTTGCGACTCCTCATTAGGAGAGTCACAAATTAGACTTGGTGAAAATGAGACTCCCAATGTCAAAAGATACCTAGCTCTGTGCACCTCGAGGCCTGTCTCCTCAGTGCCTAGGACAAATAGGAGAGGGAGTGGATTGGCTTTTCTACCCTGAGAACATCATCTACAAATGAAGATTGGTACAAGGGTTTCAAGTCCCGTAGTCTAGGCTTTAAGAAGGCGATTAGTTGATTGTATACCAGAAAGTGCCCCGCATCCAGACCATAGATTGTATCTCTTCAAAAGTCAGGTATCTATAATTGACCATAACAATACCCTTGTCCCTCCATTTGTGCAACAACAAACTCCTCAAGCAGGCTGGAGTTCAGGATGAGACCACAACAGCATATCCTTCCCAATAACAAAGGGTAGCCCCACCTCCTTCTAGCTAGACTTCCAGGCCATTAGCGTGTCCCTAAGGAGTACACTCCTTTTTATATGTGGGGGCAAGGCTGGCAATTTAGTATATAGGAACGTAAGTTTGAGTACTTAGCAATGCAGAATAATTCAGTGGCACTCACCAGGGTAAGTTGCAAAATCAGTGAATATCTTTATTTCATTTTCTGGTCACTGGGATGGGTGCAGACGGGCGACGATCGTTTCGCGTGCTCAGCTGACGCACGCTTTGTCTCAGCCTAAGTTTGAGTACGTACCTCCCCCCTAATCCAAACTACCCCATGTCGTAACAGACACAACAAATTTATAGCGCCTGATGTCAGGGAAATTAAGCCCTCCCTGCTCACAGAATAACTGTAGCTTTTTCATGGAAATACTTGGGTGTTTACCCCAGGTAATGCAGGTATTGTCTGCATTGGATATAGCAGTCGTGAAGAGGCTATCATTTTCATTAGATGACACCTTGCCAAGAAAGGCAAGGGTAACTTTTTCCACCGATCCAATGAAGACAATATGGATTGGATAAGAGGGGGGGGGGGGTGATTAAGTATCCCCAAGTATCTCATATTTAGTCCTTGAAACAAGGTGCCCGTTCCCACTGAGCAAAAGTAGCGGAATTCCGCTACGGAATTGTCCGCCGTGGAATGCCGTTAGCCTCCCGCACATAATGGGAGTCTATGGGAGGCGCGTGCTCCTGCTCTGTCCGCGCTGAAGAATGAACATGTTCATTCTGCAGCGGACAATTCCGTCGCGGAATCCCGCTACTTTTGCTCAGTGGGAATGGGGCCTAAGCCTGGGCAAGCTGGCCCGCAGCTCTAGCAACGTGCTCTTTGAGATATTTACTCAAAAATCCTAACGAAGGCCAAAATTGAGCAAACACTCAAAAAACAGTGGTAGATCCCTAACTGGTTTATCCAGGAAAACGAGAAAGTCGTCCACGAATAGTGCAGCCTTCACAGGGATGCCCCCTACCTCTATCCCATCTACTGGCAATTGTTGAGCCAGGACTCTGGACAGAGTCTCGATGGCTATATTGAACAATAGGGGAGATAGCGGGCATCCCTAACGAGTACCTTTTTCAGGGTAAAAAGAGTGTAAAAAAAACGGGGGTGCTCAACCTCGCTTGTGGGTGAGTGTACAACGAGTGAAGGTAAGACATAAATGTCCCCTCAAAACCCATAGCGCCCATAACATCCCAGACCCACCGCACGTTGTCAAACGCTTTCTCCGTGTCAATTGACAAGATAGCCGGGAAGGGGTGTAGGTCGGGTCTCAAATGGACCTCATCTAAAACACTGTCTTTTCAAAGGTTGGTCACTGCAGAGCATCCCTGAACAAAATCCACCTGGTTTGGGGAAATCAATCTAAGCAGAACTGCGAGTCTGTCCGCCATGATTTTAGATATAACTTTGAGGTCGATATTAAAGATATTGGCCTATAGCCACCAGGAGATGTGAGGTCTTTCCCTTGCTTAGGGAGGACCTTTATGACCGCCGTGTTCATATCCTGCGATACAGGTAGGCCTTCCAGGTAGGAATTTTAAAGGGACATCAAAGAGGGACCAACTTCGTCAGCCAACAATTTGTAGAAGTCTTCAATAAACCCATCCGGGCTGGGGGCTTTGTTAGGTTTCAGTTGTTTAATAGTCTTTCCAATGTCCTCTTACGAGATAGGGGCGTTCAATCTCTCCCTTTCTTCATCTGTGAGCAAAGGTAAATCTCTTCAGAGAGATCATGTTAGGGGGATCTGAGTATAGCTATTGATAGAAAGCCTTAAGGATGCCATTGATTTTAGCTGGATGATTATGGAGCAATCCAGCTTGGTCTCTAAGCGACTGGATATGATGAAGTGAATAAGGCCACTTCGCCAGCTTAGCCAGAAGTCTCCCTGATTTATTACTATATCGAAAAAGGGTAGCCTCAAAGTCAGAGCCGTAAATATTTTCGTTCTGTTCTATTCAATGTTCATATTCAGCCTTATCTGACTGCCACTGCTCTTTAGAACTAGGGGAAGGGGAATTAGTAAAAGCAGTGTAAGCAGAGCGAAGCGTAGTACTATGTGCCTTGAGTTGAGTTGACCCCACACACACACACACACACCTCAAACAACTTGAACTGTCAGCTGCTTTTAATCCAAGATCTGTCCTGCGTTCCGTTTGGCAGGTGATGCAGTTATTGTCCTAAAAAACTACTTTTAAATTTGCAGCCCTGTGCCCAACTGTCGGGGCTTAGATTGTGTATGCATTAGGCTGGCACAACCTCTCTGTCTCTCCTTTCCGCCCTCTTCATCATTAGGAATGCTCCAGGCAGATTTTCTACTATTCATCACCTGTGTCAGTACGGCACATGGGCTGGATCGTTAGGGAACCTGTGCAGTGTTCACTGCAGAGGAATAGGAAAGAGGGTGAGGAGGAGGGATTGAGGATGGTGCAAAGTTAGGGCACAGATACTCCACGCCATGGCCATTGGGCACAGGGCTGCAAGTTTAAAGGGAACCTGTCACCTGGGATGCGGGCGCAGAGCCTGCCAGCCCCCCTGGTGCAGCCGGTCCCGCTACAGAGATATCGGCGTGCGCTGAGAGTTGAGCGTGCGCTGTATGCTAATCAGCAGAGATGAGTCCGATGCCCATACATCATGATTTCTTTATCTAACACCAACTTAGTCCTCACTGCTTTACTCAGCTTGTCATTGTCCCCATTAGGGCTCACAATCTAAATTCCAGAATGCTAAGAACAAACCCACGGAACCACAGGAAGAACATAAAAACGTTGTAGATGTTGTCCTTGGAATGTGAACCCAGGATCTCAGCGCTGAAAGGCAACAGCACTAGCCCCTTGCTAAACTTTTATTCGCTTGCCCATACAGTTTTATTAGAGGGGAGGTGTGAGGAGGAAACAGATGGGAAGGATTGGAAAAGAACTGAAAGCAGAGATGGTAAAGAAACAACACAAGAGCTTATACCCCAGTGCTGGAGTCCCAGCTTACGCTGTTTAGTACAGCTTTATAGTGTCCTCTGTGGTTCTGAATGTGTCCTATAGAGAGGTAGTAGAGGGGGATCTCCTGTGTGTGTACAATGTATGGAGATATCATAGTGGCTCATCTATACTCAAAAGCTGGTGAAAATAGCACTACTCATGTCACAAGGCAGCTTATCGTGAAACAACAAGCATGCCTTAAATCACTAAATTCCATTGCAATAAGTAATCCATTGTAATCATCAATAGTATAATCCATCAGTTAAAAAATAATCCATTACAAACATAAAGCATCCATCATAATCATGTAATCATCCATCTTAATCATGAAATAATCCATTGCAATTAGTGCTGCTCTCTCCTGGGTGCCTGAAAAAGCTGGATTTAGCTTTTCCCAGCACGGAGCAGCCGACTGCCGAGATAACGAAGTGCTTCGCTTTGTTATTACTGTATATTTGCTCATCTCTAATTGCAATCATAAATCAGCTATGACAAATAGAAGTCACCTATACATCAGGCATTGCAGTCATGAATCATCTATCACAATGGTAGGTCATCCTATGTACTGATGAGCGAATCTACAGTAGGATCGAATTGCTTCAATCCTATCTGTATTCCACTCATCAGGCTGCGGGGCTTTGAAGTCTGCTCCGCTTCCTGCCGCTCCTCCCCGGGTGCTGGAAAAAAGATGGATCCAGTCCTGGGAAACTGGGAGAAGTTTCCCAGGACTGGATCCATCTTTTGCCAGCAAAAGGGGGCTGAGTCTAGTGCTAATGGGGTTACTAGACTACTGTATGCTCACTTTATGGCCATTGTGATGGAGAGTACCGCCCAGCACTACACCATGTAGTTGAGGCACTCACTTGAATGGAGTGTTTTCGAAGGAGTAGGTACAGGCTTGTACAGTTTGATCAAAATGTATACTAACTAGCTGATGTGTAACACTAAGGCTGGACTCAACCTAGGATTTACTATACAGAGTTTCCTTTCTCTTATATTAAGGCTGCTCCGGTTCAGTATTAGGCCACACACACACTTATCCTCTGTTTTTGTCCTAGGGAAAATGGGATTTCGGAGAAGAATGGAATAAAGGAAAGCTTTATGTTTTCTGGAATCTTTTTCAGTTTTTCTCTAAAAATAGAGCTGGGAAATGCTGCAAACTATTCCTGTACTGACCCTTAAGGGTGCGTTCACACTGAGGAATCTGCACAGATTCTGCAAAGAATTGAAGAGAAAAGATTTCTGCTTGAAATTCCTCGCCTTTTCAGCTCTGGCAGAATTTAAGCTCAATTAACTTCTATAGGATTCCTCTAGCAGAATCTGCCCACAGAATTGACACATCAATTCTTCAGGCAGAATGCAGATCCGCAGCGGAATTTTCCTGACTGAAATTCTGTTATGTGAACAAATGAGGGTAAAGCCCATTCAACACAATTGAAAAATTTTTGTTAATTTTTTATGGCCGGCATTTACGGGCAAATTCTGTGCGTATTCCATAGTGTGAACGCACCCTTAGAGCACAGAGAAGCGTACAATGTTTCCACAAACAAGTTCTTTGACCCTTATAGATGTACACAGCACAATGCGAAACCTTCTCCAGAATCTGTGATAAACGTGTGATAAATGTGCAAGGTTTTCTCTGACACATATCTGATACATAACCTCTGGTGTCTGGATCTCAGGTTGGAGTTCGGCTACAGCAAAGGTCATTCTATTATACTACAGTTATCAGCAAACAATAAAATGATTAGATGAATTATCCTAATTTGACCTTAACAGTTTGTACAGTATAAGATGAGAAAATAAAGAGAAAAACCTTATATAAACAGCTGTAACAAACCAGATCAACACAGGATCCTACTCAGATCAGCAATATTTTCCCTGGATTCAAGGCCTCTACATCCTAGAGTTTCTGTGCTCTAGTATCCCAACACAAAACCTGCATCAATCCAACTATATACCGGATGGTTGCAGTAATGTCATAATCTTCTATTATTTCTTTGTATTGGGGGTTGTATATCCTTAAAGGAGAACTCCAGGCAAAATGTATTTTTTAATATGTTATTACATAAGCAAAGTTTGACAAATTCCTAATGTACACTAATTATGGGAAATGCACATACAGTGCTATTTCTCTCAATTTAGTAGTTCAGGCAGGCTTAAATAAAAAAAAAATAAAATAAAATAGGTGACGTCACGAATCAGATGTATTTACATGAAGTGTCCAGCAGGGGTATATGTAGAAATTACACGGTAATAATAACTGGCCTTACCTGTGCTTTAAGGCCCTACTCCACAGAATGATTATCGGGCGTATTCGGCCGATAATCGTCCTGTGGAATAAAAGCCAACGATCAGCCGACATCGTTCATGTCGGATGAGCGTTGCGTCGTTTGTCTTTCAAACATGTTGAAAGACAAACTACCAGGATAGAAGCAATCTGCTGTCAGCGCTCTGTGGATTAGGAGCGGCGGCAGCAGACCGTCCCCATCCTCTATGGGCTGCCAGGACGATCTAGCGATCACCTGAGCAGCCCCTCCCGCGCTCACTGCTGCCGCATGGAATAGTGGTGGCAGCGAGCGTGGAACGAGCAGCAAACAAGCGCTAATAGCGCTCGTTTGCTCTTCACTGTCGACCCGTGTAATAGGGCCTTTACTCTAGTTACTCACAAAATTTAGCTACTGTGCCCCCAACCTCCCCCTGCTCTGACAGGAGCCCTGTAGTGAAAACCGATCTCCCTGATCTCATCCCAGGTAACACAGCAGCACACCAACCCTATCCTATGTTGGGGTGGCCAGGAGGGGGGGGGGATGTTGTCACTGGGGGCTCCTTTTAGAGCTGGGGTGGGGGGAGGCAACATAGCATGGGGTTGCTGTGCTACCTGAGATGAGATCGGGCAGGAAAGTAAAGCACAGGAAAGGCAAGTTGTTATTACCATGTCATTTCTACACCTGACTTTTTTTTTTTTTTTTTTTAGAGAGAAATAGAAGCCTTCCTGAACTACTAAAGTGAGGGAAATAGCACTTTATATTAATTTCCCATAATTAGTGTTCATTAGGAATTTGTCTAACTGCTTATGTAATTAAATACTAAAAAATACATTTTGGCCGGAGTTCTTCTTTAATGGTTCCTAAACCTTTTTCCATTAGGAAACACTGTGCAATGTCTTTCTCTACTTTGCTGCCATCTAATGGTGAATATGTACAGTGCTTGGGATATCAGGTCCCATTGGTGTTAGCCCATGCACTTGAAAGCCATGTTTACACAGAGTATGTTTTCCATCCACTCCTGGTTTTCGTTGCAGAATACGGACCAAAATACTGTGTGGGAACATAGCCTAATGGTACATTTTCCATACCTGTAGTTGGAGTGTTCCTAACCCAGCCTCACAGGAGAGGTCAATCATCTGACCAGATAGGTGTCTAGCTCCAGTCTGTGCTGCATGTTACTGAGAGCCATGTGCCCCATGTAGTGTGTTGTACATCCACCTAGCTCATCTGTCAACACAGCTATTTAAATATATAAATGGCCCCTACAAGAAATATGGGGAAAAGATGTTCCAGGTACAACACCCTCAAAGGACAAGGGGGCACTGCCTCCGCCTGGAGAAAAAAAAAGGTTCAGTCTCTGGAGGCGACAAACCTTCTTTACCTTGAGAACAGTGAATCTGTGGAACAGTCTACCCCGGGATCTGGTCACAGCAACAACAGTGGAGGGCTTCAAAAGCGGCCTAGACAAGTTCTGTATCCATCCCCTCCTGGTATATCCCCCTTCCCTGTATCCATCCCCTCCTGGTATATCACCTTTCCCTGTATCCATCCCCTCCTTGGTTAAACTTGATGGACATGCAACTTTTTTCAACCATATAAACGAAGTAACTATGTAATGAGAAAGCACTGGAGGGCTCAAAATAGTCATGGGCTGGGAGTGAGCGTTCCTCTGCATCCTGCCATGTGTTTGTGAGAGAATAAAACTATTGAAAGACATTACACTTGGAGTGTCCCCTTATTGAGAGTGTGTGCACTAGAACACCCAACTCCAAGCTACTGCGACTTAAGCTTGAGTTATGGAAGTCCCAGCTGGCCTTCAGCATTGCAGTTGTATATTCCTATCTGCACCCTGCAATTGTGTTGGCTAAGCTTCCATTACAAGTAAATCCTATGGAATAATAATCATCTTAGATGAGAATGTTCACATGTCCCAACAACCAAATCCTTAAATAAATAACACTGCACAGGCTGAAATTAGGTACTAGGTTTATTGAAGATGAGTCCCACAAGCATGAAAGTGGAGTTAACGTGCAAATCTTTAGTCAGAAATACAGTACTTTGAAATCACACAACAAATGCTAAAACAACGGCGTCTTTGCAAAGACAAACACATGGAATATAATGCTTCACACAAAGCTAGCTCATCCTCTCCCACCAATGTGAGGCTATGCGGAGAGCATGGATATGACTCCCACATACTGGTGCACACTGCGGCACTGGAAAGTGTTTACTCTGTGTGGTCTGACGCCTAGGACTAAGCTTGAATGAGGGTTACTCCCTACTACATCGCTTCTATTACAGTACTTAGAACTCTGCCAGGGCTTTTCCCAGTGGCTTATGTCATAACAGTAGTCTATGGGCCATTCTACTGCTTAGAATACTCCATCCCATAACATATTGGGCTCCTCTCTGCTTTTATTGCCCAAAATATCTCCTAAAAACTAAGTCCCCATCTTGTTTCTCCAGCAATTCATAAGAAAGTTATACACTAAAATAGTAAAAAAAAAATGTGCTAAAACCGTAAAACAATGATACACTTGTAAGTGTCAAATGCAAGTGGAGAGGTGTAACATCTGTGCGTCCCTTTTGATCATACAGGGCAAATCGACTCGGTAAAATAATCCTGTGTGAATGGGTATTGTGGCGTACAGTGGTTTGATCATAGATGAACTTTGCTGCTTAGCACGAAGCACAGTGGCAAACACTGAGATGGTGACTGTGTTACCTAACCATATAGGTTGGGAATGGCTCCTCCTCTATAATATCCAGGCAAAGCCAATGCTTTGTGACACAGCACATATCTATTTATGTGGTCAGTTCTACAAAAAGTTAAAATAAATAAAAGGTTAAAATCATTCTGTTTCCCCCAAAGACAAGACTACGCTTTTATGGGAAGGCGATCACAACCGCTGAACAAACACTAACCCTGAGCCAACCAAACTACCAGCGGAAACAGTGAGCACATGCATCTCCCTGGAGCTATTCCCTGGGTATGTTGGGTGGAGGAATCTTCACAGCTGACGGTTCCACCCCCCAGATTTCAGTGGCGTATTCACTAATCGTCCTGTCGCTAGAAAACTTGCCGGAGCAAGCAATATTTTTGATGACTTTCTTGGTCCATTCCCTGAGATTCTGCAAAAGAGACATGAATGTCAGTATCTCGGGAACCATGGAACAGAATATGGCAAGTCGCTATAGCCAGTTCTTATGTCTTACCATGTATAATTGGTCCACTTTCTCTTGGCATTTAATATAGGCCTCAAAGTCTGCAAATACCTTGAACCTAAGAAAAGAAATACATGCTTAGGCATAGCATAGGGTCAATGATCAGTGCAGTAGTGCATTTGTGTGTACATGTATGAACTTTACTGAAATGACCTTTAGGGTATAAACCCACACACCGTATACGCAGCAGATTTGTTGGTACAGATTTGATGCTGTGTTCAGTTATTTAGATCTAATCTGCTGCGAGTTTGCTGCGAGTTTGCTGCGTATCGCAGCTGTAAATACGCTGCATATACGGTGTGTGGGTTTATACCCTTAGGGTAGCTTAACACACACCGTATCACAGCGGATTTTCTGCTGCGGATTCGCAGCAGATTTGATCTAAATAGGTGAAAACAGCATTAAATCTGCACCAACAGATCTGCTGCAGATCAGGTGTGTGTGAAGGCACCCTTAAATAGTAAAATTCTATATAGGCAGTGCACATCCTGGGTTCAGTTAATACCAGTAGAGATTATCGAACAGCGGGAATTTTCAGGTTCGTTCGAACTTGAACCATCAGCTTTTCATTCAAATCTGATGGTTCGAGTTCGAACGAACCTGAAAATTCCCGCTGTTCGATCATCTCTAAATACCAGTCCCGGCTATAATGCTGTCACTTCAGACTATTAAGCAGGCCACACATTTTCAATAACTGTTATCTCTTAAGGCAGGGGTAGAAAACTCTGACCTCTCCCAGAATAGGGTCAGAGAAAAAATCCAACAAGTTCAACCCTTCTCTCCACTGACATTAATTGCTGGTAGAGTCAGGAGACCAAAGTGTATATCAGAAAGTCAGCTGACCTCACAGCTTTAGTATAAGGGGTATGGACACATTTAGACTTACAAGAAAAGCTTGGATGTGGTACTATAAAATGGCTGTAAAATATAGCAATACACTTTCATCTAATTTGGACTTATATAGATAGCTGAGGCCTCTTCTTACCTGTCATGATACATCAGCATATTTACAACATCCTTAAACAAGTCTGGTTCTCTAGGTGAAAAGCGTCCATCTCTAATCTGATTGATCGCTTCCCGCAGCTCTGGAATTCTGTCATAGTAATCCTTAGCATTGTATCTAAACAAAAAAACAAGAAAAAAGAAAAGAAAAGAAAGAATTTATCAAGTAACAGGCAATCTAAGGAAATAGCCCTAAAACCTTCCGTCTTCAGGACTTAAGTCCTAATGGTCAGTGCTTGTGAAGGGCTGAGTGTGTTATATCCATTGTAACATATGTAACTAAAAGCCGAAAGAGTCACTGTCATAATATATATTTTTTGTTTTTTGCAGAAACCAATAGTCCAGGCGATTTTAAGAAACTTTGTAATTGGATTTATTAGGCAAATATGCCATTATCTGAATTTAAAAAGCCTTTTCCCAGCCCCCCCCCTCTCTCCTTTCTGTCATCCACTGCTCATTATCAGGAAATCTCAATCAGACGCGTCCTGTCTGTTCTATGAAGAGGGGAGTGCTATTCAGAGGTCAAAGGTAACATGAGAGGAGAGAGGACAGAGGGTAATGTAGCTTTTAATTAACTCATTGTTGTCCTTTTTTTTTCTCTTTTAGAGAACAATGAAGACAGGGGGGAGAGCTTCAACCTGCTTTTTCATGATAAAAATTCATTTTTCGGCTAATAAACCTAAATACAAAGTTTCTTAAAATCGCCTGTAGTATTGATTTCTGCAAAAAAAATATTTCACGACAGTAACTCTTTAAGCAATTATGCTGGAATACAAACCCTTTCTTATCCAGAGCTTCTACATCCTCCACCCTCATGCCAAAGATAAACAGGTTTTCTTCTCCTGCCTCCTCTGCCATCTCCACGTTGGCCCCATCCATTGTACCAATGGTAAGAGCTCCGTTCAGCATGAACTTCATATTCCCAGTACCAGAAGCCTCAGTGCCTGCTGTAGAGATCTGCTGAGACAGGTCGGCCGCAGGAATCACTACAAAAAAAAAAAAAAGATCACTGTTTAGTTTCTAGCATTACAGATCCACTAGAGCTTGTAAACAATGGTTCACAGGGCATAACTGCACTGCAAATAACCTTGATGCACTGCAAAAAAAAATTTTTGTGGATTTTGGTGCTGATTTTGATCCAGCTTTTTCTTTTAAAGCTCCAAATGAGGTCAATAGTCCGAAATCAATAAGAGTTCTCATGTGGAACTGCCCAGAAAACTGACATTTGACAAATAAATACAGTTTATTTCAACATCTCCCACTGAATCAATGGGAGATGTCCTCTTTAAGGTAAAACCATGCAGTTTTAGATGAGGAAACTGGCACCAATTTCACGAAAAACTAATTTGTTGCACGTGTGAATAAGTGCTTATTGTAACTATAAAATATAAAACCAATGTGCTTCAAGTGTACCTGACATGAAAAGAAAACCTTCTGACATGTCAGAGAGACGTGTCTAAAGTTTTGGTCAGTTGGGTCTGAGTGTTCAGACTATGACCGATCAGGAGAACAAGCCGGGAGAAGTCAGTGTGCTGCGCGTTCTCTCCCAACTATGTTGTGTGACCTGGACAACTGCATAATGAAAGTCTATGGGGCTGAACAGGTTGGAAAATGACACAGAGCTGGAGGTGAACGTGCTGCGCACAGACTTCTCTAGGCTCGCTATCCTGATCGGTTGCAGTCTGAGCAATCACAACCTGATCGGTCAAAACTTTAGACATGTCTCTCCGTCATGTCAGATTTTTTTTTTTTTATTCACGATAGTGCCCACTGAAAATAGTTTTTAAATAACAATAAAACCTACCCTTCTCTGCCAGAGAGACTCTGTAGTTCTCCAAATATATCACCTTTAGCCTGTCTCCAACCACTGGATCATTGTTCACAATGTCTGCAACAGATGTAATTAATTTGATGATCATTTTCGCCATATGGTAGCCAGGAGCTGCCTGTAGAATATAAAGAAGATCATTTGTAGACATATAACAAGTTTAGGAAAGAGAAGTCCTGAAAAGTCTTGAACATAAATGACCATTTACAATATGACAATTAAATTTTTTTTTTAAAAAGTGGAGGTAATGCTCATAGCAACCCAACAGGGCCATGCTTTCATCTTATGACTATGTTTACACACAGTAAAATAATACCAATTTACAGCTGTAATTTTGAGTAAAAATAAAATAACGTGAACAGGTATTTTGTAAATAATAAGCATGATCACTATTTGGACGGTCGCAATAAATTACAGTGGTTATTCTATAGGCTGCGTTCACACTACGTATATTTCAGTCAGTATATGTATATTTCAGTCAGTATTGCAACCAAAACCAGGAAAGGATTAAAAACACAGAAAGGCTCTGTTCACACAATGTTGAAATTGAGTGGATGGCCGTCATTTAATGGCAAATATTTGCTGTTATTTTAGAACAACGGCTGTTATATTGAAATAATGGCCGTTATTTACTGTTATATGGCGGCCATCCACTCAATTTCACCATTGTGTGAACAGAGCCTTTCTGTGTTTTTAATCCACTCCTGGTTTTGGTTGCTATATGAGGACCACAATACTGACTGAAATATACATAGTGTGAACGCAGCCATACTGTGTGTGCACTGCCAATTTCCCACTGACTTCAACAGAGAGCATTATTATAGTCAAAATGCAGCCGTATTTTACTCTTAAAATTACGGATGTATTTTTCTTTATTTTACAATTTGGGAACATAGCCTATAACTGAGAATACAATCTAAAACCCTCTCATTCTTTAAATCTCAAAAAAAATCTTATACACCAGCAACAGAAACAGCCAACAAAGAAGACAGTGAATTCTAGATTTATAGATGGGATTTATCATACTGTACCTTTCCCCCGATCATAACTGTCCTTGGCACGAATGTTTTGGATGGATCTTTTTTGATTCCTAGAAAATAGTCAGTGTGTTACGAAAAGCACACATTATAAAGTCTACAAACTGCTTTGGTGATGACACCTATGACTTATAGTTCTCTGTTGGGTAATCCTGGTCTTTAAACTAAATATTTTTCTGTCATATACCTCTGGGATTTATTCTGAATAGCTGCATCTGTGTCATTGTATACAAACCTTAATATTCATAGTTCACCATAACAATCTCATACAGTCATATATCATATTACATAATAATCATAGTTGCTTATAAGGATCCTGACAGCAGTCACTATAGACAGTATCCAGGGGTGACCTGTAGTTTACTCTGCCCACAAGGGTTGAAGCAGCTGTAATCTATAACCTACTGACATTTTTTAATATTTGGCTGTGGGCACTTTAAAGTGAATGTACCATTAGGTACATAGCATTTTTTTTTTTTAACGAGTCAATCCCGGCAGGGTTACATGAGCCAATGTAGGGTTCCCGGTGGCGTGTGACCACCTAGTTCATGTTTTCGGCGCTGTTCCTTCGCCATGCTCCAGCCCAGCCCTATGCACTGGGGGCAGGTCTGTCGCCCCCCCAGTGTGACCATATCCCCTCCCTCTTGTGACGCAGCTCCATTGATATGAAAAAATATGTCTTCAGACAACCACTTTAAGGCTGTGCACCATTTAGACGATGCTCACACACAGCAGATTTATTGCAGACATGGCTGCATAAAGGGACTTGCGTTAATCCATATACATGCTACAAAACCAACCACAGTTCACTTCAGGGGGTACTCTCATGTGGAGCACATCTATATCTACTTTTAGTTTATATTACCCTATGGCCATGTATAACTTCACTCTCTCAGCCCCATAAAGACAGTAATGTTAGCAAGAAGATGGGGCAGATGGAAGGGAGTATTACAAACCTACAGAAACAGATTGCACATGGGTTTTGTTTGTAGTTTGTGACGCATGACGCTTAAGAACTAAGAACTGGTGTGAACAGAACTTTACTGTTCCAAAAAAAAGATGCCCTCTTTATGCATGTAGGGGTTGCTCTTTTTTAAGCCCTCATGCAAATGAATGTATTTGGATTGGTATCTCACAGATTCCAAAACTAGCACCATTCGTACTTCTGTGCGCCATCAAGGCTGTATGCAAAAAGTTGCAAAAATGTGAAACTTTTTAGTCTTTTGCGCCCTATGCCACTAGCCTATGCCACTTCTAGAAAAAAGAGGATTTTTTACTCACCGTAAAATCTCTTTCTCGTAGTCTTCATTGGGGGACACAGATACCATGGGTATAGGCTGCTGCCACTAGGAGGCGCTGACACTAAGAGAAACAAAGGAAGTGACTCCTCCTGAGCAGGATATACCCGCCCACAGGCACTGAGCTAAACCAGTTTGTACAAGAGCAGTAGGAGAAGTCAAGAACAGGTAAAGTAGGAATAACACCAAAAACGGAGAAAACTACCATACCGAGGAAAAACCCCAAAAGAAAATGGGTGGGTGCTGTGTCCCCCAATGAAGACTACGAGAAAGAGATTTTACGGTGAGTAAAAAATCCTCTTTTCTCGTGCGTCTTATTGGGGGACACAGATACCATGGGACGTCCAAAAGCAGTCCATGGGGTGGGAAAGATAACCGCTAGACAAGAGCGCTTGGTGAGAAGGCACAGAATAGCACCAACACAACCATCAACTAGGAAGAGAGCAAGGGATGATGCTGAATGCATCAGAGAAAACCCCTACAGGTCCGCAGCAAAGGAAAAAATGTCTAGTCCCTGGAGCAACGTGCTGCACGGCAGACAGAGTGGGTTGTGTCCGTCCTGGAAGCCAGCAACATGATGTAACATCGAGTCCAACAGAACTAGTAGGCTAGATGTGGGGAAAAAAAGCAGACGCCCAGCCAAGTGGGTGACCACAGGCGGCAGGGACTTACTCTGAGGTAGAATAGAATAAAAGGCAAATACAACCATGACGGGAGAGACTGGAAAATGTTTCATGGCACATAGAGGTCTAAGGCGTCAAATAAAGGAGAGAGAGGACTGAGCGTCTCTCATAGAAGGTGCCACATGAGATGCAGGAGAAGCTGCGTCCTTGACTATGGAGCTGGGAAGAATGGCCAGGCTGGAAGCTCCATGGGCCTAGGAGTACAGTCTTCACTGAGAAGACAAAACTTGAGCACAAGAGAAGCCATGGCCTATGACATGAGTTATCCCATCTGAGAAACACATGTTAATAAGAAGAATCAAGCTGTCCAAGCATAATGCAGTCCAGGGAAGGAAGGAAAAACAAGATCAGAATCTTGAGTAAGTTGTCCTGGAAGGAGTACAGTAGTACCTGGTACCCCGCAGTGCCCGGCAGAAAAGAGGAGCAGAGGAAAGCCGGTAAGCCGGGGAAAAAACAACTCCATGGGCTGTTAGAGCCTTAGAAAGGAGGTTGATCATATAAAACACTCCGCTCCAAGGAAGCCTAGAGGTACTCGAGAGCCTGGAGTCCCAGAAGAAAACTGTCAAGGGAGGTCAAGGTAAGGCTGATGGGCATGGGAGTTGTCACAGGACAATGGGCACAACAGGTAATACATAGACTAGAGTCCATATGTAAACTAGATCCAGAAACCAACGCCTCAAAGGGTGAGCAGAGACGTTACTTGGTAAGAGCAGAACAGCAAATGTAAGTCCTGCCAGAATGGGCCAGTGAACAACCCTGTTTCCAAGGAGAGGAAACCCTTAAGGGATTAAGTTCTCAAGGAATCCACATGGGAGACAACATAAGGGAGGGGGATGGCCAGTCAACAACAAGACCAAGGACAAGGAATTCAAGCAGGAGTGCTCATAGAGGCCAGTGAGGGTCAGAAACCCACACCTGCCTGTCGGAAGAAGCTATTACGGAATAGCAGTCCTCAGGAGGATACTTATACTAAATATTCCATCCTCCTGGAGGAGGGAAGGGCTGCTTGAAGATTTTCTGAATGAGTGGTAAAAAACCAAACCCAGGATGGGGGGGTCATGCACAACAGTGCATTAAGCCAGGGAGAAGGAGTAATGGTGTAAGCGGGAGCACTGCAAAACCCTGAACTGAGAGCAATGCTTCATAGTCCATATGGCCAAGCAAGGACACCTGGAAAAGCTAGACCACGAAGAGACCATACACCTATGCTTAGGATGGTAGAGAAACAGTGCAGGCAGTAAACATGAAATCCTCACCCTGTGACACTGCAGCTGCCTAAGAGAGAAGACTAAATACTTGCCATGTTGGCCATAGGCAGATGCAGAAGGAGAAGTCCTAAAGTAGCACTGTGATAGACATGTAGGCAATTGATGTCCTACATACACCAGGGGTAGAAGAAACCCTTTACTGTTTTACCTGAGGAGCAGAGAGGCCTCACTTCATCCAGATCAAAGAGGGGACGGCCTAAGCAATTCAAGCCATACTACTGGGGAACAGCCAGCGAGACAAATGCCAGAACATGGTAGTTATGCCCAGACAAAGGACAGAAGAACTACCCTGACAGTACCAGGATGAAATAGTGACCGGATCTGTATGCTGCCGGCCACTCAGAGGACCAGAGTATGAGAGTCCAACAGTCCAGGGGCAGGTAAAGCGAGGGGTTCTGTACCTCGTGTAGTGGGACACGTAGCAGGATGCTTGGGCTTTAGAAAGGATACAGCCCAAGAGGAATACAACAAGGTTACGCTGCCTGAGAGCAGGTAATGAGACTTGTTAGTGGAAACATATAGAAGACAACATGGTGTAGTAACAAGTTACCCCATGATGATCCCCTGAAGTGACAGGCACAGATCATGGAAGTCCTACGAGGATGAAAGGTAATATACAGGGTAACACGAGCAGAGTAGCTGCAAGCAGTAAGTAACAGAAGACCAGCATTCAAGAGATACAAATACCTGGACTGGAAACAGGTAACGTGCCTGGTCAGACCTGTAAACAGAAGCCTACAGTGTGTGCTCTGGGAGCAGGGAAGAGAACAGGACTGTGTCCCAATGTAAATGAGGACTGGATACGAGAACTGCCCAGCATCACCAGGATAGTGAGCAAACCTGAAGGTTGTGTATTACATCGTGTAACAGAATACCACAATCTGTGCACACCGAACTACAGGTAATGTAGTTGGAGCCATATCATGCAGCAGAGGGGAGAGGTCTGAATAACCTTGTACCACCACCTGGGAGGGGGTAACATGTCCAGTTCTATGTCTGTGACATCATGTAGTAAAGGAATCTATGTCATGAAGATGAGAGGCAGGTCTGAAGCACCGCCCGCTAAGGGGTGATGTGAGTGACAGGACTGGAAGCTCTGAGTAACACCGGAACAACGACTGGCAATGGGTGATGAGTCTGGTCCCATAACCTGTCTAACAAACCATGTAGCAGACGGTTCTGTTGTGAGAGCACAGGAACACAGCATAGTAATAGGTAATGTGTCTGGTTCCATGTCCTGCTTGCGACATCATTTAGCAAAGGATTCTGCCTCAAGAACACAGTAGTCCCCTTAGGAACGGTAATGTGTCTGGTCTCATGTCCTGCTTGTGAAACCATGTAGCAGAGGGTTCTGCTCAGAGATAGTTTGTCAACGAGTAACGTGTCTGGTTCCATGTACATACCGTGACACTGTGTAGCAGAGGGTTCTGCTCAGGGCACAGATACACTGTCTGGAAACAGGTAACATGTCTGGTTCCGTGTACTTACCATGATACTGTGTAGCTGAGGGTTCTGCTCAGAGCACAGATACACTGTCTGGAAACAGGTAACGTGTCTGGTTCTGTGTACTTACCATGACACTGTGTAGCAGAGGGTTCTGCTCAGAGCACAGATACACTGTCTGGAAACAGGTAACGTGTCTGGTTCTGTGTACTTACCATGACACTGTGTAGCAGAGGGTTCTGCTCAGAGCACAGATACACTGTCTGGAAACAGGTAACGTGTCTGGTTCCGTGTACTTACCGTGACACTGTGTAGCAGAGGGTTCTGCTCAGAACACAGATACACTGTTTGGAAACAGGTAACATGTCTGGTTCCGTGTCCTGCTCGTGACACCGTGTAGCAGAGGGTTCTGCTCAGAGCACAGATACACCACCTGGATAGCGGGTAACGTGTCTGATTCCATGTACTTCTCGTGACACCATGTAGCAGAGGGTTCTCAGAGCACAGATACGCCACCTGATAGCGGGTAATGTGTCTGGTTCCATGAACATCTCGTGACACCATGTAGCAGAGAGTTCTCAGAGTACAGATACACCGCCTGGATAGCGGGTAACGTGTCTGGTTCCATGTACTTCTCGTGACACCATGTAGCAGAGGGTTCTGCTCAGAGCACAGATACACCGCCTGGATAGCGGGTAACGTGTCTGGTTCCATGAACTTCTCGTGACACCATGTAGCAGAGGATCTCACTGAGGGCACAGAAACACTGTATGGTGATGGGGAATATGTCTGTGCGTATGTGGTTGGAGGGGAACCAGAGTGTCTGTATATAAGTATTAATGTAATCTTATATATATAAAATCTGACACAGAGGTGTCAACCAGCACCAAAAATGCTGGATCTGCAGACCAAGGGTTGCTGGAACATTATATGGAACATTGGCCATAATAAAACATGATGCAAGCCATTCTCATATATGTAATGGTGTAATAACCACTTCCACCAGTAGGTGGCAGGAGAGATGCATCAAGTGTCCCAAGCTGCTGGAATAGAAGGGTAGTGTGTGTGGTAGCTCCATCAGGAGACCGCACACACACACATGGCAGGGGGAGGGGGAAGCAGCATCCCTCAGTGCAGGCTCTGGAGAGAGCCAAAAGGGTGAATGCCACGGTCCGCGCTGCACCCGAAAAGGGGCGGGGCCTACCGGGAGGGGGCGGAGCATCTTACTGTGAAGGCTCCACGGAGAGCCACAGGTAAGATTAAGGTGGGATGCTGAGGCCCACCCGACTCCCGAAGGGGGCGGGGCCTGCCGGGAGGGGGCGGAGCATTCCAGTGCAGGCTCCACAGTTAAGAAAAAAGGCGCAATTCTCCGGGCCGCGCGGCACCCGGAAGGGGCGGGGCTTACCTGAGAAGGCGGGGCATCCCCAGAGCAGGCTCCAGTGAGAGCCAAACATAATGAGAAGTAATGAAGAGGGCCGCGCAGCGCCCGAAAAGGGGCGGGGCATATCAGGAGGGGGCGGAGGTAGCCCTGTGTGTACTCTGGAGAGCCACAATATAGGGAAAAAAGGGCAGGATGCCGCGGCACCCGGTAAGGGGCGGGGCTTAGGGAAAAGGGGCGGAGCATCCTTTAGTATGGTCTCTAGAGCCACATGAAAAGGAAAAGTGCGGGAAGCTGCGGCCTGCGCAGCACCCAGTCAGGGGAGGAACATCCCTCACAGTGGCACCCAGAGAGAGAGACACTAATAAAAATAAAATGGTGGAGAGGGCTGGCCTGCTACCGACTGAGGGGAGAGGAGTATCTGCCTGGGGAGGGCTGCAAGTGACTGGAGAGGGAGAGCTGCCTATGTGGAGTAAAATGGCGGCCTGGGAGGGAGGGCAGGGGGAATATACTCACCTATATAGGAGCACATACTCACCATTGTCGTCTTCAGCCGGTGGGTGCCTCACCTTAACGCGCCAAGCTTTGGGGGGCGAGGCGGGAAGGGGCTGTGCGGATACAGAGTCCGCAGAAAGGCGACCAGATAGTCAGACTGATCTGGGGCCCTGGTGTCACGTTGCCGGCCGGTGGCGACCGAGGGGTCACAGCCCATTTACATTTATGGTCTGTTCCCTGGTCGCATAGTGGGGGGATCAGGGTGAGTTTTAGATAACCCACCGTGCCCAAGAATCCATAGGACCTAGAAGGAAAAAGAAAAACCAACTAACTAAACATAAAGGAAGAAACTGGTCTGGAGAACCCAGACCTGTGTCTGCCTCCTACTGACACTAAGCTAAACTGGTTTAGCTCAGTGCCTGTGGGCGGGTATATCCTGCTCAGGAGGAGTCACTTCCTTTGTTTCTCTTAGTGTCAGCGCCTCCTAGTGGCAGCAGCCTATACCCATGGTATCTGTGTCCCCCAATAAGACGCACGAGAAAAATAGATTGTACTTACTGTTGTACAGAGTGATGACGTGTAAGCAATTCAGAATCTGCCTTTTGTATTCGTGAATTCTCTTGACTTGGACATCAAACAAGGATGAAGGGTTAATCTTCACTTTGTATTCATTTTCTAGGTAGGCCGAGAACTTCAGCTTGTTTTCCTGGCAATTAGAAAAATAACAGCGCACTTACTGGAAGACCCTTAACGAAGAATATGGATCAAAGAGGCATAGATACACATGATGAGGGAATAGTTCTACCACTGTACAAAGTCTAGCCACTACTCAGACCACACATTCAATACTGCGAACAGTTTTGGGTGCCAGTGCACCAGGGAGACATAATGTAGCTTGAGCCGATCCATGGATGGAAAACCTAAATAATCAATGGTATGGGCAGACTACAGTACTACAGTTATTAAAGTTAGGGTTATTCAGTTTAGAGAAAAGATGCCTCAACACAATACCTAAGCAGGGCTATATCTTCTATTATGGTGTGTGTATTTATCAGTTGTGAACTTCATACATTAAGACTTGTTCACATGTCAAATAATAGATCCTGTCCTAATTTTGTCCAGAAAGCCTACGGAAGCATCCAGAATTCCGGATAGCTCTAGATGCACATCTGGAAATTGCCTGGAATAACGGATACATTGCTAGGCACCCTGGGCTGGCATCAGCAAGTACCCCTGAGGCTATGTCTGGCCCTATAACTGTATGCAGATCGCATGTATGCGGATACAAGTAAATGCGGCGCTGTGTTTGACAGGAAGAGGAGCCACTGCCTCTAAGCCCTATCAATCACTTTGTGGCTAGAGACAGCATTATATCTACAGCCACAAGAGGCCACCCTCTCCGCTAGCACTTGACACAGGAGCAGAGGAGAAGGAAGTGAGGAAGAGAAGCTCAGGTGCATCACATGCAGCAAGTTTGTCTTTTTATTATAATTTTTTTCTCTTCAGTTTTTACAGTCAGGAAATACTGATTGTTTCTTAAAGCCTCCTGAAAGTATTTCCTGACCATAAAAACTGACAAGGACGTATGAATGAGGCCTTACACTAAACTTATGTAGTGATGGATGGTGTATGTTTAAGTCTTTATGAAGGCCACTGTACTTTCATGGAGCTGCTTACTCAGGTGGCATAGGAAAAGAAAAACTCTACAATGACAAGGTAGAATAAAGGCCCTATTACACGGGACGATTATCGTGCGAAAAATCGTTATATCGTTCAAATTTAAATGATAATCGTTCTGTGTAATTGCAGGCAACAATCGAAAAATCGTTCGTATGTTGTTGATAGTTGATTTAGATCTGAACCTAAAATTATCGTTAATTGTTCGCTAATCGTTCGCTGCAATTCCACTTTGTTCCCTCAACTTCCGCATCTTTTCACTAATCATTCAGTGTAATAGCACATTGCCCATTATTTTCCTGAGATCAGAAGGAATAAACGATCATAGTAACGATCGCAATAACGATCGTATCCAACGTCCATCGTTCTGTGTAATATGGTGAATGATTTTCGTTCATCATTAGTCGTCAAAAATTGTTCCGTGTAATAGGACCCTGAGGGCCCTATTCCACAGAGCGATAATAGGCCGAATCGGCCCGATTTGGCCGATTATCGCTCCATGGACTACAGACAACGATCAGCCGATGATCGTTGTCATCGGCTGATCGTTGATATAGGTCCAGACCTATATTTGTCGGGCGCCGACCGCGTACCGCTACGGCGACTGACGATATACATTACCTATTTATGGTGCAGGGCTCCTCTTCTCCTGCTTTTTCCCGGGTCCCGCACGCTCCTCCAGCGTCAGGGCGGCCTGTGTCAGCTGGCAGGCCGCTCAGCCAATCACAGGCCGCAGCAGTCCCGGCCAGTGATTGGCTGAGCGGCTTGTCAGCTGACACAGGCCGCCCTGAAGCTGGAGGAGCACGTGGGACCCGGGAGAAGCAGGAGAAGAGGAGCCCTGCACCATGAATAGGTAATGTATACTAGTTAAGCAAGAGCTGCAAGGACATCGGTAACAATGTCCTTGCAGCCCTTGTTTAACGATAATCTGGCCCGTGGAATAGGCCCAGTAAACGAGCGCCCATCTGCGGCCCCATCGGCCCGTGGAATACCACTCTAAGTTTCAAAGTCCCAAGTAACACCCAGAGTATTACATGTGCAATATGTACTATAACCCTGCATTATAATGAACAGCATATACAGAAACATGGATCACTTAGCTCTTACTGTATCTCCCATGTACTATAATGCAGAGTGATTGAATATTGCAGCTCTTTCTCTGCTACAGCATAAAAACGGTATGTGCAGCCCTACAATAATAATGTGTATATTTTTTATGTTGTAAGACAACCAATCCCACAGGCCCAGCACACTAACCTGCTTGACTTTGGCTATGTCATGCACGAAACTCTCGTCATCTACGAAATCCAACAATTTCCTCAGCTGGCTCAAGTCAGTCACAAAATCTTCACCGATTTTCTTCATGGGGAAAAAAAATAATCACAAATAATTATAATTAAATGCACTATACACATAACATTACTATTATATGTAGAAACAAGCCACAAAAATATATTTTAAATAAGTTTCCATTTTAATAATTCCTAGCAGGAGTGTCAAACTTGCAGAAGGATAAAAAAAACTATAATTCCCATCATGCCTGGAGAGCCAAAGCTTTAGCTGTCCAGACATGATGGGTATTGTAGTTTTGCTACAGCTGGAGGGACGCAGTTTGAGACAGCAGATTTATAGTATAGTTACAGTCCCACTCCCACTCCTGGGACCCTAACCAACCATAAAGACCCCTATTTGATTTTTTTTTTTTACACACCAATAGGCTTGATAACATAACATAACATAGCATACATAAACGTAAAATGCAACAGACTAAAAAAGGTTTGCAAAAAAAAAAAAAAAAAGACCATAGTTAAATTCACACCACTAGGGGGCAGTATCATGGCAAATTACCTCAGCAATGATGTCTGCCAAGCCAGGGTTGCAAAGCATAAGCCATCTCCTTGGAGTGATGCCATTTGTCTTGTTCTGAAATTTATGTTGTTCAATTTCATAGAAGTCCTTGAAGCTATAACATAAAAAAACACATATTAGAACGTAATAGCTGTTGTGGCACGTTAGTAAAGGAGCTGGGTTAAAGGGGTTATTGCTGGCTGGCAGACGGAGATCCAAAGGATGGAGGTTCCTGGTCACCCAGAAGACAAGCTCAGTAATCACTCCATTTACTGGCCATGGGACTCCAAAACACAGGTAAGCACTGTAATCTGTGAGGCCTATACAAAGTCCTGAGTAAAGATTAGCCCATTCACAGTAGATGACTATGCCCCCCCCCCACACACACACACACACGTACAATGATCTGAGCATAGGTCACACAGCATGCCTAAAACACTCTCCTATGAAAGATAATGAATTATGTTTCAGTATATGTTGTTCAGTAGTAAAATGTATATGTGATACTGTACATTACCTTAAAAGTAGAGTTTATGTACAGGTGAATATAGATTATTGATCTCTGGCATGAGCCGTATCTCACAGGAAATGTTAATTATCCAAATATAGAGTAAGCATTAGCTATATAGAGGTATATGGTATATTTATACAAAAACGAGTTGGCACTCTTTATAATAGTATAAAATTGAAGCGTCAGACAATGTTATCAATAAAGGTCCATGCACTGAGACCACCACAATCAGCACTCAATGACCTCTACAGATAACACGTCCCAGGTTACTCACACTCTAATCCTTTCAATAATGGTAGAGTCTATTTTCTCCCAAGTACTTACACTGAGTGCTTCACTATATCCGAGTGGATCCTAGCCACACCATTGACAGCATGGGATCCGATCACACATAAATGTGCCATGTTTATCCTCTTACAGTCGCCTTCTTCTATGACAGACATCCTACGAAGACGATCCATATCCCCAGGATACAACGCTGCCACTTCCTGCAAATGTGTGGGCAGAAACACAATTTTATAGACAACTTTTATAGTTGAGGACAATGGTATTACTACAGATGAGCGCACGCTTGAGTTCGTCCGAACCTAGAAGTCT
Source organism: Dendropsophus ebraccatus (assembly GCF_027789765.1). Classification (NCBI taxonomy): domain Eukaryota; kingdom Metazoa; phylum Chordata; class Amphibia; order Anura; family Hylidae; genus Dendropsophus; species Dendropsophus ebraccatus. The sequence continues at coordinate 37,864,573 of NC_091468.1, forward strand.
CTGCATTTGAATAGCAGTGGGAGAAGTTGGAAGCAGCCCCAATGCTGCCTTGAAAACACGAATACAGACTATGGCCATAGGTTGTATCCATGTTTTTCAGGCCTGTCTAGGGCTGCATCCAACTTCTTCAGCCACCCGTAATCAAACATAAGACATAAAGAAATTCAGGGTTCTGTATTCCAGTAAAGCTCGTCTCCTTGTCTGAACAAGTTATAAAACAGCTTGTCCCTTTTAATAAAAAACTTCCCGCTAGGGTTGTCCTGTGAACAACTATATGTGTTTAATCTCCCTGCTGTGCCTACATAGTGAAGATTACATAGTGGACAAAACCTTCAAGATGTTAGATGAACACTCAATATGTTCTAAAATATATATATATTATATACCTGAGGGAGTACGTATCAGGGTGGTTTGGTGCTCTCCCCACTAGGAGGCACCCCTTGGCAATGGGCTTCCTTCTCTGGAGAGAGGGATATCTGGCTATTCCCGTGTTTTGAGACTCGTAACTGAAGCTCCACGGACCCCTTTTTTGCATATTCAAATTTTGTATGGGACAATCAATGGAGACTCGTAAATGAGTACTCCATTGGAATTTTTCACTGTTCTCCCTGAGTTCAGTGATTGTTGTGTTTTGTTGGTCTATTTATCATTGCCCCAGTAGCCAGAATCCTGCTCCACACTGACGAGGGGCAAATACCCCGAAACTGCAGTCTGTGGATGGATGCCTAGTCTTGGTTACCCTTGTCTTATGTCGTTATACTCGCCACAGAGTTAGACTTTGACTCACAGGGGCCACCCTGGTGTTTCCCTATTTGGGTCCTAAAGCTCGCAACAGAGTGAGGACCTGAGGGACTACGTATCAGGGTGGTTTGGTGCTCTCCCCACTAAGAGGCACCCCTTGGCAATGGGCTTCCTTCTCTGGAGAGAGGGATATCTGGCTATTCCCGTGTTTTGAGACTCGTAACTGAGGCTCCACGGACCCCTTTTTTGCATATATATATATATATATATATATATATATATATATATATATATATATATAGCAAGCTGACTGCTCACTGGTATTTCTACGTTTTATCATCAATTATGAATATTCCCACCTGCTCTATAACAATGGGGGAATCAGAAATTCTTGGCTTTGACTCGAACCTTCTACAAATGCCCCTGAACACACGTAACAGGGGAACACACGTAACACGTAAACACTGAACACATAATCCCTTACATCCAGGTGTTTCTGGTTGATTGCATAGATAATCTCAAGGTGTCGGGGCAGCAGCTTCTCAAACAGGTGAACCGGCCAGCGCTCCAGAGCCTCGGGCAGCACGGTGTGGTTGGTATACGCACAAGTCCTCTTTGTTACGTCCCAGGCCTGGGGGAAGGAGCACATATCATCAGCACACTAATTACACTGGAGACGTTGACGTTGAATTTCAACCCATTTCCTTGGTTCTACTAAGAGATAAATTGCCACTAGAGTTGTCAGGCAGCAGCTTATCCTAATCTCCTATTGAGAGTACACGCACACTAAGCTGAGCCAAGTGTGCATATGTATGGAGGGGTCAGGAAAATAGCTGTTGGCTGAACAAACGATCCGCTAACAAACAATGACAAAGAACCTTACAGTGTAGCTATCATTCAAAGAAACTTCTGACAAGTCGTAGTGATATCTCAGAAGTTCGTATCGGTCGGGGTCTGGGTGCTGAGACTTCCACCAATTACTAGAATGATGGAGCAGACACACTCAGCAGAGGGCGCTCTGCCACTCCACTTTTAAATACTAGTGGTCTGTGTTATAACTGAAGCCTATGAAACTTACAGTAAACAGAATTACTGAAAGTTTCATAGGCTTCCATTATAACATACACTGCTAAAATTAGCAGTTTAGGATGGAGAAGAAAAGGCAAAGCATGTGCTGCTGAGCTTGTCTGCTCCTTCAATCTAGTGATCGGCAGGGGTCTCAGCCCCTGGACCCCCGCTGATACAAACCTCTGATAAGTCGTTATGAAATCTCAGGACTTTGTTTAAATGATAAGTTCACTTTAAGAATATATACACATTTACTACTAATCTGTGGATACCAGAGTAGGATTCTGCTGTAGTCTCACCTTGTCCCATTCCATGCCCTCCACATCTACTAAGATCCTCATAAGCTCAGGAATGGCCAGTGCAGGATGGGTATCATTCAGCTGTATAGCAACCTATGAAAGAGAAGTGTGGTCAGACAAGTTCATCTCTGGGGAACGTAGCAATATCTTGTATTTAGATCAGTTGAGATTATAGGTACAGAAGTAAAATGATCTTTCTATAACATAACATTACATATATAACCTATAGAAACACTCCAGGGCCTATTCATTTTTATATACTGTTACTGACATTTCAAAAGTCAAAACCAGTGGAGGTCTCGGTGCTGAGATCCCCTCTGATCATTAGATATAGTGAGGTGCACTGTCGCACCCAGCTATAGCTAACAATAACAATCAACTCTTTTTCTCATTTGGTGATACAACCTTACCAAGTATATACTATTATCGCTTATTAACAATGTCTCTTATTCCATACAAGCCATAAAAGCAGAAATTTACCTTATCAGGGAAGGTGTCAAAGCAGGTTCTAACTGGGTCCCGGCATCCAAACTTGGAAGACTTGAACCGCCTGATAATGTCTTGCAGGGTGGCGGCCACCACAAAGTACTCTTGCTTCAGCCGCAGCTCCTTACCTTCAAAGAACTGCAGAGAGAAGGCACAGAATATGTTCTTTATTCATATACATTCTGGGGTTTAACAGCAAAATTTACAGCAAAAGGGGTTATAAAGCAAAATCTATTGACGACTGATCCTCAAGATGAGTGAGTGCCCACACCTGAAATCCTGGGAGAGGAGCGGTTTTCCAAACCGTGATGCAGTCGTATACAGTGAAAATAAGCAGGAAGCAGACAGCTCCGTACACTGTACAGTGGCCAAGCCGGGTTACTGCAGGACAGCTCCCACTGAAGTGTATGAGGGCTGAGCTGTAGTACCCCAGCATGACCACTACATAATGTACATAGCTGTCTGCTTCCTGCTGGGTCTCCCCATGCATACATATGCCCCAGCTACAGAATGTAAAGGAGCACGGAGGTACAGTATAAGCTATAGGTGCCACATCCCAGATATGTACACCATGGATTAGTAATATGATCATGTGTATGAGGTCTAAGCCCAGACTTCTAACTTGTTTCCATACAAAAAGGCAACTTACATTATCGTTGGGGTACAAAACCCGGGAGATATTTTCAGCCAGATTCCTATCCAAAACAGCTTGTATGTAGTCACCGACATTAACTGTAAGAGAAAGGGTTCTATGTGTTATCATATAGGATTGTAACACTAAAGGGTCAGGACTCTGGCTGATGTACTTTATGGGGGAGATTTATCAAAGGGTGTAAAATTTAGACTGGTGCAAACTGCCCATAGCAACCAATCACAGCTCAGCTTTCCTTTCACCAGAGCTGGAAGCTGAGCTGTGATTGGTTGCTATGGGCAGTTTGCACCAGTCTAAATTTTACACCCTTTGATAAATCTCCCCCTATATGTACACTGATACATTGTAACTATCAGGACATATCCACTCTAAAATGTTGATAAATCTCATGATGAAAAGACAAAATACCACAATAAACTGTAAAACTACAAGACGTCAATCAAATGTTACTCAACTACTTAATGTTACTGCAATACAAGGTTGTCACCCAGGAGCCGCTTGTTGCAGTGAATAGATGGTATCTATGCAACATTTTACCTGTAGCTGGAACCTTCCCACATAGAATAAATGGAGAACAGAGGTCACAGGAACTATCACCTAGTAAACTTTGGTTTAGCCGGGTGAAAACTCAATACAGCTAAGAGTAAGTTGGAAAAAACGGGAAGGAAAGCATGCTTAAACAACATGGCATCCAGGTCCTACTAAAAGAAGGTAAATGACTTGTATACTCTGCGCTTTTAGGCTATGTTCACACTATGTAAAATTACGGCCGTAGTTCTCGCCGCAGAACTACGGGCGTAGTTTTGCGGGGTGTAACAAAGCCTTATGTGCAATGGGATCCCGGCCGGAGCGTACACACATCATATATGCTCCGGCCAGGATCCCATACGGCGCCGGAAAAAAACTGACAGGTCAGTTTTCTGCGGCCGGAATTCACTGAAAAGCCCTGTAAGTTTACACAGTGAAGCAAGCGGCTCAGGCCGTATGCTTCACTCTGTGCTATGGGAAGCTCTGATGCGGGCGCACGCTGATGCGCCCGCATCAGAGCTCTGTGGCCGGAAGGATCATCCAGCTGGTACTTAAGTACGGGCTAAGAACAGCCGTTCCGTGACGCAGCCGGGGTCACGGAACGGCCGGTTGTTCACGTAGTGTGAACATAGCCTTAAGATTAGCGAAAATCCTTTTCTTTGAAATCAACTGATATCAGAAAGTCATATAGATTTGTAATTTACTTTAAAATACTTATTAAATAATCTCAAGTCTCCCCATACTTATCAGCTGCTGTATGTCCTGCAGGAAATATTTATTTTCAGTCAATGCTCTCTGCTGACATCTATGACAGAGACAGGAACTCTGGCTCGGTTTTCTATGAATCGCCATAGAAAACCTCTCCTGCTCTGGACAGTTCCTGTCTCGGCCAGAGATGTCAGCAGAGAGCACTGTGTCAGATTGAAAATAAAACAACACTTCCTGCATGACACACAGCAGCTAATAAGTATAGGAAGACGTGAGATTTTTTAATAGAAGTAAATTACAAACCTATATAACTTTCTGGCACCAGTTGATTTGAAAGAAAATGATTTTCGCTGGACAACCCCTTAAAGGAAATAATGATGGAAACCCTGAAGGATCCAACTTTAAGTCAGTGGATTCTGAGTCCGTTTTTAGACTCTGTTGTTTGATGGATTTGGCAATAAGTTGTGGCCTACATTATAGATAATAACCACATAAGAGCGGCCTCGTGGTTGGAGTAGTACCTATAGTGTATAGTATACCAGATCCTTACATGAACGTAAAGGGAGAGCTAAATCCCTATCTCCCTGCAGTGCCTGTTACTAAGCAATAGCCTGGGTAACATATACAGGACATTCTTCTATAGAGATCACATATCATCAGAACAAAGCAGGGAAATGTTTCCTTAAAGGGAACCTGTCAGAACAAAAGGTAGCAAATATGCCACAATCATACAAATAAGAAATAAAAGTATAGATGCAAATGGGTACAATGGATTTCCCATTGTTATAATACATATTTTTTTCTTTTAGAATCTGCTTAACAACCCACTTTCATATAAAACTAATAAAGCATAAAACAACCTGATGACCTTGCCAGATTTCCCTCTTACATAGGGCTGCCTGGGGGTGACGCAGTTACCTTTTATAGCCATTGTGAGCTGCTGCTGCTTCCAGACCTCCAGTGATAACCAGAAGCACTCAGAGCTGTCACAGCCCTTGTAATGTTTTCTAATAGGGAAACCTGTTTATAGAAGCCTCTATCTACACTATTGTGTCATGCCAGCAACAGTGCGCTGCAGAACCAACATCAGGAATAGTCTAGACCAAAATAGCAGAGTGCTGATAGATGTGATCAGGGTCTAGAGATCCCGGAATGCAGAGCTCGCCTATATTAAAGATAGTCAATTGCTTCAATGAATAGTGGCTGCACAAAACTGACATGTCAGTTTTTAAATTGGAAATACTAATACTGTCATTATCCACCAACATTTGCTGCTGATGTCAGAACACCCTTTTACACATTAGTAAGCCATAGTAAGGCAGTCCCATAGAGGTTGCCAGAGTGACTAAACATATATATAGAATAATATGGGTTTAGAACAGTGAGATTCATTAATTATTACTCGGCTTTCAGAGAAGTGCTTCCCGGGAGCCTACTTTAAAATTCCATTAAAAGTAAAGAAAATGAAGAGTGACATCACTTTCCAGGACCAGTTCCAGAAAAAGAGTCACTTGAAAGCTGAACAATGTGATTGTGCCACGGGAGAGCCGCAATGGTAGCAACTAACAGAGATATTATTTATGGATTTCTCCTATACTAAATCTATTTTCTAAGACTCGGTGTACAATGTGAGCTGAAGCAGTAAGACATCATGTTTAGTGATGACCAGTGGATGTTAGGTTCAACAGGTTCGGCCAACCTTGAAAAAAAAAAGGCCGGTTCGGACACGTGTGCCCAGTGGTGACAGCCTTTTAACAAGCTTTATTTAGTAGCTGAACGCGGAACAGACCTCCGCGATAAAGTCTGTGTTTGGGTCCGGGTACCCTAACAGACAGATTCAGGCACGGACCCGGAATTTACAGTCCAGGTTCTCATCACTAATCACGTCACAATGTCTAGATTCCTCTCTCTTTGCCTTCAGTACAAGCTTCTAAGGGCCCATTTAGACAGGTCAGCCACTGACAATCTTTACACTACTCGATCATCTAGATATTTAAAGTGTCACTATGATATATATATTTTTTTTTTTTTTTTTTTTTTTTGCAGAAATCAATAGTACAGCAGATTTTAAGAAACTTTGTTATTTGGTTTATTAGGCAAATGTGCCACTATCTGCATTCAAAAAGACTTTCCCCAGCCCCCCCCCCCCCCCTCCTCTCTCTCATTCACTGCTCATTATCAGGAAACCTCGACTCTTTTACATCATTCAGGCCCTGTGCTACCTATGGAGAGGGGAGGGGGAAGGAGGGGGATTAGTCGCCAGCAGAGAACAAATGATTACACTGCGGGACCTGTGTGAAAGCCGGTATTCAGAGGTCAGAGAGGTCAGTGCTGGCTTCAGAGGAGATAGCCTGGTGATGTAGCTGTAAATTAAGCTATCACACCGATACAATCAGAGGTTATACAATGGGTGATTAATTCAATTTGTTTATGTATAGCTGGGATGAATGGCTTCATGAAATAGCGATTATGTGACAAACACAAACTAGTGATCATGTGACCATTAGATCTGGTGGTAAATGGAACACAGACATGTGACTCCGGGTGGAGCGCAAGCTGGGTTCTGGTATATACTATGGTGGAACACATGTCTGCTCATGCGCACTGGATGACATGCACGTGGGGATCTGCCATCATGGCGACATGCAGATGCTCCCCTTTAGCTGACAAGGTAACGGACACCTGATTTTTGTTTAGTTTATTGACTTTCCGGGCAAATGGATATATAAGGATTAGAAATGAACCCGAACCTTCAGCATTTGATTAGCGGTGGCTGCTGAACTTGGATAAAGCCCTAAGGCTATGTGGAAAACATGGATATAGTCATTGGCTGTATCCATGTTTTCCAGACAACCTTAGAGCTTTAGCAAAGTTCAGCAGCCCCAGCTTATCAAATGCCGAACGTTCGGGTTTGGATCTACTCTAACCAGAATCCGGTTCGCTCATCTCTGATAAGAATGTATGTATTGTTTAACCGTTACTCTTGACGAAGTCACGTGATGTGATGATACGCGCAGGGTCTGCAGTCCGGAGCCCCATTCCAGAGCCCTGGGTAATATGTTATGTTATAAGATCTTTGTTCAGTATTGACTCTCTATTTATGCATTTCTGTGAGCACGTGCACTTTAGGAGGTATTTATCATGAGTGTCATTATCTGAGACATATTCGGTTATAGAGTGTATAGGGCCTGGATATATTTTCTGTGTTGGGGCTGCGGTGGGAGTGACATATATATTTTCAAGTGTGCTCCCTGTGATGGTTTACCCTTATTGGGCTTTTAAGTGTTTTTAAGTGTGTGTCCATTTGTTGTGTTAGTTGTTGTATTTTTCTGATAATAAAGAAGCTATTGAGATATTGATTTTCTTGTTATACGTTTATGGCATTGCGCCATTTATCGTCTTTCTATGTCTACCTAAAACATGTTCTGTGGTTTGGACATGGGCAGCATCCCGTGTGTAGATTTTCGGCAGCTCCCACCTTTGTTTGTATAGGAAGTAGCTGTAAATTAACTCTTTGTTGTCCTGTTTTGGTGCCTTATCTCCCTCCACCCCTCCCCTCTCCATAAGAGAACCATAAAGACAGGGGGGAGAGCTTCAAACTGCTTTTTCATGATAAAAATGCATTTTTTGGCTAATAAACCCAATTACAAAGTTTCTTATACTCGCCTGTACTATTGATGTCTGCAAAAAAGATTAAACGACAGTGACACTTTAATTATTTGCAACTCGAAATATTTTTTTATGGGCAAAATGTTTAATGCTGGATGTCATATAATAAAGAGTTGTCAACTACAAGCACTGATAGCACTTCTTTTAGGGGCCCAATACATGAAATCCAAAGCTGGCATGCCATAATATGAGGGACTGTCCATCCCATGGAAAAAAAAACTAAGACGATCTAGAAGTTGAAAACACTCTAGTATTTCGATTCCGCCTACTTTCTAAAAGTGGCGCTGGTCACACAGCACTTGTCAGATGTCTCTGTCACCTGCCAGCGTATTGCCTACTGTAAGGGTGACACGTCATCCATAATGTTATCACCAATGCAGACAGCGTTTGTCTCTAGAGCACGGCCAAATGTCATCTGCTGGTTGAATAAAATGTTGGTGGAAATAAGCAATATATAGAGTAGGATCCGAAGATAACTTACACTCTTTCAGGTCAAACTCGTTTGGTGCCTTTGCTGACCAAAGCCTCATGGTGTTCACTGTGTTGTTCTTATAGCCAGGAACTGGAGTGTCATAAGGCATTGCAAGCACCATCTACACAGACAAAAAAAGGGTCATTTTGTTACACAGTAAGTATAGTTACGGGGAAAATAATAATAAAAGACATTTTAAGGAACACATGAAGACTAGTGATTAGCGAACTTGCCCAATGCTGAACCAAAATGCTTTGTGTTTGACTCCAGGTGGCTGAAAAAGTTGTATGCAGCTCTAAGAAGTGCTGTAAAACATGGACACAGAATATGGCTGTATCCCTGTTTTCCTGGCAGCCCTTGGGTTGCATCCAACTTCTCCAGCCACCAGGAGTCAAATACAAAGCATTTTGGTTCAGCGTTGGGCAAGTTCGCTCATCACTATTGAAGAACCAATATTAATATTCATTAATTCTATGATCCTAAACAAATTGGTAACCAACAGTCAAAGACAATTTTCCTTGCTTATAACTTGATTTCAAATTAGAATGTGAGACTGGTTATACCAATTTATCACAGGATCCCAGCACTTGCAAAACCAGGGGCAGCAGTCATTGAGACAGCAATTAAGCATGTGTTCTGCCACAGGGGACTGATGCAGATAGCTAGAGAGTGAATACATTTCATTCAAATGGGAAAGAAGAGACCCCACTGCTAACAATCAGGTGGGGTCCCAGGAGTCGGGCCCCACTAATCATAAAATAATCACCTGCCCTGTGGATAGGTGATAAGTTGTCATCTTGTCATAACCCCCTTCAACATGTATTAGTGTAAAATATATGTCTTTACTGTGTGTAGTGGGGACAACTGCTATCAAGCAAAATAGAAAGAGAAGAGTCACTGTATATACATATACAAGTAAAATTTTTATTTTTTTTTGCAATTTCAGTTACATTTTTTGTAGATGAGTTCTAAACAGATTCATTGCAGTTGCGGGTATAGTACAGGATGAATAAAGTGTGGATACAAACCTGAGTATCGACCCACTTTGCACCTTCAGCCGAGTGCTCTACTTTGCCATAGAAGTGTACTGGAAGCATGTACTCAGGACGGGCCTTCTCCCAGGGATTACCATACCGCAGCCAGTCATCGGCTTCCTCTACCTGTTACAAGAGGAATAAAAGCAATTTCTCACAAGTGCATGTGTGTTTTCAGCTTTTTATCTATTACATAAGTCAGATCACTTACTATCATGGCATCTCTCTATTATATATGCATCTTTAGGTACTCAAGCTTGTAAAAAATGGTGCATAGCGTCTATGTAAAACGACCTTAAAGGGGTATTCCAGGAAAAAGTAAGAGATTGTGGGGGGTGCAAAAGATGTATAGTGCTTTTATCTATAGAATACACAGGCTGTTTCCATAATTTGTTCATAGTCACTGAGTGATCGGGATTTAACTTTGTTGTCAATATTACCCATATTGCTTTTTATGTAAACCTTCAATTTAAAGTAAGTCTGTGGCTGTGAACTGGGCCGGCATCAAGCTGAAACAGACAAGAGGGTGCGCTGTAAGGAGTGCAGTGTCAATCAACAGCACTAAAGCTGATTGGCTGCTCCCATTCATGCTCCTCCCCAATGTCCATTCTAGGTTGATGCAGGAACAACAGTACATAGGCCTCTGCAGCTACACGGTAAATAATCAGTTTTTTCTTTATTGTGCGATATAGATATATTTGGCTAAAATGGATTAATAGAGAGGAATAGGGCTACTCACATAGTATTACACAGCAAAAATGACTCTGCACCAACCTTCTCAATAGGAAAATGTACAACCTCAGGATTTACAATTTTAATATTCCTTATAGTAAAAGGGAGTCCTGAAATGTTTGCTGCTGCTAATGTAAATGTGACCCATCTGTGTTTCTAATAGAAAGGATTCCAAATGTACCTGTCATCTGCAGCTTTTGAACCAATGAGCAACCTTAAAGGGATTTTCTGAATATTTTATCCTATGATTGGTATAGGCCTTTAATATGAGATCCGTGATTGGCTGTCTCTCTGCCCTTTTATTGATCATCAATTTGAATAGACCACATGTGCTTGGGACACTTCAATGTCTACGTGGGCCAGTACACCTAGAGAACATACACTAAAGGTTCTTTAAGACCAAGAGATTTCTCGGCCGTGGGGACAACAAATGAGATCGTCGGCTTGTTTGCTGGGCCTTTACACAGCTAGAGAAACTGAGCAGATGGGCTGCATGAGTGATCCTTGTATCGCTCATGCAGCCCTGGAAACTGACAGCACAGATATGTATATATTGGGTTCTGGGCTATTTATATATCCATGCTGTCAGTTGTCAGATCACAAGCAGCAATCTATACTGACCAGCCACTATACCTGTGATCCCCCATCTGTCTCTCTGGTCTGATATTCAGGCCCACCTCCTCCAGCTGTCAATCACTCTGAAGGAGGCGGAGCCTGGAGCTATAGCAGCAGCCAGAGGTACCAGTGAACCAGATGCCAAATCACAAGCAGCGTGGCTGGTATAGACAGGAAACTGACAGAACGGATATATACATATGCCAGACTCCAATATTTACATATCCAGAAGCCAGCTTCTCTTTTACACAGGGAGGTATGCAGCCAGTCCTTTTACACAGGCCGATTATCTGCTGCTGCAGTAACATTTCTAGCAATGCCCTAGCCGATAATCGAACTGTGTAAAAGAACCCTTAGTATGCACTTGGATGTGCATGATATAGCGGTGTTAACACATTCATCTGAGGATGAACTACTAATATTGAGATCAAGATATGCCACATTGTCAGTAATGGTGAGTGCGTTCTGCTCATTCAGTTTTGTAGATTTACCTGCCAGCCATTTATGATCCTTTGGTTAAATATCCCAAACTCATAACGAATTCCATAGCCATATGCAGCTAGTCCCAAAGTGGCCATAGAGTCCAGAAAACAAGCTAGATGAAAAAAAAAGGGAAGAGACAAATCATTGCAGAGGCAATGCTTTCTGCTGAAGTTGCATTGAAATAAAATGCAGACATTGTTATACAAAGAGTCAATTCACTGGGAAGGAATGCATTGTGTGTTTCTAAGTGTCTCTATGGTACTTAAGCTGGAAGCCCAGAAATGCTTCAGGGACGGTATCTTCTCTTGGAAAAGGAAGCAGCCATTAATGCACAGTGTGAGCCTGCGCAAAGCTGGCACACAACCCAAACAAGCAGCACATTAGCTAAATCTAATTCCTAAACTACAACTGGGCTGTGAAAGTTTAGGCCTATGGTATCTAAGATCTGCAAAATATCAGGTCCCCAAGTCTGACACACTGGTCCCAGGACATGACAAGTGAGGAGGGCAGCTGTTCTTCTTTGCTTGTGCTAAAAAAAATAACTTTGTACGGTCCATGTCAAGACTGATATCCAGTAACAGTGGAGGAGACTAGGCAGCTCCTGTCTCCTCCTCCTGCCCAGATGGGCTTGATTGACAGCCTAAGTGTGTAAGAAGAAGCGCTGCCCTGTCAACCAAGCCTGACTGGTGGGATAAGGGGGCAGTGAGTATGACTGAAGAAACAGAGATTTGGTTACTAATCCTCATGTTTCAAGCCTCTTGAAGGGTTCAAGTTGCAGGGATACCACCATCAACTTAGGGCATTAAAGCTCACTTTCTTCTGGAGGAGAGCTACTTTGCAACAAAACCATAGTGTGTAATACAACATCCTGATGGATATCCCATAAGACATTCTTAGTAAAACCTATAAACTGTTATGTCAAGTGCTTGAAAGTGTGGTATATGACTTAAAGGGGTTATACAGACGTGATAGCCTAGGCCATAAGAAACACAGAGTAACACCGAATATTAAAGTTCCTTTTTGTTCCAATAAAGAATATAATGTACAGAAGAACAAGTCTCTCTAGTATTAATAGAAAACCCAACTTTCACTGCTAATATAACTCTAGACCTGAGTCGCTTACACTGCCAGTAATATAGTATGGACAATACATACAGAGGAAGTTTTGTGAATATCGCACAGTATGGGAGCAACCTGACAGCAAAAATTAACATTACAGACATTGAAACCTGGGCATGCGGTAGTGATACTTCTATAAAACAGCAGCAGGTGAATAGGGAAATGAGATTACCTGCTGGCCCTGCTGGCTCATTTGCTTCCAGATTAGTCAAGTACAAAGTTTTACTATACAAAACTAACTGGCCCACCCCAGTATCATAGCTGTGTGTGTATATAACACTGGCTGCAGTATGGGAGGCTAAATGGGATAGACCGGTGTGCCTATAAATGTATTCACACACTAGGTCCATGTGTAAATACGTGTATGTGGTTTTCTATGCAGTCATTAGACGTGAGGACACTGTAATAACAATTTGCCATAATTCCCTGTAAAAAAAAAAGCAGATGTCTCATGCAGACTGAACACATCACAGTAGAGGATGGACCTGGATCTACACATACATCATTTACATGTGCACTGCTTATGCCTATGTGCACAGATAGTGTTATCCTATGATGATCCTGTGTTACATCATTTACAGGCTGTGAAATATGTTTAAGGAGAGAGAAGAGGATGTATTACCTGCCAAGCGTCCCAGCCCTCCATTTCCAAGACCTGCATCTTCTTCTATCTCCTCCAGCTCCTCCATGTCCAGGCCCAGCTGTGATAAGATGAAAGAGTAAAGATCAAATACATTGAAAGGGTGTTTATTACAATGGATGATACTCATCAGAACTACAACTCCCAGCAAGGGACTAGCAAGTTTTACGGAACAACCCAGATATCTTAGATTTGTCCAATGTCATATGTTATTTAACACAAAACTTCTGAACTTTGAACCCCACTATATGTTTAGGTGAAGAAATCTCCCCTTGGCCCCTAATCGTTAGGGTTGTTTCTAACTACAGAAGTTCTGACTGCTTAAAAAAAATAAAAAAAAATAGTGAACTATCTGGTTACAAAAGTATACTGTATGTCCATACGTGCTTTATTCTCCATACATATTCTAGTGGATGTCTATTTAAAGGGGTTATCCAGCGCTACAAAAACATGCCCACTTTCCCCCTACTGTTGTCTCCAGTTTGGGTGGGGTTTTGAAACTCAGTTCCATTGAAGTAAATGGAGCTTAATTACAAACCACACCTGAACTGGAGACAACAGTAGGGGGAAAAGTGGCCATGTTTTTGTAGCGCTGGATAACCCCTTTAAGTAACCATCTCACCATTAACTAAACTAAATCAGTCTAAAAGTTAGGAGATGTGATTCAGCTTTATTTACTGCCAAGAAAACTTTCTCCTCAAGAGCTTCAAGAGATGTAGAGGGGACAGGGTCAGGTCGGACATCCCAGGGGGTCGTGCAGCTGCATCCTTTGAATAACAGGACCCCCCCCCCCCATCTATGATTGTAGGAGGATACAATTGAAAACTGTTTTTTTTTTCTTTTTATTTTGCAGCCTTACCATGTTACAAAACTGTATATACAGTCACATAATGGTGTGTTATCAGATATATATGCACATAACAGTACAGCTGTAGAACAAACCAACTATAGGGCACTGACTTTTAGTATTAGGCAGGGTTTCTGTCTGTGGAGTGCCTATGTCCATGCCCAAACATATATGTTAGGAAAATTACCCAAATGTAGTGACTAGTTGACTATGCTCAGGCCATTAAAGTCTGCACAAAAGATGGTGGTATGCCACAAAGTGAAAAGATTAAAATTCACTTTGGTTATTGAGGCCCTGGCACTACTCCTGCGGCAAGATCCCTTGGCTGTAGGAATGACCTTTGGAGAGAGGGAAGATAGGATAGGCTTATATGCCGACAATTTGGTACTTTTTATGTCCCAGCCCAGAACTACCCTGCCCCATTTATTTCCCAAATCAACAAATTAGGAGAGACGTTGTTCCTTGCCAAAAAGACAATAGCCCTCCAGGGGATGGACTCCCGATCCCCAACGCTTTCTCAATCGAAACATTTGTGCATTGGTTTCCTTTTATTCCTTTTAAGTCCCCCACCATTGTAAATATTTAGGTCCCCTGATGAAACTCCTGAGATAAAAGAAATGTGTGGGGCAAGTATATACAGGGGAACACTGTGGAGCTGGGCTGATTTACCCAGCTTTCACCTAGAGCAAACTATGGCTGCTTAGGGTATCATTGTGTTTACTACCTATCACTCCTCCCGCCAAGTCTGCTTCAGTAAATTCACCTAAATTTACACATATTTTATTTGCATTATTTTTGCTTTCTCAATTACTAAAGTCATAAAAACAAACAAACAAAACAACAACAACATGGAAAGTGAGAGGGGAAGGAAAGGCACAAAATAAACAAAAGTGGAGAAAGGAGAAGGGAATGATGGGTACTGAGGAAACAGAAACCTCCAGCACCTGAAACCTCCGGGCAGGGAACGAGAAAACATAAAAGAATATCCAGATCTGCACATAGTCTATATATCTTGTTATTTGTTCATGTTAATAACAATAGCAGAAAAAAAACATCAATCATTGACGCCGGTTTAGTAGTCACAATAAGTCTATACAATATGGTTTAATGCCAGAAGAAAATGAGACGCTGTGGTTGCCCAGGGAAATACACAAAACAATTATGCAGAGATACAAAGAGTATAATACAACATAATATACCGCTACGCCTGAAACATTAGCAAGAATGGTTTATAGGTAGGAGAGGGCAACAAGACTAGCCAAGGTCTCCAGCTAGGTACTGTATATGAGGATGGCTTGCTGGAGTACCACCATTCTCTGGAGGTGTGGGATTTGGAACCACTCGGCTATGATAGGAGAACATGGATTCCTCCACAGGGGTGGAATCGCAGAATCACAGAAAGTAGCACAGCAGTAACTTGGAATACTACAGTGGTTCTCTTGTATTGTAGCGGGCAGAAACCTCATATCAAAGAACTTCACCGAATCCTTTGAAGAAAAGGAGATCTCTCCCCCAGGTGGAGAAACAAGTGTGTATTTAGTATTAAAGAGTGGACATTGTACTAGTCAATGGTAGAGAGAAATGCAAAATATTTCAAGTTAACAGGGTAAGCGCCTATCCACAGTACAATATCCAGCACCTGGCACCTCAGCTGTTTGGCAGAGCCATGGCCTTGGCACACACACAATGAATAGCTGGAAGAAACTGGTTCCGCTCATTATGTAGTGGTGACAATGGGTCACTGCAGCAATGCTACCATTGCAGTGAACAGGCGATCAAGAAGTAAAATGGACGGAAACCACTTTAAGAAATACTTACTGGTTTCATAAAAATTTCTGAACAGTGGATTTGTGAAAGTCAAGAAAAGTCTATCTGCTAGGCTTATGGATCTAGGTAGGCTTATAGGTAGAGCATAGCTAGGGATTAGAGATGAGTGCAACTCAAGCATGTTCAAGTCCAAACACTGGTGTCTGAAGAATTTGGATGCAGCCCTATGGAGTCCAGGAAACACTGATACATCCTATGGCCCATGGGCAACCTAGGGCTACATCCAACTTCTTCAGCCACCAGTAATCAAATGCTGAACGATCAGACTCCAATATTCTCAAGTTACCTTCATCTCTACTGGGGATAACTGTGATATGAACCTAAAAATAAAAAAAGGTAGGAAATGTGCAATGTTGGAAAATGCACTAAAATGGATGTGGAAACACTTGGGGTTTTTTTGCGGCACGTAGTAGGTGACAGATTGTTTTATAAGAATATGTTACTGTGAGATGAAAGAAAGAGAGCCAACCTGGGATGTAACAGGATCTGCACAATACACAATGGCAGGACTGTGAACGTGCCGCTTGATGTGATCTCACACAGGAAACTGGAGAGCTGCAGGCTGACAGATCCCACAAGCTGTCTGCATTATTCCCTGCGCACGCATTACTGATAACGTCACCTGGACGTAAACTTTCCATTGTTAACCCTTAACACCCCCCAGTGTACAGCTGTGGAAAAGTCAACTTTTATTGAAATGAAGAAATAAAAGGCAGGAAACAAAATGCTGAAAACTGGGCTTAACCCAGTTCTCAATATGTCATTCCTGCTGGCAGCTAAAGGATTACCAGTGTTTAGTATATATACACATACTGTAGTGCTTTTAAATATGTACGCCTATTTTACACAAAGACAACAGAGACTATAGAAAAGAGAGTGGAACAAGTAAATGTAACCTGAGCCAGTTCTAGAAATACACCTCCAGAAAGTCAATAGGTAAAGAGAATAGATTGAAGATGAACAAATTAAAGGATGAACACAGCGCTCATGTTCCACTTGGGCTCCTGTTCCCAAGATGGTGGTGGTGAGGGGGGGGTCCTAGAGGTCAAGCGTGCCGTTATCTGTCAATTATCCCTCACCCTGTGGATAAGGGATAAATATTTTAAGCAGGGACACCCCTTGCTAGCTCCCATACTGAAGACTATAGCTTTGACCTCTATCCTCCATTTGATGACTGTATATTTTCTTGGTATAACAAAGGTGTAATTTTATTTTTTTTTCCAATGCTATATGTATGCTTGTTGTTGAGCACCTTGGGAAGTGTAGGTCTAAGTGTAGATTTTAATGGGGTATCATGTCTGGCAAAGTCCTTGCTAATGGGAACAGTTGATTCTATCGGATCTCTGTTCTGGCTAACCCACTTTCACATGGCAGCACTTTGTATCAGTACTGGTAAGACAAAAGAACATAGAGAGAGAGAAGTCTTTCCACTATAGTTCTTCTCTTTGTGGGTTCCACTCTTCATTTTGGCTTTATAGTGTAGACTAGAGATGAGTGAACCTCGAGCATGATCAGGTTTAAAGCAAGCCGTATTTAACGGGACGACAATCATTCGAAAAATCGTTAGTCCGTTCGAATTTAAAAATAAACATTTTGTGTAACAGCAGGCAATAATTAAATGACCAAAGTGAAATCGTTGATTGTTTGATAGAATCTGGACCTATTTTCATAGTTGATCGTTCACAAATCGTTCGGTGTTATAACACATCACTCGGCCGTTCCCTGGTCTATCAGTCAGGAAAGGACAATCACAAGAACGACCGTAAGTTATGATCATCATTCTGTGTAATAGGGTGAGCGATTAAAGATCGTTCGTCATAGCGGTTATTTGAGATTGTTTATCGCTGAAAAATGGTCCAGTGTAATACCACCCTCATCTAAACCCGAGTGCGGCATTTGATTACCGGTGGCTGAAGAAGACAGAGATGGATCTTGAGCAGAGGAACCACCTTTATGATCTCCATATGCCCAACCAGGACAACTACTACTACGCAGGGTGGATAAAAATCAATGATTTTTTTAAAAAAATCAAAAAAATCTGATTTTTTTGATTTAAATCGGATTTTTTTGATTTAAATCGGATTTTTTTCAATAAACTGCTTTTTGAGGAAAATATTTTACCATCCAAAGGTTCTTCCATCATGAGATAAAGCTGAGTTGTTTAACTCAGTAGAATAAAGGCTGTATATGTTCTCAAATGTTACAACATGAACAGAGTTGAGAAAAAGACCTTAATCCTATTGTTCTACAAACCTATGAATACAGAATCATCCCCTTCAGTACCAAGTCCAAGAAGTTAGACAATATGTTTCTGATTGTTTGGACTATTTTTTTTTTTTTTTTTTTGTTTAGCCAAATTAGTTAACATGGATGTTTGTTTAAGCAAATAACGTATGCTGTAATGTTGTTATTGTTTCAGTTGAATAAATCCATTTAAATTGTTATTAAGTTCAGGATTATTTTTCTCCTTCCTAAGTACAACAGAACAGTGGTGTCCAAATATGAATGATTAACCCATTAAACTGGGGAGAAAAAAGTAATATAAAAAGTGATTCTAAAAATCTTCATCTACTTGCATGTTAAAGTAGCAAGAACTAGTTTAGGTAGAAACTTTGATTTAAATCACTGATTTAAATCAAGCCTTCCGGACTAGTGATTTAAATCGTGATTTAAATCGTGATTTAAATCAGTTTGATTTAAAACAAATCCACCCTGCTACTATGGCTATCAAAGTTCAATACCATATAAATATTTTTTTGCAGGCTAATTCAGTTCCTGGAAGCCTCCTTATAGGTCGCTATTAATATATATATATTAGATAGGTAGATATATCAGAGTGTTAAAATAACATGAAAGGCTTCCTTGTTTTCCCGTTTTGTTATGAAGCAGACAGCTGTCACACAGTCCGTTCATATCTTGTGTGAACGAAGCAAAGTACAAATGCTAAAGCTGCTCACAGGCCTTTCCAATTAGATTTCCTAATGTTTTAATGACAGGGTTAAAGCTGTCAGATGATAAGTAAAGAGAAGCAGTTAGCTGAAAACAATAACCAACCTCAGTCTGTACTGTTCAGAAAGTCACAAGAAACTTGGCAGCAAAAAGGCAATTTCCTTCCAGGCCCTAAAATATCATAACAAAGAGGAGGAATCGGAGCTGAACACCGAACCTGCGTCTGGATGGAGACAAACAAACGTGCACCGGGAAAGAATAAATGTATATAAAAGTAATGTCCTTACCTAAGTCTGGATATATTTTTTATAGTCCTACGTTAAACATGACTTTACATTCACCGCAGAAGCAGTATAAGCCAATGTGCATACTGCTGTTTTGTTAAAGGTCACCATTTACACAATCTCCTATGTGCTGGGCAGGGCCCCACAATCTTCAGTCAAGAGATTCACAAGATGAGGAGGTCCATTAGCTTTGTGGGGAGCAGATATCTTCGGCATTACCAAAAATGGTCTCTCTTTCTATAATGTCTTTGCCTTTTTCCGGTCAATATTACCCCTTAGGCGGTGTTCACAATAGGGAATCCGCGCGGATAACATCCCATGGATTCCGCCACTCGCCCCTACACACTTCCGATTGACTCTGTGCCCTCAGCATGAATCATTTTGGAAAAACTACCACAAAGCCAAAAAAAAAGTCCGCAAAATGCCACAGAAAAAAAAAAACTTCAAGCATTTCATAAAATTAGGGGGCAATGTATTAATGGAGGCTCTAGAATGAGCACTCCATTGGATATTTTTTGCTGATCTCCCTGAGCTCAGTGATTGTTGTGTTTTCTTGGTCTACTTTTAATTTCCCCCGTTAGCCAGAATCCTGCTTTACAATGACGAGGGGCAAATACCCCGAAACAGCTGTCTATGGATGGATGCCTGGCTCTGGTAATCCCTTGTCATGTTGTAATACTTGCGATTGGAGGGATATCTGGCTATTTCCGTGTTTTGAGACTCACAACCTAGGCTCCATGGACCCCTTTCTTGCATATTCATTTTTATAAGGGGCAATGTATCAATGGAAACTTCTGAATGAGTTCTCCATTGGAGTTGTTTTGCTGATCTCCCTAAGCTCAGTGTTTTCTGTGTTTTGTATTTCATAAAATTCCATTGATTAACGGCTAACAATAGTTAAATTTAAAGACTGTTCAACTTATACTATACAGTCTGGCACTATTCTGCCTTTTCCGTATGTTTTCTTTTCATCTTGGGGGCCTACGGGTGATTTAGGCCATTGTATACCTAGACATTGGAATTTGTTAGAGTCTTTTCCTTTGGGAATCACTCCAACCATACACTTAGGACAGAAGGCTTAAGGATGGCATAAACAAATATCATAAGACACAACATTTCTGGCTTTTTACTTCTATTGCTATTGATTTTGCTTTCATTTTCTATAACGGTCCGTACACTTTTAAATATTCAAGTGAATCATGAGGAAATTAGTTATTTTTACAGCTTTCTAATAAATAATTCAGAGTGTTGGCAAGCCTTCATGAAACACCATTATTCTGTGGCAAGACGGGCGGAGGAAATGTGCGCTGTGTCTGTATGTATTGATCAAAGGTGGAAGCAGCTTTATGCAAAGAACTTTTTCAGAAAAAAAGATCATACAAAGAACAAAAACAAAACGAGTCCTCCATATCAGAAAGAGAGAGAGAAACCGTGCCTCCCATATCTGTAACAACTGTGGTGATTCCTGTAAACCTGACAGGTCCTATATGGGAAGCCAAGATGCCTCTATGGGGCTAGATTTATATTTAGCTCATTGGAGCTTATATTGGTTCACAGGCCCTAAAGCAAATGCTTGACTTGGGCCCTTGTCCGATCTATAGTCTTATAGATATGCTGTCTCCAATAAATACACACACACACACATATATATATATATATATATATATATATATATATATATATATATATATATATATATATACACACACACATACACACACACACATATATGCTTTTCTTCTTGATAAGATAAGCAGCCGCAAGAGGTGATGCTCAGGCAGAATCAGTGAGGGCCTGTGCGGGTCTTAGCCTATAGATCCGGGATCTGTAATGCTAATCTTGCCCTGGTACTAGCTATAAATACCGAAACCAATCTATATAATAAAGAGTTAAAAATCATTTATTTTTAACCCTTGTTAGTGAGCAGCATAAGCTGATACCAAATTGGGTAGACGGGGTTAAGGGCCGCATGGGGGCTGATTACACCAAACGATATTGGCCGGCAATCGATATTGGCCAGCAATCATCCAAGTACGTCCGATAATCGTTTGATGTAATAGGGCCCTAACACACAGTTCTTATTTCCTCTGCTCCAGTCATGCAGCCTCTTATTTTATGACTTCTCTCACCTTTAACCTGTGTGACACCTCTGCAGCACAGACCTCCATATACTGCTGAGCACTGGAGCAGATGAATTTTAGCAGGTCGGCTATAGGCAGTAAAGCTTAAAGTAATGGGCCTGGCTGCAGCTGCAACCCCTATAGCTACTCCATTGTTGATTCCATCATGAACCCATACAAGGATTCAGCATACAGCTATGATTAAGAACAAAAGGACTGTCCAAAATGCATTGGTGGTGGATGAGACGAGAGCATTTATAAAGGTGCAATAAAGAACTGACATTTAGCACTTGAGCTGCAGACGTTTTATTCGGGTTGGAAGAAGTAAAGTATATACAAAGTATATGTAAAGTATATAAAAAAATTGCAGATTCTGTCCCAAATCATGAGCAGAAAATTAGCTAAGTAAAAAAAAAATTATATTGATTTGGGGATTTGTAGCACATTTTGATTTCCCCAAAATTCAAACCCATACCACTGGTCAACAGTTGTGCAGAAATTGTGCAGGTTGATCCCACAGTGCATGGATCATCCACATTGCTGTGTAGTGTAAATGCTATGGATTGTCCGCATGTGATATAGACGTACACGAACAGTTCCTATGAGAGTTGGCATTCTGCAATGTCTCTGCAATGTCAAAGCACTTCTACATTAGATGGATACATCCAGCCTGTTATATGGCTGTGTTTGTCCTTCACGTATTCCTAATGGAGCACATAAAAGGCAAATGCTCCATAGAGATCAATCTATAAAAAGACTACATCATAATTACAGAATGGCAAAAACTGTTTATGATTCCATTTCTGCTTTTAGTAAATGGTCTAAGGCTCGAAGCAGACTAAAAACTGCATGGGCTTTATGAGATGGACAAGACTTTATTATTTAAAATATCTTTAAAGGGAATCTGTCAGCTCCTGGGCCCTACCTGAGGTGCTGACAGTGTGCTGTAGCTGGCGGTCCCCCAGTAAGCATGGTGCCTTTTTGGTAATTTTCCGTGCAGCGGATTATGTACAATCTTATGTCTCCTACTGTCACAGAGCAGTTGTTTGTGCCACACTTGTCATGCATCCTCCTCCCTCTTCATGAATAATCAATGCTGCCCGGCCTCCTGCTGGCTCAGCTGTCAGATTGCAGATCAGTCCTCTTTAGGCAGGTTATGTCTGAAAGAATCTTTCCTCTGTAATGTGTTGGAGCTGTGGTCTAGAGGTAACTCACCTGTCTAGTGACATGCCAGCAGTTCATTTTCTAGTTCAAATCCACTGATGGAAATTAAATAGATGTCTTTTTCCCCCTATTATTGTATCATTTTTAAGGCTATGTTCACATACACAGTACTTTTGCTCAGTATTTTGCAACCAAAACCAGAAGAGAATTAAAAACACTGAAAGGCTATGTTCACACACTGTTGAAATTGAGTGGATGGCTGTCCTTTAATGGCAAATATTTGCTGTTTTTTTTTTTAAAAAACAACGTCCGATATTTGCCATTAAATGACAGAAATCTGCTCAATTTCAACAGTGTGAGAACATAGCCTTTCTGTGTTCTCAATCCACTCCTGGTTTTGGTGCCAAAATACTGAGCAAAAATACTATGTGTGAACATAGCCTTAAAAATGATACAATAATGAGAAAAAAGACATCTATTTAATTTCCATCAGGGGATTCAAACCAGAGAATGAACTGCTGGCAGGTCTCTAGACAGGTGAGTTACCCCTAGACCACAGCTCCAACACATTAGGGAGGGGAGATTCTTTTAGAGATAAACTGCCTACAGAGGACTGATCTGCAATCAGCTGACAGCTGAGCGAGCAGGAGGCTGGGCAGCATTGATTAATTATGAAGAGGGAGGAGGATGCATGACAAGTGTGGCACGAACAATTGCTCTGTGACAGTAGAAGACATAAGATTGTACATAATCCGCTGCACGGAAAATTACCAAAAAGGCATCATGCTCACTGCCAGCTACAGCACACTGTCAGCACCTTAGATAGTGACCGGGAGCTGACAGATTCCCTTTAAAAGTGTGGAGTAATGGTTTGCATACCCAGATTGCCGTGGAATCCCACCTGCCTCAGTATCAAACAGTGTCTCTATGGGAGGGCTTGCGCGCCTCCGCTCAGACAATTGAAATGTCAATTCTTTGAGCGGAGAGCAGAGGTGCGCGAGCCCTCCCATAGAGACACTGTTTGACACTGAGGCAGGTGGGATTTTGCGGCGAAGAGACAAATTTGCTCAGTGTGAACATACCCAATTCTGAAACAAACATCAATACTTCGTTATGACAGATAATGGCTGCCACAGGAGTAGTCTGAGTGATTGTTTTTTATTAAAGGGGTTGTCTAGGGTTTTACAACACTGATGGCCTATCCACAGAGCAGGCCAACAATGTCTGATCGGCAAGGTGCCGACACTTGGCAGGGTGTAGGACCAGTGTAGAGTTGTTATCCAGTAGTACACACACTGTTCCACCCTTAGTTGTCAAGCCAGTCACAGCAAACACTCAGTTTATACTGCTCCACCATTACATAGTACTGGTGAAAGTCCATTGGACAGGTTGGCAATGTGCTGGGGAATGATTTACACAGTAGATGGCATGTGGAGGGAAAAAGGGTTACTGATGCGTTGGGTTTGCAAAGTGCTGTGTGAGCAGAAAGAAACAACAGCAGCGTTTTGGTTCCTTTGTTGTGAAGGCAAGAACAGTCCTGTGTGATGCGGTATTCTTGTACACTATCAGAGAATTTGCAATGGCATCTCTAATGCACATATCAACAGTCATACTAACTGGTCACAATGTCAGTAAAGTTATATAAAAAGATAGGAGTGCATACCTGATATATAGCTTCATCACAAGCGTGCTGCAGACCTAAATTTAGCATGGTGTTCTGCAGAGTGCGTCCCATGTAGAATTCTAGAGAGAGGTAATATATACGCTGCAGGGGTAGAAAAGAAAAACAAATTGGGGTTAAAACACACAATATTAATGAATATATACACACACATACACATATGTGTGTGTGTGACGCATCTGCAATAGATAGTAAACAGGGTTGTGATTCCTTTGACGTTCAGAGTCAACAAGTTAAAAGTAAAAGTCAGTCCCTAAGTGACCTGGAGCTTTATCTGGGCTTGGGGTCAGTTGTCATTGGGTATTGTATCTTTAGATCTACAAGTTAATAAAGATAATGAGAGCGTGTACAGATAACCTTTAACAATAACCAAGTGAATGAACAGAAGATAATAGAAGAATATATACCAAGCGCTCCCAGAACAGAGCAGACTGCAGTTCTAATTACTGTAATAACCTTTGGTAAAGCATTAGGTGGCTGGAGAAAGAAGAAGATTAGAGGTAATTCTCTGCCTGATGGCATAATATGCTTTTAGGTATGAAATTAGATGCTCAGCCCATACTTCAGTGTGAAAGTATAGTTCAGGGACAGTAGCAATGAAAGCCTGCGGGGCAGATGGAAACTCTGCAGTCTGGTCATGGAGGTCAGTACTGATGGTGACTGGAGGATGTAAGCGGACCTGGGAGGGGGAGAATACTTCATTATAGGTGTCTCTCCAGCATAATTTTCCTTAGGATTGACATATAAAACACTGACTGTAATTTATTCCCCTTATGCTGCGTTTACACGGAACGATTATCGTGCAAATTCGCACAATAACATCGAATTTTGAACGATAATCGTACGTGTAAACGCAGGGAACGATCAAACGACGAGCAAGAAATCGTTCATTTTGATCTTTGAACATGTTCTCAAATCGTCGTTGATCATTTGCAAAAAAATTCGCAGATCGTTCCGTGTGAACAGTCGTTTGCCGATTTAACCAATGTGTGAGATAGGCTTAAGCGATCGCAAAACGAATTTTCCGTACGATATATCGTACCGTCTAAACGCTGATCGTTATGAAAAAAAAACAATTACAATTTTCATTTTGGCCACCAGACTACAGGCTGTATTACACGGCATGATGTAAAGAGGAAGTAAGTGCCAACCTGTCAGTTCAGGGCTCGCTTGCCCCTCGTTCCCCACATGCTGCCTGTGCTATTACATGCACAGACAGCGAGCAGAACACAGCGGGAGGGGCTGCCCGGATGATCCTTAGATCATTCAGGCGGTCCATTGCAGTCAGGGGAGGTCTGCTGCCACTGCTCCTATTACACAGAGCGACGAGCAGCAGACTGCCGAATCTCACCATGTTGATACAACAACCAACTGTCATTGTGCATGTCAGCTGATCATGGTTTAAGATGACCTATTACGCCAAAAGATTATCGGACATTCTAAAAGGTAAACAGCCAAGTACAAGCGATAATCGTTTGGTGAAATTAGGCCTTAAGCTGCTGGAAAGTGATTTGTAGCTAGCAGCAAAAGATGACACTACTATATAAAAAAAGACTATAACATCGCAGCTTCCCCCTCCCTGTGGAATGACCTTTGCACAGGTCACAGGAGTTACTAAGCATGCTTATAAATGTTTCCTATACAAAGAATAGGATCTGGAGATGTCCATTGTGTCTATGTCATAAAGCATGAACTAAGTGCTGTGAAAAACAGCTTAGGCATGATGGCTGTCCCCATAATAATGTAATAAAATAAAATAAAAAATTAGTGGTGTGCACTACCGTGTACACTACACTACACTAGAGATTCATCTAGTCAAAGACTTTGTTTCCTTGAACTAATTTTCAGAGAGTGTGTAATGTCTTAAACAGAATCAATCAGTAATAATGTCACTCTTCTCTCCTGTTCAGTGTAAGGCCCAAGCTAAGGAAGCTGCTGAACCTCTCACGCAAACCACATAAACATTTCTTTTTTTTCATCCAGCACAAATCATGTTTCATTGTTCAATTTACTGGGTTTATTCTATATTTGAATTCATTTTTTAATTGTTAAAGTGTCACTGTTGTTAAACTTTTTTAGTCCAGGCGAAGAAACTTTGTAATTGGGTTTATTAGCCGAAAAATGCATTTTTATCATGAAAAAGCAGTTTCAAGCTCTCCCCCCTGTCTTCTTTGTTCTCTTATGGAGAGGGGAGGGGTGGGGGGAGATGAGGCACCAAAACAGGACAACAAAGAGTTAATTTACAGCTACATCACCAGGCTCTCTCCTCTGACCTCAGCACTGACCTCTCTGACCTCTGAATAAGGCTTTCAGCGGCTCCCCGCTGTGTAATCCTTTGTTCTCTGCTGGCGACTAATCTCCCTCCTCCCCCCTCCCCTCTCCATAGCACAGACAGGATCGGAATGATGTAAAACAGTCGAGATTTCCTGATAATGAGCAGTGGATGATAGAAAGGAGAGGAGGGGGGGACCTGGGAAAAGTCTTTTTAAATGCAGATAATGGCATATTTGCCTAATAAACCCAATTACAAAGTTTCTTAACATCGACAGTGACGCTTTAAGGCCTCACGCAAGAAATACGGCCATAATTTTGAGGATAAAATACAGCTGTACTTTCTATATATTCGCTGCACTGAAGTCACTGGGAAATTGGCTGGCAGTGCACACTGTGTAAAATGGTTATTACAAATAATAAACATTTCATTATTTAACCCCTACGTTTGCAAAATATGGCAGTTTTTCCCCCTCATCTATTCACAGCTTTGCATTTAGCTTTTATTTTACTGTGTGTGTGAACCTAGCCTTAGTCACGTGTATATTATGGTCAGTATTTTGCTTGAGAATTCAGTCCTCTCTTCATGTTTCACTTTTGGTTTTGGCTTACAAATACTGATGCAAAGTATTGTCCAAAATATGCAAATGTGAATACGGCTCAATACTGAGCAATGCAGTTGGCTATCCATTACATAACAACAATAGTTGGCTTAAGAAAGTAGATGTCTGGTTGTCGTCTCAATTATTTATATTTACATTGTCAGTGCCCATAGTTAGTGGTTATATGCATTTGTGTTCACTGCTTTACTTCACGCACATATATTAGATTTCTGATAACTATTTACAATGACATCATAACTACAATATGTAGTACACATGTTTATTTCTATAGAAAGAAAAGAATACAGTGAAATCCCTCCAAAAGACCATCCCGTTATGAAGATCACCATATGCATAGTGACTATATTGGGAGATTTGACTATATCACTCTGGTTGAGGCCTATCCCTTTGGGAAACCACGAATGGGGCATATAAAAAACAACACACTTGGATGTCCACATATACTCTTCCACCCATTGTGACATCAGGTGTGGAGAGATGCAATGGCTTGCTAGGTTTGGGTTTCAAGGTACCTCTCAGATGCCCGGTGAGGGTTAATTAAATAATGTTTTTATTTTAAACATTTTGAAAGAATTTTTGACAATGTTTTTCTTTCCCATTTTTTTTAAAATCTTTATTATTAAATAAAAAATTATTTTTGCAGTTTTCATTTTCACCACCGGGACTAAAACTAAGCTGAGACTTCCTGTTCTGTTTGTGTTGATAAGAAGCAGTAAAGTGATCTGTACAGCAATGCAGTGACATGTGACACCAGTGGATAGACGAGACAATAGCGTCTCCCTGTGGAATGACCTCTTCAAAGGTTACACAGTACGCTCAGTAATGTCTCACATCTCAAGGGGACAGGCTCTGTCTATTGTCATCTATGTCCATGAGTCTTGCTGTAAAGCATGTCACTAAATGCTGTTAAAAACAGCTCAGGCAAGATGGCAGCCCCCATAATAATGTACAAAAAGTGAAATAAAAAAAAATTAGTCAGAGAATAGAAACAGATTAGAATAAAAGCTTTTGTATTTATAAACATTCTTTCTTTAACCTCTTAAGGAAAAGCAAGCAAAGCTTTTGCTTTAGATGTTATGGTCTAAAACCGGGATGGGGAACCTTTGGCCCCCCAGCTGTGGCAAAACTGTCCAGGCATGATAAGAAATGTAGTTTTGCAACAGCTGGAGGGCTGAAGGTTCCCCATCCCTGGTTTAAAACATGAGATCCATACAATGAAACATGGATGCGTGGAGCATCCAGCCCAGTCAATGACTTCAATGAGGTCAGCCTGTCAAGGTCACTTTGTTATTGTGCAGAGCCTCCTACTGTGAAACAGCACCAATCCAATAAAGATCTTAGCACTAACCATAAAACCTATAGTCATTTGTGCTGTTAATTTGATTTAAAGGATTCCCTTACTGATTTATATACAGTGCAAGAGTATTGCATGTGCTACATGGGGAATGAAATCATCTTTTGTGGCTCCTTTACTAGCTGCTTAGATCTTATTTGGATGCAGGAAGGATGTCATTAATCCCTCTGAGAGGTATATATAAATGACCCCGGTGTACAGGGAATCCTCGCCATCATTATAGACCTATCCAGGCATTCTGCTGGGAGATCAAAGAATTCAGTGACAGCAATTCTCTATTTTACAATCTTAACTACTAAGAGAAAATACTGGCAATAACTCTTTAAACTCTAAAATAACTTTATTTAAAATGTTAACTTGTTCTGTTGTCCCCAAATATTGTTAAAAAACATATGCGAAATAAAGCAAATCTAAAGATTAAATACACACTAAGGGTGGTATCAGAGCGATTATCGTTCGAAAAATCGTTAAATCGTTCGGATTTGAACGATAATTGTTTCATGTAATAGCAGGCAACGATTAAACGACCAACGAGAAATCGTTGATCGTTTAATAGGATCCGGACCTATTTTTATCGTTTGATTGTTCGCACATAGTTCGGTGGAATAAGAATTCGCAGCTGAAATGTACGCAATAGCGACGACTAAACGACCGCAAGAACGATCATAAATAACGATCATCGCTCCGTGTAATTGGGCGAACGATTTCGGGTTGTTTGCCTTAGCGGTCGTTTAAGATCGTTTATCGTTAATCGTCAAAAAATTGCTTGGTGTAATAGTACCCTAAGGCTCCGTTCACACGCAGCAAAACTGGCGGAATTCCGTGACGCAATTCCCCACCGCGAAATCCTGCCAGCCTCCCTGTCATATTAACAGTCTAAGGGAGGCTTGCACGCCTCCTCTCTCCGCGCTGAAGATTTATCAAACATGGTGTAAAGTGAAACTGGCTCAGTTGCCCCTAGCAACCAATCAGATTCCACCTTTCATTCCTCACAGACTCTTTGGGAAATGAATGGTAAAATCTCATTGGTTGCTAGGGGCAACTGAACCAGTTTCATTTTACATCATGTTAGATAAATCTCCTTCTATGTGTTTTTGTATATTTAGGCCTCATATATCAGTCTCTATTAAATCATTTGGGCTATGCTCACATCTGTGTTGAGGTTTTATTAAAGGTACACCTTATACACCTTACAAAACTGCCAGCCATAATTAATGGAAGAGGAGGAGTAAATCTAAGTCTGCTCTGGTGCTGGCTTATCCCTCCAAGAACAAAAGGGCTGGGGGGCAAAAATCCAGCACACCTGACTTTTTTCTCTGACATCCTGTGTAGAGTCAAGAGGCCCCCTTATACCTTATACTACTGGCCAAATACAGGTTTGGCCCAGTTCAGTATAAGGAGTATGGGCACCTTATCATCCTCTTTTAGAGACTTTGTTCAATCTAGTAAAGCTATTTTGCATCTTGATAAAAACCAGACAAACTATTATAGTCAATAAGGACTGTCAGGTGCCGCTGGAATCTGGCTCCGCTGTTATTTTCATTGTTCTTTTACACTGAACAATGGAAATGCATGGTGTGGTGTGAACCTAGACTTACTATAAAGAATACTAATTGTGCCATTGTAATACCAGTTTTGTGTCCTGATATCTATTGATAGACTACAGGCTGATCTACAAACCATTCCTGACATCTCACATATAAATGTTTAAGGCAATGTGGGGATAGTTGTACAATTATCTTCAATAATAAGAATTTTATTTAACAATACAATACATTTCATCATTTACTGTAGAAGTTTTTATGTTGTTTATCTTAAAGAGAGAAAAAACGTAGGAAATGAATGAATGAATGAATGAAGTATTTTGAGGTATAACCTATCTAGGGTAACAGAGATAATACGTAGAACAGCACATGTATGCACTGAATAGTAAATGTGTGTAAGGAGCTTATAGCTAAAGCAGATGAACCAATTACCAGAAAGCAGTATTCTAGTCACTGAAGTAAAAATACTGTGCACACAGCTGAGTCATCACACCACATATAGAGGGTGCAGGTGTGACATACACACAGTGACACCAGGATGCTGGGTATGAATGGCCGGCCCCTACTAATAACCAGCAGCTGACAGCATCCGTCTACAGGATTAACACACTACCCTTCATCTGACCTACAGATGGAGAACCTAAAGGCCCCTGTTTATAGTCCGTTCCTGACTGGCAGAAAAAATCTGTCAGATAATTTGGTATAATAGGGCCCTAAAGGACTGCAGCATATAAGCCTAATACCTGAAAATTATAAGGGAAAAGCTTAAAGGGTTTTTTGGTGTTATGCAAACAAACTATAACTATCCTATAAGGGAAGTTCAGTAACATTCTAGTATTCTATGTATAGGACTCTCTCAATATTTTTAAGATTTTTGCTGTAAGGCCGGGTTCACACTAAGTTTTTGCAATCCTTTTTTTTTTTAATTTGTTTCTGCAAAACACGGATGGGAAAACGGTTGCATTTGTGGTCATCCTTTTTGATCTGTTTTCCTATTGACTTCCAGTATTCAAAAAATGGATCAAAACATATACTTATAAGGTCAAGTACGTTTTTGTGTACTCTAAAAAAAACGGATGTGTTTAGATCCTTTTTTTTTTATAATAGAAGTCAATGGAAAAACCGGATCAAAAAGGATGCACACAATTCCATCCGTTTTTACATCGTTTGCTTTTTTTTTTGCAAAAACGGATCAAAACAACGGATTGCAAAAACGTAGTGTGAACCCAGCCTAAGATAACGAAAACTACAACTCCCATTATGCCTGGACAGCCAAAGCGCTTGAGTTTCTGCTATTTATTGCCAGTCATACGAGTAGTGCCAATGACTCTGTATTACCATAAACATGACTTATAGATGTACCCTACTTCTGCTGTCAACCAAAGGGCAATGTTAAAGCTATAGGTGCTAAATCAAATACATTATAATAAATCAAGTCAAGATGCCATGGAGCTATCCATATATAATTTATGCATAGGCTTTTTTAACCTCACAACCTTCTATCCTGAAGGTCACTTTATTGATCGGCCATCAATATTCTCAGCTCTCCTATACTAAATCATGCAATAGACACCATATTCTATCATCTACCCACACCCAGCTCACATCAACCTTTCCTTCACCGATCAGAGATAATGATAACTGGCATTAAATATAATATATCGATAAGGCGATGTTGGCTAGTAACTATAAATAATATATGTTATCTATAGGAATGCAATAGGGATGTATCTATTCCCTGGCATATCCCATGGTCAGAGGTCACTGTACAGTATATAGATGCGGACACATGCATTGTTTGGAGCTTCCACTATCGTTGGTTTAGTATCACGCAATGTACAATTACTAATAGGACTCTTATCCAGTATAAGCTCCCATCCAGTGTAAGGGTCCTATTACACGGAACGATTTTTAACGATTAACGACTAACGATAAACGATCGCAAACGAGATTGTTTATCGATAACCTGAA
This sequence comes from Dendropsophus ebraccatus, assembly GCF_027789765.1. Lineage (NCBI taxonomy): Eukaryota > Metazoa > Chordata > Amphibia > Anura > Hylidae > Dendropsophus > Dendropsophus ebraccatus. The sequence goes on from NC_091468.1 coordinate 37,896,454, forward strand.
ATCGTTCGCCATATATTACACAGAATGATAATCGTTAGATACGACAATGGGTAATGTGCTATTACACTAAACAATTAGTGAAAAAATTTGTTTCTATTTTCTGATTGGTATTTTATTTTTAGGACATTACTATGTATTATGGGGGCAGCCATCTTGCCTAAGCTGCTCTGAACAGCATTTAGAGACATGCTTTATGGACATAGACACAACAAACATCTCCAGTCCCTGTATGCTTGTAAGTATTATCTGTGGACTAATTCCACAGAAAGGGGGAAGCAGAACTGCCATTGTATTTGCTATCAACTGGTGTCGCCTTTCACTGATAGCTGTGGAGATCACTTTCCATCAGTCTCTACTTATAATCGCAGAATAAAACAGGAAGTGTCAGCTTAAAGGGGTTGTTCACCAAACAACACCAATCAACTGGAGCCAGAAAGTGTTACAGATTTGTGATTTACTTCTATTTAAAAAATCTAAAGTCTTCCAGTCCCTATCAGCTGCTGTATGTTTTGCAAGAAGTGATGTATTCATGCCAGACCAAAACAGTCCTCTCTGCTGCCACCTCTGACCATGTCAGGAACTGCCCAGAGCAGCAGCAAATCCCCACAGAAAACCTCTCCTGCTCTCTAGACTGGAAATAATACACCACTTCCTGCAGGACATAAAGCAGCTGGAAAGTACTGGAAGACTTGAGATTTTTTTAATAGAAGTAAATTTCAAATTGCTGGCACTTTCTGGCCCTTTTACAAGAAGCAAATATTGGCCTTATTTGTCATGCACAATGTCAGCTGATCGTGGTCTTTCAACATGCTGGAAGATCCCGATCGTGTCAGCAACGGTCAGCAGTGCATCACTCCGTGTAATAGGAGCAGTGGCAGCAGACCTCCGCTGACCTCAATGGGCCCCCTCTCCCCGCGGCCCCTCCCACTGCTCCCCGCTCGCTGTCTTTGCTTGTAGGGAAGTGAGTGCTGACATGGAGGGTAAGCGCTTGCCTCCCCCGGAAAATGTAAGCCTAGTGGTCTAAATAAAAAGATTCCAGGATTCGTCTATACTGTACACAGTACAATTTAAAAAAGAAAAAAAAAAAAACATAAAATTAAAATTAAACATAAACCCTGTATTTAGCAATAGGTTATTTTCTGATGACACATTCCCTTTAAAAAAGTGTGGATGAGAGGGATGGGTATGGGTACCTTTAGTGCAAGAGATGAGCTGCAATACCAGGAGTAACCACTAACACATGTCTTACACTGTGGTAGGTAGGTGTAAAACCAGCACTGGTGGTGGGGGGTCGGACCCCCACCTATCTGACAGTGATAGGTGGGGGTCATCAATACAAAAGTCAAGATGGACCACAGGTTTAAAAGGGAACACGCCACCACTTTTTTGTGCTTCCTAAACCACAAGTCATCAGGGTGTGATCCCCAGTGGATTTTGTCTACCCCATAAGCCTTGACTAATCAATCTCTTCATCTACCCAAACAGGGACAACAAATCTATCAACCTGGGCTGGTGGTGCAGGAAGAAGCCCCTGGGAACCACCCCCATGACTCCTGGTTAATGTAGAAAAAAAGTAATAACAGGTCTCTTTAAAAAAAAACATTGTATGCATCAACAACGAGACATTAAAGGTATATTCACAAGGGCAAATATCACTCTAAAAACCACCTCAAAGTCATTATGGATCCCGATACTGACGTTCAGATGGTTTTTCATGCATTTTTTTTTTCTTAAGATCCATTGATTTCAATGGGAGGTTTCACATGGAAAAGCACTGAAAAGTGAGTGGTCACTTTTTTTTTACATTTTCCATTGAAACCAATGGAAGATTAATTTTTATTTTTTATGTGAAATGTTGTGGTTTTGATGCTGTTTTCCCCTTGTAAACAAGTTAAGCATTTATCCAATAGAAACAAACTGTAACAACCCATCCTTTATATATATAACATACAGTTCTGTAAAATAAACAATGTATAGAGCCCCGAGCTGCCTGCAGAGGATGTGCAGATGATTCCCTCAAGGTCAGGAGGATACACTGTGGCTTCTCCTAGAGGAGGCCTCATCTATAAATGGCATTATATCCCTCCTCCACCAGCACCATACACATCACATAGTCACAGGCACTGGGGTGTGTGGCATCAGACAGACCCAGTATCACACCAGCACCATACACATCACATAGTCACTGGGGTGTGTGGCATCAGACAGACCCAGTATCACACCAGCACCATACACATCACATAGTCACAGGCACTGGGGTGTGTGGCATCAGACAGACCCAGTATCACACCAGCACCATACACATCACATAGTCACAGGCACTGGGGTGTGTGGCATCAGACAGACCCAGTATCACACCAGCACCATACACATCACATAGTCACAGGCACTGGGGTGTGTGGCATCAGACAGACCCAGTATCACACCAGCACCATACACATCACATAGTCACAGGCACTGGGGTGTGTGGCATCAGACAGACCCAGTATCACACCAGCACAATAACATGTCTCCTACAGTCTCTTCTAAGCCTACCCCCTGCAGTGCAATCCACATCCACAGATACTAGTAAAACCTGTTGGGGACCCCCCAGCTATAACAATGGATGATATGCATCCCTACCCTGGCTGCTGACATCCATATGAGTGCATGTAGTGATGTGCCAGGAGGGCAGGAGCTGGCACCAGGGATGCTGCAGTCATTCTGCACTAGCAGCCAAGATGGAAGATGTTGTGCAGTGAGGCTGCCCCCCTATACACGGCCATGGAGGCTGCTGCCCTTACCTTGGGGTCCTTCTCGTAGTAATACTGCTGGGTCCTGATCCATCTCCCCACCAGGTGGTCCCTGACAGTGTGTGCCAGGGCAAAGTAGTAGTCCCTGGGGGTGGAGACGTTCCTGTCTTTCACCAGGGTGAAGTGCAGGTGCCTGTTGAAGCTCTTCCTGACCTCGGACACATCCCCGAGCCCCGCGATGCCCCGGACACTGATCTGCTTCCTCTTGTCGCTGTCAGACAGTGGGGCAGCCATGGCTCTGCAGTGGGGACGTGACAGTGCAGCGCTGTGTGTGTCGTCAGGCTCGGCTCCCTCGTCTAAGCTGCTGCTGCAGAAGGAGGAGGAGGGATGCGCATGCGCCGGACCTGCCTCCTGTACACTGATCATCAATAACAGGGGATGTGCAAATAACAAGCACTACTGAATACCCTGCTCCTCCCCTACCTGCTGGCGGCCTCCTCTCTACGACTACCTGCAACTACTGGGTACGGATCTGTCTCTAGGAGATCTGCCCTGTGTGCTGTCAGTGTAGGTGCGCTGTAACATCAGTGGTCTCCTGCTGCAAAACTACAACTCCCAGCATGCCCGGACAGCTGGAGAGCCACAGGATGGAGACCACTCATCCAGAGGGAGCAGATCCTGCTGTGATCACATGGACATTGTGTTACATTCAGCTTTAAAGAAGAGGTCCGACAATTTTTTTTTTATTAAAATATTGTATTGCCCCCCTCCCCCTCTCTGAGCTGTGCGGGCTGTGGCTGCTGGAGAGGATGATGGCAGAGGGATGCTCAGTGTCCCCCCAGTGCCCTGTGTCCCTCAGTGTCCCCCTGCCATCATCCTCTCCAGCAGCCACAGCCCGCACAGCTCTGGGAGTCGGGTTGTGACATCACCATGTTATCCAGGTCGTGACATCGCCATGTTATCCAGAAAGTGAAGCCTTGATGCAGTAGTAAGTGCAGGGAAAAAAGCACTTTATGTGCATTTCCTGTAATAAGTGTATATTGGTGATTTGTATAAGTTGGGGGGCAATACAATACTTTAATAAAAAATTTTAGCTGGACTTCTACTTTAAGAGAAAAAAAATTAAAATCCTGAAAATTAAGCAAATCCCTGCAAAAAATACAATAATACGTGCAATAATTTAAAGTGACTGTACCACCAGGCCCAGGCTGAAGCACTGGAGGCGGGCCAACCTACCCTTAGTGGGAGGAAACCCCCTCCCCCCTATGATAGGGTTCCATTGATTCTAATGGAGTCACCTCATGGAGGGGCTGGGGTTTCCTCCCACTAAGGTGGGTCGGCCCCCTCCAGTGCTTCAGCCTGGGCCTGGTGGTACAGTCACTTCAATGTCAAAGACTTTTGTAAGTGATGGATTCCCTGTGTATCCTACAATACATTACACAGGGATGAGAGGTTACAGATCTCATCCAACCAATGCAGGCATCTTCTACACTCAGATTGATCACATTTCATAGCAGATTTTGGGCACCCTCACACATAGTCCGCTGAAGATTTCACATTGCATCTTTTATGGTATGTATAAAATATCAATAAACAGCTGTGTCTGTGGCTCCCATAAGAGAATGAATAAAGCAGCAACTCGCTTGGACGACCCGCAGTGTTAAGGTCCTATTACGCAAAGCGATTGTCGTCCATATTTGGCCGATTATTAGCCGTTACGGCCGATAATCTCTTGGTGTAATAGGTAATGTTAGAAGGCAACGATCAGCTGACATGCATGATGTTGGCTGATTGTTGCCTTTCAACGTCTTGCAAGAAAACAATGACGCTAGCGACAGCCTGCTGGCCATCACTCTTGTGGAAAAGGAGCGGCAGCAGCAGACGGTTGCTTCCTCCTATGGGCCACCCAGACAATCTAAGCATTATCTGGGCAGCCCCTCCTGCGGCTGCAGTCAGTGTAATAGCACCGTCAGCAGGAAGAGAACGAGGAGGGGAGTCAGTGCTCACTTGCTCCTTAGCATTGGCCCGTGTAATAGGGCCTTTAGGCTGGGTTCCCACTACGTATAAACAACGGCTGTTATTGTAAATGAAAATTTGAAATCTATGAACAGCGCCCGAAAAAAAAAATGAAATGAAAAGACATGAAAAGATGGGAAAACATATTCCTCCTACATCTGTCCGACATTCCACCCAGGAGCTATCGTCTCTCGGTTCTCTGACACCTGATCAACACTGCCCGGGCCTGTATTCCCGCCCTGTGGCGCCAACCCAACCCACCCAGTCTCTCCATGTGGATCCGGAAAGTAGAAAAGACCAAACGCATGGAGGACCTTACTGCATAACTGCACAATCAGAATTCCCGATTCGATCGGACCTGGTTTTACTGGGATCAGTTCACCGACACCGCCGAATATAGATCTGGCTCAGTGAGGAGCTATCTATTCCCCCACTCCCCCCTTTCCCTGTACTCCAATTCACGGCCCTATGGACGCTGTGTTCCCCCCTCTCACTCTCTCTACTCCTTTCCCTCCTTCTCCCCTCTTTTTCCTCTCTCCATCCTCCCCCCTGGTCTCGTGTTGAGCGCTAGCTCACTCCCTACCCTTACTGATGGTAAAAGTTAGTTTTGTATGGGAGCCGTGGTTTATCTTGTTCGGCCCGTTTTCCCGGTCATGGGCCTATGTTTGTCTGCATTTCTTCTGTTTTCAGTTGTATGTGTGTCTTGGCGCCCGTAAGGATGCCAGATGTTTCTTGTTTCCTTTTACCGTAAATTGTAAAAATTGAATAAAATTTTGAATTTAAAAAAAAAAGAAGAAAAGATGGAAAAACTGCTTTAATCAGGTGTGACTGTAGCCAATATGTAGGGGACGTTGTTGCAAATTGCAACACTGGCTGTGATTAATTGAAAATATACATTGCATTGAAGTCTACAGAATCCCGTCCGGAGTGTATACACTCTGTATACACTCCGACATGTCAGTTTTTTGCAGCCGCTATTCATTGAACTGACTGTGCAGACAATGTAAAGTCTGGCTCCAGCCGGACTTTAAATTGTGTGCAATGAGTAATTGGAATGCGGGCACACCGGAATGTGCCCACATTCCAATTAGAAAGAAATTAAGTTCATCCGGCCAGTACCGCCCGGGATGAACTTCACTGACGCCGGCCAAAACGGCCAGTGTCTTACGTGTCTAGAAACGCTTTCTTTTCTCATTCTACTCGGAACACATCCATGCTCAGCGAGCATGCTTCTATATGGAGTGGATCAGGAAAGATTTAAAGGGGTAGTGCGGCGCTAAACAATTATTCACTAAATAACACACATTACAAAGTTATACAACTTTGTAATGTATGATATGTTAGTGAATGGCCCCCTTCCCTGTGTTTCCCCCCACCCACGCCACCCCGTGTTTCCCCCCACCCACGCCACCCCCGGCCGAACCGCCCCGACCGTCCCTCGTGCCGGCCGCCCTCTGCCGCGTCATCAGCTGCTCAGCCGCGATTGGCTGAGCATAACTGTGCTCAGCCAATCGCGGCTGAGCAGCTGATGACGCGGCAGAGGCCGGCCAGCACTAGGGATTGTCGGAGCGGTTTGGTCGGGGGTGGCGTGGGTGGGGGGAAACACGGGGAAGGGGGCCATTCACTAACATATCATACATTACAAAGTTGTATAACTTTGTAATGTGGGTTATTTAGTGAATAATTGTTTAGTGCCGCACTACCCCTTTAATTTATATGTAAGGCTAAGGCCCAGTTCACACTACGCTGAGATTCCAAGTGGACGGAAAACCTCCCCACCCCCGCAGACTCGGTGTCGAATCCTGCCTTTTTTCAGTTTGAATGGGAGGGCTCATGCACCTTCGCTCTCTACGTCTCTCCGCTCAAAGAATGGACATCAATTCATGGCATGCATGCAAGCCCTCCCATTCAAACTGATAGAAGGCAGGATTTGATTCAGTAGTGTGAACAGGGCCTAACTTTACTGCTGCTGATCTCCAGGGTATAAAGCAGAGGTAGGGAACCTTGGCTTTCCAGCTGTTGCAAAACTACAACTCCCACCACGCCTGAACAGCCAAAGCTTTAGTTTTGCAAAAGCTAGTGAGCCAAGGTTCCCTACCCCTTGTGTAACGCCAGGAAGGATAGCTTGGGATTCTCTTGTTGTTTCAGAGCCATCTTGGAGCAGTTACAGAAAACACACCTGATGTTTTCTTCTTTCTGATAATTGACTAGAGGAGCCAGCACACAATGGAATAGCTGTTGGAAATTAATGTTGCTGTTCAGGTGCTCATACACTTTAGGAGAGATTTATCAACCCCTAGACAACCCAGGACGTAGAGTTACGTCATGGAAGTCTGTCACCAGACGACCCTGGACGTAACTGTACGTCCTGGGTGGTTCTCCCGCTATGAAGCGCGCTCCGGAGCGGAGCACGCTTCATAGGAGGTGGGGGCCGGCTGCAGTGAGCAGCCGGGACCTCACCGGTAATGACACGCTGCAGGGATCGCGCTGCTGCGTGTCATTAACCCCTTAAACGATTGCGGCGCGACCGCAGCGTTTAAGTGTAAGTGACAGGGGGAGTGTGACTGCGGGGGTCCCGATTGTTGAAACAGACCACCGGAGGTCTCTCACCTGCCTCCGTGCGGTCCGATCGGCGATCTCCTGCACTAAGCCTGCACAGGCAGGCTCAATGAGCAGAGCGCCGATAACACTGATCAATGCTATGCCTGTGGCATAGCAATCATCAGTGTAGAAATCAAACTAGTGTATGTAAAAGTCCCCCAAAGGGACTTCAAATGTGAAAAAAAATAAAAGTTCAAAACACTATTACACTACCCCAAAACCCCTCCCCCAATAAAAGTTGAAATCACCCCCCTATCCAATTATATAAATAAAACATATAAAAATAAATAAATAAACATATAATATACCGTAGCGTGCGTAATTGTCCAATCTATTAAAATATAACAAGCGTCATTGCGAACGGTGAACGGCGTACACGAAAAGAGGGGAAAAAGTGCGCGGATTACCGATTTTATGTTACATTATATATTTAAAAAAATCAATAAAAAGTGATCAAAATGTCCGATCTTCACAAATATGGTATTAATAAAAACTAGAGATCCTGGCGGAAAAATGACACCCCATACAGCCTCATGGGTGAAAAAATAAAACTGTTATAAGTGTCACAATAGGCCCATTTTATTAATATTTAATTGCCAAAAAAAAGGATTTTATAAAAAAATATATATATAACATTAGAGAATCTGTGTAACCTGCATATGGTTGTGTTCGGGCTGACCTATAGAATAATAGTATCATGTCGCTTTTACCATATAGTGCATTACGTAGACACAGGAACCCCCAAAACGTTACCATATTGCATTCTTTTTTACGATTTCACCTATTTATATCTTCATAAATAATATTTTTGGGATTCCATCATACATGTTATGGTAAAATAAATGACGCCATTACAAAGTACAACTATTCCTGTAAAACACAAGCCATTACATGGCTTGTAGATAGAAAACTGAGAGTGCTAGAGCTCTTAGAAGGGGAGGAGGGAAAAACGAAAACACTAAGATCAAAATTTGCGCGGTCTACTGGGTCATTTTGGGCCTGGTCCTCAAAGGGTTAAAGGACAACTCCAGCAAAAACATATTTTTTGATATGTTATTACTTATGGAAGGTTAGACAAATTCCTAATGTATATTAATTATGGGAAATGCACATATACTGCTATTTCCCGTAATTTAGTAGATCAGGCAGGCTTCAGATTCTGTAAAAAAAACATGATGTCCCGAATCAGTTGTAATTCCTATGGAGTGTCCAGCAGGGGGCGTACTATATGTAGAAGTCTAAGGCACCGTATTGTGTCTATGGATGTCTATGTAAAGTAATGCAATGTACAGTATGCCTTATTGATTGAATACATTTATGGAGTATTGCATAAATATATTCAATTAATATATTTGGAGGGTACCGATGATGGGGGAGTAGTACCAGGGCCATCCCCATCACCATAGAGCCCCCCCCTGCCGCCACCAAATATGCATTGTACTACTACACAGTATGAGAAAATGATGGGGAGTAGTACCAGGGCTATCCCCATCACCAGCACATCATCCCTGCCGCCGCTGATGCACTGCAGTTAACATGCCCTGCGGGGTGACATCAGGGAACGAGTCGGCAAGATGCGGGGGCGGCATTGAGCTCTGCAGTCCCCACCAGGGCATGTGAGCTGCAGTGCATCAGCGGCGGCAGGGATGTGCTTGTGATGGGGATAGTCCTGGTACTAGTCCCCCATCATCTGCTCATACTTTTCATGAGCAGATGATGGGAGGAGTAGTACAGTGTATATGTGTACATATATCGAAGAAAATGAATGCCGCACTCACTAGGTCCAATATCAGGCTTAGGCTTTATTCGTCCAGTCGTTATTGTTACATTTCACTGGTCACATGCACTTAATCACAATGTATTTTAGACACCTCCTCTCTGCAGGACGTAGACTCCTCAGCCGGAAGAAGGGGTGGAGCCCCGTAACGGCCGTAGCAAAGGAGACGCGTTCTGCACCCTGCATCATCCCCTTCCCATCGTGTATGTCCGACTGGACGAATAAAGCCTAAGCCTGATATTGGACCCGGTGAGTGCGGCATTCATTTTCTTTAATATTGTATCATCGTGTCTCTACTCTGCATATGCATAGCACCCCGGTTGGCTACTTTATTGCAATTAGTATCGCCCGCAGCAAGAGCTTCCTGAGATACAGCCTGAGTATAGCAGAGTAGTGCCCCCTGTACCTCTTTCATATTTTAGTGTATATGTGTCCCACAGCTCCCAGCAGGGAGGGAGGGGGGAGGTAGTTAGTTGCACAGGAACCTCTCTCCCTCCCTGCTCGGTGCCCTCCAAATGTATTGATTGAATACATTTATGGAATACTTTTGGGAGCAAGGACACTTGCTCCCAAAAGTATTACATAAATGTATTCAATCAATAAAGCACACTGTACATTACATTACATTACTTTACATAGACATCCATAGAAACAATACAGTGCCATAGACTTCTACATATACTGCGCCCCCTGCTGGACACTCTATAGGAATAACAACTGATTTGTGACGTCACAGTTTTTCACAGAATCTGAAGCCTGCCTGATCTACTAAATTAAGGGAAATAGCAGTATATGTGCATTTTCCATAATTAATGTATATTAGGAATTTGTCTATCTTTCCATAAGTAATAACATATTTAAAAATACTTTTGGCCGAACTTCTTCTTTAATAAACTCCCCCACTGGCACAGTTGTATGGGTGATTGTCTGTACGCCTTATGGCACTATAGTGGTAAATATCGGAAAGATGGCAGCACTGTGTAGAGAGTTTAAGCCTTTGTTTATACATAATAGCTTGGAATTGAGCGGAGTCATTTATAACTCTGGGTACACCTGTTGGGAATACAGAATCGTCTTGAGGTTGCTGTTAGGGTTGGTTTTGGATGCCTGGTCAGGATAATGTAGGTTAAAGTTAGTCACGACTGAGCATTATGACACCCAACAACATTTAAACAGCATCCTCTCATGAGGGATTTCCGTCACTGGGGATGTCACACACCCCACTGTAAACAAAGGACCAGCTGACTCAATAACCCCCTCCTTAGATTGGTTTATTATACTGTATTTCCAGTAAGAGAAACAGGGGATGCAGCCAGGTCCTCACTTGATGCTATATGCAACCAGGTCCTCACTGTTAATGATGAGGCGCCTACGATCACGCCGCAGCCCATCATTAACCCCTGCAGCGGCACTTACATCAGTGACAGACCGATCAGTACCCCCGCAGCAAGCAATGACATGATGCAGCACTGCAATGAAATCAATTACTGCAATTAAAGAATGCAGTCACATTGCATTTTCATTCCATTACTGCATGTGTGAACATAGCCTCAGGGCAGCATTCAAATTACTTGTAAATCCGGGTATGTAGTTCAGGGTTGAAAACCAAAGTTAATTTCAATTCCTGGGGGAGTATTACAATGCATGACTTCTGATTTATTTGTAGACCAGAGAGATTCCAAAACTGGTCCAACAGGTGTGTCAGGTTTGATAGTGAGATGAGACCGTTGGTGAGTGTCAATAATAGGTCATCAGAGACAAGGTTACGTTTATAGGCTATATTCCCACAACGTCTTTTTAGGTAAAATATTATACCCAATGATGGCCGTAAATAATGATTATCAAACAACAGACATTTTTTTTCGCCTGTTTACATCCAATGACTGGGATAGTGTGATAATAAGGTTAGTTTTGATTGCAGCAGCCTACAACGCAAATGCACAAGCAAAAAGGGCAGGAGAAAGGGAGCTTTATATTCCTTTCAATCTGCGCCAGCGTATATTTACAGCGTGGGCTTCAAGGGAATATATCAGCACGTTTGAGCATCCTAATTTACTGATAGATCCTAATAGGGGACATTGCAAAGAGATAGGGCCCTTTTACACAGAAAGATTATCTGACAGATTATCTGACAAAGATTTGAAGCCAAAGCCAGGAATGGATTTGAAAAAAGGAGAAATCTCAGGCTTTCCTTTATGACCTGATCTCTGTTTATAGTCTGTTCCTGGATTTGGCTTCAAATCTTTGGCAGATAATCTGTCAGATAACACAGGTCAACAAAAAAAAAAAATTTTACTGGTGTCCAAAATATTTTAATGATTTTGGGGTATTTTTGGGGTGCTGATTCTGAATATGCTATCAGTTTTGCCAGATTGGCTCAAGTTTTTTTTCATGTCTTGTTCATTTTTGAAGATTACTTTCTAAAACTAGTTAAAATAAACTAAAATCAACATTTACTTTGTAAAATTTATTGTATTCATGACAATAGCAATAAAGTTAATGTAGCAAATTATGTCTTTTGTTTTTTTACACATTTCACGAAAATTCTCAAAAACTTGAGCCAATCTGGCAAAACTGATGACATATTCAGAATCAGCACACCAAAGTTACCCTAAATTCGTTGAAATATCTTTGGCCCCAAAAATGCTGTTGACCTGTGTAATCTTTCTGTGTAAAAGGGCCCTTACATGGTACATCTCTTAGGGTGCGTTTACACAGACAGATTTATCTGACAGATCTTTGAAGCCAAAGCCAGGAACAGACTATAAACGGAACAGGTCATAAAGGAAAGACTGAGATTTCTCCTTTTTTCAAATCCATTCCTGGTTTTGGCTTTAAAAATCTGTCAGAAAAATCTGCCTGTGTAAACGCACCATTAGAGAGATCAATGCAGTACATATGTACTAAATTGATTACTATGGGCTGCTGGAACTTATTGTAAGCGATTGCCGAGCTAGGATCAGCATCAGCGTCGCTGTGGCCCAGCTCGAAGTATGGTTACGTGTTTACTGGAGCCACATACCACTATCCATTCTCATATATAGAGCCCAGGTGCCTGAGGATTAACGCTATATTCACGCGTTGTATTACTTAAGTACTGGCCGGATGATTTTCCGGCGGCAGGGTTCTCCCACAGCAGCCGGAGCCGCTCGCTTCATTGTGTGAACTGACAGGGTTTCCTACGGCTGCAATTTACTGAATTCCGGCCGCAGAAAACTGACATGTCAGTTATTTGCGGCGCCGCATGGGATCCCGGCCGGAGTGTATACGATGTGTATACGCTCCGGCCGAGATCCCGTGGATCAATAGGCAGTGTTCACAGGCGCATAAAGTACGTAGTGTGAACATAGCCTAAGACTGGTGCTATTCCCTTCACCCTCATCACTGCATAGCCATTTAAATGCTGCTGTCAGTTTTGACAGTGGGATTTAAATGGTTAATTAACTGGGCACAGCGATTGATAATTTCTGTGGTCCCTGTCACAGTGTGACCCCTATCTAACCTCCTTCCCGTCCCTGGGTATGTGATGGGGCAGGATGTGTATCCAGAAAGTTTCTGAGGCTTGCAATACACAGGGGGTAGCCAAGCTGCTCCAGAAACCTTCTCACACTTTGTGAGATATGTCTAGACTCACTACTAACTGGTGGATAGCTGGATTTTCTCTCTGAGGTTTGAGAAAAGTTTGAGTGAGTGATCTCACACTTCCTAGGGCTTCTTACCAAATAAACCTATTGGCTCGTGTGGTGCATTGCTCCCTTCTTGCAATACAGTCTTACCACAATACATCCATTAGATGGCAGCAACATTCTCAATGAACATATGGATATCAATGATGCATTGACGGTGTACATGGCATGAAACAAAAGTGCAGTACACTATACCTGGCAACTATTAGGAAGTACAAACAACATGCATTAGGATACTGCCTTATGTCTACGTCTAGTCCTACGTCTTTTAAAGTGATTGTACCACCAGGCCCAGGCTGAAGCACTGGAGGCAGGCCGACACACCCTTAGTAGAAGGACACCCTAGCCCCACTATGATAGGGTTCCATTGATTCTAATGGAGTCACGTCATGTAGGGGCTGGAGTTTCTTCCCTCTAAGGGTGGGTCGGCCCGCCTCCAGTGTTTCAGCCTGGGCCTGGTGGTACAGTCACTTTAAGTGTCTGTCACAGTACATAACAGAACTTACCAGCCACAGTATCCACCTGACCATGCCGCCCATACATCTGCAGTTTACCTATTGGATCTCAGCTAACAAACACAGCATCTTATCAGGGAAAAAAAATGCTGTGTGTCATCCGTAGTCCCCCTCAGAAAAATGTGGTGTGAGAAACAACCCTGAAGGTATGTGCACACTACAGAATTACACTACAGACCTATAAGCGGAGTTTCGCCTGTCCCATTGACTCATGTTTTCTTAAGTGCAATCTGCAATCTGCCCAAACAAGTGACAGTTGTTTATGCATCATGCAAAATCAAGCTTGGGTTTGTTAAGAAAATTATATTTTGCTGGTGAATTTTTTTATTTTTATTTCGGAAAAGAAACTCGCAGTAGGGTTTTCACCTGTTTCCATGTGTGAAAATTTATTTATTTCCCTAATGACGGAATGTAATTGATCTGGTAATTTTGGTGCGTTTACACGGAGCGATAATTTGCCCAATCGATCGTTTAACGATTTTAAAGCAACGATTAGATTTTTATAACGATCAGAGTTTAGACGAAGAGGAAAATTATTTAAAAAATCGTTATTGCAATCGTTTTAAGATCGCTTAAGACTACCTCACACATAGGATGAATCTGTGAAAGACTGTTTAGATGAAGCGATCTGCGAATTTTTAGTGAACAACCAACGATGATTTGAGAACATGTTAAAAAATCACAATCAACGATTTCTCGCTCGTTGCTTGATCATTTGCTGTGTTTACGAGCCGATTATCGCTCAAATGTGATCGTTACTGCGACAATTCGAACGATAATCGTTTCGTGTAAACGCACCATTACAAGTAACAACCTGTGATTTTGGATGGAGTTAAAGGGTTTTCTTGAGCTAAAAATAAGCTGTGTTGCTGCCTGTTTTGGGGGGGGGGGGGTGTACTTATATCTACCTCCTTGGCTCACGCTATTCACCGGCAAAGGAAAGACTGCACACGCCGACCCCAGACACAGCAAATGATGTCTACCAGGTCTGGTGCTGGTAGACAGAAGGCAGCATGAGCCTAGGAGGTTAATATAAGTACCAAGCTTTTTAGCTAAAAAAAAAACACCTTTAGTTTACATATTACTATGTTGTTTATAGAAAAATTGCATGGGGATTTGCTACTTCTAGGGACAGTTTCTGACAGAGGTCAGAGGTAGGTGTCATACTGGGATTAAAGTGACTGTACCACCAGGCCCAGGCTGAAACACTGGAGGCGGGCCGAGCCACCCCCAGTGGTAAGAAACCCCAGCCCCTCCATGACGTGACTCCATTACAATCAATGGAACCCTATCATACAGTGCTTCAGCCTGGGCCTGGTGGTACAGTCACTTAAATACATTACTTCCTGTAGGACGTACAGAAGCTGGTAAGTACTGGAAGACTTGAGGATTAGGGTTACTAAAATCATCTAACTATCCCCTTCCCACACAAGCACCCTAACCCTCGGGGTTGGTACTAATCAGGAGGGTTAGGGTTGGGGCTGTGGGGAGGGTTATACATGAGAAATCAGTGGACGTAACCCTAATCCGACCCCCAACCCTAATAATAAACGCTCGGATTAGGGTCAGGGGTCCGGCAGTGTCTGATTTTAACTGATAGGAAGCCCAGAGTGGAGCAGCCAATGAAATCCGGCCGGGGCGGGGCTTTCCTGGGAGCTGTGTGCGCGCACCCAGTGAGGTCCCTTTGCGGTATGGGATTTAGACACTACCATAATTATTTATAGCAGCGCTCACCCAACCTGTGGCTCTCCAGCTCTGGACTACAACTACTACTTGGGAAAGATAGTGTAGTACGACTTTATTTTCTACCACACATGATACAGAGTGGCCGCCCCTGTATCTTCCCCCAACTCGACGTAGCAACACCACAAGCAACCGCTACCTCTGTGCATAAAAACTGCTCCTATTTCTTGTCACGTGACTGACGACTTCCTGCCCGCGCGCTGCCCGTCTGTGGGGGAAATTGCGGGAAGCTGTGACCTGACCAGCAGGGGGAGGAGCTAAATCCAGAGCGATTCTGTGAGGAGAGGAGCCAAGCCAAACTGATAGCCGCGTGTCGTGACTCGTAGAGGAGCCGTCTCTGGGATCAGAGAGACGCTGCTACTCCAGGTACATAGATTGTACATACGGGCAGCGGCTCCCTCTAGTGGCCCCTGCTGAGTATGGCAGCCCCCTATCCTTCATTACAGTGTTATGTGTGAATAATGGGAGAGGGATAGACGGTGCACGGCGATAGGTGCTCAAATTGTCAGCAAGTACACGCGCGGATTTGTGAAGGCCCCGTCCCATTGGCTCCCCTCTATCACGCGGTCACAGGGCGGGGCTAAAATACCAGGGGAGAGAGGCGTGGCGTAGAGATCCTGGCGCGCTGCGATCACCTGGTGCGCGTTGTCAGTGCCCGCCTCTCGTAGTCTCGCGGTGACGGGCGGTGTTCTCTGCCTCCTGTCTTGGTCTCTGCGCACTTGGTATGAAGCGGCTCACAGCTATTATATGGTGAACAGGTGTCTGTTTTCATAGGAATGTATTACACTGCCCCCTGGCGGATAGTTTGTTAGTGTCGTTCTGACTTTTTATTTTTTTTATATATATTTTTGCTTCTTGCAATTGTGAACTGTTTTGCAGCAGGTTAGAAAGCAAATTTGCCACATGCATTGTCACCCGAGGCCCCTGATGTGAGGCCTCTGTGCTGTATGGCCTATGCTGGACTACATGGTACAGATGGAGGCTACAGTGTGTGAGCCCTGCTCCTTAGATTATGGGTTGTTTAGGATTGGGGGGTCTCTACGGTCTGGAGGCTCTGTGGTGTGGTGATAGGCTCCTGATAATGGAGCACCAAGCTGGCTTGATGATCAGTTACTTTTGAAGCTGTGATCTCCTATGAGTGGGGAACCATGTCCCTTGCATTGTCCAATGGTTGCCGATAATCCGAGAGATACCGCTTACACCGTTCGCCCCATGGTAAAACTAACATGTTATTTATGTTCCTCCATTTGCTACGATTACAACAATATATAACATGTACAACTTTTAATTTATATGATGGCTTTTAGAAAATGAAAACCTTTTAAAAAGATAAGTTCTTCAAATTGCAGGTCCTGACAGTTCCCACACACTATATACTCGCTGCGGTCTGAATGACCGCAGCGAGTATGTAATTCTACCACCCTTAACCGCTTCTGCTCCCGCCCGGCTCCCCCGCTGTAAGCATACATTACCTGTCCTCGCTGCACGGGTCCCGCGTCCTGCTCTCCCGTCCGGCCAATCAGTGGCTGCGGCTGGGCAACACACTGATTGGCCGGACGGGAGAGCAGGACGCGGGACCCGTGCAGCGAGGACAGGTAATGTATGCTTACAGCGGGGGGGAGCCGGGCGGGAGCAGAAGCGGTTAAGGGTGGTAGAATTACATACTCGCTGCGGTCGTTCAGACCGCAGCGAGTATATAGTGTAAGAGACCTGCCGGACTCGCAGCGAGGATCTCGCTGCGAGTCCGTTCGTGTGAATATACCCTTATAACAGTTTTATTTTTTATTTTATTATAATTTTTCTGCATTTCATGTGCCACAGGTTTTTGCGCTTAAGCTGTTTACCGTGCGAGATCAGGAATTGGATAATTTAATAGTTTGGGCGATTACGCACACAGCGATACCAAATATGTATGTATGTTTAATTTTATTTATAAAATAGCAAAAGGGGGGTGATTCAGACTTTTATTAGGGGAGGGGATTTTTTATTGATTAAAAAAAACTTAATTTTTTTTTTCTACTTTAACTTTTAGTGCCCCTGCAGGACTTTTATTATTACTGCAGTTATCTCCCATAGAGATCACTGCAGTGTTCTACCTACAATACACTGATCAATATGATCAGTGATAGATTGCTTAGGGCTGCTGGAGCCAGAAGCAATCAATTACCGAGCCAGGATCAGTGTCATACAGATGCTGAGGGTAGGAAGAAAGATAGACCCTCCGCAATTGCATTGTGTGTGTGTGTGTGTGGGGGGGGGGGGGTGTTGGGCGCGCTATCTCCCCCACTAGACACCAGGGATGTGGATGTAACGTTAGTTAGATGCAACTCCGGTGCCAGGAGCCCTCTCTGCATCATCTTAACGGCAGCATGACATACTTGTCGTGTGTCTTTAAGGGGTTAAGTGGAATACCCCTTTAAACAAACATGGCCACTTTTTTCCAGAGACAGCACCTCCAGTTCAGGTGCAGTTTGCAATTAAAGGGGTTGTGCGGCGGTAAAGAATTATTCACAGAATAACACACATTACAAAGTTATATAACTTTGTAATGTATGTTATGTCTGTGAATGGCCCCCTTCCCCGTGTCCCACCCCCCCACCCGCAGGGTGGATAAAAATCAATGATTTTTTTAAAAAAATCAAAAAAATCAGATTTTTTTGATTTAAATCGGATTTTTTTGATTTAAATCGGATTTTTTTCAATAAACTGCTTTTTGAGGAAAATATTTTACCATCCAAAGGTTCTTCCATCATGAGATAAAACTGAGTTGTTTAACTCAGTAGAATAAAGGCTGTATATGTTCTCAAATGTTACAACATGAACAGAGTTGAGAAAAAGACCTTAATCCTATTGTTCTACAAACCTATGAATACAGAATCATCCCCTTCAGTACCAAGTCCAAGAAGTTAGACAATATGTTTCTGATTGTTTGGACTATTTTTTTTTTTTTGTTTAGCCAAATTAGTTAACATGGATGTTTGTTTAAGCAAATAACGTATGCTGTAATGTTGTTATTGTTTCAGTTGAATAAATCCATTTAAATTGTTAAGTTCAGGATTATTTTTCTCCTTCCTAAGTACAACAGAACAGTGGTGTCCAAATATGAATGATTAACCCATTAAACTGGGGAGAAAAAAGTAATATAAAAAGTGATTCTAAAAATCTTCATCTACTTGCATGTTAAAGTAGCAAGAACTAGTTTAGGTAGAAACTTTGATTTAAATCACTGATTTAAATCAAGCCTTCCGGACTAGTGATTTAAATCGTGATTTAAATCGTGATTTAAATCAGTTTGATTTAAAACAAATCCACCCTGCCCACCCGTATACCCGGAAGTGTGGTGCGCTATACATACCTGTCACGTGCCGACTCGTCTCCGATCTTCAGTCAGTGAAGTCATCTTCGGTCGGCCGGGCCGAATCCCTCCCGACCGTCCTGAGTGGCGGCCGCCCTCTGCCGCGTTATTGGCTGCTCAGCCGCGATTGGCTGAGCACAGTTATGCTCAGCCAATCGCAGCTGAGCAGCCGATGACGCGGCAGAGGGTGGCCGGTACTCAGGACGGTCGGAGGGATTCGGCCCAGCCGTCCGAAGATGACTTCACTGTAGGGATGTCACGATACCAAAATTTTGAGTTCGATACCGATACCAGCTTTCGGATTTCGATACTCAATACCAATTCGATACTAAATAAAAAGTTTGAGAAAAAAACACGTAAAAATACAAATATAATTTCCCTTTTCCCTGACTACAGATATGTTCCCCCAGTGCACAACATTTTTATTTATGTGACTTCTTGATCACTTTGTTACATTTTATAGTTCGGACAATTCACATGTAATGGATACATGTATGTTCTTTTTTTTTTTTTTTTTTAACTTTTTTTTTACTTTTTTTTTTAAAAAAAGGGAAAAGGGGGGATTATTAGAACCTTTATTATTTTTTGTTTTATTTTAAAAAACTTTTTTTACATTTTTTATTACCCTCTAACCTCAAGCATACCTCCCTGTGCACAACAACTCCCAGAATACCTTCTTGTGGGGAGTTGTAGTGCACAGGGAGGTATGCTAGGAGTTGTAGTGCATAAGAAGGTATGCTGGGATGTTTTGAAAGGCTGCTGCCGCGCAACTGCAACTCCCAGCATACCTCCTTGTGCACTACACCTCCCAGCATACCTCCTGGTGCACTACAACTCCCAGCATACCTCCTGGTGAACAACAACTTCCAGCATAATTCCTTGTGCTTTGCAACTCCCCACAAGAAGGTAGGCTGGGAGTTGTAGTGCACAAGGAGGTATGCTGGGAATTGCAGTTGTGCAGCTCCTGACACAACAACTCCGTGCAGCATACATTCTTGTGCACTACAACTCCCAGCATGCCTCCTCGTGCACAAAGAGGTATGCTGGGGGATGTAGTGCACAAGGAGGTATGCTGCTGGGAGTTGTAATGCATTAGCAGCCTCCTGGCACAACAACTCCCAGCATGCCTCCTTGTGAACAACAACTCCCCACAAGAAGGTATTCTGGGAGTTGTTGTGCCACTGTATCGGTGGGCCCTGCGGGAAGGGGGGGGGTCAACAGGATTGTGGACCCGGAAGTTGGGGAACTGGCTGGTGTAAGGGACCGCTGCCGCAGCACCGGCGGGTCCCGTATTTGGAATGGTTGAATGACTGCCGCCCGCGGTATTGCGGGCCGCAGTCATTAGCAGTGAGGGGCCGATCCATATGCAGCAGACTCGTGCTGCATATGGAGCGGCTCTGCAGGAGTTTAATGCCGCTGTCGGTTATGACAGCGGCATCTACCCTTTAAAATAGCCGGCACTAGCGATCGCTTTGTGCCGGCTATTTAAATTTGGCGCCGCCGTGTTCTCTGCACCATACTAGTGTTGCACGATGCACCAAAATATCGATACTACTATCGATATTCCGGGCCGAAAAACAGTTCGATACCAGGATTTCCTGGTATCGAAACTTTATGTTAAACTGCGCTATTATGCAGTTTAACATAAAGTATAGCGCAGAGAACACGGCCGGCAGCTATATGAGCGCCGGCCGTGTTCTCTGTGTGCCGCCCCCTGCTCCCACCTGTCACCTCCTCAGCGCGCACCCTCTTCCCCCGTTGGCGCCAAATTCAAATAGTCGGCCTGACTCTGACTGGGAGGGGGAGGGGGGCTGTAACCTGCAGATCACAGACAAATCCAGGTCACCGGTAAGCATGCCCTGACACCAGGAATAGTAAAACTACAGCCCCCATCATCCCCCCTGCTGGCTGGTGTGTTATATGGCTACAACCCCCATCATCGCCCCTGCTGGCTGGTGTGTTATATGGCTACAACCCCCATCACCCCCCTGCTGGCTGGTGTCTGTTATATGGCTACAACCCCCATCATCCCCCCTGCTGGCTGGTGTGTTATATGGCTACAACCCCCATCATCCCCCCTGCTGGCTGGTGTGTGTTATATGGCTACAACCCCCATCATCCCCCCTGCTGGCTGGTGTGTGTTATATGGCTACAACCCCCATCATCCCCCCTGCTGGCTGGTGTGTGTTATATGGCTACAACCCCCATCATCCCCCCTGCTGGCTGGTGTGTGTTATATGGCTACAACCCCCATCATCCCCCCTGCTGGCTGGTGTGTGTTATATGGCTACAACCCCCATCATCCCCCCTGCTGGCTGGTGTCTGTTATATGGCTACAACCCCTATCACCCTCGGATTGTTAAAGTGTTACATGACTACAACCCCCATCCTCCCACCTGATAGCAGTTGTGTGTTACATAACTACAATCCCCATCCCTGGCAGCTGAAGTGTTATTGTCCATACTACCTGTCACTTTCCTGACCACGGTAAACCGAGCAAGTGCAGAAACCACCCAATTCAGTACCCCACAAAAAGATGGTACTAAATAAAACTACAGATCACAGCGCAAAAAATGCCCCTCACCCCCCAGCCAGACAGGCGGAGAGATAAAAAAAGTGAGTCAGAGTTGGGCAAGTTTTTATTTATTTTAAATAATGGGGACTTTATTTTTAAAGTAATAAAATTAGGGAACATAAATTGGTTCGTACTGACCTGAACCTGGGGGAGGGGGGGGGGGGGAGTCATTTCTATTCTTATGTTTTTTGTTTTTTTTTCTTAAATATAATTTTTTAAGTATCGAATTGGTATCGAGCATTGAAAAAAAAAAGTTGGTATCGAACTCATCGAACTGGTATCGTGACATCACTACACCATACTTCATGTTAATCTGCACTATTATGCAGATTAACATGAAGTATCGATACCAGGGAATCCTGATATCGAACCGTTTTTCTGACCGAAATATCGATAGTAGTATCGATATTTCAGTGCATCGTGCATCACTACTTCACTGACTGAAGATCGGAGACGAGTCGGCACGTGACAGGTATATATAGCGCACCACACTTCGGGTACACGGGTGGGGGTGGTGGGACACGGGGAAGGGGGCCATTCACAGACATAACATACATTACAAAGTTATATAACTTTGTAATGTGTGTTATTCTGTGAATAATTCTTTACCGCCGCACTACCCCTTTAAGCTAAATTCACTTCAATGGAACTGAGTTACAAAACCTGCACCCAAACTGGGGACAAGAGTGGTGCTGTCTTTGGAAGAAAGTGGCCATTTTTTTTGTAGGGCTTGATAACCCCTTTAAAGGACCCTTACGTGACATGCCAGTATTACAGATGGTGTGGAGTCCACACAAGGAGCAGGTTACACTGTGTATTGTATGGTTGGCCAGTCATACGGATACCTTGCATATATGACTGTATGGCAGTATTGGCCATTTTAAGGTTCCCTCCGTATTGTCTGGGGCTGGATCCATAGTGACTAAAGCTGTCAGATATCGGATACTTGCTGCAAGTGAAGCAAAAATGTCCAACCACAGAGCCCAGCAATTGGTTACTTTGAGTAACATTTGTTGTCCCTTGTCTTGCAGAAAAGATGTCTCACACATCACAGAAGCATCGAGACTTTGTCTCTGAGCCCATGGGCGACAAGCCAATTACAGCCTTGGCTGGTATCGGAGAAGTCCTTGGTGGTAAATTAGAGGAGCAAGGCTTTGATAAGGTAATGTATATGAAGAGTAACCTATGTGAAGTAAACTCACTGTCACTATTTGGGTTAAGTAACTGCACAGCAGACATGATGTAGATCTGTTCCTGTCAATGGACATACAGAAAATGAAGAAATCCAACAGCATCTGAAGCATTTGGATTCGGCCCTCATACTTTCCCCATCCAGTTGGTCCCGCTACCAATGCTGATATGGCCGCCTGCTTATCTGCAAGCTCAACATGCAAATGAGCGGAAATTAGTCCGACGTCCTAAGGAATATTCAGTATTTCCTGTGGATGTTGGACTCCTCTCCACTCATTTGCTTATTGAGAGTGCAGATAAGCAGACGGTGGCACCGACCGGATGGGGTAAGCATGGGGGAGGGGTTTAGGGGTTTTCCAGGGGTGACAGGTTCCCTTTAATTAACTTGACATTAGATTTGTTTGTTTGTTTTTGAAAATCACAAATTCGATAAAAAAAAAAATTGCATTCTGACCCACAGAGGGAACAGTGGCACTCAGGGCCTGGGCAGTGTGCTTGCCGGCAGCCTTCAGCATGAGTCTGGTCAGGCCTGGAGCTGCAGCTGCTCTTCCAGGTTACAGTGCCCCCTGCTGGATCCAGTGCTGCTGTGTCCGCATGCTGGAGAATCCTCCAGGAGCAGCAGCAGTTGGGCCCTGAGTAGCCCCTGTGGCAGGAGAGACCCAGAGTGACATCATCGGAGAGCGGGTGAGGACCTGGAACTGTTTCCCGCCCAGGGGCGTAGCTAAAGGCTGATGGGCCCTGGTGCAAAATTTTAGCTTGGGGCCCCCCCATCTCCCCCCGATCAGGCAAATTCCTATCTAACGTTATATCCAATTACTCTAATGTGCCACCATGTTCTAATGCCCTGTCACTGCCTCCACCTCATGTACTGCCCCCTATAATTAATGGACTGTACTGTGTCATTGTCTAATCATTGTATTCCAATCTTTGACTCTACAGCTGAAAAACTACAACTCTCATCATGAACTGCCAGTTGGAAACGATGGGGGTTGTAGTGCTGCAACCTGAAGAGCCACATGCTGCAAAACTACAACTCCCATTATAAACTGTCAGCAGGGCATGATGAAGTTTGAACTTCTGCAACCTGGAGAAGTCACCTGATATCACCTGCAGTCCTATGTAACACCACAGATAACAGTGATATCCCTCTGAGTACAGATAATGTAGTAGTCATCTGCAGTCCTATGTAACACCACAGATAACGCAGTGATATCTCTGAGTACAGATCATGTAGTAGATGTCCCCTGCAGTCCTATGTAACACCACAGATAACACAGTGATATCTCTGAGTACAGATCATGTAGTAGATGTCCCCTGCAGTCCTATGTAACACCACAGATAACACAGTAATATCTCTGAGTACAGATAATGTAGATGCAGCACAAGCTGGAGCTCAACGCGGTAAAGATACGGCCATAGGACACAGCTTGGGCCGCCAAGGCAGATGTCTGGAGGAGGGGGCGCTGGTACTTGCTGTCATCTGATTGGGCCTCTTACCTAATCAGATGACAGCATGTGCCAGCGGGCGCAGCGGGACAGATTAGTGCAGTGCTTCCTAACCTTTTCCACCTCGGGGCACCCCTACTAAATGATGTTCTACAAAATAAGAAAACCGTCATACAGTGACTCACCGGTGATGTCTTCTTTGATCTGAGGCGTCACTTTCCCTTTTCCTCTTCATCCGGCCCAGTCCTCCAAGATGATTCCTTCCAGATACGTTTCATCCCCTTAGAACCTGCGAGACAAACAATTTAGGCTCCGCACATTTCTAGCAACTTCCTTCCCTTCCTCCCTCCTGTAGGCTCCCATAGTAACTGCGCTGTGTGGTGTAATGTGCAGTAAAGTGAGTAGGAATGTGGGATGTCCCCTGTATGTAGGATTCCCTGCTGTGCCCCCATGAGCTAATAATGCCCCCAGAGGTGCCCCCATACAATAATGCCCCAGAGGTGCCCTCATGAGCTAATTATGCCCCCAGAGGTGCATCCATGAGCTAATAATGCCCCCAGAGGCGCCCTCATGAGCTAATAATGCCCCCAGAGGCGCCCTCATGAGCTAATAATGCCCCCAGAGGTGCCCCCATGGACTAATAATGCCCCCAGAGGTGCCCCCATGAACTAATAATGCCCCCAGAGGTGCCCCCATCAACTAATAATGCCCCCAGAGGTGCCCCCATACAATAATAATGCCGCCAGAGGTGCCCTCATGAGCTAATTATGCCCCCAGAGGTGCCCCCATACAATA
The DNA here is from genome assembly GCF_027789765.1 of Dendropsophus ebraccatus. Taxonomy (NCBI): domain Eukaryota; kingdom Metazoa; phylum Chordata; class Amphibia; order Anura; family Hylidae; genus Dendropsophus; species Dendropsophus ebraccatus. Next base: position 37,920,886 of record NC_091468.1, read on the forward strand.
ATAATGCCCCCAGAGGTGCCCCCATACAATAATAATGCCCCCAGAGGTGCCCTCATGAGCTAATTATGCCCCCAGAGGTGCCCCCATGAGCTAATTATGCCCCCAGAGGTGCCCCCATACAATAATAATGCCCCCAGAGGTGCCCTCATGAGCTAATTATGCCCCCAGAGGTGCCCCCATGAGCTAATTATGCCCCCAGAGGTGCCCCCATGAGCTAATAATGCCCCCAGAGGTGCCCCCATGAGCTAATAATGCCCCCAGAGGTGCCCCCATGAGCTAATAATGCCCCCAGAGGTGCCCCCATGAGCTAATAATGCCCCCAGAGGTGCCCCCATGAGCTAATAATGCCCCCAGAGGTGCCCCCATGAGCTAATAATGCCCCCAGAGGTGCCCCCATGAGCTAATAATGCCCCCAGAGGTGCCCCCATGAACTAATAATGACTCCAGAGGTGCCCCCATGAGCTAATAGTGCCCCCAGAGGTGCCCCCATATACTAATAATGCCCCCAGAGGTGCCCCCATATACTAATAATGCCCCCAGAGGTGCCCCCATGAGCTAATAATGCCCCCAGAGGTGCCCCCATCAACTAATAATGCCCCCAGAGGTGCCCCCATGAGCTAATAATGCCCCCAGAGGTGCCCCATGAACTAATAACGCCCACAGAGTTGCCCCCATGAACTAATAATGCCCCCAGAGGTGCCCCCATACAATAATAATGCCCCAGAGGTGCCCCCATATACTAATAATGCCCCCAGAGGTGCCCCCAATAACTAATAATGCCCCCAGAGGTGCCCCCATACAATAATAATGCCCCCAGAGGTGCCCCCATACAATAATAATGCCCCCAGAGGTGCCCCCATATACTAATAATGCCCCCAGAGGTGCCCCCATGAGCTAATAATGCCCCCAGAGTTGCCCCCATCAACTAATAATGCCCCCAGAGGTGCCCCCATGAGCTAATAACGCCCACAGAGTTGCCCCCATGAACTAATAACGCCCACAGAGTTGCCCCCATGAACTAATAATGCCCCCAGAGGTGCCCCCATACAATAATAATGCCCCAGAGGTGCCCCCATATACTAATAATGCCCCCAGAGGTGCCCCCAAGAACTAGTAATGCCCCCAGAGGTGCCCCCATGAACTAATAATGCCCCCAGAGGTGCCCCCATACAATAATAATGCCCCCAGAGGTGCCCCCATATACTAATAATGCCCCCAGAGGTGCCCCCATGAGCTAATAATGCCCCCAGAGGTTTCCCCATGCAATAATAATGCCCCAGAGGTGCCCCCATATACTAATAATGCCCCCCAGAGGTGCCCCCATATACTAATAATGCCCCCAGAGGTGCCCCCATACAATAATAATGCCCCCAGAGGTGCCCCCAAGAACTAATAATGCCCCCAGAGGTGCCCCCATATACTAATAATGCCCCCAGAGGTGCCCCCATATACTAATAATGCCCCCAGAGGTGCCCCCATATACTAATAATGCCCCCAGAGGTGCCCCCATATACTAATAATGCCCCCAGAGGTGCCCCCATATACTAATAATGCCCCCAGAGGTGCCCCCAAGAACTAATAATGCCCCCAGAGGTGCCCCTAAAAAAACAAACATCCTACTCACCTAATCGGCGCTGTGTAGCTGCAGGCAGCAGCTCTCCTCCTCCTCTTCGGGCTCCATCTTGCGAGCCGCAGGGACGGGACTTCCGGCAGACGTGATGAAGTCACATCCTCACGCCTGCCGGAAAGGTCACGGCCCGGCCTCCCATAGGCTGCTGGTATGAAGTGCCGGCAGCCTATGGGAGAGAATACAGGAGGAGGACGCTGACAGGTCCTTCTCCTGTATTCTGATCGCTTTAATGTTCCGCCCGCTCACTGTGCGGGCGGAACATCAAAGCGATCTGTGCATCCCGAGAAGCTGCGCGGCCGCAGCTTCTCGGGATGCTTAAAGTGACACTGTCACAAGTGGCAAGGGGGGGCCGTGGGGGCCCCCCTAGCGTAGGGGCCCGGTCGCCATGGCGACCCCTATAGCTACGCCACTGTTCCCGCCCCTTATCCACCATGACTATGAAGTAACTGCTACCCCCACTACAACTACTAATACTACTCCCAGTACTACTAGCACTACAACTACTACCAATACTACTGCAGCTACTACTCCCACTACTGTTACTATTATATTTCACTACAACACCTCCCAGTACTTCTCCTACTGTAACTACTACTGTTACTCCCAATACTACTCCCAGTCCTACTACTTAAAAATCGAGTGGTTATTTTTTTGGCCATATCGCCCAGCCCTAATTGGTCATGGCCTTAAAGGAGAAGTCTGGGCAAAGCTATTTTTTTAAGTGCTGGTGAGGATAAAAGAAGTAATGTGCTCTTACCTTACGGAGGAGGAGGAGGTAAGAGCATGTTTGTCTTTTTGTCTTTTTTCGTCCCCTTCCCCAGCTCCTATTAAAAAAAAGGACTTCTCCTTTAACGCTCAGAGCCCCACCAATCTTTAAAGCAAGATAGGAGAACCATGGGGTTATGTGCTTCACTCCCTGGCTCACTGCTAAGACAAGTTCCATAGGCTTAAACCTTCTAAATGAGTTTACTTAGGCAGCAGGCATATGGCTTCTCACAAGCCGCATTCACATGAATAGAGAGTTGCAGAAATTTAGTTGCAGCTGTAATTCATGTTCCAAATGGCAGACATTGTTCTATAGCTATTAGGGTGAGGAGACACATAGCATTCATATAGCTCTCTGTGCTTTCATAACATAGAGCAATGCTTTTATTCTCTGTGCCAAATGTTAGAGGTATTCCAAAGCTCCTGAAGTGCTGAGTAGGGATGGTCCGAACCTGCCGAGGTTCGGGTTCGTACGAACCCGAACTCTCGGCAATGATTCCCGCTGTCTGCCCGCTCCGTGGAGAGGGTGGATACAGCGGGAGGACCGCCTGGAAAACTGGGATATAGCCATAGGCTGTATCCCAGTTTTCCAGGTGGTCCTCCCAGACAGCGGGAATCTGATGCAGAGCGTTCGGGTTCATACGAACCCGAACCTCGGCAGGTTCGGACCATCCTTAGTGCTGAGAGCTAAAACCTCTTTTCGCTCCCCCTCCCATCCCTGTCTCTGATTGAATAACAATAATATTTATATAGCACCATAGTTCGCTGCACTTAACAATTTTCGGGAAACATATAGACAAAATCAGACATTAGCAATACACATGTAATTACTAAGCTGTACATGAGGAATGAGGGCCCTGGTTGCAAGAGCTTACAGACTGAGGAATGGATGAAGACAGAGGGGAAAAAGTGTGTTATTGTTACTTTGGTCTTGCCATCTTAATAAATAGGACAGTGCAGGTAAAGGTGGGTGAACCAAACACCAACCAATTCCTATATGTACTGGTCTAAGTGCTTAGGGGGGAGGGGCCAAATTAAGGAACCTGATAGGGCTGATTGAATAGATGAGTTTTAAGGGCACGTTTGATGTTTTGGGTATTGGAGATGAGTCTGACAGTCTTAGGTAATGCATTCCATAGAATTGGTGCAGCTCTCGGTTATAGTCCTTAAGACAGGCGTGCGGATTAGTGATGGAGGATGTTAGGGCCCGTCCACACTACGTATTCGGCACAGAGATTCCACTCTGAACCCCTGCCCGCACCGAATCCCTCCTGCTATGTTTCATCAATGGGAAGTCTACGCCTCCCCTCTCAAAGATTTAAAATGTCAATTCTTTGAGTAGAAAGGATACAGACATAAAGCACGGTATACACTGCAGTAATCTACAAATATATATGTCCAAATCTAGAAAACACCATTAGGGAGAACTGAGCACGTCAGCACAGAGGAACATCACCATGTAAGCAGCATAAGGAATTTATTTCTATGATACGGCAATAATGTGTGCCCAAAATCCTGTGCCAGGTGTAAGCACAAAGCATACACAAGAAACTCTGTATTACTGTCTAATAATATCCTATGCTACACTATATATGCAAAAAAAAAAATCTAGGAGTGCTTCTGTGAATGGGGTGGGGATCGCAGAGTGGAGAGCAAGGAGGCACTATGACCCTTTTCAGGGGCTTGGGAAGCCTCTTTAAAAGGGTTATCCAGCGCTACAAGCTTTCTTTCAGAGACAGCCCCACTCTTGTCTGCAGCTTGGGCATGTTTTTTCTGCTCAGTTCCATTGAAATGAATGGAGCTTATTTGCAAACCGCACCTGAACTGGAAAGAAAGAAAGTGGCCAAGTTTTTGGAGCACTGGATAACCCCTTTAACTGATACAAGAAAGGCACCATCTCTGCGCCTATCTAACAGGGTCAGCAGGGTGGAGCTGACAGATTCCCTTGTGGTATCTGATGATCACAGGGCTCCTATCAGCCGGTTTTATGACATCATTGAGGAAATGTCTGAGATGAGAAGGTGTTGTCCACACTGGACCATGCCTTTTGTGTCCAGTCCTGATGATATTGCACATGTATAGTTAGTGCAGTCACGTATACCTTCATTGTTACCAGAATATATATTGACACTTTCATCTTGCCGAAGAAGGTAACATTAAAAAGTTATTTTTTTAGGCTTATTTGCTTCTGGGACAGTTTCTTATCCTAAAGAAAGATGCAGATGACCTCTTTAAAGAATGGCTGAAGGATTCCTGTGGGGCCAATTCCCGGCAAGCCGAGCTGTGTTCTTCCTGTCTGAAGGAATGGTGTTCGTCTTTCCTGTGACGCTTTCTTGCCTGCAGTTTTGTTCATTTTGATGTTTTTACCTGCAATTCAATCGCTTGTTATGAAGTTTTCTAAAAAATAAAAGATAAAAAGCGATCTTTTCTAAAGTTGTGCATTGTATTGTGTTGAGTATCTGCACCACACCAGACTACTTGTATATTTAATTTGAAGACATGTGAGAACACTCGGTTGCAGAGATGAGCGAGATTACTGTAGGAATCTATGACTTTGAAACTGAAACCTCAGCAGCAGACTTGTTTAGAGAGAGTCCCACTTTACAAATGCTTTTCTAAGTGCCCCGATTCCCTGGAAAAGTACTTGTAAAGTGGATCTTTTCCTTGATAATTTCTTTATCATAGATTTTCCTGTAGTTTTACCTATCTCTACTGGGTTAACATAGAAGAAAAATTCATAGTCATCAAGTGAATGTCCATGGCCAAATGTGTGACATCATGTGCTGTACTAGAATAAGTATGGTGATAGTAGAACACAGGTGCCTGGAGGATTATCTGGTCTTTTGTTAGTAAAGCTGGTCCTGTAAGTGTAATATAGACCTTTTTTTTTATTTTAGCCAAAAGAGAATTTGAAATTGTGATAGGGAAATGGGAATTAACGCTATGTTTGGGTACCCAAACCCAGGATGAAGTGCTAATATACAGTAAGGGTATGTGCTAATATACAGTAAGGGTATGTGCACACTGTGCAATCCCGGTGGATCACCCGCTGCCACTGCGGATTCCACAGCTTGCCCCCGCTCGTAGGCGATGGCGGACGCACGCATTTCCACTGGTCCCAAAAGCTTCATTCTATTGTTTGCTGTCCGCCCAAAGAATGAACCCGCTCATTCTTTGGGTGGAATCTGGCAAACCATAGAATGAAGCTTATGGGACCAGCAGGGGTGAGCTGCAGAATCCGCAACAGGTGATCCGGATTCCATAGTGTGCACATACACTAACAATGGCCTTTAACTCGGTGCTGCTCTGCTCCAGGTGCTGGGAAAAGAGAAGTTTCCCAGGACTAGATCCTGCTTTATCCAGCACCCAGGGAGGAGCAGAACAGATTTAGAAGGCATCCGACTGGTAGGATCACTGCTGAGATAATGAAGTGATTTGCTTCGTTATTACTGTAAATTCGCTCAACCCTAGTTGTGACAAAAGAAATCCTGGCCTATGCCTAATCCAATTTACAAAAAATGTAAAATACTAATGAAGGCCTAGATTTATCAAAGGGTGTAAACTATACACTGGTGTAAACTGCCCTCAGCAACCAAGCACAGCTCCTTTCATTTTACCAGAGCAAAGCTGTGATTGGTTGCTGTGGGCAGTTTACACCCTTCGATAAATCTCCCCCGTAGTGTATAAAGATTTTGTGGTGTTTTTGTGAATTCTATTAGAATCATAAACCCTTGGGTCAAAAGCACAACCTTCCAGTAAAAGAGCACCAAAGAGCGATGCCCTATATCGTAAGCCAATCCTTTTACCCCGTTCTAGACCAAACACTGTGGCCTGCATGGGTCAATTTTGGCTTATTATTTATTGCCTTCTATCTGGATCAGCAAGGAAGGTGGCCGTTTGTGCTGTCAGGTCCAGAGGCTGCCAGAAGCTGTCAAGGGATATGGGGTGGGGGGCATGTGTGTGTTTGGGCTCACAGGACGCACTGCCAGCAGCTTTCTGGGGGGAAAGGGGACATGGGATCCATGTTTCTCACAGATTCCATGGATGTAGCATTCGTGGAATCGGTGAAAAACACGGATTCCATAGAGTTCTGGATGAATTATATAGATTGTATGAACGGACTCACCGGATTCTATGGTCACAGGTTGGCTTTCACAGATAATTTCACGGGACATGTGAGTAAGGCCTAAAGTAGCCAGCAGTCAGGCTTCACCTGAACAGAAGAGAAAGCTAGGACTGGGCAAATTGGCCCAAAAAAATATAAATAAATATATATATTTTTTTTTTTACCAATTACTATGGGTGTAGTAGTGGAGTAATAGTAAAGGTATTGAAGATAAGGGGTGGAGTTGTAGATAAAGGGAGTTACAGTAATGAGAGTAGTAGAGTAGTAATATCAGGAGTGGGAGTAGTAGTATCAGGAATAAGTGTAGTAATACTAATGCCCCAGAAGCTGCTCAGTCCCTGGCTTCTGCTGGATCTGTTGCAGGTGGGCTTGCCGGCAGTGATCTTGTGTGTGTCGGTGGGCATAGGCCAGTTGGCGGCAGTCACGTGGGCATCTTGTGGGTGTGAGTGGCTGATGGTGGCTGACGGCTATCACATGGCTAGCATGTGGTTCTCCTCTGATCTTTAGGATGAGCAGCTAGCCTGGAGTGCCACTGCTCCCCCTACAGGTTGGAGTACACATTTTCTTTCTTTCCAAAAATGTTTTTGATTAATCACCCAGTCGTAGAGGAAACTATTGTTACTTCTGTATCTGTAAGGTAGCCTTATTATTAGGGCTGGGCGATAATGGCCTAAATGAATATCGCGATTTATCGTACATGTAGCCGCGGTAACGATAAATTGAACGATAATTATGACACGCCCCTTTTAAAAGCCACACCCCTTTTGAAAACCCCATTTTCCGATGGTAATACAAACGTGGATTTATTCCATATAACTAAGCAAACTTCACAAGTAGTACACAACGTTTTGGCGTCTCCTACACCATTTTCAAGTGCCACTTGAAAATGGCGTAGGAGACGGCGAAACATCGTATATATCTTGTAAAGTTTGCTGCACATTGTTATATGTAATAAATTCACGTTTGTATTACCATCAGAGTGTATCTATATCATCTATCTCCTATCTATCTATCTATCTATCTATCTCCTATCTACGTATATCATCTATCTATCTATCTCCTATCTATCTGTCTATACATACACACACACACACATATATGTGTGTGTGGTGGGTGGTGGGTGTGTGTGTGTGTGTGTGCGTGTATGTATAGACAGATAGATAGGAGATAGATAGATAGATGATATAGATAGGAGATAGATAGATAGATAGATGATATAGATAGGAGATAGATAGGAGATAGATAGGAGATAGATAGGATATAGATAGATAGATGATATAGATAGGAGATAGATAGATAGATGATATAGATAGGAGATAGATGATATAGATAGATAGGAGATAGATAGATAGATGATATAGATACATAGATAGGAGATAGATAGAAGATAGATAGATAGATAGATAGATAGATAGATAGATAGATAGATAGGAGATAGATAGGAGATAGATAGATAATTGATTGACAGATAGATAGATAGGAGATAGACAGATAGATAGATAGATATAGGAGATAGATAGACAGATAATAGATAGATATTGAAGAGGAGATGTTAACCCATTCTCTGTTGCTGGCACTCCCATTATCATTACTGTGAATGCACTAAATTGTGATAGATAGATAGATAGATAGATAGATAGATAGATAGGAGATAGATAGATAGATAGATAGATAGATAGATAGATAGGAAGGAGATAGATAGATAGATAGATAGATAGATAGATAGATAGATAGGAGATAGATAGATAGATAGATAGATAGATAGGAAGGAGATAGATAGATAGATAGATAGATAGGAGATAGATGATATCTATCTATATCATCTATCTATATCATATCATCTATCTATCTTCTATCTATCCATCCATCCATCCCCAGTCACTCAGTGGCTGCAGGGGGTCAGGTATAGGTCGGCACCTCCATGTTCCCCCGGGCACCGCTCTCTCCCGCACAGGAATCCTCGGCCCCTGTCACGCAGTGCTGTAGCACATGTATCTGTGTTCCGGACTGAGCGTCGCACACAGCCGCTTCCAGCACTGACAAAACATAACGGGGCTCCGAGAATTCCTGTGCGGGACAGAGTGCGGTGGCCAGTGGAGCATGGAGGTGCCGACCGATACCTGACCCCAACTGTATGTGCGGGGGAGGGGGGGCAGGGCTCACCGTGCAGCTTCCAGAGAAGCTAGAAGTGAGCCCCCGGCAGCAGCAGCACAAAGCACTCACTGGAGGGGACCCTGCCGTCTGTGTGCAGCCTGTCACATCTCCAGTCTTCCTCTTCAGCCCCCCGCAGCAGGATCTTCCATCCCTTCCCCTGCAGCAGTATATGTGTCCTGGCTCGGGAGGTAAATCGGATCATCAGCTGTCCAGCCTTCACCTCTTCACCCGGGACCCCTCTCTCTCCCTGCACCAGAGCACGCGGCCGCCGGGTGGGGGGGGAAATACCGCAGATACCGTCCTGGCAGAGTTGAGGTCGGTTAACCGACGCCAGTGACGGTATCGGTATTTTTGCGGTATACCGCCCAGCCCTACTTATTATCCAGTATTTTTGTAAATATTTTAATTTATTTTTTGCTGGGCTTGACTTTGCACACAGATTTTTGCGGGTGGAAGCTGATAATGAATTTACACAGCGGACTTAATGCTCGGGGGGCTAATGGGGCCTTTATAAGTCCCTAGTAGTGACATGTCTCCCCTGTTCCATCATGTGCTGTCAGTAGTCACATTGTACACCTGAGGCCGTACACAGCAAGATACACGGTCACTAGTATACCATTACTTCATCATTGTTTCTATTTACATTTTATTGACCCCATAGGAGATCGTGTGATGACAGCTCCTGTAACAGGGACAAAAAAAGTATCATGTGACCACAGCAACCAATCAGATCATTGCTCCATTGGCAAACCTAAGCAGTAATCTGATTGGTTGCCACAGGCATTGACCCTAGCAACCAATCAGATCATTGCTTCAGTTGGCAAACCTATAAGCAGAAATCTGATTGGCTGCCACAATAGTGGTATAAACAAAGTGATGTCACCATGCCTCTGGTTAACATGACAACAGGGATCAGATACACAGATGTCATCCACAGCTTGCTGCCACCAGAGAAACCACAGCACACTATATACATCACAGGAGCGTCCTCCATCTCCTGCTACACAGACATCTCCTCCTGGGACATGACTGGAACAACGTCCTACATGTGTATGCTGGAGTACAGGGTGAAGACTGAACTACAATACAGGTGGGTCTATCTAGGCCGACTGTGTGCAAGGTGCGGTGGGGGTGGGTGATAGACAATGGGGGAGGGGCAGGTGTAAGATACAACCTATAATGTTGTTTTCTATTAAAGGGATGAAACGCTATGGCTGTGCGCAGTTACTGGATGTGGCTGTACTGGGACTCCACCAGCTATAGTTATGGACACAGGCAGTATAACATTTCTTCTTATATCCAGGTTACACACACATGTATTACACTGAGATACACCAGACTTTCAAGGATAATGTTTGCTGGAAATAACAATGTTATAAAATGAAAGCTGGGCTCTGATTGGTCGCTATGGGAACCACAGTTGTTCTGTTAAACAGTTTTGCTACAAATGTTTCTTTCTTTTAAAGCTGCGGAGCGCTGGAGAGAGAACGACCCCGGGGCAAAGACTACAGGTGACGTCTATCTAATATTACTAGAGGGGGGATTGGGCAATTCTGCTGTCTACACTGGTCGCCTTTGCAACGGACAGTGTGGTATCACCTGCAGGAACATTATCCATTTACAACGTCCGCAATTCAATTAACCATTGACCAAAATCTAAAGTACGGCTGCCAGCCCTATTTTACATTGTGTGAACAGCTATTGTTAATAGACCTGTTCTTTATTTTAACGTCTATTCTAAAGAACTGATGTTAAAACGACAAAGTAGAAACATAGTGGGCGGCATTGCCTTGACTACCATGCAATGCCACCGCTGCAGAAAAGAATGGACGTTGATTTAATTGCAATCAGCGTCCGTTCTTTTCTAAAATAACAAGCCTTAGGCTATGTTCACACATTAAGGGAGATTTATCAAACTGGTGCAAAGTAGAATTGTCTTAGTTGCCCCTAGCAACCAATCAGATTCCACTTTTCATTCCTCATAGACTCTTTGAAAAATGAAAGGTGGAATCTGATTGGTTGCTAGGGGCAACTAAGACAATTCTACTTGAAACCATGTTTGATAAATCTCCCCCATTGTGTTTAATTAGCACCATTTTATTGGGAATTGCGCAATTTGCTGGAAAAAAAGCTAAGTAAAGCTACCTGTAAGCATAGCCTTATGTATGTACCAATGTTATTTATGAGGGGATAGATGACATATTATCTGTGGTCATGTGCTGGGGTAGCCATAGTATCATTTTGCATAATTTGTTGGTCAATAAAAAATAATATTCCAATCAGTACATCATTTGAGAAAAAGAAAACCACAACTAAACATGGCACACGATCTAGGCTTTCTATTTGTAAAACACTGTATTAGAGAGAATAAAAATCTGATAAAAGTCCATGGGCAAGGACAATATGCCAGCTAGAGATAAAGACTATTACAGTAACCATCAATGAAATAGAAGACATGGAAGAAGAAGAAAGGTAAAGACTCTTATTAAACCCATCATTTCTAACCACAGGCTACCTCCCAAATACTGCGCATGTGTATGTTATTTGTTGTATGATAGTTGTGCTGTATGTCTGTGATCATGTGCTAGAAGTAGCTGTGGATTCCATTATGAGAGAAGATGTTGTGGCCAGGAAGAAGATCGAATAAGAAGATCCGGAACAGAGGACCGCCCTCCATGGACAACAAGCCAGCTAAAGATAAATATGAGTATGCTATCATACCCATCATTTCTCACCACAGGCTATCTTTTTAAATACTGCACATGTGAATGATGTATGCTGTATGATAGTTGTGGTGTATGTCTGTGATCATGTGCTAGAAGGAGCTGTCGTTTCTGTTCTGCAAGAGGATGGCGTGGTGAGAAAGAAGATTTAACAAGAAGATCTGGGACAAGGGACTACCCTCCTAAAAAAGCGATCTAAACAGAATGATTATTATGCCATCATACCCATAATTTCTCACCACAGGCTATCTTCTAAATACTGCGCATGTGAATGTTGTATGCTGTATGATAGTTGTGGTCTATGTCTGATCATGTGCTAGAGGTAGCTGTGGATCCTGTTCTGCAAGAAGATGCCTTGGCCAGAAAGAAGATAGAATAAGAAGACCTGGGACAGATGACTACATGACTACCCTCCATGGGCAAGAAGCCAGCTAAAAAGAAAAATGGGTATTTGATCATACCCATCATTTCTCACCACAGGCTATCTTCCAAATATCGCACATGTGAATGATGTATGCTGTATGATAGTTGTGGCGTACGTCTGTGATCATGTGCTAGATGTAGCTGTGGTTTCCATTCTTAGAGAAGATTTTGTGGCCAGAAAGAAGATAGAGCAAGAACACCTTGGACAGAGGACTACCCTCCATGGGCAAAAAGTCAGCTACATAGAATGATGGGTATTCTATCATACCCATCATTTCTCACCACAGGCTACATTCCAAATATTGCACATGTGAATGATGTATGCTGTATGATAGTTGTGGTGTATGTCTCTGACCATGTGCTAGAAGGAGCTGTGGTTTTTCTTCTACAAGAGGATGCCTTGGCCAGAAAGATGATTGAACAAAAAGACCTGGGATAGATGACCACCCTCCATGGGCAATTAGCCAGCTAGAGAGAATGATGGGTATGTGATCATACCTATAACTTTTTACCACAGGCTATCTTCTAAATATTGCGCATGTGAATGTTGTATGCTGTATGATAGTTGTGGTGTATGTCTGTGATCATGTGCTAGAAGGAGCTGTGGATCTAGTTCCGCACAAAGATCCTGTGGCCAGAAAGAAGATTGAATAAGATGACCTAGGACAGAGGACTACTCTCCAAGAGCAAGAAGCCAGCTAAAGATAATGATGGGTATGTTTTTATACCCATCATTTCTCACTACAGGCTATCTTCCAAATATTGCACATGTGAATGCTGTATGCTGTATACTAGTTGTGGCGTATGTCTGCGATTATGTGCTAGAAGTAGCTGTGAATTCCATTTTGCAAGAAGATGCCGTGGCCAATAAGAAGATGGAACAAGAAGATTGTTACCATCAGCCATGTGTGCCTGATATGTGTGATCACGTTATACGGGTAGCTATATGGTATTCTTTTTTGTAAAATGATGTATTGGAATAATAAAATGTATTGGAAGAATCTGGGAGAATATCAGCTACAGGTGAAGGCTGGTATTGTGCTATCTTTCCTTACCTCTGCCTGCCTTATGTACATATGTACGAATGTCGGATGTCCTATATGAGTAACATAAGAGATGATGTTGTATACAGTATAAGGCAATACATGTGGCAGTGTAGATTTGGCTGTTTGTGTGACATTTGTAGTGTTTGCTATTTAAAGATCTAACTATCTTTTAATGTTTCTCTTTCATGTTGAGCTGAAGAGAGAAACTGCGCTCTGGACGGCACATATAACTACTAAAAGCTTCTGTGGTGTTCCTGAGACTCTATCCCTTATTAACAAATTGAACACAAGAACAAGCGGACACAATCTGAGGTTAGATGGGAAAAGATCAGAAGCAATATGAGAAAATGTGACTTTACTGAAAGGTTAGTAGATGCTAGGAACAGCCTCTAAGTAGATGTGGTTAGCCGGGGCATAATTACCACTGTAGCAGCCATAACAGCTGCTATGGGGCCCACTGCATCAGGGGGCCCTGATGCCCCCTCCTGCAATACACTGGGCCCCCTGAGCTATTCTCATTTGCAGCACCAGGTGGCCAAGCGAGCCTACTGGGTTCTCCAAACATCCTTTTAACTGCAAGCAGTCCTGACCATCGCTTGCAGTTATGAGAAGACTTGAAGGCTTAGTGGTCAGTCGGGACGGGGGAGGCTCAATCAAAAGTTTGCAATGGGGCCCAGCCATTTCTAGTTACTCCTCTGGTGGTTAGTAAATGTACTGTAAGTGAATGTAAACCTGCCTGGGATACACATATAGCTATCCGAGGATAATAGTAAAGGAAATAATAGAAGGGCGGACTACAGTAGATGGACTAGATGGACTTTTTCCGCTGAGAATCTTCTATGTTTTTTACAGTAAATTAAAATTGGAGGATGGTTGAACAGTATCTGGAGCTTGGATTACCACACAGCTATGAACGTCCATTCAGAAGTGGTTGTTCGGCCAAGTGTGTTTGAAGAAGATCCTACGCTCTTGAGATGCAATCCTACCATCCAGAAAGATGCGGGATTATTGTAAATAAATATTGTATTGTAAAAAAACTGAATTCTTCTTTTGTGTTGTTTGTTTTATTGAATCTGAGAGCTCATGAACAAGGTACAATTTTTGGTGATATTTTCTAAATTTCCAATTTCATCATCTATATTATAAAATGATCCGGAGATCTTCAGTTTTGTTAACTTTTACAGGTCCCAATACACTTTACACTTTAGTTGGTGGTCCTCCTCACAGTTCCTGGAACAGACAGAGGTGGCAGCAGGGGGCACTAAGTGATAAATCTGTGCAAATCTTAGGCTATGTTCACACACTTTGCAACAACTGCCATGATTTATACAAAACATACTATTCTATTTGAATTACGTACGTTCTATTTGAATTATTTGAATCCTGGTCGGAGTGTATACACATTCGGCTGCACAAAAAACTGACATGACAGTTTTCTGCAGCCGTTATTTATTGAATTGCGGCTGCACAAGACATGTTAGTTCACACAGTTGTGTAAAGCGGTGAAATGGGATGTGGGCGCACACGGGTGTGACTGCATCCCAATTCACCAGAAATGAAGATCATCCGGTATGGTCTTCTGTAACACCGGCAGTTCTGTGACCCGGCTGTTCTGTGAACAGCCAGCATTATACGTAGTATGAACCCAGCCTAAGACTGTGTAAAGTTTTGAGTTTTTATCTTCCCTACTTTGTGCCACCAACTTAAAGAGGACCTGTCACCCCTGTGCCGAGGTGACAGGCTCCTGACCCCCCGTTAGAACCCCCTATACTCACCTAATCCCACCGGGTCCCGCTTCTGGATCCGGTCGGGTGACGGAGATCTCAGCCGCTGAGAGATGAGTTCAACATCCATAGAGAATGACAGGAGAGTCCAGCGCTCCGTCATTCTCTATAAACGCTGAGATCTCCGTCACCCGACCGGATCCAGAAGCGGGACCCGGCGGGATTAGGTGAGTACAGGGAGCTCTAACTGGGGGTCGGGAGCCTGTCACCCCGGCACGGGGGGGGTGACAGGTTCCCTTTAAGTCCTCATTCACACGTCCAGTGATTTTTAAGGACTGTGATTCCGTCCCGCTAGCTAGTTTTGTGGAAAATCATGCGTGATTGCATCCGGTTTTATATCTGTGTCTGTATGCATCACCCCACTATATATTCCACCTTGTGTAGGCTGAGCTCTATAGTCTCCTTCTATGACATGCTGATGTAATGTCCCAGCACGGGTGTGCCACTGAGTTTTTGTTGGACCTGCGTAAAGTAGCTCCTGAAACAGTGATTTCCTATGGCCATCCCACTCATCTCACCTGCATATTGAGTTTGCTAATGAGCCGATGGCCATATCCCCACGACAGGACCAAAACAGGGATCGGGAAGCGCAGGAGTCGGTATGTATGCCGTGCCCTGTACAGGGGTTGGGTGGGTTTTGGGGGGTGACCCGGCTGACTGGCTTCCTTTAAGTCTGAGTCGGGAAAGGTGCACAGAAGTCTTTTTTAATATACTGTTGAAATCTGCAGATGGAGTTCGCTATATTGAGATTTATGATGTACCATGAGATGTTTATGATCATTTCTCATACACATTATTTACTGTGTTACAAATTGTCCCTCTAGTTTCCTTCTGGTTTCCATTTATGTGGTAGGATTTGAGATGATGAGATGGGAAGGACGTGATGAGATGGGGAGGAGGCGTGGCCTCTTCTCGTGCCTCATTTTTTATGATTTACGCCTGCTTGCAGGCGTAAATCATTATCAAAATCCACACCTGCTTGGAAGCGTGCCTCTCTTAGTGAATCCTGCCGTGGAAAAGGGGGCGGGGCCTTAAATAAGACCGTCGTGCTTGTACGACGGTCTTCATAAATCCCCCCCTATGTGTTTAGATGTTCAGATAATTTTACAAGAGGGACCCGACAGGGCTGTTCCCTGTCACCCTTTCTGTTTAATCTTGACATTAAACATTGAACCTTAAGGGGAAAGGATATGTCAACAGGAGGGAATACAGGGGTTCAGAATGGAAGGAAATAGCGATAAACCTCTGCTTTATGCAGATGATGTGTTGCTTTTTGTTACAAATACCATTCAAAATATCCCTTGGTTAATGGAACCAATTTCAGTTTTTGGGCAGTTTGAAGGTCTTAGAGTAAATGGGGAAAAATCCTCAGAGCTTCCATTATCAGGTGATAGAGGTCCCACTAATATTGAGTACTTAGGTATTGGGAGGGTTAAAGTAATTGAATACCTAGGGGATAAAATATTGGCAGACAAAAATAAATACCTAGAACTGAATATTAAGCCATTGAATTAGAAAACTAAGAAAAAAATGGCAATGGCAGAAAGAATCGCAATAGTTAAGATGGTCCTGCTCCCTCAATCGCTATATTATTTACAAGCAGCCCCACTTTGGATCCCAGACTCATGGTTCATGAAAATAGAAGTATTGATGAGTAGACTGGTATGGGGAAGAAAAAAGGTTAGAATAAAATATTGTGTTCTGGTTAGACTGGATTGGCGGGGTGGTCTTTCCTTGCCGGACTTTGGGCTTAATTTTTGGCTGCTGGAGACCAGACCCTGGTGAGGTGGACCTCCTTGTCCATTTTAGGTGTTATTATGAATCAAACAGGTGTTACCAAGAATATTTTTGAAGCACTGGAGGCTGGGAGCTTCTTTTCCACAATTATATGATAAAATTTGGAACAAAATCAAAAAGCTGTGCAGGATTAAAAATAGCTTGTCATGTACACCATTGTGGGGAAATAAAAATCTGAGAGAATTTTTCAAACGTAGAATGGCACGGTTTTGAGGAATTAAAGGGGTTATATATGTTAATCAATTATTTAGTAATGGTAAATGTGGGGAAAAAGTTTAATGTATGACTATTTTCTGAGAAATAATAAAAATTTAAATAAAAAAAATTGCAGCTATTAAATTAATATTTTAACCTTTGTACAACTTTGGGTCATTGATTCCTCAATGCCCAGGTCGTTTTGGGACTTCAGCTTATGGGACCATAATGGGACCAGGCTGTTAGAAGCCTGTAACAGCAGCAGGGGAGAGAGGGGAGGGGACCTTACCTCTTTCCCGTTCCCTGACGGCCTCTGTAGCCAGGGCGTGTCTATGGCTACCATCGGGGCTCTGTGATCACATCCCTCTGAAGCCCTATAGATGCTGCGGTCGTGTCATCCTGCAACGTTAGTTAACGTTGCTGCAGCCTCTGTGGTGATAAAAAGGCCTCTGTCTGCTGCCAAGGGCGCTGAAAGGGCTTAGGGCCATGTTACATGGCTCAATATTTCCGGTAAGCCAGCAGCGATTTAGTATATCAGGGCTCGCTTACAGAGCCTAATACACGTCTCGATTATAGGGCAGCAAGGGCTGTATATATAATGTTAGTGTCCGTGTAGCCTTCGCTTTATTGTAAAATAATATACATACTTACCTGGTCTTGTTCCTCGGTGTCCTCAGGCCTTATCTATTGGATTCTGTGGTCACTGCAGCATCAGCTCTCACTACTGATCCTGTCTCTGAAGTGACAAGCCACTCAGCCAATCACAGGCCACGGTGCTGTCCTGTTTCTACCAGTGATTGGCTGAGTGGCCTGTCACTTCATAGACGGGACCAGAAGCGAGAGCTGCAGCTGCGGTGACCTGGGAATCCCACAGACAAAGCAGCAAGCACGCAGTGTAATGCAGTGTAGTGCAGGGTGCACATGACAGGGATATAATGGGGAACATGTAATGGGTTAATATGAGTGTGACGGGAGACTAAGAGGAGGTTGAACCACAGGGTAAGGGGAGGTATTAATAGATATATAAGGAAGGTGTAATAGGAAGGGGACATTGTGGAGCGGCTCTTCAGCTGATCGTTGTCTTTATTACATGGAGTGATATCGGTCTGATTTGGCATATTGTCGCTCTGTGTAATAGGGCCCTTATCCTCCACTGTGTATTGCACACCTCAGATGGGCTGTAAAACCCCCGCTGCACATGATGCAAACTCTTAGGCTATGTTCACACTACGTAAAAAACACGGCCGTATTTCATAACAACGGCCGTATTTGCGCAAATAACATCTGTTGTTTGCGTAAATACGGCCATTGTTATGAAAGATGGCCGTGTTTTTTATGTAGTGTGAACCCGGTCTTAGACTGTACACACACACACACACACACACAGACAATTTACTTTACCATCATTTTTTCCCATGTTTGAATCACAAAACCACACTGCGCTCTTACTGCGTTTTTACCTTTAATTGCAGCGACTTTGCTTTGTGGTTATTGCAATACCAGTATAACAGGTGACAGACATGTAAACACACTGAGAGATAGGACCACACTCTATCTAGTAATACATCTGTGTTTGTTGCCCGTAGAAACCAATCAGAACTCGGTAAGATGAAAGCTCGGCTCTAGTTTGTTGCTATGGGAGAAAAGCCACAGATTTACTAGTAGATGGTTATTACTGATCTCCCCAGTAGTGAGATGTCTCCCCTGTTCCATCATGTGCTGTCACTGGTCACATTGTACACCTGAGGCCGTACACAGCAAGATACACTGTCACTAATATACCATTACTTCATCATTGTTTCTATTTACATTTTATTGCCCCCATAGGAGATCATGTGATGACAGATGTTGTAACAGGGACAAAAAAAACTATCATGTGACCATAGCAACCAATCAGATCATTGCTTCAATTGGAAAACCTATAAGCACTAATCTGATTGGCTGCCCCAGGTATTGACCCTAGCAACCATTCAGATCATTGCTTCTATTGTCAAACCTATAAGCACTAATCTGATTGGCTGCCCCAGGTATTGACCCTAGCAACCAATCAGATCATTGCTTCTATTGTCAAACCTATAAGCACTAATCTGATTGGCTGCCACAATAGTGGTATAAACAAAGTGATGTCACCATGCCTCTGGTTAACATGACAACAGGGATCAAATAGACAGATGTCATCCACAGCTTGCTGCCACCAGAGAAACCACAGCACACTATATACATCACAGGAGCGTCCTCCATCTCCTGCTACACAGACATCTCCTCCTGGGACATGACTGGAACAACGACCTACATGTGTATGCTGGAGTACCACAGGGTGAAGACTGAACTACAATACAGGTGGGTCTATCTAGGCCGGGTGGGGATGAGTGATAGATAATGGGGGAGGGGCAGGTGTAAGATACAACCTATAATGTTTTCTATTAAAGGGATGAAACGCTATTGCTGTGCGCAGTTACTGGATGTGGCTGTACTGGGACTCCACCAGCTATAGTTATAGACACAGGCAGTATAACATTTCTTCTTATATCCAGGTTACACACACATGTATTACACTGAGATACACCAGACTTTTAATGATAATGTTTGCTATAAAATGAAAGCTGGGCTCTGATTGGTCTCTATGGGAACCACAGTTGTTCTGTTAAACACTATCGGCTAGAGGGGCTAAAATAGTGAACAAGAAGCAATATACTGCAATGCTAATGTCTCCTGTGATATTGTAGCAATGACAGATGCAGATGGATTGGATCACAGTTACAATGAATATTGGTATGGTATCAAACAGATTGACCTGCTCCGTGATGAGGATGATTGTGTTGAAGATGATATGAGTGATAGTAATATCCAGATAGGGGTCAGCAGGTGGGTGAGTAGTCCATGATGTCCAATTTTTGTAACTTCAACGAGTTATCTCCAAAAAGAACAAATAATACTTCTTCTGGCAGGTGGCGCTCTGCAGGTGGTGCTCTGCGTGACCAGTCTGTCAGTGACTGAATTCACCGCTTGGCAGGAGTGTGCACACTACCGGCCGGAGCGCGCCACCTGCCAGAAGAAGTACTATTTGTTCTTTTTGGAGATAACTCTATGGATATACAAAAATTGGACATCATGGACTACTCACCCACCTGCTGACCCCTATCTGGATATTACTATCACTCATATCATCTTCAACACAATTATCCTCATCACGGAGCAGGTCAATCCTCATCACGGAGCAGGTCAGTCTGTTTGATACCATACCACTATTCATTGTAACTGTGATACAATCCATCTGCATCTGTCATTGCTACAATATCACAGGAGACATTAGCATTGCAGTATATTGCTTCTTGTTCACCATTTTAGCCCCTCTAGCTGATATTTAGAGTGCCCAGGGACCAATCAATACATAGCGCGGAACGGCATCATTTTATAATAAGCACCTTGCATCTCACATTTGGCGTGCAGATAGCCATATTGCCCAGTACTTTGCTTCACACAACTTTCCTAGGGTCCTGAACGGCAGCGCTGGTATGCATTTTTTCTTTACTGTTCTGTTAACAGTTTTAATACAAATGTTTCCTCTTTCTTTTAAAGCTGCGGAGCGCTGGAGAGAGAACAATCCTGGGGCAAAGACTACAGGTGACGTCAATCCAACATTACTGGGAGGGGATTGGGCAATTCTGCTCTGTACACTGGTCGCCTTTGCAACAGTGTTACAAATGCCCGCAATTCAATTATCCATTGACCACAATGTAAAGTACGGCTGCTGGACGTGTTTTACATTGTGTGAACAGCTATTGTTAATAGGCATGTTCTTTATTTTAACGTCCAATCTGAAAAACGGATGTTAAAATGATGAAGTTGGAACACAGTGGGCGGCATTACATTGAATTCAATGCAATGCCGCGGCTGCAGAAAAGAATAGACATTGATTTAATTGCAATCAGTGTCGGTTCTTTTCCAAAAAACAAGCCTTAGGCACACAATTTAGACTGGCCCAAACTGCCCACAGCAACCAATCACAGCTCAGCTTTCAGCTCTGATAAAATGAACCAGAGCTGTGATTGGCTGCTGTGAGCAGTTTGCACCAGTCTAAATTTTTATTTTGTTAATAGTGTTAATTAGCTCCATTTTATTGCGAATAATGGAATTTGCTGCAAACAAAAAAAATAAAAATTAAAGCTACCTGTAAGCATAGCCTTATGTTTGTACCAATGTTATTTATGAGGGGATAGATGACATATTATCTGTGGTCATGTGCTGGGGTAGCCATAGTATCATTTTTGTATAATTTGTTGGTCAATATAAAATAATAATCCGATCAGTACATCATTGGGTAAAAGAAAAAGAAAACCACAACTAAACATGGCACACGATCTAGGCTTTCTATTTGTAAAACACTGTATTGGAGAGAACAAAAATCAGATAAAAGTCCAGGGGCAAGGGCAATATGCCAGCTAGAGATAAAGACTGTTATAGTGCCCATCATTGAAATAGAAGACATGGGAGAAGAAGAAAGGTAAAGACTGTTATCAAACCCATCATTTCTAACCACAGGCTACTTCCCAAATATTGCACATGTGAATGTAGTATGCTGTATGATAGTTGTGGCGTATGTCTGTGATCATGTGCTAGAAGTAGCTGTGGTTTCCGTTTTGACAGAAGATGTGGTGGCCAGAAAGAAGATAGAACAAGAAGACCTGGGGCGGAGGACTACCCTCCATGGACAACAAGCCAGCTAAAGATAAAGATGAGTATGCTATTATACCCATTCATTCTCACCACAGGCTATCTTTTAAATATTGCGCATGTGAATGATGAATGCTGTATGATAGTGGTGGCGTATGTCTGTGATCATGTGCTAGAAGTAGCTGTGGATCCCGTTCTGCAAGAAGAGGCAGTGGCCAGAAAGAAGATTGAACTAAAAGACAGCTACTCTCCATGGGCCAAAAGTCAGCTAAAAAGAAAAATGGGTATTTAATTATACCCATCATTTTTCACCACAGGCTATCTTACAAATATGGCACATGTGAATGTTGTATGCTGTATGATAGTTGTGGCGTATGTCTGTGATCATGTGCTAGAAGGAGCTGTGGATCCTGTTCTGCACGAAGATTCTGTGGCCAGAAAGAACATAGAACAAGAAGACCTGGAACAGATGACTACTTTCTATGAGCAAGCCAGCTAAGGATGAAGTTGGGTATGGTAGTATACCCATTATTTCTTACCACAGGCTATCTTCTAAATATTGCACATGTGAATGATGTATGCTGTATGATACATGTGGTGTATGTCTGTGATCATGTGCTAGAAGTAGCTGCGGATCTTGTTCTGCAAGAAGATGCCTTGGCCAGAAGGAAGATAGACCAAGAAGACCTGGGACAGAGGACTATCCTCCATGGACAAGATGCCAGCTGAAGAGAATGATGGGTATGTGATTATACTCACCACATGCTATGTTCTAAATATTGCACATGTGAATGCTGTATGCTGCATGATAGTTGTGGTGAATGTCTGTATTCATGTGCTAGAAGTAGCTGTGGATCTAGTTCTGCAAGAAGATGCCTTGGCCAGAAAGAAGCTAGAACAAAAAGAGCTAGGACAGATGACTTCCCTCCATGGGTAATAAGCCAGCTAAAAAGAAAAATGGGTATTTGACCATACTCATTATTTCTCACCACAGACTGCCTCTCAAATATTGCACATGTGAATGTTGTATGCTGTATGATAGTTGTGGCGTATATCTGTGATCATGTGCTAGAAGTAGCTGTGGTTTCTGTTCTGCAAGAGGAGGCCATGGCAAGAAAGAAGATAGAACAAGAAGACTTGGGACAGATGACGACTCACCAAGGGCAAGATGTCAACTAAAAAGAATAACAGATATGTGATTATACCCATGATTTCTCACCACAGACTGCCTCTCAAATATTGCGCATGTGAATGATGTATGCTGTATGATAGTTGTGGGGTATGTCTGTGATTTTGTGCTAGAAGTAGCTGTGGTTTCCGTTCTGCAAGAAGATTCTGTGGCCAGAAAGAAGATGGAACAAGAAGACCTGGGACAGAGGACTACTCTCCTCGGGCAAGAAGTCAGCTAAAACGAAAAATAGGTATTTAAATATACCCATGATTTCTCACCACAGACTGTCTTCCAAATATTGCGCATGTGAATGTTGTATGCTGTATACTAGTTGTGGCGTATGTCTGTGATCATGTGCTAGAAGAGGTGTCTGTTCTGAGAAAAGATTTTGTGGCCAGAAAGAAGATAGAACAAGAAGACCAGGGAGAGATGACTACTCTCCAAGGATAAGATGCCAGCTAAACCTATCATTTCTCAACACAGGCTCCCAAATATTGCACATGTGAATGTTGTATGCTGTATGATAGTTGTGGCCTTTGTCTGTTATCATGTGCTAGAAGTAGCTGCAAGAAGATGCTGTGGCCAGAAAGTAGATTGAACAAGATGACCTGGGACACAGGACTACCGTCCATGGACAAAAAAAAAACAAACAGTTAAAGAGAATGATGGGTGTCCCATCCAACCTATCATGTCTCACCACAAACGGTCTTCTAAATATTGCACATGTGAATGATGTATGCTGTACGCTAGCTGTGGCGTTTGTGATCATGTGCTAGAAGTAGCTGTGGTTTCCGTTCTGCAAGAAGATGTCGTGAAGAAAAAAAAGATGGAACAAGAAGACCTGGGACAGATCACTACTCTCCAAGGGCAAGATGCCAGCTAAAGAGAATGATGGATATATGATTATACCCATCATTTCTAAATACAGGCTAATCTTCTAAATATTGCACATGTGAATGATGTATGCTGTATGATAGTTGTGGCGTATGTCTGTGATCATGTGCTAGAAGTAGCTGTGGTTTCCATTATGCAAGAAGATGCTGTGGCGAGAAGATTGAACAAGAGGACCGGGGATAGAGGACTACCCTCCATGGGGGAAAATCTGGATCCTCTATTTTTCATCCACAATCCGCAAAAAATCATTTGTTTTGAATCCGTATTTTTATCCATTGTTTGCGGATCCACAAAAAAAGGTGTAGTGAAGAGAAAAGAGTGGATGGCAAAAATGATGTCAGAAGCTGGCCCAACCCCCCAAAAAAGGTCACCTGGTCAACTGGGGGTCTTTCTACAGTCATTTCTATCAGGCAGGATATTTCTGGCAAGAGGAGCTTGGTGATGTCACAAAAAAAAAACGGATCGTATATAAGGGCGGGTTCACACTACGGAATTCTCGCGGACAATGTCTGCGGAATTCTGTCAGCTGTCCGCCCGCACGGGCACACGCTTTTCCGCCGGCTCCATAGACACCATTCTATGGGCCGGCGTATTCCGCGATCCACTGAAAGAAGTGTCATGTCACGGCGCCCAGATGTGCGGGCGGACACCTGACGGAATTCCGCGGACATTGTCCGCGAGAATTCCGTAGTGTGAACCCCCCCTAAGACAGTACATGTGGCAGTGTAGATTTGGCTGTTTGTGTGACATTTGTAGTGTGTGCTATTGAAAGATCTAACTATCTTTTAATGTTTCTCTTTTATGTTGAGCTGAAGAGAGAAACTGCGCTCTGGACGGCACTAAAAGCTTCTGTGGTGTTCCTGTGATGTTCCTCTGGCCCTTAATAACAAATTGAACACAAGAACAAGTGGACACAATCTGAGGTTAGTTGGGGAAAGATCAGAAGCAATATGAGAAAATATGGCTGTACTGAAAGCTTAGTAGATGCTTGGAACAGCCTCTAAGCAGATGTGGTTAGTAAATGTTCTGTAAGTGAATGTAAACCTGTCCAGGATACACATATAGCTATCCGAGGATAATAGTAAAGGAAATAAAGTGCGGACTAGATGGACTAGTTTTTTTCTGCTGACAATGTTTCATTTTTTATTTTTTTTTACAGTAATCTTAAACTGGAGGATGGTTGAACAGTATCTGGAGCTTGGATTACCACGCAACTATGAACGTCCATTCAGAAGTGGTTGTTCGACCAAGTGTGATGGAAGAAGATCCTACGCTCTTCAGATGCAATCCTACCATCCAGAAAGATGCCGGATTATTGTAAATAAATATTGTATTGTAAAAAAACACTAAATGCTTCATTTGTGTCATTTGTTTTATTGAATCTGAGAGCTCATGAATGTGGAAGAATTTTTGGTGATATTTTCTAAATTTCCCATTTCACCATCTATATTATAAAATGATCCCGAGATCTTCAGTTTTGTTAACTTGGTTTAAAGGTCCCAATAGACTTTACACTTCAGTCCTCTGGACAGTTCCTCACACGGACAGAGGTGGCAGCAGGGGGCACTGTGTGATAAATCTAGTGCATACTTAAACCCATATTACACATAGCGATTATCATTTAAAGATTTCCAATAACGATCGGCCGCTAATGAAAACTAGCGATTTTGTAGCAAACGATTCTGAGGTTATTATATTCCCAGATTACTGTTATGAGCGATCGTTTTTACGTTCCTCAGGATGACTCACATGTTTTATCAGTGAACGGCTTATTACAAAAACAGATGTGCGAACGATCGGTGAACTACCAACGAAAATTTTTCAATATGTTAAAAATCAGAAATTAACTATTTTTCATTCGTCATTTGATCGTTGGGTGTTATTTCACGGAAAGATAATCGCTCATTTTAGGTTGTTATATCGAATTTTTAAATGATAATCACTTCATGTAATAGGGCTTTTAGACTGTCTAGTCCAGGCATGTCAAACTCTAGCCCGCAGGCCGTTATTTTTGGCCCTTAATGTAATTTAATTTGAACTATATCTGGCCCGTCGACATTGCATTAAATTATAATATGGGTGGTCTGGACAGCCGCTTGAACTGCCCATATTATAATGTTGTAAGCCAAAGGCAGTGTTCAGCCTGTGGCCTGTGAATATTTGAGCGGATACCCGACATCAGCAGCGCAGTGATGTCATCGCACAAGTCCAGGGGCCGCAGAAAAAGCCTATTGGGACAACCTGTTTTGGTACTCTCCCTGCCGGGTCAGCTAGTATGGTGGTGTGCTAGATGAGTGGGCCTAAGGTCACTTGGGCACTTTTCACGGTAACCTGGAGTAGTATAGGACCCACCCCAATACATTAGAAAAATAGAACAGTTTACTTGGGAGAATGTAGTGCAATACACTTAGTACGTTCTAAGGAATGCAGTTTAGTGCAATACAAAAATACAATCTTGCAAGATACTTAGGTGCCTGTAGTTGAGGTAGACACAAGGTGCTTGTAAGAAGAGATTTGTGCAGTAGTGAGAGAAGAGTAAAGGGGTTGACAGAGGCCTTGTCCAGTGTAGAAGTGTACTCTGCTGGGGGCGTGGCCTGGACAGCGAGGAGAGCAGACGCATGTGAGAGCTGCTCTGTGAGAACCCCGCTAATCCATTATCCTGAACTGATCCTGAGCACACTGGTTACCTGCATCTGCAAGATGAGCCCCACTAGAGAGCAATTGGCAGCGGCGGAGCCGCTGGTGGAGTTTGCCCGTAAGGAGGCCCAAGATGGCACCGGCTCTTCACAGGCGCCGAGCTCGGAGCACAGCGAGGCCTCTGATGGAGAGGAGCAGCCGGAACCCACTCTAAAAGAG
Organism: Dendropsophus ebraccatus; assembly: GCF_027789765.1. NCBI lineage: Eukaryota > Metazoa > Chordata > Amphibia > Anura > Hylidae > Dendropsophus > Dendropsophus ebraccatus. Next base: position 37,947,124 of record NC_091468.1, read on the forward strand.
GTATCGGCACAGCTTACCTCCGTACTGGAGGCTATTGCAGCGAGCACTACTTCCCTTACCGGGAAGATGGAGGAGGTGAAAATAGATGTGGGGCTCCTGAGACACGACATGCAGGCACTCAGAGAGAGGGTCCGCCATGTGGAAGATCGGGTATCCAGTCTAGAGGACAGGATGGAGCCGATGCCTGCAGCAGTTATTGCGTTGGAACACCAAGCAGAAGGTTGGCGCCAAAAGGCGGACGATCTGAAAAAATTGCCTCAGGCGAAACAACCTGCGGATACTAGGCCTGCCGGAGCGGGCTGAAGGGCATGACCTGATCGCCTTCACAACTCAGTGGCTGACTTCCTTGTTTCCTGAGGTAACCTTTTTCTCTGCATTTGCCATTGAACGCGCTCACAGAGTGCCAGCTCGACCTCCGCAGCCAGGGGCTCCCCCTAGACCATTTTTGGCCCGTCTTTTGAATAGCACAGACTGTGATTTGGTCCTACGCCATGCTAGACGCCTGCCAGAGATTACATATAATGTTGCTCCTGTTTCCATCTTCCCTGACTTCTCAGCGGAGTTACAGAAGAAACGAGCGACATACATGGCGGTGAAACGCAAGTTGAAAGAGAAAAATATTCCTTACTCGATGGCATACCCTGCACGTCTCCGAGTGGTGGATGGTGATAGAGCGGTGTTCTTTGGGACTCCACAAGAGGCGGAGGAATAACTCTATCGCCAGCACGGCCGTTCTCCTAACCGTCCATAGCTTGCTATATGTCTTATCAATCTCCATGTACAGGAGTGTTTAGCCACTGCGGCTGTTTTGAGGCATGTGTACCAGTACTTGTTCTTGAGAAGCCTCTGGTTTGCTATATACTTTAGGCACGCTGTGCTTGCTTTCCTTCATACTGTGGAAAACGACTGAGATGCTGGTGCTGTTCTGGATATATACTTTCTTGGTACTATGTTGCTAGTTGCAGAGCTTACTGCATGACAAGACTGGTTGCTCCTGAAGTGGCCCTGACTACTTCTGATTGGCACCATGCCTTTTTTCACTTCTTTCTTAATTGTTACTCTTGTTCCCCCCCCCCCTTTTTTTTTGTTTGCCGTCCTGGATATACCCTGTTTGTTTCTCCCATATGTGAATGTTTATTCTGTACGTGTCGGTGTTACCCAAAAGCTACCGCTAGGGGGCGATAGAGCCTCACATAATGTCTGTATATGCAGCTCTGTTTATGGTTGCAAAGTCTTGCGTTCCTACTCGGCCTTGAAACATTCTGTCCACTGACAGCACACTCAGTTACATATGTTCATTGGTTTGTAGTGGCACCTGTGTTTCGGGTCTGGAACATAGGGGTTACTACACTATGTTTGATGCTCCAGTCTTTCCTATCTTCTTTTTCTTCCCCCTTGTATCTTCATTATAATGTGTTGCTAGATACATCATATGGTATAGCGGGATTCTTCCCCCGTATTGTGATTTTTCACGACTATCAGTGCGATGGAGATGTCTCAATCTCTGCTTTTTCTCTTATTGGTTGGAGTTCAGTGTGTTTCATCACCACGGTTTGGTGATCTAGTTACTAAGCACTGGGGCAGTGACCTTTTATCTTTACTCTATATACTCCCCACACCGTATAGTATTGTCTATGCCACTCTCCGGAATGGACATCTCTCATCAGGGATGGCACCTACTGTTTATTATTTGTATTGTGTTACGATATGGCGTCCGTTACGGTAATGTCATGGAACGTCAGAGGATTGGGGACACCAAGGAAGCGAGTTATGGTCTTTTCACATATTAGACGATTTAACCCTCACATTTTATGTCTCCAGGAGACACATCTTACACCCCACACATCTCATAGGTTGCGGAGGCAATGGGTCCAGTGGTCTGAACATGCATGTCATACTTCTTATTCCAGGGGGGTGTCATTGCTAATTAACAAGTCTCTGAAGTGGGACCCTATTACTGTGTGGAGGGATAATGAGGGGAGGTTTGTGTTTGTCTTTGCATACATAGACAGTAACCCTTATGTGATTCTGGGCATCTATAATCCCCCGCATGCTTCCTTGCGAGTGTTGCATCAGGCTGCGGTTTTTGCAGCCACATACCCGCAAGCTAGGGTGCTTTGTGTCGGTGATCTTAATATGATGGTTAACCCCCTCGTGGATAAACACAGTGTGGGAATGTCAGTAACTTCTCAGTCTACTTCGCCTTTGAGATCACTACTGGATGAACTGGGGTGGGTAGACATATATAGGCACCATCACCCCAATGGGAGGGATTACTCATGTCACGCAGCGGGTAGACACTCCCTATCTAGAATAGACCATGCGATAGGTACGCTGTCTATGGCCTCTGCCGTGTCTAGGGTGTCCTACTCACAGAGGGGAATATCTGACCATTCAGCGTTGCTTATATATATTAATACTACAGGATCGCCCAGAGCGAGGAAACCATAGGATACATCCCTTTTGGTTGTCCCTGATAGGCTCCCATGATGGGATCCCCGACCAGATATCCCAATTTATCTTGGCTAATGACCCACATGAGGATAAAAACACTTTATGGGAAACGTTTAAAGCGTATTTACGAGGATTTGTGCAGTCCACTGTTTCTTATCTGAAGCGTGAGTCCACCCGGGAGGAGATGGAGTTAGCTGCCCGTTGTATGCGTTTAGAAACGCAATTTGTACAAAATCCCACTGAGGCACATAAGCAAGCATGGTTGGCAGCGGGTCATCAATATCTATTCCATATAAAGGAAAAAACTAATTGGAATTTATTCTTTACTAAGCAAACGTATTTTGAATTGGGGAACCAATCTAGTAAAATGTTTGCACATTTAATTCACCAAAATTCTGCCTCTCCAGCTGTTATTAAAATACGGGACTCCCAGGGTGTGATTCACACTTCGGATGATGGAATAGCTGCCTGTTTTACGGATTTCTATGTAGACCTGTATACAACTAGGGTAGACTACACCCAGTCAGAACTTTGTGGTTATCTAGACGATCTTTCCTTTCCCACCCTATCGGCTGATAGTAGATCAGATTTGGAAGCCGTATTTACCACCAAAGAGCTTCTAGATGCTATATCAGATATTAATGCAGGTAAGGCGCCCGGCCCGGATGGAATCCCGGTTGATGTTTTTAAACGTTATGTAGACCAGATCCCTTCTCTTATGCTAAGCATGTTTCAGTATGCTTTTGCTGAGAATAAGCTGCCAGATTATATGAATGAGGCCACTATTATCGTGTTATTAAAGCCTGACAAGGATCCATTGGAATGCAGCTCATATAGGCCCATTTGTCTACTCAATCTAGATTACAAAATTCTCACAAAAATGCTGGCCAATAGGCTTAATAAATATATTACCGAAATAATTCACTGTGATCAGTCGGGATTCATTCCGGGTCGCTCCACCTCAGATAATATCCGTAGAGTACAATCCCTTGTTCAGGTGGGCGGTGCAAGGGGTGTAGACTGGGCCTTGGCCTCGTTAGACGCGGCCAAGGCGTTTGATTCCGTAGAATGGGGATATTTATTGGAGGTGCTGAATAGATTTGGGTTTGGCCCTAATTTCCTTAAGTGGGTGTCATTATTGTACCAAGCTCCGAAAGCACGTATTATGGTGAACGGTGTGTACTCCCGATACTTCTCGCTGTCCCATGGCACCCGCCAAGGGTGTCCACTGTCACCCTTATTATTCGCTTTAGCAATCCAACCTATGGCATTGAGGTTAAGGAAGAATCCGTTGTATAAAGGTATTATCAATGGTGATCGGGAAGATAGGGTAGGATTATATGCTAATGACACTATCCTTTTTATGTCCTCCCCTCTTACTACCCTCCCTCTGGCGATTTCCCTCATTAACTCCTTTGGCCAATACTCCGGTTTATATATTAATTGGTCTAAATCAGTATTTATGCCCCTATGTCCCGAAGGTTGGGCGGCTAACGCCCATGGGTTGCCCATTGTATTACGATCTGTAGACAATATTCCCAGGATCTCACCATGAATATTTACCCACTATTAGATTACATAAAAGCTAAGTTTAAGATTTGGGCGACTCTTCCTCTAGCTGTGCCAGGGCGTATTAACCTCATTAAAATGGTTATTCTACCAAAATGCCTGTACATGTTGGAGCACGCTTCTGCCCCGGTGCCAATGTCTTTCTTTAAGAGTCTTCACTCCCTTTTCCCCTCCTTTGTTTGGGGTGCTTCTAGGTCAAAATTAAGTCTACTCACACTTCAGAGACCCAAGGCTTATGGTGGGATGTCCCTCCCAGATATTTATTTGTATTATTTAGCTGGACAATTGCGGTATCTTAGGAAATGGGTGGAGGCGGAGATTTTACCAAACAGGGAACACCATTTAGCTCACTTTTTGGACCTCAAACATCTGTGGCCCATTCTAGAAAAGGTGTTTCCGAAACCTTCTAAGCTCCTACCACTGCATAACCTAGCCTCACAAGTCTGGGGTGCTGCTAAAAAGTTATTACGATTTCAGGGAGTGGTGACGGAAACGCCATTATGGTATCACCCTCACCTACCACATTTTTCTGACCAATTGGAACCTCATTTTTGGATACGACACGGAATCTGTAAGGTAGGGGATGTGTGCAGGGACCAAACATTTTGCTCTTTTCAGCAGTTGCAAGATAAACATGATTTACCAAGAGGGTCTATGTACAGATATTTACAGCTTAGCCATGCTTTCCGTGCCCAGTTTCCAAGGTCTTCTTTGCCTTTCTCTGATTATCCTCTTATTGGTGTATTTAGGTCTCAGGGCCCTGGAGGCCTAATTTCTGCATTATACTCATTTCTCATTCAGTATCGCATAGAAAATAACCCTCTGCCAGTAGAAGGAAGATGGGGAAGTGCTTTAGGAGAACTGTCTGAAGATGAGTGGTCTGATGTCCTGTCCTCCCATTTATATGTTTCTTCTGCCGTTAACAACAGGATGACGCAGTTGTTTATCATTCTTCAGAGCTATTTAACACCTGTACGTATGCATAGAATGGGCAGATATCCTTCGGAGGAATGTCACAGGTGCCATTGCCCGAAATCAGACATTCTGGCATATGATTTGGGCCTGTCCAGATGTAGGCGCCTTTTGGTCAGAAGTATCGATCCAATTGTCGCAAATTATAGGTATTACGGTACCATGTAGGCCCAAAGTGTGTTTATTGGACTTATTAGATGAAGAAGAATGGCCACATTATCTCAGGATTTTCTTGAGAGAATCGTTGTTTATGGCACGAAAGACGATTGCAATGAGATGGATGGATATCAGACCCCCATCAGTGAGTAAATGGAAAAAAACTAGTCAATTCCATATTGTCTCATGAGTTTATTATATACAAACATAGAGGATGTCCTGGGAAATTCCGCAAAGTATGGGGTTGGTGGTGTGACTCGCCTCTGACAGCATTTCAACCTAGTAGGTTTGTGCGAACGTAATGTTCCTTCACCCAGTGGTGATAAATAATTTACTCTTATGTCCTTTTTGTGTAGAGATGTCCTTCACGGTGTTTCTCTTTTTTTTTCTGATTTGTGTGGCGTTGTTACTTTTTCTACCTATGTAACTTGGTTCTTACTGCCATTTTTCAGTGTTCATATGTGTGTTTTACGGACACAGGTGCACTTATATCTGCTCTGCTGAGCTGTCATGTACAAGTCTGATGTGATATGACTTATTACTTGTGTCTGTTCTTTCTCCTTCAATAAAGAGTTTTAAAAAAAAGTGTACTCTGCTGGAACAGTAGAGGTGTGTAGAAGAAAATAGAGAATATTTGTACTCGCGGATCACTTCTAGTCTTACTACCTTTTGCACCTTAGTTGCGGGATACCCATCTTAAGTGGGTAAATACGAGAACCATGCCTTCTCATCTGGTCTAAGCAGACTCCTGAGACTTACCAGTTGTCCTGCACTGTGCAGTGGAATATGTAGACTTTTTGTACCTTTGTTCTAGCACTGCATAGCGATTCTGGTGCTCATCAGAAAAAAAACTGGGAAAAAATTCTTTTCTACAGGGTTCCGTCTAACCCTGCCTGTGATTGGTGGGCTGTGTGTGTGCAGAGAAAGGAAGGAAAGGATAGGCTAAAGAAAAGAGGGAAAGCACCTTCACCTGTGAGTGGGCAAAGGGCAACATGTGACATACCATAGTTAACCCTTGGAAGGCTTCAGCTGTGCATAAAAGAGACTTTAAACAAACACAGTAGTGACACCTAGTGGGAAAACGCTAACTGCAGTGGCTACCTCATCCCACTTGCGTGAACCCGAGGGAGTTACCTTAGTCAGGTGCAATAAGACTTAGGGGCCCGTACCGGGTCACTACAAATGTCTACAGAGGACATAAGCTCTTTTTTCTCCCTGTTCTAAACATCCATTTATTATATGGTCCCAGATAGGGGACATATCGGATTTTAAACTGATAAGAACAGATACTACACTTGTTTTTAGCCGAAAGGCCATATAACTGTTCTAGAAAAACCCTCTAATATAGTATAGTAATTCTCACAACTTTAGCAGTATGCCAAACATACAAATTAAATGGTTTGAACAGCACCTCCCCGCATTTTCCTTGCTACCTATCAATCTGGTTGGCTGGCTGCAACTAGTGTCTGCCTGCCTGGCAGTTATATGTGACATCACAGCCTTGATGACATCACAGATTACTTTTCTGTGTATGCTAGATGTAAACAACTTTTGCTCTATTGACACATGGCAAATGTATAGCCTTATGTGCACTCCCCTTCGATCTGAAGCTAGGAAACTGGCATCCATTGTTGAGTCACGTGCCAGATTACAGCTTTCTTTGGCACCTCACCAGGGTATAATGGTGTCCAATAGGGTCAGTGTGCTGGCTTCATTTACTGTAGCAGCATCCTAGATGCATTCTCCCATGCCCTGTGGCGTATTTGTATAGTTATGTACTGATGGCCTGGACGTAGATTATTCTGTTCCTCAGCAGCTACTGTAGAAACTAATGTTCCATATTATATGATCTTGTTCACACTGTCACACTCACAAGGGGCAAACAGTAGTCTCCATTCCATGAAATGATACAGAGGTATTGAAGAAAAGCAGCTCTTTGCTCAGCTTCATGCAGTAGATCTGACTTGACATTTTCATAGGAAGTCTAATTTGGTTGTTTAATCTGAAATTCCAAGACATATTATAGATGCAGTAGAGCTTAACTTGTTGCAAAACTCTGCTCAACTACACATGAAAGTCTTAGAACACTAAAAACTAGAAGGAAAGAGGTCACTCTGTTTATTTCTGCAGCAGCCAAAATATCAGTGAATTGGGTACATGTTCACACCTGGCTACAATGGATAGTTTCTACCGACACAATGTCAAAGCAACGGCCAGAAAATCAACATCATGGCGTCTTTATCCCGTGCATTATACCTGCCAGAAATAATCATTGTCCTGCTCTGACACCACTATGGGCCGTATCTTTACCTAGTAGTACAGGGTCAAATGATCCTAATTCATAATCTGAACCCACTGTTTAAAGTGTTTGTTACTAGGAAAAACATCTACCTTGCAGAGATATTACATAAAGTATTGATGGCTCTGGGATCTGAGTGTTCAGACCCCTACTAGTGTCTACAATGGGCAGGGAGGAGTGCATAGCTATGAAATCTCTGCAATCTCTGTCTCACTGCGCCAGACAAGCTCTATCATAAGTCTGTGCAGCGACATACAAAAGTCAGTGAGCTGAGGAGTGAAGCATATATCTGCCTGCCTCTCCTGCCATCTTTCGGAGATTGGTCAGGGCCTGAACACACAAACCCCCAACCAATGAAAACACTTCATATGTCTCTGCTACAGGTAAGTGTAGTGGGCCAGATATGGAAGAGAGCGAGAAGGGATGACCGCGGTTGTAGTAGGAGTGGCCCCTCTCCTGGTGTATAGTATTATAGCTCGGAATGAGAGGATTGGTGCTAAGCTACTGGAGGGTTCAGAGTAACTCAGACCTGCGGGATGTCAGGGCATTGTAGTGCACCAGAGCCCCTTTACTCACCCTGCCTTGTCACAGTCACTGGTGGTTCTAAGGACTTTTACAGGGGGCAGTCTGCTCTCTAGTACTTCCCTTGAATATATGTCTTTCTCTTGGGGGTCCACTGTAGAGGTTTTGGGGTGGCTGTGTCTTTGGTAGTAATGGTAGTCAGTTTAATAATACAGCTGTCTGTGAGGATAATAAAATGGTGGGGAGTCCCTTGTTGTGCAGATGTTAAAACCAGACACCACGGAGACAAGGGAGACTCCTATTATGAACTGCCAATGGGACATAATGGGGGTTGTTGTTCTGCAACCTGGATAACCACAGGCTGTGTTCTGGGGGGAGGGTTGAGCATAGTATCGATCATTGCTGAGGTCTAGGAGGGGAAGCATGGCATCAATGGAAATTGGAAAAACTAAATATTTAATCTCTGATGTTTTTAGTCTTTAAAGAGTTAAAGAATTAAAAGTAAAACACTAAAATTGAGATTAGAAAACTACATCTTTATTAAATAGAACATTTACATATCTACAAAAAAAAATATGCTCATAATAACAGATTAATAAATTAAACAGACTTGTACAATCTCTTTCATGAATGAGCTGACATTTTGTACCTATTAGAAGAGGACTTTGCATGGAAGGTATTCATGATAAACCTGCCCATGAGGAGGAACATGTGACTGTCAGCAATGACTCCAGAGATGCAGTAGAAGCCCTGGGAGGTAGGAGGTGGTCGGCAGCAATCATCACTGCTTGGCATCCACCTAATTTTAATAAAATCTATTAAAATGGCACAAAGTGGACGGGAATCACTTAAATTTGCACCAACAGTACATTGTTAAGACGCTGTAACAAATCGTGATCGGGTGATGTCTTTGTACTGCTACTACAGGCTGTGGTGCACAATTTGTTTGATACAGAACATTAGTATGATGTCCTACCCCATATTGCTACTTGTAACCTATATAGGGGGAATATATGTTTTTAGCTACATATGGTGCCTATTGACCTAAATAGAGACCATATGTAGGCTGGCCCAATTTTGGGATAGTAGCTCTGTAATGAAGACAGTAATTCCGGCATATGACGGTGGGGATATTTCCATTTAATAGTTCTCTTCTTGCCAGATGACATTTCTAGGTAATTAAACTGTAAATAGTCTATGATCAGTGCATGAAAATTTTCCAAAAAGTTACATAGAACCTCCAAATCTTTGGTATACCAAAGTAATGCAATTGAATGGATCTAATTGGCATTCACACGTTATCTGAAGGATTCTTCTCTGCAAATTTTAAACACAGACAATTGGATAATATGACAGACACTAAAGATCTCAAGTACCCTTGGCATCAGTAGAATGAGCAGGGAAGCTTTCCTTCCTCTGTATGCAAGATAGACCCATACACAATGGGTTTCTCTGGGTTATATGACACAAAGGCAAGAGAGGACTGTATCCATGTTTTCCTGGCAGCCTTAGAGTGCCATCCAACTGCTTCAGCTACCGCTAGTCAAAGGCAGAGCGCTGCGGTTTGGATGAAGCCAAACATGTTCAAGGTTCGCACATCCCTACATGCTATGTGCACACTTATCCTGTCTCATTCTACTGATTTGGGGTCCGAGTACTCTTGGAGACATCAAAAGTTTTGATCAGGCTGCGCCTATTGACATTATACAATGCATTTTTGTAACTTTTTGTTCTTAATTTACTGCAGACTGGATTTAAATTAAAGGAACATTATTAAAGAGTTACTGTGAAGGTGAAAAGTGAAGTACACAGCGGCGAGCCTCACTGGGTTATATCAGTGTAAAGTGGGGCTCACCATGGACACCCCAACAAATAAGCTTTTGATAGGTCTCACAGACATATCAAAAGTTTTCATGTAAAAAATGTCATCCTTGCATGTTGAGATAAAAGCAGGAATCGCTCTTCAAGAGATTTGGGGGCAGGGGAATATCATCTTTTTATGTCTAACTGCGCCCATGTACAGGAATTCTGTTGGGCTGGACAACCCCTACAAACATATTTCAGCTGAAATCTCCTAACAGTGCAATCAGAAGAGTAGAAGTGTGTATTTGAAAAAATCTAAAAGAATCAAGTTAGAGCAGGACTTATCACATTATATAAATCTCAGTAAAATCCAAAGGCTTTAAAGGCTATGGACACCATTAAAACATTTTTTTTTTGTCTTTCTTCTTACCTATTATGGTGCAAAAAAAATCTTCATAGATCTGCTAATTCTTAATTGCAGCTAGGTGGTAGGAAATTTGAAATGAAGAATATTTACAAAGATTCTTTAATGCTTTATATTGCACTGAGATAAAAAAAAAAAATATATATAAAAAGAACAAAAATAAAAAAAATACAAAAAAAGGTGTCTATAGCCCTTAAAGGGGTTATGCAGTGCTACAAAAACATGGCCACTTTCTTCCAGAGACAGCAGCACTCTTGTCTCCAGTTCAGGTGTGGTTTGCAATTAAGCTTTATTTACTTCAATGGAACAGAGTTACAAAACCCGCACCCAAACCGGAGACAAGAGCGGTGCTGTCTCTGGAAGAAAGTGGCCATGTTTTTGTAGCGCTGGATAACCTCTTTGAGGCTATGTTCACACTACGTATATGTCCGGCCGCATATTTTTCGCGGCCGGACATATACGTGTAAAACTCCGTCCGGGATTTACGCAAGTTGCGGCCGGCTACATATGGTCCGCGAACTTGCGCCCGTAAGCTACGTACGCTTCCCGAGCGGCGTATGTAGCGATCTGACAGCAGTATTTTACTTGGATATCTTCGGCTAGCCCTGGACACCCCGCAGAACCTTTTGGATCGGCAAATCAAAGTGTAAAAATGAAGATATCACCACTCCGTACGGGACCGCATGTTACGCTACGGGCGTCAGTTACAGCATTTCCGTCCCGAAACAATGGTCTGGTTCATTTTTTACAGCGCCGCATACGATCCGGGCGTAAGTTCGTACGTAGTGTGAACTGTGCAGCTGTAGATCGTATACTTTGCATTGTACGCAAACTACGTAAATCTCCGGCCGCTTATTCACGGAACGCGCTACGGCCGGAAACTTACGTAGTGTGAACATAGCCTTAAAGCACACCTATATTAAGGAAGAACTTCTGACATGGAGAAATGTTTTAAACAATCAAGTTCTCGGTGCTAAGTCCCCCACATTGACCAGTAGAACAAGTGCTTCACTTCGCCACTGTTATTCAGCTCCAATAAGCGAATCCCAGCCAGTAAAGTGTTGGACAGAGATCACTGCGCGCCAGGGAGTGAGATGCGCTACCATGTGCTTCTTCCCATTCTGTGACAGGTCAAAAGTTTTTCCAAATGATAGAGCATATTTAAACTTTTCAGTCAACATTAGTGGAGAATACAAATCAATGCTAGCACCGAGTTATATGGCACATAATATGGCAAGGTCTCTGAAAACATCAGAAACTGTTCAAGTATTGTGCCCCTTCCCCACACTTCATCACATTGAGATGTTCTAGATGCTGTTCTTCATAATATCCATGTAATAAAACGTTGCACCGAGGGCCCAGCTAGTTTCTACATCATTGATTTTCTTTACAAGCTGTGGACATAAAGCAAAAGAAAAACTTAAGACAAATAGATAAAACAGAACTAGAGATATTGGCTTGTTACTTTTAAGTTGGTGCTTCAATGTCAAAGTATTAGAGGGGTGTTTTAGTTTATGCTAATGTAATACTTTGTATGAAGAAAGGTTATACTTTCTGTATCGGTGAAGGACAATACAAAGACAAAGAAAGATGCAGAAACTAACAACTCAACTAATATTATAAATGAGATCTATGTACAAATGACAAACATTGTATGTACATAGTTATCACTGGTCAAAAGAACCCTCAAAGACTTGTTACCTTTAGGCGTTTGTCACTGGAAAAACCAAGATCCTTAAGAAGCTGCGTTATATATGTTAGATCCATGCAGAGGTAAGGTCTGCTGCCTGGTGTCTTTTCCATCCTTGCACATTCTAAGTGTAATGGGAGAAAAAAAAAAGTTAATTTTACATACTTTTTCAAGGAATAGGGTATACTATCTATACATTTACATATGCCATGAAAATACAAAAGACAAAAAAAAAATAAAAATAAATAAAATCAGCAGGTGGTGTGCGTTGTACACTATTTCCATTACAGTAAGTTGAATGTTCACATACAGAAAACAAGGCCAAAGATTTGTGTGTATGTAGGAAAAAAAACACAACATACATTTCAGTTTTTTTCCCCTTACTAATATAAGCCAATAGTAGGGCTGGGCGATATGGGCCTAAATCAATATCGTGGTTTATCGCACATGTAGCCGCGGTAACGATAATTCAACGATAATTATGACACGCCGCTTTTTGCAAACCACACCCACTTTTCATGCCAAACTGGCGATATTTTGAATAGAAAAAGTAAAAAAGAACTGAGCAGCAACCCATGTTTACTCAATTATCATTATTACTATTTGTCATTATTAGGGGGTCTCAGCAGAGACCTGGATGTGTATATACAGGTATAAAGCCACTACAGGATGTGTATACACAGGGGGTCTTATAGGAATACATGTGTATAACTATATGGGGGGGGGGGGGGGAATAGGTGCATATGACTATATGGGTGGGAAGGATTGGGATGTATTACTATACAGGAGGTACATAGGGATAGAAGTGTATGACTATACAGGAGGTACATAGGGATAGGGTGTATGACTATACATGGGAGTATACAGGGATAGGGGTGTATGACTATACAGGGGGTACATAGGGATAGGGGCAGATAAGGGTGTATGACTATACAGGGGGCACATAGGTGTAGGGGCAGATAGGGGTGTATGACTATACAGGGGGTACATAGGGGTAGGGGCGGATAGGGGTGTATGACTATATGTGGGGGGGGCAGACAGGGGTTTATGACTATATGGGGGGGGATAGGGTTGTATGACTATATGGGGAAGCAGACAGGGGTGTATGACTATACGAGGGGGATTGGGGTTTATGACTATACGTGGGGGCGGGGTGGACAGGGGTGTATGACTATAGGGGGGGATAGGGGTGTATGACTGTACAGGGAGGACGGGTGGACAGTGGTGTATGACTGTACAGGGGGGGGCAGGGTGGACAGGGGTGTATGACTGTACAGGTGGGGCGGACAGGGGTGAATGACTGTACAGGGGGGGCGGACAGGGGTGAATGACTGTACAGGGGGGGTGGACAGGGGTGAATGACTGTACAGGGGGGGTGGACAGGGGTGAATGACTGTACAGGGGTGAATGACTGTACAGGGGGGGGTGGGGGGTGGACAGGGGTGTATGACTATACGGGGGGGCGGACAGGGGTGCATGACTGCACCGGGGGGCAAATAGGGTTGAATGACTATACACGTTGGGAGGGGGGGGGGGGAATAGGGGTGTATGACTATACGGGGGGGGGGGGGGGGGGGGGCGCGGACAGGGGTGCATGACTGCACAGGGGTTTATGACTATACGGGGGGGGGGGGGCGGACAGGGGTGCATGACTGTATAGGTGGGGCGGACAGGGGTGCATGACTGTATAGGTGGGGCAGACAGGGGTGTATGACTGTACAGGGGGGGGGGAGACCGGGGTGTATGACTGTACAGGGGGGGGGGGGGGGCGGTAACAGGCGTGTATGACTGTAGTCCCCTCAGTAACAGTACAGGACTGTAACATAGGAGGAATGGATGTGCTGCAGCAGGCAGGATACCACACACAGCTATAACTTCTCCTGCCTGCTGCAGCACATTATTCCTCCTATGTTACAGTCCTGTACTGGTACTTAGGGGACGACAGGTCAGCTGCTCCTTCACCTCCTGCTATGACATGGCCGCGTCCCTGCACACACAGGACAACGTGTGCGCGCATGGGGGGGGGGGGGTCGCTTGGACCAGACAGGGGCGGGGCGGAGCAACATTGTCACCTGGGCCCTGCTGCTCCTCCAGCTCCCGCTCCGATACTGGCGTCCCTGCACATGACGTGCAGCGCTCGTGCCGGGCCGCTCGTGTGTGTGTGCGGGGGGCTCTGACAGGACGGGTGCGGGGACATAAATACAAAAATACCGCAATTACCGTCCTGGCTAAGTTGAAGTTGGCTAACCGACGCCAGTGACGGTATCGGTATTTTTGCGGTATACCGCCGAGCCCTAGCCAAAAGGAAATCTGATTTGGCTGAAGGGCAATAGGCTAGACACAGTGGATATGTTTGCTCTGCTTCAGATATGTATATATATTTTGTATGTAGGTATATATTTTATTTGTGGGATAGAAAAGGACATTTACCATGCTAGGGTGTCACAAAACTAAACCTAAATAGGACCAAACATACACACAAGTAGACAATAATCTATCTGCTCAACCCATGCGCAATTTGATTTGATTGACAGCCGAGGTGAGAAGCATGCTGCCACGCACTCCCCCAGGTTAATCTTGGGATCACAGTGACATGTGGGAGGAAGTTACATGAAATAACAGTAATGCTTTGTATACTGTGGCATGCCTGTGGGTTAAACAGATGAAAAGTAGTCTACTTCTGAGTATGTCCATGACATTACCTCAAATGACAGTAACACTTTAAAGTGACTTTCTGTATGACAAGGGAGAGAAAAAGAAGAAAAAAAGCGGGCACCGGCACCTCGTGTGATACCTCAATACACCAAGGATAAGGATTATGTGAGAAGGTGGTCACTTTGTTTTATCTGATGAAGAGGACGTATGTCTTCGAAACGCGTAATGTTTGTGCTATACTAAGTACTTCTTTACTATATTAAATTCATTTATTTAAGCTTTCGGCCACTTCTCTGTGTGAACAGCGCTGACCTAGAGTACCTTAATTTCCTTTTATTTTATTCACTTACTTTCTGTATGAGGACTTCTTTACAAAGCTCTATAACTTTAATTCTGCAGTTTTCATACCTTACTTTAAAACAGATTTCTTTGTGCTTGGTCCAATGAAAAATGCTTTGTATCACTGGTGGATTGTGCCACTTGGCGGGGCTTCACGGGAGCAGCGCCACTTGGCCCTACCCACATGAGCTCCGTAGCCCCACCCCTGAGTGACAACATCGTCGTCTAGGCCCTGCCCCCTAGGAGGCCATTGTAATGGGCCAACCTAGAGCGAGTGGGACCTGGACTTCTCGACTAAAAAGCATTTTTTTACTGGACCAAGCACCTATAATAAAGTAAGGTATGAAAACTGCAGAATTTAGGCTTTACAGCTGCGTAAAGAAGTCCTCATACAGAAAAGGGGGTGACTGTCACTTTAAATACCTTGCCCTTGTGCCCTTATGACACAAGCATTTTAACAAATGCCAAACAGCCCACGATTATTAACTCACCTTTCTTGGCTGCCATCTCAAAATCGCTCAATTTTAAAAAGCCACCAACCCTTGGATCTAAGCAAGAATAAAAAAAAACAAAAAAAAAAACAAAAAAAACTTGTTAAAATAAAATGTACCAGTGTGTATATATGGTGTTTAGCAACACTCTGCATGGTTACATACCTATTATATTTGCGTCCTCAGCTCGGTCAAAGTAATAGGAGAAAGCATACATGAAGAGATCCTCCACTTCCTTGGCCCGGTTTACTTTGCCAGCTAGCTTCTGACCTACGCTTTTATAGCACGATTCATATAAAGATTTCACTGCACAAAAACAGAGGGAAAGGAAACGGTAAACAAAAACAAGAGACATTCCCACACTCTGAACGGTAAAGAAAATACATGAAGGTCATTCAGATCTTATATACATTGGCTTAAAGGGACTATCATTAGAAAATTACTTTTACTGGAAAAATATTTTTAATTTTCGTTTATATTTTTATACAAAAAAAAATGCCAGTTTTCAGCATTGCTTTATCATTAGACAGATCAGGTCACACAGAAATTTGTTACATGTGTTATGGTGGTACTGGGGTTTCTTTGATCCCCTTCTCCGAACATCCTCCATTCTCTCTATGCAGTCTACACCAAGCAGTCATTTCCCGTCCGCACACCACACCACCAAATGTTGTAAAGATGATGAAAGTGGCAATGCTGGTCATGAAAAGCTGCTTCTAGTCTTTCATTTCTTAGTGATTGGATTTGAGCATAAGTGGACATGAGTGACCATGAATCAGGTGGACATTCTATGAAAGGATTTAACAGATTCCCAGGAGGCATTAACAAGTAACAAAAACCTAGACACATGAACATTTGTAAGTTATTTAAAGGGGTTATCCAGTGCTACAAAAACCATGGCCACTTTCTTTCACAGACAGCTCCACCTCTTGTCTCCAACTTCTGCTTTGTTCCATTGAGGTGAATGGAGCTTAATTGCAAACCGCACCTGAACTGAAGACAAGAGTCGTGTTGTCTCTGAAATAAAATTGCCATATTTTTATAGTACTGGACAACCCCTTTAACTCTTAGAAGAGCGGGACAATTTAAATTTTTGCACTTAGTTTTTTCGGTGTGTTTAAAAATCCATAGCACTTTTTTTTACCTACATGAGCCCTTACTTTTTGCATCACTAATTGTACTTTGCAATGACAGACTTATTTTTTGCATATAATAATCATATAATAATATTTGGTGAAATTGAAAATAAAATGCATTTTTTGCCCTATGGTAAAAAGGACTTATACATGTTCCTCAAGTTAGTACGATTACAATGATATGCAACTTGTATAACTTTTATTTTAATTTGGTTGCGTTTAAAAAATTAAACCTTTAAAAAAAAAAAAAAAAAAAAAAAAATTGCTCTATGACCTTGCTTATAACGCTTTTATCTTTTGGTCTGTGGGGCTATGTGGGGTGTCATTTTCTGCGCCATGATCTGTACTTTCTTTCGGTACCTTGATTGCGTATATGCGACTTTTTGATCACATTTTATTACAATTTTTATGGATTTGATGCAACCAAAAATGTGCAATTGTGCTTGACAGCTGCATTTAAATGGCTAATTATAAGGCATGATTAAGGGAGCCCGTCTCCCAAAAAATCACGGCAGGGGAAGGAACACCAGTTACTCCAGTGTCTGAACACACAGCTATGGTTTATGGAAGATTCCATGTAAAATAAAAGAAAAAGGAATAAAATCTTCGGAGAAGACGACTAAATGCGAGAGGATGATTAATCACCGACGCTCACATACATAATGCTGTTTGCCTAAATCAGTATTTCTGCGACCTTCAGGTGATTTAGTGTGCACAGAAAAACCAGTTGCCCAAAAGTACTTTCTTGCAAAAAGAGCACCACCCCTGTCCTTAGGTTGTGTGTGGTTTTACAATTCTGCTCCATTCACTTCAAAAGAACTGAGCTGCAAAACTACACTAAAACTAAGGACAGGAGAGGTGCTGTTTCTGGAAGAAATGAGCCATTTATTTCTAAGGGTGCATTTACACAGAGATTTATCAAACAGATTTTTGAAGCCAAAGCAAGAACAGACTATAAACAGAGAGCAGGTTATAAAGGAAAGGTTGAGATTTCTTCTCTTTTCAAATCCATTCCTGGCTTTGGCTTCAAGAATCTGTCAGATAAATCTCTCTGTGTAAACACCATTAAGGTGGGTTCAGACTGAGGAATAATGCTGCGTTTACACGGAGTGATAATTTGCCCAATCAAACGATTGACGGAACAATATATTGTTTGGAAAATTCGTTATTGCAATAGGCTTAAGCGATCTTAAAACTATCTCACACGTAGGGTGAATCGGCAAAAGACTGTTTACACAAAGCGGTCTGCGAATTTTTAGCAAACAAACAATGTTGAAAGATCAAAGTGAAAGAGTTCTCGCCTGTCGCTTGATCATTTGCTGTGCTTACACGAGCCAATTATCGCTCAAATGTGATCGTTATTGCGAAAATTCGAACAATAATCGTTCCGTGTAAACGCACCATTATCCATCACAATTCGGCCCTTCTCAAAGTCACCTGGATATTGACAGCTGTCCATTTACATGTCTTTACACATCAAATTTAAGGACTGACTGTACATATTGATTGATAGCATTTCCACTCACCACCACTCCCATGTTGTCATGTGATAATGTTATCCACTTCACATTAGAATATATGTGTGTGTGTGTGTGTGTGTGTGTGTGTGTGTGTGTGTGTGTGTGTGTGTGTATATAATCACACTACTAAAACAGGCTTATAAAAAAAAAAAAAAAACCATACATACCATCATTCTGTCCCTTAACTTTATAAGTTATTCCTGCATGGTTAAACTCTGTGACAAATCCTGGTGTTACACAAGCTGTCACCAATTCTTCATTTGATGGCACTACACAAAAGAGTGTAAAAAAATACAATAAATTTCAGTTTTCCAACTAAAATGAGATTCTCCACTAAATGCATTCAGGGATCTTCCTCTAAAATAGCACTCTGCATGTCCTGTTTTGTTTTGCTCTTTTTACAAAGCGGAACATTCCCGCTATGGCCAATTTGGAATCAACTGTTGTGGGAAGATTATTGACATAATCAAAAATGCAAATATAATGTGTAGGGACAACTGTCAATGTATATATGGGATTGAACAAATCCACCACCCACTTCCAGTACATTTGTCCTTCAATGTTAAGGGGGCCGTCTCATGAGTTTTGACAGTGTGTGTGTGTGTATGTGTATGTGTATATATATGCCCTCTAGCAAGCCGCAGGCCATTCAGTGTCACATAAGGTGGTCTATGGGTTGAGAGTTATCAATTCTACATGCAAATCTGGAAATTGTTCAATGCCCCAGCTGATATTTTGTGTCTTCAGTCTAAGAAAATAGGTCAAGATATCCCTGGTAGCATCAGACTCAGATGCCAGATCCCATCCCCAAAAATGCTGTAATTGAGAAGTGGGTTTGGTACCACCTTAATGTGAGCCACCCCATCCCCAGGTCTTTTACATGGGGAAATAATCTAACATAATATAAAATAATCTGCCCTTATTTCCCTCTAGTAAAAACCCTGTAAGTCACTCCCTTTCTGAGGCACAGATTGTGCCACTGTAAGTGAGGAAGTGACCACCGGGGTGCGCAATAGGCAAGACCTTTTCTGCTTCTTGGGCAACACCTTTGTATTTGCAACCATGGTAGAGGGGGGTACATGTTCCCCAAAGCACCTGCTCCAGTGTTCATGATGCATGTTCTCATGTGTGTTTAATTGATAGGGCATGTCATCATTTTAACATTTGGATGCTATGGAGCCCCTGAAGATGAAAATCCTGGAAGATATGGGCTTTGTTGTAGACCAGGTCTAGAATTACTAATGTCCAGTCCTTGTACATACCAGATTATGACAATCTTAGTATGGTGGAGAACTGCTCCTTGTATAATTGCTATAAGTGTAGCTTCTCCATATGTGAGCCTGTATTTACCAACCTATGTGCCTTCAAACCGTTCACCTGCACCATTTTGCATCAGCCTGGGCTTTAAAATAGAATTTGACATCTTCTCAGAGGAAAATGTGTAAGTAGAAGTAAAGAATCCCCTCCCCTTTTTGCACCCGCACCTTCCTCCTTCTCTCCTTGGTTAAACATAATGTGTCTCCTTTCAACCATTTTTTGTAACTACGTCACAAAAGACTTACATGGTTTTCCTTCGACGCCTCCCATGATTTGCAGTCTTGCTGA
The DNA here is from genome assembly GCF_027789765.1 of Dendropsophus ebraccatus. Lineage (NCBI taxonomy): Eukaryota > Metazoa > Chordata > Amphibia > Anura > Hylidae > Dendropsophus > Dendropsophus ebraccatus. The sequence goes on from NC_091468.1 coordinate 37,966,759, forward strand.
CATTAGCCCAAGGCCAAGGTAACTGCAGACAAAAAGATAAACCAACAAATAGCTAAGACCTGATGAATGATGTGAAAATCAAGCATAACATTTACAAAAATACATGGTTGAATGCAACCTTATCCTTAGTGTAAGTGCCCTATTAGTCAGCCCAAGCTGTGCTGTGAACAGGCGCTGATCTCACAAAACAGAATACACAGTAAGGCTATGTTCACACAACGTAAGTTCCGTGGGAGTCAGTGCACACTATGGAGCGAACAGCTCCAGCTGCACGCTCCACGGTGTGCTGTGGGGAGTTCTGATGCGGACGCGCACAGATTCTCCCGCATCAGAACTAGGTGGTGCTAAAGATCATCCAGCTGGTACTGCAGTATGATCTTTTCAGAGACCGGCTGGGTCACAGAACGGCAGGTTTCTTACCGTGTGTGAACATAGCCTAATCGTGTAGTCACAACTTCACCAATGATCACTGGATCACTCCTGTGGCCCTTTGTTACAATCAGCCTTCGGCTGTACATCTATCCATTAAGCCCCTGTTAGAAAATACTACCATAAATCAAGTTATAACTTACCTGTGTGAATACAGGTGGAATGTGCGGTTAAACAGCTGAAAGTTGGTGATATATCCAGCTGGGGCACTTGGAAATGTTGTCTGAATATGAAAGAAGAAAAAAAAAAGTGATTTCATCATACTAATTTAACCCCTTGTAAAAACAAGTAAACTGTATTGTAAATGTCAGTATGAATACAGCGATGCCAAATATGTGTGTTTTTATATGCTTTAGTACTGAGGTTCCATGGAGGCAAAGGCCACATTCCAACACGTCAATGTAAGAATGTAGCTGAAACCACGCCCCAATGGCGTCACCTATGGCCGTGCAATGTTGCTGGAATTTTCTGTAACATTTTGTGGCTATTATTAAACGCACGGCAGCATGCTTTCAGCATGTGGGGATGAAGCCTTAGAGGGCATTTACACGTTCCATGCATGGTACAATGTGCTACAAGGCAGAGTTCGGAACTCCCAGCATCATCGTTTGTAATGATGCGAGAGCTACTGTACTGACAATGTGTGAGACAAAATGGGCAGCCATTTTGGCAACAGTGGCCCTACCCATGACATCACTACATGTGTGCATACATCTGTTACCTGTTCAGTTGGCCTAGCGCTGGACATACACTTTTATACCATGAATGGGTTGTCTATAAAACCATATGATGAACAATGGAGTGTTGTCCACTAGAAACAGCTGGTTCAAGTAATTACAATAAGAGGTCATTTTGGCCAACCATACCTTTTCATACGGATAGAAGGTAATTTGTGTAGAGCCACCACCAAGATCCAGCATCCCAGCCAACTTAGCAGATGGATTTGTTAAACTTCCTATAAGCAAAAAGCAAAAATAGTTCATGCAAGAGGCACAAACCTTATACGTTAATATATACCTTTATCATTCATAAACAATATGATAGAAGTAAACAAAACATATGAATATTATGCAGCTCGAGTACATCCATCAGATACCTATAGGGTCAGATTAACTATGGCTGCTTCCTTAGAATGGTGACACAACAGCAACCATAACTCTTTTACAATACATGTAATATAGAAACATGGGTATGGCATTACAACTTTGGCATGAAGTAACAAACTAATAGTTGGTTTAAATTAGTGATGGGGAACCTTTGGCCATTCAGCTGTTGCAAAACTACAATTCCCATCATGCCTGGACAGCCAAAGGCTGTCCAGGCATGATGGGAGTTGTAGTTTTGCAACAGCTGGAGGATCAAAGGTTAACCATCCCTGCTCTAGACAGTTCACACCGAGTAAACCAGTTCCACCTGCCTCAGTGTGCTATAGCCGGTCTATGGAAGAGCGCGCTCTTTTCCACTGCTGCCATTTATGACATGTCACTTCTTTGAGCGGAGAGCGGGGCAGCGGAGGAGCGCGCACTCTCCCATAGATAGGCTATGGCACACTGAAGCGGGTGGGATTCCGTGGCAGAATTACGCCTGATTTACACCCTTAAACAATAAAAAAAAACAGTGATAAATCTGGCACTTTGTAGACTTTCTAGTCTATGTTTACAATGTCAGAGAATTATATAAATTTAGGAGATTAGGGTATCATCTAAAACCCAATAAAACACAGCACTAAAAATTAATTGAACTCTCAAGGCAAAAAAAAATATATACAAAGTTGTGAGTAGATGTATATTAATAAGCAGCGCATTTTGCCAGTTCTAGTCTTTGGGCACTTTAATCCCAGTACCCAACCCATTTGTCCTTTATGATTGTCACATACATTAAGATAAAGTCTTACAATAAAAATATGGTCACTGATGCTTACCTGTTAGAAAGTTAACAGTGATCCAAGCAAATATTCCTGAAATATAAAAATGTACATGTTTACTGGGATATTGTATATTTTGGGGGAGAGTCATGTTTTTATTTCTAAATGTATAAATGCTGCCGTTTGCAGGTAGCCAGAACAGACATCCCGCTTACCTTCATCTGTACCATCCATAATAGACACACTTTCTTTTCCAACAAGGAATGGAGATGATTGAAAAATGTTCTTTACCTAAAACAGATGGAGAATAAAAAAGTAAATCAAGTGAATAAAAAAACGTAAATTAAGTTTTTTCTCATTCAATTTATAGGACGTACTTTATACCTATTCCCCTTAACTGTAGACAAGGGGTGTAAAATGGACGCTGTATGGCCAAAAGTACATACTGATACTATTCCAAATAAAAGGCAATAATATGGAGAGAGTCCCCTCTTTGCAGTTATGACAATCATCACTCCTCTAGGAAGACTCCCCTAAGATTTTAGAGTGTCTGTGGGAATTTACATTTATGCAAAAAAGCATTTGTCTGGTCTGACGTGTATGTTGGAGGACAGGGCCTCTCTATCTTTATTCTAGTTCAGCAGGGCTGAGGCCGTTGCAGTTCCACTACACTAACTCAAACAATGTCTTTACACCTCTTATATGGTGCATCCTAAGACAGCCGACTTTTATTTAAGCCGGTATTGATAAATTCCTCCCATACAGTGTGAGGATAAGATTTAGGAAGTCCCGTGAAAACAAAAAATCAGCAAGCGGGAGTGGGTGAAAGAAAACAAGTGAACTCCCGAGTCCCCATGTCTCCGCTGCCCTGCTCCCAGCAGCCAGCTGTCATCCAGCAGCAGTGTCTCTTCCAGCAGCAGTGTCAAGGCTCGGCGGAGCGATTACCCACTCAGCCAGTCAGTGACTGGGATGGTGTCCTGCCCCAGTCACTGATTGGCTGAGCGGGCAATCACTCGACCAGGAACGTCACATTGCAACTAGCTGGGCTGCAGGACCCTGGCTGCTGTGAACAGGACCCCAGAGCAGCGCTACGAGGCATAAAGATGGTGAGTTTACTTGTTTATTATTCCCCACCCCCCTCCCTCGCCTTCTCCTTTAACATTTATATGGTGCAATTCTCTGAATATGGAGCCTTTCCTCTAAGTCACTGACTACAATAAATGTATTCATTGTCGTGTCAACATTATCCTTACGTCAGGTCATTGTTATTTGTTCACAGCTTACAAACGTACATTGTCCTGGAACAATTCTATAGAGGAAGAGCAAGATTATTGTAACCACTCTTTTCCAGATAACGATATAGGTTTTGACAGACTCTCCGCTCATCACACTATGTTCTAAGAAGGTATTACAGAAAGTTTCCTTAACCAGACCGCCCCTTTTACTGAACCTTTCCATGAAAGCCCTCTTTTTAAAACCATTACCGTATCCAGTAGCTTCTGTGCCTTGTCTTCTGGTAGGAGGCGTAATCCAGCTGTAGCTTTGAGGACGAGCGGAGTAGATCTTCTGAGGTCTTCAGGTATTTCTTGAATTGCAATATCTAGAAGCTCTTGTATTCCTGCAGTACACTGTGAATGAAAAAAAAAGTCATTAATGTATGTTCTTGTCAAATACAAAGACATATGGGGCACCACAATAATATGACTATGTGGTTCTTCCTATATGCAAACTACACAGAAATATTACAGTAGTCATAATCACAGGTTCTTCCTGTTGGGGTGGAGGTCTTGTCCACAGCTCCCGATAATGAAATAGGACCTCTGCACAAGTTAGGCTTCCTGCACTCCACAGCACAGTTTGCGGACCGCAAAATTATGAATCCAAAAATCCACAAAAAACATATGCCATGCACCTGTAAGACACTGGTATTTGTGCATCCACTATTGGCAAGGCTGTTCTGCAAATATGCATGCTAGAGATGAACGCAACTAGAGCATGCTTGGGTCCATCTGAACCAGAGCGTGCGGTGGCTGCAGAAGTTGGATGCAGCCTCAGGGAGTCCTGGAAAACATAGCTACAGCCTATAGCCCATAGCCATAGCTAAGTTTTCCAGGCAGCTTCCAACTTCTGCAGCCTCCGCTAATCAAATGCTGCACGCTCAGGTTCGGATGGACCCAAGCGTGTGCAAGTTGCGCTAATCTCTAATGGACACAAATAATGGCAGGTGCTATTTTTTCAGAACAGATCCCAGTCCCAATATGGATCAGTAAAAAAAAAAATTCAATGGGTCCTATGCTGTCTGCAGGTGTGGACAGTCTGGAAATACAGCAGTGTACAGGAAGCCTTACATGGTTTCCTCAGTGAATGCATCACTCATCTGTCGGAAAAGACTTATCACTTCATTAAAGGGGTTGGCCACTTTATAGTAAAATAGTTCAGTGTACTGTATTAGTAGGTGTTCTCACTGTACATACTGACAGAAGCTCCGTGTGTGCACCCCTCTCCCCGAGGCTGGGCTGCCCTGCTCTGTGGTATTTCCGTCCATAAGATGGCTGACATGGAGGAACATGTGACCATGCCCCACCCCCCAGTGTCCACCACTGAGCCTGTATATGCCTATGGAGGACACTTACTGATACTACACACAAAACTATTTTACTATAAAAAGAGGCCAACCCCTTTAATATGTGCTTTTTCCAGTTGTACTCAAGTCAATGGCTATTGCATTTAAAAGGAAAAACCAGTTGAAAATCCTGCACCCGGCAGGGGAGAAATTTAATCAGGAGTAGGCACTTACCTCTCCCCATGCCCACAGTAAGAAGTAGGACCAGCCTCGCAATACCGGCCAGGCATCGGGATCTCTGGTGTGTACACGTCACGACCCGGCTGATGGACTGGCCATTCAGCCTGTCAGTGACTGGGGCAGGATGCTGCTCCAGTCACTGATAGGCTGAGCAGCCAGCCCATTAGTTGGGAGAGGCATTTCCCCCCCAGAGTAATGATGTCATCACAACTCAGGAAAAAAAAAAAAAAAAAAGACTTCCAGTGGGGATCCCGAGGTTGGTCCCACCGCTCATTGCGGACACAGGGACGTGTAAGTGCCTACTCCTGATCAAATTCCCCCCTGCAGGATTTTCAAAATCGCCGGACTTCTCCTTTAAAGAAGGGACTTTTTCAGAACTATTCCCAGAGATCTTACACAGCACCTTTGCAAACAAGTTACATCCCGGTCATGGGAAATAAGTAAAGGTTTAATACCAAGTACTGATCACAAGTACTTCACAAGAACAAATAAGGCGATTAATAACCTAATGTTTGTTTTGGCTACTAGCAGTGCCAGCAATAGCTCCCAAGTGTTTTGCTTTGTTCCCCTATAGGAATACATTCCTTCTTTCCTTTCCCAGGATAACCTTGCTTTAATAAAAATATAGGTGCAATTTTTTAAAAATTATTTTTAATATTGGCATCTCCCAAATTCTATATTGCACTTGTAGAGACCTTAGACAGTGTCATATTTACTGAGGTATTAAAGATGTAAAAGAGACAGTTTTATAAAGCCTCTCACAGTCTGCTATGAATGGATTGCATTTGTATCACTTTTTTTTGCAAATGACAATGGAAAAAAAACAAAAAGATCTCTACAGTTCTGAGTAGAGATGAGCAAACTGGGTTCAGGTTCGAGTCGATCCGAACCAGAACGTTCGGTATTTGATTAGCTGGGGCTGCTGAACTTGGATAAAGCTCTAAGGTTGTCTGGAAAACATGGATACAGCCAATGACTATATCCATGTTTTCCACATAGCCTGAGGGCTTTATCCAACTTCAGCAGCCACCGCTAATCAAATGCCGAATGTTCGGGTTCGGATCGACTCGAGCATGCTCAAGGTTCGCTCATCTCTAGTTCTGAGAGATCTACTCTAAGAGGTGAACTTGCCTTATGTGGCTCATCAGCGTATTCTGACAGTCCGGGTTTTATAGCCTTAAACAGTTCATGCTCCAGGTGAGGCGCTCCTAAGAAGAGACAAAATCCTCGCATCAGGACAAATATCACATGGTCAACAAACCAAGCATCAGCATCATCAGTCAAGATATACAGGTATTAGCACGTGCCGTTCCCCACTCCAATATCAGATCAATGTGTGGAATCAGAAAGCGCGCTGGAATAAAACTTCTTTTTCCCACCATGTAAAGCTACTGCAAAGACGCGGCTGGTAGCTTCATGGAGCTGAACAGTAGATCTATACTGTGCAACTGGAAAGCATATCAGCACAACTGTGCTGCTTGGTTCCCTTTAAAGGCTCTAGGAATGTGAAAAAAATATTTTGTGCAAAAATAAAATAAATAAATCTGTAAAGTTAAAATAGTATTTACACCCTATAATAAATGTAAAGAAAAAAAGTGTATGGGCCACTTCATAATGCATAGCTTCTGATTCAGAGCACATCAAACATTATGTGCCCCAGATATTCAGAACGTGATCCCTCTTATGTGATGACGAGGACAGATAGACCGACCATGTTTGGGGTCCCTGCGATGTCCTCGCCGTACCCAATGCCCTGTGGTTCTGTGGCTATACGTTTTATTTGGAGCATGTTATGGAAGATTACCCATTCCTACTTCTTTTCTGAAAGAGAATCCACCCCCTGCAGGCACGGAGTCAGTGAACCTGCCTTTAGAGGTGTGATCTCAACAATCTAATCCACAAACTCCTTTTCAGCTCTATTCTTATTGCCCCCCTGCAGAGCGGATCCACAAGGTAAACAGACGGCCTGACTCCATGCTAATCACTGCATATCATTAACTGGGAACACAAAAATACTATTACACTCAATATAGGAACTATCCATTGCACAAATACATATAAAAGCACACCACATATAATAATCACTTTACATATTCATGAATAAAGACAAGGCTGTACATATTCCGCACAGTTGGTCCAATCTAAAAGGCTTTAGGGATGGATACTGGGAGTAGAACAGAGTGATAGACAAATACAGAAGATTACTGCTCCATTCACTCGGGACAAGAGACCCTCTTTCAAGTAATTATTGGGGATTCCAGCAGTTGGAGCCCCGCAATCAAATACGTTTAAAGTGTCATTGTTGTTTTGAAAAACTATTGACATGTCAGAGACGTGTCAAAAATTTTGATCACTCCGGGTCTCTCCTGGCTCTGTCACGTGAACAGTCAGACTCCGTCTGATTGTCTTTGTAAGTCTATGGAGCCCGATGGATATTACATGACAAAGAGCTGGAAGAGGACGCGCTGCAGTGTGGTCCTCTCCCCGCTTGTTCTCATGATCAGTACGAGTTTGAACACTCAGACCTGGTGCCATCAAAGCTTTTGACGTCAGAAGTTTTTTTTTGTTTTTTTTTTAAGTCTTCGAATAACCCCTTTAAGTTGAATTATGGACTGTACTCCCTCATTTCCACATATACTCAGGATACTGTGTGAAGCTGACAAGCAGTTCATTAAAAAAAAAAAAATAATAATAATCTGAATAGTGGCTGATGTATGAATTGTAAATGACAACCTGCCCAGTAATGCTGAACAATCTGCTAACTATGACCAAGAAACTCTAAACATAAAATGGAAAACCTGATCTCCATGTCCATTATAAGAAACGTCCTGATCTGGCAGCTGATGTCAGCACAACGTGTTTCTTTTAGGCATCCTTGTAATTTTGGCCTATGATTCAGGGTGCACTAATGTGGATAGGTCCGGCTTCCTGAATCCCTATTTACAATCTTTAATTTATTTATAGCATTTACTGAAATGCGAATAATGACAGAAGGTTTATGATTGGTACGGGGGACATGTTATATCACGATTCTGTACTCCCGGCGTGAATCACACGCACAGCAGGACTGGAAGCTATTATTAGATTACTTTCACAATATGGTTTGCAGTTTCTAGCAGAGGAATACAGACCTCCCATAGACTACCACTGAATCTAAAAAAAAAAAAAAAAAAAGGAGCGGCCAAATGGAGGCTAATAGACACACTTAAAAATAAATAAATATATATATATATATATATATATATATATATATATATATATACACACACACGCAACCATTTTTCTAGGACAGGGCATATAGCCTTGGTCTGTCCTACTGCACCAATAATAGGCTTGTACGCAGGATTACTTACCTGAGGATGTCTGACTGAACTTGTAGACGTGCACTCTGGTGCCGGTGCTCCCAGCATCAAACATGATACCATAGAATACTTCATTTGCAGCGCTCACTCTCTCACTCCCATAGACAGACTTCAGGTTAGGCCCAGACTTCTCGATCTGTGTACCAGGACTCCATCGGAGGTAGCTGACGTACAGAGTGATGCAGAATGCGACGAACAGGAGCAGCGGGAGCTTGGAAATTTTCATGGTAGTTGATTCAGAACTGCTAAATATATAGATACAGATAATGATTATTATTGAGGAATTTCAATGTTTAGATAAGTGGATAATAGTAATGCCCAATACTATAGCCAAAGAATAAATGACAGTAGCCTGACTATTATTATTATTATTTTTTAGAGTATTCTGTTTTCCCCTTACAAACATATGCAGACTCACTTGAGCGAAGTGCGCATGTGTACAGTTGGAAAGATGGCAGATCATGGATTACAGATGTATACAGTGGTGCCTCAACTTACAATGGCGTCAGATTACAATATTTTCAGTATACAATGTTCCTTTCTAGACCAAATGAACTTGACACCACACTCAACATACAATGGATCTGTGGCGCTTGTGGATAAGATGATCAACCATTAAAAGTAAACATTTTACTGGTAAAATCCCAGTGTCGCTGAAGTGTAAGCAGTGACTGAGGACCTAGTGTCTCCTCTTTACTGTACAGTGATAAAACATGTCCTGTACTGCTGTGTGTCTAGTATCTCCTCTCTACTGTACAGTGTGATACTACATGTCCTGTACTCCTGTGTGTGTCTAGTATCTCCTCTCTACAGTATAGTGTGATACTACATGTCCTGTACTGCTGTGTGTCTAGTATCTCCTCCCTACAGTACAGTGTGATACTACATGTCCTGTACTGCTGTGTGTATAGTATCTCCTCTCTACAGTAGTGTGATACTACATGTCCTGTACTGCTGTGTGTATAGTATCTCCTCTCTACAGTACAATGTGATACTACATGTCCTGTACTGCTGTGTGTCTAGTATCTCCTCTCTACAGTACAATGTGATACTAGACACACAGCAGTATAGGACATGTAGTATCACATTGTACTGTAGAGAGGAGATACTAGACACACAGCAGTACAGGACATGTAGTATCACACTACTGTAGAGAGGAGACACTAGGCACACACAGCAGTACAGGACATGGAGTATCACACTGTACTGTAGAGGAGATACTAGACACACACAGCAGTACAGGACATGTAGTATCACACTGTACTATAGAGAGGAGATACTAGACACACACAGCAGTACAGGACATGTAGTATCACACTGTACTGTAGAGAGGAAATACTAGACACACACACAGGAGTACAGGACATGTAGTATCACACTGTACTGTAAAGAGGAGATACTAGACACACAGCAGTACAGGACATGTAGTATCACTCTGTACTGTAGAGAGGAGATACTAGACACACAGCAATACAGGACATGTAGTATCTCCTCTCTACAGTACAGAGTGATACTACATGTCCTGTACTGCTGTGTGTGTCTAGTATCTCCTCTACAGTACAGTGTGATACTACATGTCCTGTACTGCTGTGTGTCTAGTATCTCCTCTCTACAGTACAATGTGATACTACATGTCCTGTACTGCTGTGTGTCTAGTATCTCCTCTCTACAGTACAATGTGATACTAGACACACAGCAGTACAGGACATGTAGTATCACATTGTACTGTAGAGAGGAGATACTAGACACACAGCAGTACAGGACATGTAGTATCACACTGTACTGTAGAGGAGATACTAGACACACACAGCAGTACAGGACATGTAGTATCACACTGTACTATAGAGAGGAGATACTAGACACACACAGCAGTACAGGACATGTAGTATCACACTGTACTGTAGAGAGGAAATACTAGACACACACAGCAGTACAGGACATGTAGTATCACTCTGTACTGTAGAGAGGAGATACTAGACACACAGCAGTACAGGACATGTAGTATCTCCTCTCTACAGTACAGAGTGATACTACATGTTCTGTACTGCTGTGTGTGTCTAGTATCTCCTCTTTACAGTACAGTGTGATACTACATGTCCTGTACTGCTGTGTGTGTGTCTAGTATCTTCTCTCTACTGTACAGTGTGATACTACATGTCCTGTACTCCTGTGTGTGTGTGTAGTATTTCCTCTCTACAGTACAGTGTGATACTACATGTCCTGTACTGCTGTGTGTGTGTAGTATCTCCTCTCTACTGTACAGTGTGATACTACATGTCCTGTATTCCTGTGTGTGTGTAGTATTTCCTCTCTACAGTATAATGTGATACTACATGCCCTGTACTGCTGTGTGTGTCTAGTATCTCCTCTCTACAGTACAGTGTGATACTACATGTCCTGTACTGCTGTGTGTGTCTAGTATCTCCTCTCTACAGTACAGTGTGATACTACATGTCCTGTACTGCTCTTTACCTGCACCAGGATGAGTAGCTCCTTTGGGCATCAGGTGATAGAGGCTTACTTTACGTTTTCTGGGACCCTGAAAACGCTCTGTCTATATAGAAAAAAACTTTACAGTCTCTAGAAGCTCGGCCTGTTGTATATAATAAGGACTTGCTTTATCCACATTAGTCATCTGCTTATTGTTCTTTTGGGATTATGGGGGCTTCAGATCTCCATAGAGTTTAGGTTTTCAACATACAATGGTCATACTGGAAGCAGTTAATATTGTATGCTGAGGGAGCCCTGTATCTACATTCTCTTACCCTTTACCTCTCTCTAGGAAAGCTGGGTGACGATAAATACAGCTCCTATTACAACCAACACAGTGACCTACGCTACAGGAATAGGTCTGGGATCATAGCCCCAGTGTAGCGGCACCATTACCGCCCATAGTAGATCCCGCAGGTGTACCAGAGCTTTCTCCGGAGATCCAGGAATATCCCTATATAGACAGAATCTTTTCATTCACTGAAAGTAATCAGAGATCTTAAAACTATCACAAAACTTAACACAAAGTATACTAAAATGTAGCTAAACTTTTCACTATACAATAAAATACTTAAAGTTAACAAAAACTTACTTCTTTGGCGACTTCATCATAGTCTATTAATTGCTATGGGCAACTTACAGGTCACTCTAAAAAGCCCGTCAGAGAGCGCAGAGTCTTTAGATTAGAGCCGTAGCTCATGTGTCCGCACTCACCTGTACATAGTCAGAAGCCATAGGAGCGCTCGGTGCCAGCTCTTCTCCTGTCACTGCTCCACATCACAGCCCGGCACTGCTGTACGTCATTCCGACGCGTCTGGGAGGGCGGGAACAAGAGCTGGCGCATGCGCTGATAGAAGTATGGCGGGGAGGTCACGTGATCAGGCAGGAGTTGGGCGTGGCCTGATGTCCGTGGGTGACGTGTACTGTGTGCATTCCGATGTGTTCTCCCGAGTGGAACTCGCTGTCAGTATAATAATTATATGTAATGGCACAGAGCAGTGTTCTCCAACCAGTGGCTCTCCTGCTGGGCATTGTAGTTCTGCATGCATGGTATTCCTGAACTTTTTTAAGGGATTTTCTGTGCATATTTTCCTCTGATCTGACATCTTCCAGGTTGTGACCATCTAACAACTAGCATGGGTCTCATTAAAGCCATTTTTCCCCAATCAGTATATGAGGGCATGATGCCACTCTTTATTTTACTGTATAACGTGCTATGAAGCCAAAACAATTGACGGGTGGGTAAAAATGGTACCCCCCCCCCCCCCGCAGTAGACTAATGCTACGTTTACACGAAACGATTATCGGGCGAATTTTCGTGATAACGATCGAATTCGAACGATAATCGTACGTTTAAACGCGTCGAACGATCGAAAAATCGTTCATTTTGATCTTTTAACATGTTCATAAATCGTCGTTCGCCGATCGCAAAAAATTCGCCGATCGCTCAGTGTAAACAGTGCTCGCGCAATAGTCCGGCCACCCGCAGCCCCGCCCACCGCCCGGCCCCCCGCTCATCCGCAGCCCCCTGCGTCGGCTCGATCGCCACCCCCGCCGCTCTGATCGACACCCCCACCTCCCCGATCGCCTCCCCCGCCGCCGCTCCGATCCGAACGATTTAACGATTTTTCGCACGATAATCGCCCTGTGTAATAGGGCCCTTAGAATGCAGCGTCAAAAAGTGTGTTTTTTTTATAATGACAGACACTTGCCCTGTTTATTCCTTCACTGGTGATAAGTCGGGGTCCTGGTGTTCAGGTCAGGGTGTAATAAAAGCGGGGGGATCAGGTGATGCAGTTGCCCTATGTCTAACTACCTTGACTAGGGATGAGAAACCTTTGGCCCTTTAGCTGTTACAAAACTACAGTTCCCATCATGCCTGGACAGGCAGACAGGCAAAGCTTTCGCTGCCTAGGCATGATGGGAATTGTAGTTTTGTAACAGCTGGAGGGCCGAAGCTTGACCATGACAACTAGGAGTTTAACCCCTTAAGGACAGAGCCTGAAATGGCCTTAATGACAGAGACAAATTTTATGAATATGACCAGTGTCACTTTATTCATTAATAGCTTCGGGATGCTTTTACCTATCCGGCTGATTCTGAGATTGTTTTCTCGTGACATATTGTACTTTACATTTCTGGTAAATTGGAGTCGATACTCATAACAAATCTTTATGAAAAAAAACCAAATAATGTGAAAAAATGCATTTTTCCAACTTTGAAACTTTTTTGCGTATACAGAAAGTGGTTATACCACATAAATTATATATTAAATAGCATTAGCAACATGTCTACTTTATGTTGGCGGCATTTATTAAACTATCTTTCATTTTTTTTAGACGATAGGAAGCTTAAAACATTAGCAGCAAATTTCCAAATTTTCAGTAAAATTTCAAAATCAGATATTTTTAGGGACCTGTTCAGGTTTAAAGTGTATTTGAGGGGCCTGTATGTTAGAAAGCCCCACAAAGCACCCCATTTCAGAAACTGCACCCCCCACACTCTGCAAAAGCACATCCAGAAAGTGTTTTAACCCTTTAGGGGAGTCACAGAAATAAAAGCGAAGTGTGTAAGGAATTTGAAAATTTTAATTTTCTCTGCAGAGATTTTATTGTAATCCAATATTTTTCATAATTATAAACCTATTACCAGAGAAATGCACCCCAATAATTATTGCCCCGTTTCTGCAGTTTATAGAAATACCCCATATGTGGCCCTATTGCGCTACTTGACGCAACCACAAGCCTCAGATATAAGGGAGCGCCTAGTGAATTTCAACGCCTCCGTTATATTTGGTCATTTTTGACTGTACCACTTCAGGTTGGCAGAGGCTCTGGGGTGTCAAAACCTAAAAAACACCCCTAAAGGGACACCATTTAGAAAACTACACCCCTCAAGGAATGTAACAAGGGGTGCGGTGAGCATCTGGACCCCACAGGTGCTTCACAGATTTTCCGAACAATATGGCGTGAAAAAAGAAAAATTTATTTTTTACACTAAAACGTTGTTCTAGCCTTCAATTTTTCATTTTCTTAAAGGGATAAGAGGCAAAAAAAGACAAAAAATGTGTAGCGCAGTTTCTCCCGAGTACAGAAGTACCCCACATGTGGCGATAGAGTGCCAAGGGGGCGCAGGACGAGCCTCCAAAGGTAAGGAGCGCCAATTGGCTTTTGGAAGCTGAATTTCACTGAAAAGGATTTCAAGGGCCATGTCGCATTTACAGAGCCCTTGTGCTGCCAAGACACTGGAAACCCCCCACAAGTGATTCCATTCTGGAAACTACACCCCTCAAGGAATCTAACAAGGGGTGCAGTGAGCATATGGACCCCACTGGTGACGGGCACAAATGTGGAACAATGTGACGTGAAAGGGAAAAATTTCATTTTTTCACTTTTACGGCACAAATGTGCCCGTCATCAAGGGGTTCATATCCTCACTGCACCCCTTGTTAGATTCCCTGAGGGCTGCAGTTTCCAGAATGGGGTCACTTGTGGGGGGTTTCCAGTGTTTTGGCAGCACGAGGGCTCTGTAAATGCGACATGGCGTTCATCATCCATTCTAGCCAAATCCAACCTCCAAAATCCAAATGGCGCTCCTTCCCTTCGGAGGCTTGCCCTGCGCCCACATGGCGCTTTATGTCCACATGTGGGGTATTTATGGACTCGGGGGAAATTGCTCTACACATATTGTGTGTTTTTTTCTCTTTTAACCCCTTGTGAAAATGATAAATTCAAGGCTAAACCAACATTATAGTGTAAAAAATGTAATATTTCATTTTCACGCCACATTGTTCCACATTTGTGCCCGTCACCAGTGGGGTCCATATGCTCACTACACCCCTTGTTACATTCCTTGAGGGGTGTAGTTTCCATAATGGGGTCACTTGTGGGGGGTTTCAACTGTCTTGGCAACACAGAGGCCTTTTGAATGCAACATGGCCCCTCAAAATCCATTCCATCCAAATCCAGCCTTCAAAAACGAAATGGTGCTCCTTCCCTTCGGAGGCTTACCCTGCACCCGCATGGTGCTTTATGTCCACATGTGGGGTATTTACGGACTCGGGGGAAATTGCGCTACACATTTAGTTTTTTTCCCCTCTTTTAACCCCTTGTGAAAATGATATATTCAAGGCTAAACCAACATTATAGTGTAAAAAATGTAATATTTCATTTTCACGCCACATTGTTCCACATTTGTGTCCGTCACCAGTGGGGTCCATATGCTCACTACACCCCTTGTTACATTCCTTGAGGGGTGCAGTTTCCATAATGGGGTCACTTGTGGGGGGTTTCAACTGTCTTGGCAACACAGGGGCCTTTTGAATGCAACATGGCCCCTCGAAATCCATTCCATCCAAATCCAGCCTTCAAAAACCAAATGGCGCTTCTTCCCTTCGGAGGCTTACCCTGCACCCGCATGGCGCTTTATGTCCACATGTGGGGTATTTCCGTACTCAGGGGAAATTGCTCTACACATTAAATGTTTTTTTTATCTTTTAGCCCCTTGTGAAAATGAAAAAACATGACAAGATTAATGATTTAGAGTAAAAATTTTACAAAAATTACACTAAATGTTGGTCTAGCCTTGATTTTTTTCCATTTCCACAAGGGGTTAAAAAAGAAAATGAACACAAAACGTGTAGGGTAGTTTCCCCTGAGTACGAAAATACCCCACATGTGGGCATAATGTGCCATATGGGCACAGGGCAAGTCACCAAAGGGACAGAGCGCCATTTAGAGGCTGGAATGGAGGATGGAGGCCATGTCGCAATTACAAAGCTCCTGTGCTGCCAGGACAGTAGAAACCCCCGACAAGTGACCCCATTCTGGAAACTACACCCCATAAGGAATCTAACAAGGGGTGCAGTGAGCATATGGACCCCACTGGTGACAGGCACTTACGTAGAACATGTGCCAAGAAAATAAAAAATACAATTTTTTTCATTTTCACGTCCCAAATGTGGCCGTCACCAGGGGGCCATATCCCCGCTGCCCCACTTGTTAGATTCCTTATGGGGTGTAGTTTCCAGAATGGGGTCACTTGTGGGGGGTTTCTACTGTCCTGGCCGCACAGAGGCTTTGTAATTGCATCATGGCATCCTCTAATGGGAATGGCGGCCATACCTATTTAGCTGGGGAAAAGGGACAATTCTAATTTATTTGGGGGTATTAGGCCAATTATTAGTTTATAAGGTTGGAAATGACAGGTGTCCATCAAATTCAACCTGTGTTGATCCAGAGGAAGGCAAAAAAAACCCCTCATAAGGCAGACGACAGTAGCCTCATCACAGGGGAAAAATTCCTTCCCGACTCCATATTGGCGATCAGAATAATCCCTGGATCAACGTGACCCCTGAAATAGGAATAAGGGACAGAATTTAGATAATGTAGAACCCCAGTGACGTGTGGTGCACCTTGGAGCGATCCAGTATGCAGAGGCCGGGGGGATCAGGACAGGTGTCACACAGGAAAATGGTGTCCTACCTGATCCCCCTGTTACGCCACACTGCACTTCTTCTGGGGTCTCCCTTTCTCCAGTGTGGGGGACGTCACCTGGAAAATGTTGTCCTGGTGCGATACGGGGTCCTTCATATCCAGAAGCGCTGGGTCCGCTCCATGGCTGCTAAATATTAGGGCTGTATTACTGCTTCTGATATGTTCGGATCGTGCCGCAAGCTACAGTAGCTCGGGCAGCGAGGGACCAGAAGAGGGGGTGCTGGTATAAGAGTTATCCCCGTACAGGTGGTGAACTTTATCCAGCAGTGGGAAGATCAGTTCCCGGACGATCTTCCCACTAACTCCGAGGATGGGGGGGGGGCATCTGGGGGCTGGATTCGGGTGTCCCTTCCTACATACACTCTAAGGGTACATGCACACTGCGGAATCGCGACAGATAACCCTTCGTGCATTCCACAGCTGGCACCCACCGGCGGACTGATGCAGGCGCACGTCTCCATCCGTGTCATAGACTCCATTCTATGCACGGGCGGATTCCGCTCTCCGTCCAATGTGTTCATTCTTTGGATGGACGACGGATTCCGCCCGTGCATAGAATGGAGTCTATGACACGGGTAGAGACATGCGCCTCCATCAGTCCACCGGCGGGTGCCAGCTGCGGAATGCATGAAGGGTTATCCTTCGCCATTCCGCAGTGTGCACGTACCCCAAATCTGTAAGTGTACCCTGAGGTACGCTCACACAGTTTGTAGAATTTCACACCATACCGTGATCTCTTATTGGGACGGTACTGGCGGAAAAGACGTGTCTGGGCGGCAGCGTACGCTACGCTACCCCCCAGACACGTCACTGGATGATGAGGATGATGAGGATGATGAGGATGAATGGAGGAAAGAAGGATCCCCCCATTCATCCTCACTGGCTGTTTCGGTGTCGGAGGTAATAATAACGTATCCCTCTGACGCTGAAAACACCCTGGGGGGCATCTTTATACGGGGACTAGTATATGGGGTATATAGTGGTGTAGTGTCAAACTTTATTCAATGTAGTGTAGTGTGGTGTAATGTAGTGTTTTTTACGTGTTTTTTTACAGTAAGTATAAAAAAAAAACCTACGCCAACAAAGGAGTTGCTGATAAATGCCGCACTTATGTCCGGCACTTATAAGCAGACTGTGGCAGTAGAATATAGAAAAAAAACACCCTACGCCAAAAAGGAGGAGTTGCTGATTAGCAGCGCACTTTCGTGCGATGCTGATCAACACTCAGCGGCGATAGGGTGCGGAAAATAGAAGAAAAAAAAATTTGGAAAAAAAAAACCACCTTTTTCTATATTCTGAATATCCCTGTAGCTGCTGATAAGTGTATTACACATATCAGCCGCTAGGGGGCAGCAGAGCGCAAAATCCGGAAAATGACGAGGCTGGAGCCGAAAGAAGACGACGGGGAACGGCGGAAAGACCCGAAGACCGAACGGAATGACGGAGGACGCCGCGAACCCGGAAGACGCCGATCAGGAGCCCGGGACAGGTGAGTAATGTACAAATACCTGCTCTGGACCCCTCCGCTACCTAGCTGAGGGGTCCAGGGCAGGTATTTATTATTTTGCTGGACTCTGATCGCCGTGCCACCGGCCCGATCGCCGTGAACGGCCGGCCGGCCGTTCACGGCGATCGGGCCGGTGGCACGGCGATCACCATTACTTTTTACAGTAATGGCGGTCGGTGCCGTCCTCGGACAGCACCGACCGCCATTTTTTTCCGGGTCATCGGGTCACCGATGACCCGGAAAGGTTCCGATCGCCGCTATTGGCTGATCTGAATTGATCAGCCTATAGCGGCGATCGTAAGCACGGGGGGTGTTAACCACCCCCCGTGCTGTGAAGCTAAGATGGCCTGCTATGATTTATAGCAGGCCATCTTCCCCGACCGCTGTGTGTGAACACGCAGCGATCGGGGAAACATCGGGCGTAAATTTACGCCCTGATGCGCCAAGTACCAGGGCGCGAGGGCGTAAGTTTACGCCCGATGTCGTTAAGGGGTTAAAGGGGTTATCCAGCACTACAAAAACATGGCCGCTTTTGCACCACTCTTATCTCCAGTTTGGGTGGGGTTTGAAACTCTTTTCCATTGAAGTAAATGAAACCTAATTGCAAACCGCACCTGAACATGTAACTAGACCATGTGTGTGTGTGTCTGAGGTTCTTAATTGCAATTCTGAAATTCAATTCCAGGAACAGATTATACATGGAGGACATGCATAAAGGAAAGACTGAGGCTGCTCCTTTTCAAGTCTATTCCCAGCCAGGGCCATTTCCAGGCTTTCTGCCGCCTGAGGCAAACCTAAGCTGCTGCCGCCCCACCCCCCCGGTGCCCAAGCGACCCCATCATTCTGCCCCCACCCCGATCGTTCACTTCAGAAAGCCCCCCAGGATGAATTAACTGCACCCCAGCGTACTGCCTTCCCACCCGTGAGTATACTCACCAAAGTGCCGGACGAGGTAGGTGATGAGAGTGCAGCTCTGCAGCGGATGGCCACGGCGCACGCACCTGGTTGGGTGCGTATGCCACGGCTATCCGCTGCAGAGCTGCACTCTCATCACCCACCTCCTCCTGCACTTTCGCATAATCTTCCCCATGACTGTCATTCAAGTTAATGATCGGTTATTTTTATTTTATTTTTTTGCAGAAATCAATAGTACAGACGATTTTCAGAAACTTTGTAATTGGGTTTATTAGCCGAAAAATGCATTTTTATTATGAAAAAACAGTTTGAAGCTCCCCCCCTCCCCCATCTTCATGGCTTGCTTATGGAAAGGGGAGGGGTGGAGAGAGATGAGGCACCAAAACAGGACAACAAAGAGTTAATCTACAGTTAATCACCTCTGACAGTCAGCACTGACCTCTCAGACCTCTGAATACCCTATCACCCACCTCTGTATTGTGTAATCCTTTGTTCTCTGCTCTCTGCTGCAGGCTAACTCCCTCCTCCCCCTCCCCTCTCTATAGAACAGACAGGCTTCTGTCTGATACACAATTTCCTGATAATGTGCAGTGGATGAGGGGGGGGGGACCTGGGGAAAGTCTTTTTGAATGCAGATAATGGCATATTTGCCTAATAAACCCAATTACAAAGTTTTTTAAAATCGCCTAGACTATTGATTTCTGCAAAAAAATAAAATAAAAAAATACAACAGTGACTCTTTAACTAAAATGACAGCAGCGAGGGCCCCTCTCAGTACGAGGGGAGCCGCTCACCTATCCCGACGTCCTCCTGTCAGCTGATTGCTGGAAGGTTGCCGGGTGACGTCAGAGACAGAGCCTGGCGGTACTTTCAGATGGCGGTGTGCGCGGGCGGCAGGACGTCGGGATAGGTGAGCAGCTACCCTCGGACTGAGAGGGGCCCTGGCTGCTGTCATTTTAGTTAAGTTAAACTTAACTAAAATGACAGCGACGGGGAAGATTATGCCCCCCCCCCCCCCTCGAGACCGCAGAATTTGCCGCCTGAGCCACAATACTCATTCTGCGTCATGGCATAAGCGGCTCTGTTCCTGGCTTTGTATTTAAAGTGTACCTGTCATGTGGGCCACTGAGATGTGAATTCCACTCTCCAGGCGGAAGTTCGGGTCTCCATGGCTACAAACAGGCATGAGACTGTAATTTGTGCAGCCTCTATTGGATGAGAATGGGGTTTGCACGCATGACGGTCCCATGCGATCCGAACTCCCGCCTGGAGAATGGAATTCACTTCTGATCCTGCATGACAGGAACACTTTAATAACTGCAATGAAAAACCTGAATGTGTGAGTCTGAATGTATGTTGTAACTACTCCAACTCTCAGTAAGTTATGAAGAATTTAAAGGACAAGTGCCATGAAAAACTTTTTCCCAGTAATTGAAGCACATTACAAAGTTATATAACTCTGTAATATGCTTCAATCACCTATCTGCCTCCCTTCCCTGTCTTTTCCCCCCTCCACCCCCCACCAGGAAGTGTCCTGACTCACACAGACCTGATTACTGTCGTCACCGTCACCAAGCTCTTCTCTCAGCTCCTTCTCCTGTTACACTAGCCTCCCCCCTCCCCTGCCTTGTCAGGTGACAGCTTGCTCAGCTCCCATTGGCTGAACAACTGCAAGCCATCACTTGTCACATCTCACTTGCTTATCTTCCCTCAGACTGACTCTGGCACATAGGCAGCCCTCCCCCACCTCATACCCTCTCTCCTGCTGCCATGGACTCAGTGAGTGAAGGAGTCATGTCACTAGAGAAGATAAGCTGAGCAAGCAGAGTAACCTGACAAGGAGGGGGAGGGGGAGGCTGGTGTGACAGGACCTAGAGCAGCCCTCCTGCTGATGACTCATCCTCACAAGAAGGAGCTGCCTGGTGACGGTGACGACAGTAATCAGGTCTATGTGAGTCAGGACACTTCCTGGTGGGGGGTGGAGGGGGGAAAAGACAGGGAAGGGAGGCAGATAGGTGATTGAAGCATATTACAGAGTTATATAACTTTGTAATGTGCTTCAATTACTGGGAAAAAGTTTTTCATGGCACTTGTCCTTTAAAGAGGAACTGTTGCAATTTTTTTTAAAAGAAATCAACAGAGGTTGTTTTGCAATATACTCTATTTTTTTTTTTAGTTTTCTATGTTTAAATCAACATTATACATATGGCCACTAGGTGTCTCCCTTCACTGTGCATGTGTACAGCAGCTGCTTATCCACATTCAGTAGCAGAGAATCCTGGGGGTGCTCGCATTGTATGGTCAGCTCTCCTGTCTCACAGTGCCAAAACCTCTGTAACCACACAGTGAAATTATACTGACTGAATTTTTGCATAACAAAGAGCATTGTCTCCTGGTAAGCTGCAGAAACTGTGGAATAGGGCCCTAACTTAATTGCCCTCAGTTGATCTACAACCTGCACAATGAAGAGGTGTGAGAATGCACAAAGGACTGGTACTAATGCTACGTTTACACGGAACAATTATCGGGCGAATTTTCGCGATAACGATCGAATTTGAACAATAATTGTATGTGTAAACGCGGCAAACGATCAATAAATCGTTCATTTTGATCTTTTAACATGTTCATAAATCGTCGTTCGTAGTTCACAAAAAATTTGCGCGATCGTTCCGTGTAAACAGTCGTCGCGCGATAGTCCGGCAGCCCGCCGCCCGGCCCCCCGCTCGCAGCCCGGCCCCCCGCTCATCCGTAGCCCCCTGCGCCGGCTCGATCGCCACCCCCGCCGCTCTCATCACCACCCCCACCGCCGCTCCGATCGCCGTATCCAGGGTTAGGGTGGGTTCGGGGGGGGGGGGGGGGGGGCGTATCCAGGGTTAGGGTGGGTTCGCGGGGGCCGTATCCAGGGTTAGGGTGGGTTCGGGGGGGGGGCCGTGTATCCAGGGTTAGGGTGGGTTCGGGGGGGCCGTATCCAGGGTTAGGGTGGGTTCGGGGGGGCCGTCCGGGGGTGAAAGGTTGTCCCATTATCCTGAACTCTTTTCTGTGGCCCCAGAGGCCGCGGGAGGCGCCCAGCGCAGGATGTGTGTGATGACGTCACTGCGCTGCCGGCATTGGGACACCACTCACATACTCCTAGGCTGTAGGCTAAAACCTGCCTGTGGCCTACAAGATTATAATATGGGCGGTCCGAGCGGCTGTCCGGACCATCCATATTATAATTTAGTGTGATGTCGGGCCAGATATAATTTAAACTCTGAATTCCCTGGTGGGCCTAAAATAATGGCCAAAGTTTGACATGACTGGGAAAGAAGGTAAAAATACTGACATTGTTCAAGATTTCCTATTATTCCACAGGATCCACACTGTTCAGCTTTTTACTAGTGATATTGCACTCATGTGATAGGACATGTATATATGTAATGTTATGGGTTCCTATAAAATAAGTTGTACATTACAATTGAGTTATATAATACTTTAAGTAATTGATTTTCTTGTATTTTATTCCGTGTTGCAGAATTTTTAAGAGAAAAAAAGTGCCATGTTTCATTGTACATACATAGGGGGAGATTTATCAAACATGGTGTAAAGTGAAACTGGCTCAGTTGCCCCTAGCAACCAATCAGATTCCACCTTCCATTTTCCAAAGAGTCTGTGAGGAATGAAAGGTGGAATCTGATTGGTTGCTAGGGGCAACTGAGCCAGCGTCACTTTACACCATGTTTGATAAATCTCCCCCATTGCTTCTATAAGAGAATATGGTGCCTCACAGTGTGCTATCTGATGGTCCTCCATGTGCCACTGTGTAGCCTCCACACATACGGCATTGTCACATGCAAGGATCCTAAGTATATGTTCATACAAGGTTTTTAAGGCAAAAATGCAACTGTATTCTGCCTTTTATTTTTTACATTATGTGAACCTTAATGTTTATGTTCTCTGTTTGGGTCGTCCATACATAGAAAAACATGACCTCTCTTTCAGAAACAGCGCCACACTTGTTCTCAGTTTGGGTGTAGTTTTGTAGTTCAGTTTCATGTAAGTGCATAAAGCTAAATTGTAATACCAAAAACAACCAAAGGACAGGGGTGGCGCTGTTTTTGCAAGTAAGTAACTTTGTTTTTCCTAATCCCGGATAACCCCTTTAAGTGCAGATCTAACTAGTATGCAGGAGCATCATACTCTACTGTTTACGCTCCTCGTGTTGACATGATCTAAAATCTACAATTACAATAGTAATCTACAAATATACAGAAAGATCTGGCCTCCTACCTCTCAGAATGTCCACAATGGGATGATAAATAATGATGATGATGATGATGATGATACAGCTCCTATAGCAATTATAGTCCAATTGTTACCTGTTACATTACTCCTCTCTGTCCAGGA
Source organism: Dendropsophus ebraccatus (assembly GCF_027789765.1). NCBI lineage: Eukaryota > Metazoa > Chordata > Amphibia > Anura > Hylidae > Dendropsophus > Dendropsophus ebraccatus. The sequence continues at coordinate 37,990,007 of NC_091468.1, forward strand.
GGGGGCGCTGTCTGCAAGTTTATCATGTCTCACCACAAAACACAGAACAGCTACTAAACTCAGACTATTGATTCACGCCATATTATTCTAATATTTGCTCGTTACATAATGTAGGTCTCTAGATGGAAGTTTATGTTCCTGAGTATTAGCTATTACATTTGTCAGAGTAATAAAACTTTATAGATAATGTTTTGGCACAAGTTTACGTCATACTAAATACTTGTATAATAATGGTGTGCTCATGTAGCGCTGTGTCTCTATGCATCATAAAATACACCCGTTATAATTAAAGAGATAATTCCAAAGAGGGATGTCATAGAGTTATGTGGAGTCATTGATGTTCTGTACTTGCAAATTAGGTTAATGTTATGTAAAAAGAGGATGTACAATCCATTCTTGTATTTAAAGGGGGAGATTTATCAAACATGGTGTAAAGTGAAACTGGCTCAGTTGCCCCTAGCAACCAATCAGATTCCACCTTTCATTCTTTACAGACGCTTTGGAAAATGAGAGGTGGAATCTGATTGGTTGCTAGGGGCAACTGAGCCAGTTTTACTTTACCCCATGTTTAATAAATCTCCCCCGAGAAGTTTCCAGCAGTCACCTGACAGCTGCACTTAGAGGCACTGCGCCGCCCGTCCCTGGTGTCTAGTGGGACGGATCTCCCCCCCGCGATGCGATCGCGGGGGGGAGATCCGTTCTTCTGCCCGTGCCGGGCCTCAGCGTCGGAATGACGCTGATCCCGGCTCGGCAATAGATTGCTATGGCCTGCAGCAGGCCATAGTAATCTATGACCGATCTAATCGATCTTTGCTGTGTATATACACAGCATTGATCTCTATGAGAGATCAGTGCTATGTATATAAAAGTCCCCCAGGGGGGCTTCTAGTTACAGTAAAAAAAAGTAAAAAAGTGTTTTTATTAATAAAAAATCCCCTCCCCTAATAAAAGTCCAAATCACCCCCCTTTTCCCATTTTATAAATATAAATTAATAAATAAATAAATAAATAAACATATTTAGTATCGCCGCGCGCGTAATCGCCCGAACTATTAATTAATCACATTCCTGATCTCGCACGGTAAACGGCGTCAGCGCAAAAAAATTCCAAAGTGCAAAATTGCGCATTTTTGGTCGCATCAAATCCAGAAAAAATGTAATAAAAAACGATCAAAAAGTCGTATATGCGCAATCAAGGTACCGATAGAAAGAACACATCATGGCGCAAAAACTGACACCTCACACAGCCCCATAGACTAAAGGATAAAAGCGCTATAAGCCTGGGAATGGAGCGATTTTAAGGAACGTATATTTGTTAACAATGGTTTGAATTTTTTACAGGCTATCCGATACAATATAAGTTATACATGTTATATATCATAGTAATTGTAACGACTTGAGGAACATGCATAACAAGTCAGTTTTACCATAGGACGGACGGCGTAAATGCAAAACTCCCCAAAATCAAAACAAATTCGTTTTTTTTTCAATTTGACAGCGCAAATGATTTTTTTCCGGTTTCGCAGCATATGTTATGGAAAAATAATGCCTGTCATTGCAAAGTACAATTGGTTTTGCAAAAAATAAGCGCTCATATACGTCTCTAGGTGAAAAAATGCAAGCGCTATGGACTTTTAAACTTAAAATGGAATAAGCAAAAGCGCAAAAACGAAAATAGGCTTTGACCTTAAGGGGTTAAATAGTAAGGTTTACTAAATAGCAATGTCTACCTACACTATGATTATTTTTTTTTTTGTAATTTATTTTGTATATAACAAGGGCACTAGTGAGATATGCATATAACCATATATCTGTCAACTTTTTCATGTTACCATATTGCTGGTTTCTACTTTCCTGGAAGTCAGGATGTGACAGGAGAGCAGCCTATAGCAGCTGTTATAGATACCACCTTGCTGTGCACTTGTCTGTCCTCAGCGATCTGTATACTGACTGCTGTGCTGGAACAGTGATTGATATTGCAGGGAGGGGCAGCATATTTGCCTAAACAAGGCCCCATTGCATCCCTGTTCATATAGGGTCCATACCTTGATCTTGCTTCTGCCTGTGCTACTACTGTCAGTAACTTGGCGATTTCCTCTAATGATCAGAAAATTACCTGGCTTGTTGTCATGGCCAGTCCTCAAAGATTGGTTAGAAACGCAGAACATGGATCCCAGACCATCTTATAACAAAGTCTGTTCTTCTTTGAGGCAATAGGTATTTGTAGTGCCCTTCTATATGAGATCTTACAAATTGCCTATCCAGGCCTAGGCTAGGTTCACACTATGTGAAAACAACAGCCGCATTTCATACCAGCAGCCATTGTTGTGCAAACAGCGGCCTATATTTCACAAATAACATCCGTTGTTTGCACAGTAGCGGTCGTTGTTATGAAATATGGCCGTTGTTTTTACATAGTGTGAACTTACGCTGATGTTTGACCTGACCTAAGATTCAGAAGGGTTATTCATTATAATTTATATCTCTAAAGTTTCTATTTCAACTAGAAGGCTTGTTTATGTTTTTCCCAAACAATTTATTGTAATGTTAAAGTGTACCTGCCACTTAAAAAAAAAACTTTGGGCACGTCATAGAGACACTCAGACCCAATCGCTAGAATAAGCAGAGAGAGAAGCATGCTGCTAAGTGCTTCTCTCTGAACGCTCTGTGCGAGGAACTGGGATGGTCTTTCGTAGTGTGCGCTTCTTCCTGCAGCCAGTCAGCAGCAGAGGAGGGACCCCGCTACGGCTACTGATTGGCTGAGCTGTCCTGTCCTAGGTCCCCTCTCAAACCAGGAAGCGGTCAGGAATTGGGGGACCGTAGCAGTGGTATGCGGGCACCAGGGAGGTAAGTACATGTTAATTTTGGCACTTTAAAAAAAAATTCTTCCTGGCCAGACTTCTCCTTTAAGTTTCTTATTGAACACACAGTGAAAAAGTGAACTAACTTAATTTTAATAATAGAAGTTAATATCAGGTGATGGAGATGATTACACAGTCAGATGGTTTGAATGGGGGAGTGGCTGCCTCTTCTTGGTCGTGCACTCCACCCATCCCACCCAGGTGGTTATTACTTTTGCCAGTATTAGATGGTTTCCTTCATGCCCAGAGCATAGGCGTATTATATGCCATGGAGAGTCTAAAGTACAGTTTAGGCCCATCCCGAGCATGAGGCCACCTTATCTTAGTGGGATGGTTTACACTATTTGCAAATGGTAACCATTTTTTTATTTTTTTAGCAGTTGGGGGGCTGTTTTGATCGCTTTTCATATTTATATTGGGTCTTTATCTTGCCATTGCGGTGAGCTGTTGCATTTTTTTGTGTTTTTGTGTGTTCCTGCCTCGTGTGAATGGCATTCTAGGAGAGCTGACCAAATTTGTCTGTTTTGTTTGCATCGTGGGGCATGCATACATATTCACTTTCATTATTAAAATTAAGGCCACACCCATGTGACTATTAACAAAATTGTCAACTATAAACCCACATAAATCAGAATGGTAGGGGTATCAGGTGTGCGTAATCAGGTCACCCAAAGCTATATAAGGCTAGTAGCATAACATTTTTGGGGTGGTTGGCTACAGGTCCTCTTTAAATGCTGTAAAAGTCGCAAATGATAAAGAGGAAGAGGGACAATATGCATCAGGTTTGTTGCCCCTTAGAAGCTTATAACTTGAAGTCCACGCTTATAGGCCTCACTATGAGTTGCCCATTAAAGGGCCAGGCAGGATTATCGGAGCACTTGCTGTACACTGTGGGAGTGGATGTGCCAGCATGACCCAGAATGTCTCTGCAGCTGCTCAGCAGCTGCCAACCTTCAAAAGTCAGAGATAATTAAAAATCAAGCACGCGTCCGTCCTTAAGCATTCGGCATAAAGTGCATTTTCTCCACTTCGTCACTGAAATGTCTGCACTAAATTTCATTACCCATCCTTTCAACAGGAGCCAAAAAGCAACACGTTGCATAATGAAACATTAATTCCACAACTACTCACAATTTATGTGCTTGGGATAAGACGTAGAAAGTGCTTAAATCCATTTTAATTATCCAAACACTTCAAAACCATTTATCCGCAAAGCTTTCTAATTCACTGGACAGTGCTAGCTGTCATACTAGCCGCGCAGATCGCCCTTCCCAGTTTCCTGTGACGCTTTTTACAGACAGAACGTGGATCTTTAAAGTGAATTTGTCAGCTGCAATACATGTTCCAAACTGCTGACAATGTTAGGGTCCTATTACACGGGCCGACTATGGCCCGATCATTTTAGTAAACAAGCACCAATCTAGCAGATAGGCGCTTGTTTACTGGACCTATTAGACTGCCCGATAATCAGGCAGTAAGGGCTGCATGGACATCTTTAGCACCATCCATACACACCTGATACCTTACCTCTCCCTGCTCCAGGTCTTCTGTCCCAGGCCCGCCGCTCAGCCAATCACAGGCCGGGACCGCCATGTTTGGAAAATCTTCAGCTGCGCATCGCTATTACAAACCTAAAGCAACGATCAGGCGATCATCGGCTGATCGTTGTCTCTATTACACAGAGCGATAGTTGACCAGAATCAGCCGATTATGTCTCAGTGTAATAGGGCCCTTAGGTAGATTGGATGGGCCAATGAGACACATGGTACCTTTTCATGTATCTGTCTGTGCTTCCATAACATAGTAAAATACTTTTATTCTCTGGTGCAAAGTGGCAAAAAGGCTTCTCCAAACTCTTAAAGAGCTATGGTCTAGACTACCTCCTCATGCCCCTTTCCATCCCTGACCCTGCTTGATGCGGCATGTCATAAGGTTTTTTAAGTAATAAGGTTCAGATTTTAGATTTAGATTTTAGTTTTTCATACACCATCCTGTTGGATTAAACCATTTTTGGGAACACTACTTTTGGAGTTCTGAAGTACTTATTTTCTGCGCTCTGGATGCATCTGAGGCTCCCGAGTCCTGTAGGTCCCACCCAGTCAATCAGTTACTGTGGCGGGACCGTGAACTAATTGGTTGTGCGCGACCTACGGGAACCGGGAGCTTCAGATGCATCCGGAACGCGTACCAGGTAAAGTATGCCTGGGCGGTGGCTGGCATTTACATACTTGCAGCGGAAAGTGAAATCCGCTGTGATTCGCTACGTTTGAAGCTACCCTTAAAGAGTTTCTTCTATCAAAAGAAGTTATCCCTTATCCAGTGGATAGGGGATAACTTTTTCAGATGGGAATACATTTTTAAAGGAAATTTCAAACAAGATGGAAAACCCACATAATTTTCATGTCACTCCATGGCTATTTTCACACATAGTACTTCCATCAGGCTTTTGGTCAGTCTTTTTTCAACCAAAACCAGGAGTGGGTTGAAAACAATTCCCCACCCCCCACCCCCGCCCAATCTGACATGTATCATCTGCCATATATAAGTGATACAGTGTCGTTGTGGAAAAACTTTGCATTTTATTACAGGGCTTAAGGTCCATTTACACTGGCTGAATATCAACAGACAGGAACACCCACTGCTAATAATCAGCCCGCGTAAAAGGGCTAGTAAACAGCCAACCAATGAGCAATCACATCATAAAGGTTCTGCCAACAAGCGCCGATCTTGTAATGCTACTGGGCCATGTAAAAGGACCCACTAACCCTTCCTAAAAACATATGGGCCATCTCATCAAACCCAGTTGTCTATTGTGTAAATCAGTAAGAAAATAATTCTTCCGATTTGGGAGGAAAATATTTGGTCTTATTTTTTTTTTATGTTCCCAAATTTTATTTCAGCTAATCCCACAGTTACTCCTGAGTTTACCATTAAGACTGATCTGAATTATTCTGCAAAGGACTAAAAAAAAAATAAATTAAATTAAGTGACAATTTCCCCACAATGCAAGTGGTTTTCCGGATATGTTTACCGACACTTGTGTTGTCCAAGTAGACTTAAGCATATAGGCTTTGAAAACGACACAGGTTCATGCCCTTATTCCTAGAGACCTAATGCCTTGACAATTGTGGCACCAAATTGTCTGTCTGGCTAGAAAAACAAACCTCACCTCTATGGTCTGGTTATGAATGGAAGTTAAAGTTTACCAGGCTGCAGCGGCCACTCTCTCCTACACCCTGTCTATTCATTACTTCCAATAACAATCATTAGCTTGAAAAATGGGACAATCTGCTTCTCAGGGAGCTTCTCACCAAATATATGAGCCAAGCCAATTACCACCCTGAATTGTGCTGCTCTGGGAATTTAATTTGGTCTCTTGGCTGACTTAAGATACCTTCATATCTATGCCATTTCCAGAGAGGGAAACAATGTTAGTTAAATGAGAGGAACCCCCAAAAGGCCATATGTTACTGATATACTCGCGTCTTTCGTTGAGCGGGGCCAATGGGGTGACGGTGCTTTGTTGCAGACACATGGCTCCTGTATTCTGGTGACAGCTCACAGCAGCTGGACACAGACAGCACAAACTGTTGCCACCCGTGGTAGGCGGGACAGCTTCCCCTAAATAGCTGCACACTTGAGCAAGCCCATTGTCTGCAGAGAAAGCATTTCAACTGCCCATTAACAGTCATCATAGGAGACAAGGAAGCTTCGCTGAGGAGAAAACCTTCAGGGCATATTGTTTGGGACAATTAATTTGTAAATTGCCAGTTTGCAAAACACACCATGAATGAATTAGCTACAATGATCAAATAGGCTGAGAAACCTCTAATAGCATGAAATTCCCATGAATAATTAGGGTAATCACACCGGTTGAATCCACAACACACGCTGACACACATACACACACACATATATATATATATAGATTATTTACCCCATAATAAATATAACGTAAACATATGCAGAAACTTCCAAGTGTGCATATTCTAGTAATATTTGGTTATATGTGTTATATATTGGTTATTTTATACCAGTACCTACCCTTTTTGTATGAATAGCCTATTAATTATATAATACTACCATTCTTTATCCATCCATTTTCCTTAATATTATTATCAGTACAATTCATAGTGCTCAGTGTTTGTGGTTCCAATGTTCTATGTGACTTTTCTCCACTTGGGACACTCATAAGCCCACAATTGCCATACAATTACTGGCAGACCCATTTCTATACTTTATTAATCTATTATATACTATTAATATATTATTTTAATCAAACATTATATAATACACCCTGGGCACATTTCACATTGGGGGAAATTTATCAAGGGCTTTGCACCTATTATTTGGTAAATAATTAGATTTTTCACCCATTTTTGGTCTAAGTTATTTTTATGAACCAGTATTCGATGGGTAAATAGTTTTTAGCTGCGACTTAAAAAAAAAAAAAAAAAAAAAAAAAAATCTGCCTGTTTTGAGCATTCTCCCAAAAGTTTGCATAATCCAGGATTAGCATCCAATTTATCATTTAAAAAAAGTCGCACATACAGGTGCAGGCCTACGTCTGGTCAGTACCAGGTGAATATGCTTGCGCAATTTTTTCAATTTGCGACTTTTTACTTAGATACATTCACTATGGCAGTGCTACATTTTAAAGCGACTTTGTACCCACAATCTGCCCCTCCCCCAAACTGCTTGTACCTTCAAATAGCTGCTTTTAATCCAAGATCTGTCCTGGGGTCTGTTCGGCAGGTGATGCAGTTATTGTCCTAAGAAACAACTTTCAAACTTGCAGGCCCGTGCCCAACGGCCATGGCCTAGAATGTCTAAGCATTAGGCTGGCACAACCTCTCTGTCCCTCCTCCCCGCCCTCCTCATCATTAGGAATGCTCCAGGCAGATTGTCTCCTATTCCTCAGCTGTGTCAGCCCAGCACATGGGCTGGATTGTTAAGACACCTGCGCAATGTTCAGACAGGAGAAAATGTTCCAGTGGCATTCCTAATGATGAAGAGGGTGGGGAGGAGGGACGGAGGGGGTGATGCAAAGTAAGGGCACAGATATTATAAGCCATTCCTGTTGGGCACGGGGCTGCAAGTTTAAAAGTTGTTTTTTACCTCAATAACTGCATCACCTGCCGAAAGGACCCCAGGACAGATCTTGGATTAAAAGCAGATAACCGAAGGTACAAGTGGTTTGGGGGATCAGATTGTGGGTACAGAGTTGCTTTAATAACTCAGTCACAAGCTATTGGAGCAAAATACAAACCAGCAAAATACAAACCAGACATTTGACATATACATTATTTGGAAGGTTTTCAGATGTATTTTGTGACTAGACTGACTTTTCGGACCTTTGTATACCAGACTGTCCTTATAACTGGTAGACTAAGGGCTGTATTACACAGCCCGATATTAAGGAGCTTGCTTTTCGTTCCCCGCTCACTGCCTGTGCCATTACACGCACAGACATTGAGCACGGAGAAGCTGGGAGAGGGGGCTGCCTTGATGATCCTTAGGTTGTCTGGGTGGCCCATAGAAGGTAGCAGCGGTCTGCTGCGGCCAGCAGACCAACGCTATAGTTGTCACTTTGGTAGAACGTGTTTTAAGACAGCCCTCAGCCAACATTGTGCGTTGGCTAATTGTTGCCTTTTAACATGACCTTTTACACCAAATGATTCTTGGCCGGAACAGCCGGGATTGGCCCTTAGGGAGTGCCTTGATAGACCCTGCCTAGCTGATACTATGGGGGAGATTTATCAAACATGGTGTGAAGTACAATTCTCTTAGTTGCCCCTAGCAAACAATCAGATTCCACTTTTCATTCCTCACAGATGCTTTGAAAAATGAAAGGTGTAATCCAATTGGTTGCCGGGGGCACGTAAGACAATTCTACTTTACACCAGTTTGATAAATCTCCCCCTATGTTTTATGGCAAATCTTGGTAGGAGATACAAGCTGGAGACTCTTTAAAAAAGGGAATTTCCATCTGAAAAAGTTATTGGCTATCCTGTGGATGGGAATACCCTTTTAGCTTACTTAAAAAAAATCTTCAAAATTTCCTCATGTCAAGCTCCCAGCTGTAAATCTGCACCAAATTGTGTGGATTTTGGTTAGGAGAAGATTTGTTGCAATAATGGCACTATAGATTTGGGAGCAGATTATGTTAATGTGTTTCAGAAAAAACATTATGAAACAAATGTATTATAAAAATACGACTGTGAATTTGTTGCAGATTATAACTTCCCCATTAAAATAAACATGTAAAACCCACAACAAGGCTTTGTTCACATACTGTTTTGTGGCCGTCTTTTATAGTCATGATCATTATGAGCGGATTTTATTATCGAGATACAGCCGTCTTTTGCTGTCAAAATGGCGGTTGCAAAAAATGTGTCACCATAGCCTTAAAGTGTTATTGTCACTGAAAAAAAACTTTTAAGATGTCATATAGAGACGCCAAAAGTTTTGGTCATTGGGGGATATACCCAAAAGTTGTGTGAGACTGTGCAGGTGATTTCCTGGCTCAGCGGCTGATTTGTCTTATTGCAGGAGACCGACTCCATAGACTCTAAAACACATCCAAAAATGTTTTCATTGAAAGTAATACTGTAAGCTACATGTTTGTTTTTTCTTGCAGGAACTATGGCAGATCTATTGCTCCTACAGACGGACAGTTAAGTATATCTGGATATTACTTGCGCATGCACAGCCAATGTATTTGATAGACTTGCACAGAGCCTTGCTTGCCTTATCTTTTTAATTTACACCTCTTGTACATCTTAATGTGTATTCCCAAAAATAGGCAAAAACATATTAGGGGGAGATATAATTTCCGCTCTCCCTTGCCCACACATCAGGCGGAAAAGGCGCAAATGAGCATCGATTTTGCTGAATGGCGCTCGATTGTCTTCTCAACAGATACTGTAGGGATTGGAACTGTGGGATATTAGACAAATGCAAAGAATGTGTTGTCCTTTCATTCTGACCCTATGGATATGGAAATATCTCCATGTTCCTATGTGAGTAACAATCTTACAGTGATGAATATCCTACTTCTTAGCATTGTTTCTGTTTGTAGCCTGACCTATTTAAATATATCAGCCTGTGTCCGGGGAGCTGTTGTGATGAAACCTTCATCCAGATGTTACCCGGCGTAAGACCCATCCTCTGTCATAAATAACTAACTAGTATAGGCTAATATGAATTGAAACTGCTTCCCTAAAACACATTGACATGTCTTGTCTACATCTGCTTTCTGTTTAGTACAAGCTCACAAATTAGAATCGTACATGGGTCAATAGACCTCTATGGGGAGGTCATTGCAGACCTTCAAGAGGGGCTGTAAAAAATGATAATTTTCCCGCGTAGAGGTCCTCCAAATGGCTCATCTCAGAGTTTACCAAGCTTCTGTTTTGCTTATCTATCTATCTATCTATCTATCTATCTATCTATCTGTCTATCTATCTCCTATCTATCTATCTATCTATCTATCTATCTATCTATCTTAAATTAAAAAAGTTGTTAGCACTCTAAGTGCTATAGATGAAAAATAAGTAGGCAAGTATAAAGTCCATTTATTGTTAACTTACACTGTACTGACAATGCTGACAAATTTTTTTTTAAATATATTTTTACTGAATACTAATTTGGGATCTGGAGGCCATTAGCTTATATGATAGTCTAAATTTTTTGTAGATCTCTAGATATACAATGTACAATTTTTGGTTGCTCAGTTTAGTGGTGACAGAACTTATATATCCTACAACCAAAAAGATGCTGGACAATATTCTTAAATTATTAAATCAAATCAATACTTTATTGTTACATACAAAAGATATATTTTAAAAAACATACTAAAAAAATGGTACAGTACATACATCGGATGGCTTACAAGGCAGATAGAGATGAATAATGTAGCTCTATATACTAAAACAGGTTGATGGTATATCAGTCAATCCCAGGAGGTACAAAGGTACACAAATGCTAGTAAACAAGATACTCCAAGGTGCTTAAATATATATATATATATATATATATATATATATATACATACATATTTGGGCTATGTTCACACTGCGTACGCCGCCGTACATGTGCGGCTGAAACTACGGGCGTGGGAAAAAATAGACATGCGGCCGGATGCGTACGAACCACGAACATACGCCCATAGTACAGTTATGCTTCTCTAGCTTGTTTCGAAGCGATCTGAAACAGGTCATTTACTTGGAAATCTTCGCCCAGCCCTGTAAACCACACAGAACTTTTTGGATCGAAAAATCAAGTTAAATTTGGCTGAAATAAGCACTTCGTACGGGACCGCATGGAAATCCACGACCGTGAGTTGGAACATTTCCGTCCTCAAACAATGGTCGTGTTAATTTTTTACGGCGCCGCATACGATCCGGCCATAAGCTCATAGGTAGTGTGCATTGTGCGGGCGTATATCGTATACTTTCAAGCGAACACATTAACCTCAAAACTACGTGCGTATATTCGCTGTTCGCACTACGGCCGAAATCATACGCAGTGTGAACATAGCCATATACTGCAAGTACAGATTAGAACAAAATAATATGTGCAAAGTAGAGCAATAAAAAGGTGTACAAAGAATATAAAAAGGAGTATACTTGAACCTCCGGGTATGAAAATATCCTGCCAGGTAAGACCACTCACCCAACACTGTGTTTCCCTGTATAAGCTTTATCAAGGGCACTGGCATGCAAATCCCGGTGGTGTGGTTTATTTTTTTAAATGCCGTTTCTGTTATCAGTGCCAGTTCCTTCACACATACTTTGGCCCACTATGAACACTGGAGGCAGGCCCAGGGCCCCGAATGTAACGATATCTCCTCCCCTCAGTGACGCACCTCGATTAGGATCAAGTCTGGCTGCGTCACTGAAGAGAGGGTATATTGTTACACTGGGGGCTCCAGTGCATAGAGTGGGCCGAAGGGCACATGATGAAACTGCCACATTTTGCGGGGACTAAGTGGCATTTTGAAAAATGGACTGCACCCTTGGGATCTGGGCATCGGCGAAGACTGGTAGATTCGCTTAAAAGGGGTCGCCGGGAAACCATAAGATGGCTTAAGCCTTCTACTTATCGGCACTTACTTTCTGAGCTCATGTCTCGGAAGTAATCTTTCCGAGATGCAGAGGGACAAGGCTAAGTCACAATCAACAAATGCCTGCACACAATGTCAAATAGTTGCACAATGTCTGCGAGTGCAAAAACACTGTGGAGCCATTGGATCGCGACTTGGAAGGGAGGGGTGGAGAGAAAAAACCTTAGCACTGGCAAGCCAAAGGCTTTAGCCACCATCTGCTCGCTGGACAACCCTTTAGACAGTTGTTGCAGTGGCGTCTATGCTATTGACTTCTATAGGAGAGTTTTCTAGACATGCTCCATGACCCATGCAGAGGAATGGAAGAGGGGGAGCAATGATCATCACATCCTATGAATGGCCTAATCCTTTCTTATCTTTACACTGGTGTCACTTTTTGCTCTAATCCTGTCTAATTTTACTGAACTTTTTTTTCTCCACATACAGAAAATGTTAGGCCTAGTGGCCAGAATGAAAATATTTTTGTTTAAAAAATTAAAAACATCATTAAATATTCTTAAAAAATATGTTTAACATAAAAACTTAATTGAAACAATCAGTCCCTTGAACGGGGGCTAGCTTTTTTTTTTTTTTTTTTGTACTACACAGAGAAATTTGTCACCTAGCCACATGCTGTCACATTAACTGTACTGTATGTCACATTGCACATCACACCCAAGTCTGTTATCTGCTTAATCTATGATGCATGTAAGGTGAGGATAGTGACAGGGCATGTGTTCCACTTTCATATCCCGCATAATGACTATTGCTGCTAATGAACTGTGGCTGTTATTATTATCATTATTTTATGATTATTGTAAGAAGAGATCTGCTTAGGCTGCTGCTAAATGCTCGGTGAGTGCATGTAACTATTTTATCAGCGACATGCAAAATATAATCGGATAAAACGCTCACTTATTGGTGGATGATTATGGGGAAGCATTATGCCATTTTGGCCTTTTCCATCTCTAAAATCTCTACATTTTAGATCAGATTTTACTTTCATTTGCTGCCATTAACACTTAGGAATTACACAGGAGTATATTTCAAATGCTAAATTCTCTAGGATGAGGATTATGTTATCAGAAATAAATATGAATTTCTCAAGTTGGCCTTGACTGTGTTGGTAATCAGGAAATCGCTTATCCGTAAGCTAAAATAGGGGATTGTATTCTTAAAAAAAAAAAAAAAACGAATCTAAAATGCTTTTAGGATGATTTATTTGGAATAAAACAAAGATAAAAGTGCACATTTATTGTCATAAACTGGGATAGATCCGAGACCTACAAAATGAGGTTTCTAAGCTAATATATCATCATGAGAATCACAGAATAAAAAAAAAAAAGGAATAACAGGATTTCATTACAAAAAACGAAATAGAGTAATAATTCCATGTAAGTCTACACAATGGGGCTGCCAGGACAAAGGCTGCTCCACTTAGCTTTTATTTAAAACTGAGATTCCAAACCTGGACCAATTTGTGTAACGGAAGCTTACCGAGCCGCTAATACACTTTGATTTATTTCCGTTTTTGCCCCGCATCTATTCCTATTGCGGCTCAAGTCATGAGCAATACACCTTTAATAACAAAACTGCAGGGTTAATCTCCTTTAAAGCTCTGGGAAGCATTACCACATATAATCTAACTTACTGAGGTTACTGCAAATGCACTTGGGAAAATTAGACCATCTTCGCCGAAATTAGGTATTTTCACCATTATGCTCAATTATTTAGCCGATTACAAAGAAATGGATGTCCGTATGAAAACTGTGACCTATATACATTCCTATATGGTGTGATGTATTGGGGGGGGGGGGTTAAATTAGAACGCTTGAAGAAGAGGCTTTTTTGTTCAAATATTTGCTGCAATTGAAGGGGCTTTCTGGTATCAGAAAATTGTACTTGTATATTGCTTTTATTTTTTCGATTCATCGATCAGCACTGGTGCGGGGATCCCGGTGGCGTGGTCCTTTTCTTGAAACCCCTCCTGTTTTTTGTGTTCGACTCTGTTCTTTTCCCTTGCACCGTCCAGACTTGGAGCACAGGGGGAAGGCCCATCGCCCCCCCCCCCAGTGTAACCATATCCCCTTCCCTCTGTGACGCGACTTGATTGATTCTAATGGTGATACGGAAAATAAAAGGACTACAAAATTTGTATTGCCCCCTCTCCTGTAACAAAACATCATCCTCTGATGTCACAGGAGGCTTGGCTGGATCTTGTCTCTGACCTTCAGCCTCTCCCCACCATCTGTAACTAGTCCCTCCAGCCTACATCACCATCTTCCCGAGCAGACAAGGAGTGAAAGAAGCAGGGGCTGCAACTTCACTGGAGTCAAATTAGATGTTCTACAACAGCTTTGGTCAGGGAACTGACAGAAGTGCTGGAGGAGGGGAGTAGGTGTGTGTGTGTGGGGGGGGAGACTGTGATAAAGAGCTGATTTTTGGTGGTTTCAGAACTGGGCAGACAGTGCTATCTGCTTCTGCAGCATGTATATTTTTACCCGAGGAAGAAGTACCAACTTAAATCATACCTATCATTCTGTGCTTTAAAATCCTGCAGGTACCCTGTTGGATGAACCAGAAACTTTAAGGCTTTGTTCACACTGCGTATGTCCGGCCGCATATTTTCGCAGCCGGACATATACGCGGTAAACTCCGGCCGGGGATTTACGCTACTTGCGGCCGGCTACGTGCGGAGTGCGAACTTACGCCCGAAGTCTACTTACGCTTCCCGAGCGCCCTACGTAGCGATCTGACAACGGTCTTTTACTTGGAAATCTTCACCTAGCCCCGGACACCCCACAGAACCTTTTGGATCGGCACAAAAAGCTGCAAAAATGAAGAAATCACCACTACGTACGGGACCGCATGTAACGCTACGGGCGTAAGTTACGGCATTTTCTTCCGCAAACAATGGTCTGGTTCATTTTTTACGCCGGCGCGTACGGTCCAGGCGTAAGTTCGTACGTAGTGTGAACTGTGCAGCCGTACTTCATATAATTTCCATTATATGCAAACTACGTAAGTCTCCGGCCGTTTATTCACGGAACGCGCTACGGCCGGAAACTTAAGTAGTGTGAACATAGCCTAAAGGTGTATTGTGATTTTTCTAAGAATGCACCCCGCCTGGGGTAGAACATTAAAGCACCCTATACTTTCCCACCCTCCTTACATTTTAGCTTCCCCACTTCCCCCACGGCCACCGTTCTTCCGGAACCAGACCCAAAACACAGCAAGTGCAGACTGGCTCCAGGAAAATTGCACTGGTGAAGGGAGCAAAGAAGGTAAGTTTATATTTTTTTTATGTTTTGCATCAGGCTGAGCACATTCTTAGAAAAAAATACAAGTTGGAAAACCCTTTTGAAAGATAAAGGATAAAAACAGGATTCTCGCTCCTGTTTTTTATGTACTTCTGTAAAACCTAAAATATGTACAATTATACATTTTTGTACCATATCATGTGAATGAAACTAAAACAACGAATATTGGATATTCTTCTCTAATTATTAGCAGTGCAGGAGACAAGGGTGAGAGGTTGTTGAGCATAAAACAATGTTTTAGACCTTAAGATTTCTCTAGGGCCGGCTTCATACGAGTGTAAGTAAATTGCTGTCAGGACGGGGAGGTAGGGACAAGACGAGACAGTGGTCCCTAAGTCTGAACCCACCCACTGTCCCGACCTACTTGCCTCAATCGGCCCTAGGCAGCTGCGGACAACCACGAAGATGGGCCCTATACCGTATAAGTGTAACACAGAGCAAGACAGACAGACAAACACAATAAACCAAGTCAGAACCAAACGGGCAACGCAGTACAAAAACAGGGATCAAACGGATAGTCAAAGGTCAGGCGGGAGGTCAGGTAACGAGTCGAGCAAGCAGAGGATTTAGGAACGGGGATTGCAGGAGTAGACAGGGGGAGCTGGGAATAGAGTATGAACCTTAATTGCCAGCGATCAGGAAATGACCGCTGGCTCTTTAAATACAGGACCAGGAGCCCGGACCAGAACACTATTGGTCCGGACTCCTGAGTCCTGATACCAAACACATGTAGGGCTGCAGCATCTGCCACTCAACCTGAGCCTAACATCGCTCAGCTGAGCGGCCGCACGTCACTGGAGCCCGCTGCTCTTCTGGTAACCAGGGACGCCGTCGGGTATCCGTGACGTCACGCGGCCCCAGCCGGGAAGGCAGCACTGCACTCCAGCCGGGGAAGACATCGCTGGAGCGCAGTCAGGTAAGTTCCTGACAATAGCCATACAGACCTGTTCAGGGACATTTTTCAGATAATATACCGTCAGTATGTCATCTAAATTTATCTACAGTACTGACAGCTGACTTATAGACAGCAAAGTGAATTATATTTTGAAATGTTGGAAAACACAGCATTTCCTGTTTTCTGTTTTCTTTTTTCTCAAAGAGTCAGAAAACAAAATGTCCTGTGTATCCCAGGCCATCTGATTGCTCACAGAGAGAAGGCAGTCATGTGACTGATGGACACATTGAGCTGTGACTCTCTGTACTGGACGGTATTCCTGTGTTTAGTCTGTTTTTTTAACCAGCACAAGTCAGAAAACCTGCCTTCAGGAGACTGGACCTGGATTTCTGGTAAGTTTAGCTTTGTTTTACAGAATGATAACAAGAAAAAATGAATGTATATTGCAAACTTAATGCATAGTTACGTACTGCATATTTCATATGCACAATGGATCAAAAAAGCACATTTTTAAAACAAGGCATAATGTGTATGGGCATGTGAATCATGTTTATTATTATTATTATTAATAATAATATAATAATAATAATAATAATAATAATAATTATTATTATTATTATTATTATTAATAATAATAATAATAATAATAATAATAATAATAATAATAATAATAATAATAAATAATGTGTCCTGGCATTTTGTGAATACCAAGCTTTCCACAACTTAAATTAAATGGCTGGGATCATAGATATCTCTGGCAGAGTGACAGCTGTAGGGTACTACATTCAGCTTTAAGAACATTTAACCAGTGCCATAAATAATGTATGTATACACCCATAATATATGCGTGTATGTGTCACAATCTGCAATTAGGCATAAAGGGCATAAAACGGCTCAAAAGTCAGTGTAAACAATTAAAAACCATTGATCACCCCTAATCCTCTGCATCACATGAATTACTAAAGGAGATCCATCCATTACAGTTCCTTCATTTAGATATGGTTACAGGAATCCATCTATAGGAACGCCGTGTCTCTTCTTCAAGCGTATTCAGATTTGCCTGCTATGTCATGCAATGTTGGCTTTGACTACAAAATGTCACTCCTCAAGGCAAATGCAGGAGGCGCAAGGCCTTTGACATCAGAGTCATATGCACGACCTAGGAAGATGTTACAAGTGTGTAGGACGCTGGCCAGCACAGAATATTCATACAGAAGAATGAGGAGGAAGCAATCACGAAACTACACCACAACTCCTCTTTGACTCTTCTTTAGCACATACACATTAGCCAAATTCTCACTAGAGGACTGCCACCTTAAGCACACTGTCAGCACCTCAGGTTGGATGTGAGTGCTGTCAGATTCCCCCTAGGTATGCTGGAAGGAGAGACACAGTGTTCCTATATATGGATTCATATAACTATATTCAAATGAGGGGACAGTAATATGTAATAAACTGAACTTAAAGGGGGATTCCCCCCAAAATTATTTTTGCATTAATATGTTACCCATCCATAGCTTTCCATCTTCCCATTATCAATTTATTATAGATTCTGCATAGTTTAGCTGTTATCTAGGTGCATTCACCCCCACCGAATGATAGAATCATCATATCTCAGTCCACTCTGACACCGCTCCCTGCTCCTGGCCCCCACCCTCTGTGTCGGGATCACGTGTCCTCTCTCTCTTCAATGGGCTGGGTTAGCGATTCTAACCCTGCCCACAGAAGTTAAGGAGGACACTAAGACAGTGACAGCTGCTGACGATCACTGTCTCCTTCCAACGCTGTGTGCCCCCCGGCGCTCACCCGTGGCCCCCTGTGCCCACCCATGCCCCCTGTGCTCACCTGTGCCCCCTCTCACTGTGCGGCCCCCCTGCTCATCCACGGTCCCCCCATGGCCCCCCATACCCCCCTGGCACTCACCTGCACTCTCCCCCCCACAGGGCACCCCCCCGCGCCCCTTCCTGCACAGTGTGGCCTCCCTGCTCACCTGTGCCCCCCCGGTGGTCACCCGTGGCCCCCTGCACTGTGCGGCCCCCCTGCTCGCTCGCGGCCCCCCTGCTCACCTGCGCCCCCCCCACAGCTCACCCGCGGCACCCCTGTGGCCTCACCCACGCCCCCCTGCACTGTGCGGCCCCCCTGCTCACATGCGGCCCCCCCTCACCCGCGGCCCCAACTCTGCTATGTCACTACCTCAACTCAGCATAGTTGAGGTAGTGACATAGCACAGTTGAGACAGTGACATAGCAGAGTTAAGGTAGTACAACAGAAAGTGCAGCAGCAACCCACAGGTGCAAGGGCTTACCGTATATACTTCTCCCAGCGTACACACGGCAAACACCTGCTCTGTAAATATTAAAAAGTGAGGATCTTAGCAAACTATTTGATCAAACAGAGTGTACCATGGACATGGACCCTACTCTAGTATTTTCACACTAGCAACGGCCTCTCCTGGGCTGAATAAGCCTACAACTGGGCAGATAGGAGCCAAATGATCTCTTTTATAGCAGCCTTGGGACATGGGTGGAGTGCAGGCCAACAGGAGGTAGCCACACCCCCTACATTCAACAGAAAAAAGGGAGAAATTGGCCGCACATCTAAGACTCTGTTCACACTGCAGGTTGCACGCTGCTCGTGGCTAAAGCACAGGCAAAACAACAGAAAGTGCAGCAGCAACCCACAGGTGCAAGGGCTTACCGTATATACTCCTCCCAGTGTACACACGGCAAACACCTGCTCTGTAAATATTAAAAAGTGAGGATCTTAGCAAACTATTTGATCAAACAGAGTGTACCATGTCGCCAACGTTAAGGCGTCCTCGAGGCGCCCAGGAGAGGCCATTGCTAGTGTGAAAATACTAGAGTAGGGTCCATGTCTCGAGGACGCCTTAACGTTGGCGACATGGTACACTCTGTTTGATCAAATAGATTGCTAAGATCCTCACTTTTTAATATTTACAGAGCAGGAGGAGTATATACAGTAAGCCCTTGCACCTGTGGGTTGCTGCTGCACTTTCTGTTGTTTTGCCTGTGCTTTAGCCACGAGCAGCGTGCAACCTGCAGTGTGAACAGAGTCTTAGATGTGTGGCCAATTTCTCCCTTTTTAGAGTTGAGGTAGTGATATAGCAATGTCACTACCTCAACTCTGCTATGCCGCTGCCTCAACTCTGCTATGTCACTGCCTGCTACATCATGGACCAATCAGGCATAAGCATTGCATGATGTGAGATGTAGTTTTTTGGCCAGTGCCAAGTTGGATATAGATCGGCTTTTAACTTGTAACTATGGAACGGAAGCAGCTAGAAAGACGGCTCAAAATACGCAGGGGGACTTGGTGATTAAGACCAGCTGGGTTTGGGAGCATTTTTTTTTTTTAACTCTTGGGGGAATACTCCTTTAATAGCTCTTGTTTATGCTGACTTTTGAGCAGTTTTTTGTCCTTTATGCAACAACAAGTAGTGACAAAAGGGGTATTGGAAGCCACTGAAACAGCTGTGGTGGGGGTATGTGGTAGGTGAGTATCTACAACCATATATCAAAACTTTTGTAAACTCCAACAACCCCTTTAAAAGTTCAGGGATATTTCTGGCTTCATAAAAAAACACACACGCGCAACAAAAATACCCCTCCCTCCTGTGCAAATACTTTTTAAACTTTATGTAATTTTTTTTAAATTATGTGCATCATGTATTATTCATAATATTGGAAAACCCTTTTTAAAGCTCTAATGTCTTCCGCACTTGGTTAACCATATGGTTAGTCAGTATCTTGTAGATTGTAAGCCCTCGTAGGCAGGGTCCTCTATTCCTATGTTACAGGCTGCCATTTACCTTATTCATGTAACATGTTTTGATTTTGTAATTCTCCTGTTTGGTATTCTATTTGGTATTCTACTTGGTATCTATTGGTATACAGTTTAAAGGGGTGCTCCAGTGGGGGGGCTATTTTTTTACCTGGCCGGGGAGGAGGTAGCTGAGAGAAAAGACGTCCACTCACCTCCCCGGTTCCAGCGGCGGGTCCCGTATCACGGCGCTCCGGTCCCTGGCCGCTTCCTGGTGTGACGTCTCAAGCCCGCTCAGCCAGTCAGTGACAGAGGCGGGATCTGAGCGGACTTGAAACGGATCCCGCCTCTGTTACTGACAGGCTGAGCGGACCTGAGACGTCACGTCTCGAACACGTCAAACACCAGGAAGCAGCCGGGAACCGGAGCGCCGCGATACGGGGCCTGCCGCTGGAACCGGGGAGGTGAGTGGACGTCTTTTCTCTCAGCCACCTCCTCCCTGGCCAGATAAAAAAATAGCCCCCACGCTGGAGTAACCCTTTAAGGCTATGGTCACACACAGTATTTTTGTCAGTATTTTGCAACCAAAACCAGGAGTGGATTGAAAACACAGAAAGGCTATGTTCACACACTGTTGAAATGGCGGCCATTTAATGGCAAATGACGGCCACTATTTTAAAACAACAGCTGATGTTTTAAAACAACGGCAATTGCTCACCATTAAATGACGGCCATTCACTAAATTTCAACAGTGTGGGAACAAAGCCTTTCTGTGTTTTATATCCACTTCTGGTTTTGTTTGCAAAATACTGAGCAAAAATACTGTGTAGGAGCATAACCTAAATAGGGACATTTACTATAATAGGACTTATTCAGACATTACGCAGCTTCATCAGCAGTTTGTCTGTGCCCAGTTCTCCAATGTAGTGAGCTTGCTTTACCAGGTAAGGAGGTTCTATCACAGAGACTACTTCTTTCAGATGGAAGCCATTATGATCACTATGTTTATTCTCTCTTGGCTATCCAAGTTCCATAAGTAACTACTGAAATGAACTATTACGTTTTGCCAATTCAAGTGATTGGTGGTTTATATAATACCGTGATAACTCTAGTTTACCAAACAGGGCTGCCATCATTCTCTAGACATGACATTTAGGACTGAAGTCCAAAATGCCAGTCTTTATTCTATCAGAGAATCTTGTTTCATGCAGTCTTTGCCGTCCTTTAGGTGCTTTTTTGCAAACTCCATTTGGGCTTTTATAGATTCTTGATCACTTAATTACAGTTTATTCAGCAAATGCACTAGAAGAAAGATCGGTACTAACCCTGTCAGTGTATTTGGCTCTGTGCAGGAAGAATAGATGGGGTGCTTGCCACAACAAAAAAGGTCTCTAAGGGTGCGTTCACACCTACAGGATCTGCAGCAGATTTGATGCTGTGTCCAGTTATTTAAATGAAATCTGCTGCAGAAAATCAGCTGCAGATCCTGTAGGTGTGAACGCACCATAAAGGATACACTGCCCAGAGGTGGTCGGGGGACAGGATACTCTGTCCCCCGACCACCCATATTAAAATCCACCACTATATAAATGTACACTTACATACATTACATACACACATGTGCATAATATATACTACAGGGAGGGTCTGAGAAAAAAGGAGAGTTATCTATCTTTATAGTAAACTGGGGGTTTAATAATTGTATGTAAAGAAGGACCTTGGTGACAGGAAGGAAGAATATCTGTGTCAAAGCCTAGCCTGGGAGCATTTAAGCAGGAAGGTCGGCCCTGCAGATGCAGAGGTGAGACCCATGATTTTGATTTAGAAAAGCACTTGCTGTCTTGCAAGACAGTGGTGTGCAATGTGAGAGGTTGGTGGTGAAGCCTGCAGCAGCAGGCCTCTTTATATATTTTACTTGCCCTAGGCTCCTGATGGCAGTACTGTCAGTACTGCCCTGATGATGGCCCGCTTGTTATTCCAGGATTATTCAAAGGGTGTTAGTGATTTTTCAGATTGGCTCACCAAGGGGACCATCAAGCAGGGGACCCCTTCTCTGTAATATCCATGTGTCCAATGGATTATGTTGCAACTGGTTGTGCTATGCAAACAGTTTGGCTTAGAGCCATGCTTAGGAATGGAGGCTACCAAGTTGCTACTCAAGAGTGGTCTTGTGTGGGTAGTGTGGGTGACCGATTACCTGCATTACACTAGTTAAAAAAAAAAAAAAGAGACTAAACACAGGGAGTGCTGTGTTTTCGATGATAACAAAAAAAATAATAATAATCAATGTAAATTGCAAACTTGCTTTATTTAACATCTTTTGATTTTGAAAGTTATAACAACAGTGACACTTTAACTCCAATGATAAGTTCTCATTTCATAAAGAAACCTATTGAGCAATCCTTTTGTGGATTGGCTAGTATAAAGTACTAATCATCCCCCACAGTTCTACTTTTGAGCCATATTATAAAGGGACGCAAACGATTTATGAAGGTTTACGCCTGGAAATAGACATAAACTAGGCAAAAATCTACACCTGCTTCAGAGCAGGTATAAACTCTTGCACAATGCCTGAGCCGGGTGCAGGGACATCCGGATGTACTAAGAGGTGTGCACCTAAAAAGTAAATCTGGCCTGGGAAAAGGCGGTGGGGCTTTATTGAAGACTGGCGTACTTGTACGCCAGTCATGATTAAGGTCCCTTAAGAGTACACGCAAAAGTCCGTGTAAAGTAGAAATGCAGAGAATGCACTCACACTTAAAAACATTCCTTTATTTCCTCACTTCAGCAGATAAAATCCATAGGCTGCTATAGCACATGGTGGAGATTCCAACACCTTCACAAGCACAACGTTACAGTTGCTTCGTGCGCATGCCCACTTTCCCAGAACCTTGGAGAGCGCATAAAACAGCTGTATCGTCGTGATTACAGAGGTGTTGGCGTCTCCACCATCTGCTATAGCAGCCTATAGATTTTATCTGCTGAATTGAGGAAATAAAGGAATGTCAAAGTGAATGTACCATCAGGAAGATTCGCTTTAAGTGTTGCACATGAATAGAATGGCGCCAGCACTGGGATGCTGATGCCGCAGTCCTTTTTCTGAACCGGGACCCGGTTCCCACGCACGGTATCGGTCTATTACCGAGCACCGGCCCGGGCTGAAGCACTGGAGGCATGCCGGCCCGCCCCCAGTGGGAGGAAACCCCCGCCCCTCTATGATGTCTAGTGTGGTAACCAGGCCGCAGTTCAAACGAAAGGGCCGTGGCACCGGCATCCCAGAGCTGGCGCTGTTCTATTCATGTGCAACACTTAAAGTGAATGTACCTGATGGTACATTTGCTTTAAGGGTAGGTGCGCTCTCTGCATTTCTACTTTACACAGACTTTTGAAAATATTTATCTTCACTCACTCTTCAAAGGAACTTTAAAATGAAATCCTTAGTAGAGACAATACAAAAAGAAAAGCATCTAAAAACCTGTTCAGATCTGTAAAGGTGATGGAATGAATCCCCCTTTACATGAGAAGTCAATCTGTCTATCCAAGGGTTAAACACTTTATGCGGATGGCTTCATTTTGGTTACGTTAGTGCTTTGGTCATCCTGAGAATTAGCGAAAGATAAGCTAAAAGTTCATTTATAAGAGTATTAAAGGATAATTATGATGGAGTAAATGCAGAGGGTCAAAAGGCATTATGATGAACATAGTCATAATATAGGGCTTGGGAAAATAGGCTGAAATGCATTCAGTAATACAGTACCTAATATCGCCCCAAATTCCATTAGACTCTGTACTCTTACTTTATAATGTAATTAACAACGATGCAAAGATTTCAGGTCCGAGAGTGCGTGGCAGAAAGCAAACTGATTCTTGTGAGTCGAATTAAAGTTGAAGACAGTCGCAAATTTGTGACCTTTTAATATCAACAAAATAATAAAAAAGATTTTAGAGGAAATCTGTTTCAATCAGATTATAAGAGAAGTGGGTAAAGCTGATTACAAGCCCACTAAACACAGTATTTGTGCAGTATTTGTTCTCAAACAATAGGGTTAATTCCACTTTAACAAGTATTATCTATAAAATCAATAATTAATGGAAAACTATTAGAAACATGTTTAATAATGGGTTTGATTCTTTTCAGATTCTGCGTGATCTACCATAAATTATTATTTATGACATCATATCGTGCTTGAAAACAAACAAGACATCAAGAGTCATTGAATAGCATAATGTCAAAATATTTTTTCTTCCTTTAAGATTTTGAAGCCTAAGACCTTATGCACACGTTCAGTATATTTTTCAAGTCTGTAGATTCCTCCTGCTATCCACCCGTACAATCCGCTAAAAATTAAGGATTGGGCATACTGTATGTAGTGCATCCGTATTTCTGTGAATACTTTTTTTTTCAACATGTCAATTATAACTCCGTACTTTTTTTACGGAAATACGGATGCCAAACAGGTTACAATCCCTAAAAAATATCGGATCCCATTGATTTCTATGATCCTTAAAAAAAATCTAGGTCCGCACTAGGACATGTCCTTTTTTTCAGCATTGGTTTCAGGTCCTTGTAATCTACAGATCATGTGAATAACCCAATACACAACAATGTGCACTAACTCAAATACGGAAATACGGATCTGTAGATTACAGGACGTGTGAATCAGGCCTTAGAAAATGCTGTTTATTGCGGCCAGGAATTACTGTATAATGCTTAAACCTGAAATAGAGTCTGCCGAATATACTTCATTCAACATTGGAATTGCAAATTCAAGAAATATACATTGTGGAATTATTGGAATCACTGGATAAAAACATTCAACAAAACCAGCAATTATATTACAGTAGTCACTAACTCACCACTCATCCTGTACTGTATAGTGTCCCCCCATCCCAGCACTGTAACAGATGGGAGATGGTGGTGCACTGACTGTTCTACTACTGTGCTGTATATGCACTTTAGCAGTCTTAGGGCCCTATTCCACCGGACGATTATCGTTCGCATAATCGTTAACGATTAACGATCTTAAACGACCGCTATTGCGAAAGCGGTCCCTGAAAACGTTCACTCATTTCCATGGAACGATAATCGTTACTTATGATCGTAATTGCGATCATTTTTTCTTCGCTATTTATTCGCTATTGTGTTCGTATCTATTGCGAACGACCGAACAATGTCTTATTCAATGCGAACTATTTGCGAACGTTTTGCGAACGAGCAACGATAAAAATAGGTCCAGGTCTTATAAAGCTATCAACGATTTCTCGTTCGGTCGTTAATTGATAACTGCATTTCAACCGAACGATTATCGTTTAGATTTGAACGATTTAACGATAATCTGAACGATAATCGTCCGGTGGAATAGGGCCCTTATACAGTACTTTACTGTATGTGAAGCCTCACCAGTGCTAAACTCACCAGGTACAACCTACCATCCACGCTCACAAAAACGTTCAGATACCGAGCAAAGTTTGAATTCTGAACATTACTTCCAGGTAAATTTTCGTTTGAATACCGCAGTATTACTGTACTCCAAGACTGGGTGCTGAAACGTGTTTGAGAACAAAGCAAGAATTTGAGAACTAAAGCAAACTTTCCTTGAAAATAGTGTTTGAGCAGTTTGAGACCTGAGCAGTTTGAAAACTGAGGTACCACTGTATATAAAATATTTCAATTTATGCAGTATCTGTTAGAAATGTGACTTTGCGCTCCTCAGTCCGTGCCGGGCGGCCTAGGAAGCGCTGAATTTCTGTCTGTGTTTGCACTGAATGAACTGTGTTTTACTTTCCAGCCACACCTACCTTGCCTGTCAGACTTCTGGCAGTGCAGGGGTTACTGCACTGCTAGATCTGTTCAGCTGAGCTTGGTGCTGGGATCAGGGCTGGTCCAATCAGCTGCTGGACCTAGTCTCTGATCCAGGATAAAAAGCAGTCAGATCCCTCAGTTCCCTGCTGGCTATTAGTTGTTTCTAGTCCCAGCTCCCCTGCTCCTTTCCCAGCGTTCCCTGTCCTAATCCCCTTGCTATTGCTCTACCCGTGTTCTGACCTCTTGCCTGACATTTGACTATCCGCTCTCCTTCTGATTTTGTACTGCGTTGTCTGTTTGGTTTTGACCCTGCTTGTTGACTATCCTCTATTGTGTTTTGTTTGTCTGTCTACGTTTTGTGTATTCACCTACGCAGTGTAGGGACCGACTCCGTGGTTGTCCACGACCGTTTAGGGTCGACTGAGGCAAGTAGGCAGGTGACAGTGGGTGGGTTCAGATCTAGGGCCCACTGTCTTTTGTCTTGTCTACGTCTGCCTGTCATGACAGTATCGAGTATGAATATCACATTCAAAAATACCCATAGTTTCATACATTGGCATGGTATCAATGGGGTTATTAATTGATGTTTGAGCCATGTCACTGCATTGACAATACAAGTTATCAAGTTCTCCTGCCAGTAGCTCCCTTTGCAGTTGCTGACCAATGATGTTTCAGATGTGCTCGATGCCAGACACGTTTAGAGATGATGCAGGACATGGTGGCATGTTTAGGCTCCACAGGTCACTCTCAGTGGCACGAGCAACATAGAGCCTTGAGTTTTTGTGTCCAGGGACAATTCAGAGAAATAGCAATACCACTGGTTCCATGACCAAATCAATGCAACGCCAAGCTGTTAGTATACCTGGAAAGAAGACTAGAGGGGTTCAGTACATTGTGCCACCTCACACCATAATCCTAGGAGTAGGACTGGTCTGATGTTCCTCATAGGGAGGTCAATGGGACACCAGTAGCTGATCATCTGTCTCATAACCCAATGTTGTGCAAACAACTTCTGATGATTTGTGTACATAGTTACATAGTTAATAAGGTTTAAAGAAGAGAAGAGTCCATCAAGTTTAACCTAGAGAAACCCTACTGTGTTGATCCAGAGCAAGGCAAAAAAACCCAAGATGCAGATGCCAATTCCCCCATCACAGGGAGAAAATTCCTCTAGCCAGGTCCTCATGTGTATCAGGGACCTTAACGTTGGTACATGAGGCAATATGGTTTGATCAAATTATATACTAACTTCTGATGTTGGATTTTAAATGTAGCTGAACAAGCTTTAGTCAACCATGGGTGCTATGTGCAGCCATTTCTGTCTTTTTGGCTTGTGCGTAAACGTACGCCCTGCCAGGGTTCCGGGCTGTGGAGTGGGCTCAGGAGCTGAGCTCGCTCTATAGAAGGTGAGGACCTGCTGCTATCTGCAGCCAGTTCCTCACTTTTAATGGTGGGCTGCCGCCTGACAGGAGCATCTCCTTTCACTTACCGATCGGGACCCCCGCAGTGTGTCTGCAGGGGTCACAATTGCATGGCCTGACTGACAGAGGTCCCTTACCTTCCCCCGTGCAGTCAGGTCTTTAGTCTGCTGATAGAGTCTGCCACAGGCAACTTTTAAAGTCTAAATCAACAGTATATATGATATAAAGCAAGTTGGCAATATACATTCATTATTTTTTTTATGTTATCCTGCTGTAAAACAAAGCTGTACTTACCAGAAATCCAGGTCCAGTCTCCTGAAGGCAGATTTGCTGGTTGAAATAAACAGACTAAACATAGGAATTCCGGACAATACAGAGAGTCACAGTCAATGTCTCCATCAGTCACATGACTTCCTTCTCTCTGTGAGCGCTCAGATGGCCTGGGATACACTGGACTTCCTGTTTTCTGACTCTTTGATTAAACAAAAAGTCAGAAAACAGGAAGTGCTGTGTTCTCCATGATAACTAAAAAAAAAAAATGTAAATTGCAAACTTGCTTTCTACCACATCTATCGTTGATTTAGATTTTGAAATTTATAACGACAGTGACACTTTAAAGTATATGATTTCTATGCTATCTGCTCATCCAAAATAATAAAGATGTCCAGCTGCTACTTGAAAGATGTCAGATGCTGGTATGAAGGAGAGAGTGCGAGAATATAGTATTCAACCATATCTGCACCAACTATATCTGCATTCTGAAGTCCCGGATACAGCTGAATGAGGAGGGGTGCAGGGAGCATCCTTTACCAGCCCTATTCTGGATTCTGCCAGCCCAAAAAAGTGCCAGGGCATTGATTTGGCACGTCCTGGCTCCATGACATCCCTGGAAAATACATACAAGTGGTCTTGGCAATCCTTTACCATTTCCAACCTTCCTAAAGATGCTGAAAAAGCATTATTGGTTCTAAAGTAGCATTAGGGCAGTGTGAGAATTCGGCTTTGATAGTTCATGAAATTGGAATGAGGATTGTTGTGTAGCTTTATTGACAATCAAGGACATTGCTGGCTTTAACCGATTTAGGAGATTGAAGGCAGATTGTGCGGACGAAGGGGTACAATTCTATATATCTAGGGAGTGGTTCTGGAGATGACATTTAATCATTCAACATTAACACAAGACATCTGTCACATACTAGATAGTGGTGAAGATACTGAGCAGCTTGCAGTGATACAATTTCCCTTGTAACCCATAATCACTTGACAAATACGAGTTTTTGCAGGAACTTCGTTTGGTCCTGACTCTAAATCCCTGTGTTTTATTATAGCGATGCCAAGTAAATCCTTCAGTAACTTTATTAAAGGACAAGAAATAAAATAAATGAAACAGAAAACAGATTGATTTCTTAGTAGTTAAAGAGCACGGAGGCTCGTCCTGTTCATTTATAGTGGTAGACAAGCAAAGCAACATATGCAGGTTCAATCATGAAATAATCAGTTTGGCTACAAGCCGTATAGTAAAACCATGTCTTCTTGAAATGGCGCCAGCTGCTGCCACTTAATGTTAAGCAGTTTATATTTGTTGGACCATTGCCTTCAATCATACATCCCATATGTGATACATAGAATCAACAATCGTCTAACATGTAGCCACTGTTCACACCAAATAATGAGTTGTAAATTAGTAGCTTATTGCATTGGAAGTGTGGCGGCTATAGAGTGACACGTCTGCTCCGCACACTTGGGAACATTTCCCAATAAATCAGTTATGATAAAAGTCATAGGAAGTGATGATATCTACAAATCAATTAAGTGGATTTGCTGTAATGGGCTCCGAGCTTCCTTCTATTTAGAACGTACTTCCCTGCTCTTCTACTGTCTATCTCCTCTATATCTCTTGTTTCTGAGCATTTTGCTGAGTTCAGATGTGGTTTGAAAGTAAGCGCCATTGACTTCATTGGAACTGAATTACAAAACCTGCATCCAAACTGGAGACAAGAGTGGTGCTGTCTCTGGAAGAAAGTGGATATTTCTTCTAACGCTGAATAATCCCTAGTAACCTACCTAACATAGGCAATAGATTAACTTATTTCTGAGTGATTACAACAATAGTAAACAGTGTGAATGAGATAGAAGGTTGGCTATCATTTATGACCATGCTGTTGTCGTTGGTAGTCTGCACAATTGTTAAATGTCCATCCCCTTTCACACATGAGAAATTGTTCTTCTGTCTGTTGTTCCGCAAAATCTAATCCACATTGCATCCGTATACTGCAGACCCTCCAGGAGGAGCTCTCCTGGGGGTAGATTGATAATGGATCTATAATGTACATCAATCCTAATTGCATCTGATTTTTGCGCCGATCATGGGCAAATCCAAACTGTGAATACAGGATGTATAATGGCCGGTTTCATTTTTATGTGGCGCAGATCGTGGCCCAAGCACAGATCCATGTCACATGGACAGGGACCATAGAAAGCAATAGGTCCACATCACGCAGATTTGTTAAAGGTGTTGTCCAGCGCTACAAAAACATGGCCAATTTTCCCCCTACTGTTTTCTCCAGTTCAGGTGCGGTTTGCAATTAAGCTCCATTTACTTCAATGGAACTGAGTTCCAAACCCCACCCAATCTGGAGACAAGAGAAGGGGAAAAGTGGCCATGTTTTTGTACCGCTGGATAACCCCTTTAAAGGGGGCTTAAAGGGGTTGGCCACTTTATGGTAAAATTATTGCTCAGTGTTAGTAAGTGTACTCTCTGCACTTGCTGAAAGCAGTTTCCTGTATACCCCATTGAGCTAAAATCAGACTCCCCTCCTTGAGGCTGGGCTGCCCTGCTCTGTGGTGATTCTGTCTATAAGATGGCCGAGCATGGAGGAGTATGCGACCATGCCCTGGCGCCTGTGTCCTCCATAGACATATACAGGCTCTGTAGTGGACACTGGAGGTGGGCATGGTCATATGCTCCTCCATGTCGGCCATCTTATGGACAGAATCACCAGAAAGCAGGAAAGCACAGCCTGAAAGAGGGGAGTCTGATCTTAACTCTATGAGGTACACAGGACACAGGGAGTAGCTGTCAGTAAGTGCCGTCAGTACAGTTACTAATTCTGTACACTGAACTATTTATCAATAAAGTGACCAACCCCTTTAATGACACTCCTACAGTAGCTACGTTTACAGCAGGTGTTGCTACCTACCCTGCGGTTTTAATGAGAAATGTTGCAAAGACAACAATGATACCTTTGTCACCTTGATCATCATGGATGCATCAATGCTTTCAAACCACTGAATGTGTAAAGGGACCTATGTCCCAATGCCGTATTTTAGTAGTATCTGGCTGTTGGTGTGGCTATTGCCTCTCCGAGGTTATTTAAAGGGGTTATCCAGTGCTACAAAAACATGGCCACTTTTCCCCCTACTGTTGTCTCCAGTTCATGTGTGGTTTGCAATTAAGCTCCATTTATTTCAATGGAACTGAGTTTCAAAACCCCACCCAAACTGGAGTCAAGAGAGGGGGAAAGTGGCCATGTTTTTGTAGCGCTGGATAACCCCTTTAATGGGCAATACACCTCTGTGCAGTTGCTGGTGATGATGGCTTTGCTCGTGTTCTCTTTCCTGTTTTATTGGTGTAGCTAGCATTTAGTATTCTTACTTTTAGTCTGCTATTAGCTTGCTCTTGCCTTTTGTTGTTATAGTACAATTGAGTTAAGAAGGGGTTAAGGAAACACAGTTATTGTTGGAAGATATTTCCTTCATACTGTAATTTTATGTGACCCTCATTCTGTTTCATACTTTCATTAATAAGCATAGAATCTTGCCTTTACTTTTTCATTATTTTTCTATTAATAATCCATTATGCATACCCTTAAAAACCATTAGCTCCAATTACTGACATCTGTATGCCGGTGTCAGCCATTAATCATTCTTACGCCATTCTTCACCCCTGTCAATCAGTAACAATAATACATTGCAGTTCCCTTATTCCCT
Source organism: Dendropsophus ebraccatus (assembly GCF_027789765.1). Taxonomy (NCBI): domain Eukaryota; kingdom Metazoa; phylum Chordata; class Amphibia; order Anura; family Hylidae; genus Dendropsophus; species Dendropsophus ebraccatus. The sequence goes on from NC_091468.1 coordinate 38,021,182, forward strand.
GAGCTATCACTTCCCCCAGCATTTGTCTTGTGAATTACAGCACATACATGCACATAGGATAATGCTGATGTACAGTGGAAAATGATATGTTCACCATTATTACCATCTTACATACTACCATTGATAGTGTGTGACGTGTTGCCTCACAGTAAATTACTTAAAAAAAAAAAATCTAATATAAAGGGGATGATGCTACCCACAGATTTTCAGCCATCAATCCCAGCATATGACTAGGTGATACCTTTGATTACCTAATTTTGCTCAGATGATTTAGTTCCTGTGTGAACTACAAGAATTTTTTACTCCTGTGATCCTGTGATCTTTATATAGTTCTTGCCCTGACCCATACCTGTTTCCTATCTTACATTAACCCCTTAAAGTGGACCTGTTATAAAAAAAAGCTATTGACATGTCATAGAGACATGTCCAAAGTTTTGATCGGTCTGGGTCTGAGTATTCAGACCCGTACCAATCAGGAGATAGAGAGGGGAGAAGATGCGCTGTAGGTGCGGTCCTCTCCCCGCTATATCTCCCCGACCGATCAAAACTTTTGACATGTCTCTATGCCAATCGGTTGGGGTCTCTGACCGATCAAAAACTCTTGACATGTTTCATGCAACATAAATTGCTGCACCAATGCAGAACACGCGTCTGTGGAGGGATTTCCCTTCTCTTTTCTGGGCCACATTAAGGCCGGCTTTACACTATGTAAGTCAGTGGGCGTTCTGTGACACGGCCATGTCATAGAACGGCCGCCGCCTGTTAAAGGGAACCAATCAGCCCGTTTAAGCTGATATGGTTCCCTTGAGCCTGTCAGCGTGCCCGGCGGGATGATTGACAGGCAGAGAGGCCAGTAATGGACCTCTCTGCCTGTCAATCATCCCCTCTGAGCACGCTGACAAGCAGAGCGCAGTGACTAGATACGAGTGGGGAGCCGCCCACCACGACTACTTCCCCACTCGTATCTAGTCACGAGCCGGGAAATAAAAGTCATTTTCTCCGTTATAAAGCACCTGCTGCGGCCGTGGCCGGTACGTGCCGGGGCCGCTCCAGGTGCTTTATACAATGCTCAAGGGAACCATATCAGCCCAAACGGGCTGATTGGTTCCCTTTAAGTTCAGCTTGGCTAGTACTGCAGTACCGGCCAAATGAATATCACCTCTTAGTTGGAACACAGGTACGTTCGGGTGTGCCCGCTTTCCAATTAACCATAGCAGACAATGTAAAGTGCGGCTCCGGCTGTCTGTACTGTCAACTTTGTGCGGCCGTTATTCAATGAATAGCGGCTGCACAAAATTGACGTCAGTTTTTTGTGTGGCCGCATGGAATCCCAGCTGGAATGTATACAGTGTGTGTATACACTTTGGCCGGGATTCCATAGTAACTAAAGCGCTTGGCTACTTTACTAAATAACGTCCGTTGTTGCAAACCTGCAGCAACAGACGTTGTTTAATGAAAATCTACGATGTGTGAATGTGGCATTAGGCCGCATGATCTGCCACTGGGGTGTGCATGCCCTTGTGAAGAGGGGAAGGAATCTAATGAAGGTTAGGTTTAGCCCAATAATATAGTAACCACTGTATATTGTACACTGACCATGTATACATAGTTGCCGTTGCCCCCAAATAGTGGTTATTGTTTTTATACATTAGTACACTGGATGTAAATAGAGCACTATATGACTATGTACTAAACATCTTGTTGTCAGTAATAGCCAATAGTCCAATAAGTCACTGTTTGTACTGGAAATGCAATTTAGAAGCCACTAGAAATATACTGAAGCCTCTAGGGTTATAAGTCTTGTATACATGTGTACATTTGCAATGTGACTCACTAATCTTTTTTAATACTTTCCTTTTATTGAAGTCATTAGTCTAAACAATGAGATTACTTACAAGCTGAAACACAATAGCAATGTGACCCACTTAGCATCCAATGCTATTGAGCATGCGTGCATGTATGTAAGAACCACAGTATATAAATCTCTTATGTTTTTCGGGCATCTATTATTTGACATAAACATATAAACCAGGCATAACGTTACATAGATAGATTAAATGTGTGATCTGACTGTGAAATATAATTTCATAGCAATGGTTAATAAAATGATAACATGTAAAAATACATTATCAAAATAGTTCTGGATAGATAGATAGATAGATAGATAGATAGATAGATAGGAGATAGATAGATAGATAGATTAGATTGATTTACTTTATGAGTTTAAAGTACTGTTCTTGGGGAGAAGGAATCCTCTGTCTGAGCATTGCCATCAGCAGTTCCATGTTAGCAAAGACTTCAGAAGAGAAGGATTTATGGGTAGTGACTTCTTCTTAACAGTGTGGCCAGGTGGTTTGGCTTTAAACACAGGGGGGATCCGTAATGTTACCTTATTTACAGTATGTTGGATGTTATATGACACAGCCAAATGTAACATGTAGCAGCTCTTTTTTTTTAGGATTAGAATAAACACAGATGAACCTTCAGTGTGGTGTTTCTTTTCAGGGTGGTATGGCTGCTTAAGGCTGGGCATGAGTGGGTCTAAGAGAAAGAGAATCAGATTAACCCCTTACATGCAGCTAGTGTATGCCCTCCCCTATCAGATTAACATTTTACAAGCAGCTATGTCCTAATCGATTAGATTGACCCTTCATAGGAAGCTGTGTCCTAGTCTAGTAGATTAACCCCATACAGACAGATGTGTCCTCCTCTTTTTGATTAATCACTTACAATCAGTTGTGGTCTTCTTTTTTAGCTAAAGGCTTATAAATAATTCTTTGAGGAAGGTTAAAAAAAACCTTTCACTTAAATAGCACTTCACTGCTTGTCTTTGGAATCTATTGGTCAATTCCTTTCTCTACGTTTGTGATTCGCTTTTGACAAAAAACAAAAATGGGTGAACCGATTCTCCCATTTTATTGTGTAGGTGAAATTATTAACCCTAAGTCCTGGCCAGATCTAGGCTGCACTTTATCATTCAGATGCTATATAAAATTACACCCCCCCCCCCAGTAACACCTTTTCCCAAGTTTGCAATCTAATCTACTGTCTTTTTCTCAGACCAGATTAGCCTCTCATGAAATCTACAGCTGAAAAACAAAGGACCCATATACTATGTTTGCACAAGGCCCTCTGTTGTCAGTGACCTTCCCAACACAGGTAGAACAGTATTTCTCTGCTGAGCATTGTCAAACAAGCCTGAAGAAATGCTCTATGAAGGCCCTATTACTTTTAACGATTATCGGCCATATTTGGCCGATATCTCGATAATCGTCTGTACAATAGAAGACAACGATAGAAGACAACGATCAGACGACAGGAGCGATGTTGGCTGATCGTTGCTGTCGTTTGTCTTTCTACATGTTGAAAGACAAACGACCAGGATATGTCGCTCCGTGGAATAGGAGTGGCGGCGGCAGCAAACGAGGAGCAAACGAGCACTGACACCGCTACTTTGCTCCTCAATATCGTCCCGTGTAATAGGGGCTTTAGGTAAGGGGTATCCCGGTCACTTATCCTCTTTCCCAACAGTTCCCGTAGACAATGAATAGAGTGACAGTACACACACGGCAACAGTTCCATTCTCATGGTACGGGACCCTCTTACCATCTACACTTATCATATCTTGTGGATGGGTGCTGCATAATTTTTGAAGCAACAGGGCACAAGCCCTTCATGGGCAATTCAGAATACAGTAAGATATATCGCTATCATCCGCCTTATGGTGGAGCCATGTATACATTGAAATGTATGCTTCTGCTCTAGGAGAGCCCTTGTCATCAGATGATAAATGTCCAGATAAAATATAAGGTAAAAACTTTATCCTGTGACCCATGACCATGCACATTGTTTCTTCAAATCTCTGCCATCGTTTCCAATCATTTTCACTGGCCGCATTTTCCCTCAGCATTTTTCTTCTGCATGCCCAATTGACCTTTATTTCCTCATCATTCACAAGCCTGTCAGTCTTCTTTGGCCTCTTAGCTGGAAGTTTGCCATTCGAACAGCTGGAGATTTACTCTCTTTTCCCTTCCTGTTAGAACTGATAAAAGATCAACTAGTGCTCATGAGAGACTCTCAGGTAGCCTACCCACAGAGGTAAGTCTGGAAGGGGTTAACAGCATCTAATTAGGCAAGATATATTGGAAATGGCTAATTGTATTTCAATTAGTAGCTGGTGTCACGGAGACGTGGGAAAAGTGCAGTTAGACACAGTCAGTATATACATTTGCTTTTTTACAGTCTGCAGCTGTATCTGTAACAAGGGGAGATCCACTAAAGTTTGAGGAAAAAAAAATCTCTGCACTAACACAGAAGGGATTCTTTACTGTAAAAGCAGTAAGATGAATGGGCTTTCTGCTAGAAGACGTAGCCATGGTGAACTAAAAAAAAAAAGTTTAAAAGGGGCTTGGATACATTTCTGGTTATTATAATATTATAGGTTATAGTCACTAAATTCTAGAGAATCGATCTAGAGATTTATGCCTTCCTCTGGATCAGCAATATAGAGTAGTAGGCTGAACTGGATGGATGTCTTTTTTTCAGCCTTACAAGCTATATGTAATTATGTTTTATTAAAGGGTCCCTGGGCAATGGGCTGGTCACAAGTTTTTCGGCTTTGATCACCTGGCTATGAGAGAACCTGGCAGCTTCTTCTTAAATGGGTTATCCATTGAAAATATTTTTATTTCAAATAAACTGGTTTCAGGAAGTTATATAGATTTGTAATGTACTTCTATTGAAAAATCTCAAGTTTTCCAGTACTTATCAGTTGCTGCATGCCCTTCATTATTTTCTTTCCAGTCTGACACAGTGCTCTCTGCTGACATCTCTGGCTGAGACAGGAACTGTCCCATAGAAAACTTTTCCTGCTCTGGATATTTCCTGTCTCGGCCAGAGATGTCAGCAGAGAGCACTGTGCAAGACTGAAAAGACAACAACATTTCCTGCAGGACAAACAGCAGCTGATAAGTATGGGATGACTTGAGATATTTAAATAAAAGTAAATTACAAATCTATATAACTTTCTGAAACCAGGTGACTTGAAAGAAAAAGATTTTGGCTGGATAACCCCTTTAATTGTCTTGCAGAAAGAAAAGATTATATAGCCTCCATTGAATCTAATGAGCTTGATGTATAATGCATAGACATGCTGGTTCTTGTAGAGCAAGAGATGGTTCTGATCAGGTTGAGTCCTGTATTCTGGTATAAAAAGCTCGGCTCTATGTGAAAGTATACAATACAAAGTAAAAATCCTGATATAATAATTAAATTTTTCAGTAATTTCCACATAATCCCTTACCACTTGCACAAAATGTGATGTTTATAGCGTATCTTATCTGACCTGTAGCTTTCTGGTCGCACATGCTCAGTTGCTGCATAGGAGGGTGAGTTGTTGGTTTATGAAATGGCAGAGGATGGGAGGTAGGAACTGAGAGGCTCAGCAGTGATGGAGCACAATATGAACTACAGAAGAGTGCGGAGACTTGCTCTATAGCAAACAGGAATACGGTTGGATGAGAGCTACGGGGCACGAGGATAGGTAAGTTTACATTGTTTATTATTTTCCCGTACTCTCCTTTAAATGCTGTTATTATTCCCTTCTTTCAAGCTGATGTAAATGTAATTGGGTAGAGCAAAGAAGCTGTGCACAAGAATTCACTCGCTGTAGGGTGACCCTAAAGGGGTACTCTGGTCAAAGGCTAAAAATACACGACAGACAGGGGGTGATGGGAGCATAATGAAGAAGCTATACTTACCTGTCCCCGTGCCCCCACAGCTCCACATCCTGTGATGCCACAGCCCATTCAGAAATGCCTGCTCAGCCAATCAGTGACTGAGACGGGCCACCTCTGCAGTCGCTGAGTGGCTTAGTGGGTAGTTCCTGTGGTGCCGTGACAACACAGGAACACAGGAACTGGGACCAGTGATACTGTGGCTGCAGGGGTGCAGGGACTGGTAAGTATAGCTTCTTTATCATGTTCCCACCACCCCCTGCCCTACTTAATAGAAATTAACTGTGCCATTGGGTTTTTAACCCCTTCTACACTATAGTTATGGTAATACTGAGAAAAGGAGAGGGCTTCTTGGTCACATTCCTACCGCCTGCCCTGGCATTGCGAACACCAGCCTGATGACTTTATACTCAGGGCCCTAATACATGGAAAAAATCCCCTTGTCCAATGGGACCCTTACAGCTTTAAGCCAACTAAAATTCCCCAGAACAATCCAATATTAATGCTTGACATGATGTATGGATGGCCGGGGGTTGGGATTGAGGCTTTTGACAGGAGTTATGAAAAATAGCAAAAAAAATAAAAAAATAAGAAAAAATAAACTGTGTCCCGAAGAAAGAATTTATTTTATTTATTTTTACAAATATTAATATCACTTAGTGGAAGCTAATGTTTTATAATATTACATTTTATTTGACTTTTTTTTTTTTTAACTTTTATTGCTATATTTTTAAGTTATTTTTAGCTATTTCTTTTGCACAGTTTCTCATACTTCTTGTTAGTAAGATAAGTTAGGTAGTTTCCGTTTTACCTGTGGCATTGTTTTATAAACCATACATGTAATTTGTAGCATAGTAGTAATTGTAATCTTCCCCGGTCAAACCATTGCAGTAGGCTGCAGCGTTCACATGGAGATATTTCCCTTATTTGAGTTTTTATTTCGTTTTAATGAGAGCTTCTCCCTAATTGACTTGATGATTTCTGTTTAATTAGCACATTTTGGAGGCTAGATCAAAACATAATAAGCTAAGGTAATCAGACAAGCATTCTGCAATAAAATATTAGAGCTTTTGTGGGGGATAATCAGAGTGGACAGTCTTTCTGCTAGTTTATGGCTGGTCACAGTTGGAGTTCTTCTACCCAACTCTGTCTAGTGCCCAAACTTTTCCAGGCAGGCAGTTCCACAGACATAGCTCATACAGTCATATCAATTAGCCCTAATGAGCTTTAAGCCAGCCTAACTAATAAACCGCGACGCTCAAGCCAATTTGTCGTTCTTTTTACAAGATTCCAGCATAGTATATGTTCTCCTGGGTGTGTAGTAACCTACATAAGGGGTGTAAATGGCTCTTTAAAAATTTTAAGTTTTGGAGATAAAGAAGACAATGTTGTTTACTAAGGTTTAGAAAAGTTTGTCTCTTGGGTTACGATTGAAGGTTCTAGGATTAGAACTTTTTTTTTTTTTTTTTTTTACTTATAATATGTTTTATTAGAGATTTGTTGCTTTACCTGCACTAATAATAATAATAATAATAATAATTAAAAAAATATATATATATATAATTCAGGCTTGCCTCTCCTGCCTTTAGAAGAACCCTTACCAAGTTCCAAGGTACTCCATGTGCAGTTCTGGTTGAGCACTTATTAATGCAAGATCAGCGAAAATTCGCATTTATTTAAGGGGTTTTACCTCTATTTTATGCAATGGCAAATAATTAGGATGTTATAGACAACTACTTTTAGCTAAGGAAACTTGTGTCTGCGGGGGGTGTAAAAAAAATGTAAAGTTTTGGTCTCAGTCTGAGTGTTGTGGATGCTGAGCCCTCCCCCCATTATATTAACTCCCACTACAGCTGGGGGAAAGTTTCATAGTCTTCTGTCTCTGAACTCCGGCAACCACAGAAGGAACAGCATATCTTGTATAGTAATGAGAGTTGTGAATGTATTTATAAACATGCCCAATCTTTCAATCTAATATCCAACGTTAAGTGCCAATTAATGTGCGGAAAATCGTTATATCGTTCAAATGTACATTAAAATCGTTCCGTGTAATTGCAGGCAACAATTGAAAAATCGTTTCTGTGTCGTTGATCTTTCATTTAGGTCTGACCCTAAAATTGTTGTTAATCTTTCGCTAATCGTTCACTGTAATTCCACATTGTTCATTCTTTTGCGGAGATCAGATGGAGTAAATGATCGTAGTAACGATCATTATAACGATAGTTACTAACGACTATAGTTCTGTGTAATATGGTCAATGACTTCAGGTTAACGATAAATGATATCCTTTGCAACTGCTTATCGTTCATCATTAAAAATCGCTTCATCTAGTAGAACCCTAAGGATCCATTCATACGACGATTCATGCCTCCGAGGCACTGATACATTGGAAGAGTGTAAAAAGCGGCTACTGTTCAGCACAGGCCCTTTTAAATTCTATGACCTGTACGTCAGCTAATGAGTACATTTACTGTAGGTAATTTTCCCAGTGTATTCAGGTTTTGGCTCTGACTAAAAAGGGTAGGGGACCAGACCTTTCAGTTTGAGCCCAAACTTGTTTACAGTAGGAAAATGACCTAAACATAATCCCTAGCTGACTATGTTAGGGCCTTGAAATCAAATTAGACACCATGCCTATCTAAGCACGAATATGTTCAGATTATTTTCAGATTTGTCTTGAAAAATTGATTTTCACAATCAAATTTGCAATATTTCTTGTGGTTTAAAAGTTATCAACACAGAAAATTGCTTTGTGTTTAGCTTTAACTCTGTGTTCAGCACCATGGACAACACATCAACAACGGCAATGAATTTCTGAGACAGTTGTGGTCTTCTTTGATGTATAACATGACTAGAGATTAGTGTAAGTTGAGCATCATTAAGTCCGATTGTTTGACATTTGAATATCGGTTGCTAAAGAAGTTGGAAGAAGCCCTAGGGAGTCCAAGACTCCCTAGAGCTGCATCCAATTTCTTCAGCCACCGGTATTCAAATGCTGAATGATCGGACTTGAGCATGCTCGAGTTGCGCTCATCTCTAGACATGAATACCTTCCCATTGGAAAAGCTTGCCCTTGATCCAATATGGTGATTTTCAAAATTTCTTGCTGGGGTGTTCAAATATGTCATTTTCAATAAAAAAAAAAAAGTGTCCTGAGACTTTTGACTCTATACAGTACATCAGATTCCAAGAGCACCTGTTGTAACCTGTTGGTTGTGCAGGCTATACCATTCTGCCATTAAATCTGATGAAGTCTCTAATGAAGGTTTTGAAAGGAGCTTCCAAAAGTGTTGTGAGCATAGTCAATGGTTTTTGACCATATATTAGAAAAGTATACGGCTATTATCACACTCCATTGTGTGCAGCGGGGAATTCGGATGTGGGGATATGGGCCCGCATTCAAATTCAGCGGTAGTGAAGATCATCCGGCTGGTACTGCGGTACCGTCCGGGATGATCTTCTCTGACACTGGCCGTTCCGTCACCCAGCCGGGTCACGGAACGGCTGGTGACTTATTACGTGGGAACATGGCCTACAACTGTATTTCTATAGTCAGGAAAAAAGTAATTAGTACAGTAGTCCCACAACATACCATGGATTCAACTAATGATGGCTTCTCAGAGGCCACCATTAGTTGAATACATTATCAACTTACGATTCTGCTTACATCAGTATGCCAGACATCACTGGTCCCTGCCTGTGCCCAACATTTGCGCGGTGAAACTGAAAAAAAAAAAAGCTATTTGTTTTCTTTTTGGGGGGTTTGTGTTTCTGTCCTTTGCCCTATAGTAAAACTGACATGTTATCTATGTTACTCAAGTCAGTACAATTACAATGATAGGCAACTTATATAACTTTTATGAAATGGGTCTATGGGGCTATATGAGGCTATATGGGGCAGCACGGTGGCTCAGTGGTTAGCACTGTAGCCTTGCAGCGTTGGAGTCCTGGGTTAAAGTCCCACCAAGGGCAACATTTGCAAAGAGTTTGTATGTTCTCTCCGTGTTTGTGTGGGTTTCCTCCGGGTACTCTGGATTTCTCCCACACCCAAAACATTCAGATAGGTGGATTTAGATTGTGAGCCCTAACAGGGATAGGGAGCAATAATTGGCAAAAAACCTTGTAAAGTGCTGCGGAATCTGTGTGTGCTATACAAATAAAAGCATTATTATTATGGGGCTTTTTGATTACTTTTTATTACAATTTTTCCGGATTTGATGTGATCAAATACCAGCAATTGTGCACTTTGCATTTACGTCACTTACCATGCAAGATCAGGAATGTGATAATTTAATTGTTCGGGCGATTCCGCATCTGGCGATATGGAAAATGTTTTTTATTTATTTAATTTTATTTATAAGATGGAAAAAAGGGTAATTTTAGTAAAACAAAAACTTTTTTTTTAAACAGCAACTTGAAGTCCTCCTGGGGGACGTCTATGATGACTGCACTGATCTCTTACCTGTCCCACTATCCTGTAAATAGGGGACTAGTAAGGGTGACAATCAACAAACACTTTTTACATTACCTATCCACGTTTTCGGTCTCCTCTTACGCTCTGCATGCTTGGAACTTGGCCGTGGTTCAAAAAAAGGACCGTGCCACCGGCTTCTTCGCTTGAGCTCCGTTCCATTGATATGCTACACTTAAAGCAAATGTAACTGATGGTATTTTCACTTTAAGCTAGAAGGAAGAGTAAAGGAAGAAGTAGCACAGGGCAGTTGCTGAAGAAGAAAGAGAGACTCCCTCCTTCATGGGGATGTATCACTAGAGAGTCTTTCTGTCTGTGTGTGTTTCTGTCTGTCTGTATATGTCCACACAAATAAGCACAGATCAGTGCACTGAACTAGACCAGACTAGGATAGACCAAAAATTCAAAAATAATAATCACAGAAGGGTCCTAACCATAAAACATAACTTTTAATAGATCATATAAAATCCAAAACCACAATTGAGTGAATCACACCTCCACCATTAAAACCGGGCCCCAGGCCCCAGGGTATTGCATGCTATTGATAGATTCACTATTGTACACAGGTGACCATTATTGTTGTTGCCACCTATACCAGTGAATCTAAACAAATGAAACCAAAAACACAAACAAAGTATTTACAGTTGTGTATATTCAAAACATAGGTAGTACACTAAGCAGAATAAGTCTTGTTCATAGTGTTGGGAGCACTCAACCCTTATTTGTCCCTGTTTGGTGCACCACACCTACCCCTGCTCGCTCAGGGTCTGTCGGAGTTATCGCCCTAGAAAGGCCGGCCCCTGCCCCGTACTAACCCTTATGCCACAGTCCCTACACTGTCCCTGCCTCTGCTCCCGACACAGATACTCATCAGGGGAGTATTAGCATTCTGCTGGAGTAGGGAACAAACACATTCCAATCATGTGGCAATAAACAGACAAAGCGTGAAAAGCGTGAAAGTGCCCAGAGACGCTAACTCACGTGGACCTCCGGCCGAACTTGCATGCAGACCTAAGCGTATGGCTTGTAGCTCGCAATGTCCAAGCTGAGGTATAAGATATCCGGCGTCATACAGGTCCTAACGCCGACACCTCCCTACTTCCGGCATCTGGAACGCATATGCGCTCCAGTTTCTACACTTCCGGGAGTGCCGCGGCTTAGTGTAAGTTGACACCAGTAATTCAGCCACTGTATAAACAGTAGCCCACATTTCATCTAAACTGGAGTAACCATAACAGAATTATGCACTAAGTATGAAAACAAAGCCCATGATATACAAAACAGTGTGTACTATAGTCATTTACCAAAGAGAGGTTTTCATTGTGCTGAATCAGATGTAAAGGAAAGAGGGGAGGAACAATGACCAGTAGAAAGAACCACAGACAGTGGACACTTCAGAGGACAATACGGCAAACGAACCCACACATGAATATTGTACATTTTATAAATAACAAGAGTAAGTGAGCTGCTCATTGAGTCCCCTAGGGGACACTTTCTTCATGCGGAAAATCCATTCTATTTCCCGTTGTAATATTAACCTATCCCAATTCCCCCCTCGTATTGGGGGTTTCACTAACTCAATGCCTTAAAATTTCAGGCAGCCCACTTATCCCTGATGTATGGTATTTACATGTCGTGCTATTGGCTTATCCACTTTGTTCTGGATGTCCCTCAAGTGTTCACCGATGCATCGGCGAAACTCCCTGGTAGTTTTGCCAATGTATTCCAAGCCACATTGGCACGTAGCCTTGTACACCAGTCCCTTTGTTCTACAGTTCATAAAGTCCCTAATCGCATATTCTTTTTTGGTCACATTACTCACAACCTTTTTGCTCACCTCAACATAAGGACATGCTATGCAACCACTGCATCTGAATGTGCCACAGATCCTCCTACTAAGCCATGTGTCTCCTGATGAAGGAGCAACAAAGTGACTCTTCACCCACCTATCACAAAGGCTGCGGCCTTTTTTGTATGTGATCTGAGGCTTATCACTAATGACCTTTTGCATATCCGGATCCAACTGCAGCACATCCCAGTGTCGCTCAATAACTTTACGTACCTCCATGGAGGCCGCATCATAGGTGCCCACTATCCTGGTGCTACCCATACTTGTATCTCTCTCTTTTATCCTTGGGATCAAGAGATCTTCTCTCCTCCTCTCATTCGCCAATTGATAGGCTGTCCTCAAGATGGCATCAGGATAGCCTCTCTGTAAGAAACGCTCGCGCATAACATCTGCCTGTTTTTTATACTCTGCTGGATTTGAGCAATTGCGTTGGGCCCGCAGATATTGGCCCCGTGGTATGCCCGCCTTGAGCGATCTGGGGTGATGACTATCCCATGAGAGTAGAGAGTTAGTGGCCGTGGGCTTTCGATAAATCGTTGTCTCCAGACCTCCCTCTTGGGTCCTGTGTAGTAATATGTCCAAAAATGCTAATTTACACTGTTCGATCTCATAGGTAAATTTAAGTCCTATGTTGTTTATATTGAGGGCATCGATGAACATCACAAAGTCATCTTTCCGTCCGTTCCAGATGACTAGGACGTCATTGATGTATCTTGTCCAAAGTCCTATGTGTTGGGTGTAAGATGATAATTAGTCTCCAAAAACGATTGTTTCCTCCCACCAACCCAGATAGAGATTAGCGAAAGTGGGGGCACAAGGGCTCCCCATCGCAACTCCTCTGAGTTGGTGGTAGATCTTCCGATCGTAAAGGAAAAATTTGTGGGTGAGTATGAAATGCGTTAGTTCACAAATGAAATTGTTATGGCCTTCAAACTGAACACCCCTAGATCTTAAAAAATATTTGATGGCCTCCAAGCCCTGTCCATGGGGTATAGAGGAGTAAAGCGGCTCTACATCAATAGATGCTAACCACGCATCTTTCTCCAAAAACACCCCCTCAAGTTTCCGCAGCAGATCCATAGAATCACGTGTGTATGAACCAAGGCCTGTTACAAATGGTCTTAACACCTTGTCGATGTACACACCCGCATTCTGCGAGATACTATTAATACCCGACACAATTGGGCGACCCTTTAGTGGTCGGGTGCCCTTGTGTAATTTAGGCAATGAGTAGAATGTAGCCTTAACTGGGAATTTCGGGACCAAGAACGCCCTTTCCTCATTACTCACTATTCCCTCACTGTGGGCTACCCGAGGGTAAAAGAGAGAGATACAAGTATGGGTAGCACCAGGATAGTGGGCACCTATGATGCGGCCTCCATGGAGGTACGTAAAGTTATTGAGCGACACTGGGATGTGCTGCAGTTGGATCCGGATATGCAAAAGGTCATTAGTGATAAGCCTCAGATCACATACAAAAAAGGCCACAGCCTTTGTGATAGGTGGGTGAAGAGTCACTTTGTTGCTCCTTCATCAGGAGACACATGGCTTAGTAGGAGGATCTGTGGCACATTCAGATGCAGTGGTTGCATAGCATGTCCTTATGTTGAGGTGAGCAAAAAGGTTGTGAGTAATGTGACCAAAAAAGAATATGCGATTAGGGACTTTATGAACTGTAGAACAAAGGGACTGGTGTACAAGACTACGTGCCAACGTGGCTTGGAATACATTGGCAAAACTATCAGGGAGTTTCGCCGACGCATCGGTGACCACTTGAGGGACATCCAGAACAAAGTGGATAAGCCAATAGCACGACATGTAAATACCGTACATCAGGGACAAGTGGGCTGCCTGAAATTTCAAGGCATTGAGTTAGTGAAACCCCCAATACGAGGGGGGAATTGGGATAGGTTAATATTACAACGGGAAACAGAATGGATTTTCCGCATGAAGACAGTGTCCCCTAGGGGACTGAATGAGCAGCTCACTTACTCTTGTTATTTATAAAATGTACAATATTCATGTGTGGGTTCGTTTGTCGTATTGTCCTCTGACGTGTCTACTGTCTGTGGTTCTTTCTACTGGTCCTTGTTCCTCCCCTCTTTCCTTTACATCTGATTCAGCACAATGAAAACCTCTCTTTGGTAAATGACTATAGTACACACTGTTTTGTATATCATGGGCTTTGTTTTCATACTTAGTGCGTAATTCTGTTATGGTTACTCCAGTTTAGATGAAATGTGGGCTACTGTTTATACGGTGGCTGAATTACTGGTGTCAACGTACACTAAGCCGCGGCACTCCCGGAAGTGTAGACACTGGAGCGCATATGCGTTCCAGATGCCGGAAGTAGGGAGGTGACGGCGTTAGGACCTGTATGACGCCGGATATCTTATACCTCCACTTGGACATTGCGAGCTACAAGCCATACGCTTAGGTCTGCATGCGAGTTCGGCCGGAGGTCCACGTGAGTTAGCGTCTCAGGGCACTCTCAGGACGCTTTGTCTGTTTATTGCCACATGATTGGAATGTGTTTGTTCCCTACTCCAGCAGAATGCTAATACTCCCCTGATGAGTATCTGTACGAAACACTGTGTCGGGAGCAGAGGCAGGGACAGTGTAGGGACTGTGGCATAAGGGTTAGTACGGGGCAGGGGCCGGCCTTTCTAGGGCGATAACTCCGACAGACCCTGAGCGAGCAGGGGTAGGTGTGGTGCACCAAACAGGGACAACTTGAGTGCTCCCAACACTATGAGCAAGACTTATTCTGCTTAGTGTACTACCTATGTTTTAAACATACACAACTGTAAATACTTTGTTTGTGTTTTTGGTTTCATTTGTTTAGATTCACTGGTATAGGTGGCAACAACAATAATGGTCACCTGCGTACAATAGTGAATCTATCAATAGCATGCAATACCCTGGGGCCTGGGGCCCGGTTTTAATGGTGGAGGTTTGATTCACTCAATTGTGGTTTTGGATTTTATATGATCTATTAAAAGTTATGTTTTATGGTTAGGACCCTTCTGTGATTATTACTGTCTGTATATGTGTGTGGTGTGTCTGTCTGTCTAATAAAAGTTCTGTATAGTAAAAGCAATCCCCTTTGCTCCTGTTCCAGGTCCATGCATGGCATACCTTCTAGATCTGCTGGGACTTGTAGTTTTGTATAAGCCATGTTCACACAATGTATTTTTGCACCCATAAAATGCCCATTTTACTGGTAAAAATTTCCCCAAACAGCCCTCAAGTTCTATTGAGTTTTTTTTTTTTTTTTACTTTGGGATGACATTTTGGGGACATTGGAACAAATCCAAGTTTTCCAGAGAGAAATGGAGTCAACATACAATGGTTTCACCATACAATGCTCCTCCTAAAACCAATTCATATCGAATGTTGAGGGACGACTCTATATAAAAAGGTATTGTTGACCCTACTATTGCTATTTTTTTGATGTCCCTAAGTCTATTTGCATACAATACATTTTTTCACACTAATAAAATGGAGAAAGAACAGAATGTACTACAATTGTAACATTCTATTTATTAGGTTCAATACAGGATGTATGATATGTGCACAGACACTAAAATGTTAATTTTATTCCTTAAAATATTATTAGAATAGAGATTCTATTTTATTCACCAGCAACAGTGAATAAAATCTAGTCACAAGAACATATTAGAAAAAGCACTGGCTAAATACTGTATTAGACAACACGAAATCATTGCCATGCCTAGTTACATGGTGCCAACATTCATCATCTGCTAATGATTATGACTCAAATCCCGACATCAGCAAAAAATAAAAATAAAAAAAATTATCAAATAATTTCTGAAGAACAACTATAGGGTTTCACTAATGTTAAATATTAATATACAATGACTCCTTGTAGTAACAATCATTGTATTGCCCATAACATAATATAGGAAAAGAAAAATAGGGCATTTACATTTACAGCAAAAATTAATTTACATAAGCCTCTCCATTTGCAGGCCCTAGATCAGCTTATGCAAATTAAGCTGTTTTAAGATGTCTCGTTTTGCCCCAATTTGCTTAATGAGCAATAGACATGCAAGTATTTATATGAGCAAATTAGGGAGTACAAATACTTAGCATAAAAAACAGGTTTACAATTAAGCACCAGCGTGCCTGGTGATGGATGTAATGCTGCTCTGGCCTAAAGTCTTATTTCATAAACTGGGTCAATTGGCAACCCAGACCCTATGCGGAAAATTGCCTTTTTCAAATCAGGTTTTTAATTAGTGTCCTTAACCGTTTAATCATACGCGTCTTTTTATCCATTGTTTTTCATATTTATTTGTCCTCTAACAGCCCGGTTTGGTCATGCATAGGCTAATGCTGCTACACAAGGATGGTTTATGAAAAACTATTACACTTAACCTAAGTTAAAAGAGTTAACTAACATGTTGCTTTATTACTATTAGATCTGTGGATTGTTACTATTATATTACTGGACAAGAGTATTTAGGATTCAATGTAAAGCTGATTGTATAATTAACAAAACCCCCCAGAATATAGTATTCTGTATGGTATAGACTCAGTGAATGGAGCATACTGTTATTAGTACGCTATTGTTATAGCACAGAGCATACTTTTATTAGTATGCTATTGTTATAGCATGGAGCATACTGTTATTTGTACGCTATTGTTATAGCATGGAGCATACTTTTATTAGTACGCTCTTGTTATAGCATGAAGCATATTGTTATTTGTATGCTATTGTTATAGCATGGAGTATAGTTTTGTTAGTATGCTATTATTATAGCTTTATAGACAAGGTAAAGCACAGTTTATCTTGTATATATTATGAGGGAATTTTTTCTTTAAATGTGTCACATGTATTATATTGTTGTATGATGTAAAATGGCATGTTTATCAGATCCGTTTTTGAGTGGAGTAAGATTGCGCCAAATATTAGCATCTTTTCTCAAAGGCACCAATAATATATATGTCTAAGGGTACTATGCCGTAAAGCAATTTTTCGACGATTAACGATAAACGATCTCAAACGACTGCTATAGCGAACAACCTAAAATCGTTCACCCAATTACACGGAACGATGATTGTTACTTATGATTGTTCTAGCGGTCATCCTGTGTTCGCTATTGCGTTTGTCGCTACTGCGAATGTCTTATTACATGCGAGCGATTTTCAACGATAAAAATAGGTCAAAATTCTGTCAAACGACCAACGATTTCTCTGCTATTACACTAAACATTCAAATCCGAATGATCTCACGATTTTTCGAACGATAATCGTCCCGTGTAATATCATCCTATAATCCTAACTAGAGCTGAGCCACAGTCCCAAAATCTATCCAAAAGTAAATCACAAATGCACCCAAAAATAGAGGAAATGCAATGAAAAAAATTATGCAAATTTTACCGACAAGTGTAAAATAGGTGTAAAAGCTAAGAAAAATTCTATATCTATAAGACCTGAAACACTGCTATATATTTTGTGAAATATACCTTTAACAGAGGGATAAAAGCTATCAATAGAATGGATTTTCATTATAGTTTTGTAGTTAGATTGTATAGCTAAATGCTAATTATATTGAATAAAATCGATGGATTCTTCACGTATTAAATACACTTTTTGGGGTCAACCTTATAAGAAGACAAGGTATCAGCTGTAAATTAAATTAAGGACAAGTGGCAATAGGCTCAAGAATCTTTCCCTCTTTTTTGGTAATGAAATCAGATCATGATAATCACAGGATGAGGTCATTAGGGACAAATCAATGTCTGTTTACAGATTCAATTGAGGCCTGAAGATAAAAAAAAAAATGGGATCAAAAGCAGGGGCGCGTATCATTGATGGCTACTCGGCCACTGGAGATTACTTACCGACCTGAAGGAAAGCCACGAGGAACTAATAAAAAGGTGTTGTAACAACTGCTCATACTTACAAAGCGTCTACATCATTTATGATCATGGACCATCTGGTGGGTCACCAAGCACAGCAAAAGTGTCATCCAACCCTCTGGGGAGCAGGGCTGCATGCGTGTGCCATTAATGAGGGTCGTGGGTAGGAAATTAGAGCAAAAAGTGATTTTTTTTTTTTTTTTTATGTTTATGCTCTTTAGGAGATTAATAATCTTTCAGCTGGAGAATCGACTTAAAATCTTCCCTGGAAAATAATGAGCAGAGAAACATTTACTGATTAGTCTAATCCCAGATAATCTTATCTGATGAGCAGATATCAAGATATCCCTTAAATGATTTATGCTCCAAGCAAGACATGAACATAATTGTTTGATATTCATAGAGCAAAGACAAGAAGTGTGCCACATGTATTATAGTGGAAACCAGAGGTTTTTCCTCTGATACAAGCCTTAGAATCACTTGTATGAATGTAAATATCTATATATGAATCTCTGAATCTATATGGACTCACTCCTCATAAGAGTATTTCATATTCTGCATATGTCATCTAATGTAGGCAAAATATTAATGGATAGATAACACCCTGTGTGAAAAAGTGGGCTATTCAGATAAGGGGAGGTGTTGTTTTATGTAGGAAATAGCTTAACTGAAGTGAAAAACAATCGATATGGTGTTTGTTTTGATTTATGTTTTTTCTTTTTACCTTGCTCTTGTTCTCTGAATTCCAGAAGCAATCTCTTGTTTGGTTTTTATACCAGTATAGATGTATGAGTTTATGGTTTTAGCAGGGGTAGTTTTTTTTCACACAACGTATTTTTTCATATTTCTACGGCCATTGTTGCCGATTGCAACAATGGCCGTAGTTAATACGAGAAAATACGTTGGCCGAGTGTCTATGGGATCCCGGCCGGAACCTATACACATGGCATATGCTCCGGCTGGTACCTATAGGGGCCCTGCAAACAACTGACATGTCAGTTTTCTGCGGCCGCTATTCGGTGAATTGTGGCCGTAAAAAACCCTGTCAGTGCACACTATGGAGCAAGCAGCTGCAAGCTTCATAGTGTGCAGTGAGGAGTCCTGATGAGGGCGCACACGGATACGCCCACATCAGAACTCTGCGGGCCGAAAGATCATCCGGCCTGTACTGCAGTACCTCCTGGGATGATCTTTTTAGCGACCGGCTGCTCCGTGACCCGGCCGGGTCACGGAACGGCCGGTCTCTTATACCATGTGAACATGGCCTTATAGTTTTTAAGGTGATACACTAAGTGAGGCACTATGCACATGTCCGTGAAATTCATCCGGATACATTTCCGGACCCATAGGTTTCCAGTAGGCATTGACACCCTTCAGTTTTTTTCCTGAAGGGTGTCCATTCCAGAAAATAGCTATTTTTTTCTGGAAATATCCTATTTTTGTCTGGAATTCTGGCATTAATGAGCCCATAGAAACCTATGGAAGCCGGTTTTCCAGATGCATTTCTAGGCACCCTGGGAAACACCTAGGAAAGTCCTACCAGGTGCTGCACCTGGCCCTTTAAATGTTTGCACTCCTAACTAGAGTGCATACAGTTAATTGCAGTGCTGATATTGATTGCCATTGGCTCCCCGACCTGTCAATCACTCTTGTGGCCAGAGGCAGCACCATGCCTTCAGCCACATGAAGCTGCTTTCTCCCCCAGTGCCGCAGCTGGAAGGGAGAGGAGAAGCTAGATGACAGCAGCACTCTTTTGCTAATTGCTTATTATTATACAAAAAAATTTTATTATACAGGTTTAAAAGTTTGTGGAGCAAATAAATATGAATTGAGGAAGATTTTCTAAAACCGTCAAATACTTAGGGGGAGATTTATCAAACTGGTGAAAAGAAGATTTTTCTACACCAGTTTGATCTCCCTCTTTGTGTATGCACTCAGTATAATTTCACTAAACAATGGCTGTAGTTGCAGTTTTGCAAATACAGACGTTATTTAATGAAATTACCGATTACATTAAATTCTATGGAATCCTGGATGGAGTTTGCCCACATTCCAAATCTAAAGAAATGAGGTTCATCAGGCTGATACTGACCCGGGATGAACTTCACTGACATCGGCCGTTCTGTGACACATATATAGTTTGAACCTGGCCTAAAAGTGTACCCAAGTTTATTACAGTGACCAATGCTCTTTGGTAAATTTGGTGCATCTTCAAGCTATTTTTTCTACCTTTACACCAAAAGAATGTATGCTAGTACCATTGCACCAGAATTGCTGCATTGCTATTTCCTGCAACCTGAGGTGTATGCAGAGTGAACCAAAACACCCTAATGCCACTATTGTAAAGTAGATGATAATGAAACTATGATAATGATAGCTGTTAGGTCAGGAAGACCCATAGTACCTTTCATATATATGTCTGTACTTAACTTTTTATAAAGTCCTTATAATCTAAATTAAAAAAACATTTCAAGGAAGCTTTCCCAAGATTCTGATATGCCACACATTGGTAAACCTAACTACCCCTTCCATTTTCTATGTTTTAGTCAGTATCCTCCTCCACTCCAAGGCGGGTAAAACAGGCGCAGGTCCAAGGGGTAATAGTGATATAAAATATTATAAAATTTATTAAAATGTTTTCTATGTTTTGGAAGCACAGCTACTTATGTGTAAGGTACCATGCGTCTTCTTGACCTTTCTAAGAGTGTCAAGAATTTAGAACTTAAATATAATCTGACAGATCAACTTCGAGGCAGTGTTGTCATTTTCGTTAACTTTTGGCATGTTGCTCAGTTAAAGTTAGTCTTGAGACCTGCTGTGATTATGAGTTATAGTTGGGGGGAATGTAAGGACACAGTCAGCCGCCCAATCTAACTAATAGCAAAAGTCAGGCTTCATAGACTTATATGGGAGCCCAACTTCTGCTGTTGGTGTCTGGCTGTGTAGTGAAGCATCATGGCCACTCGCTTCCTGGTCTGAATCTGCAATATTTCTGAGATAAAATATAATGTGAATGTTGCTCTATCTTCCTCACATATCCATAGCCAAATGTACAACTGCAGATTTCACAACCATTGACCATTCTCTATAGAAACATCCACAGCTGATGCATACTGTTGGAGATCAACAAGGTTAAGGTTTTCTTATATAAGATTTGGTTAATATTGAATAATACCTAATATTAAGAAGGCACAGGATAGACAGCGATGGCATTGTTAGTTTGAGCACTGTTACAATGGGCATTCACTAAGCGCATGCAAGATGGTCTAGGTGCATGTTATCATTAGACCATTACAATGGACATTTGGCATTCTTCAAGTGTATGCGAGATCGCCTAGATGCCTGTTATCATCAGCAAAGCTCATGCTTATTCACTTACAATAGACAGTTAGATGATCAACATGCAAGATCACACCTAAGATCACCTAAGTGTATGCGGGGCCAGCTTGTTTGCCCTTGATATGGACCATTAATGTAGCCTCTGCTGTGCACTTCAGAGGATTCTGTATCGTCTATGGAGGGCCAACTGAAATGTACCCTAGGTTAATAGAAGCTACCTCAGGCCCAGTAGACTGTACAGATTATCCAGAACTACAAGGACGCCACTGGCAGGAGTTTGAGGAACATTGTGAAAAAATAATGACAGACCCCCAAAGCAAGAGCATTTTTCTAACAAAGGTAGCAAATGCATGAAAAGGGGGAGTATGGAGAAGTGGGTTCATGCAGATCAATGTAAAAGAATTGAACTGATAAGAGTGTGATGCCGCTCTTGTTCTTGTTTTCCAGGATCCTAAATGAAGCGTGAAGTATGAAGCCGAAATTCCCGGATTCTGATTGTTGGAGTTCCGACAATTTTATTCATTATTTAGTGATATGAAAAATTTGGGGGAAGAGGCTACAGAAACATTCTAAAAAAAAGTTATGTGTGGACATCCCTACACTTAATCAAGAACATAACATAAATGGAAAACAACTGGGAACATAATAATTACAAAAGATAGAGCTCCTGTTCTATACCTAGGGCACCAAAGAGTCTGTATCTTTCTCTTGAGCATCACCAATGTATCTCTGATTACAGAAAAATGTTCCCTATCTGTGGATAGGGGTCCATGATGTACTCTTGGTAATGTTTGAGAAATCCAGACACCAGAGTGGACTTATGTAATTTCCACTGTTACAAACTTGTCTATTGATCTGAAATACCACAACCTTGTCAATTTGAAAACATAAAATTTGGGCATGGGGAAGGAATTACATGACTGGCTGGTGAAATTTGATAAGGATGAGTATTAAAAAGTTGTAACAAGAAGGAGCAGATGTGATTCGTTAACCCCTTAACCACACAGGGCGTATATTTACGCCATGTGGCCGCCTCGGGCCGGGCGGCGACCCTGCTCTGAACCGCTGCGGTCGCAGGTGCCGCATGTAGCCCGGGACCGCGGCTATTAGCAGGCACAGTCCAATCGCCGTGTCTGCTGATAAAGTAATCAGATGCAGCTGTCAAAGTTGACAGCTGCATCTGATTACTTATGCAGCCCGATCGGTGGTGGTATAGTGGCGGAGTTTGCCCCCGGGACGTTGTCCCGGAGGAGCGATCTCTGTGTCTGCTGCTGGCCGGGGTCTGCCCCGTAATGGCGCTGATCTCGGCTTGGCACTCGAATGCTTTGGGCTGCAGCAGCCGAAAGCAATCGAGTACCTATCTCATTGATCTATGCTGTATTACTATACAGCATAGATCTCAATGAGAGATCAGTGTGCTTATACTAGAAGTCCCCCAGGGGGGCTTCTAGTATAAGTGTAAAAGAAAAAAAAAATGTTATTATTAGTAAAAAAAAACCCTCCCCTAATAAAATTTGGATTACCCCCTTTTTCCCATGTTATAAATAAAAATAAATAAATAAATAAACAAACATGTTTGGTATCGCAGCGTGCTTAATCGCCAAAATCATTCATTTATAATATTCCTGATCTCGCACGGTAAACGGTGTAAGCGCAAAAAAAATCCCAAAGTGCAAATTTGAGCATTTTTTGGTCGCATCAAATCCAGAAAAAGTGTAATAAAAAGCAATCAAAAAGTTGCATATGCGCAGTCAAGGTACCGCCAGAAAGAACACATCATGGTGCAAAAAATGACACCTGACACAGCCCCATAGATGAAACGATAAAAGCGCTTTAAGCATGGGAATAGAGCGGTTTTAAGGAACATATATTTGTTAACAATAGTTTGAATTTTTTACAAGCCATCTCATAATAAAAAAGTTATTCATATTACATATCATTTTAATCGTAACGAACATAATATTACCGCTTTATAAAGCTTTGGTGCGGCCCCATCTGGAGTATGCCGTCCAGTTTTGGAACCCGATTCATAAAAAGGATGTTCTAGAGCTGGAGAGGGTACAAAGACGGGCAACTAAACTAATAAGGGGAATGGAGCATCTTAGTTATGAGGAGAGATTAAAAGAATTACATTTGTTTAGTCTAGAGAAGAGACGTTTAAGGGGAGATATGATTAACTTATTTAAATATATAAATGGCCCCTACAAGAGATATGGGGAAAAGATGTTCCAGGTAAAACCCCCTCAAAGGACAAGAGGGCATTGCCTCCGCCTGGAGAAAAAAAGGTTCAATCTCCGGAGGCGACAAGCCTTCTTTACCATGAGAACTGTGACTCTGTGGAACAGTCTACCACAGGATCTGGTCACAGCAAAAACAGTAGAGGGCTTCAAAACAGGGCTAGACAAGGTCTTAGAGCAAAATAATATAAATACATATGTATAGAACCTATCACCCCTCCCCCTTCCCTGTATCCATCCCCTCCTTGGTTGAACTTGATGGACATGAGTCTTTTTTCAACCGTATTAACTATGTAACTATGTAACTATATATACCAAGTCAGTTTAACCCCAGGGTTAACGGCGCAAAAACAAATACCCCCCAAATAAACAAAATGCTTTTTTTAATTTTAAATTTCACCTAACATTGAATTTTTTGGGGGTTTTGCAGTATTGCAGTATTTTGTCATTGCAAAGTACAATTAGTGACGCAAAAAATAAGGGCTCATGTGGGTTTCTAGGTGGAAAAATTAGAGTGCTATGGCCTTTTAAGTACAAGGAGGAAAAAAACCAAAGGGCAAAAATGCAAGTTGGCTCTGTCCTTAAGGGGTTAAGGGGAACACTAAGGGGTATGTTGAAGGGGAACACTAAGGGGTATTGGTGGAAAACTATATTTGGCCATTTTAGTGCCACCAATGGCAAACTGAATTATTTGATTCATCCTATTGCCATACTTTTAGTAATCCCTGTAATTTTATCCTTGATGCTAATTTATATGTGTTGTTTGAGGAGGTGTCTGTACAGGAAATTTACATACTGTCAACGAAAGAAGAAGGACTATCAAGTATTTAAATTGCTTCATGTAAACTGTAACAGGGACAGCCATAGCCAAAAAGACTATTTAATCCCTGATTGAAATTGACTGGTGTTTGACTGTGTGCTTGTGTATTGCCGTGTACTTTTGTATGTCATATTCTATGAATGTTCTATTGTAATGTTTTTAGATTAGAGTGAATGGTGGTGGATGGTTGTAGATGTAGACAATCGATTCCCTTTACTCACTCGGAGGCCAACAAAGACGGTAAAAATCACAAAATTTTGATCTTTAAATTGTGGTGGGTCATATATGTACAGGGCCATATAGGCATTAGTGTATTGGAATAGAAAGATAGTAGTACTGTAAGTTTATGTAGTATGTTTATATGTTATTTGTTTTTATTGCTTTTATATTCCAAGTAAAGGCCATTGAAGGAAGGTTTTTCCTGTTATTCTATTATTGTTTTCTTTTGTTAAACCTTTTACTTTATTTCATTAAAAACTATAACTTCCGTTGATGTTTTGTCAATAGAAAAAGTGCTAGGTAGAATGGATAACAGATTCAGGATTTTACACATACTAAAATTCACCTGATTTGTTGCTGTGAATTTACTGGACAAAAGTAAATGAAGTAAATCCATAAGATGTTGACTTGCCCTTTAACCAAAGGTAGTAATGACATATATTTATATAGAAAAAAGGAATCTTGAAATTCATGAGGTCTTATAAAGCACACAAAAAATCTCACAAAGCTGGTTTGTTGAAGACTGTGTCATCAGCCTCTATGTTGGCCTATATGACTACACGGTGATAAAAAAACAACAGAAATTGCAGTTCCCTGCAGCACAAATTAGATCAAGCATTAAATTAAGCACAAAAAAGAACAAAAGGGAAAAAAACACCTATAAAAATTTCCCAATTTATCAATTTTTAATGAAAAATTTTAACTAAAAAACAAACAAATTTTGGATCACCATTTCAAAACGCCGAAACTATCAAAATATAATGTTCTTTATCTAACATGGGTGAACATCGTAAACTTTTATTACCTTTATCCCAGAAGAAATATGGACTAAAAAGTTATATCTATGATGATATGGTACTGATAAAAATTACAGATCACAATACAGAAAAAAAGCCTCACAGAAAGAACAAACAGTTATAGTGGCTTGTTATATATTTTTTACTTTTTTTTTATAAGAAACAAAATCTAAATAGGTTAATGATGTAATTGTACACAATAAAGCTAAATAGGTATTCCCATCTCATTTTTTTCTGTTTAAGGGTAGCTTCACATGTACTGGGTCCGCAGCGGATTTCACGCTGTGAGTTTGCATTTTCAATCCCCTGCCAGTATGTGACCCGGCCCCTTTAACCCCCCACATGCTGTAGCCCCCCGCCCAGAGCATACATTACCTGCTCAGCGCCACGGCTGTGTGTGAGGCTCCCAAATCCCCCTGCTCCCCATCAGCCAATCAGTGCTGCCATGCAAACTCGCAGCGTGAAATTAACTGCGGATACGGTACGTGGGAAGCTACTCTTAATGTAGCTTCACACATACCATATTGCAGTGGATTTTAAATTAAATCTGCAGATCCGCAGCAGATTTGATGGTGCAGATTTGATGCTGTGTTCATTCATTTAGTCGAATCTGTTGCGATACGGTACGTGTGAATCTACCCCAACTGTATTTTTATCAAACAAATTTTAAAATTTTTACAATAAAGAATTTTACAGGGAGGCACCAGCACAACAAGACAAGAAACAAGAGGGTAGGGTGAGAGACACAGAGAAAGTTCCAAAAACATAGAAGTATCTTCCATAAAAAGAGGTCTGAGTCACCTACAGGGGTTCAGTGGTATCACACTTTATTATAGTGCTTAACCTCTTAACGACGCATGACGGGTATACCCGTCATGCGGCCGTTAAGAGTAAACAGAGAGGGCTCCCGGCGTGAGCCCTCTCTGCAGCGCGCGGTCCCCGGTTGCTAAGTGCAGCCAGGGACCGTGTGTATTAGCCGGCGCGGCCGATCGCCGCGGCCGGCTAATTAACTATTCAAATGCCGCTGTCAAAGCTGACAGCTGCATTTGAATAGCAGCTGTGCCCCCTCTCCCTGGTGTCCAGTGGGGGATCTCCCCCCCGCGATGCGATCGCAGCGGGGAGATCCGTTCTAATGAGCCGGCCGGGGCTCAGTGTCGGAATGACGCTTATCCCGACTCGGCAATCTATTCAGATGGTCTGCAGCAGACCATTATAATAGAGCACCGATCTGATGGATCATTGCTCTATTATATACACAGGATTGATCTCAATGAGAGATCAGTTCTGTGTATATAGAAGTCCCCCAGGGGGCTTCATATTACTGTAAGGGAAATTTAAAAAAAGTGTTTTTATTAATAAAAAATCCCGTCCACTAATAAAAGTCTGAATCACCCCCCTTTTCCCATTTTACAAATAAAAATAAATAAATAAATAAATAAACATGTTTGCTATCGCCGCGTGCGTAATCGCCTGAACTATTAATTAATCACATTCCTGATCTCGCACGGTAAACGGTGTAAGCGCAAAAAAATCCCAAAGTGCAAATTTGCGCATTTTTGGTCGTATCAAATCCAGAAAAAATGTAATATAAAGCCATCAAAAAGTCGCATATGCGCAATCAAGGTACCGATAGAAAGAACACATCATGGCGCAAAAAATTACACCTGACACAGCCCCATTGACCAAAGGATAAAAGCGCTATAAGCCTGGAAATAGAGCGATTTTAAGGAACGTATATTTGTTAACAATGGTTTTAATTTTTTACAGGCCATCAGATACAATAAAAGTTATACATGTTACATATCGTTTTAATCGTAATGACTTGAGGAACATATATAACAACTAAGTTTTGCCATAGGACACACGGCGTAAAAATGAAGCCCCCCCAAAGAAAAATAATTGCGTTTTTTTTTCAATTTCACTGCGCATATAATTTTTTTCTGGTTTCGCAGCATATTTTATGGAAAAATTCAGCCTGTCATTGCGAAGTACAATTAGTGACGCAAAAAATAAGGGCTCATGTGGGTCTGTAGGTGTAAAATGCAAGTGCTATGGCCTTTTAAGCACATGGAGGAAAAAACGAAAAAGCAAAAACGAAAGTTAGCACGGTCCTTAAAGGGTTAAGGCTATGTTCACACTACGTAAGAGACCGGCTGTTCTGTGACCCCAGCCGGGTCATTGAACGGCTGGTCTCTGGCCGGATCATCTCGGCCGGTACTTAAGTACCGGCTGGATGATTTTTCCGGCCGCAGAGCTCTGATGCGGGTGCATCAGCACGCGCCCGCATCAGAGCTTCCCATAGCACACAGTGAAGCAAGCGGCCGGAGCCGCTCGCTTCACTATGTGAACTGACGGGGCTTTCTGCGGCAGCAGAAAACTGACATGTCAGTTATTTGCGGCCCCGTCTGGGATCCTGGCCGTAGCGTATATGATGTGTATATGCTCCGGCCGGGATCCCATTGAAAGTAAGGCATTGTTCTACCGCGCCAAAAGTACGGCCGTTGTTGCCATCGCCAACAACGGCCGTACTTTTACGTAGTGTGAACATAGCCTAAAAAAGCATTATATTGTAATTTGTTTTTCTTTCTTCTTCTTTTTCCAGCTAATTTTCTGCAACTAATACTGCCCACAGGTGAGACAGGTGTGCTAAGTATTTTTGGTTTTGATCGGATTTGTTGTTTTTTAAAGAAAATATGTTTCAATACAGTACCAAATATTTTCCATAGAAAATAATGGCAGAATGTTCAGAATTCAAATACCTCACAGCGCAACAGTAACCAGCCAATCACAGCACACATGCAAATAGCTGAAATTAAACAACCAATAGAAACGTACAGGTCTTTCACTCAATGCCTGACACCATCCATTCAGTCATATGTCCCCTATTGGCCAATAGAAGATGGTAGGTCCTTAATGATTTTGCCTCACTGACATAAATTGAGATTGACATAATTTGAGATAAATTTCACAATTCGGGCAATTTTTTTTACCATTATACGACCAATGGGGATGTCATTGTCAAGGGGTCGGTATTGACGGCGCTCTTAAAGGGCCAGTACCAAAGTCACTTCGATGGTGCCGAAGTCACTCTTAAAGGGAAGGTACCAAATTTGTTCTTAAAAGGGCTGCTCCAATGTCGCTCTTAAAGGGACAGCACCATAGTCGCTCTTTAAGGGGCAGCACCAAAGTTGCTCTTAAAGGGATGGTACATAAGTTGCACTTCAAGAGACAGTACATAAGTCACTCTTAAAGGGACAGCATTAAAGTTGCTCCTGAAGGGATTGCACCAAAGTCGCTCTTATAGGGAGGGTTTCAAGAGTTAAAGTTTCTCTTAAAGGGAAGTTACTCTTCAAGGGGCACTATATATTTTCTCCTGAAAATGCACATCCAGTTCATATGCCTTCCTTATCTAGCTAGAATCAAAAACCTCCATTTTATTATTAAGTTTAGCAGTTAGATGTTCCATGGTATGCACTTCTTAAAGCCTAGTATAAAACCCACCTCAGCCTACTATTTCCTATTTATAGGATGGGGAATAGCAATCTTATAGCTGGGGGTCTGTCCACTGGGCCCCCACCAATCCCGAGAATGAAAACTTTGATAGTCCCTAAAGCTCAAAAACGTTTGGAGACAGTAAGTTGTTACAGGACATTTCCAGCGTTTTTCTTTTTTAGCTTATTTAACACACATTACAAAGTTATATAACTTTGTAATGTGTCTAAATAAGCGGTCTGGCCCCGATCTCCCCCTTTTCAACGCCCAACCCCCGGAAGTTAAATAAAGCATATATACCCGATTACAAGTGGACCCCATCTTCTTCTTCCGGGCGCCATTTTGGGACGATGTCCTCACAGCAGGGGGCAGGCCAGGTATTCATTCTCCTGGTCGTCTTCTGCTCAAGTGAATGGGACTTGAAAAGGCTGCTCGTGCACTTGCGCACCAGCAGCCTTTTCATTGTCTGGACCGCATCACATGGCTTCCAGCTTGCTCAGCCCTGATTGGCTGAGCTTGCTGGAAGCCATGTGATGCACTCCGGCAATGAAAAGGCTGCCGGTGAGAAAGTTCTGAAGACTCCGGCAGGAGGTGACGGAGTTGCGGGCGGCAGGAGATTCAAGTGCCGATCGTCACCGGAAGGATGGTGAGTATGAACCGTGTGTGTGTGTCTGTGTTCTGTGTTTTTTTTTTTAGGTCCCGCTGGAGTTGTCCTTTAAGGTAGCATTTTATTATGACAGGTGAGCTGAGGTCAGCCGAGATTTTATACCAAATTGCACAATGAATACGTACAACACCTTGTACTTTGTTATGACATGCTTATATATGTTATATGTGGGTGCTGAAACGTGCTGCGCTTATTAAATAATGAATAAATTATTTGTGCTCCTGAATTGATGGTCCATCTCTACTGACTATCACGGACTGTGGTAACCACTTACCTAAGCTTGGGATTTCCTAGAGGATTAAGTGGCACAATAGGTCTGGATCGAGCAGTTCTGTCTTACATTGCTTCATGGGTGGCTGAGAGTCACTGCACAGTATAAATATATATTAGTGGGCATTTTACAGGAGCTGAACATGCAAATTGGTACACCGAGGGGTAAGGTAATGTTACCAGTGCACCTAAAGCCAAACATAAATGATAAATGATGCAAGTTAGATATTGCTGGTTTCCTACTGACCCACAGAATAGGTTTTACCATACCGTGAGCTCAGAAAAACTTTTTGCCCAAGAAAATTTAAATTTCCCCTACAAATTTTTGTGACTTTTAGTACATTATATGGTAAAATAAAGGTACCAGTATAAAGTACAATGTAAGCCAAAAATCTAAATTTGGGGTTTTTGGAAAAGGTTAATATTGATGTCACACCATAAACACATTTGTATATTTCGAAGGCCTCTATGACACTTGGGCGAACATAATATAGCACAGCTTTGTAGATGGGATTTAAAAAAAAACACAACAACAACCTGTTCACTTGTGCAAAAAGTAGGCTATTAGCATAAGCCTAATACATGCATGCTAGTGAGCTATAAAACAAATGCAAGCCTTATAAACTGATTGAAAGCTGATATAATGTCTATGCTTTATGGCTACAAATGACTTGCCCATATGTATATTTAAGGCTTCATCATCCCCTGTAGCTGAGCTTTAAATGTGAACTGCTGAAATTAAGCTGATTCTACTGTAACATCAAAAATTAGGGTTTTATCCACTAATATCTGGTCAGACAGGAAATTTTCCGTGGGAGGGAGGCCGGATTACCGCTTCTAATTATGAGAGGAGATTTACTCTTAGTTGTGGAAGTGAAAGTCTTCTAGCGACCTCGAGTTTCAACAAAAAACAGCAAACTATGAAAATGGGCGCCCAAAATAGGGAAAGGATTGGTAGGAATGTGGTGATTACTGGGCACTTCTGGCGTACCATACGGTCAAGCTGCTCCCACAACAGCTCAATGGGGTTCAGATCTGGTGACTGCGCTGGCCACTCCATTACCGATAGAATACCAGCTGCTGCTTCTGCTGTAAATAGTTCTTGCACAATTTGGAGGTGTGTTTAGGGTCATTGTCCTGTTGTAGGATGAAATTGGCTCCAATCAAGCGCTGTCCACTGGGTATGGCATGGCGTTGCAAAATTGAGTGATAGCCTTCCTTATTCAGAATCCCTTTTACCCTGAACAAATCTCCCACCTTACCAGCACCAAAGCAACCCCAGACCATCACATTACCTCCACCATGCTTAACAGATGGCATCAGGCATTCTTCCAGCATCTTTTCATTTGTTCTGCGTCTCACAAACGTTCTTCTTTGTGATCCAAACACCTCAAACTTGGATTCATCCGTCCACAACACTTTTTTCCAGTCTTCCTCTGTCCAATGTCTGTGTTCTTTTGCCCATCTTAATCTTTTTCTTTTATTGGCCAGTCTCAGATATGGCTTTTTCTTTGCCACTCTGCCCTGAAGCCCAAAATCCCATAGCCGCCTCTTCATTGTAGATGTTGACATTGGTGTTTTGCGGGTACTATTTAATGAAGATGCCAGTTGGGGACCTGTGAGGCGTCTGTTGTGCAACGCGGCCTCCCGCTTCTTTTTCTACTCTGGTTAGAGCCTGTTTGTGCTGTCCTCTGAAGGGAGTAGTACACACCGTTGTAGGAAATCTTCAATTTCTTAGCCTTCATTTCTAAGAACAAGAATAGACTGTCGAGTGTCAGATGAAAGTTCTCTTTTTCTGGCCATTTTGAGCGTTTAATTGATCCCAACAATGTGATGCTCCAGAAACACAATCTGCTCAAAGGAAGGTCAGTTTTGTAGCTTCTGTAACGAGCTAGACTGTTTTCAGATGTGTGAACATGATTGCACAAGGGTTTTCTAATCATCAATTAGCCTTCTGAGCCAATGAGCAAACACATTGTACCATTAGAACACTGGAGTGATAGTTGCCAGAAATGGGCCTCTTTACACCTATGTAGATATTGCACCAAAAACCAGACATTTGCAGCTAGAATAGTCATTTACCACATTAGCAATGTATAGAGTGGATTTGTTTAAAGTTAGGACTAGTTTAAAGTTATCTTCATTGAAAAGTACAGTGCTTTTCCTTCAAAAATAAGGACATTTCAATGTGACCCCAAACTTTTGAACGGTAGTGTAGATGCTGTGCTAAATCACTTTACAGAGATTATAGCTTAAAGTGTCACTGCCATTATAACTTTAACAACCTAAATCAACAGTATGTGATATAATGGATGTTTGCAATATACATTCATTATTTATTTATTTTTGCTATCTTGTAAAACACAGCACTTCCTGTGTTCTGACTCAAAAACAGGAAGTCCCGTATTTCACAGAGAAGGCAGTCATGTAACTGATGGACACAGATGAGATTGAACCATGACACTCTGTACTGGTCAGACTTCATGTGTTTAGTTTCTTTTTTTCAATCAGCATAAGGGTACAAACACACACATCGTATATGCAGCAGATCCGCAGCAGATACGCAGCAGATCTGCAGCAGATTTGATGCTGTGTTCAGTTATTTAGATCTAATCTGCTGCGTATGTGCTGCGTATTTGCTGCGTAAATATGCTGCGTAAATACGCTGCGTATACGGTGTGTGTGTTTGTACCCTAAAAAGCTTCAGGAGACTGGACCTGGATACAAGTAAGTATAGCTTTGTTTTACAGCATGAGAGCTCAAAAAAAAGAAAGAATGTAAGTTGCAAACTTGCTTTATATCACATCTACTGTTGTGCCTACCCAGTGACCCCAGTGTACAGATATCCGCTCCCCTCAGTGATGCACTAGGACTTGATTCTAACACATCACCAAGGGGACGGGATATCGGTACACTGATGACAGCAGGCCCACCTCCAGTGCATAGAGTGGTCCTATTATAAAGAAATCAGCATTTAAAGGAACGAGTGGGAACCGAGCGGCAGTTTTTATGTAGTGAAGTGGTACATTTGCTTTCATTTCACATAACTATAAAAACAACTGATCCTTTCTCTTTTTTTATTGTTTTAGGGTGGGTTCACACATAATGGATGCGCAGAGGATTTCACACTGCAAATTCACTGCGAAATCGGCTGCGGATCCTTAACTGTCTTTTTCAATGAGATTCCATACTCACAGTGAGATTGTCATCCTGCTGCAAGTATGTAGAAGTCAGCCCCGGGGGCTCCCGGTGTCTGGATGTACCGCTCAGCCAAATTGTGCGCTGCGGCAAGGCAGTGTATTAATTGGCTGAGCCCCAGAAGATGCTGGGAGCACCCGAAATTGACAGTTAAGGATTTGCATTGTGAAATCCGCTGCGGATCCGCTGTGTGTGAACCCACCCTTGTCCAGTTTGTCAAAAATCACATTTATTGCTCTGCTGGAGTCATTGGGGACACCATTAAAACAGTTTCCCCAAAAAATCTAGTGCAATGTGCACCAAAAAAATGTATATATTTAATATTTCAATATTTCAATGTTTATGTAACTTTTTGGTTCACATTTATGGCACAAAATTCAACAAACAGGTGGAGCCTCTGTTATTAATCTGACACATAGACCCTAGCCTAAAATGACGCTTAGAATTAAACGGTTTTCTCCCCTATTCTTTTTGTATGGGGTCAGGATTCCCATTCCATTCCTTCATTTAAGGTAAACCAATTTCCAGCGTACTGGAAGACACAATTCCCCTGGGTACTCCATTTCTTATTCCTTGTTAATTTCTTGACCATTGGTTTCTGACCTCACTTGACCTTTTATGCTGTCAACCGTGAGCTATCTCCTGATGGACATAGTACCTGGAAAACTGTGAACTGTGTTATTTCTCAGATTTTTTTTTTTACTTTGCCTTTTTGTATAATATTGCTACACCCGATACTCTGGAAGTTCAGTACAGACCCTTACCTATTAATACCCATTGTCCTGATTTCTTCCCAATATAATATTATCTTATAGGCTGATAACATGATACAGCCAGGTCTATCCTTTCTTATATAGAAGCTTTATAATGCAGGCTAGGTGGCACCAGATGCACACTAGTAATGAATTAACACATTAATTACTGATGATTTCATTTCTATTACTGACCATTACTCATGTCAATAGACCCGTGAAACCAATTACAATGTAGCCTTTGGGAATTGAGATGAAATGATTACTAATCAATGTATTTCAATTTGGGCAATGATGGGTAATTAGAGAATAAGCGTGATAAAGGCCGCTACAGTGCTTGACACCGAGACCCCATTTATTTCAAGGGCAATGTTCTTATATATATCCAGAACACCCAGGCTAGTAGTGTACTGGTATCATCTAGAAAGAGAATGTCTAGAAATAGAATGTCTTTCCGCAAGTAGTCGACATGGCAGTGGTACAATCCTTGAAATTGATATCTCTTATTGGTACCTGACAAAATACCTGATTAATTAGATTTCTGCTTCCTCCGGAGCCAAGAATAAATTGTAATTGTCAAAAGCAAACCATAAACCCAAGCAATTCAAATGACAATTATCCTAAATGAAAGTTATTATTTGCTAATCCCAGGAACAGCTTGCAAGGGGAGATTTGGGTCTTTCTTTAATAATGTAAAGTTAATACGTAGTCCTCTTGTAATTATCTTTATCAGAAGGCCCTTGTTTAATCTGCATGTTTAGCAGAAAAGGACCAAATCAAAAAGAGATCTGCTTTAAAGCAGTTGATGTAAGCTGTTTGTAAGTCGTTTGCATAAACAGATGAAGCATGGAATTGCAATCCAGGTGCAGAAATGGAAATCACATAAACTGATGCGGTTAGGACACGTCTAAGGTCATGTAACAAATTCTTCCGATTTCTTTTGCGAACAGTGAGAACACATGGCACAAGACTGATGCTCTCTGCCGCCGACCATAATGATTTCATCTGGGCTGATTTCAGTGCAAGTAGGAGTAAAGCCTAAATCTGCATGTAAGGACTGAGATCAGTCACTGCCTATAGGATAGACGACATGTACTCTTCAGGCTACGGCTAATATTGCTAGCTGGGGAAAAAAAACACAGTATTTGCATAAAAAGAAAGAGCCAAAAACATTCCCTTTGTATAGAGAACTGTAAAGATTAGCCCTTAAAGTCACTTTCCCGTTGTCACTTGTCTGGTTGTTTATAGAAGTTTATTGGATCTGAGATTGGGGGATATATATATATATATATATATATATATATATATATATATATATATGGTTTATGGTCATACCTTATGACTCCATGCATGTCACAATATTTTTCCAATCATAACATATATATTATGCAATATGTGTTTATATTTATATTCCAACCACAACCCAAATGTAAAGATAAATAATAATATTTATCTAATAATGTGAGATTTCCTTTTTGATTATTATAGTGAAATAATACATTTGCTGATTATTGTAAAATTGATGGAAAGTACTGACAGCTTAGGCTAGGTTCACACTATGTTCTTGCAGTCCGCTTTTTTTATCCGTTGCGAAAAAAATGATGAAAAAAAGAATGCATTTATGAGCATCTGTTTTGATCTGTTTTTCCATTTAAGAAAAAGAAAAATCAAAAAATGGATATAACCACATCCATTTTTCTAGCGTACACAAAAACCTGGTCGGCCACATTCTTGTGTACGCAAAAAAATGGATGCATTACTTTTGATCCTTTTTTATGCATTTTTTTTTAAAGTAAGTCAATGGAAAAACGGATCAAAATGGATGCACCCAAATGCATCAGTTTTTTCATCCTTTTTTTTTTTATTGCAAAAAACTGATGACAAAACAAACTGCAAAAACACAGTGTGAAACCAGTCTTATAATACTATATACTGTATAGCAAGGTTTTCCTAATAAGAATATTTATTGATCCATTTTGTTATAGGCACATCTTGAAGAGATATATGGCACGGATAAGGCTCATGAACCTGATATTTTATTTTCCTTTGTCTTTTTATTTTTCCATTAAAAAAGACAGAAAAATAAATACATATGTTATATACACAAAGCCGCCAATTCTAACAGCATTGACATACAACAAACATCCATTATTATCCAAATCAACACCCCCCACCAAATTCCTGTCCACAAAGAGAGAGAAGAAAACTAAAGTAAAAAGAAAAAAATAGCCTATCAGATTGGCCCTATCACATATTTCTCTTTTCTATCGCCATGTGTATCACTCAACCACTTGCTCCATACGATTAGGTACTTCCAGTAGGCTTTCCTAAATCTTTTTAAGGGACCTACTACTTAAAGTGACACTGTCACACCCATTTTTTATTTTTTTATCTTTAAAAACATTTAAATCACTAATTTTGCTCTATCCATACCTTATTCCATGTGTTTAATCGTGGTGCTGGTTGATGAGAAAACTGAACTTTGATGAGCTTGTTATTGCGCCACTTGGCGGGGCTTAGCCTCACTGCCACACTGCCATTGACCCCGCCCCCTTGGCTACGTCATCTCTCCAGGCCGCTGCTCCTACTTGTTTGGCCCTCCCAGCCTTCACCTGGTTGTCGGGACGTGCGCGGCCACATCACCCAGCGTAATGCGCGTGCAGCCCCGTAATTTCTCGCGCAGGCGCACTGGGTGTGTGCCGGGTCCGTCCACAGCCGGGCTGTGCATGCGGTCGCACAGCCCGTGGATTTTAGCAGGCGGCGGCATGGTGGGG
Organism: Dendropsophus ebraccatus; assembly: GCF_027789765.1. Lineage (NCBI taxonomy): Eukaryota > Metazoa > Chordata > Amphibia > Anura > Hylidae > Dendropsophus > Dendropsophus ebraccatus. The sequence continues at coordinate 38,057,690 of NC_091468.1, forward strand.
CTGTCTGATGCCCCCTGAGCTCTCGCTGCAGCTGTGAAAGTCTCCTCACAGCCAGCAGCGAGGCGCTGAGTTAGTGCGCAGGCGCAGTGCGGCCGTCCTACTTGCAATTGTAGTGATGAGCGAATAGTGAAATATTCGAATATTCGTTATTCGAATATCTCCCGAATATTCAAATAGTCGATCGAATATTCGATCCCATTAAAGTCTATGGGAACAAGTATTCGGTTATTGAAAAACATCTATTCGACCACTTGGATGTAAAAACCGGAAGCTGGGGAATTTGAACTCTTATCAAATATTTATCGAATATTCGGCAAACTATTCGATAACATTCGATAGATCAAATACCTTACTATTTGATCGAATATCTATTCGATTGAACAGTATTCGCTCATCACTAGAAATAAGGTATGGATAGAGCAAAATTAGTGATTTAAACGTTTTTAAAGATGAAAAAATGAAAAATGGGGGTGACAGTGTCACTTTAAGGACTGGGTGTTACAATGCAGAGCAAATCGTCTGCACTCAATAATCTGTGATAAAACCAATAATCATCTGACTGCTGATACTGCTTCAAGAAATCACACTCCATTATTTAGGGAAATGGGTATCTAGCTCTTGTTGCCCCTCTACCCATGTCTTGTGGGAGAGTAGAGTGGGACAATATACTATTGTTTTACATTGTCACCATGGTAAATTTGCAAAAAAAAAAACCCTAGAACTTTATTGTCATACAATACTACATATCTTTTGGCCACACACATAGTAATAATATTGCATGTCTCGATTTTACAGATGATGTGATTACACCATAAGGAAAACCTTATTGCTGATGTACAAAGTATTAGACTAAATATATCAAGGTAAATATTTTTTGCATATACCTTCATTTAGTAAACTTCCCCTACCCCCTTATATGCTGCTCTTTCCCTCCCATTGTTGACTGATGTATATATACATACATAGTATACATACTTGTATATATTATACAGTGTTTATACACCATGGAGGACATTTATTATATCTGGTGTTTTTAGCGCCGGGCTTAAAAGTGCAGAGGCTCCCTAGATTTATGTAGAGGTACAATGTCTCTACATAAATCCTGTGCAAACGCAGTAAAACCTAGGGCAGAGCTGCCGGAAAAGTTAAATACAGTGCATGCAGAGGCCATGCCCCCTGACCCTCCCCACCCCAACTGTGAAAGTCTCCTCACAGCCAGCAGCGAGGCGCTGAGTTAGTGCGCAGGCGCAGTGCGGCCGTCCTACTTGCACTTGTAGCGATGAGTGAATAGTGAAATATTCGAATATTTGTTATTCGAATATCTCCTGAATAGTCGATCGAATATTCAATCCCATTAAAGTCTATGGGAACAAGTATTCGATTATTGAAAAACATCTATTCGACCACTTGGAGGTAAAAACCGGAAGCTGGGGAATTTGAACGCTTATCGAATATTTATCGAATATTCGGCGAACTATTCGATAACATTCGATAGATCGAATACCTTACTATTCGATCGAATATCTATTCAATCGAAGAGTATTCGGTCATCGCTAGAAATAAGGTATGGATAGAGCAAAATTAGCGATTTAAACGTTTTTTAAAGATGAAACAATGAAAAATGGGGGTGACAGTGTCACTTTAAGTAACATGATCTCTTTTTAAATTAATGAAGCTCTCCATTTACTCCATATATTTATATATTTCTGATATGCTTTCTAAGATTTCTTTTTGGCCAATAGTTCTTCATAGAATTTCTTCTTCTCGGCCAGTGCTCGCCATTCCTTTAAAGAGGGGGTGGTTTCGCTAAACCATTTCCTAGAGATCAGCACCTTCACCAATGTGAACATCCTGTTCATCAGAGAACCCTCTATCCCGTCATTCGGGAAGGCTCCCAGGATAATATTGCTCACCTCTGGACCTGATATTTTAAACAAAAATTTATAAAAATAGACAAATTTACGTGCAACCTGTATGCTCACTCTTACTCTATGCCTTTTCTGAACTGATCCAGGAAAAGTGACGCTGAGTAATCTTTCCTGAAAGATGTGCCTCTGCCAACTGGGATTGCCCACTCTGAGCTTAAAATGCCTGGCTCTGTTTTACATTGGGAATATGCCCTGGTGAGCAGACTCTGCTTCACTTTGGTCAGATTTGCAGACAGAGACCTCAGTGATATGTCCTCCCTTTTTTTTAAAGGGGGTCTCTCATCTCAACTAATGTAGATAAATTTGTAGGACAAGTTAAATATTTTTGAAAATACATTTACTTTGTAAGCTTGTCTCCTTCTCCCGATATGCTGTTCTTTCCCTTCCATTTTTGATAGCTTGTTGTCTTGGTTACCGGCCACCACTCTGCTCTAAAAACAGTTGTCTGGCTGGTGTATATGTAGCTATAATGTAGATCTGTAGGGGGAAATTTAAGAAGTGGAGTAAAATGAATATTGCGGCGCAGAAGGGCCATATGCAAATACAGTTGTTTGGACATGCTTGTTGTGTGAATAAATTTTTTTCGCATCGGGTCCCTCTGCGCCGCTTAAAGGGAACCTGTCACGCAGTGACAGCCTGGTCAACTAATGACTGGCCACGGTGCTGTCCTGTCTGGTGACTGCGGAGGACACTGGAGACTGGAGAAGGAGGACGACAGGGGAGCGCAGACAAATATGTATTAATAAGTGAACTTTGTGAACCGCACTAAGACAGCTACACCCCTGCAATCAGTTAACTGCTTTAGTCTGGTTCATTTAAAGGGGTACTCTGGCGAAAATCTTTTTCTATCAAATCAACTGACTTTAAACAGTTATATAGATTTGTAATTTACGTCTATTTAAAAATGTCAAGTCTTTCCATACTTATCAGCTGCTGTATGTCTTGCAGGAAGTGGTGAATTCTTTCCAGTCTGACACAGTGCTCTCTGCCGCCACCTCTGTCAGAGACAGGAACTGTCCAAAGCAGCAGAGGTTTTCTATGGGGATTTGTTCCTCCAGTGGACAGTTTCTGTCTCGGACAGAGGCAGCAGAAAGAACTATGTCAGACTGAAAAGACAACATCAGTTCCTCAAGGGCATACAGCAGCTGATAAGTACTGGAAAGACTGGAGATTTTTAAATAGAAGTAAATTACAAATATATATAACTTTCTGAAACTAGTTGACTAGTAGAAATAAAAAGATTTTCACTGGACAACCCCTTTAAATTTGCTCATCTCTAGTTAAATCATAAAAGATATTTAAAAGCGCATAAAATATATGTTAAATAAATGTCTGTGGCAGATGATACAGTGGCATTCATTATCCTGGGTTAATTTAATGGCTACTCCCCCCATGTATGGAAATAGCATAGTCTGCTACACTGTTCCATAGTTCCTGTAGACATATACCAGCCAGATGGAGGCCAAAAGGATATTCTTTTAATTTATGCCTGACTGATGGACCCTTATGAATATGTTTTTCTTAACATACATACTTAGAAAAGGGGAAAATACAGTAGAAATGCTTTAGCAAGTTTAGCAAGCTGTAAAGTGTGAACTGACCTTAAAGGGGTACTCCTAAGAAAAAATACATTTTTGCAATTAATTGGTGCCAGAAAGTTATACAGATTTGTAAATTACATCTATTTAAAAGAAGCACAAGTCTTTCTTTACTTATCAGCTGCTGTATGTGCTGCATGAAGTGTTGTGTATTTTCCAGTCTGACACAGTGCTCTCTGCTGCCACCTCTGTCCATGTCAGGAACTCTCCAAAGCAATAACAGATCCCCATAGAAAACCTCTTCTGCTTTGGACAGCTCAAAACAGAGATGGTAGCAGGTAGGACAGTGTCAGTGGCAAAAACTGGGACAATGTTCTAAAAAATAAAAGTAAAAGTAAAAAATAAAAGTGAGATTCTGAAGCTTCTGTCCTACATTCTCACCGCATGTGCGTTGGTAGGATGCGGAGACTGGACGTTGGTCTCTTTCTGTATACATTGTGACACAGGTGTTTATTGCACCCGTACCACAGTAGGCACATCAGAATTTTAGCAGGACTGTGCGCAGAGTCCCAACTATTTTTAATGCTTCAGGTGTGAGGGAGATTTTCAGGCCTAGACTCGCTAACATCACATAAGGGTACGTTCACACTGAGATAATCAGGCGGAATTCTGCAACGGAATCCCGCCTGCCTCAGTGTGCCATAGCCTATCTATGGGAGAGCGCGAGCAGTGGAGGAGCGGAGGAGCGCACACCCTCACATTAAGAAGCACTGTCACACTGAGGCAGGCGGGATTCAGCCTGATTTACTCGGTGTGAACATACCCTAAAAGTTAATTTTTCTGCAAAATAAACAGGGCCGGCTCCAGGTTTGTGCGGGCCCTCAGGCGACAGAGCCTCAGCAAGCCTATCATCCTTCCACTATGCACCCATCATCCACTAACACACAAAAACACACATTATTGACACAGACACTGACTGACTGACTGATTGACTGACACACTTAGACACTGACATAGCACTCACAGCTTAGTCTTCTCACCTTTTCCCCTCTCAGGCTGCTCTCCACACTGTAAGGTTGAGGACCTTCAGGTCACTTGATCAGGTCCTTCACCCCTTTTTCTTTCTGTGCAGGTCAAGCTCTGTCTCCTGTGTCTTCTGATGTTCAGCGCTCACCTTGCACTACAGTAAGCAGCCTGAACATTATAATGCCAGGCCCCTTTCCCTCCCTCCCTGAAAATAAAAACTACTGAAGCAGGACACAAAGTTGTTTTGTCATTAGTTTATTATCTATTTAGGAGGATACAGATTAGCTGTAAGGGTGCCTGCACACACTCCAGATACACAGCGGATTTCATGATGTGAATTTACAGCGAAATCCGCTGCGGATCTAGTGCCTGTTCATCCCAATGAGAATACACACAGAGGGATTGACACCCCGCTGTGTGTATGTAAGTTAACCCCCACCCGGAGCATACGTTATCTGCTCCATGCTCTGGCTTGCTTCAGGGGTTCCTGGCGTCTGCTCGTCCCACTCAGCTAATCAGTGCGCTGCCCCACCACAGCCACTGATTGGCTGAGCGGGACATCCAGCTGAGAACCCTGAAGCAAGCCAAAGCGCGGAGCAGGTAACGTATGCTCCGGGTGGGGGTTAACTTACATACACACAGCGGGGTGTCAATCCCGCTGCGAGTATGTATTCTCATTGGGATGAATGGGCACTGGATCCGCAGCGGATTTCGCTGCAAATTCGCAGAGTGAAATCCACTGCGGATCCGGTGTGTGTTAAGGCACCCTAATGGTTGTTTGAGGAATGTTCTGCCATGCTGAATGTGTGGTGAGCCCTCGGATGATGTTGCAGCGGTGGGACGGCCAGTCACTTGCTAGATGAAAGTGTGACGCCACTTCTTGTGGTGGATGGCCGAGATACAGCCGGACCTTAGGGTTTTGTCACGTGACACCAGTGCCAGGTAAGCACACAGGTGTGATGGCACGCCTGCTTTTAAGGTGTAAGGCCGGGTGTACCCCTTTCCACTGTGGTCGGTGTCCTGTCAGGTTGTTGCCGGGTCCCTTGTAGTCACAAGTGACCAGAGCGGTATAATGGCCCTCCCAGTTGGTAGGACCCGCCACCCACAGAAAGGGGAGATGTCCCAAGGTGGTGGTGTATATGCTGTGCAGGTGGTAGTAATACAGATGGGCTTAGATATACACTTGACAAAGTTCCAATAACTACTTGAACATTGAACCACCAGATCTGTATGTTAAGTGCTGAGTAGGAGATGGTAGTGTTGAGAGAGTTGTACTGAGGTAGTGTAGTAGAGAGAAGGGTGTTGTGAGAGTCTCAACCCAAGTAGTAATGTGCTCTGCCGGGATGTTGGAGTATGTAGAAGAATACTTTTAGAAGAAGAAGAATGAGAACACCTGTGCCTGTGTATTAACTTTTCTAGTCTTCACACCGCCTTATGCCAACTAGCATTGGCTGAACCGTACTAATGGGTGACACGAACTCTGGACCTTGTTACCTGGAATGAGCAGAGTGCTGAGGGTTTCCTGCTGAGAGTTGCATTGCGAGATGGAGTTCATAGACTTTTTTTAGTAACTTTGCTCCACCCCGATCAGTTCCTAGCTCTTTGGCTGTTTAGTGGATACTGTCCTGCACTGTCGTACCTCCTAGTCCACGGCGTGGCTTGAGATGATCTGTTCGCTACTCCTCTCCTGAAGAGTTTAACACTGCATCATGCAGGGTAAAAGCACTAAAGGAGAAGTTTGTAAGAGAGCTCTGTCCTGCGTCCTACCCATGCGGGCACTGACTAAGGGTACTATTACACGGAACAATAATCGGCCGAATCAGCCCGATTCGGCCGATTATCGCTCCATGTAATAAATACATCGATCAGCTGATGACAACAATCATCGGCTGATCGCTGATATAGTTTTGGACCTATTTTCGCCGGGCGCCAACCGCGCACCGCTACGTGTAATATCCACGTTCCAGGGCTGCTCCTGCGGTCTTCTCGCCGGGTCCTGCGCGCTCTAGCTTCAGAGTGGCCTGTCAGCTGACCAATCAGCCGGCCAATCAGAGGCCACGGCGGTCCCGGCCTGTGATTGGCTGAGCGGCCTGTCAGCTGAAAGGCCACTCTGAAGTTAGAGCGCGCGGGACCCGTGGAGAAGACCGCAGCAGCAGCCCTGGAGTGTGGATAGGTAATGTATGTAGTTTAAACAAGGGCTGCAAGGACATCGGTAACGATGTCTAAGCAGCCCTTGTTTAACGATTATCGGGCCGTGTAATAAATCCAGTAAATGAGCGACGATCTAGCAGATCGCTGCTCGTTTACAGGTATTATCGGGCCCCCATCGGACCGTGTAATACCACCCTAAGACTTCTCCTCTTCCTGTCTCTCGTGTGACTCACTTCCTATCCTGCGCTGTGGTTGGGTGGAAAGAGTGCAACAGAAGAGCAGAAAGAGAAAAGGTGATAGGACTAGAGATGAGCGAACCTCGAGCATGCTCGAGTCCATCCGAACCCGAATGTTCGGCATTTGATTAGCAGTGGCTGCTGAAGTTGGATAAAGCCCTAAGGCTATGTGGAAAACATGGATATAATCATTGGCTGTATCCATGTTTTCCAGACAAATGGTTCGCTCATCTCTAGATAGGACAGAAGAAAGTATCTGGTACACATAGACACAATAACCCTTTGAGACATTTTAGCTGTGCAGCTTCCACACTTCAATACATAACACAGTGACCTCTAGTGGTCATCTTCAAATACTACTTTGGCTGCAATAGGACCACAAAAGTACAGACTTTTGCAAAGGGTGTGAACAGCAGTAACACCCCTAGTGGGACACCACAAATGCACTTGGGCAGGCAAATCATCACGAGTCACTGTTGGCAGCTCCTTTTGCATTTGCCATCCAATGAAGTCCCAGATGTGCTTGATGCTAAGTCCGGAGACCCTGCGGTAGCTTGTTCAGGCCTCACAGGCTGCTCACAATTTTACAAGCAACATGTGACATGGTGTTGTTGTGTTGAGTAATGGCCATATTACTAATTCACCACAAATCAATGTATACTGACCTATTAGCATACCTGGAATGAAGACTATTGGTGTTGCAGGTGTTGAACAAAAATTGCTAGTGGGGTGCAGCCTGTACCATCTGAAGTCCTGTTTGGATCTCTCTGGTCAGTGGTCTATGACAAAGGATGCCCAGAGAAGATAGAGCTTTTTCATACCAAATCTACTGTCCCTTCTATATACCTTTTGAGGTCTTGTCTAGATTCAAGGTGAATGTAAATAAATTAGAACCCCCCTTTATTACTATCCCACTGAGGGCAGCTATCACATAACTTTACCCTTTGTCTTCCAATTTAGGGAACACTAGATTACATATGTAGGAGTAAATAACAAGACTATAGCATCTTCCTTATAATGGGATTATCCCTTCCTTTTACTTACTTAGCTAGAGACCTTTGGTCATTAGCTTCTTTATCCTGCGCCAATAGGATTCACGCTATTAAAATTGCAACTCTCCCTCACCAGTCATATGTATTTTGGTCTTTACCTGCCTCCGTAGTTCTGTGAGATCTTAAAAAAGTCTAAACAGTTTTTTTTTTAAGTTTTTTAAGTTTTTTTTTTAAATCATATGGGACACTAAAAAAGCTAAGACTGATGGGACCATGATAAGAGAGTTGGTGGACTTTCAGTCCTATAATTCTATAGACATTACACTGCTATGAGTTGTCTATAGGCAGAACACAGCACCTCATGTGTATTCTTAGAATCTGATACATTAGAACCTCTTAGCTTTACTGGATTACTATAACTGACAGATCTGGACTAAAAATTATTCTTACATACTCTCTGATTCTTTGGAGATCTCTCCTCTGCCTCCAGTTTACATTAAAGGAATATTCCAGTGAAAATCTTTTTCTTTTAAATCAACTGGTTGAACAAAGTTATATAGATTTGTAATTTACTTCTTTTTAAAAATCTCAAGTCTTCCCATACTTATCAGCTGCTGTATGTCCTTCAGAAAGTTTTCTTTCCAGTCTGACACAGTGCTCTGTGCTACCACCTCTGTCCCAGACAGGAACTGTCCAGAGCAAGAGAGATTTTCTGTTTCAATATATTTATTAGGTTTTAACAAACTTTTCCAAATAAAAACAGTTGTACAACTTAGAACGCAAGAGAGATTTTCTATGGGGATTTGCTACTACTCTGGACAGTTCCTGTCTCGGACAGAGGAGGCAGCAGAGAGCACTGTGTCAGACTGGAAAGAAAACACCACTTTCTGCAGTACATGCAGCAGCTAATAAGTACTTGAAGACTTAAGATTTTTAAATAGAAGTAAATTACAAATCTATATAACTTTCTGAAACCAGCTGCTTTGAAAGAAAAAGATGTTCGCCGGAGTACCCATTTAAGTTGCAAGTCAACCCTTATTGGGGATATGTTTCTATCAACTTATTTCACACAGCACAGGCTTATCCAATACATTCTCATGGCTGGTGGAATTCATTTAGCAGCCAACTGAAGTAGTTCAAGTAGTTATAGATAGGATAAACCTTATTATGTGTTATGAGAAAATGAGAGTCCTAAAAACACTTATTCTCTAGAGTTCTATTCCAGTGTCTGGCAGCCCTGGATCGAGTATACAGCTTCTGCCAACTTAATTTGCTTCACTTCTTTGGCTGTATCTTCTAGGGCGATGTTAACCCACAATTAAATAAGAGAAAAAAACAACAGTAAAATAGGTATAAAACACGGCTGCTTTCTTATTAAAAAAATGTCAGTCTGTGCACACATAAGAATATATTTTACAAAGTGTGCACAAATAAATACTTTCCCATAACTTTAATGTAGCAAATTATTATGCGGCGGCACTTTATACCTATTTTACTGTCTTTTTTTGTTTGTTTTTTATTGTGCTGTGTGTGAACATAGCCTCAGACCCTTTTGTGTGACACTCACTTTGTTATTTGTATTGTTGCTATACCACAGCATCTTCTTCAGGTATTTATATTGCATTTCAGTTATTAATACCATCCCTCCTAATATTCTCCTGTATGGAGTTTCTAATATCCCTTTTCTCCATGTTTTCTATTCCCTAAGCTTTGTCAATAAAAAAAAAAATGCAACTAAGGGACGACAACTAATAGGTCATCTAAACTCTACAAAGTGTAAGGCCATGACTACACAATGTCCTTTTTTGGCCGTTTGACAGCTCTTCTTTTGGATGGCCGTCATTTTGGGCCCAAAAAAAACACATGTGGTCATGGCCTGAAGATGCACTAGATTTATCAAATGACCTGAACCACAGTGATAAATTTGGTGCTTTTTTTTGTCTAGTGTCAATTTACACTAAGTATTAGACAGTATAAGGCTGAGTTCACACTATGTTTTTGCCATTTGTTTTTTTCATTAGTTTTTGCAAAAAAACTGATGGAAAAACGAATGCATTTGTGTGCATCCGTTTTGATTCACTTTTTCCATTGACTACGTTTTTTTCTTCACACATTTTTGCAAAAAACGGAAAAAAAATGAATGGAAAAGAAGAATGCATTTGTGTGCATCCGTTTTGATCTGTTTTTTCATTGACTTCTATTGTAAAAACTTCCATTGTAAAAAAAAACCAACGGCTTAAAAAGCATCCTTTTTTTAATGTACAGAAAAACATACTTGACCTTATTTTTTGTGTACGTTAAAAAACTGATTCGTTTTGATCCGTTTTTATTTTCTATTTAATGGAAGACAATGGGAAAACTGATCAAAACAGATGCACACAAATGAATACGTTATTCCATCCATTTTTAATCTGTTTTTTTGCAAAAACGTATGTAAAAATTGTAGTGTGAACCCAGCCTTAGACATAAGTGCAAACTTTAAGGATGGATTCACATATAGTTATTTTGAAGTATTTTTTAGCCAAAAACTGACGTGAGAAAAACTATAATAGAAAGATTTGCACTATTTTCTGTGTTTTAGAAGATGCTGGCTGCAGTTTTGGCTCTGCAATACTGGAGGACCAGGTCTAGGAAGACTGAAATGTCAGAGCAAAAGAAATGTTATTAAAGTTCTTGTACTAATGCATGAACATTTGCAGCAGACTATATATATATATATATTTTTTTAATTAATTAATTAATTTATTTATTTTAGATGCGTAAACTTTATTTTATTACTGCTGAGGAGTGTATTGTACATATAAAATATATCATGCAAAAAGATGGTCAGTAAAATAGTTGTATTAGTATAATACCATTACGAGTCTTTATAGAATTTGCAGGGAATACAGAATAAAAAAAAAACACTACTAACAAAAAAGTTGTCTAACATAAGTTTTTCCCTTGCAAGGATTAACCCCAGATATACAGGATCACTGGTCACTTGAATGTCATGAGGTTTAGCCTTGTCCTTCCTCCCTGTTTTCTCCTGGTGTTGGTAATATCAGTACCCCCTGTTGTGGTCTGGTAGTTATGTGTCAGAATCAATCAGAGGGCAATGAAAGGGAGGGGTTTTAACTCACTGTGTTAGGTCGCTATGTGCCATTCACTAATAGACAAAGGGTCTCCTCAACAGATGTAAAGTTAAGTGAAATCTGTCATCCTGCATAGAAAAAAATGACCACGAGGAGGAGGGAGAAGGAAACAGGAGGTTAGAGCCAGGGAATTTATCGGATTGAGAAGGATGGGGGGGGGGGGCTGGGGGTGAATTGGTGCCAATTAATCCTGTGGGATTGAGAGGGAGGTGGAACCCTCTCTAAACACGGCAAGGGGCATGTCCAGGAGCTTATTGGAGCTGGGGAGCAACATAAAAACCCCCTGCCTGGCACTGACCTCTTATATCCTTCAGATCTGCCTGGTAGTAGGAAAAGAGAAAGTAAACTTATCCCATCTTCATACAGTCATGACTGGGCGAGATGACATCTCAGAGGGCAAATCAAAAGTAAAGATCCTGGCCCCGAGTGCAGGAAATGAGAAATCGGGGCGTTTTCATGGACCTGCAATGAGATCCAAAGGCTTTGCCATCACTGACCTGCTTGGTTTAGAAGCGGAGCTACAACCACCATCAGTCTCTCTCCCCAGCTGTGAGGGTCCAGGAGGAGGTCTTGGCGGGGTCTCCTTGGCTAATGGCTCACTGCCCCTTGGGTTGGGGTTTCTGTGTGGTTTTGCCTCTCAACAACCCACCGGGACTACATGTCTTCTCCCAACTCACATCCCATTTCTCCAGCCTAGAGCAGATCATCAGTACCTCCACAGCTCAGACAAGCACAAAGAAAATATCTCAGGTAACTAAACCAAAAATACTAATGTCATACTAAATATATCACAAAAATATGTAATTTGTTGATATTTGATGATATCAACCTTTCTTTTGTGGGAATATTATCGCACAAAAATAATCCTACAGGAACAGTGTTTGCGTTTTTAGGTTTAAGATTTTATTTTATGTCTATTTTGTATGGTCACTTTTAGTGTATCAGCCATGTAGTTACTGCTGGTGTATTATTTCCTTGGGTGACAGCAGCTCGAGAAAGTGATTGCTGTAGAGAATGTGCCCGGGATCAGAGAGCTGTCCAGCTTGTATGACCTCTCTGTGGTGCTGAATGGTTGATCGTAAATACATCACACAACTTTCCCCTTTAGCCTGGACTTAGCGTATGTTACCAGCTAATGCACTGCTATGTCCTTATGTTAAACACTATACACAAACAAGTGCCATCGCAATCCTTAAAATTTTTGGAATTTGCATTGACAGATAACTTTTTAAGACTAGAATGTTTATTTTATTGTGTCCTGTTTGTACTATTATATAATACACGGTGCACAATAGTGACACCCATGTAATAATTCCTCATCTTTTGCGTTTCTAGACGATGACAGTCTTCTAGGAGATAAGAATGATTTGAAGGCGTCCGGCTCACAAACAAAAAGAAAGAAAAGAAGACACAGGTAATTTGGATGTCTTAACATTTTTAGCTAGTTTTTTGTACTATTATAATCAGTAGCTTGTGGGCCCGAAGATCCAGAACTGACTCTATGGCTATGATTATATGTAGTGATACTGCCAATGTGTACAGGCCACTACCTGTAATATTAAGAAGCAAATGGTTGTAGCCTTCGACTCTACATATTGCTACTAAATTCCGACCCATAAGTCATGATAAGCCTCATAGTCAACATTTTTTCGGCAATTTCTACTTTTGTTAACACCAGAGGGGTACTGGACTGGGGGTTATGTATTTTGACAATTGATGGCAATGGTCCATAATCATATGCCTGTTTCTGCAGGACTGTATTTACTGCTCATCAGCTGGAGGAATTAGAGAAAGCCTTCAATGAAGCTCATTATCCTGATGTCTATGCCAGGGAAATGTTGGCTCTCAAGACAGAGCTGCCTGAGGACAGAATACAGGTAACACATAAGAATTATTTATGGAGTGCTCCAACTACAACAACCCAAATAGAAGGCTTTGAGTGTGAAGTAACAAGTGTCTATTCTGACCACCACGTTTAGTAAAATTATAATTTTTTTTTTTGTTATTGTGTTTAAAGGTCTGGTTCCAGAACAGGAGGGCCAAGTGGAGAAAGCGTGAGAAGTGCTGGGGTAGGAGCAGTGTTATGGCAGAATATGGGCTCTATGGTGCCATGGTGAGGCACTCCATCCCACTACCCGAGTCCATCATCAACTCAGCGAAAAACGGGCTTGTTGGCTCCTGTGCTCCTTGGCTATTGGGTGAGGAAGCTTTCTTTGTGGTTGGTACCCTAAATTTATAAACCATATTACATATAGCTTGTTCCATTACCAACATACAAGTCGTAGGAAAAAAATTTACAAGGATATTTACTACATTTCCATCTTTATAAATGTCTACTTAATGTACCCGGATTTTACTTATTTTGCAGCTAATAGCATATATATGCTATTTTTTTTTTAATAATATTTATAAATATTTTAATATTTTAAGATTTTTCCATGTTTTTCTAAACTTGTTTACAAATCATTCAAAAACATACAATTAAATATAAAAGATAGGTTGGTATTTGGCCACTTTTATATCAGTGTAATGTTTATGAACTAAAATTTATATATATATATATTTTTTTTTTTTACTTTTTAGGCATGCACAAAAAGTCTGTAGACATCACCAGAAAGCCAGATATGGATGAACAAACAATAGAGCATCACAGGGGGGAACATCATATTGAAAACCTATTAAGCAGGCCGTCAGAATCCCACAGAAACATGCAAGACAGAGGCAACAGTATGGACACTTCAGAAGACAGAGCCATTGACCTCTCCAGCACAGCAAAACAAGAGACACCATGCAATATAAGGCATGGATCCAACAGAGACAGTCAAAATGACACTACAGACAGTGAGCACTGAGCCGACACATAAGAGGCAGGTAGATGGTAGGGCCAAATACAATCACAGACATTACTTATTGCACATGTATTTCAATCAACAAATTTCTAAAAACTTTATTGCCATTTTATATTGAGGTTATTTCCTCATCAGAGCATAACCTAATTGTGTATTTGTATAAATTATTTGAAAATTTTCTTAGTTTTTTTTATGTATACAAGAATAGTTAATAGGTTATTTGAAATTCTCTTGTACAAACCAATATATATTTTTTTTTTGTAAGTAGTTATCATGGCGACTTCAATGGATGCTAACTATGGTCAAACCAACAGTCCAATAACATCTTTAAAAATCAATGTAATTTCAATAAAAATTATAATATTAGGCAGTTAAAATAAAAAAAGTTATTCCATAAAATGTTTTTAAATACAATATTGATCAATTTTTAAAAAAAATATTTTATTTATGATCCATATGTCAGAAGGTATTGTAAATATGTCATAATAATTCACACATGTACATCTCTGCATCAGCCAAGCATGTAGCGTAAAATTTATATATAAAATATATAAAAAGAAACATTTAACACAGATTGTATTTTTACAATGTATACCTACATTTACATAAAATTCTTTTTTTTCTATACCTTTTCTAAAAAATAAAAAAAATTGGTAAAATGTTTGGTTCTATATATTTGCAATAGAAATAACATTTGTGAATATGAAAAGAATGGAAAATATTTTTCTCATTTTTTAAAAACAATTTCAATTTGAAACAAGATCAGTAAGAATTTTTTTTTGAAATTTTGTTGATTTTTTTATTTAGCTATTTTTAAAAGTCCGTATTCTTCTTGTTCACAAGGATCAGAGGTCGATTTATCTATCACTGGATGCATTTACATATGTTAAGCATTTAGATGTGAGGGCCTAACATTTCAATGATGGAAATCTAGGAATTTAACAGCCTTATACAGACTCATTGTACATTTTGTATATAATGATACACTTTTATAACCTCAGATAGATATATGAACGTTTTTCCTTACTTATCTATGCATAGAACATGAGAAAGGGTGCAGAGATTCTGAATAGAAGACATTCGCTTCTAACAAGTAAATACGCTATATTTTGTGAAAAAGAGAATAGTAAATGTTTTGTAATTATTTGAATTGTCTGTAAATCTGTGTTCTAAAGTCCGGCTTGTGTCACGGCCATTTTATATTTATGTATTGAAGCACTTTGGTAGCCGGGGGGGGGGGGGGGGGGGTGTTAAATTTGTTTGTTATATTTTATCATATATTTATTATATACAAACCAATAAAGCTGTCTGTATCTTTTACTTGCAGAAATCTATTGTCTGATGGACATCTGTGCAAAAGGGGGGGGGGGAATTGTGATTGTGAGCTTATATACATAAAATGGGGGCTGAGCCGTAGACAGACTGACCACACAACAATGTTTAGATCAACTATGGAAAAAGGCATAAAAAGTAAATAAATAAATAAATAAAAGAAGAAATAGTTTAATTAAGAGGTGGATTGAAGCCATGCTCTAATACTATAGGTAACCTGGCATCCATTCTCCAGTGCTACAGATGGACTATCATATCCCTCTTTGGGCCATTGCTCCTCATAGTCCATCTATAGGGGCCTATAGTCCTTTGCTAGTGTATGGAACATAAAGAATTGGAAACATTCGCTGACACTGGTATTTAGTACTAAGGAAAGGTGCTAATAATCATAAATTGGTGTGAATGATGTCAACTTCAGCTGGAGATGTTTTTTTTTTTGCTGATTTAAAGTGCGTTCACACGTACAGGATCTGCAGCAGATTTGATGGCGCAGATTTGACTTGCTTTCAATCTGCAACTTCAAATTTGCTGCAGATCCTGTACGTGTGAACGCACCCTTAAAGGGATTTTCCCACAATAACCATTTCACACTCATCCATCAGATAGGTGTTTAAGTTTTTGGGGGCCTCACAGCTGGTTCCGGTATGTTGACCAGAAGGGTTGTCTCTAACTCCCCATTTTTCCTGAACAACACACTTGTATAGAGTGGGATCAAACATGCTTGCTGCACACCTATGCAATGTCTGTAGATGAAATGAAAGTCTGTAAACCCTAACCATGGCGGATACAATATAGTATTAGAATATTCTGTTCAGCCAATGGCCACTACTTCAGTAAGGCTACATTCACACATTCAGTAAGATTGTCAGTAATCGCAGATCTGTAATTACGGACAAATTTAGGGCCTATTAATTTCAATTGGGCTGTTCCCAATGTCCGTAGTTTTATGGATTCTTAATCTGCAAAAATTTCTGCCACAAAAATTATTGACAAGCTTTAGTATGGACCATAATTGCGGCATAGATTGTTCCATATAAATCTATGGCAGCGTCTGTAATTTTTGTGAATCCGTAATTTCTACGGAAGAAATGCTTGTAACATCTGAAAATCAGATAATAATCAGTAATAATTTTAAACCATTGCCACTTATTCAACTATCACCTTCCCTTTTTGTGCCGATTCGCAAAAAGTACGGATTACGGATGCAATATGGACAGATTTTTGGTGGATTGCAAACGAAGACTGCGGATGATTGCTGACATCATAAACGCTCCTGAAAAACTACTGAACATATGAATGTAGCTTTAGGCAATAGATTTATTGTCATATAAAATTGTATACCATGATATTTAATGATCATATTTTTCTCAATTATTTGCTCAACATGGAATGTTCTGCTGATAACAGATAACAACTGGGGAAAAAAAGATGTTTTTAAATCAACTGGTTCTAGAAAATTATAGATTTGTAAATTACAGTTCCTGTCAAAGACAGAGGTGGCAGCAGAGAGCACTGTGTCAGACTGCAAAGAATACACCACTTCCTGCAGCACATACAGCAGATTATACTGGAAGACTTTTTTTGTTTTTGTTATTGTTTTAAATAGAAGTAATTTACAATCCTTTGTAACTTTCTGACACTGGTTGAAAAAACAAACAAACATTTTTTTCCCCTCTGGAATAGCACTTAAATAGTCTAATGGGCCAGTTAGATTAGTCAATGACTTACTTTATATTAAAGTTGTCACTTTGAGCTAAGCTTGAGCTAGTGTATAAATGAGCATTTATAAATATATATAGGGGGAATTTATTATTGTTTTATGTAGACTTTGGTGTAAAATTGTATACAGGTTTTGAGCAATTGTTTATATGAGAGTTGCGAGCAATGTGCAAAAATTAAGTGTTGTTCTCAAATTTGTTACCGTTTACACAAGTTTTAAACTATTAAATTTAAATCATTGAGAAATTATAACCATAGTTTATAGATTCTATTATTATTCTATTATTATTATATGTCATCAGGATCTGTTATGTGTCGTTTGGTAGGTTCCACGTTGATGGCCGTTGGCCCTAATCTCATGGATGATGTATGCGGATCAAATCAAGTGACCCAGTAAAGCTACCCGTGCTCCAGCTAAACAATTGGTTTATATATATCCAACTTGGATATTTATAAGAAAATGAATTTACACATAAAATAAGAAGATAAAAATATTAACATCTCCGCTTCATGATGAGGTTGTCGGCTCTAGACAAGGCTTTCTATAATTGCCGCAGGTCCTACTTTTGACACCCCCCAGAATCAGTCAGAACCTGAGAGGTAACCTGGCAGCAAATGGTCAGCTCCCTGTAGGGATGTGCACAACTGCAAAAGTCCTACAAAGTCCCATGATTAGTTATTCCCTATGTAAATTCCCTATGTAAATATATCTTACTATTATTTATTTTTGAAGCTCCCTATATTTCAGAGTGCTGTATGTATATTAACCCCCCCCCCCCTGCCAGACTGTTAATTAACGTTGCTGCAGACAGGAGCTGCGCCCGTGTCATCCGCGGTGGGTCCCGGCTATCAGTGATAGCCGGGGACCCGCCGCAACTCTCAGCATCGGAGCTGCGCTATGGTGCTGAGAGTTAACCCAATAGATACTGCGGTCAGCAAGATAGCAGCATCTATAGGGCTCCAGATAGAGAATTCTCCCTCCACAGAGGGAGAATTCATTCTCCGGTGTCCATCGGGGCTCTGCGAAGTGATCGCAGAGCCCCGATGGTAGCCATGGAAACCGGAAGCCTCAGGCTTCCGGTTTCCTGGCTGCGGAAGCCAGGATAGTAACAGCGGCAGGACACAGAGAAGAGGGGGCAGAGATACGGACATCAGCTTATGGGATCATTATGATCCCATAAGCTGATGTCTAAAAACGACCTGGGCATTGAGGCATCAATGACCCCAGGTCGTGAAAGTGTTAAAGTGAATCTGTACCGCCAGACAGCCCTCCAAACCGCTGGAAATGTTATGTTGTCTTTATCAAGGCATGTCCAGTCCCAAGGTCTGCCTGTCTCTCCCAGCCTTTATGTTTCTTTTTCATTGTGCCCCTGGGCTGAATCTCCAGCATGCAGAAGATGAAGATCCAGCCCAGGGGTGTGCTCAAAAAGAAGAAAGGTGGGGAGAAAGGCGCTGGTCTAGGTCCCGCCTCATTGACACTATTGCACCAGAAAACAAGTTATTAGCCTGAATACTGGGCCCAGGATACAGGCAGACCCCAGGACTGGGCATGCCTTGATGAAGACGACAAAAAAGTGACGGCGGTTTGGGGGTACAGATTCGCTTTAAAGGGGTAGTTCAACAAACAAACAAAATCTTTCAAATCAACTGATGTCAGAAAGTGCCAAAGATTATTCACTACAGAAAGTGATGTATTCTTTCCAGTCTGGAAGGCAGGAGAGGTTTTCTATGGGGATTTGCTACTGCTCTGGACAGTTCCTGACATGGACAGAGAGGGCAGCAGAGAGCACTGTGTCATACTAGAAAGTATACATTACTTCCTGCAGGACATACAGCAGCTGATGAGTAATGGAAGACTTGAAATTTTATATTAGAAGTAAATTACAAATCTCTGGCACTTTCTGGCACCAGTTGATTTGAAAGAATTTTTTATTTTTGCTGAACTACCCCTTTAACCCCTTAACGACATCGGGCGTAAATTTACTCTGAACCGCGCCGGTCCCGGGTGCCGCGTGTAGCCCGGGACCGCAGGTATTAGCGGGCACGGTCCGATCGCCGTGCCCGCTAATACAGTAATCGGATGCAGCTGTCAAAGTTGACAGCTGCATCCGATTACCGGACGCAGCGTCATCCCTGGTGTCTAGTGGGGAGATCGCTCCTCCGGGACCGCTCCAAGATGGGGACCGCTCCAAGATGGCGCCGTCCCCGGCTCGGCACTCGTTTACTTCCGGCTGCAGCAGCCGGAAGTAAACGAGTGCCTATCTCATGGATCTCTGCAGCATATCTATGCTGCAGAGATCTCAATGAGAGATCAAAGCACTTATACTAGAAGTCCCCCAGGGGGAATAACCCTAACCCCAGGGGGGCTTCTAGTATAAGTGTAAAAGTAAAAAAAAAAATGTCATTATTAGTAAAAATCCCCCTCCCCTAATAAAAGTCTGAATCACCCCCCTTTTCCCAGGTTATAAATAAAAGTAAATAAATAAATAAATAAACATGTTTGCTATCGCCGCATGCGTAATCGCCCAAACTATTATTTAATCACATTCCTGATCTCGCACGGTAAATGGCGTCAGCGCAAAAAAATCCCAAAGTGCAAAATTGCGCATTTTTGGTCGCATCAAATCCAGAAAAATTGTAATAAAAAGCGATCAAAAAGTCGTATATGCGCAATCATGGTACCGATAGAAAGAACATGTCATGGCGCAAAAAAATGATACCTGACACAGCCCCATAGACCAAAGGATAAAAGCGCTATAAGCCTGGGAATGGAGCGGTTTTAAGTGTTGTATATTTGTTGACAATGGTTTAAATTTTTTACAGGCCATCCGATACAATATAAGTTATTCATGTTACATATCGTTTTAATCGTAACGACTTGAGGAACATATATAACAAGTCAGTTTTACCCCAGGGCGAATGGCGTAAAAACACATTTCCCCCAAATAAACAAAATGCGTTTTTTTTTTCAATTTCACCACACTTTGAATTTTTTTCTGGTTTCGCAGTGTACTTTATGCAAAAATTCAGCCTGTCATTGCAAAGTACAATTAGTGACGCAAAAAATAAGGGCTCATGTGGGTTTCTAGGTGGAAAAATGCAAGTGCTATGACCTTTTATGCACAAGGAGGAAAAACCGAAAACGCAAAAATCGAAATTTGCTCTGTCCTTAAAGGGTTAAGGTGCAAACATACAGAATGTAACATAGTATCAAGAACCAAGAATAAAGTAAAAGGCAGACTAGAACATAGGGAGCGAGGAACCTATCCTCATATCCTTGATACTGTTGCTACATACCTAGTATGGTGTCCCCTTTGGTCTTTTGATTCCCTTCTCATAACATCATGTTTAGTGCTGGTAAATTCCCAGTTTAGCCCCACTGCCCACGTTCAGGTGTGACTCAATGTACAGTTATGGCACAACCCTAACATGGTACAGTTTCTGAATTAGGTGTCTAAACCAGGTAGTACTAGTGGTAACTGTATGACAAATCACGTGCCATCTGCTCATGCAGAATTATCACTGGCAGGATCTCTATGCCAGGACCCTTATAGCACAGCTTCTGTGTT
This sequence comes from Dendropsophus ebraccatus, assembly GCF_027789765.1. Classification (NCBI taxonomy): domain Eukaryota; kingdom Metazoa; phylum Chordata; class Amphibia; order Anura; family Hylidae; genus Dendropsophus; species Dendropsophus ebraccatus. The sequence continues at coordinate 38,078,164 of NC_091468.1, forward strand.
ACACAGCTGTCTATGGGCACCACAACCTTAGCTCAGAGGCAAACTCAGGACAGGGGGTACTGTATACTAGAAAGTTTCCTCCCCTCCCCGATTCCCGCCTGTCTAGTAGCATTGCATATTAGTATAAAGCCCCTTTAAGTTTATCTATGCGATTATTAGAAAAGTTCCATGAAAACCAGCCACACAGTGCCCTGTTATCCGGGGGAAAGCAATGTGTAATTAGACTGACAGTACAATACAGGAGCCCTGAAACCTTTCCAGCAGAATCCGCCGGCCAACTTGTAAATGAATAAAGGACAAAAGATTTATTAATTGAAATCTGGGTAATTCCCATTTGGAATAGATCCCAAAACAGCTCCAAGCATGACCTGCATGTTAATAAGCTGACCCATCTGCTTTTAGCCTTCTTCACTTACATAGGACACAAACAGCCGTAATTTATGGCCACTAATTGTGTTTACATAGGGCTGCTGACGCTACAGTTGTTCTCCATATATTACCTATTAGAGGGCTGAGTCATTCACGAGTAATTTCATGGTAACGTAATGGTGTACACTATGAATGCTGTAATAAATGTACATTTTGTTTATTCCCCCCCCCCCTTATACAGGGTGTCAATTTGGTAAGGAAAATGTATGAAGCTTGATATTTTGGTGAACCATATATTAGGGAAGCACAAAATTGACATTGGTGACAGTGCTTGTTCATAGAGGAAAAACCGACACTAAAAATACCACCTCAATCCAACGGTGTAAATTTTGGTGCTGATTTTGATGTGGATTTTGAGTTCAGATTTTATTAAAGTTGCTATTGATTTTAATGGGATCACTAAAGCAGAACCGTGTGGGTCAGGGATAGAGGTTTTTCCACATATACATTGAGATAGCTTTTAAGAGTTCAGAATTTCTGCATCAAAATCCATGCATTATTTTACCCATGTGAATGAGTCCTTACTGCAGCTTAGGCCCTGCTCACACTATCATCAGAGGCTTTGTTTGGAACCCTCAGGTTCAACCCTACTGTGTTAGGGGCCTATTACACAGGAGCGATAATCGGCCCCATTCGGGGTTCAGACCTAAAATCATCGTTTGCCACCAGCGCATCGCTACAGTTGAATAGCGGTGTGCGGCGGCGACTGATGATTTCAGCAGAACCATACATTACCTGTCCGGGCCGCAGGTCTTCTTCTCTCGGTCCCGCGCAGCAGCATGGCTTCAGAGCGGGGCTGTCTGAACTGACAGACCACTAAGTCAATCACTGGCCGGGACCGCCGCGGACAGTGATTGGCAGAGCAGTCTGTCAGTTCAGACAGCCCCGCTCTGAAGCTGCTGTGGCTCGCGAGACCGGGAGAAGAAGACCTGCGCCCGGACAGGTAATGTATGAAGTAAGGGCTGCAAGGACATCGGTAACAATGTTCCTGCAGCCCTTGTTTCACAATCATCAGGGCCGTGGAATAGGCCCAGTAAACGAGCGCCGATCTAACAGAACGGTACTCGTTTACGACGTTGATCGGGTCCTGCTCGTCCGATGGAATAGGACCCTTACTTCTAGTCTGAATGGTAGATACTGCAAAGAATCCCAGGATAAGAGAAAAGTATTAGATTGCAAGGGTCCCCACCGATCTGTGCCCCCCGCCAATCTCTGTATCGGGACCCACCAGCTCTGTTATGAATAGACCCACAGGTATGGGGCGTAACCTAAGACTCTATACATTCCTATGGAGCGATGGAAAGAGCCGAGTGCACTGAAAGAGTACCGGTTGGCTCCATAGGAATGAATAGAGCCGTGAGTGACAGGCCGTACAGAGCCGGCAGGGCCCGATACAGCGATCAGTGGGGGGTACAGAGGTAGGACCCCCCCCCCCCCCCCCCCCCGCAATCTCCTACATTTCCCCTATGCTCAGGCTAGAGGAAAAGTAAATTTTTCCTTGAATACCTCTTTAAGTTAATAAGGTTAGGCACTCTAAATAAATCTGCCATTCCATCCACCTTTTATGATAAGGCAGAAAAATGGAAAGCTTGATGGTGGTGGTGGGGGGGTCATTACAGCCTTACAGCTGTTGTAACTTTATCAAATCAGCAGCTCAGTCAGGATGAAGAAAAGATGAAGGGTGAAGAAGTCTGCAAAGTCTCACCACGGCCTCTCTCCAATATTGGGACTTGGGGGATTTGCAGGAGACGTTTCTGTAACTATATGGGTTTGTGTCATGTAAATGGATGTGAGTATAATGTGTATAATTATGCGTGCAATGTGAATAGATGAGTGTGTAATGTGTGTGAATATGTGGGGAATGTATATAAATAGTTGTGTAATGTGTAGGAATATGTGAAGGAACTCTTAGTTTTGTTTGGAATCTGATTGACATTTCTATGTGCACACAGTTTAGGCATTGTATGGTTTTATGCAGCATTGATAAAGCAATAGTTTGTGAGTGCGGCAGGGGAAGGGTGGCAGGACAAGCTGTAAATAGAGAAAGAGGAGGGGAAATTTATCAATCTGGTGTAAAAGTAGAATTGTCCCAGTTGCCCCTAGCAACCAATCAGATTCCAACTTTCATTTTCCAATGAATCAGTGAAGAAGGAAAAGTGGAATCTGATTGGTTGCTAGGGGCAACTGGGACAATTCTACTTTACACCAGTTTGATAAATCTCCCCCAGGGTTTTCAGGGAAAAAGAGCAGCTCAGTACCATGAAAACACTTAATCTGGCCTTATTTATAGGGGTTAAATTGCTCCATTCCCAGTCTTATAGCACTTTAATCCTTTGGTTTATGGGGCTGTGTGAGAATTCATTTTATGCTCCATGATCTGGATCTGTACTTTCTATCGGAAAGCGTATATGCGACTTTTTGATCCCTTTTTATGGCAATTTTTCTGGATATGATGCAACCAAAAATGCACAATTTTGCACTTTGGTGGTTTTTGTGCTTACACTGTTTACCGTGTGGATAATTTAATAGTTCGGGCAATTACGCATGCAGCAATACAAAATATGTTTACTTATTATTTTATTTTTATTAATAATGGGAAAAGGGGTTTGACTCAGACTTTAATTAGGGGAGTTTTTTTTTTAAATTAATAAAAACACTTTTTTTTATTAGGGGACTTCTAATATATTCACACTGATCTCTCATCGGTGCTCTATTGGTCTGGTCTGCTGCAGACAAGATCAATTGAATACCGAGCCGGGATCAGCATCATTCCAACGCTGAGTCCCGGGCCAGTAAGCAGAAGGGATCCCCCTACGCGATCGCATTGTGTTCCATCCACTAGACCCCAGGGAATGGCCCATAGAGGACTTTTAAATGCAGCTGTCATGTTTGACAGCTACATTTAATGGCAATTGGTTGCGCCCGCTAATAGCTGCAGTCCCGGTCTACAGATAGCAGTCAGGATTGCGGCAGTTCAGAGCGGGGTCATAGCGCTGCCCCCCTCTGAACTCCCTTAGCGGCAAGATGGCGTAAGTATACGTCATCCGTCATTAAGGGGTTAAAGGGGTACTCCGGAAAAAAATGTTTTTAAATGAACTGATGGCAAAAAGTTATATAGATTTGTAAATTACCTCTCTAGTATTCCAGTACTTATAAGTTGCTGTATGTCCTGCGGGAAGTGGTGTATTCTTTCCAGTCTGACACAGTGCTCTCTGCTTCCACCTCTGTCCATGACAAGAACTGTCCAGAGCAATAACAAAACCCCATCCAGCTATGGATGATTCCTGACATGGACAGAGTTGGCAGCAGAGAGCACTGTGTCAGACTGGAAAGAATAAATCACTTCCTGCAGGACATGCAGTAGCTGATAAGTACTGTAAGGCTTCAGATTTTTAAATAGAAGTAACTCACAAATCTTTATAACTTTCTTTTTACCGGAGTACCCCTTTAAGAAGTTCTGCACACCATCATGGCTTACCCTGTATATTTGTATAGAACCATGTTACTGCAAGTGTTTTATTTATTCTTGGGACGAAAGGATTTATAATAATATTTATAACACCCATCTATATTTTACATCCATTCCACCATGTAATGTAGTAGAAAATACTGATGATGTATGCATCAAATGTCTGCTAAGAGAAAACAATAAAACTTTAATTTATATCAGTATATTACATTTCCAACATGCAAAGTAACTAATGCTGTTATAATAACGTAACGGTATAATAAGGCCATGTCATATTCTGCCATTCTAATAGATAGGACATTAGGGAACAGTCCTTTAGAAGAATATTTAAGAGTTATTTGTTTTCTTCTTTATTGAATATCTCTGTACTATTTTGTTCAAGCATTTTATCTCATCTTATTAAGCTGCTTTGGATGGTGAGATTACTATAACATACTGGAATAGCTTTGCAATAGATGGTACAGTGCGCCCTCTAGGGGTAGTTTTGTGCATGCTTCACTTTACTGCCTTGCTTTGGAGAAAAGTTTAAGGTGTCATGCATGGAGTGGTGCAGAGTGGTTATATGCCCCGTATAGAAACGTGTGGACCCATATTATATCTGAGTATACCCAGTGTCGGACTAGGGTATCTGGGGCCCACCAGAAGAAATGATCCTGGGGGCCCAACAATGAAGAACCAATGAGAAAAGACATGGCAGTGCAGGTTCTAAAGCTAGGGATCCTCTGGTCCTCTTGTGGATAAGTCTGACACTGAGTATACCTGACATGAGCGTAACAACAGTATGGTGTATGACATGGGGATAGGTGATCCACCTCTGAGCTCCACAAACAGTTCTGATGAAGTGAACAAGACCACAGGCAGCTGGACCTGTGTCTACTGCAATTCATTTTTAATATGACGGATTGTTTTTCCAGTATCTAAAGATGCTTGGGATGCTTCTCTTTTATACTCTCACCCCTTATACTTTTGCACTTGAACCCTATACAGATCTGACATCTAGTAATCTGCCACTGGACTGTAATGCTAGTGTAAAGCATTGTGTTCCTGATTCAGTTCTAACAGATGTCTATGTTCCAGAAATCTATGTGAAGGCCGGCTATATTCCAGAACTGTGGGCAGGATGTAATATTTGCCTATTATAATAATCATTCAGCCAATTTGAGCCAAACATTTGAAGCTAATGCTGTGTTTACACGAAACGATAATTTGCCAAATCGATCGTTTAACGATTTTGAAGCAACGTTTTGTTTTTTTTTATAATGATCAGCGTTTAGACCAATAAATCGTTAGAAAATTCCTAAGAAAAATCGTTATTGCGATCGTTTTTTAAGATCTCTTTAGCCCATCTTTCACATAGGGGGAATCTTTGAAAGACTGTTTACATGATGCGATCTGCAAATTTTTAGCGAACGACAAACGACGATTTAAGAACATGTTGAAAGATCAAAATGAACCATTTCTCGCTCGTCGCTTGATCGTTTGCTGTGTTAACATGAAACAATTATTGCTCAAATGTGATCGTTATTGCGAAAATTTGAACGATAATTGTTCAGTTTAAACGCAGCATTACTCCTCCCCATAGAGAACAAATGAATGTTTGGCCATGTTAAACCTTTATGTAGATATGGAGGACAGGAGAGATAAATATCAGCCAAACTAATGTAATTGAAGGTGTATAGGAAGTTTAAGTCATTCTCCCTTTGAAGTAAAGTGATTAGTGTATCATTTAACTCACTAGGGGGAGCTAAAGCTATAGGAGTTATTACACCCATAATATTACAAACTGATGTCTGCCTTTGCCGAATCTACGAATTTTTTATTTTACCACTCACCATACTAAGTTTACTACATTTAATTTAATTTAAAGATCTAGCCCAGTTTTTCGCATTCATTTTAAATTGTTGGAAGGTATAAGATTTAATTGAAGAGAATTTCCACCAAAATTGCCCATATGCTAGTAAATCATAAGTTAGAGCAAGTAGCCAGTATTCATCTATTATGTCTTTTTTTTTTTTACTAATGGAGGTATTGATACTTTTATGCTTTGTGGAGGCTGGGTTCTAGCACAGCGAGCAGCGATAGCAAAAAACAAACAAACAAACAGCACAGCAGCTCAGTTCATATTGCTCCATACTTCTGCTGGTAATGGAAGTGTATATGTAAATTAAAAAGTATGTGGGAGATTTATCAAACATGGTGTAAAGTGAAACTGGCTCAGTTGCCCCTAGCAACCAATCAGATTCCACCTTTCATTTTCCAAAGAGTCTGTGAGGAATGAAAAGATGAATCTGATTGGTTGCTAGGGGCAACTCAGCCAGTTTCACTTTACACCATGTTTGATAAATCTCCCCCTACACTCTTATTTTAATAAAGTTATATTAAAAAAGTAATATAACTTTATAAAAGCAATGTATAAGGTTTTTTTTTAGTCTCCAGAGAAACCTTTTAAGTATTTTTTTTTATAATGTATAAATACTGTGAAGATAAAACACTGAGTTGCAACACATACTCAAGTTATGTAGCAATAGGTTCAGTAGGCTACAAAAGCCCAAGGCCACAAACAGCAGCATGAACACAAAAAAGTAAAACTATGTGTTTCTTTCCTCTTTCGCATGTGTGCGGTTTGAGGTTTTGCAGCACAGTCACTCTCTGCTCTGGAACATGTTTGGACCATCTGCTGGCTGCACATGTTAGGCAGTAAGACGAATCAAAACGATGCAGATCCTGTGCCATGTGCTTAAATAATGCGTCCTTTATTTGATATTAACTCTTAAAGTAAGACTTACAGCAGATATAGCAATAAATAATACCAAGTGCTAAAGCCTGTAATGCATACAACCGTCCTCATTGCCTCAGACACATTTGAGTTCATTACAAGTCTAAGGGTCACACATACAGATAAACCTTTTTTCTTTAGCGAATGGCAAGCGATGATTTTTTTTCTTTTAAACAATAGGCATTTAGACGAGAAGATAAATCCCTATGAAAAGTTAATGCGATCGTAATTGCGTTCGTATATATACTGTGAGTGATTGTAGTTGCGTTTGTATCTAGATAATGTGAACAATAAGTGTTTACCCTAAAAGACTAAAGAACGATTAATGATGATTTTGAGGTCTGTCGTTTGAGCGTTGCCACGTTTACACCAGAAGATTATTGCATACAATTTGAGCGATTTAACAATTTTTTGCATGATAATAAGCCTGTGTAAAAGGCCCTTAAAGCGACTCTGTGCCCACAATCGGCCCACCCCAAACAGCTTGTACCTTCGGATAGCTGCTTTGAATCCAAGATCTGTCCTGGGGTCTGTTCGGCAGGTGATGCAGTTGTTGTACTAAAAAACTACTTTTAAACATTCAGCCCTGTGCCAAAAGGCCGTGGCTTAGAGTGTCTGTGCATTAGGCTGGCACAACCTCTTTGTCCCTCCTCCCCACCCTCTTTATCATGAGGAATGCTCCAGGCACATTTTTTACTATTCATCACCTGTGTGAATGTAACGCCTGGAGTAGTGGATCCACTGGACCATCACTAGCGATGGCACTAACCTCACCAGGGAGCGGAGTCTAAGGGGCCGCTGGTTTTCACCAGAGCCCGCCGCAAGGCAAGATGGACTGGCTGCGGCAGGCGACCCCCAGGTCGCTATCCCTGGCTTGGTTTCTAGTGATGGCAGGCGAGGTGTGGCAGGAGCAGTAGGCAGGAGATAGTGCAGGCAGAGGACTGTAGATGTGCTCGCAGGTGGCGGACAGGACTCAGGAACAATGGGAATGCAGCGGGCAAGGACTAGGGACAAGGACTGAAGACAGGAACAAGGGACAAGGACTAAGGTCAGGAACTACAGGGAGCTGGGCCAAACGCTATGGGAAGCATGTAGAGGCTCAAACCCCTGGAAGGGGGCAGAGCTGGAACTTATAGGGGAGTGATTGACATGTGGACCAATTAGGAGCGCACTGCCCCTTTAAATCTCAGACAGCCGGCGCGCACGCGCCCTAGGAGGCGGGGACGCGCGCGCCGGCCGGCACAGTGAGAGACAGGAGTGGAGGAAGGTGAGGCGCCCCCAGGGGCCGAACTAGCAGCAGCGCCGGGTCCCTGCACAAGGACCCCGGCGGCTGCATGGGGCAGGAGGAGGTTGCGGCGGTGGCCCGGAACACGGGATGCCGCCGCGGCCGTGACAGTGAACACTGCACATGGGCTGAATTATTAAGGCACCTGTGCAGTTTTCACTGCAGAGGAATAGGAACTATCCTGCCAGTGGCATTGTTAATGGTGAAGAGGGTGGGGAGGAGGTACGGAGGGGTGGTGCAAAGTTAGGGCACAGATATTCTAAGCCACGCCCGTTGGGCACGGGGCTGCAGTTTTAAAAGTAGTTTTTTAGGACAATAACTGCATCACCTGCCGAACAGACCCCAGGACAGATCTTGGATTAAAAGCGGCTATCTGAAGGTACAAGTGGTTTGGGGAGGGGCAGATTGTGGGTACAGAGTCGCTTTAAGTCATCATGTGCGTCATGTTAAAGTTCATTAATGTAAGGCTATATTGTCACTGGACTCTATCTTGTCTGATGGATAAATCTAGGTTGACAGACAATTTGTAGATGAATGTGTAATGCAAACATTTCTTTGAGGGAAAAAAAAACTGCTGGATTCAGTATCTTTCCCTCCCATTGTTGACAGCTTCTTTTCTAGGTTACCAACCACCATTCTGCTTTGACCCGAGATTTTTGTGCAGTAAGGAAACAGTGCACAAGAGCAAAAACAAATTCTAATGATACATACCCCCCCCCAATAGTGTATATATGCACTGCTCAAAATTAAAGGAACACTCAAATAACACATCCTAGATCTGAATAAATGAAATATTCTCATTGAATACTTTGTTCTGTACAAAGTTGAATGTGCTGACAACAAAATAAAACAAAAATCATCAATGAAAATCAAATTTAGTAACCAATGGTGGCCTGGATTTTGAGTCACACAACAAAATTCAAGTGGCAAAACACTACAGGCTAATCACTTCTCAGTACCTATGCTTACTGGCTGATGTTAGGGTTACTTTTGAATGTTGGTGGTGCTTTCACACTTGGGTAGCATGAGACGGACTCTACAGCCCACAGAAGTTGCTGATGTAGTGCAGCTCGTCTAGGATTTCACATGAAAGCGAGCTGTGGCAAGAAGGTGTCTGTCAGTGTAGTGTCCAGAGTTTGGAGGCGCTACCAGGAGACAGGCCAGTACACCAGGAGACGTGGAGGAGGCCGTAGGAGGGAAAAAAAGGTGTCTGTCAGCGTAGTGTCCAGAGGCTGGGGGCGCTACCAGGAGGCAGGCCATTACACCAGGAGAAGCGGAGAAAGCCGTAGGAGGGAAAAAACCCAGCAGCAGGACCGCTACCGCTGGGCAAGGAGGAACAGGAGGAGCACTGCCAGAGCCCTGCAAAATGACCTCCAGCAGTCTATAAAGGTGCATGTGTCTGCATCCATGAGGATGGTATGAGGGCCTGACGTCCACAGATGGGGGTTGTGCTCACAGCCCAATATTGCTTGGCATTTGCCAGAGAGCATTAGGATTGGCAAATTCGCCATGGGCGCCCTGTGCTCTTCAAAGATGAAAGCAGGTTCACACTGAGCATAAGTGACAGAGTCTGGAGACACCGTGGAGAGCGATCTGCTGCCTACAATATCCTTCAGCATGACCGGTTTGGCAGTGGGTCAGTAAGGGTGTAGCCCTCCATGTGCTCACCAGAGGTAGCCTGACTGCCATTAGGTACCGAGATGTGATCCTCAGACCTCTTGTGAGACCATCTGCTGGTGCGGTTGGCCCTGGGTTCCTCCTAATGCAGGACAATGCTAGACCTCATGTGGCTGGAGTGTGTCAGCAGTTCCTGCAAGATGAAGGCATTGAGGCTATGGACTGGACCGCCCGTCCCGCACACCTGAATCTGATTGAGCACATCTGGGGCATCATGTCTCGCTCCACCACCAACGTCATGTTGCACCATCAGGCTTTAGTGGTCTATCCACTTTAATTTTGTGTGTGACTAAAATCCAGTCCCTTGATGATGTTTGTGTGATTTTGCTGTCAGCACATTCAACTTTGTACGGAACAAAGTATTCAATGAGAATATTTAATTTCATCAATTCACATCTAGGATGTGTTATTTGAGTGTTCCTTTTATTTTTTTGAGCCGTGTACTATAGCTATATACACACCAACCAGACCAATGTTTTTAGAGCAGAGTGGTGGTCGGTAACCTAGACCTAGTCAACAATAAGAAGGAAAGAGCAGCATATCAGCAGGAGGGGGCAACTTTTATAAATAAATGTAGCTGCAAAAATATTTAACCTGACGAGCCTTACAAGTTTATCTATATTAGTCAAGATGGGAATATCCCTTTAACTCTTAAATGAGTATTCTGAAAGCCTAATTTCTTTTTTATTTGCTGCTGGCATAGTTTAAATAAAAAATAAAGGGTGGTCTTCACCAATCCCCAGAATATCCATTCCAGTGTCTTTCATTTCCCTAAGCTTCACCATTTGTTGCCACTTCCAAGATAAGCCATTACAACAGGACCTGCCCTTTCAGCCAATAACTGGTTGAGGTGGGACACTGTTGCATTCAGTGATTGGTTGAGCAGGCAGGTTCTTCTGAGAATGCTTGTTTTGGAAGTGGCAATAAATGGAAAGTGGTAAAATCTGAGCTGCAGGGGAGATAGGTAGGCGAGTATCTTTTATTTTATATTATTACTGTGCCCTAGAAAAACGTAAAAGACATTAGAATACTGGAATACACCTTTATGCAACAGCATAGAAATGAAAAGCATGTCTAGCTCAGTATCTTTACCCTTAAAGATAGGAAGTCTAGTTAGCGTGAAGAGGTAAGAGGAGGGTTGAAAAAGTAAGGCCTTTTACATCATGAAAGTTAGGCCATCACCTAGGGAATACCTGGAGGATATCAGACCCTGGGGAGGAAAGAAGATATACATTCCAATGGACACAGCCTACTGTGGGGGAAAAAGAAGGCACAAGAGAGGAAGACGATAAAGCTTTTATGTATTTTCCTCACATTATAAGTTTAATAGAAACAAACAATGCCCTAACCAAGATGGTAATCTAATAAAGAAAGAAGTGTAGTATTAGTAATTTTTTTTTTACATCAGTAGCATTTAAAGGGGTTGTCCAGTGAAAATCTTTTTCATTCAAATCAACTAGTGTCAAAAAGTTATATAGATTTGTAATTTACTTCTATTAAAAAATCTTTCCCTCACTTATCAGCTGCTAAATGTCCTACAGTAAATGTTCTATTTTCAGTCTGACACAGTGCTCTCTGCTGACATCCCTGGCCAAGACAGGAACTTTGTCTCGGTTTTCTATGAATCCCCATAGAAAAACTCTCCTGCTCTGGACAGTTCCTGTCTCGGCCAGAGATGTCAGCACAGAGCACTGTGTTAGACTGAAAATAAAACATTTCCTGTAGGACATACTGCAGCTAATAAGTATGGGAAGGCTTGAGATTTTCACTGGACAACCCCTTTAATATATTTATAGGACAATTTTCAATGTAGTTTTGTCAACACCTCAAACCACTGGTACTGTCCATTTGATCACATCTCAAAATCCTTCCCAGTCGTGTCTTTTAAAATACCCCAGAGCTTTGGTTAGGGTAAAAAAAAAAACTTTTAACCTGCAGCAGCTGAGTCAATGAGGCGTGGCCTAGAGTGTCTGTGCCCTTGCCTGCAATGCCCTGACGCACCTCATTGACTTGGCTGATGCAGATTAAAGGGGTATTCCAGGGAAAATTGATAAATTGGTAATGGAAAGGGTTAACCTAATATACTTACCTGTCCTTTATTGCTCCCCCAAGGAGATCTGTGGTCCGGCCACGTGATCTTCCAGTTTACGACTCGTGGATCCTCTTCTTCTTCCGGTTCGGTGACGTCACCATACCCGGCCGGCGTGTGGCTCTCTGTCTTATTAGCGGCAGAGCACTGAACCCTGACTGGCTTGGTAGCGTGTAGCCAATCAGGGTTTAGTGTTCTGCCTCTCCACACACACCAGTTACATCTGCAGGGTCGGCGTCAGCACGTCATTGTGAGGGGTCCCTGCGGGGTGCCATCCGACATCACTCTGCAGGACACCCCTCCCCCCCCCCCCCCCGTGTCAGCAATGCCGACCTGAGTCCCAGGAGGGGAAGGGATACGGCGGGCGGCATCGCTGACACGGAGGGGGGGGGAGGTCCTGCAGAGTGATGTCGGATGTCACACAACAGCACCCTGCAGGGACCCCTCACAGTGACCGGCCCCCCTCCCTGAGTAATCATTGTGATCCCCCCGGCCCCCCTCCCTGTGTTATCATTGTGATCCCCCTGGCCCCCCTCCCTGTGTAATCATTCATATACACAGATCACTCACCCCCGGTGTAAGCAGGCTGCAGCGGCGCTGGACCCGATCTCGGCGCCTTTTTCAAGCAGCTATCCTCAGCTGACAGGTGCTGTGTACAGAGCAAGGAAGAAATCTCTCCTGCCTCACACACAGCGCCTGTCAGCTGAGGATAGCTGCTTGAAAAAGGCGCCGAGATCGGGTCCAGCGCCGCTGCAGCCTGCTTACACCGGGGGTGAGTGATCTGTGTATATGAATGATTACACAGGGAGGGGGGCCAGGGGGATCACAATGATAACACAGGGAGGGGGGCCGGGGGGATCACAATGATTACTCAGGGAGGGGGGCCGGTCACTGTGAGGGGTCCCTGCAGGGTGCTGTTGTGTGACATCCGACATCACTCTGCAGGACCTCCCCCCCCCCCCTCCGTGTCAGCGATGCCGCCCGCCGTATCCCTTCCCCTCCTGGGACTCAGGTCGGCATCGCTGACACGGGGGGGGGGGGGGGGGGGGAGGGGTGTCCTGCAGAGTGATGTCGGATGGCACCCCGCAGGGACCCCTCACAATGACGTGCTGACGCCGACCCTGCAGATGTAACTGGTGTGTGTGGAGAGGCAGAACACTAAACCCTGATTGGCTGCACGCTACCAAGCCAGTCAGGGTTCAGTGCTCTGCCGCTAATAAGACAGAGAGCCACACGCCGGCCGGGTATGGTGACGTCACCGAACCGGAAGAAGAGGATCCACGAGTCGTAATCTGGAAGATCACGTGGCCGGACCGCAGATCTCCTTGGGGGAGCAATAAAGGACAGGTAAGTATATTAGGAAAGGGTTAACCTTGGTTAACCCTTTCCATTACCAATTTATCAATTTTCCCTGGAATACCCCTTTAAATTATCATTTTTTTACCCTAACCAAAGCACCGGAGCATTTTAAAAGACACAACCGGACAACTGAGAAGGACTTACTGTCATCAAACAGACGGTAGCAGCGATTTGGGAGCGGGCCGGTGGATACAGAATCACTTTAAGTTTTCTGCGAGTTATCTAAAGACCCAAATATTTTAATGGAAATCACAATCACTTCCTAACAGAAGGATAAGCAAAAGTAAGTTTTTTAATCACTGGAGTGAGAAAATAAACAAATGCTTGTAGCTAATCCTGTGATCATCGAGGCTTTTAGTGGTCTAAAGTCTTTAACCCAGATAGACTTGAAGAAGGGTTCACTTTAATGGACGTGATCTCTCCGTACATCCCTTGATCTTAATAATGCCTTGAACTATTTTGAGCTGTTTCCGACCAATATCCTACAGACACACTCAATGACGGCCTAAGGGATTTCAATTAAGCTTCATGCGTTGATTCAAGAAGGAAAACTTAAGCTGTCCGATTGCAGCCAGCAACTTTGACAAGTCAAGGGTAAATGCACCAATTGTATATACAAATATTATAAAAGTAAGAATACAAACTGAAATGGAGGGGTTGTATCCTTCCAAACAATAGAGAAAAATGGTGATGTAGCATTAAAACAGAACAACTAGTGATAAAGAATGGTTTACTTTTTAACATCTTTTTGTTTATAGAAAATGTCCATTTTATATGGTAGTATCATTTTAAAAAAAGTTTTAACTTAGTTTTAGTTCAACACTCTTTATTGTCTCCAGTAACAATGAACTTTCATTTTCTTTGAAGCACTTTTCGAAGTGGAGACGGGCCCAGTGAGCTGCTAGAACGAGAAGCTTTTGTATCTGTGACTCTGTTAGTTATGGGTCATTGCATCAGTAATGCAGTCCTTTATCCTTTTCCTGTTGTTTTCTTTACCTTTAAACACAAATAGGCAAAATTTACCATTATGGAGAAGACCAACAGGTGAGCAGTATTATGGATTAGTGGCTAATAGAGATAGAGAGAAAAACTTGTTCACGCTTGGGTTTGTCCAAACCAGAACATTCTGCATTTTATTAACTGTGGCTGAAGAAGTTGGATGGAGCCCTTGGGAGCCATGGAAAACATGATACAGCCTATGGCTATGTTCACACAACGTATTTTTCCTATTAATCAAGGCCGTTGTTGCAAATTGCAACAGCATCTGTGATCAATAGAAAAGATACATTGCATTAAAGTCAGAGAAAATCCCGTCCGGAGTGTATGCACTCTGGCCGGGATTCCTAGCGACCGCACAAAAAACTGACGTCATTTTTTTTGTGGCCACTATTCATTGAAAGGCGGCTGCACAACACTGACAGCTCTCACAATAGAAAGTGCGGCTCTGGCCACACTTTCCATTGTCTGCTATGGTGAATTGGGATGCGGGCGGACCCGAATGCACCCGCATCACAATTGAACAGAAATGTAGTTCATCCGGCCGGTTCATCGGCTGGGATGAATTTCACTGACACCAGCCATTCTGTGACACGGCCAGGTTACAGAACGGCCGGTGTCATACAGCGTGTGAACCCGGACTATGGCTAGCATGATGGATACATTCTATGGCTAGCTGAACATTGTGGCTCCATTAAACATCCATTAAACATATCAAAAGGAAATTACTGTAATGAATGTAATGAAATTTCCAGATTAAGGTAAGAAATTATGGAGTCACTCAATGTTGAGGGAAAAAATGGTGAAGTCTCCTTGTAATTTTCAATTCTTTTCAAATAATTTTCAAATAATTGCACAAATTTAATAAATCTAATTTATCTGCAGGGAAAAGTAAACATCTTTACAGACAGTACTAGACTGTGAACTTGGCTAATGGAAACAAAAGGTGGTGCCAGATGAAACAATGGAAAGGAATATAAATGGCCTAGATGTACTCATCCACGCCAGAATCCTGTCAAACGAGTGCATGGGACTTTTCTCCATATTTGTTACTCCAGCAAAAATCTTTTTCTTTTAAATCAACTGGTTTCAGAAAGTTATATAGATTTGTAATTTACTTCTATTCAAAAATCTCAAGTATTCCCATGCTACCAGCTGCTGTATGTCCTGCAGGAAATGGTGTTTCCAGTCTAACACAGTGCTCTCTGCTGACATCTCTGTCCGAGACAGGAACTGTCCAGAGCAGGAGAGGTTTTTTATGTGGATTTTCTGTTGCTCTGGAAAATTCCTGTCTCAGACAGAGGTGGCAGCAGAGAGCACTGTGACATAGAGCAGCTGATAAGTATGGGAGGACTTGAGACTTTGAATAGAAATAAATTACAAATCTATATAACTTTCTAAAACCAGTTGATTTGAAAGAAAAAGATTTTCGCTGGAGTACCCCTTTAACACCCAAACAGAAGAGAACAAGGTTACAGCAGGCTAAGGAGAAGCCAGTGTGGAGCATGGGATAAAAGTGATATTTAGTGGTGAATCAAGAGGTGATCTGCATTGGTCACAGTGATGATGATGATGATGATAAAGAGCTGTATGGTATCCCCCCCCACAGGTGTTTTTGTCTGTCCTGTGCACCTCTCAAAAAACTTCCTCCTCAGGTTAACAGTGTTGATTAAATAGTTTGAAGTTTCACCACTAGATGTCAGTATTTTCTATTTATATGTATTGCACAGCAGAGGAAGGTTTTGGTTAATGTTTTATGTGTACCATGTACTTCTGATCTACCAACATCACACCTGTGTGCTAGACAAGCACTGGCGTCACGACAATACCATTTTTGGCTGAGCTGAAACAACAACACCAGTCCTCTTGACTCACACCTGCACCAGGGCCGTTTTAATACATTGGTGGGCCCAGTGCACAGCCCTCAAGAGTGGGCCCCCCCTTCCCTTTCGGCACATTGTATAATGTACTGAATTTGCCCCCACACTGTATCAAGAGCCCCAATACATACAGTAGTTACCTTATAACACTATTTCCACCATACAGTGATTACATATTACAGAGAATCACAGAATCTGTCAGAGAAATATTTTAGGCTCCAACACATACAGTAGTTAGGTCCCCTGTAACCCTATATAGTAGTTACACCCCTCCGTACCCTTACATAGTTACACCCCTCTGTGCCTCCATAGTTTTAAGGTGTCCCTGTAGTATATAGACCCTCATGTGCTCCTCCAGTTATATACAGCCCTCCTGTGCGCTCCCCCATTGTATATAGCCCCCGGTGCTCCCCCATAGTATATAGCTCACCTGTGCTCCCCCCATAGTATATAGCCCCCCTGTGCTCTCCCCAATAGTATATAGCCCCCCTGTGCTCTCCCCAATAGTATATAGCCCCCCTGTGCTCTCCCCAACAGTATATAGCCCCACTGTGCTCTCCCCCATAGTATATAGACCCCTGTGCTCCCCAATAGTATATAGACCCCTGTGCTCCCCAATAGTATATAGCTCCCCTGTGCTCCCCAATAGTATATAGCTCCCCTGTGCTCCCCAATAGTATATAGCTCCCCTGTGCTCCCCTATAGTATATAGCCCCACTGTGCTCCCCCATAGTATATAGCTCCCCTGTGCTCCCCCATAGTATAAAGCCCCCTGTGCTCCCCCATAGTATATATCCCCTGTGCTTCCCCATAGTATATAGCTCCCCTGTGCTCCCCCATAGTATAAAGCTCCCCTGTGCTCCCCCATAGTATATAGCTCCCCTGTGCTCCCCCATAGTATATAGCCGCCCCCCATAGTACATAGCTCCCCTGTGCTCCCCCATAGTATAAAGCTCCCCTGTGCTCCCCCATAGTATATAGCTCCCCTGTGCTCCCCCATAGTATATAGCTGCATCCCATAGTACATAGCTCCCCTGTGCTCCCCCATAGTATATAGCTCCCCTGTGCTCCCCCATAGTATAAAGCCCCCTGTGCTCCCCCATAGTATATATCCCCTGTGCTTCCCCATAGTATATAGCTCCCCTGTGCTCCCCCATAGTATAAAGCTCCCCTGTGCTCCCCCATAGTATATAGCTCCCCTGTGCTCCCCCATAGTATATAGCCGCCCCCCATAGTACATAGCTCCCCTGTGCTCCCCCATAGTATATAGCCCCTGTGCTCCCCCATAGTATATAGCTCCCCTGTGCTCCCCCATAGTATAAAGCTCCCCTGTGCTCCCCCATAGTATATAGCTCCCCTGTGCTCCACCATAGTATATAGCCGCCCCCCATAGTACATAGCTCCCCTGTGCTCCCCCATAGTATATAGCCGCCCCTCCATAGTACATAGCTCCCCTGTGGTCCCCAATAGTATATAACCCCCCATAATATATAGCTCCCCTGTGCTCCCCCATAGTATATAGCTCCCCTGTGCTCCCCTATAGTATATAGCCGCCCCCCCATAGTATATAGCTCCCCTGTGCTCCCCCATAGTATATAGCCGCCCCCCCCATAGTACATAGCTCCCCTGTGCTCCCCAATAGTATATAACCCCCCATAGTATATAGCTTCCCTGTGCTCCCCAATAGTATATAGCCGCCCCCCCATAGTATATAGCTCCCCTGTGCTCCCCCATAGTATATAGCCACCCCCCCCATAGTACATAGCTCCCCTGTGCTCCCCAATAGTATATAATCCCCCATAGTATATAGCTTCCCTGTGCTCCCCAATAGTATATAGCCGCCCCCCCATAGTATATAGCTCCCCTGTGCTCCCCCATAGTATATAGCCCCCTGTGCTCCCCCATAGTATATAGCCCCCTGTGCTCCCCCATAGTATATAGCTCCCCTGTGCTCCCCCATAGTATATAGCCGCCCCTCCCATAGTATATAGCTCCCCCATAGTATATAGCCGCCCCCCCCATAGTATATAGCCCCCTGTGCTCCCCAATAGCATATGCGCTCCCCCTCCCATATAATATTGAAAAAAACAAACACTGTTACTCACCTAGGTCCACGCGTTCCTCTTCTCTTCCCTCTTGTGGCCGCCCGTCCTGCAGTCACAAGAGGCTGCACTCCCCTTACCCTCGCGCCGACGCTCCAGTGACGTCGGGCGCTAGAGGGAGAGTGCGGCCTCTTGTGACCGCAGGAAGTGCGGCCACAAGAGTGACTGACAGGGAGGGAGCCAATGGCTCTCTCTCTGTCAGTATCGCTGCTGCTGAAGCGCCGCAGCAGCGGCGGACGGGGGGGCCCTGCAGGGGGCGCCATGGAGGGGTAAGTAGATTACCCATCCATGGCGCTCCCCCCTGACAGGCTGGCGGCCGGAGCCCTGTGCGACCGCACTGGTCGCACACAGCAACGGCCGGCCTGCTCGGGGGGGGCCCCTTTAACCAGTGGGCCCGGTGCACGTGCACCATGTGCCCTCTGGTTAAAGCGGCCCTGACCTGCACCCACCACAGCTGTATATCAGTTAAAGGACCTTAAGGCTCCATTCACACGGAGTAAAACTGCCATAATTGCCGTGCCATGTCATAATTGCAGTCTATAGGAGGCTCTCGCGCCTCCTCTCTCTGCGTCTCTCCACATGTCCATTCTTCAGCGCGGAGAGAGGTGGTGCGCGAGCCTCCTATAGACTGCAATTATGACATGGAGGCTGGCGGAATTCCACCAGTTTTACTCCATGTGAATGGAGCCTTAGTGACTAGTAGAAGGAAATGTGTTCTTATTAACCCCTTAGTGACCGCCATGCTGCCTTTTCACGGCGGCCACTAATGGGCTTTATTCCGATGCGTACGCCTTTTAACGACGGGCGCATCGGAATAAATTACCGGAAAATTCTCCGCTCCGGGCAGTTTAACCCGTTAAATGCCGCTGTCAAAGCATGACAGCGGCATCTAACAGGTTCCGGTGTGTACCGGACGGCGCCGCAGGTCCACTTACGTGATCGGAGGTCCCGCGTCGTCGTCCGGTCCCTCCGACGTCTCCATGGTAACTCCGGGGGCCTTCATTACCATGGATAAGCCATCCTGCTGACAGGGGTGGCTGTGCTACTGCCTGTCAGCAGGATGGTCACATGACACAATACACTGTACTGCAGAAGCAGTACAGTGTATTGTATACTGTGATCTAAGTCTTACACTAGTGTACAGTAATGTACACTAGTGTAAAAAAGTAAAAAAAAAGTGCACCAAACACAATCCACCCAGCCCCCCCTCCCCCATAATAAAAATGCATTACATTCCCCATACACTATAAAACATTACATAAAAGTGATCAAAAACACAAATCCCATACATATTTGGTATTGCTACGTCCGTAACGACCCAATCTATAAAACGATATCAATAATTATATCGCA
Organism: Dendropsophus ebraccatus; assembly: GCF_027789765.1. NCBI lineage: Eukaryota > Metazoa > Chordata > Amphibia > Anura > Hylidae > Dendropsophus > Dendropsophus ebraccatus. Next base: position 38,097,579 of record NC_091468.1, read on the forward strand.
CGACACACGCTGTAAAAAAATAAATAAAAAAACAGTACCAGAATAGCAGTATTTTATCAATCTGCTTTAGAAAATACATCATAAAAGAGATCAAAAAGTCATATACATATAAAACTTGGTATCAATAGAAACTACAGATCTTCCTGCATAAAATAAGCCCAAAACCAGTTCTGTCGCGCAAAAGATCAGAACGATATGGATCTTGCAATGTGGCGACAGTTTTTGTGGGTTTTGGCTAGGAAGATAGTTTCTATTGCGCCAAAGTGGTAATAGTTAAAAAAAACCTACACAAATGTGGTATCGCCGTAACCGTAGTGACCCAGAAAATACATGTATTATGTTATTAGTGACCGCCGATATGAATTTTTACGTCAATCACTAATGGGCTCTATTCTGCTGCTATCAGCTCTTTATGGCGATGGTGCAGAATAGTGCAGCGGTGCCGGTAATGCCCGCAGCCCCCTCCTCTTAGCTACCAAAGGTCGCTGAGAAGTTGGGGCAGAGTGTGGGCTCAGTCCCGGCCAGTCCCCGCACCGGCGATCGCCGTTATTACCAGTATAACGGCAGCCACCGGTAACGGGCACTGCATGCTTTCATCTCCTCTCACCGTTAATCCACAGTGAGAGGAGATGAATGTCCCCCCCCCCTGTCCCCCCCGGAATAACCTTAGTGCTCACAGTGAGTAATTCCTTAGGGTACAAACACACTTGCCGTATCTGCAGCGAGTTTCTCGCTGCATATTCACAGCGAGACTCGCTGAGGATCCCGGCCCTGTGTACTCAATGGCAGACAAAGTCGCAGCAGGGATGTACATCCCTGCTGCGAGTTTGTCCAAAGGCTGATCTGTTAACCCCCCGGCCGCCGGAGACTATACATTACCTGGTCCCAACTATACATCACCTGGTCCTTCACTGATTCCAGGCACGTCCCGCTCAGCCAATCAGTGCGCTGCCCCACCGCAGCACTGATTGCCTGAATGGGCAGTGAAGACGTCGGGAGCCCCGTAGCCGGGATCAGGTGATGTATAGTCTCCGTCGGCCGGGGAGTTAACAGGGCGAGCTGCGGACAAACTCGCAGCAGGGATGTACATCTCTGCTGCGACTTTGTCTGCCACTGAGTACACATGGCCGGGATCCTCAGCGAGTCTCACTGCGAATACGCAGCCAGAAACTCGCTGCGGATACGACAAGTGTGTTTGTACCCTTAAAAAAAGATCAAACTCTCATTCTCTCCACCACCAGAGGTGGCGGAGAGCATGGGGCAATGATCAGGGACTAGCCGGTGTGGTCCTGGCACAAGTGATCAGCGGTATATACTATATACCACTGATCACTTGTTCCAAATGCTTCCGGCACTTTTTGTCCCGTCACCAAAAATCATTGGTAACAGGATAAAAAGTCAAGTGCCCCGGATTACCTGTAACCACCTCGCATTACCTGTAACCACCTCGCATTACCTGTAACCACCTCGCATTACCTGTAACCACCCCAGATTACATGTAACCACTCCGCATTATCTGTAACCACTCCGCATTACCTGTAACCACCCCAGATTACCTGTAACCACCCCAGATTACCTCTAACCACCCCAGATTATTCACAACCACTCCAGTTTACCTGTAACTGCCCCAGATTGCCCGTCACCACCCCAGATAGCCAGTAAACACCCCCAGATAGCCGGTAAACACCCCCAGATAGCCAGTAAACACCCCCAGATTGCCCATAAACACCCCAGATTGCCACAGACTGCTCGTACCACCCCAGATTGCCCATAAACACCCCAGATAGCAAGTAAACACTCCCAGGTTGCCCGTCATTACCCCACATTACCTGTAATCTCATTTTAAAAAAATATATATTTTAGCACCTGCACTATTCTAATAACCGATACTAGCTGCGGTTTTGCACCAGCAAAATGACGCTCCTTCCCTTCTGAGCCCTGCTGCGTGCCCATACAGTGGTTTATGCCCACATATGAGGTACCGTTGTACTCAGGAGAACCTGCTTTACAAATTTTGCAGTGCATTTTCTCTCCTGTTTCTCGTGAAATTGAGAAATTTCAAACTAAACAAACATATTATTGAAAAAATTCATTTTTTTTCATTTTTACTGTCTAATTTTGAATCCTTTCCTCTAATACCTGTGGGGTCAAAATGGTCACCACACCCCAAGATGACTTCTTTGAGGGGAGCCCTTTCCAAAATGGGGTGACTTTTGGGGGGTTTCTCTTCTGCGGACACTACAGGGGCTCTGCAAACGCACCTGGCGCTCAGAAACTTCTTCAGAAAAATCTATACTGCAAATGCTAATTGGCGCTCCTTCCCTTCTGAGCCCCGCTGTGTGCCCATACAGTGGTTTATGCTCACATATGGGCTACCGTTGTACTCAGGAGAACCTGCGTTACAGATTTTGGGGTGCACTTTCTCTCCCTTCCCTTGTAAAGTTGAGAAATTTCAAACTAAACAAACATATTATTGGAAAAATTCTAGTTTTTCATTTTTACTGTCTAATTTTGAATACTTTCCTCTAATACCTGTGGGATCAAAATGCTCACCACACCCTAAGATGTATTCTTTGAGGGGTTATCTTTCCAAAATGGGCTGACTTTTGGGGGGGTTTCACTTCCCTGGCACTACAGGGGCTCTGCAAACGCACCTGGCGCCTGAAAACTTGTACAGCAAAATCTGCACTGAAAATGCTAATTGGCGCTCCTTCCCTTCTGAGCCACGCTGTGTGCCCATACAGTGGTTTACGCCCCCATATGGGGTACCATTGTACTCAGGAGAACCTGCGTTACAAATTTTGGGGTGCTTTTTCTCTCCTGTTGCTTGTGAAAATGAGATACTTTAATCTGAACGAACATATTATTTAAAAATTTCTATTTTCCATTTTTTTCCGGCCTAATTGTGAATACTTTCCTCCAGCCCCTGTAGGGTTAAAATGCTCATTATACCTCTAGATTAATTCTTTAAGGTGTCTAGTTTCCAAAATTGGGTCATTTATGGGGGTTTCAAGTATACAAGCCTCCTAAACACACTTCAAAAAAGAATTGGTCCCTAAAAAAAATCAGTTTTGGAAATTTCATGAAAAATTGGTAATTTGCTGATACATTTCTAAGCCCCGTAACACCCAAGAAAAGTAAAATATGTTTACGAATTATGCCAGAATAAAGAGGACATATTGGTAATGTGACCTAGTAAATAATTTATGTGATACAACTTTCTTTTCTTAGAAGCAGAGAATTTCAAAGTTTGTAAAGTGCAAATTTTTCTAATTTTTCATGATATTTTTATGTTTTTCACAAAAAACACAAAAGATAGTGACCAAATTTTACCACTAATATAAAGTACCATGTGTTACAAAAAAACAATCTCAGAATCGCTAGCATATGTTAAAGCATCACTGAGCTATAAGCGCATAAAGTGAGACAGGTCAGATTTTGAAAAATGAGCCTGGTCATTAAGGCTCAAATAGGCTTGGTCCCTAACGGGTTAAGAGACCTGACTAATAAAAAATGGCCTTTCTTAACCACTTGATATCTTGTAGAGCATCTCACACTTTGATGTGAATTTCCTTTGCACCAGCATTCACTGCTTTGTGTTCTCCATGAAAGTACAAAAACTCAAATGTGAGCTGATCGAAACTTGGACCCACAGCAATTTAATACTACTATCAATGTTATAGTCCTGGAAAACCCCATTATTGCATTTCTTTTTTTTTGTGGTCTATTCCATGTCATACTTTCATGGTTCGGCAAACAAGGACAAAGAGTAATACATAGGAAAGACATACAATTTATCTAGAAGGCTATAAAGTAATTACACTGTGCAATCCATGTGATAAGTCCAGGCAATGAAACAATGAGGTCACAGAGACTTGTCATATTGTATATTAGTTTTATTATGTTATTGTTGCATGAGATTAAGTAACTAAGTATTATGTAGTCTAGAATGCAACATAAGGCTATGTTCACACAACGTAAGTTCCGTAGTAGTCATGGCCGTTGTTGCAATGGCCGTGATTAGTACGGAACTTACGTTGTGCTGAAGGCTGAGGGAATACACATGGGGGAGATTTATCAAACATGGTGTAAAGTGAAACTGGCTCAGTTGCCCCTAGCCCTAGTGGTGCCGCGAGAAACTGACATGTCAGTTTTCTGCGGCCGCTATTTATTGAATAGCAGCTACAGAAAACCCTGTCAGTTCACACAATGGAGCATGCGGCTGCACGCTACATTGAGTTCAGTGGCGAATTTGGATGCGGGCGCGCACAGATGCGCCGCATCCGAGTTCAGCGGTGCTAAAGATAATCCAGCCGGTACTGCAGTACTGGCCGGGATGATCTTTTCTGAGACCAGCCATTCCGTTACCCATCCGATGACAGGAGCGCACATTATGCCCTCCTGTCATCTCGGCTGCCGGGCGGTGGGGAGGGGTTCCGTGGCATGATCCACACTATTTTGTTCGCGGTGAAGATCACAGTGGGGGTTGTAGCACGGATCGCGTAAATGGACAATTTTACGGGATGTGTGACTGCAGCCTTACTGTACTGTACTGTATTTATGGCACTAGTAGGTACTGAGGGAGCAGATAACATATGGTGGTATCATTATGGCCATAGAGCACTGATGGAGCATTGTTTCATGGGTATCTTATCAGGTAACCACTGTGGCATAGCTCTGGTTTGTGAACCCTGTTACAGGCATTGGTATAGGGGTGTTATGGCTAACACACCTGGGAGCACTGTGACTAGCACCCTAATGTGAACACTTGTAAACATTCTTAGGGCTGTGCTAAATGGTTATGCAGGCACTGTAGATTATCATATAAAAGAAAAATTCCCAGCTCACCTCCAACAGCAGCCCAGTGCCTGGATCCACTGGGTGTGTGGTGATATCTAGAAATCAATAGCTGGATCCAGCACTCAGGTAAAACTTGCATTTTTATTACATTCATTAAAAACAGCCAATAACACACCAATGTGCTACCTGAAACCTGTTACCTAGATGGGCTTCGAGCATATATGTGCTTGTCACAAATTAGCTGCAGATTAGCACTGTAATGTACAGAAAACTCTCTTTAGAGTAACTGTGACTAACAATCACCAAAACTAGAGATGAGCGAAGCAAATCTGACAAATTCCGATTCACAGCGAATTGGGCATTAAATTCACTTTGTAGATAATTAATAACAATGCTTTAATTTGTATAGCGCACACAGATTCCGCAGCACTTTACATAGTTTTTGCCAATTATTGTTCCCTGTCCCTAATAGGGCTCACAATCTAAATTTGCCTATCTGTATGTTTTGGGTGTGGGAGGAAACCGGAGTACCCGGAGGAAACCCACACAAACACAGAGAGAACATGCAAACTCTTTACAGATGTTGCCCTTGGTGGGATTTGAACCCAGGACCCCAGTGCTGCAAGTGCTAAACCACTGAGCCACCGTACTGCCAATGGCGGCCACACATGTTAGCTAACAGAACTGTCTTTTGGCGGGAAAAAGGGATTATCCATAATCCCTTTCACCCATCCAATCAGTTGAAAACCCCACTGTGATGTCAGCACCTCCCCCTCCCTCTCTATATAAGGTGATTGGCTTCCTGGAGGCGGCCAGTCGGCTGTGTATAGTGGAGAGTAGGTTGCAGCAGGCAGTTAGAACAGGGAGAGAAATGAGGAGAAATAGGGACAGAGAGGAGAGGAGGGTGGAGTGTGGGTGGTTTACTGTGGGAGCAGTGAAGCCATTGTCCAGTATACCAAGTAACTGGGTGATTGTAGTTCGTTATACCGTCACTGGGTGCTGGGTGTGCATTATAGAGAGTCATAGTGAACACAGTGTCCATCTTAATAGCTTGCAGGGTGCTCATTTACCAATGTCCACTGCTGTCCTGGGAGAACATTGATATTATGCCGCTGATCCACCAACGTCCACTACTGTCTATGGTGGAAACTGAATGGTTGACAGACTGATTGACATTTTTTAAAAATTGACATTTTCCTACTTGACACTGCAACAGCTGTTTTATAAAAAATTTGTTTGTATGTGATTCACGAACTTTGCAAGACAAATTTCAGAGTGATTCCCACATCTCTGACCAAAACTATGGACATACATTATACTGCCGCTCACCTGACTATTGTGTAACTTGTTAATATGTAATTATAATTGCACTGATATCTCTTTAAACAAGGACTGCCCTCCTGTTATGCTTTATGTTAGCTTTCACAAATGACTTTGTTATCATGCTTTTACTTAGTCTGTAAGGAACTTACCTTGTCCGGCTCCAGCGGCGTCTCCTTCCAGCTCGGCTTCGGCTGTCGGCTCGGGAGCGCGCCGCTGCTCCACCCGCCGGAGCCGAGTGACGTCACGGAGACCCGACGGCGTCCCTAGCAACCGGGGACGCCGTGGGGTCACGTGACCGTCAGTTGGCCGGCCGGCACGCAGCTGATGTGTTTTGCACTCAGGCTGAGTGACAGGTCGCCCCGCCGCTCAGCCTGCAGTGCACCAGCTGCAGTGAGGCTGGACTCAGGAGGCCGGACCAATCAGCCTTTGGTCCGGGCTCCTGGTCCAGTATAAAGTTTCAGTGTAGCCAGCAGGTTATCGCTGGCTATTAGTTGTTTCTGATCCCAGCTCCCCAGTCCCTTGTATTCTGTCCTATCCTTTCTCATTTCGACTTGCCCGGATTCTGACCTTTTTGCCTGTCCCCTGACTCTCCGTTTGGTTCCGATTTTGTACTGCGTTGCTCGTTTGGTTACTGACTCGGCTAGTTGACTTCCCGCTTTGTGTTTGTCTGTCTGTCTGCGTTTTATGTTCTGCACGTATACAGCATAGGGATTGTCTTCGTGGTTGTCCGCGACCGCCTAGGGTCGACCGAGGCAAGTAGGCAGGTGACAGTGGGTGGGGTCAGAGTTAGGGCCCACTGTCTAGTGTCTTATCTTCACCTGCCACTCGTGACAGAATAGCCAGCCCAAAAATATTGTGTGACGTGTGCCAAGGATTTTTTATCATGGATCCTATGAAGGCGCTAGTGGAACAGATGCAGAATCTGAACACATTGGTTCAGAATCTCGCTGAACGGGTTCAAGAGCAGGAGGCTGCTCCTCGACAGGTTACAATGACCACGCCCTCTCCCCCTGAACCGCCTGTACAACTCCCGGAAAAATTTAAGGGGGATAGAAAGAGTTTTCGAACCTTCAGAGAAGGGTGTCGGTTGTTTTTTCGACTGCGTCCCCGTTCGTCAGGGGATGAGGCCCAATGAGTGGGAATAATCATGTCCCTCCTGCAGGGTCCCCCACAAGAGTGGGCATTCTCTCTCCCTCCTAACGCCATAGAACTAACTTCTGTGGACTTTTTCTTTTCGGCCTTGGGACTATTGTACGATGACCCTGACAGGACTGCAGTGGCCGAGCGACAATTGACGTCCCTAAAACAGGGGAAAAGACCAGTTGAAGATTATTGCGCAGAGTTCCGCCAGTGGTGTATCCCATCGGGTTGGAACGACTCTGCTCTGCGTTACCAGTTCCGGGTGGGTCTCTCTGACAGTTGAAGGACCTGTTAATAGCTTATCCTCCCCCTGAAACGTTAGAAGAGACCATGACGTTAGCCATTAGGGTAGACCGCCGGATGCGAGACAAGGGAGAAGTGCACCTCTGAACCCTGTAGTACCTCCTCCTCTCTTGTGTCTTTTCCTAAAAACCCCTCTTCCCTGCTGCCACCACCGGAGGAACCTATGCAAATTGGCGCCACCGATGCAAGAACTAGACGAGCCCATCGGATGCAGCATAATCTTTGCTTATACTGCGGCAAAGCTGGACACCGGGTTCGGGAATGTACCTCCAGGCCTGGAACATCGTCGGAAAACTCCAGCGCCTGAGTGACTATCGAGGGGGTCACTCAGGCGCACAGGTACCACTCGATAAGAATAAATTGATGGTTCCCATCTCGCTATGCTTGGGCGAGAGATGTATCTCGGGGTTTGCCCATGTTGACTCAGGGGCATCCGCTAATTTTATTAATTCCGGGTTTTGGTCCGGTCTGGGGGTATGCCCGCTTCAGCTTAAATGCCCACTGAGTATCACGGGGGCGGATTTTACCCCATTGGCCCAAGGAAGAGTAAAATATATTACTCCTCCTCTCGAAGTGAAAGTGGGGTCGATCCATTCTGAGTGTCTGGATTTTTTGGTTATGGACAATTTGTCCTCTGATGTTATTTTGGGTTTACCATGGTTGACCCAACATAACCCTGTGTTTGATTGGGTAAACAGAGAACTTGTCCAATGGGGACCAGGTTGTGCCGCCCATTGTATTGCTTTGAATTTAACTGAATGTTCTTCGTTAGAAGGAGAGCTCCCTGAGTTTCTATCTGATTTTCTTGATGTCTTTGATGAAAAATCGGTGGACGAGCTACCCCCTCATCGTCCATACGATTGTGCTATTGATTTAGTTCCTGAATCCAAGTACCCGAAAGGACGCATTTTTAACTTGTCTAAACCAGAGAGAGAGGCTATGCGTGATTATGTTAAAGAGAGTTTACATAAGGGTCACATCCGTCCTTCCTGTTCTCCCCTTGGTGCTGGGTTTTTCTTTGTGGGTAAAAAGGATGGTGGCCTACGCCCTTGCATTGACTATCGGGAATTAAATAAAATCACGATTAAAAATCAACATCCTCTCCCTCTGATTCCTAATTTGTTTGATCAGATTGTGGGGGCCCGGTGGTTCTCCAAAATTGACCTCCGGGGGGCCTATAATTTGATTCGTATAAAGGAGGGCGATGAATGGAAAACTGCCTTCAATACCCCCGAAGGACACTTCGAATACCTTGTCATGCCCTTCGGGTTGTGTAATGCACCTGCAGTTTTTCAACGTTTTGTTAACGATGTTTTTCGCGACTACCTGGGACGTTTTTTAGTGGTATACCTGGATGATATCCTGATTTTCTCTCCAGATTGGTCTTCGCATGTTGGTCATGTTCGTAAGGTTATGGAACTCCTTAGACTTAACCATTTATTTGCTAAGTTGTCAAAGTGCCAGTTTGGTGTTCAGGAGGTCTCTTTTTTGGGATATAAAATCACCCCTAGTTCTTTTGGGATGGATCCCCTTAAGGTGACGGCCATTGCCAAGTGGGAGCGCCCAAGGAATCTTAAAGCTTTACAGAGATTTTTGGGATTTGCTAACTATTACAGAAAATTTATTAAGGGGTTCTCAGTGATTGCTAAGCCCTTAACAGATCTTACCAGAAAGGGAGCTGATGTGGATAACTGGACTCCTGAAGCCATTCTGGCATTTGACAAACTTAAAAGATGTTTTTCTGTAGCTCCGGTGTTGATTCAACCTGACTTTGAGCAACCTTTTATTGTCGAGGTGGATGCCTCAGAGGTAGGGGTGGGGGCTGTTCTTTCACAGGGTCCTGAAACTCTCACCAATCTCCGACCCATTGCCTATTTCTCTAGAAAGTTCTCCAAAGCAGAATGCAACTATGATATAGGCAATAGGGAACTCCTTGCCATTAAGTGGGCGTTCGATGAATGGAGGCACTTTCTAGAGGGGGCTAAACACAAAGTTAAGGTTTTAACCGACCACAAAAACCTTGTTTATTTAGATAAAGCTAAGCGTCTTACTCCACGACAGGCCAGATGGGCACTCTTTTTCACACGGTTTAACTTTGAAATCACCTTCAGACCGGGTTCCAAAAATGTAAGGGCAGATGCTTTATCTCGTAGTTTCAACGTCAATGAAGTCCCCATAAAGGAGTCTGAAACCATCTTATCTCCGGGGTTGGTGGTGGCTATACTGCAGCCCGATCTGGCTGCCCAAGTTGTCCAGTCTCAATCTATGGCGCCTAGAAATACCCCGGAGAACAAACTATTTGTTCCCCCAAATCTTCGTTTGAGAGTTCTGGAAGAAACACATTGTTCAGTTTTGGCAGGTCATCCAGGTATTGCTGGTACTAAGTATTTGTTATCTCGTCATTATTGGTGGCCATCTTGGGTCAGAGATACTAAGCTGTTTGTGGAGGCTTGTGAGATTTGCGCCAGGTCCAAGGTTCCTCGCAGATTACCCGAGGGACTTCTCCAACCCCTACCGGTACCTGCTAGACCTTGGACCCACATCTCAATGGACTTCATAACTGATTTACCACCCTCTAAGGGTAAAACTGTGATTTGGGTGGTGGTTGATAGGTTCTCTAAGATGTGCCATTTAATTCCTCTCAGCAAGCTTCCTAATGCTCGTACCTTGGCTTCTCTTTTTATTAATCATATCTTACGTTTACATGGTGTACCAGAGAATATTGTTTCTGACAGGGGAGTACAATTTGTGTCTAAATTCTGGAGGGAGTTTTGTGGTCGCCTGGGCATATCCTTGTCCTTTTCTTCAGCTTTCCATCTGCAGTCCAATGGTCAGACGGAAAGGGTTAACCAGTCACTGGAGCAGTTCTTGAGATGTTTTGTTGCAGGGTCACAGGAGAAATGGAGAGAATACTTGTCTTTGGCAGAGTTTGCCCTAAATAATCGTGAAAGTCAGTCTCTCAAAATGTCACCATTTTTTTGTAATTTTGGGTTTAATCCTCGTTGTTCTTCTGTACATGCGGCCGAGTCCATTAATCCATCCGCTGAAAAAATCTACAGAAAACTGTGCACAGTTTGGGCCCAGGCTCTTCAGAACCTGGTTAAAGCCCAAGAAAATTGTAAGAAACAATCAGACAAAAGACGTATATCTGGCCCTGAGTACAGGGTAGGTGACAAGGTATGGCTCTCTACTAAAAACTTGAGATTGAAAACACCATCTGTTAAACTTTCTCCTAAATATATTGGTCCTTATGCCATAGTAAAAGTCGTCAACTCAGTTTCGTTTAAGTTACTGTTGCCTAAGAGTCTAAAAATTCACGATGTCTTCCATAAGTCTCTGTTAAAGAAATATATTAATCCCGTGTTACCGTCTGCTCCCCCTGCTCCTTTGATTATTCAGGGTGAACTTGAATATGAGGTGGAGAGGATTCTGGATTCTCGCCGAGTTCAGAGTTCTTTACAGTATCTGGTTCATTGGAGAGGATTTGGCCCAGAGGAGCGCACTTGGGTAGCAAGTAGGGATATGCATGCACCACGTCTCATTCGGCAATATCATTTGCACAACCCGTCTAGACCAGGTCCTGTTACTAAGGGTCCTGAGGCCCCTCATAAGGGAGGGGGTAATGTAAGGAACTTACCTTGTCCGGCTCCAGCGGCGTCTCCTTCCAGCTCGGCTCCGGCTGTCGGCTCGGGAGCGCGCCGCTGCTCCGCCCGCCGGAGCCGAGTGACGTCACGGAGACCCGACGGCGTCCCTAGCAACCGGGGACGCCGTGGGGTCACGTGACCATCAGCTGGCCGGCCGGCACGCAGCTGATGTGTTTTGCACTCAGGCTGAGTGACAGGTCGCCCGGCCGCTCAGCCTGCAGTGCACCAGCTGCAGTGAGGCTGGACTCAGGAGGCCGGACCAATCAGCCTTTGGTCCGGGCTCCCGGTCCAGTATAAAGTTTCAGTGTAGCCAGCAGGTTATCGCTGGCTATTAGTTGTTTCTGATCCCAGCTCCCCAGTCCCTTGTATTCTGTCCTATCCTTTCTCATTTCGACTTGCCCGGATTCTGACCTTTTTGCCTGTCCCCTGACTCTCCGTTTGGTTCCGATTTTGTACTGCGTTGCTCGTTTGGTTACTGACTCGGCTAGTTGACTTCCCGCTTTGTGTTTGTCTGTCTGTCTGCGTTTTATGTTCTGCACGTATACAGCATAGGGATTGTCTTCGTGGTTGTCCGCGACCGCCTAGGGTCGACCGAGGCAAGTAGGCAGGTGACAGTGGGTGGGGTCAGAGTTAGGGCCCACTGTCTAGTGTCTTATCTTCACCTGCCACTCGTGACAGTCATTATTATTTTACATCTTAACCTTATTTTACCATGTTAACCTTTTTACATGTAGTAGTGCATTTCTATTACATCATGTACAGGTTATTGTATGTGCATCATTCAGCTGCTGTGTTTAAGCATTTCCCTAGTATTAAATTTACATCCAAAGTGTTTAGGTCATATTGACACTAAAACCCCACCACTTCTGCATATAAACACAACAATAACAACATTTGTAGACCCACATCACATGACAAGAAATATTATATGGAGACTTCTGTAGTAACTCCCCCTGCCTGATGTATAGTCCAGCCTTGAGCTTGAGGAGCAGGCAAAGGTTCCTGGATGACCTCAGATATGCATGGGCCTAAAGGGGATTCCAGCCCTGTATTTCCTTCCTCTATAAACATACTGCACAATTTTTGACTAATTACTGTATTAATTTAAGTTTCTTGTTTGGTTCTTTTCTGCAACTCCAACAGAATAATCCCTGGATCAACATATCACCAGAAATCTAATGCCTATAACTTGAAATATATTTTTTAAGAAAAGCATCCAGGCCTCCCTTGAACTTATTTAATGAATCGGCCATGACAACATCATGTGGCAGAGAGTTCCACAGTCTTACCGCTCGTACAGTAAAGAACCCGCGTCGATGCTGATGATGAAATCTTATTTCCTCTAGACGTAGAGGATGCCCCCTTGTCATGGTTACAGACCTAGGAGTAAAAAGATCACTACAAAGATCTCTGTACTGTCCATTTATATATTTGTACATTGTGATCAGATCGCCCCTAAGACGTCTTTTTTTTCTAGCAGTAACAACCACAAGCTTGATAACCTGTCCTGGTACTGTAACCCACCCATTCCCTTAATGACCTTTGTCGCCCTCCTCTGCACCCACTCCAGTTCAGCTGTGTGCTTTTTATATACCTGTGCCCAAACTCTACACAGTATCCCATATGTGGTCTGACCAGTGATTTATAAAGAGGCAAAACTATGTTCTTATCTTTAGTATACCTCTTTTGATGCACCCCATTATTTTATTAGCCTCGACAGCCGCTGCCTGGCACTGATCACTAAAGTTGAGTTTACTGTCCACCAATACCCCCAGGTGCTTTCCTGAAGTAGTTTTACCCAGTGTTTTATTATTTAGCACATAACTGCACTTAATATTTCTACAGCCCAAATGCTTAACCTTACATTTATCCACATTAAACTGCATGTGTCATTTCTCTGCCCAAGCCTTCAGCTTCTCCGGGTGCAGTGAATGGGAGAGAAAAGGCTGCTGGTGCACATGCTCACCGGCAGCCTTTTCATTGGCTGGAACGCATCACATGGCTTCCAGCAAGCTCAGCCAATCAGGGCTGAGCAATCTGAAAGCCATGTGATGCACTTCAGCCAATGAAAAGGCTGCTGGTGCGTATATGCACCAGCAGCCTTTTCATCTCCCATTCACTGCTGAGGAAGACAGTGAAGAGGAAGGAGACCAGGACTGCCCCCTGCTGTAATGACATCGACCCAAGATGGTGCCCGGGAGAAGAGGACAGGGTCAAGAGTGTTTTGGTTTGTATACTTTATTTAACTTTCGGGAAGGGGGAGGGCGGGGCCAGACAGCTTATTAACACACACCTTCTGGGCCTGGTGACTAATGGATTTTATTAAGGCGTCGCCCCATTTCTTGTGTTAAGCAGGCGAAAAATTTTATGAAAGTATTGTGTTGCCCCCCAAAAGTTATACAAATCACCAATATACACTTATTACAGGAAATGCTTGTAAAGTGCTTTTTCCCTGCACTTACTACTACATCATGGCTTCACTTCCTGGATAAAATGGTGATGTCACGACCCGACTCCCAGAGCTGTGCGGGCTGTGGCTGCTGGAGAGGATGATGGCAGGGGGACACTGAGGGACACAGGGCACTGGAGGGACACTGAGCATCCCTCTGCCATCATCCTCTCCAGCAGCCGCACCCCCACAGCTCTGGGAGTTGGGTCGTGACATCACCATTTTATCCAGGAAGTGAAGCCTTGATGCAGTAGTAAGTGCAGGGAAAAAAAGCACTTTATATGCATTTCCCGTAATAAGTGTATATTGGTGATTTGTATAACTTTTGGGGGGAATACAATACTTTAATAAAGATTTTCACCGGACTTCTCCTTTAATTTTTGTATATTTTTATTTGGGTTCTAATAGCATTGGCAGGTCTCCTAGGTCTTGCTCCTGGTTGCTTCCATAAGCTGCTTGTTGTTGGCATATTGCATTCCACAATGCCTGCTAAGGTCTGGAATGGGTCATGTTGTTGTTCTAGCAGGCAGCCTGTTTAGCAATGACAGCCTAACCAAATGCCAATCAGGCGAGACACTGGAGAGCAGTCACTGCAATGTTTGGTAGTTGTAGAACCCAGAAAATCGCTGAGACCATAGGGGATTTGTATAACTTTTGGGGTGGGGGGGGGGGGGGGGGGGGGAGAGGGCAATACAATACTTTTTGCCGGACTTCTCCTTTACATCTAGTCCATAAGTACGGGGAAGACGCCATGAAGTCACCTCGACTCTGTGCGACCTGTAAAATTAAAATCAGTTGTCAAAATAATAATCCTATTTTCTAATAAAATGGAACAATAAATTCACAAAAAATTATTTCGCTTTTTCATAGATTTGGTCATATATTGCTTTATCGCTTTATCACTAAACTGCATTGTGGCCCCGTGCTGACGGCAGGCAGATCTTGACTCCAGATCAGGAAGCTGTGATAAAGAAAACTGCCAATAAGCCATCTGCCTTCAGATAACAAAAAGCCACTAGGATGGCGGGAATAAAGAACACCAGCCTGCCAGAATAACTCAAAGGACTCTCCACAATGTGTGCCATTTGAACATGGATTATACCAGGGGCAATGAACTGCAATAGAGTTGCAGAAAAAGTTTCATTTACATTTCCTGGATATGAAATAAGGAGGAGCTCTTGGCCAGTGTAACTCTATCAGCACAGCCACAGCAGATGGTTTTGCAGTTGCAGTTATCATCAGAACAGAAACTTTTCCATCTGGGAAACCTGTTGCAACTTTTGGATCCCCTCTGCTCCTGATGTTACGGCGCTTCTTTAATACACCTTTATAACTCGTATGTAATCACCATGGCAGCAAATCTAACAAGCAGACTACTTTTGCACCAAATGCTTACCAAGCAACAGGGACCTTCAAGAATTTGTCCCTGGAGAAGACTTGGGGCGAGATACTGTGCCTCATACCAGAAACAGAAGGTGCAACCATCTTACCCCACCCCAGGACCCCAATGGGATGTTCATTCATATATGCCAGAATCAACCGCCCTACCGGGTGTACAAACCTTTCAGGATCTCCTGCAATTCTCACATGAAGACCCTGAAACATTTTGGGGTATTCTTGCAAGGGAGAGGCTGATTTGGGTCAAACCACACCAGACAGTTAAAGATTGTGACTTCACCCAAGGCCGGGTGAGATGGTTTCTTGGTGGACAGCTGAATGTATCCGGTGAGTGTTATACCCAGATTAATGTCGTATAGGGTAATGATGAAAGTATACAATAGAGCTTGGGCAATATAGTAAGTGACATAATAGCTGCAGAATGTAACAGAAACAGTGTTCCCTCTATGGGCTCTTTACAGGAAAGAGTTAAATAGCGTTCTAATGGGAGTCTATTATATAACGTTTATTAGTTATACTCATAACTGTAATGTTCAGAACTATACAGTTAGACTAGGATTTTTGCAATAACCTCCAACTATGTTCCCATATGGAATATATCGACAACATAAGTTGTGTTTAACCACGAAGCCTATTGTGTCTGCAGCCGCTTAGTTCATAGCAACTACAAAGTTTCACTTTCTGCAGCTTTGTTCCGTATTCGACACAGTTTATGCATTAACCGTCTGACGTAGCAATGCACCCTTATTTCATATCTATTAGCAGAGCTGCAAGATTATTATTGTTTTATATTTTTCTAAATAAAACAAGTCTGGATATTGTTTGTTCATCAGGGATGGCAATCTGATATATTCGCAGGAGATGAATGGGTTAAAGGTGTCTTGCGTGTGTCTTGGCTTGCATAATAGTGAGACTTGTGCTGCTCTCAGAGGATAGGGATGGGCTCAGATCTTGCAGCTGATTGGTCGAGACTGTAAAAGAGTGGGCGTGTCTGAAGTCGTGAAAAAAAAAACTAATTCCTGAGAAACTTCTGCGGGTGTCACATGTTGGGAGTGTAATGTATGTGTGACGCCTGCAGCAATGTTAGGTGAATGACACATAGATATAAACAAGGACTTCTGGGACAAAATAACAACTATATTGCCATCATAAATCAAATCCCGATGATATGTTCCTTTCATGGATGTAAATCCTATGTGTGAAGCAGAGAGTTTGGAAACACACAGCATGTACTAGTGGTGTGAACAGTGATGCAAGATTACTGGCTGCTGGCACGGTGCGCGTGGAGTTTATTGTCTATCATCTGTTTTTGTGCTTTATGCAAATCTGTCCATGTGAGGGGGCCTGGCTGGGTGTGGTAGTCACGCTGTGCCTTCTGCGCCTCCCGATGGGACGTGGTATATTTTTATGCACTAAATAGCATGCTTAGTTTTTGCAGTTTTTTTAAGGTGGTATTACATAGTGAGACTACAATCCCATACTAGTAGTTTAGTGCTCATTTGACAAGCCTATTACCTGGCTATTGACCATTATACAGACAAGGCCACATGAATGATCACTGGATTGTGCCTTGATTTCTGAGTAAACAGGAGAAGAGCAGCAATATATTTAAATGGCTGCACGAACGATACTGCGGTTCTTTGTGGTTAATCTGAACTTCTGAAGGTACTGCAAACAGGTGCTGATCTCACTGATGGGCACTAGCTTGCTTCCTTGCGCCGCCCCATATCAGTTTATGTAAAAGGACCTTTGATTAAGAAGCAGCATCTTATAGTCATCTTTACCTTTCTACTCACTTCTGTAAGGCTATGTTCACACAACATAACTGGTGTATTAATCACGGCCGTTGTTACCGATTTGCAACAACGCCTGTGATTAATACAAAAGTTGCGTTGTACTGCAGTCAGAGCCAATCCTGGTTGGAATGTATACACACAGTATACATTCCGGCCGGGATCCCTAGTGATCGCACGAAAAACTGACATGTCAGTTTTGTGCAGCCACTATTCATTGAATAGGAGCCGCACAAGCCTGACAGGTCCCAAAATGGAGAGTGCGGCTCATTGTGTGCGGCGGTGAATTGGGATGCGGGTGCACATAACGGTTGAGGTGATCTTCACCGACACTGGCCGTTCTGTGACTCGGCCGAGTCACACAACGGCTGGAGTTTCACATAGTGTAAACCTGGCCTAAGCCTGCAAAACAAGGACTCTTAAGGCTCGTATTTGGCAGATTATTGGCCATTACGGCTGATAATTGCTTGTTGTAATAGCTCCTGTTAAAAACATGCTCGATGATGGCTGATCCTTGTCTTTCACCATGATGGTTGGCGCTCGCTTGCTCCTAAGCATCGGTCAATGTAAAAAAGCCTTTAGGGTCCTTTCCATTAAATTGCTTATCTTAGAAGTCCTCTCCGTGCATCAGCATGTCCTGTCTGCAGCTTACAGCAGTAGAATTGGAGGGGAAAGATAAAAATGACAGATCTGGAATCAGCGTCTTTTAAACTGATTACTGTAGTTTTGGGGTCTGCTATGCATAAAAAAGACTTGACACACTGGGTTTACGAAGTACATTTGTCGTATTCCTATGCAAATTTTCTTCGGCTCTCACTTTTCCTTTTTTACTTGTGTCTGTATCCATGAATGACATTCTTAATTTGGCAGCATGGTGGCTCAGTGGTTAGCACTGTAATCTATCAGCACTGGGGTCCTGGGTTCTAATCCCACCACTGCAAAGAGTTTGTGTGTTTGCGTAGGTTTCCTCTGGGTACTCCGAATTGGACCAAAATTGACAAAGTATGTAAAGTGCTGTGGAGTTGGCGCTATACAAGCATTATGATTACAGTAATACCTTGGTTTTCGAACGCTTTGGAACTCGAACTGCTTGGTATTCGAACGAAAATTTACCCAGAAGTAGTGTTTGGAATTCGAACTTTGCTCGTTTTCCGAACGTTTTTGCGAGCGTGGATGGTGGGTTGTACCTGGCGAGTTAAGCAGTGGTGAGGCTTCACATACAGTACAGTGCTGTATAAGACTGCTGGAGTGCATATACAGTGCAGTAGTAGTACAGGCAGTGCACCACCATCTCCCATACATTACAGTGCTTGGATTGGGGGGGGGGGCGCTATACAGTAAAGGATGGGTGAGGAGTTGGTGACTACTGTACTATAATTGCTGGTTCTGATGAACATTTCTTATGTTTAATGTCCTGTACAGTATAGTGCTGTTCTGTACTGTACTGTAGTGATTATACTGAGCACTTATCAGTGTAATAAATGAGTATTGTAGGTAATTATTGGTGGCTGCTGCAACCAATTAATCACATTTACATTATTTCCTATGGGAAGGCACTGCTTGGTTTTCAAACTGCTTGGTTCTCAAACTGCCTTCCGGAACCAATTAAGTTCGAGAACCGAGGTACCACTGTATATTGAAAATGAATAGCTTGACCCCTGTTTCCTGACCCCTACATGCTCCTCTATCATGAGACAACTTTTGCACCTATATAGTCTGCCCCAGAGATGTAACCTGTCTCAGGAAAATGATCTGCTCTGGGATGTGACTGACTATTACACGGGGCGACTGTCAGTGCTCGTTTGCTCCTTGTTCCCCGCTCACTGCCACCGCGATTACACGCGGCAGTAGCGAGCGGGTTAACCCCTTAACGACCAAGGGCACGTTTGCGGAGGAGCGATCCCTGCATCTGTCTCGGCCGGGGGTCTGCCTCGTAATGGCGCTGATCCCAGCTCAGCAATGTATTGCTCTCGGCTGCAGCAACATGGTCATAGAGCAATTTTAAGGAACATTTATTTTGTTTTAAAAAGGTTTTAATTTTTTTTAAAAGCCATCAAATAAAATAAAAGTTATACAAGTTACATATCGTTGTAATCGTACTAACTTCAGGAACATGTATAACAACTCAGTATTTCACCACACATTAATTTTTTTTTCTGGTTTAGCAGCATACTTTATGCAACAATTAAGCCTGTCATTGCATAGTACAATTAGTGGCGCAAAAAATAAGGGCTCATCTGGGTCTCTAGGTGAAAAAATGCAAGTGCTATGGCCTTTTAAGCACAAAGAGGAAAAAACAAAAGCGCAAAAATGGAAATTGGCCCGATCCTTAAGGAGTTAAATTTCGTCGTACCTGCCAAACCAAACTTTTTCAAAGTTCGCTCATCTCCAGTTTCATACATGTTAATATAACCTAAAACACATAGAATAGGCCTGTGGTATTTTAGGGTTGAGCATTTATAACAATAAACTAACATCAGAAGAAATGAATAGGTGGCATTGTCAGGATTGTGTGGGCGCAGCAGAGACTATTTTTCATAGGTTTCATATTATGTGCATTCCTGGAAGGGATCTTCTCAGCATTGCTGTATATGTCCAAGGTTTGTATCAGTATCCTCAAGATACCCCTATTTTTATCTTTGTGTTTACAGTTACCACACGCATTGTTACTGGTGTTGCTAAGTCACCACATTGTGGAGAATTGCGTCACCATTGTCACTGGTATTCTCCTTTGGGCAAAGACTTGTTGCAGTTAATTAGTAATAGGCATAAAAATAATCACAAACTAGAGCACATAGGTAAAGGCTTTAGAATCCCCTTGCCAGAGAACTTACAGAATTACTACCCATTCAAATGATAAGGGGGGTTAATACAGTCCCTTTAAATTGGACAGCATCCCATGTGATGTTTTGTTGTCTGTTCCCTGTCTATCAATGCCTCCTTTACAACGTGTTAGACCTGCAAGGGCACAAAGACTGCAGCTGATATGAAGGAGCGCAGCTCCGGAGCTAACAGCAGAGGCAGAGCAAGCTCCCTTGGCATTGAGGGGTAAAGGAAATCTTTTTCTGATGTACAGGATAAGGGTAAGGCTATGTTCACACTACGTAAGTCTCCAGACGTAGCGCTTTCCGTGAATAAGCGGCCGGAGATTTACGTAGTTTGAGTACAATGGAAAGTATACGATCTACGGCTGCACAGTTCACACTACGTACGAACTTACGCCCGGATCGTACGCGGCGCCGTAAAAAATGAACCAGACCGCGTAACATGTGGTCCCGTATGTAGTGGCGATTTCTTCATTTTTCCACTTTTCTTTGCTGATCCAAAAGGTTCTGTGGGGTGTCCGGGGCTAGGCGAAGATTTCCAAGTAAAAGACCGCTGTCAGATCGCTACGTAGGGTGCTCGGGAAGCGTAAGTAGACTACGGGCGTAATTTCGCAGTCCGTACGTAGCCGGCCGCAAATTGCGTAAATCCCCGGCCGGAGTTTAACACGTATATGTCCAGCCGCGAAAATATGCGGCCGGACATATACGTAGTGTGAACATAGCCTTAAACTGTATTGGGATCATCCCTCTGGTGGGAAGGGGAGTCCCATATGTGAGAGAAGGAATAGGAGCAGGGCATGGAAGTAGTTTGCTTTTAACCTGAACAAAGGCTGGGCTTTCTGCTAGGGCTAGATTATGAAACATACACCAAGGGCAGAAGGCTGAATAAAGTTAGTGCTTTGAAGATAGACGGTGAGTGGGGCAGGGACCGATCTGAGTGATGACAAGCTATGTAAAGTGCCACACAAATTGTAGGCCTTATAGGGAATCAGCCAGCACTCGGACCTGACCCAAGGTGCTGACAGTATGATAAATTTGACAGTGCCCAAATGATCTTGGTACCTCTGTGTAAGATGTCCGTGATGGCGATTCCTTTCAATCTTACTTATCTACTGTAAAGAAGAGCCAAAGAGTGAGGTGTGCCAGAGACCTGCACAAGGTAGAGATTGGAAATAACCTACTAAAACTATAGTTCGTTGACTTGGAATCTGTGGAGGAGAAAGATATGAGTTTGAATAACATCAATCTAAATGTAGTTAAAGTTATGGCTTCAATAGTTCATGGACATCTATTGTATAGTGCACATGTTGGTGACAACCGTGCCTGATACTGTGTTCATTCTTTTGTATTGTTCCTGTATAGATCTGGCATAGCTCTGATAAAGCATCTAATAAAAATTTAATCTAGGTAAATATTACCTTAGCTCCTGCGTTCAGAATCTAGACTATTCCACATTGTATTTCCCTTCAGCACTAAAGATACTTTACAGAAGTTAGTGTAGAAACGTTCAGGTTATTGTGTTACATAAGTCAAAGAGAAGGAGATCAAGTAACCATGGGCTCCTATAGTACAACTTGTAAGGTCCCATTCTACCTACTGTCATTTCCTGCACAGTGAGTGGCTGGGGCAAAGCCCATTTAATTACCTCTTACCTCTGTGACTCCTTTAAAGAGTTGTCCCACTATTAAGACTTTTCTCTTTCCACTGATGAGACCCCTGTGATCTTAAAAAAAAAAGAGTTCCAATCACTTGGTTAACTCTGGCAGCTCTCACAGACAATGATATGAGAGGCAGCGCACGCCCATGACTAATACTCCGTTTTGATGGTAGACTTTGGACCCTGTCCTTAAGATCATGGAGGGTTCCAACAGTTGGACCCTCAACCACTATACTTTTCTGTCAATAGGGAAAAAGTCTTAATAGTGGGATGACCCCTTTACACTGAAGACTGGTCTACTCACCTGATGGGTACATACTCTTGTACCAGCTAGCCTAGTAGCTATGCTTATGTTAAATGTGCTGAAATACTGTACATTATGGAAATCTTTAGCGTAACACTTAGATCTACACTCATGTATCTAAACAGTTATGTGAACTGATAAAATGTGAAGCAATTGTATTATGATTCCTTAGTATTAAAGGGAACCTCTCCCCCCCCCCCTTCCCCGTGCAGGGGTGAAGGCCGCCCGATCCCCAGCTAGAGCCCCTTATACTTATCCCATTTGGCCAAGTCCCGCTCCTTGAGCCGGTCCCGGGACGGAGATATTCTTGTCTGCAGCCCAGCGCGCGCGCTGCTGGGGTCAGTCCAACTCCCATAGAGAATGACGGCTCCATTCATTCTCTATGGGCGTCGGACTCATCTCAGCAGCGCACGCCGGGCTTCAGACAAGGATATCTCCGTCCCGGGGGGTGACAGGTTCCCTTTAAGGGATCCTTCCATTTTTACCCCCATTTCTTATCATCTTATCGTCACATAGAGACAAATTTACTAGGATTAGGATACTTGTCTCATTGCGTATAAACTGACTAGTTCCTAGCAAAGTCTGAAATGATGATGGTTTTTGCAGTGATGGTCTTGTGCATAACTATTTTTGGATCTACCTGGAAAAGGAACTCTAAAAATCGTTAGTCTTTCCTGTTGTCAAAGGAAATTGCACTGAAGAATTTGTTGAAGTTTTCTGTTTTTGAATTCCTAAAATTGATGGTCTCGGTTTGGGTTCTTCAATTACCTAACATTGCATTGGCTGTTTTCCAGTGTCTCGCCTGATTGGCATTTGGTTAGGCTGTCATTGCTAAACAGGCTGCCTGCTAGAACAACAACATGACCCGTTCCAGACCTCAGCAGGCATTGTGGAATGCAATATGCCAACAACAAGCAGCTTATGGAAGCAACCAGGAGTGAGGCGTAGGGGACCTGCCAATCCTATTAGAACCCAAATACAAATATGCAAAAATTCATCCTGTACCTATAATCTATGCTGGCCCCCCATTAGCCTTACATACTGAAATACTTTGAAACTATGTCATAAGGTCGACTAAACTGAGATATGCAATTGCAGCAAGTTCCATTTTCGTGAGACCCAAAAAGACACAGATGAAGGCCATTCACTTTAGTCGATACTGTTGTGCTTGGCGGCTAAGGCTGCACGAAAATCATTAAGATTGTTCCTGCAGTCTTTTCCTTTGATCAGCCATCATGGTAACATAGAGAGATGTGACGCCAATGGCAGAATATTTTTGGAAAGTAAAGTGTAAAGTAAGCGATCAGCCGAGGAGCGAGTGTTTGGTTGTTTGTCGGCTGACCAGTGGCTCTTTTACGAGGGGTGATATCTGCATGCTTTGACAGAAATTTGCACTGTGTAATAGGGCCTATATGTCTCAGGCAGATGCGTAAATGATTGCAGATGTGGTCTGATTAGACGCAGGGTCTTTCAACAAGAGGGCGTAACAGTGCTTCCCCTGCTGCCCTATAAAAAGCCTCTTGGGGGCTATTTTTGAGTACCCCTAGATGTTTACTGCCTTTATAATGTACTTAAAGTTTACAGAGTTTGAGAGGGGACTTATTATTGAACAGGAGAGAGACAAGATGGACATTTAGATGAATTGCCCACCATCTAGGCTGTTCTCACCAAGCAGTTGGGAGGTGTTGGAAGCAGTGGTTACGGGAGGGCACATACACATGGTGACCAGCGTCTGGACAGCCCAGTAGATTACCAGTAGAGACAATTGTTTGAAGAATGTGCGGTCCTACAGTTTCCTTGCCCATCATCTAGACACAGACGGCACCTTCATTATATACCCCTGTATCTGCCCAGACCAACCTTTGTGTGATTATATAAAAGGGCATCACATATGAGCCAGTCACTCCCTAGTTTAGCAATATGTGCAGGACATCCTGTGCATATGTGTTGCCTTTCATGGCAGGGCTTCCAACTGGCATACTCGTCCACACGGCAAGGGTTTCCCAGGAATGTTTTTGATGGATTCCAATACTTCCTTGGCCTGCCCAGTTGCCAGAATTATCAACAGTTAACCTTTTATGGGACCAGCTGGGATGCCAGCTTTAGCAACCTACAAGTGTGCAGGATCTACAGACCCATCTGCAACATCTTTGTGCTAATGTGCCACAGGATGCCATATGTAGGACATACAGCAGCTGATAAGTACTGGAAGACAATATTTTTTTTAATAGAAGTAAATTACAAATTGCTGGCTCTTTCTGGCACCAGTTGATTGGAAAGACTTTCTTTTTTATTGAACTACCCCTTTAATATTCATTGAAAAGCTAATTTCATGTCAAGATAAATAAAAGCAAAAATACTATATTGTAAAAATTTGTGTCAATAAACCTCCCATGGTAATTTATCATAGAAAACCTTGAACATTAGACATGTATGGCTATATATATATATATATATATATATATATATATATATATATATATACATATAAATACATTTGTACATTTCTAAAATAACCCCTTTTTCCCCCTTTAGTGAACTGCCTAGACAAGCATGTCCATCAGTGTCCAGAAAGAGTTGCACTAATCTGGGAACGGGATGAACCAGGGACACATGTCAAGGTCACATACAGGTAGGATACATATTTACGCAGCATTTTATGTTTCTTTTTTTTTTTTCCGTCAACCACCTAACAGTATCCATCTGGTTCTTCTTGAGTTCTTCTCTTTAAAGCAGTCTTCACCTTTATATCTATATAATAAACCATCTATATGAAACATATCCACTTTAACCGCATGCAACATGTGGAATATCATCATTACAGTATAATAGTATATATACACTTAAATGTAATTCTTATTATGTAGTTCTTGGTGAACCATCCAGAAAGAACTGATACTGGCAATAAGTGATGGGTCTCAAATCAGCATCTAATGGTATTGACTTCTATTGTCATGTCAATACTGTGGATGACAAGGTCACCTCTGATTGTTGTCCATTCTTGCTGGTCAGAGTGGATGGTCTACATCTTTATTTGATCTCATGTACCTCTCATATGTTTTCTTAGTTACAATTGGCTTTTGAGCTTTTTAAGGTTTCTTCTACTCACATGATGTTTCAGTCTTCAAACCAAAGGGACTATAATAGACACTTATGATAAGGTTAGGTTGTGTTCACATGGATCCAGTGGTCTAAACAACCCTCGATTTGAACACCAGATGCAAAAATGTTTTGTGCGACTATGTAAAAGCGGCACTACCATGGATCACTGGGCGATATCTGTAAACACGGCACCATTATATCCCCAGTGCGGATCTGATGTTTAGTGCTGGTTCCTTGGTTGAAGCCAAAGATTTGACAGATCATGAATACCTGTGTACAGAAACATAAGCTATTCTTCCAAGGTTGCAGAGTTTTATAACCTTATACATCTCACTAAAGAATTTGCCATTAGACTGAAATAGCAGCATGGATGTTATCAATAGAACGCAGCTTCGTATCAGTGTGAATTGAGCAGATGCAGCACTGGGTGGAGGTTTGGCACTGTAAGCATTGCGTTCAGCAAAAAGAAGAAAGAAAAAAACAACTTTCTTATAAACAGCCTATCAGTATCGTGGACAAGCAGCAGCATTCTACATCTTATATATAGAGGATGGGTATGGTGGAGAAGTAGCAGCATTCTACATCTTATATATAGACGATGAGTATGGTGGAGAAGTAGCAGCATTCTACATCTTATATATAGAGGATGGGTATGGTGGAGAAGCAGCAGCATTCTACATCTTATATATAGAGGATGGGTATGGTGGACAAGCAGCAGCATTCTACATCTTATATATAGAGGATGGGTATGGTGGACAAGCAGCAGCATTCTACATCTTATATATAGAGGATGGGTATGGTGGACAAGCAGCAGCATTCTACATCTTATATATAGAGGATGGGTATGGTGGACAAGCAGCAGCATTCTACATCTTATATATAGAGGATGGGTATGGTGGAGAAGTAGCAGCATTCTACATCTTATATATAGAGGATGGGTATGGTGGAGAAGTAGCAGCATTCTACATCTTATATATAGAGGATGGGTATTATGGACAAGCAGCAGCATTCTACATCTTATATATAGAGGATGGGTATGGTGGACAAGCAGCAGCATTCTACATCCTATATATAGAGGATGGGTATGGTGGACAAGCAGCAGCATTCTACATCTTATATATAGAGGATGGGTATGGTGGACAAGCAGCAGCATTCTACATCTTATATATAGAGGATGAGTATGGTGGACAAGCAGCAGCATTCTACATCTTATATATAGAGGATGGGTATGGTGGACAAGCAGCAGCATTCTACATCTTATATATAGAGGATGGGTATGGTGGAGAAGTAGCAGCATTCTACATCTTATATATAGACGATGAGTATGGTGGACAAGCAGCAGCATTCTACATCTTATATATAGAGGATGGGTATGGTGGACAAGCAGCAGCATTCTAGATCTTATATATAGAGGATGGGTATGGTGGACAAGCAGCAGCATTCTACATCTTATATATAGAGGATGAGTATGGAGGACAAGCAGCAGCATTCTACATTTTATAAATAGAGGATGGGTATGGTGGACAAGCAGCAGCATTCTACATCTTATATATAGAGGATGGGTATGGTGGACAAGCAGCAGCATTCTACATCTTCTATATAGAGGATTAGTATGGTGAACAAGCAGCAGCATTCTACATCTTATATATAGAGGATGGGTATGGTGGACAAGCAGCAGCATTCTACATCTTATATATAGAGGATGAGTAAGGTGTAGAAGCAGCAGCATTCTACATCTTATATATAGAGGATGGGTATGGTGGAGAAGTAGCAGCATTCTACATCTTATATATAGAGGATGAGTATGGTGGACAAGCAGCAGCATTCTACATCTTATATATAGAGGATGGGTATGGTGGAGAAGTAGCACCATTCTACATCTTATATATAGAGGATGGGTATGGTGGAGAAGTAGCACCATTCTCCATCTTATATATAGAGGATGGGTATGGTGGACAAGCAGCAGCATTCTACATCTTATATATAGAGGATGGGTATGGTGGAGAAGTAGCACCATTCTACATCTTATATATAGAGGATGAGTAAGGTGTAGAAGCAGCAGCATTCTACATCTTATATATAGAGGATGGGTATGGTGGAGAAGTAGCAGCATTCTACATCTTATATATAGAGGATGAGTATGGTGGACAAGCAGCAGCATTCTCCATCTTATATATAGAGGATGGGTATGGTGGACAAGCAGCAGCATTCTACATCTTATATATAGAGGATGGGTATGGTGGACAAGCAGCAGCATTCTACATCTTATATATAGAGGATGAGTATCGTGGACAAGCAGCAGCATTCTACATCTTATATATAGAGGATGGGTATGGTGGACAAGCAGCAGCATTCTACATCTTATATATAGAGGATGAGTATCGTGGACAAGCAGCAGCTTTCCACATCTTATATAGAGACAATGGGAGACCAATCAGATTCCACCTTTCATTTTCCAAAGAGTCTGTGAGGAATGTAAGGTGGAATCTGATTGGTTGCTAGGGGCAACTGAACCAGTTTCACTTTATACCATGTTTGATAAATCTCCCCCAATGAGTGTGTTGGACAAGTAGCCGCATTCTACATCTTATATATAGACGATGAGTATGGTGGACAACCAGCAGCTTTGCACATCTTGTATAATCTACGGTGTGGTATGGTGGACAGTTTGTATATTTTTTTTTTATAGGGACCATAAGGGGAAAAAACAGCTGAACTCCATCTAATTTCCATACCATTTTTTAATATTCTCGCAAAATCTCTTCATTGAAGAAGCATAAAACCCATTCATTTATTCATAAATCGCCATTACATTTCATATAGGTTGTGAAGAGCTTGTCCAGTCCATTATCTAGCTACAGTAGTCAGTATATGTTATATAGAGTGAAACTTCTCACATAGACCACCTCTTCGATTAGACCATCTCCTTATGCAGACCAGATTCTATGTGATGAAGCTTAGCCCATCATACATTATGCATAGTTTCCATTTTCTCTAAGAACATTGCCCCCACTTTTCAATGCAATTTTGAGTGGTTCTCTTAAAGGGGATTTAGTGTACCTTGGCATCCAAAGATTTTCATTAAGCTTCTGGTAGATCTGAGCTGAGAGAACTTTTGCGTATGAGACAGTAACAAATGCCATCTATGAGCCAGATATCTCTCTCATCCAGTGCAGGGCATATTGTGCCACAACGTACTGGGCAGAACAACCATCTTTTCATGAACCGGTTTGGTAACTATCACCTGTTAGAAATGTCAACAAATGAACATAGCAAATAAAGACATGAATGTCATAGACAGTTGTGTTTTCTCATATGGTTATGTGATGTTCAGCCGTCCTGAAGTCTTCCAGGGAAGAAAGGGTATGGAAAGCAGCTCATACACTCTTTTCAATGTAGCTTTCTCTTAAAGTCAGTTTCTCTGACTAGTAGTTTTGAAACATGACTGAGAAGTTGTCTTTCCTTCTGTAGAGAAAGAATCTGGCTTGGCAGACCTTCCCAGTCATTTCTTAAGACTATTAGTTGTGGTTAGATGCAGACTTTAAAGGAGTTGTCCAGCTAAAAGCTTTTTCTTTCAAATCAACTGGTGTCAGAAAGTTATATAGATTTGTAATTTACTTCTATTAAAAAATCTCAAGTCTTCCCATACTTATCAGCCTCTGTATGTCATGCAGGAAATGTTTTATTTTCAGTCTGACACACTGCTCTCTGCTGACATCTCTGGCCGAGAAAGGAACTGTCCAGAGCAGGAGAGGTTTTCTATGGGGATTCATAGAAAATTGAGACAGAGTTCCTGTCTCGGCCAGAGATGTCAGCAGAGAGTGGTGTGTCTGACTAAAAATAAAACATTTCCTGCATGACATACAGCAGCTGGTAAGTATGGGAAGACTTGAGATTTTTTAATAGAAGTAAATTACAAATCTAAATTACTTTCTGATATCAGTTTTTTTTAAAGAAAAAGCTTTTAGCTGAATAACCCCTTTAAAGCTACTTTGTTAACATGGTATGAGAATTGCTTTGCACATCCTTCCTTCATGCTCCCAGTTGAGCATGGATGGCCTATAAATCTCTACACATCTCTATGATGCTCTCCTCAAGGAGAAATTTAACCCCTTTGTTCCTATGATGTCTTTTAGACTTCTGTGACCTTTGCATGCACTTGATGAAGAACTCTTACTTAAAATGATTTACAATTTTGACCTAGTCAGGTCATCTGATGTATTGCCTATGGCTACATATCTTTATAGCACGGTCAGGTTATATGGCTTTGACATGACATGACTTGAAAGTCAAGTAATGAATGTTGTATCCTCTTCTGACAATCAACCAAAACCTAATGCTATACCTAATCCTCCAGCAAAATCTCCAAAGTACTGTACTTTATTGCCTAGATGCTGTGTGCTCAAATGTAGTCCTAAAGCTATTAAAGCAAAATCAGCCCCATAGTCAGTGATCACAGTGAAAAAAAATACGCACACTGCAGGGGTATACTTGCCTGCCCCGTATTCATAATGGCTAAGTATACATGTTTGTCATGTTCCCTGTAGCCCCAACTTGATTAAAGGGCTTTTTCATTAAAAAAAATAATAATTCTTTCAAATCAGCTGGAGCCAGAAAGTGCCAAAAATGTGTAATTTACTTCTATTAAGAAATGTTAAGTCTTCCAGTACTTATCAGCTGTTGTATGTCCTGCAGGAAGTGGTGGATTTTCTCCTGTCTGACACAGTGCTCTCTGCTGCCATCTCTGTCTGTCAGGAATTGTCCAGAGCAGGAGCAAATCCCCATACAAAACCTCTCCTGCTCTCCAGACTGGAAAGAATATCACTTCTTGCAGGACAAGAAGTCACATAAAATATAGATGCAAAGGTCCTGTTACAGTCATAATGCCAATACTGGCAGAAAGGGAAGTACAACCTTCCTTATAGAAAGTGTTTTTCCTGTAAGCATAGAAGTGCCCCCTTTGTTATTGATACAGTCTTGCTTACAAATAGATCATGGAAGAGATCCCAGCACTGCCCCTGATATATTTATACATAGCTGTTAGGTCACCCCTTGGCCCTCTTTTTTCTAAACAAAACATCCCTAATTTTAATAACCATTCTGGGTATTATAGTCCACCTATCCAATTTATCTGGTTACTTGCCTTTGAACCAGCTCCTCATGTCCTTCTTGTATACTGGAACCCAAAAAGTATATATTTTTTTAATTCTTGCGTTTTCCTTATTATCGTGCAAACTTTTTATCCATGTCTCTTCTACAATCTTGCTTTGTGAACTCTGCTTTCTCTCTATACTATTAAATAGCCTATGTGATTTTCTACTGCAAGCTGCAAAACTGCCCTTTGTGAACTCTCCTTTTATTGTCCAGCCTGAGAGAGTTGCTGTCCAAGGTTTTCAAAACCAACTCACCGCTGTTATCTCTTAGGCCTCTTTTACATAACCTCGACTGCAAACAGTATCAGACTCATTATAGTCTATGAGCCAGTGTATAAGACAATGGATTCCATGGTCTATGCATTTGCAAAAACCTAGGACCTGTAATTTATCATGGTGTAAAGTGAAACTGGCTCAGTTGCCCCTAGCAACCAATCAGATTCCACTTTTCATTCCTCACAGACTCTTGTAAAAATGAAAGGTGGAATCTGATTGGTTGCTAGGGGCAACTGAGCCTGTTTCACTTTACACCATTTTGATATATCTCCCACATAGTGTCTATAGCCTTTAAGATCTTATTCTAGATCTAAAATATTAACAAACCCGAGCTGTTTGGCATGAACAAACTTGATGGGATCAGATGGGATTGAACTGTTTTCTTTACAAATGACTTGACATGTTATGTAATTGCAGATTTGTAAAGAAATTCTCACAGTTCAAAGGAAAATTTTATGTAAATGCTGAAACTCAGATTTCTATGACATCTTGTCCTCAAGCCGTTCTGTCACCTGTCGTGAAAAAATCTTATCTACATAATAGCTACTGATTTTAACTACTGAGTGACAGCTGCAGTCTACAAGATTGCACACAGTTCAATGGTGATCACTAGTTAAAGGGGATATCCGGAGAGCAAGAAAGGTCCTACCTTTTCTGCTCTCTGGCTGCTCCACTTCCTCCTCCTGCCCGTCCGTGCATGTTACTTTTGCAGAAAAGAGGAGGGCGGGAGCATGTTGCAGGTGCTGCAGGCATTATGTGCGAAGGAAATCACGCCCGCATGCAATGTCCAAGAACTGACCAATGCTGCAGTGACATTGGTAACATCAGGAAGCAATTGTTCACTGCCTGCAACATGCTCCCTCCCCCCTCATCTGCAGAAGTTACTTGCGTGGACGGGCCGGGGGGGGGGGGGGGGGGGGGAGGTTGGGTAAGTGGAGTGTCAGAGAGCAGAAAAGTTTACGCTGATCGTTCGCTTAAAAAAATCGTTAAGTGCTCGTTAACGAGCGGTCGTTGGAGCGAGTCTATGAACGATAATCGCTCCGTGAAATAGGGCTATTAGTATATGAGTCTGACTGCTGAGACTTCTCTTGATCTTAAGAATGTGGTCCCCACTTTTCCATCAGAATAGAGTAAAGCAATTAACTATATATCTTAGCTCCCACAGAAAATACAGCAACAGCTGCTCCATTCCTGCATTGTATTTTCGAGATGATTATGTTAAAAATATTTTTAAGAATTTTTGATGTTTTTTTCTAATTTTCCATTTTACTATCTATATTTTAAAATAACCCTGAAATCCTGACTTTCTTATTTCTGACCATTTAGGGCACTTTTTGATTTTTGATTGAATAAGCCTATACACTCATTCATACACATGCTGAAAAACCATTAGTCGTTGGTAGTGATGAGCAAATACTATTCGATGGAATAGATATTTGATCGAATAATGAGATATTCGAATATTCAATATTCGTACTAATATCGATACTAATATCGATAAATATTCGATAAGCGTTCAAATCCCCCAGCTTCCGGTTTTACCCTCCAAATGGTCAAATAGATGTTTTCACTAATCGAATACTTGTTCCCATAGACTTTAATGGGATCGAATATTCGATAGAATATATTCGATCGAATATTCGAATATTCGCGGGATATTCCTACGAATATCGAATATTCGAATATCTCACTATTCGCTCATCACTAGTCGTTGGCCACACATCTACCTATGTTTGAATTACCACATATGGCAACCCAAATGATCTAGTGATCATATCTGTGGCCGGGCCACATGATTGATCGAGCCTCGTAAAAGCTCTGTAAACAAGTGTCAATCACTGAGATTGGCACTTGCAATTGTGGTTTGATTTATACATACACCTTTTTAACTGACAGACGAGTGCGTCAGTTCTCTCCCATCGTCCCCATACATTGGAACGTTCGGCATGGCTGAGCATTCTTGTGTTCTCTATGGGGAGAGGAGGGGTAAGCCATAGCAAGAAGGCTCTTGCTGCATCTCTCCTGAAACAAAGGGGTCGGCCATGATTTTCCATCAGGCCCAACCCCTATCACCACTGACATCATCTATCAGTGGTTATTCGGGACTGCTCCATACACCCTAGATTGACGTTGCAATTGCTGTGAGCAACAGGTTGGCCGCCTAAAGACTGAGGTGTATGGGGACCTTAGGACTAAAGCCCCATGGTGCATATTGGCTGATCGTTGTCTATTATTACACAAAGCGGTCATGGCCGAAACGTCCAATAATTGGCCAAATACGGCTGATAATCACTAATCACTAAGGCCAAATAGGGCCTTAAAACTAAACGGAAACTTCCTATTCTGTACAGACCACTTTTCTACAGTGTCCTCCTTATCATCACAGTCAGGATTACAGTTAAAAGTGACAGCAGTATATAGATAAGACATCTATTTACAATAGCTGAAGCTCACAGCAAGACAAGACACATAATTGACAAAAAAAAGAAATTTAATAAGAAAAATAAATGATTAGGAAAAAAAAAATTCTAGTCTAGAAAGGATAACCTCGGGCACCTGTAACCTTTGAACTTTCATACCGCTTGAGGTAAAGGAGTGTAAGTAAGAAAAGCTCCTATGCCGTGATAAATTGTTCTGTTGCGTTCAATAGCTGATTCAGATTTCCCTGCTGAGCCTGAGAACAAAAGCTGTGAAACTATTTTGAAAAGCAGAAGTCGGTGCCAAGTTTCCAGTGTCAGGGGGCATGTGCTCCTCTTAGCAACAAGAGCTTGTGTAGGAAAGAATGCCTGACACTTGAATGCAAGTGATTATCATGTTTTAGAACCAAGTGTGTTTGTAAAGGCTATAACATTAAAGGAGGTGGTACTTAATATTATGTAAGGTTCATACATAATTGACCCAGGACTTGTTTCCCCCCCACCAGCAATCACACGGGTCCTTCATATTTTTTTACCCTTTGCCTGTTCACTGATATTGGTGTGATTATGAAGAAAACAAGGCCTGTCTTGACCCTAATTATCTTTCTTAGGCCCGTTCACACTACGGAATCTGCGCCAAATCCTGCCTTCTATCAGTTGGAATGTGAGGGCTCGTGCGCCTACTCTCTCTGAACCTCTCTACTCTCAAAGAATTGACATCTTGGCGCTGATTCCGTAGGCTTAATGTACAACGGCCGTGATTATTACGAAAATATACCTTCCATTGCTGCCTATGGGATCCCAGCCGGAGCGTATACACATAGTATTCACTCCGGCCGGGATCCCTCGCGGAGCCGCAAACAACTGTCATGTCAATTTTTTGTGGCCGCTATTCATTGAATAGCGGCCGCAGAAAACCCTGTCAGTGCACACTATGAAGCGAGTGGCTCCGGCCGCATGCTCCATAGTGTGCTGTGGGGAGTTCTGATGCAGGCGTGCAGAGATGCGCCTGCATCAGAACCCTGCCGTACTGGCCGGGATGATCTTTTCAGAGACCAGCCGTTCCGTGACCCGACCGGGTCACGGAACGGCTGGTCTTTTACCCTATGTGAACATAGCTTAATTCAGTTTTTGTAAGTAGTTTTAGGTCAAATTCATCAAGAAGTAAAGAAAATTCGGAAGGGCTCATGAACTTTAAAGCACCATAGTACATATTCTTATTTGTACTGTAGTAGTATATTAAATGTGCAAATCTTATTATATATCTAAGGCTGAAACCAATGGTTTCTGTCTATACACAGCATAAAGCTGGATTAGACTTGTCCTGCCAACTTTACCTTTCATTTCCCTTAGGCAAATTTCTAAACAGAGATGGCTCTGTACAGTACATATACAATGTCAGCACAAAGTGCACAGAGGGTTTCAGGAAACAGATTTTTCTAAGAAATATTCAGATCTGGAGAGTTCCAAGTATCAAATGGGTGTCGGTAATATCTGCTAAAGTGCAAAAAAAAAAAAAAAAAAGATTCAATTCACAGTTCATAATATATGCTAATAAACTGCAAAAGATATTCAACTCACTGGCCATACATTAGGTCTCAGCTCTACCAAAGCAATATTATTTTTTTGTAACCTGTAGCAATTGTAAACTTGTAAATTGTAACACTACATATTGCTAGAATTTAAGTAGTTTGTAAATTCGGCTTATAAAGAACATAAAAAAGTCAAATATTAAATGACTTTTTTACAACCTCATTCACAGGTTCTCAACCCCTGACTGTAATCTCGCATAGTTATCTAGGAGGAAGAAAGTTACTGTGTGTTTAAATACAGCAAGGTCATGTTTTGTGAGTGCCACAAGAATGTAGTGTATAAACAGTATGTAACATACCTAATAACATTTACATAAAATAGTCCAAGCCCACAACAAGCAGATACAATGTGGGTCATTCAAAACTTGTTTTCCATGTACATTTCATGACTAGACAATTATGATCAACGATCAGTAACACTCAGGACCACCCTTATGATGTGATGAATAATTTAGGTAGCTAATTTCCACTCTGAAATGACTCAGCTCAGCTCAGCTCTGATGTACTACTTCACTGTCAATGCTGAGCAAGCCGCAGCCAATAAATGTTCAGGACATTGCCTATTGGAATTGGATAAGGATTTCACCCTATGGGCTGATACCAATGGAGTACATAGAAGGGGACCCATAGTAAAGATGGAAATGTGTCTTCTATTATGGCATTTTATATTAACCCCCTCCCCCAAGGACAGAAAAGACTTGTGTTTGTTTTCCCCATACTGTACAAAATCTTATATCAATACCTCCATCTCTTCATTTGTTCATTTTCTTGCAGTTTCTTATCAGTAGCAAAAGGAATGGTACCAGCTAGTGCTGGGCCCCCTCTGTCCAAAGTCCATATTGGAGCCACATCGTCTTTCTCTATGGTATGTACCAACTTGGCTCATACACCTTAAAGAGGTTATCCGGGTAACAAAAACAATATTCTAAACAATTCACCTTCCCAATACCACCCTATGTCTAATATACATGTATACCAATCTTGCACCCTTTCCCTTTTTTCCACATTCTTTTCCGCTCTGGATGTCTAAAGTCCTCTGCTCTGGATCCACTCTGATCACGCTCAGCTCCCTCTTCCCCCCTCCCTTTGTAGTCACAGGACATATGATGTCTTCTCTGGGGGCTGGGTTAGCTGTCTATAGACTTGGTAACCCGAACCCCCTGGAGACATTATCTGCTTCATCTCCATGCACCTGTACTGCTCCCATAGACTTACATGTGTCCCTGAGCCTAGGTTTCTCTAATATGAAAAGTTATAGTTCTCTTTCTGCTTGCTGTCAGTGAATGTATTCATATGTAGCAGTCTTTGTGACTCAGCTCTGCATATTATAAGTGTTATAGATGTTCTTAGAGTCTGGTTAGAACTAGAATGTTCTCATTCAAAGTCAGCAAGCAGAAATCTAAACCTGCACTATGCTCCCCATCCCCCGGTAAACAGATGCCTGTTATGCAACACATAGCTACACCATGCGTGCGTCAGCTCTGCTACATCATCAGCTAGTATGGAATACATACTGGGATGATGTGATGCAAAATCAGTGAAAAAAACAGTCCCGTTTTTATGGTGCAATAGTAATGACAGCAGTGAGCAGGAAAGAAAGCTAAGGGGGCGAGTACGCAAATGGACCAATCAGGGAGATGCATGATGGGAAATGTAGTTTCCTATCTTGGTTATAGATCGGAATGGCAGGAGCTAGAAAAACAGGAGACAGCTTTAAATACTTAGGTGAGTAAGACCAGCTAGCATTACATTTTTTCACTCTACGGTTGATAACCCCTTTAAATCCTTGTTCCATAGTCATAGGCACTTTGTGCACTTCTGTATGGAACCTAGTAAGGCAATGAACTCTTGCCATAGTTTTATTGTCATGGATTATATATTTTAAAGGCCAGTTTGTATCTTTGGATTCTTTACTAAAGAGCTGTACAACATGGATCAATAATACTGAGGTGTGCAGAGTCATATAAGAGATAAGAAGCTTGTGGAAAGAAGTCTGTATGACAACTGCTATCAGAATTCTACCCTGCACACATCCATTTTATACGCCCCAAAAAACACCTTGATAATACAACATAGAGAAGAATGAGGGGTGATGGTGGCACTGATAGCCTCAGCTAGGTGCTTTGTGATGATTCCGGAACATATGGAGAGGGGACAAAGCTATCGTTTGTATTTGAGATTGTAGTGAAATATTATTTGATAACATAAAATGAATTTCATGAATGGTTTCAGATAACTGCGAGTTGTTGCTGTGAGGCAGCAAAGGATTATGCAAAATATTAAAATAGAGGGACCATTTCTTTTAGTTTCCTTATGGATGGAAAAAAAGTCAAAAATATGTTATGCGTCATATGTAGAGATGAGCGAATACAATTTGATCGAGATGGTATTCGATCGAATACTGCTGTATTCGAAAGATTCTAATTCAATTGAGCAGTGTGAGGAATACGCGGGAAACATTCGAAAGCCCTCCCATCGCAGTTGGCGCTTTTTTTAATCCAATCTTCATGCAGGGAAGCCGTGAGGGACCCTGGGAGTAGCACGCAGCGCGAAAACGCGTCTACCCTCATTGAGTGGCTGAACCACATGACCTTGAATATTTAATAATTGACTTCCGCCTCTCGACCGCAGATGCGCTTTTAACCTAGCCAGGGAAAGATCTTGGAGCCGGGAGAGATATGTTTTAGTAGCGTTTTGTTCAGGCAGGATTACTACTGAACCCAAAAGTCCTTTTCAGGGTTAATATTCAGTGAAAAAGTCATCTCTGAATCCAAAGCACTTCTCAGTGCTAAGACATAGATGATATAACAGCAGCATCAGCAGGTGTATTCATTCCAGTACCCTGTGTGTAAGTGACTTATAGTGTCCCTGGTTTAGCCCACTAAGGGCACGTAAACATTATACCTATTGTGCCAGTTGCCCAGTAAAAGGCACGTGATACCTATTGTGCCAGTTGCCCAGTAAAAGACTAGTAATACCTATTGTGCCAGTAGCCCAGTAAAAGGCACGTGATACCTATTGTGCCAGTTGCCCAGTGAAAGGCATGTGATACCTATTGTGCCAGTTGCCCAGTAAAAGGCACGTGATACCTATTGTGCCAGTTGCCCAGTAAAAGGCACGTGATATCTATTGTTCTAGTAGCCCAGTAAAAGGCACGTGTAGCTATTGTTCCAGTAGCCTAGTAAAAGGCACGTCATCCATACTGATAAAGTAACGTTCGTACAACATGATGCGTGATACGCGTGAATAACGTGACACTCTACGGGCGCACATTGGAATCATGTATGTAACACTGCGCAAGAAATACGAAGGAAATGTGTGAACATTGCCTTAAACATTTGTAAAGCGTTCGCAAATATTTTTCATTCGCAACTGCGGAGAGTGGCATTTTACTGCGATTTTGGGGTGTTGGGTGCACCCAGGCATGCTCCCCTGATGTCACAGTGTCATTCCGGAGGTGTCCGCATCGTTTAGAGAGGTTTCATGGGGGACTTGGTGACCTCCAGTGGTCGAATTTGGATTTCCAAGTGTCGAGAATTTTTTTCCCATAGACTATAATGGAATTGAATATTTGTTTGAATAGTCAAATCTCGGTGCCTATTTGATTCAAATTCTCGAAAGTCGAATATTTCACTACTCGCTCATCTCTAGTCATATGTAACAGCATAAAGGCCTTCACAACACTGAAATACGTTACAATAATAGCTGCTCCGCAGGTCTTTGTATTACTGCAGAGTTCTAATAATCCTCTGTACTTAGGTAGTCATTAGGCCAAGAATAGAAGGTCTGTTCCTAGAAACTATGGGAAAGAGTCTCTGATGATGCACACAGTATATTTATATACAGACCCTTCTTTAGATGTCAGGGTATGTGTCTAATATAATTCTAGGCCTTGGAGTGATATTCATTACTGGCCTAAGTCCTCTTATTATGGTGTCAATTGAATAAGAACAATTCTGCATTCACATACTGGCCCAAAGGAAAACTGGTGGTGCCGCCCACAGTGGTCAGTCAGGCCACTAATTTTATTTTACAACTTATCTTGGAAAAATGGTAACTGTGATCTGATTAGTAGCCATTAGTATGTATATGTGTACAATAATCTTTATAATAGCAAACGTGGACAGAAAGATTACTTAGATGTGGCTACCCTAAATTTCTAGTACTAGGCCAGGTTCAGGTGTGTGTCCTGGATCAATAAGAAACAGCAAAGGGGTGTGTGCGCACCCTACAGGCAGAGCCAGGATCAGCAGGGACAGGAGAAGATGTACAGCAGGGGAGATGAGCAAGGACTAGGAGGCTATGGATTGGTGGTAACCGGACAACAGTGCCTGCTGGAAGCAGTAGTCCATTAAGATTACCTACATGTGTTGATATACAACATACAGCTACATACAATGAGACATTAGTCATTTATCCATGAATCAGGTTCATATATAGTTTTATGGTAGAAAAAAAACTCTTAAATTTGTAATTCACTGACTTGAACCCTTTATCATTCTGGACTTATAAATCAGGAGGGTTTTCCTGCGCAATGATTGATAGTACCTTGCTCTTATCTAGCAGTTATGTGGTGTTTTTTTGTTTACATAATTAGAACCTATTATGGTCCGTTAACACGAAGAGATAATTCGCCCAATCGTTTAATTTTGAAGCAACAATTTGGTTTTTATAACGATCAGCATTTAGACAAGTAAATCGTTAGAATAATTATTCAAAAAATCGTTATTGCGATCGTTTTTAAGATCGCTTAAGGCCATCTTACACATAGGGTGGATCTTTTAAAGACTGTTTACACGAAGCCATCTGCGAATTTTTAGCGAACGACCAACGACGATTTAAGAACATTTTGAAAGATCGCAATGAACTATTTTTTCCGCCCGTCGCTTGATCGTTTGCTGTGTTTACACAAACCAATTATCGCTCAAATGCGATTGTTATTGCAAAAATTCGAACGATAATCTTTCTGTGTAAACGCACCATAAGATTATGTGAGCTATTCAATTTTGTCTAAATTTGTCTAAATCTGTGTGTTGCCAGGTAATTTGCATAACCAGGCTTCATCACAGGTGTTTTACTTTTCATAAATGATCTGATGAAGCCTGGTAATGCTGATCACATGGCAGATCCCAGAGCGTCAATTTAGACAAAATTGCAGAGCTCACATATTCAATTAGGTTCTAATTATGTAAACAAGGAAACACAACTGTGACAGTGTAAGCGCAGCCTAACACATGTGCAATTTTTTGCTAATATCAAGGACAGCTGTCCAGAAAACTATAAGAAAACTTCCCTGAATGCTTAGTCATCAGCTATTCACTGTAGAAGGGGATGCCCACTCTATGATGTTCATACAGGCCATGTCATTACTTAGTAAACTTACTTACAATATTACTTAATAAACAAAGGTTGTGTCATATTATTTAGCCTTGTATTATTAATCTGACTGTAATGTTGGGACAAGGTAGGTGCTATTCACGATCACAGAGTTAAAAATAATAGGCATTCCTATAGCAATAAAACATCACATAAAGTCAAATGTGTACCTGGTTACAGGTTGCTCTACACACTAGTAAAAGTATTATTATGCAGTTAGCTTATCCACCCTTTAGCTGTATAGATAAAAACAGACAAATACAGTAACAGACCAATACGGCAAACCCAGTATTGATCAAGAAAGAAAATATGTGATCAATGAAGTTAAGAAATACCATAAGGCTATAATAAGAAAGACTGGGAGGCTATGTTGCCATTATATATTTTTAGGTAAAATAATGGCCGTTAATTTATAATGGCGACCGAAAATAATGATCATGATCTTTATTAACCACCGCTGTTAGACAATGGACGTTTTTTTCGCTTAAAAAAGACAATGTGGGAACATAGCTTAAGTTTGTGTCAGACTGGCCAATAATTGTCCCATGATCAGCTAATGGAAAAATATGATGACTTGTCAGTTGATTGTTGGAATTGGAGATCATTGTTCATCAGCAGCACGTAACCCAATATAAATGGAATATGTGCTGCCAACAATGATGAAGGTAACCGGCTGCCCGAGCTATCCAACTGATTGTTCAGGAGAAGCTTCACCATTGCTTATTGAACCCATCTAAGGGACTCTCTACACATGCGCTGATTGACTTAATCGGTGCTCATAATGGACAGCCATCTGCTATTACAGCCATTAGGCTGAGTACACCATGTTAGGATATAGAGTAGAGGTGAGCACAACTCAAGTGCGATCGTTCTGCGTTTGATGGCTGAAGAAGTTGGATGCAGCCCTAAGTCTGCCTGGAAAACATGGATACAGCTATAAGCTATGTTCCCACTGCGTATAAACAACGACCTACGTCTATGGACAACAGCGGACAGTAAATTGGATAAACATTTTTTCGGCGGCCGTAGACAAACAATGGCTGTTGTGTCAATACATTGACTTCAATGCAAAGCATTGCATTATGAAAAGAACGGCTGTTGTTTTCATAAAAAGTGTGGTGTGTGAACATAGTCTTAGGCTGTATTCAGGTTTTCCCAGACTCCATGGGGCTGCATGAAACTTCTTTAGCCATTGTTAATCAAATCCCTAATGACTGGAATTGAACATGGTCGAGTCGCGCTCATCTCTACACCAATCCTAAAATGTTAATGTCATATCACTAGGGTAGGGCTGGGCGATATGGCCAAAAAATAAAATATCGATTTTTAAAAAATTTTGGACGATTCTCGATTTAAATCTCGATTTTTTTGTTTTTGCTAAATAAATAGGACATTTTTCTCCCTGCAGCATCAGATACGATTTTATTGACGTTTGAGACAACTATATTGTTTCCCAGTGTAACAGTGCTCCTCCTGTGCCCCCATGTAGTAGACAAACACATTGTGTGCCCCATATAAGTAGTTTTCCCAAATATGTGCCCTATGTACTCTGTGCCCCCATATAGTATAGGCGATCTTCTTTGTGCCTTCATCTAGGTAGGGAGTAGTAGTGAGGGTATAGTGGATAAGGGGTGTAATAGTACAGGTAAAGATGAGGAGTGTGGTAGTAGTACGGGTATAGATGATGGGTGTAGTAGTACTACTGAGGGGGTATGGGGTGGACTGGGGGTCACTGAGTGGGTATGGGGCAGGCTGGGGGTCACTGAGGGGTATGAGGCAGGCTGGGGGTCACTGAGGGGTATGAAGCAGGCTAAGGGTCACTGAGGGGTATGGGGCAGGCTGGGGGTCACTGAGGGGTATGAGGCAGGCTGGGGGTCACTGAGGGGTATGAGGCAGGCTGGGGGTCACTGAGGGGTATGGGGCAGGCTGGGGGTCACTGAGGGGTATGAGGCAGGCTGGGGGTCACTGAGGGGTATGAGGCAGGCTGGGGGTCACTGAGGGGTATGAGGCAGGCTGGGGGTCACTGAGGGGTATGGGGCAGGCTGGGGGTCACTGAGGGGTATGGGGCAGCTGAGGGGACACTGAGGGGTATGGGGCAGGCTGGGGGTCACTGAGGGGTATGAAGCAGGCTAAGGGTCACTGAGGGGTATGGGGCAGGCTGGGGGTCACTAAGGGGTATGAGGCAGGCTGGGGGTCACTGAGGGGTATGAGGCAGGCTGGGGGTCACTGAGGGGTATGGGGCAGGCTGGGGGTCACTGAGGGGTATGAGGCAGGCTGGGGGTCACTGAGGGGTATGAGGCAGGCTGGGGGTCACTGAGGGGTATGAGGCAGGCTGGGGGTCACTGAGGGGTATGGGGCAGCTGAGGGGACACTGAGGGGTATGGGGCAGGCTGGGGGTCACTGAGGGGTATGAGGCAGGCTGGGGGTCACTGAGGGGTATGGGGCAGGCTGGGGGTCACTGAGGGGTATGGGGCAGGCTGGGGGTCACTGAGGGGTATGAGGCAGGCTGGGGGTCACTGAGGGGTATGAGGCAGGCTGGGGGTCACTGAGGGGTATGAGGCAGGCTGGGGGTCACTGAGGGGTATGGGGCAGGCTGGGGGTCACTGAGGGGTATGGGGCAGCTGAGGGGACACTGAGGGGTATGGGGCAGGCTGGGGGTCACTGAGGGGTATGAGGCAGGCTGGGGGTCACTGAGGGGTATGAGGCAGGCTGGGGGTCACTGAGGGGTATGGGGCAGCTGAGGGGACACTGAGGGGTATGGGGCAGGCTGGGGGTCACTGAGGGGTATGAGGCAGGCTGGGGGTCACTGAGGGGTATGGGGCAGGCTGGGGGTCACTGAGGGGTATGGGGCAGGCTGGGGGTCACTGAGGGGTATGAGGCAGGCTGGGGGTCACTGAGGGGTATGCGGCCGGCTGGGGGTCACTGAGGGGTATGGGGCAGCTGAGGGGACACTGAGGGGTATGGGGCAGGCTGGGGGTCACTGAGGGGTATGAGGCAGGCTGGGGGTCACTGAGGGGTATGGGGCAGGCTGGGGGTCACTGAGGGGTATGGGGCAGGCTGGGGGTCACTGAGGGGTATGGGGCAGGCTGGGGGTCACTGAGGGATATGAAGCCGGCTGGGGGTCACTCAGGGGTATGGGGCAGCTGAGGGGACACTGAGGGGGTATGGGGCAGCTGAGGGGGTATGGGGCAGCTGAGGGGACACTGAGGGGGTATGGGGCAGCTGAGGGGACACTGAGGGGGTATGGGGCAGCTGAGGGGACACTGAGGGGGTATGGGGCAGCTGAGGGGGACTAGGCAGGCGTGGTAAAGTGTCAGGACTGCGCGGTGAGGTGCAGGGCCGGCGGTCAGGAGAGATGTGGTACCGGCGGCTCCAGCCTCTTCACAGAGCCGCGGCTGACCTCTCCCGCCCCTTACACGTTAGTGCCGCGCTGAGCTGCGTCCCGCTCTCTTCCTGTCACACGTGCAGGTCCCGTTCTGTGGAGGAGGCGGCAGGGATCGCAGCAGAAGGAGAGAACGTCGCTGCGGGTCCTGGAGCTGTACAGCGGGCAGCGACGTTCTCTCCTTCTGCTGCGATCCCTGCCGCCTCCTCCACAGAACAGGACCTGCACGTGTGACAGGAAGAGAGCGGGACGCAGCTCAGCGCGGCACTAACGTGTAAGGGGCGGGAGAGGTCAGCCGCGGCTCTGTGAAGAGGCTGGAGCCGCCGATACCACATCTCTCCTGACCGCCGGCCCTGCACCTCACCGCGCCGTCCTGCAACTCTCTCCGGACCCGACACTTTACCGCGCCGCCCGCAATGATTTTTTGTGAAAATCGAATTTACGATTTTCACAAAAAATCAAATCGATTCTAACTGTCTGGGCGATTAATCGAATTAATTCGATTAATCGCCCAGCCCTACACTAGGGTTTGCATTTACAGTACATGTATATCTCAGTACGCGTGTATAAATTGGCTCTCAGTGTAATGTATGTATGCACTGGGTGTAACACAGGGAAAGCCACTCTATGTAGATCTTTGACCAACACTAGGGATGCGGAATGGCACCATTATAATTCAAATTCTTTCTTATAGGATTGCTTAATATTTCACACTTTTTCTGTAAAATACGTCAATTGTAGAGTTTTTAGGGTACATTTTAATTGTCTTTATTCCCTTACAGAGAGCTTCTTGACACCACATGCCGAATTGCCAACACATTGAAGAAATATGGAGTGAAGAAAGGCGATAGAGTGGCCATCTACATGCCTGTCTCACCTTTGGCTGTGGCATCCATGCTGGCTTGTGCAAGGATCGGAGCCGTTCACACTGTTGTCTTTGCTGGTTTCAGTGCTGAATCCTTGGCTGGACGAATTAATGATTGTAAGTAGTAAGTATTCAGCTCTAATTTTGTATTACCTCAGCAGACATGAAAGGTTACCCATTGAATGTTCTTGGTGGGATCTAGTAAAGTAGGGATGGGGAGTTTTCAGCCCTCCAGCTGTTGTCGTTTTGGATCGGTGGAACCGGGCTGAACCAGCCAAATCCCACTTGTGCTTAAATCACACAAATTAGATGTTTGCCATCCAGCTCTATTGTCTTTCTGATAACCAGCACCAGATGTGTCTAGCAGCTGCTCATCCCTCCCTGATCCTCAGAATTAAGTTGCTCATTAATGAGGAATATGTAATTGTTTTCCTAAATCATCATTTGGCTGACAATTATTTTATGCTCATGACCGGCTTAAAACTTAGTGAATGTACAAATTGATGATCACGCTTGCGGTAGGGCATAGGAGTCAAGTTCAAGGTAATATGAAAATTGTAATACGGGTCTCTATTATGTTGTTGGTGACTTGTTAATGGTTTTTAAGGACAAATTGAAAGTTTTAAAGCGAATGTACCACCGGTTTATCAGTTTTTTGTTCTCTACATGACTAGGCCGGTGCAGGCGCCAGGATGCCAGTGCCACGGTCCATTTTTTGAACTGCGACCCGGTTCTTGTGCATGGTGCCAGTCTATTACCGAGTATGGGCTGGGCGTGAAGGACTGGAGGCGGGCCCGT
Source organism: Dendropsophus ebraccatus (assembly GCF_027789765.1). Lineage (NCBI taxonomy): Eukaryota > Metazoa > Chordata > Amphibia > Anura > Hylidae > Dendropsophus > Dendropsophus ebraccatus. The sequence continues at coordinate 38,142,176 of NC_091468.1, forward strand.
CGGCCCCCAATGGGATGATCTACCTTCCCCTCTGTGATGCGGCTCCTTTAGAATCAATGGAGCCACATTACAGAGGGGAGGGGGTTTTGTCACACTGGCAGCCGGCGGCCCAGCCTCCAGTGCTTCATGCCCAGCCGGTACTTAGTAATAGACCAGCTCCATGAGCAGGAATCGGGTTATGGTTCAAAAAAAGACTGTGGCACTAGCATCCCCGCACAGGCACCGGTCTATTCATGTAGAAAAAAAAATAGCGATGTACCGTTGATACATTCACTTAAAGAAGAGTTTAATACTATGCTAGTGAAAACGCCTGAGTAGAATAAGACAGGAATTGTCAGATAGAATGTCAGACTGCTATGTCTATGAACGAAATGTAAATGAGCATGTCATATATTAAGTCCTGTAAATATGACAGTGTAACGCTTGGCTGTGCTTTCTTACATACTTTCTCAAGTTCATGGCCGATTAGTCAAGGTTCTATTTAGGTTCATGAATTTGTTCTGTCATCATATCAGGCAATGCAGAGTAATTCTAGTCTAGCTTTCAGCTACTGTGCAGTCTCTTATGTGAACCAGGTCTCATCTATAAACTCCAATGCACATGATTTTTATTTATTTGAAATTTTTTAAAAATATAATATTTGACAATATATCTTCACATGAATACATACAATGACATTACATATCATCCGTCAGAGATAGTACATGCACAAATATACATTCAACCCACTCAAGAAAAAAAAAAAAAAAAACACCCCCGCCCCTTTTCCCCCCAGGGCTGCGGTGCGAGAGAACCAAAAGGAAAAAAAAAAAAAAAAAAAAGAACCAGAACACACTAACACTTTTACAAATTATCTGCCTTCATTCTCTCCCTTCCTGCCAGGGTAACCAAGTTCTGTTATAGCGGTCCAATGCACAGGATTATTCCTTACATCTAAATAAGCTGTTGCTTGGTTGGTTGCTTTAGGGATCGGATCTATTTTCTACGGTGTATCAATTATTATACATATGGTTGAGTTTTGGTGAAGATTTAGATCACCTGCCCCTGTATGATATTAGATCTTTTTCATAATTTCTGCCCTGTTCCACATTATCCATCCATTTATCTATCTTTCCATCAATAATTTTCATCTACTGTACCAATATGGCATGTAAGAGAGTGAAGCTGGTGGAATGGTAACTTTAAAAGCTGACAATTTTGGGCAGGCTGTTATTGCAGAATTTTCCTTGTTTTTTTAAAGTACTTTACTTTAGGATCACACGTGTCTACAAGACGTGCGGCAGCATGACTTGTCTTCTCTTTATTTCAATAGCTAACTGCAAAGCTGTCATCACTTTCAACCAAGGACTGAGAGGCGGACGAGTCACAGAGCTAAAGAAGACGGTGGATGAAGCTGTCAAGAGCTGTCCGTCAATTAAACATGTCTTTGTTGCTCAGAGGACGGACAACAAAGTCCACATGGGTAATCTTGACATACCTCTGGACGAAGTACGTCTTATACAAGTGTACCTGTACTATGTAATCTGGTGCACATATTCTGATCAGGACAATCAATAGAGATGCTGAGCATATAATGGTATATGAAATGGGACCAGATTCTGCCCCTAAAGGTCTTTTTGATCTTCAACCAGTTTAGTCCCGGCGGTATATTAATTGAGCAAAAGAAAACTTTTCATAATTTATAAAACCTTATAGTGACATCGGATTTCATTTTATGTTTATGTCGTTTTAGGACTTCTTTAGGACAAGTAGAGCTTCCTCTTTCTCTAGAAGGCAAAGCTTCTTCCGCAGCAGCTGCAGTATGCTTCATATAGCTTTGCAGCACATAAATATACGTTACAAAGTATTGGGAACTTATATAAAGAAATTTATATGAAACTCATTTTACCCCAAAATAGGTTCTGCTGAGGCATATTATTAAGTATGAGAGTAAATGTAGAAAATGAACCAGCACTTACCCGGTAGATGCAGCTTGGCATTTATTCCATAACCGACAAGCGGGGAGGTAGGAAGGAGGGGGGCAGGACGCAATCTGGGACGGCTGTTTCAGGCGACACACCTTTCGTCAGCTAGGTGTACCAATTTTATTAAGTATAATGCACTGACAATTTAAAGTCAACTTGGTTCCCTCTTCTAGCAATTTTTCTTTCACTGTCTGAAAAAAACATCATTAAATTTAGATTAACTTTAGTGTTGCTAATATAGTATTTGTATATATCAGTGTACTTTTTACTGTGCCATCTTGGTTCTAGTCTTTAAATAGGACCAGCTCTCCTGACTTGTATGCATTAATGAATATGTGTCTTCCCATAACATAACTATACTGGAACATTATTTTCCTCTGTTATTCTTCCTGGAAATGTTTGATAAAATGACAACTAGGTGTTAATATTTAATTTTCCACCAGTAGTGCCCCTACACACGCCCCCTTCACACAATGTTTTTTCAGCTCTGTTTAAAATGATGTCCGCCATTTTGATTTTAAAGTGACAGACGTCATTTAGCTGTCTGGCCTCCTGTCAGTGCAGGGGAGGCTGTTGGTACATTATTCAAATTTGCGGTCAAAGTCAATTAAATTGCGGCAATAACGGACGTTTTTTTTTTATGTTGTGTGAACATAGCCTAACAATCCCTGATCACTGTGACACAAAGTCAGAGTTTGTAAGGACACACCTTATTGACAAGGCTAAGGCACACACCCAATTGTCAATAATTCATACATTTCCAGGTGGCGTAAAGAAGGAATGAGAACTCAGAGTTCCTGTAATAATGTAGATTTTGGTAAAGCAGACATATTGGTAGAGCTGTCTCTTTCAATACCTTTGTGTGTGAACCCAGTCTCAGTTACCAAATTTGCACATATGATTTTGTACATGTTTCCCCAGGAAATGGCCCGAGCAGACCCAGTCTGCCCCCCAGAAGCTATGGACAGCGAGGACATGTTATTTATGCTGTATACGTCTGGCAGCACTGGAAAGCCAAAAGGAGTTGTGCACACACAGGCTGGGTATTTGCTATATGCATCCCTAACGCACAAGGTAAGTACGATATATACATGGAGGGAGACACATTGATAATGTCAGTATGTGCATTGTTTGATTCTATAATATTAGATGGCTTAATATCAGTGATGTCTACCCTTCTGTCCGTATAGTACGTATTTGACTACCAACAAGGAGATGTGTTCGGATGTGTTGCTGACATTGGCTGGATTACTGGGCACAGCTATGTTGTCTATGGACCACTCTGTAATGGAGCCACCACAGTCCTGTTTGAGAGCACTCCTACTTATCCAGATCCAGGTAAGAGATTGGGTCAATCACTGTGTGGTTAGGGCCAAATAAACAAGCTGTCGCACTTGTGGCCCTGGCCATGTACAGTCATTGACCTCACTTGCATTACTGTTGACTATACATCCCGTTAGGCCAATAATCACATTATATAAAAGTTCTCTTATGCATACATCAGTAGCTATAGTCTTTTAGCTATGTAGACACCTTATCCTGATAGAGGTCAGCAGTGTCGGACTGGAGTCCTTGGGCCCACCAGGGGAAATCATTCTTGGGGCCCACCCTTCTGCCACCATACTTATCTATGGTAACATTAATAAGGGTCCAGTAACACGGCGTGATATGGGGCAGTGTAGGGCTGCAAACGATTGCTAATCAGCAGGGCAGGATTATATAGAGATGTGCGGCCAACAACGATTTTTACAGCCGCACAAAAGATCAAATCAGCCGACTATCGGCCATTTGCTCGCTTGTCAGCTGATCTCTGGCACTTTTACATGGGGCTTCCTAGGAGCGCTTGTTACCGATAATTGGCCGGTGTAATTGGGCTATAAGACAATTTTCTTTGCATGATAACACTGTATACTACTGTATGCTACCAATAGCACCAGTATATAAAGAGCAAATATCCCCACACATATTACTGCCATACTATTACTGACCAGATCCTGTATACTGAGAGTGATATTACCAATAATACCAGTATACAAGGGGGAATTATTATCATCATACATATTACCGCCATACTGTTACTGACCAAATCCTGTATACCAATAATACCAGAATACAAGGGGGAAATATTACACCACACCACAACCATCACTACCATATTGTTACTGACCAAATCCAGTATACTGAGACCAATAAAACACAGTACCGGATTACAAGTGACAAATACCACCACATACTGACTAATACCACCATCTACTGACTAATACCACCATATACTGACTAACAACGCCACATACTGACTAATACCACCATCTACTGACTAATACCACCATATACTGACTAACAACGCCACATACTGACTAACACCACCACATACTGACTAACACCACCACATACTGACTAACACCATCGCTGCTACTGAATAATCCTCCGTACATAGATCACTATCACCTCATCCAGTCATATAGAGGTGGACGCAGCTCTACACAGGCTCTATACACCATATACATTACAGTGCAGTTATATCAGGTGACTCACAGGGGACGTCTTCTCTAATCAGAGTTCTTCCCTCTTCTTCTTGTTCTTCTCCATCTGTCCTGGGCCATTATGAGAACTTCTCCGAGCCACGAATCCACAGAATCTGCCAGACAAACAATATTAGGCTCCTCACTCTGTCACCATCCTCATCTCTATACTAACTGCACATCTGAATTGGCCCCTTTACACCCACATTTAGCGGGTAGCCCCGACTCTATGTATGTGTGTGTATGTATATATATATATAAATATATATATATATATATATATATAAAATATATATCCCTTATAGTATATGGTCCCCTCTGTGTAGACACTTTATAGATGGTCCTTTGTTCAGTCCTCCATATAGATGGCCCCCAGTGTTGTCCATGTCCCATATAGGTAGACCCCCTTATGTTGTCCATCCCCATATATATAGCCCCTCCATGTTGTCCTTCTTCAATATAGATAGCCCCCTCAAGTTGTCTATTCCCCCCATATAGCCTCCTCATGTTGTCCATTCCCTCCTATAGCCCCCTCATGTTGTCCATCCCCCTATAGCCCCCTTATGTTGTCCATCCCCCTATAGCCCCCTTATGTTGTCCATCCCCCTATAGCCCCCTTATCTTGTCTATCCCCCTATAGCCCCCTTATGTTGTCCATCCCCCTATAGCCCCCTTATGTTGTCCATTCCCCCCCCATATAGCCCTCTTATGTTTTCCACCCCCTATAGCCCCCCTTATGTTGTCCACCCCCCTATAGCCCCCAGTGCTGTCCATCCCCCATGTAGCCCCCCTCATGCTGTCCATAACCCCCTAGCCCCCCTCATGCTGTCCATCCCCCCTGTAGCCCCCCTCATGCTGTCCATCCCCCCGTAGCCCCCCTCATGCTGTCCACCCCCCTATAGCCCCCCATGCTGTCCATCCCCCCGTAGCCCCCCTCATGCTGTCCACCCCCCTATAGCCCCCTCATGCTGTCCATCCCCCCGTAGCCCCCCTCATGCTGTCCATCCCCCCGTAGCCCCCCTCATGCTGTCCATAACCCCTGTAGCCCCGCTCATGCTGTCCATAACCCCGTAGTGCCCCTTATGCTGGCCATCCCCCCTATAGCCCCCCTCATGCTGGCCATTCCCCCCTATAGCCCCCCTTATATTGTCCATCCCCCCTATAGCCCCCTCATGCTGGCCATTCCCCCTATAGCCCCCCTTATATTGTCCATCCCCCTATAGCCCCCAGTGATGTCCATCCCCCCCTATAGCCCCCAGTGATGTCCATCCCCCCTATAGCCCCCAGTGATGTCCATCCCCTCCTATAGCCCCCAGTGATGTCCATCCCCCCTCCATAGCCCCCAGTGATGTCCATCCCCCCCTATAGCCCCCAGTGATGTCCACCCCCCCCCCTATAGCCCCCAGTGATGTCCACCACCCCCCTATAGCCCCCAGTGATGTCCATCCCCCCCCTATAGCCCCCAGTGATGTCCATCCTCCCCCCCTATAGCCCCCAGTGATGTCCATCCCCCCCCCCTTTAGCCCCCAGTGATGTCCATCCCCCCCCATAGCCCCCAGTGATGTCTATCCCCCCCCTATAGCCCCCAGTGATGTCCATCCCCCCCCTATAGCCCCCAGTGATGTCCATCCCCCCCTATAGCCCCCAGTGATGTCCATCCCCCCCCTATAGCCCCCAGTGATGTCCATCCCCCCCCCTATAGCCCCCAGTGATGTCCATCCCCCCCCCCTATAGCCCCCAGGGATGTCCATCCCCCCCCTATAGCCCCCAGTGATGTCCATCCCCCCCCCTATAGCCCCCAGTGATGTCCATCCCCCCCCCCCCTATAGCCCCCAGTGATGTCCACCCCCCCCCCTATAGCCCCCAGTGATGTCCATCCCCCCCCTATAGCCCCCAGTGATGTCCATCCCCCTCTATAGCCCCCAGTGATGTCCATCCCCCCCCTATAGCCCCCAGTGATGTCCATCCCCCCCATAGCCCCCAGTGATGTCCATCCCCCCCCTATAGCCCCCAGTGATGTCCATCCCCCCCCCTATAGCCCCCAGTGATGTCCATCCCCCCCCCTATAGCCCCCAGTGATGTCCATCCCCCCCCCTATAGCCCCCAGTGATGTCCATCCCCCCCTATAGCCCCCAGTGATGTCCATCCCCCCCCTATAGCCCCCAGTGATGTCCATCCCCCCCCCTATAGCCCCCAGTGATGTCCATCCCCCCCCTATAGCCCCCAGTGATGTCCATCCCCCCCCCTATAGCCCCCAGTGATGTCCATCCCCCCCCCCTATAGCCCCCAGTGATGTCCATCCCCCTACTATAGCCCCCAGTGATGTCCATCCTCCCCTATAGCCCCCAGTGATGTCCATCCCCCCCTATAGCCCCCAGTGATGTCCATCCCCCCCTATAGCCCCCAGTGATGTCCATCCCCCCCTATAGCCCCCAGTGATGTCCATCCCCCCCCTATAGCCCCCAGTGATGTCCATCCCCCCTATAGCCCCCAGTGATGTCCATCCCCCCCTATAGCCCCCAGTGATGTCCATCCCCCCCCCTTATAGCCCCCAGTGATGTCCATCCCCCCCCCTATAGCCCCCAGTGATGTCCATCCCCCCCCCTATAGCCCCCAGTGATGTCCATCCCCCCCCCTATAGCCCCCAGTGATGTCCATCCCCCCCTATAGCCCCCAGTGATGTCCATCCCCCCCCCTATAGCCCCCAGTGATGTCCATCCCCCCCCCCTATAGCCCCCAGTGATGTCCATCCCCCCCTATAGCCCCCAGTGATGTCCATCCCCCCCCCTATAGCCCCCAGTGATGTCCATCCCCCCCCCCTATAGCCCCCAGTGATGTCCATCCCCCCACTATAGCCCCCAGTGATGTCCATCCCCCCCTATAGCCCCCAGTGATGTCCATCCCCCCCTATAGCCCCCAGTGATGTCCATCCCCCCCTATAGCCCCCAGTGATGTCCATCCCCCCCCTTATAGCCCCCAGTGATGTCCATCCCCCCCCTATAGCCCCCAGTGATGTCCATCCCCCCTATAGCCCCCAGTGATGTCCATCCCCCCCTATAGCCCCCAGTGATGTCCATCCCCCCCTATAGCCCCCAGTGATGTCCATCCCCCCCCTATAGCCCCCAGTGATGTCCATCCCCCCCTTATAGCCCCCAGTGATGTCCATCCCCCCCCCTTATAGCCCCCAGTGATGTCCATCCCCCCCCCTTATAGCCCCCAGTGATGTCCATCCCCCCCCCCTATAGCCCCCAGTGATGTCCATCCCCCCCCTTATAGCCCCCAGTGATGTCCATCCCCCCCCCTTATAGCCCCCAGTGATGTCCATCCCCCCCCCCTATAGCCCCCCGTGCTGTCCATCCCCCCCCCTATAGCCCCCAGTGATGTCCATCCCCCCCCCCTATAGCCCCCAGTGATGTCCATCCCCCCCCCTATAGCCCCCAGTGATGTCCATCCCCCCCCCCCTCTATAGCCCCCAGTGATGTCCCCCTATGATAAAAAAAAACAAAACAAAACCCAACTCACCTGTCACCACGCTCCCCCGTCGGTCGCGGGCCTCTTCTTCTCTCTTCCCCGACAGACGAGAAGCTCCTGGTCCCGGGCAGCTCCGTCACCACTGAGCTCTGTGCGCGCCGCAGTGGCTGGGACTTCCGGTATGCGCTGCGTGTACCGGAAGTCCCAGCTGCCGCATCGCACACAGAGCTCAGTGGTGACGGAGCTGCCCGGGACCAGGAGCTGCGCATCTGTCAGGGGTTGCGGAGGTACGCTTCCGATTGACAGCGCAAGAAGCCTTAGGCTTCCCGCGCTGTCAATCACTCTTGGGACCGCAAGCAAGAAGCTGCTTGCGGTCCCAAGAGTGATTGACAGCGCGGGAAGCCTATGGCTTCTTGCGCTGTCAATCGGAAGACTGCCACATTTAACTGGAAGCGATCGCTTCCAGTTAAAAGGGTGAGGGGCGGCAGTCGGCGGCTGAGTGGGCCCCCCAGGAGCACGGGGGGCCCCGCTGGGCTTACTGGGTGGAGACCACATTGATGTGGTCTCCAGCCCTGAGTCCTTTGACTGGGGGGCGGGGCCTACTCCTGCTCGGGGCCCACCGGGGAAATCCCCGGTCCCCCGGTGGCCCAGTCCGACACTGCATAGGACTACCTTTACTTCATTAAAATGTAGCATTTCAGAAAGTTATATAGATTTGTAACCTCTATTTAAAAATCTCCAGTCTTCCCATACTTATCAGCTGCTGTATGTCCTGCAGCTGAAACAGTGGTCACCACCTGCCACCTCTGTCCATATCAGGATGGGGATTTGCTACTGCTCTGGGCAGTTCCTGACAAGGACAGAGGTGGCAGCAGAGAACACTGTGTAAGACTGGAAATAATACACCACTTCCTGCAGGACATACAGCAGCTGATAAGTACTGAAACATTGGAAATTTTGAAATAGAAGTCATTTATAAATCTATATAACTTTCTGAAACCAGTTGATTTGAAAGAAAAAGATTTTCGCTGGAGTACCCCTTTAACAATTAACTGGGGTTAACCAAGAAACATCAAGAAACACACACATAGAGATCAGCTCACCCCAGCTGAATAGAGGTGCATGCAGATACACGAGTCTCCAGGAATGAAGAGGAGCACGTGGATATAGATGCGGGCCGTGTCCCGTATATGCAGATCCAACGTAGAAAAGGTTTTCCACAGCTCCTTTAGATTGCAAAATTCTTTATTGGTACATATAAGGTGAAATTAAAAACTGGTTAAAATCGCGCCGACGCGTTGCGGAGGCAGCCCTCCTTAATCATGGCAATGTAACCGCTATACACATAAGCCTTATATAATGTGTGGGATGTACCATGTACCACTAACTCCTCCCCCACGAAAGGAGGGGGGAAGGGAAAAGGGAAAGGGGAGGGAGGGGGGGGAGGGGGGAAAGGAGGGGGGGAGAGGGAGGAGTGGAGAGGAACGCCTCACGGATCAACAACGGAAAAGGTATAACTGCATGATAAAAAGTCAATATTCAGTAGCATATATATAATTGATATGTAATAACAGAGGCAGATATATAACAATCCGTAACGTTGTACTATGGAAAGGACAACAAGGATGAGAGTGACTAAAAATAAATAAACATTTAAGTAAGAACGAGAAAAGGGGAAAATAGGGGAAGATGACTATAATCACTATTAATGTCTGAAAATCAGAAAATATAAAACAAATCCGTTTTGAGATTCATGCCCTGGGGAAAACGTGTGGCCAGGTTTAGGATCCAATATGCTTCCCGTTTTCTAAGGAGCTTGGCCCAATCTCCACCTCTTGGGGGTTTATTCACTTTTTCTATGGCTATTATTTTGAGGGTGCTAGTGTCGCCCATATGGCATTGGTGGAAATGTCTGGACAGACCAGACATGGATTTGGTCCCCCAAGGCACAGTTATAGAGCGAATGTCTCGCATGTGTTCAGAAAATCGAACCTTCAATTTCCTGATGGTGGACCCCACATATTGGACGTGGCAAGAAGAACATTCCGCAAGATATACTACGTGTGTGCTGGAACAATTAATGAAGCTCTTGATGTTGTAAGAGCTTCCCGTAGTGTGTGACAAAAAAGAATGGGTTTTAAGTGAAAATGTGCACATTGGGCATCTGGGGGCAGCACATCTAAAGAAGCCGGTCATGTTGAGCCAGTTCTTGTGACTCCCTGCTTGTTGGTCAGTTTTAAGTGTGGATGGTGACAAGATATTTCCTAGGGTTTGACCCTTTTTGGCCACACATTTGACCCCCCCTGTAAGTGCTTGTTCACACAGTGTATCTTGGTACAAGATAGGTATATATTTAGTTATGATAGTCTGTATGTCCTTGAACTGGGGGCTAAATGGGGTAGAAAAAATGAGTGGAACTTTACCGTTCACAGTGTGTTCAGATTTTTGTTTATTAATTCTGTCCGTAAGATGGTATGTGCGATCATGGCTCTCGGCAATATTGCGTGCTCGATTAATGTTGTGGTCACTATATCCTCGGTTGCGTAGTCTATCGGTAAGTTGGTGCAGTTGCGTATTGTTCTTACAAATTCCCCAATAGGGAGATTTCTGGTAACGTGTTTCGGGTGACTGCTATGAGCATGAAGTATGCCGTTACCTGCAGAAGGTTTCCTGTATAAAGTGCTGATGATTTTTCCCCCCTCCCAGGACAATAACACGTCTAGGAAAGGAATAGAATGGATCTCGTGTTGAAAAGTAAATTTAAGGTTCAATGTGTTGCCATTAATGTAATTAACGAAATCCTTGGCTCTCTCAGCATCGCCCGCCCATACTAGGAGGAGGTCGTCGATGTACCTCCCATACCAGAGGATGAGTCCTCGGTATGGGTTGTGGATGTTGTACAGGACGACCTCCTCCCAGTATGCCATGTAGATGTTGGCGAGCGACGGTGAGAAAGCAGCCCCCATGGGGCAGCCCCTAACCTGCAGAAAAAAAGCATCTCCAAACTGGAAAAAATTGTTAGAGAGTAAAAAATATGTAACTTCCAAAATAAACGTGCAAAGAGCATTACTATAATTCCCATATTTGTGCAGATGGTAAGATAATGCTGTGATGGACAGATCATGTGGCAGAGAGGGATAAAGTGCCACCACATCACAGGATAGCCAAGTGGCATCCTGTATGGGTGGCAATTTGTCCAGGGCAGAAAGAAGGCTCTTACTGTCACGAATAAACCCTATGCTACGTGTGGCCAAAGGCTGTAACAAAGTATCAAGCCAGGTGCATAGGGGTTCCAGTAGGGAGCCAATGCCCGAGACTATGGGGCGAAGGGGTGGGGGGAATACCCCCTTGTGAGTTTTGGGTAGGGGGGAGTTCGTGGGGGAGGAGTTAGTGGTACATGGTACATCCCACACATTATATAAGGCTTATGTGTATAGCGGTTACATTGCCATGATTAAGGAGGGCTGCCTCCGCAACGCGTCGGCGCGATTTTAACCAGTTTTTAATTTCACCTTATATGTACCAATAAAGAATTTTGCACTATCTAAAGGAGCTGTGGAAAACCTTTTCTACACAAGAAACATCAAGCATGTTGGATTGTAATATAACTATTACTTTGTCCTGTGAAAGATGCCTGACTGATGTGAGTGTTAATGTTACCGAATCAGGGGAGATAGAATATCTAAAATGTGTATGTGGCAGGGCTCCAAGGTAAAAAAAACATGAACAGCTGTCAGATGAAGCAGAGTTTAGTTAGTCTGATGCAATAGCTCTGGATTTGTCATTAGATGCAGCTAATTATAATGTTGTGATATACTAACTATACTTTCCACTGTTGATAGGAATTACAGGTTGTTTTAAGGGCTAGCGCACATGTCCCCAAAATCCTGTCCGTGCATGGACGGTGTCCTGCAGAGTGGACATTATGAAGTCGGGAGCTCCGATACAGGTTGAAAGTTTGTGCTAGTGACACAACATAGGCAGGTTTCTGCAGACGTGTGTATTAGCCCTAAGAAAACTGTACTACACATAATTTAAATCTACAGTAAATGAATGAATGGCAGGAGCTTGTACACCAAAGTTCTTTCCCCAGCTCTACGTCTGTCCTCGGCACATCTCAGAAGTACAGTATGCCTTCCAGGGCAGGAGGGGGCAGGTAATGGATGAAACCATGCCCACATGCAATAATCGCAATTTGTTACATGTCCCTCTAGTCTCAGAAGGTATACTACCAAGATGTGCCAAGGGTGGAAGTGGAGCATTGGGGGAGGGGGGGCTGAACAGGTGATACATTTTCTGCTCCCCGAATGGTTATTGGAAGAGAAGGTTGGACAAAAAAAGAAGGTAGGACAAACACCAATCTTAAGAAAGGTTGGAGAAGGTTGGATAAAAATAATCTGGTTCTTAAGGCCCTATTACATGAAGCGATCTGCCGCATTCGGCTGTCAACAGGCTGAAACACAAACGATCAGCCTGCCAACGATCTACTGCCGTCTCTCCATGCAACAGGAGCGGCAACAGCAGACCGCCGCTATCTTCTATGGGCTGCCCAGATGATTTAACAATCGCCCCCCATGGCCCCCTTACTCCTACCTGCTCGCTGTCAGAGCATGTAACAGGGCCGGCAGCAAGCGGGGAACGAGGAGTAATTGCCCCGTGTAATAGCGGCTTTAGTATTTCAGATGGTTCCAAAGGTGTTTAATGGGGTTGAGGTCAGATCGATCCACAAAAATAATGCTCAAGGAGCCTTTTTTTTTTTCTTAGCATATTAACTTTGCAAAATTCATGAGATTGGATGGTTGCCATTTTAGTAGTGTACAGTAGGTGAATGATTACATTTTAAAGAAAGTTCTTGGGATTCCAGGTGGTTATTGGTTACACAGTTTACTATGTTTTGTAAACATATAGGTGACATTCCGCCAAAAGTGCACATGACTTTTATTACTATTGTGCTCTGAGATACAAGAATACTATTTATGAGAGAGCTGAAATGTTATGATGTACGATACAACGTGGAGAATTTTAATGACATTTTCTATAAAGAAGTTTGTTGATGCTTAGGTCGCTATTGGGAGACGGTTGAAAGGTTACGGATCAATCAGTTTTATGGTGCGCCAACTGCAATACGCCTGCTGCTCAAATATGGAGATGAATGGGTAAAGAAATATGACAGGTCATCTTTAAAAATGTTGGGCTCAGGTAGGTGAAGAAGATCAATCTAAAACCTACATTTGTATATGTTGTTAGATTCTTTATTCCAGGACCATCTGCTGTAAACTTTTTATTTGATGTCTTTTTGTAGAATGAAATTAATATGAAAAGGAAAAAAAGTTTAATTATGACCAAAATATTCTGTTACTATTGTTGCTTACATTGGATGAACATTCACCTTTATTACTCAGTGGTCCTTACTACAATGTTCCTACAACAGTCCTCAGATATTTACAACAGGAAGACATTGAAGCTTGAGATGTTTATTAAAGGGGTTGGCTATTTTATAATAAAATAGTTCAGTGCACAGTATTAGTCAGTGTACTGACTGAACTTACTAACAGCAGTTCCCTGTGTACCTCACAGAGCTAAAATCAGACTCCCCTCCTCCAGGCTGTGCTGTCCTGCTCTGTGGTGATTCTTTCCATAAGATGGCCAACATGGAGAAGCATGTGACCATGCCCTGCACTCAGTGTCCTCCATGGGCATATACAGGCTCAGTGGTGGACACTGGGGGCGGGGCTTGGTCACATGCTTCTTCGTGCTCTGATTTTAGCTCTCTGAGGTCTACAAATCTATGCCTGCACTTGGCAGGCGTAGCTGATTTTTTTTGCTTCACACACAGTATGACACCAGCCATTCTGTGACACGGCAGTGTCACAGAATGGCTGTTGTCAGTGAAGTTCATCCCGACCAGCTCTGCAGTACAGACCGCATGAACCTCCTTTCTCTAGAATTGGGATGCGGGAACATGCCAGTGTTCCTGCATCCCAATTCACCATAGCTGACAATGTAAAGTCCGGCCGGAGCCACACTTTACATTGTTTGCTCTGTCAGTCTTATTTCGTCATTTTTTTTCGGCGGCTGCAAGGAATCCCGGCCAGAGTGTACACAGAGTGTATACACTCCGTCCGTGATTCCAATGAGATGAATGTGATCACCAATTTCATAAAATAACGGGCGTGGTTGCAAAACTGCCAATGTTTAATGAAATTTTAAGTTGTGTGAACATAACCTAAGGGTACCTTCACATGTACTGGATTGCAGCAGATTTCATGCTACGATTTCCGTATGCGAGTACTGTATGTAAAGCCCCATTCCATTTAAGCCGTGCCTGGCCAGCTAATGCATTACCTGGCTGCGCTCCTGCTTGCTTCTCAGGTGAACGGTGTAAACAAAAAAAAACAATATATAACAGAAAAAAAAAAATTTTCACCAATATTAATAAAAAACTTGAGGTCATGGCGCAAAAAAATGACACCGCAACCAGCCCTGTAGGTGGAAAAATAAAAGCACTATGTGTCTTTGAAGGCGAGGAGGAACATTGTATTAATTTGACCCAGACATCCTGGCACCAATGGCCTCGGTCCTGAAGGGGTTAATATTATATTCTGTAGGTCTTAAATCACACTGTATAAATTTTTTTTTTTAGAGAAAAAGAAACAGAATAAATCTGTTGGTTACATACTGTCCCATTCACGAGACAGTAAAATATCAGAAAGTTCCATGCAGGTTAATGGAGTCTAACAGTTTGTAGTGTTATATATCACACTTAACAAGGGACAGACATTCCTTTTGTCATTCTTAAAACACTAAAGAAACATAACTGTGGACCTAGTAGAGCCGTGTGATGTTGTCACATGCTTTGGAAAAAGTTGCCCTCTCTGAACTTGTTTCTCCTTGTTCTGCTCCGCTAGGTCACTGCTCTTAACCCAGAGTGTGTAACAAGTAGCAGTGACTTTACTAATCTCCTTCTGTCCTTTTAGTGGGCGAACCAATAAACCATGAAGCTTGGGAATGGTTTTATCATGTGGTCGGAGAAGGAAGGTGCGACCTTGTGGATACATGGTGGCAAACAGGTAAATCACTGTGATAAGTACAATGAAGACTGTGAATACACACATAAAATACCTATTTACTGCTGTATTACTGATCATCGTACGCTCCCTTTAATCCAATCTTTACCTCTAACCATTCTACCAATTATATATCTTACAGTTACATACTACAGAAGACATATTCTGGGAAGCAGACTATTGTAGATAGCTTACTCACAGCACGCATGCCATTTTCCTATTAACAGGCCCAAGGCCATAGAGAAACCACCTTCGAACCTTCACCTCCCCATGATCATATTTTATGATAAGATAAAATATTTTATTTACCCCTTAAAGGGGTGCTCCAGCGTGGGGGCACTTTTTTGGGGGGACCGGGGAGGAGGTGGCTGAAAGAAAAGATGTCCACTTACCTCCCCGGTTTTAGCGGCGGGTCCCGCATCACTGCGCTCCGGTGCCCGGTACCCGGCCACTTCCGGGTGTCTGACGCGGGCCCGAGACGTGACGTCTCAGGTCCGCTCAGCCACTTAGTGAAGGAGGCGGGATCCGTTTGAAGTCCGCTCGGATCCCGCCTCCTTTACTGAGTGGCTGAGCGGCCCTGAGACATAGCGTCTCGGGTGGCGTCAGACACCCGGAAGCGGCCGGGGACCGGAGCGCCGTGATGCGGGACCCGCCGCTGGAACCGGGGAGGTAAGTGGATGGTTCCCCCCAAAAAGTGCCCCTACGCTGGAGCACCCCTTTAACCTCTTAAGGACGCATGACGTACCCATACGTCATGCGCCCGTAAGAGGTGTTCAGAGCGGGGCCGCGGCGGTCCCGAGTGCCGCTTGTAGCCCGGGACCACGGGTATTAACGGGCATGGTCCGATCGCCGTGCCCGCTAATACAGTAATCAGATGCAGCTGTCAAACATGACAGCTGCATCCGATTACCGGATGCAGCACTTTCCTGGTGTCTAGTGGGTGAGATCGCTCCTCCGGGACGTTGTCCAGGAGGAGCGATCTCCGTGTCTGCTGCCGGCCGGGGACGCGTCCAAGATGGCGCCGTCCTCGGCTCGGCACTCGTTTGTTTTCGGCTGCAGCAGCTGAAAGCAAACGAGTGCCGATCTCATTGATCTTTGCTGTATAACTATACAGCAAAGATCTCAATGAGAGATCAAAGTGTATATACTAGAAGTCCCCTAGGGGGGCTTCTAGTATATGTGTAAAAAAAAAAAATTATTGTTATTAGTAAAAAGCCCCCTCCCCTAATAAAAGTTTGAATCACCCCCCTTTTCCCAGGTTTTAAATAAAAGTAAATAAATAAATAAACATGTTTGCTATCGCCGCGTGCGTAATTGCCCGAACTATTAATTAATCACATTCCTGATCTCGCACGGTGAACGCCGTCAGCGCAAAAATATCCCAAAGTGCAAAATTGCGCATTTTTGGTCGCATCAAATCCTGAAAAAATGTAATTAAAAGCGATCAAAAAGTCATATATGCACAATCAAGGTACCGATAGAAAGAACACATCATGGCGCAAAAAATGACACCTGACACAGCCCCATAGACCAAAGGATAAAAGCGGTATAAGCATGGGAAGGGAGCGATTTTAAGGGACATATATTTGTTAACAATGGTTTGAATTTTTTACAGGGCATCAGATACAATAAAAGTTATACATGTTACATATCGTTTTAATAGTAACGACTTGAGCAACATGCACAACAAGTCAGTTTTACCGCAGGGCGAAAGGCGTAAATACACCATCCCCCCCAAATAAAAGAAATGCTGTTTTTTTTTTTTTCAATTTCACCACACTTTGAATTTTTTTCTGGTTTTGCAGTGTACTTTATGCAAAAATTCAGCCTGTCATTGCAAAGTACAATTAGTGACGCAAAAAATAAGGGGTCATGTGGGTTTCTAGGTGGAAAAATGCAAGTGCTATGGCCTTTTAAACACAAGGAGGGAAAACCGAAAACGCAAACACGAAAATTGGCCCCGTCATTAAAGGGTTAAATGGGTTCTCCCATCTGGGGCAGTTATGCCCTATCCAGAGTATACAAAGGACAGGGCATAAATAAAGCCCATATTACACGGGGCAACGAGAGGGATCAAGCAATCGCCGACCTGTCAGGTCATCGCTTGCCTGGTTCTCGTTCCCTGCTCGCTGCCGGCGCTATTACATGTGTTGGTAGAGAGACGGTGGGGGGGGGGGAGCTGCGAATGGGCTGCCTGTGTGATCGGGCAGCCCATAGAGGATAGCGGTGGTCTGCTGCCACTCCTATTACACAGAGCAACGCCAGCATATTGCTGCTATCCTCATCGTTGTTGTTTCATGTTTAAAGACAATGATCCAACAGCATTGTGCATGTCAGCTGATCTTTGTCTTCTATTACACAAAATGATTACCGGCTGTAACGGTCAGTATCGGCTGAATACGGCCATTAATTGCTTCATGTAATAGGGCCTTAAAGGGAACCTGTCACCCCCCCTGCCGGGGCAGAGTCCGGCCGACCCCCAGCTAGAGACCTTTATACTTACCCCGGAGAACGAAGTCCCGCTCCTGGGGCCGATCCCGCTGCCAAAATATCGCAGTCATAAGCCCGGTGCGCGCGCATCACAGATGAGTCCGACGCTCATAGAGAATGACGGCTCCATTAATTCTCTATGGGCATCAGACTCATCTCTGATGCGCGCGCACCAGGCTTTCGAAGGCGATATCTCCAGGAGCAGGACTTCGTTCCCCGGGGTAAGTATAAAGGTCTATAGCTGGGGGTCGGCCGGGCTTTCCCCCTGGCACGGGGGCTGATAGGTTCCCTTAAAGAGATTGCTGGGGGTTCGAAGGCTGAAACTGTCAAAGAGACCCAAATGCGGTGCGCAAGCATGGCCTACAGCTGTAATCTGTGGGTGTTTCTTCCAATTTACTATCTATTTTGCTAAATAATCCAGGGAAGAAAGGAAATGCAAAATATATCCTTTCTTCCCTGAATTGTCAGTGGAGCAGCAATGGTCTGTAAGTCTCCACACGTCTTTATGACGGCTCTCCTCAAGGAGAGTCACTACCCCTTTGACCCACGTAAAATAATCCAGAAATCTTCAGTTTTCAGTCTGACCACTAGGTGTAAAACTAAGCTGATACTTGCTCTGTATGCAGTGATAAGGAAGGGGTGAGTAGAAAGTGATCTCTACAGCATTAGGCTATGTTCACACACTATATATTTTCGTGAAATCACAGCCGTTCTACAACGGCCGTGATTGTTACAGAAATATATATTACATAGCCGTCTATGGGATCCCGGCCGGAGCGTATACACATAGTATACTCTCCGGCTGGGATCCCTCGCGGTGCCGCAAACAACTGACATGTCAGTTTTCTGCGGCCACTATTCATTGAATAGCGGCCGCAGAAACCCATGTCAGTGCACACTATGGAGCGAGCGGATCCCGCCGCTTGCTCCATAGCGTGCAGTGGAAAGTTCTGATGCGGGCACGCACGGATCTGCCTACATCAGAACAGGATGATCTTTTCAGAGACCAGCCGGGTCACGGAACAGCTATGTGAACATAGCCTTACAGTGAAAAGTGACACCAGTAGGTCACAGAGTTCACAGAGCATGCTTATACACCTTGGCCCAGATTTATCAAAGAGTGTAAAATTCAGACTGGTGCAAACCGCCCACAGCAACCAATCACAGCTCAGCTTTTTAGCTGTGGTGAAATGAAAGAGGAGCAGTGATTGGTTCCTGTGGGCAGTTTGCAGCAATCTAAATTTTACACCCTTTGATAAATCTCCCCCTATGTGTTTATGTCCATGGGACTTGTTGTAAAGCATATCGCTTAATGCTGTTAAACTACAAAGAAATAAAGGAAGGATTCTAGGATAACCTCTGCACACTGGACATTAAGGGGAACCTATACTTTCCTCAACTTCAGGGCACTTAGCGCTCAGTGTCTGCCCTTGGTCTAAAGCTATAACACTACAATGTAGATAATATTTAACATACACAAGCCTCATGTATAATAATTGTTGCTTTATCACTTGTCTGTAAAGTTCACACGCCTGTGCAAATATTGGCTGGAATTTTCCATTAGAGAGTACTGATTCCATAAAGCTGAGATTATAATGTAACACTTTATATTCCTTTAAGGCTTAGCTTCACAGTGTGGTTAAGGTGGATACAGTCCAGACCTAACATGCAGACCCACTTGTCTCTTGGTAAGCTAGTCTTCTATTTAGTTTTCTAGTGGAGGTGGTGTTATAATAATAGTTAATAGATGTTCCGCCACTGCCTCCCATTAAAATAACAGAATCACTGTAATAAGTCAGGAATATTACAGTTTTCTACATTCTCTATATGCATGAAGAAGCAACCATGAATACAATGTCTGCTCTAACTGGAGAGACCATAGCTGATAACCAGATATGTTATATGACTTTGAACTGTATGCACGTTATATACGGTGTAATGTATGGACTTTCCCATGTGCATAATAGCTTGATATCATTATGGCTCAGCATTGAGAACAGGGTTCACGAGGTGCAGTTAGTTCTATGCAGATTATTGTACATTGTGATACTTAAATGCAAATAAAAATGAAACATGTATTTTCTATACATTTTACTCTTGCTGGCCTCTTAATATTTTTTTTACTCTGGGGATGTAACAAGTTATTATGGGTCTCTATAGAAAGTGATGCCCAGCTAAGAGCTATCACCCAACCTCTTCATTCCCAGGCAGCTTGACATGGCTGTTCCTTAATCATAGATGCTCAGAATAATTGAACACCAACGTACCTATCACTCCCAATAAGCAGACCTATTGAGAGATGATTTAAGGGAAAACAAAATGTTAATTCATAAAAAATAGGACAATGGACCAAAATGGGGAGACCCTAGGAAAGAACCAGACTGCCTGATGGAAAGTGCACGTCTCTGCCTGACATCTACAACGCCTGCAGAAGAGACTGAGAGAAAGAGAGAGAATATATAAGGCAATATGTAGGGGAGAGCACATATAACAAACTATAAAGGCTGTATATTTAAAAGTAAGAAAAATCATGAATAAATACCTACGGTCATTTTAAACATATATGATACGTACAAAGCAAGCATAAAAAATGCTTTTTTAAAGGGGTCTCCATAGTCTTTATTAAAAAAAAAATGGCAGATTGTTTAAAAAAAAGTATGCAATTGTTACATACAACTGAATGGAGATTGCAGGGATCCATAAGCCAGCCGCATTCAGATATATGAAAAAAAATGTAAGGGGTTGCAATTTCAACTATGCCCTGGTATTTGAAGAAGGACTAATGTGCTATAAATGGCCAGTAACTTGTGCGCACCCTGTAACAACTTCACTTCCAGCTCCCTCCTTTCTACAGATACATGCCATTTCCTGCACAGGAGTTGGGTCATATTACCTAAAAGACCCCATAGCAGTTCCAGATCATTGTTACATAGCTGACAGTTATCACAACCTGAATAAATATTTCTGTTTACACTTGTTATATAATAATATTGTAAACAATAGAATAACAAAAATGTTTTAAATCTGAATTAATTTATTAAAAACAGTAAACAAAACAAACAAGTAATAAAGCAACCTATGGCAATTGTCTAATGCTGCCAGTGAAATTACTCTACTTTTTGTTAATGATATCTTTTACCTCCCATAATGCAATGTCACCCTATTTATCCAGAAGGGGTTAATTGTCATTGCAGAGGGATAAGCATTGTGGGTATTAAGCATCGCTGCCTTCCAAGGGACCTACTGTACCAATTACAGTTGAGCTTCATTTAAGGAGATTTGAAGCGATTAAGTTACGGTAATTAGTGGGGTCTCATTTGCATGTACTTAGTCAAATTAATTTGCAGAGATTTGTGTAATATCTTTTTAATTTGTTAAGTGGTCCTTGTGAATCCCAGATGAATTCTGTTTGTAAACATCACATCCCTACCTATAACCTCTATAGCATTTTGATATTCTTTCTAGTTATATTGGCTATTTGGCCAAATGTAAATTCTTAAGGGTCCAATTAAGTTAGACGGAAATCTCTGAATGTATCTAATTCAGCTCGATCCAGAATGATTAAGATTTGTGGTGGTCCGACAGCGTAATCTCAGGACGCAGATAATGGGCAGCATAGCCTAATACTGAGTAATAAAAGTAATTTGGTGCCCTTAAGCTCTTTATATATTCACTTTACTTCTTTACTGATAAGGCGGAGGATAATTCTTCCTCTGGATAAATGAGTTCACTTTGCCGAGGCTTAGTTAATTGTTAAAAATGGCTGCTTACTATGTAACAGGGCTTTTTTTTTTACTTTTGTCTTAATGAAAGGGCTCAGAGATTTGTGGTTTCATTTGTGACTAAGACAAAGCCCTGAATGTATCACTCAAAGCCTTGAACCGCAGAAGATGTTTAGCAATCTGTAAGATTTTCAACACACACATCATATTTGTTCTCATTGATGATTCTATATCAATAGCCTCAGGCACATGGCTGTCTTATGGGATCTTACAACCCTTGAAATGGATATATAGAGCATATAGAGACTATAATAGAGCATCTTTAAGAAGGGCTTAGCATCACCTTAGTATGCCGATGTTTGCGTATGGTCTAGGGATTTTTTTCCACACTAGAGATTTTCATCCCCCCCCCCAGTACATATCCTGTACTGCTGTGTGTCTAGTATCTCCTCTCTACAGTAAAGTGTGATACTACATGTCCTGTACTCCTGTGTGTGTCTAGTATCTCCTCCCTATAGTATAGTGTGATACTACATGTCCTGTACCCCTGTACTGCTGTGTGTGTCTAGTATCTCCTCTCTACAGTAAAGTGTGATACTACATGTCCTGTACTGCTGTGTGTGTCTAGTATCTCCTCTCTACAGTAAAGTGTGATACTACATGTCCTGTACTCCTGTGTGTGTCTAGTATCTCCTCCCTATAGTATAGTGTGATACTACATGTCCTGTACCCCTGTACTGCTGTGTGTGTCCTGTATCTCCTCTCTACAGTAAAGTGTGATACTACATGTCCTGTACTCCTGTGTGTGTCTAGTATCTCCTCCCTACAGTATAGTGTGATACTACATGTCCTGTACTGCTGTGTGTGTCTAGTATCTCCTCTTTACAGTACAGTGTGATACTACATGTCCTGTACTCCTGTACTGCGTGTGTGTGTCTAGTATCTCCTCCCTACAGTACAATGTGATACTACATGTCCTGTACTGCTGTGTGTCTAGTATCTCCTCCTTACAGTATAGTGTGATACTACATGTCCTGTACTGCTGTGTGTGTCTAGTATCTCCTCTCTACAGTATAGTGTCATACTACATGTCCTGTACTGCTGTGTGTCTAGTATCTCCTCTCTACAGTACAGTGTGATACTACATGTCCTGTACTGCTCTTAACCTGTGCCAGGATGAGTTGCTCCTTCGGGCACCAGGTGACGCTGCTTTATTTGATTTCTCTGGGACCCTGTGTGATCTGTACATGACCCTAAAAACACTCCATTCCTCTTCAAAGAAAGTCATTTAGAGTTTCCAGTAGTTCTTTCTGACTGTTGTATATAAGGACTTATCCATGTTATCGACTTAGATTTTTTTAAATCTATTTTTTTCTTATTTTGGGTTGATATTTTGGGGGCTCCAGAACCACTTACCAGTTTTTCCCATAGATATTTGGTCTCAAGATACAATATATTTAACATACAAAGGTCATCCTAGAAAAAAATAATATTGTAACTTGTGAGACCACTGTGGTTAGGAGTAAAATTATATAAATATATAAAAAATAATATAAAAATTTCTATATATTTAAATATAGAAATTTTGAAGGGTTCACAAACTTTCAAGCACCACTTTCAAGTACATGTATTATATACTTGAGTTGTATGGTAACATAAATACATATGGAAATTAACCAAAGTATTAGAAGTAACTATGAGCAAATCTCAAAAATCAAGGTTACAGGAAAATTACCGACCTCAGAGTTGGTGTATTGTGCTACAATGTTGCTCTTTGGATCTCACTGTCCTCTACATATAATTTATTGTACAATATGTACCACATCTCCAGATTACAATACTAATGGGTTCAACCTGTTTTACAGAAACTGGAGGAATCTGCATTGCCCCTCGTCCTTCAGAGCATGATGCTGAGATCATCCCAGCAATGGCTATGAGACCTTTCTTTGGGATAAGACCCACACTCTTAAATGAAAATGTAAGTGGTGGGCCTTAAGGGGAATGTGCCACATAGACTTTTTTTTATGGATTAGCACTAGATACTGGAACATATTATTTTTTATTGTTTTTATTAGATTTTTTGTTCATTGTATATTTTGTAGTATTATTGGGGCAGCCATCTTGCCTAAACAGTTTTTAACATCATTAAGAGATATGCTTTACAGTGAGTCATATTAACATCTGCAATAAAAAAAAAAGAAGCTGCCCCATTGACATGAATGGGAAGGGTTGCTTGGCATTCTCTGTGACTTTTCCAGAAGTCATCTCACAGATTGAGGGAGGCCGAGCTGTGAGCTTCTTTTGTTGTATTTTCTATCTACTGGAGCTATCTTTTTCTGTAATGCTGTAATGCTTGCCTAAACAGTTTTTAACATCATTAAGAGATATGCTTTACAGTGAGTCATATTAACATCTGCAATAAAAAAAAAAGAAGCTGCCCCATTGACATGAATGGGAAGGGTTGCTTGGCATTCTCTGTGAC
Organism: Dendropsophus ebraccatus; assembly: GCF_027789765.1. Classification (NCBI taxonomy): domain Eukaryota; kingdom Metazoa; phylum Chordata; class Amphibia; order Anura; family Hylidae; genus Dendropsophus; species Dendropsophus ebraccatus. Next base: position 38,165,894 of record NC_091468.1, read on the forward strand.
TTTTCCAGAAGTCATCTCACAGATTGAGGGAGGCCGAGCTGTGAGCTTCTTTTGTTGTATTTTCTATCTACTGGAGCTATCTTTTTCTGTAATGCTGTACAGATCCCTTTCCAGCAGCCTCCTTCTTATCATCACAGAAAGAACAGGAAGTCTCCGCTTAGATTAAGGTTATGTTCACACACTGGAAAATAATACCAAAAGTAAAAGTAAAAAAAATGGCTGCATTTTTATTATAATAAAACACTCCACTGATGTCAATGGGAAACTGGATGTCAGTCCACATACCATATAGAATAATGGCCGTAAATGATAACAACCATTCAAATAATAAACATGCTCATTATTTACCACCTGCTTTGCAAAATATGGCTTTTTTTTTTTTAAAGGAAACCAATCAGCCCAATTGGCCCAGAGGGTATGATTGACAGGAAGAGAGGCCTGTTACTGGCCTCTCTCCCTGTCAATCATCCCACCGAGCGCGCTGACAGGCTGAGAGCAGTGACTAGACACAGGCGTGGAGCCGCCCAGATGACTACCTCCCCACCTCTGCCTGCTGTGCTCCCCCGGTAATAAAACTTCTTTTTTTTCTGGTATAAAGCTCCTGCCTCAACCATGGCCGGTGCGTGCCGCTGGCTGCTCAGGAGCTTTATACAGTTCTTCAGGGAACCATATCAGCCCAATTAGGCTGATTGATTCCCTTTAAATCTTTTCACACATGATTTTATTTCCTCAACATACCCTACATCGGGAACAGTGTTTGGGTGTCCATCTGGCACCCCATGTGGTGATTCATCTCCACATGTATACAGGGCACGTTCATCCTTGGACCCTGTAATGGCCTCTATCTAGATGAGTATATCGTTATTCTATATCTGTTATGCTTTGGCCCGTGTTCTAGTATATACCCTTGTTTAGGTTCTAATATACATTTTATTGTTTTCCCTATCCAGAAAACATTGTGGTTTGAACTATACTGTTTGAGGAAATATACTGCTGTGGTCTCCACTTATGTGATTGTGGTATTGACTGTGTGTTTCTACTATCATAACTACATATGAGAGACAATCACACTACATGTTATTGTGTAGCAGGTGCCATTGTGTTTTTCATCCCGTAGTGGTGCATTATTGAATATCTGTTTACATCCCTTAAGCAAGAAATGATCATTGTTTGTTGATTCCCTGATGAACCCGTAGCAAACAGACGGGGGAAACGCGTAGGAATGTTTACATTTTAACTGGATCTGTTGATCAATATTGTACATAATTCACGGTGTGTACACGGTTTATTTCATTTTTTTTGGGGGGGGGGGGATATTTGTAGGGACACATGGTGTTTATTGTTTTCTCCCGCGCACTTATTTGAGAGTAGGGACCGCCATCGTGGTTGGGACCACCCTGCTAAGGAGGTGACTACCCCAAAAGGCAGGGATAGAGTATCTCCTCTTAGTGCAGAATGCACTTTTCCCGCCCCCATCTTGGTTTCATCTGATTTTAGGTCCCTTTATCCACCATACTCTGTTTTTACGTGGGAGTAAGTTGTCACAGTTGTTTGTCAGAATAATTTTTCTTATGACTTTTTGGATATAATTAGTGATATGATTTTAGCGAGCTATTAAAAGTTATGTTTTAAGCCTTATTTAGTCAATACTCTTGTCAGGCTTTAATTAATTCTAGTGACTATAGGGCTATTCTATCTGGTGGTTAGCAGAGACCCATATATCGTGTCTGCATGGTTTGGATTACACTTATAATATTACAGTCATATTTAGCTTTTATTTTACTGTGTGTGAACCTTGTCTTAGGCTTAGTGGACAGAATGAAAACTTCAGAAAAATTTCTGGATTATTTCAAAATACACATAATAAAATGAAAAATTAGAAAAAAAAATCACCCCAAATTCCTAAATTCCCTTTATAACATATATACCTGACATGTTCTTTTATTTGCCCCTCTATTTCCTGGTCCTTTCCCTTAATACTGCAGACATCATAAGCAGATGTCAAGGAGCCATTCTCAACCATGGCCATCCTGGGCATTAGAAGAAGGTGTGGGACGCTGGGGACTAGGCTCCATCATAATTGATGGTTTTCTCAGCAGCTATGTTGGTCTCTAGATGAAAAAAGATGCTTGTCCAAATGTAGATTTCTACAATATACTACATATGATTAAACCATTTTGCTACTTTAGCATCACAGCTAAAGAATTTGAGTTATACAACCATGGAGCTCGATCGGTCATTAATAGAGATGAGCGAACCTCGAGCATGCTGGAGTCCATCCAAACCCGAACTTTCGGCATTTGATTAGCGGTGGCTGCTGAAGTTGGATAAAGCCCTAAGGCTATGTGGAAAACATGGATATAGTCATTGATCAACTCGAACCCAAACCCAGTTCGCTCATCTCTAGTCATAAATTAATGCCACTCATAATAAGGGACTCTTGTTATAACATGTATTTCTGTTACCAGGGCAAGGTTATCGAGGGTGGTGATGTCTCAGGTGCACTCTGTATTGCTGAACCTTGGCCCGGTATGGCCAGAACTATATATGGAGACCATCAGAGATTTATTGATGCTTATTTCAAGGCATATCCAGGTAATAGCCGTACTCTACTATCGAAGATCAATACATTGAGCTTGTATCCTACTTTACATTTCACTTTTCTGTTATTTATGAGAATTGCACAGTCATCATTGATAAGAATGTAAGGCAGAAATGACTGATAAAGCTGCAGACAGTCATTCATGAAATACAGCCTCCACCCTGGAAAAAATGTTTGTGTTTTATAACATTTCAAGACTTGTCAGATATTCTTTCAGTTTACCGGCATGCGCAGTAGATAGGACCCAGCCATGTGCCCCATCATTATAGCTTTTAACATGATGATTAGTATATTCTGATTTCTTGCAACATAATTATCTTCAAAAAAGCAAAGAGAACAACTAGGTACATAACCACTCAATAGTTTATAGTGCTTTTGCTCGATAAAGTTGTGACACAATCCATATTGGGGCCAGTTCAGACAGAGTAAAACTGGCGGAATTCTCGTGCGGAGACGTGCGCCTCTCCGCTCTAAAGTCAAAGAGGAGAGGGGAGGCGCGTGAGAATTCCGTCAGTTTTACTCTGTCTGAACTGGCCCATAGTGATAAGAAATGTTGATGGTTAATTATTACCCCATATAAGTTCTGTACCTACAGTGCCTCATACATACTGGGATTTATAGGATAAATATTTTTCTTGTATCATTCATTATCTTCATGCACATTATATAATATTTTACCTATCTGTTCCAGGCTATTATTTTACTGGTGATGGAGCCCATAGGTCAAATGAAGGGCACTACCAGATAACAGGTCGTATGGATGACGTCATAAACATCAGTGGGCATCGACTTGGCACTGCAGAGATTGAAGATGCATTGGTATGTATATTCTATAATAAATAAAAGTTATAATTAATAAGTGAATAGTTTTTGTAGATAAAATAGAAAAAAAAGACCAAAAATAGGAGACTCAAGTGGTTTGGTCAGTGGTAGCAGGTCAGTGGTCAGCGATAGCGGGAAAGTTTTATATATGGAGATATGCAAAGAAGATACAAAGAAGTTATGTAGGAAGTTATTAGGGCATACGGGTTAAAATAGACATCATGGTGGAAATGTAACATAGTAAAACATCACCACCACCGTCTGTCTTCTATAGCAACAGACTTGTCTGACACAATTCCATATGAAAAAGAAGAATTTCAAGGGCACTCACCAATGCAAGGTAGCAAGGACGCGTTTCACACATATCACATGCTTATTGTCTGACATAATTGGTACTTGCAGATTACTGATATTTGCAGATTATAAAAATGAGCATCTTATGAAAAGAACATTTTATGACTGTAACTTGTAATGTAGGCCATACACACTAAGGTCAGCCAAGCTGATCAATGTCCGTAGGATTGGCTGACCATCTAATATGCGTAGGGCACCCTCCCCATGATGGCAGATGTCTGGGGACAAAGTGGGGAAATAATTCAACATGATTCAAAGTGATTCCCGTGTGAGCTCGCATCCCAATTCACCACTGCTCTCAATGGAGTGTTAACACAATTGTGTTAACTGACATGCCTTGTACGGCCGCTATTCAGTGAATAGTGGCCGCAGAAAACTGACATGTCAGTTTTTCGTGTGGCCAGATGGAATCCCTGCTGGAGCATATACTATGTGTATACACTCCGGCCCGGATTCCATTCATTCCAATACAACGTATGTTTTGTATAAATCAGGCCGTTGTTGCAATTTGCAACAACAGCAGTGATATATACAAAACATACGTTGTGTGAACATATCCTAAGAAAAACATGGCCACTTTCTTTCAGAAACAGGACAACTCTTGTCTCTAGCTTGGACGGGGTTTTGCTATTCAGTTCCATTGAGGTGAATGGAGCTTAATTGCAAACTGCACCTAAACTGGAGACAAGAGTCAGGTTGTCTCTGGAAGAAAGTGGCTATGCTTTTCTAACACAGAGTAAGGGCCCTATTCCACCGGACGATTATCGTTCAGATTATCGTTAAATCGTTCGAATCTAAACGTTAATCGTTCGGTTGAAATGCAATTAACGATTAACGACCGAACGAGAAATCGTTGATCGCTTTATAAGACCTGGACCTCTTTTTATCATTGCACGTTCGCAAAACGTTCGCAAATCATTCGCATTGAATAAGACATCGTTCGGTCATTCGCAGTAGATACGAACGCAATAGCAAAGAAGTAGAGAAGATAAAACGATCGCAAATACGATCATAAGTAACGATTATCGTTACATGGAAATGAGTGAATGTTTTCAGATCTTTCGCAATATCGGTCGTTTGAGATCGTTAATCGTTAACGATTATGCGAACGATAATCGTCCGGTGGAATAGGGCCCTAACTCCTTTAAAGTGACTGTACCATGAGGCCCAGGCTGAAGGACTGGAGGCGGGCCGATCCACCCTTAGTGGGAGGAAACCCTAGCCCCTCTATGATAGGATTTTATTGATTGTAATGGAGTCAGGTTATGGAAGGGCTGGAGTTTCTTCCCACTAAGGGTGGGTTGGCCCGCCTTCAGTGTTTCAGCCTGGGCCTGGTGGTACAGTCACTTTAAAGGAGTACCCTGTAGAAAATGTTTAAATTTTTTTTGCTAATACATTGGTTTAATTACTTTGTAATATTCCTTTATGAAAATAAATGTTTAGTTTTTGTTTTTTACATATGCACTTCTATTGACTGGTAGCGGTAAGGTGTGACACAGGCCCCAATACTACTCCCAAAATCTGTAAATTTGTGCAGGGCACAGCGCTATACAGAGAAGTGTCCCATTCCCTCTGTGTACTGTATATTCTTATGTACAGTAGCCGAGGGGAAGGCTGCCTGACACCATTGCTGTGTGCATCAGCCACTGTACAGCAAGCGGTGATTGCTGCTGCATACAGCAAACTTGACGGGCAGCCTCGCCCCTGAGTACTATATATATATATATATATATATATACATATACACTACCGTTCAAAAGTTTGGGGTCACATTGAAATGTCCTTATTTTTGAAGGAAAAGCACTGTACTTTTCAATGAAGATAACTTTAAACTAGTCCTAACGTTAAACAAATACACTATATACATTGCTAATGTGGTAAATGACTATTCTAGCTGCAAATGTCTGGTTTTTGGTGCAATATCTACATAGGTGTATAGAGGCTCATTTCCAGCAACTATCACTCCAGTGTTCTAATGGTACAATGTGTTTGCTCATTGGCTCAAAAGGCTAATTGATGATTATAAAACCCTCGTGTTCACACATCTGAAAACACTTTAGCTCGTTACAAAATCTACAAAACTGACCTTCCTTTGAGCAGATTGTGTTTCTGGAGCATCACATTTGTGGGGTCAATTAAACGCTCAAAATGGCCAGAAAAGAGAACTTTCATCTGAAACTCGACAGTCTATTCTTGTTCTTAGAAATGAAGGCTATTCCATGCGAGAAATTGCTAAGAAATTGAAGATTTCCTACAACGGTGTGTACTACTCCCTTCAGGGGACAGCACAAACAGGCTCTAACCAGAGTAGAAAAAGAAGTGGGAGGCCGTGTTGCACAACTAAGCAAGAAGATAAGCACATTAGAGTCTCTAGTCTGAGAAACAGACGCCTCACAGGTCCCCAACTGGCATCTTCATTAAATAGTACCCGCAAAACACCAGTGTCAACATCTACAGTGAAGAGGCGGCTGCCGGATTTTGGGCTTCAGGGCAGAGTGGCAAAGAAAAAGCCATATCTGAGACTGGCAAGAGATTAAGATGGGCAAGAGAACACAGACATTGGACAGAGGAAGACTAGAAAAAAGTGTTGTGGACGGATGAATCCAAGTTTGAGGTGTTTGGATCACAAAGAAGAACGTTTGTGAGACGCAGAACAAATGAAAAGATGCTGGAAGAATGCCTGACGCCATCTGTTAAGCATGGTGGAGGTAATGTGATGGTCTGGGGTTGGTGCTGGTAAAGGTGGGAGATTTGGACAGGGTAAAAGAGATTCTGAATAAGGAAGGCTAACACTCAATTTTGCAACGTCATGCCATACCCAGTGGACAGCGCTTGATTGGAGCCAATTTCATCCTACAACAGGACAATGACCCTAAACACACCTCCAAATTGTGCAAGAACTATTTACAGCAGAAGCAGCAGCTGGTATTCTATCATAGGTAATGGAGTGGCCAGCGCAGTCACCAGATCTGAACCCCATTGAGCTGTTGTGGGAGCAGCTTGACCGTATAGTACGCCAGAAGTGCCCATCCAACCAATCCAACTTGTGGGAGCTGCTTCTAGAAGCTTGGGGTGCAATTTACCTCAACAGATTAATAGCTAGAATGCCAAAGGTGTGCAATGCTGTAATTGCTGCAAAAGGAGGATTCTTTGACGAAAGCAAAGTTTGATGTAAAAACAATGTTATTTCAAATACAAATCATTATTTCTAACCTTGTCAATGTCTTGACTCTATTTTCTATTCATTGCACTACGTATGGTGGTGAAGAAGTGTGACTTTTCATGGAAAACACAAAATTGTTTGGGTGACCCCAAACTTTTGAACAGTAGTGTATATATATATATATATATATATATATATATATATATATATATGCAGTACGCAGGAGGGGTGAGACCCTGCTCTGTACAGTGCTGTGTGACAACTATTGAGCAGAGCAGGGGATTGAGAATGGTCAGGAACTGGTTAGATAGTAATAGTTCTGATAACCTAACACTTCTTCACTACAATTTTAGTACAAAACAAAGTTTTATATGATATGATAATAAATCTTTTTAATCTGGTTCACTTAATAGGATGAACATCCGGATGTTCCAGAAACGGCTGTCATTGGTTTTCCCCATGACATCAAAGGAGAAGGTGCAATATCATGATTGTTCTACTTTTTATATGTTAATTTATAAGACAACCCTTTACAGTAAGCTATGGTTGTAAGTCATTGTTATTTGCTACTAACCTGTAACCTGTTTTGTATTTTTTGAATCCTCGTCGTCTCACCTGCTAACATTTGTCCACATTGCAGAATAAACACTAACCACAGAAATATTGAGAGGCTATTTCTGTGTATCTAGCACTGGAGAGATGTGGATTAGCTACACACAGATTAGTCCCATTGAATGGGGCTAATCCTCATGCAGATTTGCCAAAACATCCACTGAAGAAATTTAAGTTTCAGCCTTAGATTTCTGCTGTGAATCCTCTTCTAAAGACAAGTAGGCAAATCCGACAATGTACCCTGTGTCTGATCTAATGGATTAGCAACCCCAGGCAGAACGCGGTGCCTCTTGCACTTGCTAATGAAATATCATTTTGTTTTATTGGATAAAGCAATCTATAGACAATATTGGAGTAACACTTTAGCCTCCATTTTTTGCAGATTGTCAATTGCACTTGAAAGAATGGGAAGGCTGAATGCATGTTTTAATGTGCAAAAAGGCATAATAGGATGTGAATATATGAGAGTATATTGAAATGTAGCTGTCATAACGGTCTACTCAGGGGCGTAACTAGAAATGGCTGGGCCCCATAGCAAACTGGCCATCATGGCAAGTACATGTTTTTTTCCTATCTGTTTAACAAATACATTTTATGAAAAAAAGTGCCATCCACTTTTCTACTGACTTCCATTATAAAAAAAAAAGGATCAAAATTGATGCCTTTTTTGTAATGTACACAAAAATAGTGTTGACTACGTTTTTCTGTCTGTTAAAAGTAACTATTTAAAATGGAAACGTTGAACGTATAGGAAAAACGTAGTGTGAACCCAGCCTTACATGTAATTTCTACCTACAGTATACAGGCCCCCTGCTGGACCCTTCAGGTATATAGACCGGGTTGTGACGTCATGTTTTTTTTTTAGAGTAATTGAAGCTGCCTGATCTACTAAACTGAGGGAAATAGCACTATATGTGCTTGTCCCATAATTCCATAATTAGTGTATATTAGAAATTTGCCTAACTTTGCTTATGTAATAACATAAAAAAATAGATTTTGCCCGGAGTTCTCCTTTAATATCTAGTGGATGACCAACCCCTTTGCTGAGAAGATCAGCTGTTTGCCAGAGCTGTGACGTTTGCAGTGGCTGTACTGGGTTACTTCAGCTCAGCTCTCACTGAAGTGAATGAGAGTTGATCTTAAGTAACCCAGCACAGCCTATACGCAATCTAAGGAGCCCTCTGCGTTCTTCTCTGTGGCTGCTGCGGCTCTAGAAAAAAAAAAAACCACCAAATACATATTGAAAGCCAATCCTGAGAATAGGCCAATAAAGAAAAAGTCTCAGAAAACCCCTTTAAGAAGTCACAAGATCTTAGTGGCCTCCATATAAAACATTCCTACTTTTTTTTAAATGAAAAAAAAAAAGAAAAAGAAATGACAATTTCATATTATCAATATAGTAATAAACATTCTCTTTTTGCATATAGTAGAACAAACAATTGGCTACAATGGCAATTTCATATTCTTTTATATTATAAGAAAGTATTGCTTAGCTTTAAAGACAAGCTTGAAGACAAACATAAGCTTCTCAATGTTCTAGTCAGATTAACACTCCGCTTATCAATCTGTCATATCCCGTCAGTCAAAACATGTACAGAGCGACATGCTCGACGCCGTCCTCTGAAATCAGCTCAAGGACAGTTCATTGAGTTTCTCATGACTCAAGATACATGATACAAGAAGTCATTCAGGGTACTAACACATGGAAACTCCACATTGAAGGCTATCTAAGCTAATAAGTAACCCTCATAAAAGTACTGTACCTATGTTATATAAGCTAAGCCACTTCCGAAGAATGGCAGTCATAAATAATTATCACATCTACTTATCTGGAGGCTTTTCTTCATGGAAAGTATCTCTCCCAGTCTCCTCAAACTTGGCCCAGATGAACGTTCATGTGTTATCAATGAAGAGAGGAGGGGAAAGTCAGACAGCTCTAGTGGTAACTTATCTTTCTGATAACAATAGGGTTGGGTAGTTGAAACCCTACATGCCCGGCGCCCTACATGCGCAGGGCGCCATAAGCTTTAGATAGACAGTTGAACCAGTTGAACAAAGTAGGCCGACTTTTCTCTAAAGTGTAGGGCTCTCTTATTTATAACTTTACAGACCATGAAAGGGTCATCAAGGATTAGAAAAATTGTTTTATATTTCAGATACAGCATCTCAATGCCCATGGAATGTGTCTCATATTGCGGTTTAGCCCCACGCCCCATGTAGCTATGTTCACACTTTGTATGTTTTGTATAAATCACGGCCATTGTTGCAATTTGAAACAACAGCCTTGATTTATACAAAACATAGGTTGCATTTCAATGAATGGAATCTCGGCCGGAGCGTATACACTCTGGCCGTCATTTTATCCAGCCGCACGAAAAAGAAAACCTGTTAGTTCACACAATGGAGCGTGCAGCTCCGGCCGCACGCTCCATTGTGTGCAGCGGTGAATTGGGATGCAGGCGCACACAGATGCAGGTCACAGAATGGCCAGTGTTATACGTAGTGAGAACCCGGCCTGAGTGTGCATGCCAAAAAACAAAGTTTTTCAAAGTGAGAAGGTAGTTTCTCGTGTAGGATAATTTACTCAGCTATGAGCAGTATGCCACATTGTATCTGAGTATAGATGCCTTTACAAGCCTGGAGTGTGTCCGCCATAAGTGTGCTGATGCTGTCTGCCCCTTCCTCTTATTAGCATGAACATGGTATAACAATTTATGTCAAGACCCTGGAGGGGTTTATGGTGTAGGCAAGAACTAGGGATCCTGGCATCCCAAAATCAGTGTCAGCCGTGTACAAACAGTCAGCACCAGAATACGAATCGGGAACAGTACTAAAGATCTATAGACGAGAGAACAGAATCTTATGAACCGAGATACACAGATTCCGAGATTTACAGATTCCCACAAATCTTAAGAGCCCTAAGTGTTTAAAGATGGCAGCCGCACAATAAAATACCACCTCTTCGCACTTCCCCGGTGTCCTCCTACAGGTCTCCTGTGTCTCTAGCTGCCTCCAGCCCGCTCAACCAATCACTGGCTGAGATAGGACAGTGCTGCAGCCATTGCTTGGCCAAGTGGGCTGTCACTCTATAGACAAGAGAGACAGCCCCCTTAGCCAATTGCAGGCTGATGCATTGTCCTGACCCAGTCAGTCAGTGATTGGCTTGTCAGGCTGTCACTCCCGAGATAAGAGTGACAGTCTGCTCAGCCAATCACTGACTAACTGAGATGGGACAGCACTGTGGCCAGTGGTTGGCTAAGTGGACCGTCACTCTTGAGACAAAAGTGACAGCTCGCTCAGTCAATCACTGGCCACAGCACTGTCCTATCTCAGTCAGTGATTGGCCGAGCAGGCTGAAGGCGGCTGTGGGGGACATTGGAGATAGGAGAAGGAGGAAACCAGGGGAGCACAAACAGGTAAGTAGAGAACAGCACTAAAACAGCTAAACACCAGTATTTATCTAGCTGTTTTAGTGTGGTTTGTTTAAAGTGAATTCGAACTTTGCCTCAAAGTTTGGCGAACCTGCCGAACTAAACTTTTGAAAAGTTTGCTCCTCTCTTATCTATAGTTCGTGCTGGGAGGTGAAGCAAGGAGTTTAAGCAGGTGTCAAGGCAAGGGTTAATATTGCCATTCTTACATACAAATGGAAACCTTTTCGAGAGTGATACAATAAATGCCTTCGTGTGGAGGATTGGCAGCCTTCCCATTTGTCTATGACCTATAGTCTTTATACTCAATAACCATATCCAGTTCTCCTGAACAATGAAGTTAACCGTTTTCTGAGTAAATAAGTGATATAGTAAAGTGAGATCAGAGGATAAGCGCTGGCGCTGACCAAAGTCTTTTACAGGTTATTCATTTTAATAAGAATGGGCGCGCATTATCAATAAAACGGTTATTAGATTGATCATCTTCCAGCTCCAGTTTGATTACGTTTCCTCATCCTGCCTTAATCCGTGTCTTGGAGACCGGCCACATAGTAATCACAGTTGCCGAGCCTCCGCTGAACTTGGCAGTCAGCGCCTCACAATCACCTTTTAATTGTGTGATTAGAAAGTCAACCATGACTGATTGTGGCAGTAAACTGGGATCACACAGGACACCTAGGCCGGGGCTCATGGGGACTTTTTATGAAGCAACTTTCCAATTTTAACTATTGAATGACAGGTGAAGTAAACAGTGCTGAGTGGCATGTAAGAGCTCATGCATAGCGGCACAGAGGCTGTATAACAAGATATTCTCCCTACAAATAATTCTTCTATGGAGGAAGCCATGGACAAGCCATGTCACCTAATCGACTTTAGAAATACTAACTGCCCTGCAAGGGCTGCAATCCAGGAGCTGCTTGGGAAATTTAAAAAAATTAAATATTTGGATGTGGTGATGTAAAAATATACTCACCTGCAGCTGTCAAAATCATTGGTGCTTCCTGGTTCCTGGTGGCGCATCATCCCGCAAGAAGTTCCAGTCTTGGTGTTGAGACCCCCATGGATCACTGAGTTTAGCCTGGCTCACTGCTTTATCTGTCTCATTGCAGGAGACAGACTTCATTGTACGTCTATGAAGACCTTCTCATGCTACAAATTGGACCCAGCATTAAGCCAGGGAGTGAACCACACAGCTGTATGATACCAATGCTTTAAAGGGGTACCCCGAAGAAAAAAATGTTTTAAACATTAAAAACTACTATTTTACTACTATTAACAAAGCCCAGCCATCCAATACCTATCAGCTAATATATGTCCTGCAGGAAGTGGTGCATTCTTTCCAGTCTTGATACAAACAAAAAAAAGATGTGCCAGGAGAAACACAACTAGGTGGATACAACCACTAGACCAAAAGATCAGGGCAGTTTCTAGGGCATTTTGGCAACAGGGCGAATCTTGATAAAAGCGCCCCCCACCCCCACCCCTCACTCAGTTCAGCCCAGGGGAGGGGAGGGAAGGCCGGCTTTTATCAATATTGGGGTTACTAATAAGAAGCATTGTGTGTATTACAGCATAGAGCAGTGTTGCACCCTGACAAATAATGTTTTCCTGAATACAAAAACATCATTCAGTAACTCACAGGTGACGTCTACTTTGACCTGAGATGTCATTTTTCCTTTTCCTCTCCATCCAGCCCCAGCCCCCATGATGGTTTCTTGCAGCTACAATTCATCTCTTTAGGACCTGCCAGACAAACATATCAGGCTCCGCACTTTCAGAAACTTCCTTCCTTCCCTTTCTTCCCTTTTTCCCACCTATAAGGTCCCAAACTGTAGTAATTCTGCTTGGTGCTGTAACATCAGTTGGAAGCTGTGTGACCTCCATAACACTGACATACAGGATGCTGGGAAAGCTGTGTAACCTCCAATACACTGACATACAGGATGCTGTGAAAGCTGTGTGACCTCCATTATACACTGACATACAGGATGCTGGAAAAGCTGGGAGACCTTCATTACACTTACATACAGTATGCTAGGAGAGCTGTGTGACCTCCATTACACTGACATACAGGATGCTGGGAAAGCTGTGTGACCTCCAATTTTACACTGACATACAGGATGCTGGGAAAGCTGGGAGACCTCCATTACACTGACATACAGGATGCTGGGAGAGCTGTGTGACCTAAATTACACTGACATACAGGATGCTGGGAAAACTGGGAGACCTCCATTACACTGACATACAGGATGCTGGGAGAGCTGGGTGACCTCCATTACACTGACATACAGGACGCTGGGAGAGCTGGGTGACCTCCATTACACTGAAATACAGGATGCTGGGAGAGCTGGGTGACCTCCATTACACTGACATACAGGATGCTGGGAGAGCTGGGTGACCTCCATTAAACTGACATACAGGATGCTGGGAGAGCTGGGTGACCTGCATTACACTGACATACAGGATGCTGGGAAAGCTGGGTGACCTGTAAACTTTAGCATCGGGGCCTATCATTGTGGGGGGCGGGGCTTATCACAGGGGCGGGATTATCAGGAAATGTCCGGGGCTCCCTCTGTGCGGGATTCCCCCCAACCTCTCCTCACTATCCCCCATCAGCTACTTACCCTGCTCTTCACAGCTCCTCCCCTGGCTGGGTGAGTCCGTCTTCTTCTGTCTTCCCGTTCAGGCAGCCAGCCTTACATGCAGAAGCTGCCTGCTCAGGAAGCCCCTCTGCCCTGGCTTGCTGTCGCTGTTTCCTTTAGCTGTGCGTGCGTCTTAAAGGCCTACGCACAGCTAAAGGTTGCTCTGGTCAGGGGATCTGGAACTTAGAATCCAGATCCCCGGCCAGCCCTGAAGATGCGGGGGGTGTGGTGGCCCGGCTCGCCCGGCCCTAGAAACAGCTCTGCAAAAGACTAAGGGCCAAAAGCCCAAAACACACACTGATCTGCTCTCTATTAACTAACTAATTTTTACTGGCTTTTAAATAAAGAGTAAGTAAGTGCTCATAAAATCACTCAGTCACCATAGTCTGTTCAGAAATACATATGGCCCATGTGGGTCAAAGAAGTCACATGTAGCTGCAGACTACTGACTATACATCTATTATCTAATAAAGAGACTACTGGTGATCTGATATATTAAAATCACAAACACACACAAACCGAATATATTATTCTACTGTATATATATATATATATATATATATATATATATATATATATATATATACAGTATATGTATAATATCATGCAAATGTTGGCCATACCTGAGCCTTTAAATATCTATTGTCTTTGCCTCTTTCAGCTGCATTTGCTTTCGTTGTATTAAAGGAAGATATTGCGGCCACTGAACAGGCAATAAAAGAGGATCTTAAGACAATAGTAGCCACAAAGATTGCAAAGTACGCCATACCTGACCATATCTTGGTAAGTGCTATTTTTATGCTGAATGAATCTTACAAGATTAGAAAAACATTCAAGTTATCTTAGAAATCGTATTATGCTGGTCTACAGGCTATTTATGCCACTGCAGCACTCCTACATCTCCATAAGGAGAGACTAGATAATGCTATTACTACTTTAAATAAGAACAATACAGAGCAATTTTATATTTTCTTAAAAATATGGAATATTTCCAGTCTCTATGATAAAATGGTGTATAGTGATCCATTGTAACATGCGCTCTTACTCTAACCAGATAGTAAAGCGACTTCCAAAAACACGTTCAGGAAAAATCATGAGGCGCGTGCTAAGAAAAATTGCCGGCGGCAACACAGAAGATCTTGGAGACATAACCACACTGGAGGATCCAAGCATCATTACAGAAATACTGGAAACCTACCACAAGTACAAGGCAGAAGAGGCTGCCAAATAGCCACCTTATATCTGTTAACATTGGACGCAATAGGGATATGAATTAAATCTCCTTTTAAGCAATACGGATGAATATCGTCATAATAAAGGACCAGTTACAAAGCTCTCATTCAGTTAGATAAATGTGATGTGCCGAAATCATGTTTGTGTTTCATGAAATAAGAAGACGTCAGTTATGACTGTTATCGGAGCTGTGCAGGGTGTAAAATATACATAGCTGCATGCTTTTAAAACAGCGCCACACTGGTACACAGGTTGCGTTTGGTATTGCAGCTCCTTTCACTTCAATGGAAGTGATCTACAATGGCAGCAACATCCCATGGACAGGTGTGGCAGGCATGTTTTTGTAACGGTGAACGACCCTATCTTATCACAGCTGCTTAATCTATTCTGAAGTACAGTTATCACCAGTCACACTTGAGATATCATTGAGCCAGTGCATCCTATCTATCAGTGACCTATTTTAGGGTCAGTTTACACTGTGTCTGCAGTATATGTTAAGGCCCTATTACATGGAACGATTATTGGCCGTATTTGGCCAATAATCGTCCCGTGTAATAGAAGGCAACGATTAGCCAACATGAACATGTCGAAAGACAACTGACAATGATAGCAGCGATCTGCTGCCGTCGCTTCATGGAATAGGAGCGTCGGCAGGAGACCACCGCTATCCTCTATGGGCTGCCTGGACGATCTTGCGATCAACCGGACAGCCCCCCCCCCCCCCCCCCGCAGCTCTCAACGCCTCCCCCCCTGTACTCACCCGATCTTGAAAACGAGGAGCAAACAGGCGCTGACAGTGCTCCTTTGCTTCTCTGTCGCCCCGTGTAATAGGGGCTTTAGAAGTATACACCGGGAAGATTTCTCATTGTGCTATATGTCTCTGCATAACCATACAATAGAATGTGTCACTCATAGTCTCCCCAGTTACAAAAAATCACAGTACAGCATGGTAGTACAGCAGTCTGTGTATTAAAAAAAGGAATACATATACCAGCCCAACAATGACCAACGGGACTCTTTTTAAGGGCCTACGTCACCCTGTGTAGTAGAGCCAGTGATCGGTACCTGCTAAAAAAAACACTGCTTGTCCACCGCACAGCTCAACTTGTAATAGAGGATGTGAGGCTGACAAATGATGGAAGTAGTGGGCAGCAAGAATGATCCTGTGATCATTTGTGTGGCCGTCTCCATGTGATCGTTGATACTGGTGCTTGTTTAAACCGTACATTGAGCCATGTATCAGGGCCCTTAGTTTCTCTCAATACAGGGAGGTGATTATGGTTACGTTTAATGTGTGTGATGGGATTCATTTCTCTTCTATGTCTGTCCCTGGCTAGTAGCAACAATATTCAACCTTCTACCAGACACACAGTACAGCATAACTAATGAACAAAGAACTACATGACAAAACTATTAACTAGTATTAATAAAATAAAACCTCATGCACCATCAGTCACTGTGGCCTTTGTCACTCAGGACTTATTCATGTTTTACATTGAAAATGCTTTTTTAATGAAGTATAAACCATTGCTTCTCGTGTTTTAAAAATACTGCTAATTCCCTTTAAATTTCAGGATGCTTTTAAGTACCATTTAGCTAGCAAGTGTTAAAGAGGACACACAAAAAATGTAAAATGGCTATAAATTAGTAGGAATTTTTGAGAAGCTAGTCCAAAAATCACAACCAATATGGCTGCACTTCCTATTGTCATTGTATTGTATTTTCAAAATGGCCGTTTTAACCAAACAGAATAATGCCTATAACTCTAGGAGGAAACAAGCAAAACTACCAAAAGAAAACAGCAAACCATAATGTCAGGACTTTCATACTGAGAGTGACTACCCATAGGTTCCCATTAAATGTAGATTTTACAAATCTTACAATATAGAACTAGAGCCCAAATAAGAGACCAAATTCTCTTACTGGTTGGGAAAGGATGAGATGGGGTTAGGGTAGAAGGGGTCATGTTTTTCTATCTAACCTCCTAATATTATGTTAGAGAAACATGCCTCAACTCATTTTAGGCTTTAATAAAGAAATTAACATTTTTTATTTGTACGATATGCTAAAATATGTTATTTTGCTGCCGTAGCACAATTGTGGGTTCATATTGGTTCAACAGGTCAAAAAGTTAACAATAAATTAAAAATAAATGTTGCAATAAAATATATTTGCCAGTTTCCATATGTTCTATTTCTGAAGTCATTAAAGTGTATTGGGGAATTTATCATAAAGATGTTGCATCGTAAATATGGAGTAGTTTTCCAGAATAACCAATCCAGTTCCATTTTCTCCTTTGCACTAGTTCTAACAGCTCTGTCCCACTGGGTATTACTGTCTTTCTTCCTTCAATCTCACATACTAAACAAAAATAGGCTTGTGGGGAAAGCAGAACTAACTATATTCATGCTTCCCTTTTCAGTCCTTTTTTAAAGGGAACCTGTCATTACTTTCATTCTGCCTGAACTATGAGTCCTCAGAGAAGTCCCTACAATTCCTCTCTGGGTACAGGGACAAATCTATCAACCAAGAGCAGCGGGACAGACGCCAATGGTGACCACCACAATGACTTGTGGTTTAGGTATACTTTTGATGACAGGTTCCCTTTAACAGGCCGACGACCTATCATTTACACCCCTATGTGATGTCATAATAAGACTGGCAACTGGGAGTAACCTTCACTTTCCCCTGCATGGTATTTTGTTGCTCTGCCCTTTTATACCTGTGTTTGTCCCCACTTTCTGTCCCATGTGGTTGTGCCTTACTGTTATGGCAATTGTGTTTCCCCCACTGAGAGCAGGCTATTGTTCCCAAGCACTTCTGCCCAATATATAGCCCCACACCACAATAGAGGAGTCCAATATTATGTACCCCATACACCCATTAATGATTGGCACCTGTTTCTGCAGTGTTCAGGCAGAAATGCCTGGAAATTATTATCTGCTCTGGGGACAGCACTTTTAAATGTTGCCTTCAGTGGCGGCAACATAAGATAGATGAAAGGTTCCTGTTATTGTCACTATGGCAAAGGCAGTCTGACAAGACACCGACAGTGAGCCCTGAGCAGACCCCACCCACTGACTCTGCCTACTTGCCACGGACAGCCCTAAAGGGCCCGGACAATCACGGAGTCGGTCCCTACACTGAATAGTTGCGACACACAAAGCACGGACAGACGAACAAAACACAAGAGGTGTCAGACAAACCAGGTCAGCAACGGTCGAGCAGCGAAGTACAAAAACAGCAAATGGGAGAATAGTCGAGGTCAGATGCAGAAGGTCCGGAATACAGAGATCAGAGTAACTAAACAGGGAGCTGAGCAGGCGAGAGAGCTCTAATAGTCAGCAGGGAAGGGAGAAACTTGCGGCTTTTTATCTAGGATCAGAGAATGGGTCCAGCAGATGATTGGACCAGCCCTGATCCCAGCAGCAAGTTCAGCTGAGAAGATCAAGCAGAGCAGTAACCCCTGCACTGCCAGGAGTCTGCCAGGAAAAGCAGGTGTGGCTGGCAAATACAACACAATTCAGACAGAGTAAAAAAAAACACAGAAAAACTCAGTGCTTTCTCGACCGCCCAGCACGGACCGAGGAGTGCACAGTCATATTCCTAACAGTACCCCCCTCCTATGAGGGGCCACTGGACCCTCACTGAAAGGACCAGGCTTAGAGGGGTTACGGGCATAAAAATGCCGGATAAGGCGTGAGGCATGTATGTACTTTCTGGCAACCCAAGTATTTTCCTCCGGACCGAATCCTTTCCACTGGACAAGATATTGGACTGAATTTGGAACTTGGCGAGAGTCCAAAATCTGGTCCACTTCAAACTCCAGCTCACCTTGGATGACCAGAGGAGCAGGGAGGACTGCTGGAAGCACAGGAACTATATATTTTTTTTAACAATGATTTATGAAAGACATTGTGAATCCTCATATTATTGGGTAACTGTAGGCGGAATGACACAGGATTAATGATTTCTGTAATTAGATAAGGACCAATGTATTTGGGTGCTAATTTCCCAGAAAGGACTCTGAGCTTAAGATTTCTCGTGGAGAGCCACACCTTGTCCCCTACCTGATATTCATGGCCAGATATACGTCTTTTATTAGCTTGTATGCTAGACAACCTCTGGGCCTTAGTCAGGCTCGCAAGAGCCTGGGCCCAGACTGTGCACAGTCTTTGATAGATAACTTCAGCTAAAGGATTTACAGACTCTGGAGAGTGAGCCGACAAATACTTGGGATTATACCCATAATTGCAAAAGAAAGGCGACATTTTGGTAGACTGACTCTCTATTATTAAGCGCGAACTCTGCTAGAGGCAAATATTCTTTCCATTTATCCTGAGAACACGATACAAAACATCTAAGAAATTGTTCTAAGGATTGGTTTACCCTCTCCATCTGCCCATTAGACTGGGGGGTGAAAGGCAGACGAAAAGGACAACGAAATCCCCAAACGACCACATAGTTCTCTACAAATTGAACTCCCCTGTCAGAGACAATATTTTCAGGAACCCCATGTAACCTTAGGATATGGTTTATGAACAGCGTAGCCAAGGTACAAGCATTGGGGATTTTTTTTCAACGGAATAAGGTGGCACATTTTGGAGAATCTGTCCACCACCACCCAGATCACTGTTTTCCCTTTGGACAATGGCAAATCTGTGATGAAGTCCATAGCGAGGTGGGTCCAAGGTCTCCTAGGTATAGGAAGAGGGTGGAGGAGGCCCTCTGGTAACCTACGAGGGACCTTGGACCTAGCACAGAATTCACAAGCCTCAACAAATAATTTTACATCTTGGGACCAAGATGGCCACCAATATTGCCTTGAGATACTTGGTACCAGCAATTCCCGGGTGACCAGCCAGAACAGAACAATGGGTTTCCTCCAAGACTCTAAGCCGGAGATTGGTAGGTACAAAGAGTTTTCCCTTCAGAGTATTTTCAGGCGCAAGGGACTGAGACTATACCACCTGAGTGGCAAGATTAGGTTGGAGAATGGCAAGGACCACCCTGGGCGCAAGTTTATTTTCTAGTTCACCTTTGGGGACATTACTGGCATCAAAACTCTGCGATAGGGCATCAGCTTTGACACTTTCAGAACCTGGACAAAGTCAAAACGAGTAAAGAACAACGCCCACCTCGCCGGTCGAGGGGTTAGGCGCTTGGCCTTGTCAAGGTACAATAAGTTTTTGTGGTCAGTTAGTACCCTGACCTTGTGTTTAGCTCCTTCAAGGAAATTCCTCAATTCGTCAAATGCCCACTTGATGGCAAGCAATTCCCTGTTACCAATATCATAATTTCCTTCTACTGGGGAAAATTTCCTGGAGAAGTAAGCTATTGGTCGGAGGTTGGTGAGACTCTCAGAGCCCTGAGAAAGAACCACACCAACTCCCACCTCTGAAGCATCAACTTCAATAACAAAAGGCTGCTCCAGATCTAGCTGGATGAGCACTGGTGCCTTGGAGAAACATCTTTTTAACTGTCCAAATGACTATTGCCTCGGGAGTCCAGTTATCTAGGTCAGACCCTTTTCTGGTCAGGTCAGTAAGGGGTTTAGCAGTTATGGAAAATCCCTTAATAAATTTTCTATAATAGTTGGCAAATCCCAAGAATCTTTGCAAGGCCTTGAGGTTAGTGGGACGTTCCCATTTCTCAATGGCTGCCACTTTTGACAGGATCCATACTAAACGAGTTGGGAGAAATTATGTACCCCAGAAAAGAGACCTTCTGGATTCCGAATTGGCATTTGGACAGTTTGGCAAACAAGTTATTATTTCTAAGCAAATGGATAACAGTGCGAACATGGTTTACGTGGGAAGACCAATCCGGAGAAAAAATTAGGATATCATCCAAATTCACCACCAAGAATTTCCCCAGATGTTCCCTGAATATGTCATTCACAAAATGCTGGAATACTGCAGGGGCATTACTCAGACCAAATGGCATCACCAGATACTCAAAATGTCCCTCAGGGGTATTGAAGGCGGTCTTCCACTCATCCACCTCCCTTATTCTGATAGATCTATCTTGGAGAACCACTGAACACCCACAATCTGATTTAAGAGATCTGGAATAAGGGGAAGGGGATGCTGGTTTTTGATAGTGATCTTATTTAGCTCTCGGTAATCAATACACGGTCTAAGACCACCATCCTTTTTACCAACAAAAAAGAACCCTGCACCCATGGGAGAGCTGGAGGGACGAATGTGACCTTTGCGGAGACTTTCCTGAATGTACTCTCGCATAGCCTCCCTCTCAGGCCTAGACAAATTAAAAATTCTACCTTTAGGGTATTTAGTACCAGGGATCAAATCAATGGAGCAATCATATGGCCAATGAGGTGGCAACCAGGGGCGGATTAACTTTACCATAGTCCCCAGGCTGTTCACCAAGCCTGCCCCCCCCCCACCCCACTGTAACTATGGCAGCACTAGCCTGACAGATAATGTCATGATGTCCTGATTTGTGCAAAATTGCCATAAAAAAACTGTGATTTTTTGCAAATCATGGCGGAAGTGTAGCCAGGAGACAGTACACCACTGAAAGTATAAGTCTTTTTGGGTGGTCATGGGCCCCCCAGGAGCTCAGGGCCCCGGGCTGCCGCCCGAAACGCCCCCCTTATAATCCACTACTGGTGGCAACACATCAACAGCCTTCTCATCAAATACATCTGAGAAATCGGAAATAAACTCCGGGATCTCCCCCTCCTTGGGGAAGACATCTGCGGCATTCAGCGAAATACAATGAGGAGAGCACTCAGATCCCCATTTTACCAATTCACGAGTGGACCAATCAAAAACAGGATTATGTTTACTCAACCAAGGTAAACCCAGAACAACATCAGTAGATAAATTGTCCATGACTAAAAAGTCAAGCATTTCTTGGAGAATTGACCCAACCTGCACCTTCATATACGGAGTGACATAGCCGATTCTACCCCGGGCCAAAGGGGTAGAATCTGCACCAGTGATGGTTAACGGATTATTGAGCAAAAGCAGACATGCCTCTAAACGTGACCGAAAATCGGAGCTAATGAAATTGGCGGAGGCCCTAGAATCCACATGAGCAAAACCCGAGACCAAATTGTGCCCCAAACAAAGTGAGAGAGGTACCAATAATTTGTTTTTATGTTCAAGGGATACCTGTGCGCCTGAATGACCCCCTCGATGGTCACTCAGGCGCTGGAGTCTTTCAGCCGGCTGGTCAGGTCTAGCAGGACAGGACCTCACACGATGACCGAGTTTACCACAGTATAGGCAGAGGTCGTGTTGCAGACGGAAGGCTCGTCGGGTCTTGGCATCTGAGGCTCCAAGCTGCATGGGTTCTTCTTGTGACAGAGGAACAGAAGGAGGAGGCTGAGAAACAGAGTCAATAACAGGAAGAGAACTAGAAGACTCAGAAGTTCCTTTCTCCCTATGTCTGTCTCTGAGTCGCCTGTCAACCCTAATCGCCAAAGTCATTGTTTCTTCTAAGGTGTTGGGGGTAGGGTATACCACTAATAGGTCTTTAACCCCTTGCTGCAAAATGACGTTTGGGGAACGTCATGTAAAACAAGTAGTTCCCGCAACATGACGTTCCCCAAACATCATGGCTTCCCTGCCTCCCCCCGCTGTCCCTAACGGTGATCGGGCAGCGGGAGGAGGCTAAGTCACACAGCATCCTCCCGCTGCCTCTGCCCGGAGGGGAGCCGCGCTCCCCGCGGGCAGTTAACCCCATGCGACCGCAGCGCAATGCGACCGCAGTGTCTATGGGGAGATTCAGTATCCTCCCGGCTATCGGGCGGCGGGAGGAGGCTGCAGAACGTTGCCTCCTCCTGCCGCCACTTCTATTATGTCCCCCGGCCCCCTTCCCCAGTCCCCCGATACCGGCGGATCGCCGCTATTACCGTTACAGCGGCGATCCGCCGGTACCGGGCATTACCGGCGCTGCCGACAGCTGTATAAATCAGACCCCGGATCAGCCCCCCTAGTGGGCGATCACTATCCCGCTCCCTCCCCCCGGGCGGCCATCACATCCAAGATGGCCGCCCCCATCCCTGTGAACAAACGATGTTTGTTCGCAGGGATGGAAATGAATAAATGATCAAAGCCCCATGCTCTCCGCCACCGGAGGTAGCGGAGAGCATGGGGCAGTGATCGGGGACCCCCCCGTGTGGTCCCGGAGCAGGCGATCGCGCGGTATATACTATATACCGCTGATCGCCTGTTCCTAGTGCAAAGAAGCACTTTTTATCCCCTGTCACCATTAATCATTGGTGACAAGGGACAAAAAGTGGTAGTGTCGCCCCCAAGTCGCCCCCCACCCCCCCAGTCACCCCCGTCCCCCAGTCACCCCCCCTTCCCCATATACGTTACCTGATCCTGGAGCTCCTTCCTCCTCGACGTCCTGGCTGGTTGTGAAGTTCGCATGCGCTCCACAACCAGCCAACTCTGAAAATTTAAAGTGACAGAGACCAATTTGGTCTCTGTCACTGAACTATGATTACTGTGATAGAAAATATAACAGTAATCATAGTGATATAGTGAAAATGAATGTGTAAAGTACAAAAAGTGACAAACATACAAAAAAATAACACACACTTTTTATTATAGTAATAATTGCAGTTTACTCCCAAATTACCCCTAACCCCCCCAGATTACCCGTAACCACCGCAGGTTGCCCGTAACCACCGCAGGTTGCCCGTCTCTGCCCCAGGTTGCCCGTCATCACGCCAGATTGCACGTAATCACCGCACGTTGCCCATAACCACCGCACGTTGCCCATAACCACCGCACGTTGCCCATAACCACCGCACATTGCCCATAACCACAGCACGTTGCCCATAACCACCGCACGTTGCCCATAACCACCGCATGTTGCCTCTAACCACCGCACGTTGCCCATAACCACCTCAAGTTGCCCATAACCACCACACATTGCCCATAACCACCGCACGTTGCCTATAACCACCGCACGTTGCCTATAACCACCGCACGTTGCCCATAACAACCGCAAGTTGCCGATAACCACCACACATTGCCCATAACCACCACATATTACCCATAACCACCGCACGTTGCCCATAACCACCGCACGTTGCCTGTAACCACCACATGTTGACCGTAACCACCCAGAATTGCCAGTGACCCCCTCCAGATGGTCCGTAATCAGCCCCGATTGCCCTTAACTCCCCAGATTGCACGTAACCACTGCACGTTGCCTCTGACCACCGCACGTTGCCTCTGACCACCGCACGTTGCCTCTAACCACCGCACGTTGCCTCTAACCACCGCACGTTGCCTCTAACTCACACACGTTGCCAGTGACCCCCTCCAGATTGCCCGTAACCACACCAGATTGCCGTAACCACTCAAAAGAACTTCAGTTTATCCGTAACCACCCCAGATTGTCTGTAACCACCCCATGTTGCCCGTAACCACCGCAGATTGTCTGTAACCACCCCATGTTGCCCCTAATCACACGTAATTCCCCCCAGATTGCCTCTGACCACCGCACGTTGCCTCCGACCACAGCAGGTTGCCTCCGACCACAGCAGGTTGCCTCCGACCACCGCATGTTGCCTCCGGCCACCGCACGTTGCCTCCGGCCACCGCACGTTGCTTCCGACAACCACAAATTGGCAGTGACCCTCTCCAGATTGCCCGTAACCACGCCAGATTGCCTGTAACGACCCCAAATTACAGGTACCCATCCCAGATTATCTATAAGCACTTCAGTTTATCCGTAACCACCCCATGTTGCCCGTTACCACCCCACGTTGCCCGTTACCACCCCAAGTTGCCCGTTACGACCCCACGTTGCCCGTAACCACCCCAGATTGTCTGTAACCACCGCAATCTGTAACCTGTCTGTAACCACCGCAGATTGCCCATAACCACCCCAGGTTGCCCATAACCTCACCAGGTTGCCCGTGACCACCCCAGACTGTCCGTAACCACCCCACATTACCTGTTTTCTCATTTTTTATTGTATTTTAGTAACTGCTCTTCTGCTATTCTAATAACTATTACTAGCTGCGGTTTTGCTCCAGCAAATTGGCGCTCCCTTCCTTCTGAGCCCTGCTGTGTGCCCATACAGTGGTTTATGCCCACATATGGGGTACCGTTTTACTCAGAGGAACCTGCGTTACAGATTTTGGGGTAAGTTTTTTCTCCCATTCCTCGTGAAATTAAGACATTTTAAACTAAACGAACATATTATTGGAAAAATTTGAGTTTTTCATTTTTACTGTCTTATTTTGAATACTTTCCTCTAATACCTGTGGGGTCAAACCGCTCACTGCACCCCAAGATGAGTTCTTTGAGGGGTGTACTTTCCTAAATGGGGTGACTTTTGGGGGGGTTCTATTCTGCTGACACTACAGGGGCGCTGCAAACGCACCTGGCGCTCAGAAACTTCTTCGGAAAAATCTGCACGGATAATGCTAATTGGCGCTCCTTCCCTTCTGAGCCCGGCTGGGTGCCCATACAGTGGTTTATGCCCACATATGCAGTACCATTCTACTCAGGAGAACCTGCGTTACAGATTTTGGCATGCAGCTTCTCCCCTGTTCCTAGTGAAATTATGAAATTTCAAACTAAACGAACATATTATTGGAAAAATTCTAGTTTTTCAATTTTACTGTCTTATTTTGAATACTTTCCTCTAATACCTGTGGGGTCAAAATGGTCACCACACCCCAAGATGAATTCTTTGAGGGGTGTACTTTCCAAAATGGGGTGACTTTTGGGGGGGGGGTTCTCTTCTGCGGACACTACAGGGGCTCTGCAAACACACCTGGCGCTCAGAAACTACTTCAGCAAAATCTGAACTCAAAATGCTAATTGGCTCTCCCTTCCTTCTGACCCCTCCTGTGTGGCCATAAAGTGGTTTATGCCCACATATGGGGTACCGTTGTATTTAACTACTTGTTTCTTTTCTAGATACAAAAAATAGTACACTCATCATTGACTAGTATCAGATCCACACAGGTTTTGAGCCTTTGCCTTTGGATGTACTGTGTTACCATGCTCTGTTAAAGGGGTTATCCAGCGCTATAAAAACATGGCTACTTTCTTTCAGAGACAGCACCACTCTTGTCTCCAGTTTGGGTGCGGTTTGCAATTAAGCTACATTCACTTCAATAGAACTAAGTTGCAAAACTTGCACCCAAACTGGAGACAAGAGTGGGGCTGTCTCTGACAGAAAGTGGCCATGTTTTTTACAGTGCTGGATAACCCCTTTAAGAAACTAATACATGTACATTGGAATGTATGATAACGTTTCTTTAAGTGTCTGAAACCCTTTTAGTTATACAGCAAGTCCTCTTATATTATAATGTCAGTTCATTCTGCTATGAGATTCCCAAGCTTTGTCATAGACTGCAGTTCTGTTGACTTCAACTTTTAGAAAAGCAAGTTCTAAAGTTGTTTTCATGTCCCCTGGGAGTTTATGAAGTGATTATCTAAAAAGCCATGTCCCTATTAATAGACTGCAGGACATGGAATGGAAGCCAGAGAGCTCGAAGGATGTTACATGGAAAGTTTGAATAAGGAATGGAAAGTCATCCAGGGGATGTTTAACAGAAGTGACATATATCCCCAGATATCTCTGCTTTATAATGTTTGGAATGTAGAGTGTAATATATAAATCACATACCTGAATAAACATGCATACTACAATGCTATGATAATGGCAAGGAAAGGAAGACATAAACATATACTAATAGAACAAGTATATACACTAGGGCAATCACTAGTATAAACCAATATAAAAAACTAAGGGTCCATTTACACAGAAAGATTATCTGACAGATTATCTGCCAAAAATTTGAGCCAAAGCCAGAAGCAGACTATAAACAGAGATCAGGTCATAAAGGAAAGCCTGAGATTTCTCCTCTTTTCAAATCCATTCCTAGCTTTGGCTTCAAATCTTTGGCAGATTATCTGTCAGATAATCTTTCTGTGTAAATGGATCCTAACTTGCAACTAGTGATGAGTGAATAGTGAGATATTCGAATATTCGATATTTGTACGAAGATCCCATGAATATTCGAATATTCGATCCCATTAAAGTTTATGGGAACAAGTATTCGATTAGTGAAAAACATCTATTTGACCATTTGGAGGGTGAAACGGGAAGCTGGGGGATTTGAACGCTTATCGAATATTTGTCGAATATTCACGGGATATTCGTACGAATATCTAATATTCGAATATCTCACTATTCAATAATCACTACTTGCAACCAAAATACTATGTCCCAGGAGAAACAACTACAATGTACTTACAGACCCCTGGTCAGCAATAATAGCATCATGCACATACTTTGAAATAGGAAATTATACTTTATTTAATATATAGATAAACATAAATCCCTGAGGCCAAAAATACATGTATAACAGAAATGGGGTCCAATAATAAATGGCAAGTCAGCAAATACAAAGTGCCAGTACATATCATTAGTGATGAGCGAACATCCCGATTTTCGGTTCAGATCCTGAACACGAACATAAAAAAAAAATGATTGTGATCGGTTCGTGTTCGACGCACATTCACAAACAATTAACGAACATACAGTAGAAGCATACGTTTCTGTCTAAAACCATGCGTACAGATTATGGGGTGCATTTCATTTGCATTCATTTGTGTACAGATTGCGTACGTTTCTGTCTAGAGGTACACACATGCGTGCAGAATATCAGTTGCAAAGCGTAAATTACGTAGTTGTGAACGTTTGCAAGTTCGAATATGTTCAAAAATGATCGTTATAACCATTCTGATCATTGAACAAATTGTTGGTGATCGGCAAACACGAACAATTAGCGTCATGTTCGTACGTACACACGAACATTTACGAACATATTCGCTCATGACTACATATCATAAATCCACTCAATTAGTAAAGTGCAAGCATAGTCATATGCATACAGTGACGTGTAACATTCTGTATTCATCATCAACCACACAACCGAGGAATTATTGCCTCTTCAAAGCAGCTGAACAAATTGTCTTTGAAGTCAATGCATAAAAATGGATGTATATGGATGTATGAACTTCCTCCATGCCTTTGCACCTCACCTTCTAACATGCTTAGTCCTTCTTTTTTCAAGAGTTCAATATATACATTTTTATTCACCTTGTCCTTAGTGTACATGTGTTTTTAACTGGGATTTATGTTTTAAATTAACGATAATTCTAAATTTCAAGAATTTGTTACAGCTTTTGTAGCCCCTGAGAGCACAGTCATATACATGTGTATCAGAATGCAGGAAAGGCCCCCTTCACACCACATACATGCACAGTAAGTGACAATACAAGAGTTATGATAATGATATAATAATAATAATAATAATAATAATAATAATAATAATAATAATAATAATAATAATAATAATTGTTGTTGTTATTTATATAGCACCAACAGATTCCGCAGCACTTTACAATTCAGTGAACACATACACAAAAATCTGACATTACAGAAATATAATTATCCATACATGAGGAGTATTAAAAAATTTTTCTTCTGACACTCCTATACTTTCATCATGAGTACAAACATGTCTCCAAAATGTGTCCTGTGTCACTTCATCTTTGTTAGACCTACGGCTCAGTATGTTGCACATTTATACCTAGAGCAGCTTATGGTTTAGAGACCCATTTATCACTATGGTAGAATAGTACATGTACGCCATCTGGTGTTCATTTTTAAAAACATCCGGACTGAACATCTAACATCTGGGTTCTAGAAAACATTTATATAATTTTTGTTTATTATTAGAGATGAGCGAGCATGCTCGTACGAGCTTGTTACTTTGGTATTTGGGTATTCGAAGGTGCTCAGTACTCGGACGAGTATCTCGCGATACTCGAGACAATGGCATCTTCCTCTTCCTGCATGTTTGGTGGCTTTTTTTTTCAGCAAATCATCATGCAGGAGAGTCTTTTGGAGCTCGTAGCATCACGTGGGAACGCTACATGTCCATAGCAGGCTGGTTGAGCTGCTGTCTATCAGGGAGAGTGTTAGGCAGGGAATTAGTGTTCGGTTAAGCAGGAATCCGCCACGAAGAACCCAAAAGTCCTTCTAAGGGCTTAAAACTTTTTTTGCTACTCTTGGCAGCTGGCTAGGACTTGTAGTGCAGCTGTCAGTAGTTTTTATGGGGGCAGCCATCTTGCCTGAGCTGTTATTAACAGCATTTAGAAAGATACTTTACAGCAGCTCTATTGACATAGGCAACAAAAGACAGAAGCTGTTCCATTGACTATGTGAATACTATGTGACCTTAAGGGAGGGTGAGGCTGAGCTGTGAACATTTGTCTTCTCTGTCTACTGGTGTCACCTTTCACTGTAAGGGTATGTTCACACTGAGTAAATCAGGTGGAATTCCGCGTCGGAGCCCTAGTGTGTCAATGTGATGCCTCATGCGCCTCTGCTCTCCGCCACTCACCAATCAAAAATTGACATGTCCCCCCCTGCAGAATTCTGCCTTATTTACTCAGTGTGAACATACCCTAAGGCTGGGTTCACACTACGTATATTTCAGGCTGTATTTGGTCCTCAAGTCAGGTCCTCATAGCAACCAAAACCAGGAGTGGATTGAAAACACAGAAAGGCTCTGTTCACACAATGTTGAAATTGAGTGGATGGCCGTCATATAACGGTAAATAACTGCCATTATTTCAATATAACAGCCGTTGTTTTAAAATAACAGCAAAAATTTGCCATTAAATGACGGCCATCCACTCAATTACAACATTATGTGAACAGAGCCTTTCTGTGTTTTCAATCCACTCCTGGTTTTGGTTGCTATACAGCCTCACAAATACAGCCTCAAATATACATAGTGTGAACCCAGCCTAATGCTGTACAGATGACTTTATGGCAGCCTCCTCCTTATCATCAAGGACAAGACAGGAAGCCTCAGCTTAGTATTAAGTTTGTATTGGACAGCCTATCTGTAAATAGGCACCAATCTCTGTGATTGGTGCTTGTTTACAGACCCTTCACAAGGCACTGTGCTTGTTTGTCAGCTAATCGTTAGGCCCTGTGTAGGGTCTTTAGACTTTAAGGAATGGAAACTGCAAGATTTCAGGATTATTTTAAAATACAGATAATAAAATGGTAAATTAGAAGAAAATCACCAAAAATTGTTTAAAAAATATATTTAACATAAAACTTGTTTTAAACAGTAGGTACTTTTCAGAGGACACATTCCCTTTAAAGGTAGAGAAAAAAGCAATAAAAAGTCAGAAAAATAGGGAGTGATCTCTTTTTCTTAATACCGACTCTAAAGCATGGAATATTGCGTAGAATTCTACTCACTTCTCGGAGGGGAGATGGACCTACTCCACCCTGTCGCCCGGAACACTGATATCACTCCTTGGTTAGGCTTCTCTGGAGAACAGTTTCCATACTCTGATACTCAGACCAGGGCTCTCTGCTGTAAACACTGTTATCAATCCTTGGTTTGGCTTCTCTGGAAAACAGTTTCCATACTCTGATACTCAGACCAGGGCTCTCTGCTGACCCCAGTAGGACAAAGTTACCATGAAAAGGTCTACCTATCCTACTGTGCAGTGCAGGGAAACCTTGGAAGTCTGCTACACCCAGATAACCGATCACTACGGGGCATAACTAGGGGGCATAAGGCAGTTCAGAGCCAGAATAGGCATCCGTGAGTATAAGTATCTTCTTATCTCTTCTATTTTTACACCTGAGGAAACAAAAGGAGAGAGGGGTGCCTCCTGGTGCAATAATGTGGTGAGCTAGTGTGTCTATTCCAGTGGGAAAAGGACGCCTATGGCTGTATCCCAGTTTTCCAGGCGGTCCTCAAGGTTGTATCCACCCGCTCCACGGAGCGGGCAGACAGCGGTAGTCAGAAGCCGATAGTTCAGGTTCATATGAACCCATCCCTAATTAATATTTTACCTCAAATATAGCCAGACTGTTTAGATCTGTTTTATCCAGCTACAGTATCGCTTGTTTTTTCTTTTATGAAGCCCCTTTGTGAGAATCCCTTTAAAGGGAACCTGTCACCCCCCATGCCGGGGTGACAGGCTCCCGACCCCCGTTAGAGCACCCTATACTCACCTGATCCTGCCGGGTCCCGCTTCTGGAGATGGTCGGCTGACGGAGATATGAGCGCCCGAAGCCCGGCGCGCGCTCCTCAGATGAGTCCAAAGCTCATAGAGAATGACGGAGCGTCGGACTTCCCTGTCATTCTCTATGGGTGTTGGACTCATCTGAGGAGCGCGTGCGCCAGGCTTGGGGCGCTCATATCTCCGTCAGCCGACCATCTCCAGAAGCGGGACCCGGCGGGATCAGGTGAGTATAGGGTGCCTGTCACCCCGGCACGGGGGGTGACAGGTCCTCTTTAAATGTACAGAATAAATAGTATGCAGTAAATAGGATTCAATTGGATTAGAAAATGAAAAAAAAAAAAACTAAGCAAATCGCAAGTGAAATATCTATTTCTTTTCTAGTAATGTTATTAATGAAAGATATGAATTAAAATCTCACAAAGGATTTTAATAGTATTTTTATGTGATTTTCTATATAGAAAATGCTGTATAATTATTATATATACTATTTGGAAAAGGTAAATTTTTCTTACTTAACGGTACGTTAAAAAATAAAAATGAGTGGTTAAATGATCTTGTAATTGAGTTGACCTTCTAATATTAACAGCATTGTGTAGACATTGGGAGTTAATTAGCATGCAATGCAAAGGTGACTAAAAAGGGTATTCCAACCATTGAGCACCATTTTAATTGGACTTATAAATGTATTTGATATTAAAAAGTACATTATTGATTTAGTGATTCAGTCATCTGAAAAATTGTTCCCTAACTCTAGTCCTGAAGGACCACAAAGTCATGTTTTGAGGATTTCCTTAGTATTTTGCAGGTGACATAATTATAGTTGGTGCATCAGGTATCATCATAGGGGTTCTTTGGGATATTCTCCAATCCTGACTTGGTGGTGATCCTTGAGGGCTGGAATTGGGGAACAGTGCTCTTGAGTAGAGAGTAGGAGATGTTTGCTAGCATTTAAATGAAATCCTGACATAAAAATATACAATGGTGTCCTCCTAGACAATTTAAGAGAAATCCTAGTCAAGACTGATGTGGGGCCTCTTATAACATCCATTCAGATATACATAGACACAGAAACGAAAGGCTGTTATCCCTGCTTCAGTTAGTTAGTTAGTTGGCTCTGGTTGAGTTCCCCAAGCCCAGTGGGCATCTAATAGCAGCAATCTGGTGTTAAAGAGGCAAGGGAAGAGGGGAGTTTTTTTCCATTGCACCCCCCCCCCTCCCTGCCTGCCCCTGCCTTTAAAAAAAAAAAAGTATTTGGACGGACTTCTCCTTTAATTGTAGAGTGAGGATTGTAGACACAGGTGCAGTTTAGATGAGTGATGAATAGAAATCCTTCTTAGGGGCATTCCTGATGATGAGCGTGGGGAGGAAGAAAGCAGAGGCATCGCAGACCTTGGGCACAGACACTCTAGGCCACACTAGTTTGACTAAACTGCTACAGGTTAAAAAATTTGTTTGCTCTAACCAAGTCATCGGACGGATTCTAAAAGACATGACCAGTAAGAATTTACTCTCATCAAACAGATGGTACTAGCAGTTTGGTGGGGTGGGGTGGTGGATACAGAGTTGCTTTAAGGTTAATGCTGAATTAATGCACTTAGGTGCATTTTATGCCATCATGACATTTGTGGGTGATTGTCCTGAACCCGGCCGTTCCTGGCATGATTGTCCGCAAGGATGATTTCAGTTGAACCTTCTGGTAGGGGTAGTCAGCTTACAGCTGAAGGGGTTAACCTTATCACCTTACTATAGATGATGAGCTATGGTCCATGTGGGCTTAGTGCCTTCGCCTAGATCCTGTTTGTGATAATTGACACCAGTCTAGTTAATATGAGTAGTCCGATAGACGACTTATTTGAAATCAGTGTCCTTTGATTGGATCGGGAACACCTTTCTACTTACCCATATCTATTTAGTAGTTCCGTGACATGCCCTGATCCAAGATGGCATCCGTTACCACTCTGATGTTTTTGTGCATGCGCTGATGAGTTTGGGTGATGTGGCACAACAGGAATATCCAGCTCATGTGCAGTACATCGGAGTCTGCGTTTCTGATGGCAGAAAGAACAAAATATGTCCCTTTAAGAGCGAAATATGTCCCTTTAAGAGCAAAATGGGTCCCTTTAAGAGTGACCTGGTTCCCTTTAAGAGCAAACTGGGTCCCTTTAAGTGCCATCTGGGTCCCTATAAGAGCAAAATGGGTCCCTTTAAGAGCAACCTGGGTCCCATTAAGAGCTACCTGGGTCCCCTTAAGAGCATCCTGGGTCCCTTTAAGAGCAAAATATGTCCCTTTAAGAGCGACCTGGGTCCCTTTAAGAGCGTAATATGTCCCTTTAAGAGCAAAATATGTCCCTTTAAGAGCAAAATGGGTCCCTTTAAGAGCAACCTGGGTCCCTTTAAGAGCAAAATATGTCCCTTTAAGAGCAAAATATGTCCCTTTAAGAGCAAAATGGGTCCCTTTAAGTGCGATCTGGGTCCCTTTAAGGTCGACCTGGGTCCCTTTAAGAGCGAAATGGGTCCCTTTAAGAGCGACCTGGGTCCCTTTAAGAGCGACCTGGGTCCCTTTAAGAGCGAAATATGTCCCTTTAAGACCAAAATGGGTCCCTTTAAGAGCGAAATTGGTCCCCTTAAGAGCGACCTGGGTCCCTTTTAGAGCGAAATTGGTCCCTTTTAGAGCGACCAGGGTCCCTTTAAGAGCGATCTAAGTCCCTTTAAGAGTGAACTGGGTCCCTTTAAGTGCGATCTGGGTCCCTTAAAGAGCGAAATGGGTCCCTTTAAGAGCGCTCTGGGTCCCTTTAAGAGCTACGTGGGTCCCCTTAAGAGCGACCTGGGTCCCTTTAAAAGCGACCTGGGTCCCTTTAAGAACAAAATATGTCCCTTTAAGAGCGAAATATGTCCCTTTAAGAGCAAAATGGGTCCCTTTAAGAGCGACTTGGGTCCCTTTAAGAGCGACCTGGGTCCCTTTAAGAGTTACCTGGGTCCCTTTAAGAGCGACCTGGGTCCCTTTAAGAGCGAAATATGTCCCTTTAAGAGCAAAAATGGGTCCTTTTAAGAGCGACCTGGGTCCCTTTAAGAGCGAAATGGGTCCTTTTAAGAGTGAAATTGGTCCCTTTAAGAGCGACCTGATCATTTAAGAGTGACCTGGGTCCCTTTAAGAGCAAAATGGGTCCTTTTAAGAGCGACCTGGGTCCCTTTAAGAGCGACCAGGGTCCCTTTAAGAGCGAAATGGGTCCCTTTAAGCGTGAAATTGGTCCCTTTAAGAGCGACCTGGGTCCCTTTAAGAGCGACCTGGGTCCCTTTAAGAGCGAAATGGGTCCCTTTAAGAGCGAAATGGGACCCTTTAAGAGCGACCTGGGTCCCTTTAAGAGCAAAATATGTCCCTTTAAGAGCAAAATGGGTCCCTTTAAGAGCGACCTGGGTCCCTTTAAGAACGAAATATATCCCTTTTAAGAGCAAAATGGGCCCCTTTAAGAGCAAAAATGGGTCCTTTTAAGAGCGACCTGGGTCCCTTTAAGAGCGAAATATGTCCCTTTAAGAGCAAAATGGGTCCCTTTAAGAGCGACCTGGGTCCCTTTAAGCGTGAAATTGGTCCCTTTAACCCCTTAAGGACCGGGCCTGAAATGGCCTTAAGGACCGGAGCAAATTTTATGAATTTGACCAGTGTCACTTTATTCATTAATTACTTCGGGATGCTTTTACCTATCCGGCTGATTCTGAGATTGTTTTCTCGTGACATATTGTACTTCACATTTCTTGTAAATTGGAGTCGATACTTATAACGAATCTTTATGAAAAAACCCAAAATAGCGTGAAAAATTGTGAAAAAATGCATTTTTCCAACTTTAAAACTTTTCTGCTTATACAGAAAATGGTTATACCACATAAATTATATATTAAATAGCATTAGCAACATGTCTACTTTATGTTGGCGGCATTTATTAAACTATATTTCATTATTTTTAGACAATAGGAAGCTTAAAACATTAGCAGCAAATTTCCAAATTTTCAGTCAAATTTCAAAATCAGATATTTTTAGGGAACTGTTCAGGTTTAAAGTGTATTTGAGGGGACTGTGTGTTAGAAAGCCTCACAAAGCACCCCATTTCAGAAACTGCACCCCCCAAACTCTGCAAAAGCACATCCAGAAAGTTTTTTAACCCTTTAGGGGAGTCACAGAAATAAAAGCTAAGTGTGTAAGAAATTTGAAAATTTTAATTTTCTGTGCAGAGATTTTATTGTAATCCAATATTTTTCATAATTATAAACCTATTACCAGAGAAATGCACCCCAATATTGATTGCCCCGTTTCTGCAGTTTATAGAAATACCCCATATGTGGCCCTATTGCGCTATTTGACGCAACCACAAGCCTCAGATATAAGGGAGCGCCTAGTGAATTTCAATGGCTCCGTTATTTTTGGTCATTTTTGACTGTACCACTTCAGGTTGGCAGAGGCTCTGGGGTGCCAAAACCTAAAAAACACCCCTAAAGGGACACCATTTAGAAAACTACACCCCTCAAGGAATGTAACAAGGGGTGCGGTGAGGATCTGGACCCCACAGGTGCTTCACAGATTTTCCAAACAATATGGCTTGAAAAAAGACTAAAGTATTTTTTACACTAAAATGTTGTTCTAGCCTTCAATTTTTCATTTTCACAAAGGGATAAAAGGAAAAAAAAAACACAAAACATGTAGCACAGTTTCTCCCGAGTACGGAAATACCCCACATGTGGACATAAAGTGCCAAGCGGGCGCAGGACGAGCCTCCAAAGGGAAGGAGCGCCAATTGGCTTTTGGAAGCTGGATTTCACTGGAATGGATTTCAAGGGCCATGTCGCATTTACAGAGCCCTCGTGCTGCCAAGACACTGGAAACCCCCCACAAGTGACCCCATTCTGGAAACTACACCCCTCAAGGAATCTAACAAGGGGTGCAGTGAGCATATGGACCCCACTGGTGACGGGCACAAATGTGGAAAAATGTGACGTGAAAGTGAAAATTTTCATTTTTTCACTTTCATGGCACAAATGTGCCCGTCATCCAGGGGTCCATATCCTCACTGCACCCCTTGTTAGATTCCTTGATGGGTGTAGTTTCCAGAATGGGGTCACTTGTGGGGGGTTTCCAGTGTTTTGGCAGCACAAGGGCTCTGTAAATGCGACATGGCGTTCATCATCCATTCTAGCCAAATCCAACCTCTAAAATCCAAATGGCTCTCCTTCCCTTCGGAGGCTTGCCCTGCGCCCACATGGCGCTTTATGTCCAGATGTGGGGTATTTACGGACTCGGGGGAAATTGCTCTACACATTTTGTGTGTTTTTTTCTCTTTTAACCCCTTGTGAAAATGATAAATTCAAGGCTAGACCAACATTATAGTGTAAAAAATTTAATATTTCATTTTCACGCCACATTGTTCCACATTTGTGCCCGTCACCAGTGGGGTCCATATGCTGACTACACCCCTTGTTACATTCCTTGAGGGGTGTAGTTTCCATAATAGGGTCACTTGTGGGGGGTTTAACTGTCTTGGCAACACAGGGGCCTTTTGAATGCAACATGGCCCCTCGAAATCCATTCCATCCAAATCCAGCCTTCAAATGGCGCACCTTCCCTTTGGAGGCTTACCCTGCACCCGCATGGCGCTTTATGTCCACATGTGCGGTATTTCCGTACTCAGGGGAAATTGCTCTACACATTGTGTTTTTTTTTATCTTTTAACCCCTTGTGAAAATGAAAAAATCAAGACAAGATCAATGATTTAGAGTAAAAATTAAAAAAAAATTACACTAAATGTTGGTCTAGCCTTGATTTTTTTCCATTTCCACAAGGGGTTAAAAAAGAAAATGAACACAAAACGTGTAGGGTAGTTTCCCCTGAGTACGAAAATACCCCACATGTGGACATAATTTGCCATATGGGCACAGGGCAAGCCACCAAAGGGACAGAGCGCCATTTAGAGGCTGGAATGGGGGATGGAGGCCATGTCACAATTGCAAAGCTCCTGTGCTGCCAGAACAGTAGAAACCCCCGACAAGTGACCCAATTCTGGAAACTACACCCCATAAGGAATCTAACAAGGGGTGCAGTGAGCATATGGACCCCACTAGTGATGGGCACATGTGTAGAACATGTGCCGTGAAAATAAAAAATACCATTTTTTTCATTTTCACGTCCCAAATGTGGCCGTCACCAGGGGGCCATATACCCGCTGCCCCACTTGTTAGATTCCTTATGGGGTGTAGTTTCCAGAATGGGGTCACTTGTGGGGGGTTTCTACTGTCCTGGCCGCACAGAGGTTTTGTAATTGCATCATGGCATCCTCTAATGGGAATGGCGGCCATACCTACTTAGCTGGGGAAAAGGGACAATTCTAATTTATTTGGGGGTATTAGGCCAATTATTAGTTTATAAGGTTGAAAATGACAGGTGTCCATCAAATTCAACCTGTGTTGATCCAGAGGAAGGCAAAAACCCCTCGTGAGGCAGACGACAGTAGCCTCATCACAGGGGAAAAATTCCTTCCTGACTCCATAATGGCGATCAGAATAATCCCTGGATCAACGTGACCCCTGAAATAGGAATAAGGGACAGAATTTAGATAATGTAGAACCCCAGTGACGTGTGGTGCGCCTTGGAGCGATCCTGTATGCAGAGGCCGGGGTGATCAGGACAGGTGTCACACTGGAAAATGGTGTCCTTCCTGATCCCCCTGTTACCCCACACTCTGCACTTCTTCTGGGGTCTCCCTTTCTCCAGTGTGGGGGACGTCACCTGGAA
The DNA here is from genome assembly GCF_027789765.1 of Dendropsophus ebraccatus. Lineage (NCBI taxonomy): Eukaryota > Metazoa > Chordata > Amphibia > Anura > Hylidae > Dendropsophus > Dendropsophus ebraccatus. Next base: position 38,203,604 of record NC_091468.1, read on the forward strand.
AATGTTGTCCTGGTGCGATACGGGGTCCTTCATATCCAGAAGCGCTGGGTCCGCTCCATGGCTGCTAAATATTAGGGCGCTATTACTACTTCTGATATGTTCAGATCGTGCCGCAAGCTACAGTAGCTCGGGCAGCGAGGGACCGGAAGAGGGGGTGCTGGTATAAAAGTTATCCCTGTACAGGTGATAACCTTTATCCAGCAGTGGGAAGATCAGTTCCCGGACGATGTCCCCACTAACTCCGAGGATGGGGGGGGAGGGGGCATCTGGGGGCTGGATTCGGGTGTCCCTTCCTACATACACTCTAAGGGTACGTGCACACTGCGGAATCGCGAAGGATAACCCTTTGTGCATTCCGCAGCTGGCACCCGCCGGCGGACTGATGCAGGCACACGTCTCCGTCCGTGTCGTAGACTCCATTCTATGCACGGGCGGATTCCGCTCTGCGTCCAACGTGTTGATGGAATGACGGATGATGGAATCCGCCCGTGCATAGGATAGAGTCTATGACACGGGCGGAGACGCGCCCCTGCATCAGTCCGCCGGCGGGTGCCAGCTGCGGAATGCACGAAGGGTTATCCTTCGCCATTCCGCAGTGTGCACGTACCCTAAATCTGTAAGTGTACCCTGAGGTACTCTCACAGAGTTTGTAGAATTTCACACCATGCCGTCATCTCTTATTGGGACGGTACTGGCGGAAAAGACGTGTCTGGGGGGCAGTGTACGCTACGCTACTCCCAGACACGTCACTGGATGATGAGGATGAATGGAGGAAAGAAGGATCCCCCCATTCATCCTCACTGGCTGTTTTGGTGTCGGAGGCAATAACGTATGCGTCCGACACCGAAAATACCCTAGGGGCCATCTTTATACGGGGACTAGTATATGGGGTATGTAGTGGTGTAGTGTAAAACTTTATTCAATGTAGTGTGGTGTAATGTAGTGTTTTTTTACGTGTTTTTTACAGTAAGTATACAAAAAAAACCTACGCCAAAAATGGTGTTGCTGATGAATGCCGCACTTATGTTCGGCACTTATCAGCAGACCGTGGCAGTAGGATATAAAAAAAAACACCCTACGCCAAAAAGGAGGAGTTGCTGATTAGCAGCGCACTTTCGTGCGATGCTGATCAACACTCAGCGGCGATAGGGTGCGGAAAATAGAAAAAAAAAAAATTGGGAAAAAAAAAATTTTTTTTACTACATTCTGAACATCCCTGTAGTGGCTGATACGTGTATTACACTTATCAGCCGCTAGGGGGCAGCAGAGAGCAAGATCCGAAAATAGACGACGCTGGAGCCGGAAAAATACGAAAAAAGACGACGCTGGAGCCGGAAACAGACGATCGGGACTCACGGAAGAAGCCGAAGTCCCGACAAGATGAAGAGGACGCCGGGAACCCGGAAGACGCCGATCAGGACCCCGGGACAGGTGAGTAATGTACAAATACCTGCTCCGGACCCCTCAGCTACCTAGCTGAGGGGTCCGGAGCAGGTATTTATTACTTGTGGGGACTCTGATCGCCGTGAACGGCCGGCCGGCTGGCCGGCCGTTCACGGCGATCGGGACGGTGGTACCGTGACCACCATTACTTTTTACAGTAATGGCGGTCGGTGCCGTCCTCGGACAGCACCGACCGCCATTTTTTTCCGGGTCATCGGGCCACCGATGGCCCGGAAAGGTTCCGATCGCCGCTATGGGCTTATCAGCCAATAGCGGCGATCGTCGGCATGGGGGGGGTTAACAACCCTCCATGCCGACAGGGAGAGATGGCCTGCTATGTATTATAGCAGGCTATCTCCCCCGATCGGGACCCGGCCGGCCGCGGCGCCCGTTTAAAGGGCTGACGTACCGGCACGTCATGGGTCCTTAAGTGACAGTGATCCATGACGTGCCGGTACGTCATGGGTCCTTAAGAGGTTAAGAGTGAAATTAGTCCCTTTAAGAGCGACCTGGGTCCCTTTAAGAGTGACCTGGTTCCCTTTAAGAGCAAACTGGGTCCCTTTAAGTGTGATCTGGGTCCCTTTAAGAGCGAAATGGTTCCCATTAAGAGCAACCTGGGTCCCATTAAGAGCTACCTGGGTCCCCTTAAGAGCGTCCTGGGTCCCTTTAACAGCAAAATATGTCCCTTTAAGAGCAGAATATGTCCCTTTAAGAGCGAAATATGTCCCTTTAAGAGCAAAATGGGTCCCTTTAAGAGCGACCTGGGTCCCTTTAAGAGCAAAATATGTCCCCTTAAGAGCGAAATATGTCCCTTTAAGAGCAAAATGGGTCCCTTTAAGTGCGATCTGGGTCCCTTTAAGAGCGAAATGGGTGCCTTTAAGAGCGAAATGGGTCCCTTTAAGAGCGAACTGGGTCCCTTTAAGAGTGACCTGGGTCCCTTTAAGAGCGACCTGGGTCCCTTAAGAGCGAAATATGTCCCTTTAGGACCAAAATGGGTCCCTTTAAGAGCGAAATTGGTCCCTTTAAGAGCGACCTGGGTCCCTTTAACAGCGATCTGGGTCCCTTTAAGAGTGAACTGGGTCCTTTTAAGTGCGATCTGGGTCCCTTAAAGAGCGAAATGGGTCCCTTTAAGAGCGAAATGGGTCCCTTTAAGAGCGCCCTGGGTCCCTTTAAGAGCTACCTGGGTCCCCTTAAGAGCGACCTGGGTCCCTTTAAGAGCGCCCATGGTCCCTTTAAGAGCGACCTGGGTCCCTTTAAGAGCGACCTGGGTCTCTTTAAGAGCAAAATATGTCCCTTTAAAAGCGAAATAAGTCCCTTTAAGAGCGAAATATGTCCCTTTAAGAGCAAAAATGGGTCCTTTTAAAAGCGACCTGGGTCCCTTTAAGAGCGACCTGGGTCCCTTTAAGAGCGACCTGGGTCCCTTTAAGAGCGCCCTGGGTCCCTTTAAGAGCTTCCTGGGTCCCCTTAAGAGCGACCTGGGTCCCTTAAAGAGCGACCTGGGTCCCTTTAAGAGCAAAATGGGTCTCTTTAAGAGCGCCCTGGGTCCCTTTAAGAGCTACCTGGGTCCCCTTAAGAGCGACCTGGGTCCCTTTAAGAGCGCCCATGGTCCTTTTAAGAGCGACCTGGGTCCCTTTAAGAGCGACCTGGGTCCCTTTAAGAGCGAAATGGGTCCCTTTAAGAGTGAAATTGGTCCCTTTAAGAGTGACCTGGTCCCTTTAAGAGCGACCTGGGTCCCTTTAAGAGCGACCTGGGTCCCTTTAAGAGCAAAATGGGTCCTTTTAAGAGCTACCTGGGTCCCTTTAAGAGCGACCTGGGTCCCTTTAAGAGCAAAATGGGTCCCTTAAAGCGTGAAATTGGTCCCTTTAAGAGCAACCTGGGTCCCTTTAAGAGCGACCTGGGTCCCTTTAAGAGCAAAAATGAGTCCCTTTAAGAGCGACCTGGGTCCCTTTAAGAGCGAAATGGGTCCCTTTAAGAGCGACCTGGGTCCCTTTAAGAGCGAAATGGGTCCCTTTGAGAGCGAAATGGGTCCCTTTAAGAGCGACCTGGGTCCCTTTAAGAGCGAAATATGTCCCTTTAAGAGCCAAATGGGTCCCTTTAAGAATGAACTGGGTCCCCTTAAGAACGAAATATATCCCTTTTAAGAGCAAAATGGGTCCCTTTAAGAGCAAAATGGGTCCTTTTAAGAGCGACCTGGGTCCCTTTAAGAGCTAAATATGTCCCTTTAAGAGCAAAATGGGTCCCTTTAAGAGCGACCTGGGTCCCTTTAAGAGCGACCTGGGTCCCTTTAAGAGCGACCTGGGTACCTTTAAGAGCGACCTGGGTCCCTTTAAGAGCGAAATATGTCCCTTTAAGAGCGTCCTGGGTCCCTTTAAGAGCGACCTGGGTCCCTTTAAGAGTGAAATATGTCCCTTTAAGAGCGACCTGGGTCATTTAAGAGTGACCTGGGTCCCTTTAAGAGCAAAATGGGTCCTTTTAAGAGCGACCTGGGTCCCTTTAAGAGCGACCTGGGTCCCTTTAAGAGCGAAATGGGTCCCTTTAACCCTTTGAGGACCAGGCCCAAAATGACCCAGTGGACCGCGCAAATTTTGATCTTAGTGTTTCCGTTTTTCCCTCCTCCCCTCCTAAGAGCTCTAGCACTCTCAGTTTTTTATCTACAGGCCATGTAAGGGCTTATTTGTTACAGGAATAGTTGTACTTTGTAATGGCGTCATTCATTTTACCATAACATGTATGATGGAATTCCAAATATATTATTTATGAAGATATAAATTGATGAAATCGCAAAAAAGAATGCAATATGGTAACGTTTGGGGGGTTCCTGTGTCTACGTTATGCACTATATGGTAACAGCGACATGACACTATTATTCTATAGGTCAGTCCGAACACAACCATATGCAGGTTTACACAGATTCTCTAATGTTATATATTTTTTTTAAATGAAATCCTTTTTTTTGGCAATTAATTATAAATAAAATGGGACTATTGTGACGCTTATAACGGTTTTATTTTTTCACCTACGGGGCTGTATGGGGTGTCATTTTTTCCGCCATGATCTCTAGTTTTTATTAATACCATATTTGTGAAGATCGGACGTTTTGATCACTTTTTATTAATTTTTTTATATATATAATGTAACATAAAATCGGTCATCTGCGCACTTTTTCCCCTCTTTTCGTGTACGCCGTTTACCGGTCACAATGACACTTGTTATATTTTAATAGATCGGACAATTACGCACACTACGGTATATTATATGTTTATCTATTTATTTATTTTTATATGTTTTATTTATATAATGGGAAAGGGGGGTGATTTCAACTTTTATTGGGGGAGGGGTTTTGGGGTAGTGTATTAGTGTTTTTAACTTTTTTTTTTTTACACATTTGAAGTCCCTTTGGGGGACTTGTACATAGATTAGTTTGATTTTTACACTGATGAATGCTATGCCATAGGCACAGCATTGATCAGTGTTATCGGCGCTCTGCTCATTGAGCCTGCCTGTGCAGGCTTAGAGTAGCAGAGCGCCGATCGGACCGCATGGAGACAGGTAAGAGACCTCCAGCAGTCCGTTATACCGATCGGGACCCCCGCAGTCACACTGCGTGGGTCCCGATCGGTAAGTGACAGGGGACTCCCCCTGTCACTTACACTTAAACGCCGCGGTCGCGCCGTGATCGCGGCGTTTAAGGGGTTAATGACACGCGGCAGCGCGATCGCTGCAGCGTGTCATTGCCGGTGAGGTCCCGGCTGCTCACTGCAGCCGGCCCCCACCTCCTATGAAGCGCGCTCCGCTCCGGAGCGCGCTTCATAGCGGGAATAACACCCGTGACGTAAGGTTACGTCATGGGTCGTCTGGGGACAGACTTCCATGACGTAACCCTACGTCCAGGGTCGTCTAGGGGTTAAGCGTGAAATTGGTCCCTTTAAGAGCGACCTGGGTCCCTGTAAGAGTGACCTGGTTCCCTTTAAGAGCAACCTGGCTCCCTTTAAGAGCAAAATGGGTCCCTTTAAGAGCGAAATGGGTCCCTTTAAGAGCGACCTGGGTCCCTTTAAGAGCAACCTGGGTCCCTTTTTAGAGCGACCTTGGTCCCTTTAAGAGCGACCTTGGTCCCTTTAAGAGCGACCTGGGTCCCTTTAAGAGCGACCTTGGTCCCTTTAAGAGTGACCTGGTTCCTTTTAAGAGCGACCTGGCTCCCTTTAAGAGCAAAATGGGTCCCTTTAAGAGCTAAATTGGTCCCTTTAAGAGCAAAATCGGTCTCTTTAAGAGCGACTTGGGTCCCTTTAAGAGCGACCTGGGTCCCTTTAAGAGCGACCTGGGTCCCTTTAAGAGCGACCTGGGTCCCTTTAAGAGCGACCTTGGTCCCTTTAAGAGCAACATGGGTCCCTTTAAGAGCAACCTTGGTCCCTTTATGAGCGACCTGGGTCCCTTTAATAGCGAAGGGACCCAGGTCGCTCTTAATTGACCCCGGTCGCTCCTAAAGGGACCCATGTTGCTCTTAAAGGGACGGGAGCCAAGTTGCTCTTAAAGGGATGCGACCCAAGTCGCTCTTAAAGAGACGGCACCCAGGATTAAAGTTTCTCTTAAAAGGAAGTCACTGGTAAAGGGGCGCTCTGGAAGTCACTGGTAAAGGGGTGCTCTTTTCAAGCACTATGTATTTCCCTGGAAATGCAAATCTAGTTATTTTTATTTTCCTCCTTTTAGTGCTGCTGTGGACACCTCTGCTGGAACATACCACTGCACTGCTAGATAGACAGGAGATTTAAACATTTAAAATCCTCCTTATTTTTGCAACTTGAAGGGTCATAGAGGTGGCCCTGAGCTGCATCAACAAATGATCATGGTCCATAGTTCAGTGGTGTTGATAGGGGGTCATGGTGGCTAATATGTATCCCTAAATATTGCCAGACAGTTGAGATCTCCATTACTTAACTATAGTATCCCATATTTTTGTCTTTGTTTTTTCGTTTTTGTGCAAAACCCTTTAAATCTACTTTATAAATAGTATAAATTGTGGTTTCAAGACTAAAAAAACAACAACAACAGCAACAACAAAAAATCACTAGTGAAATGTCATCTATTTCTTGTCCAGTAGATTCATCCCTTCTCCCAGGTATATGCCTGCTGTATCCCCCGCTCGCCTGATGGGCAAGCAATTACAAGTTACAAAATTGCAAGTTACAAAAAAAAATCATCTATTTCCTTTAAGTAAATCTTCATTTTTATTTTTCAAGAAAGCTACACAAACTTTTACAAAAATTTCACCATTATTATACATTATGCTTATCCCTTCCCTCCATACCACCCTGATCCCTTAAAGGGGTTTATCCAGCAAAAATCTTTTTTCCTGTTCTGTCTCAGTTCCTGTCTCAGACAGCAGAGAGCACTGTGTCAGACTAAATACAAAACAACCTTTCCTGCACGACATACAGAAGCTCATAAGTATAGGAAGAATTGAGATTTTTTAAACTGAAGTAAATTAGAAATCTATATAACGTTCTGAAACCAGTTGATTTGGAAAAAAAATAGATTTTTGCTGGATAATTCCTTTACCCTTGCCATTGGGTGACGGTAATCACAACACAAAAGAAAAAGAAAGCCACAAATGAAGGGATCTATGTAGTCCTCTCCATTATATTCTTAGAATACTTATATTCATAGAAAACCATGTCAGTGCACACTGGATCAAGCGGCTCTGGCCACTTGCTCCATAGTGTGCAGTGGGGAGTTCTGATGCGGGCGCGAACGAATGCGCCCGCATCAGAACTCTGCAGCCATAAAGATCATGCAGGTGGTACTGCAGTACTGGCCAGGATGATCTTTTCAGAGACCAGGCGTTCCGTGTGTCTTACGATGTGTGAACATAGCCTTAAATTGGATTATACAATCGTTACCCAATACTGATACCACGTTAATATTCCAATTTTTGCCCACTGTTCTTCCTGGATCATTCCACAGGATTTAAATAAAAAATAAATAAAAAAAAGATGAAATGACAAATTTAATTTATTTTGTTACATTGACACCTGTAAAGGTGGGAGACATATTATTCAGGAAGTGAAGAAGGAACTACATGGTTTATCATGAATTGATGCAGTTTTGCATTGCAGATTTTGGCCATGCAGGAAGTATAGCCTACTGTACATGCTCCACCTGTACCTGTCCTATGGCCAAAACCACAGTTTGGTAGTAAAGGTAGGTGATGTTTTGGCAGCGCAGTTCCTGATTTCCATCTCCCTCTCTAAATGCTTGTTACTTCTGGACTGCAAGGAACCATACTTCATTATGACGGTCACTATGTTTGTCCGGAGGATCATAGACGTTATAGCCATAGAAGGAAAAATCAAAAGGAAGACCTAATGTTGTCAGCTCTGCTGCCAAGGCATTAATGTGTGTAGCGTAGTCCTCTTGGGAAGCAAACCCACCGAAAGATCTGAAAATAATAATAGACTTGTTACATTAGGATTTCCTAGATAAGGTAAATACTAAATATGTAACATTTTAGTTTCTTCTTCATACTGAAAACAGCATCATGATTAATTTTCAACTATAACATCTAAACTCTATTGACTTTTAAAAGGGCTTGTCCATGTGGTCACTGTGGGTGCCTGGAAGAAAGAGATAGACCATTGTAATGTTCGAGATATGATTATCTAGTCTTGGGCAAGCATGGTGCTTGAGTGAGCATTGGGCTACTCGAGAGTGCTCGGTGCTCGTTTAAAAAAAAAAAAAAAAAAAAGTTTGTTGAAAGCCTCAGCAGCCTTTCAACAAGCTTTAAGGCTGTGAAAATGCATTTCCACAGCCTTAAACCTATGGTGGAGGTGGGGGTACCAATTCTACCGGTTTGCTCCTTTAGGAAGGGGGGGGGCAGGGGGGGCAGCTGCCCCGGGCACAAGGCTGGAGGGAGCGCCAATGTCCTTCCATACACAGTTCTTCTGTAAACGGCAAGTGACAGAGTTCTGTGTGAATAGAGTCTGCACACACACAGCCCCCTATCACCTTAAAAGCTGCTGAAAGAGAGGCACTGTGTGTGCAGAAGGTCATGGTTTAAAGGGGTTAACCGGTGCTACAAAAACATGGTCCCTTCCTTTCAGAGACAACACGACTCTTGTCTCCAGTTCAGGTGCGGTTTGCAATTAAGATCCATTCACTTCAATGGAACTGAGCAGCAAAACCCCACCCAAGCTGGAGACAAGAGTGGGGCTGTCTCTGGAGCAAAGTGGCCATGTTTTTGTAGCGCTGGATAACACCTTTAAGGAGCCTCCAGCTCCCAGCATATCAACTCTGCCTTTCAGTGTGAGGAGGCACTGAGGACACCTGTTGATTCTTATGACTTCCCGTGTTCCCTGCTGTGTAGCCCCCAACACAGGTTACTGGGTGCTGCAGGCAGCCACAGTCCACACAGGGTCCTGACGGTATTCAGCATTAGGACCCCAAAGGTGGAGCCCGGTCAGTGCTGTCAGGTCAGTGTTCTCTCCACCTTCTCTGTCCTTCATACGCTCTGTTCTATTCCTGGTTGCTTCTTCAGCTGAGGATTCTTCAGCTACACGATCAGTCCACTCACTTCTCTTTTCCCTTACTGGACTTTCTTGTTTAACCATTGTGAAAGCCCAGAAACCAGGCAGAGTGTATGAGAGCAGGTATACAGGCTGCTGATATGTGTGTAATAGCGGGAGGCAGCTCTGTGAGAGGTTTACACAGTGATTCTTTCTGCTATTTCATTGGGCTGCAGTCGCTGGGGGACATTTATGAACGGTCCACCCGATGCGTGCGCCAGGGAGAAGGTGCAGATTCGCCCTTTCTCCCTGGTGTACGCCTGCCGTATGCCCCGCTTGCCCAATGGGTGGGCTGGGGGAGTTTGGGAAGGGGGGTGACGATGCGGGGAGGAGGCATGGCCACCTCCCGCCACTCATTTATCATGATTTACGCCTGCGCCTTACGCCTGCGCCTCTTAGTGAATCCTGCCAGGGAAAAGGGGGCAGGGCCTTATATAAGACTGGCGTACTTGTACTCTGGCCTTCATAAATCCCCCCCGCTCTGTCTATTGACAAGAAACCTGATCCTGCACTGACCAGAGGCTGGAGCTCACTCTGCATGTAATCCCCTCATAGGGCTGACAGCCACCATTACAACCTCACATGCGTGCAGTGCAAGCATCTCCTCATCACTGTTGTGGGACCTGAGCATCACTTTGCATTGTGTCTTATACGCTATAGTCTGTGAAGGATAAAAACCCACATTATTATTTAAAGCGACTCTGTACCCATAATCTGACCCCCAAAAACCTCTTGTGCTTCTTTGTTATTGTATTTTTATTGAAAATGTTGCCATTTTACACATCAGACAGAATGAAAAAACAAACCGTTCATCAAAAAATTTACTATATAAAAGCTCGTTCAAAATCTTACATAAGTAAAATCAAAGGCAATAGTCAGGATCAATAATGAATGAGAACGCGGTCCAGTACACTCCTGACATAATGTGGGCAAAAAATAAACACATAGAAAATAAACAAACCAAAAGGGGGGGGGGGGGGAGACAAGACCGAAGACACAGGAGGAAAAGCTACAGAAAGGGTGCACGCGCAGTAAGGGTCGATCAGTACGAGGGGTCCTGATGGTAGAGGATTTCTTTTCAGCCCAAAACACATCCCACAGATTCCAGACCTGTTTAAAGTGATCTTATCTATTATTAAGCATGGCCGTCAATTGTTCCATATTCCGTACATCTAGTATGCGCGCATAGAGGTCGTCCCGTGTAGGGGAATCCGTCCTCCTCCAGAACCTAGCATCAAGACAGTGTGCTGCCGTGAGAATATGAAGCAGCAGTTTCATAGTCTTGCGCCCCAATTTCACGGATGGCACATTAAAAAGGTAGAAAACAGGATCCAATGCGATCTCAATGCCAACGACTTTTCTGATCAAGCCCCTCACCATCAGCCAATAGTGTGTAATTAGGGGGCAAGACCAGTAAATTTGCTGAAGAGAGCCCACTCCTCCCTGACATCTCCAGCAGACATTAGGCAGTGTCGGATTCATAGCGTGTAGAAATTCAGGTGTGTGATACCAGAACAGCAATAGTTTATATTGATTTTCTTTATAGGTTGTCCATATAGAGGTCTTTGCGGCTCTGTCCCATATCACACACAACACACACTGGGGGAGTTGTCTGCCAAAGAGTGTCTCCCAACGTGACATATAAGAGTATCTCACGTCTTTGTCAGGATGGAGGCTCTTCTAAATGCGGTATATGTCAGAAATAAGGCCTTTAATAGAGACCCCCGCTTTACACAGCCTCTCAAAGTCCGTGGGAAGGGAAACCGTAGTAATAGAGAAAAGAGTAAGCATAAAGTGCTTTATCTGGAGGTACTGATACTGCGCTGTGGGAGGTAGGTCATAGTCAGTGGCAAGAGTAGAATAAGGCAGGAGGGTCCGGTCTCTAGGATCAACAATCTCTGCAAATCAAAACAGCTTATTGGCGTGCCAAGACTATCTGGCAGACTCGGGTAAAAAAGAAAGGAGGTCATTGGGGAACATTTAGAGCCAGGGTGGGGAATGTCCGGCCCGCGGGGTCCATCATTCCGGCCCCCTGGCTAATAGTAAAATATCCCTGCTGACTTCTTCACCGCGCTCCCTGACTGCTTAGGAGCGCGGTGGAGAAGTCAGCAGGGATAGGTGGAGGTGGAGGTGGGCGGGCACAAGGCCGCCGTGCGATAGGCCGCATCCCCTGTCACTCCCACTTATTGGTTGCATATGCCGCAGCGGCCTTCCGCCATCCTCTGCCACATGCTGTGTCTGACAGGTGGAGGTTCCGGGGGAGAGCTAGGGGGGAATCAGGTGCGGGAATGCGGGGGACTCAGGAACAGGAGTGCAGCAGCATGGGACTCAGGAGCGAGAGAATCAGGAGTGGGAGAATCGGGAGCGGGAGTGCGGGGGACTCAGGAGCGGGAGAATCAGGAGCGGGAGTGCGGGGGACTCAGGAGCGGGAGAATCAGGAGCGGGAGTGCGGGGGAATCACAGAAGGCACAGCTGTGGCAGCATGATATACAGGAGGCACATGTGGCAGCATTACTCTGTGCCCCTGGCTGTAATGCTGCCACATGTGCCCCCTGTATATCATGCTGCCACATGCCGTACCCCTGACTAATGCTGCCACATGTGCCCCCTGTATATCATGCTGCCACATGCCGTGCCCCTGACTAATGCTGCCACATGTGCCCCCTGTATATCATGTTGCCACATGCCGTGCCCCTGACTAATGCTGCCACATGTGTCCCCTGTATATAATGCTGCCACATGCCGTGCCCCTTACTAATGCTGCCACATGTGCCCCCTGTATATCATGCTGCCACATGCCGTGCCCCTAACTAATGCTGCCACATGTGCCCCCTGTATATCATGCTGCCACATGCCGTGCCCTGGCTAATGCTGCCACATGTGCCCCCTGTATATCATGCTGCCACATGCCATGCCCTTGTATATAATGCTGCCACATGCCGTGCCCTTGAAAATAGTGCTGCCACATGCCGTGCCCTTGAATATAATGCTGCCACATGCCGTGCCCTTGAATATAATTCTGCCACATGCCATACCCTTGAATATAATGCTGCCACATGCTGTGCCCTTGTATATAATGCTGCCACATGCTCTGCCCTTGAATATAATGCTGCCACATGCCATACTCATGACTGTAATGCTGCCACATGCGGTACCCCTGACTGTAATCAGTACCAGCCCACGTAAAACGCATCGCCAAGGAAAAGCATTTCCAGCCATCACATTAACGGTGTTTATTTTCATTTTTTATAGCGTTATTTTGTACGGCCCTCGAACTATTTAGTAAATTTCCAAATGGCCCCCGACAGGAAAAAGGTTCCCCACCCCTGAGTTAAAGACTAAAGGGAATTTTTTGATGCAAGTTCGACAAATTTGCCTCAGATGGATCATAGGGCCTAAAGCCGGTCCCTAGAGAGATGTAGCAGAGGTGGACCATAAGAGGGAATTAAAGTGTACAGGTGCTATCCATAGTTTCTCCATCAGCATCCATTTTGTGTAGGCCAGAGGCGCCGACCAGACTGGGATGTGACGGAGATGTGCCACCCAATAATAAAATACCAAGTAAGGAACAGCTAGTCCTCCTAGGGACTTGGGGGCCTGCAGAATATTTTTACCGATTTTGTGACGCCTATGTGCCCACACAAAACGTAGGATGGAAGCTTGGATCGCTTTTAAGGTACTCATAGGTACCTGAACCGGGAAAGTCTCAAAATAATAGAGAATTTTAGGTAAGACAGTCATCTTAACCGCCGCCACCCTCCCTAGTAGAGAAATGGGTAATACATTCCATTTATCCAGTAGGGATTGGATTTCCGCAAATAATTTCGGGAAATTATGAGTATAGAGGGAGGAATAGGAATTTGTAATTAGAACCCCGAGGTATTTAAGTGAGGTGTCTCTCCAGTGATATTTGAAGTCAATGTAAGTAAGACATTGTCCACAAAGAGGGACAACTTATTGTTCCTCCCGCGAATTTGTACCCCATGGATATCCAGATGATTTCTAATGGCAGCTGCCAGGGGCTCAATGCACATTACAAAGATTAATGGTGAGAGTGGACACCCCTGACTGGTGCCATTATGTATAAACATAGCATGAGAGAATTTTATTGAGGCCGTGGGAGAGGAGTACAGGCCTCCCACCTCTCTTAGAAAGGCTCCTTGTGCACCAAACGTTTCAAAAACCCGTACCATGAATGGCCAACTCAGGCGGTCGAAGGCCTTCTCCACGTCAAGGCCCAGCAACAGGGCAAACCCATCCTCCCTATTGACTGCATCTATCAAATTAATTACTCTCCTGGTGTTGTCACCCCCCTGTCGACATGGAACGAAGGCAACCTAGTCCTTATCAATAAGCTGTGGCAGCCATGTCGACAGGCATGTGGCAAGAACCTTGGTGAACAACTTAAGGTCTTCATTCAAGAGGGTAATAGGGCGATAACTACCACAGTCGGCAGGGTCCTTACCAGGTTTGGGGATTAACGATATGTAGGGATGTGTCAGTGACGTAGGGAGGGGGGCCCCCGACATTAACACATTAAAGAGGTTAAGTAGATTCGGAACAAGTATGGGCAAATGTTTGAGTATGTCTCCCAATTCCTCTTTGGCTTCCTGTGGCAATTTGGGAAGGTGACAGTCTGCAAGAAACTCATCAAAGAGCTTTGTGTGCTCAGCGGAGTCGCCAGGTAGTGTGGAAGGCAAATGGTAAAGATGGGCAAAGTAATCCTGGAACTTCTCAGCTATGTCTGAGGGGTCATGAAGCAGAGTAGTGTCCATGTCTCTAAGGGCATGAGGAGTTTGCTGCTCAGTACGATCCCTGAGTTGCTTAGCTAACAACGTATGGGCAACATATTGCCTCTCTCATAATATTTTTGTCTAGTGTAGAGAAGTAACTTCTCAACCTTGTGTAAGACCAGGCTCTTCACTTGCGCCGGAAGGCCTATAACCTTCCGAAGTAAGGGCAGTGAGGAGGTGGCCAGTAAATCAGCTTCTCGCTTTCGCAACTGAGCAGTCAATTTCTCCATCATATGGTTCCTGTCTTTCTTTAACTTGGAGCTTTTGGAGATACAATGCCCCCTCATAACCGCCTTATGGGCTTCCCACAAAAATCACTGGGGATTCAACAGAGTCCACATTCTCCGTAAAATAGGCTATCAGTGAGGAAGAAAGGGATTCTCTCAAATGAGGGGTCTTAAGGAGCGACTCATTGAGGTGCCAATGGCAGGATTTCACAAGGGAGACAGTGTCTTTCAGATCTAAGAGAATGGGGCGAGGGGCCACCAAACAGAAAGTTTGCCCCGGGTGCAGGAAAAGCTGGGAGATCCCTGTGTCCTCACCCGGGTCTGTGCCGTAATGGCGCTGATCCCGACTCGGCAAATGGTTGTTTTCAAGCTGAAAGCAATTGAGTGCCGATCTCATTGATCTATGCAGTATAACTATACAGCATAGATCAATGAGAGATCAGTGTACTTATACTAGAAGTCCCCCAGGGGGGCTTCTAGTATAAGTGTTAAAAAAAAGTGTTTTTATTAATAAAAAGCCCCCTCCCCTAATAAAAGTTTGAATCACCCCCCTTTTCCCATGTTATAAATAAAAATAAATAAATGAACTAACATGTTTGGTATTGCCGCGTGCGTAATAGCCCAAAATATTAATTTATCACATTCCTGATCTCGCACAGTAAACGGCTTAGCGCAAAAAAATCCCAAATTGCTAAATTGTCCATTTTTGGACGCATCAAAGCCAGAAAATTTGTAATAAAAAACGATCAAAAAGTCGCATATGTGCAATCAAGGTACCGATAGAAAGAACACATCATGGCGCAAAAAATTACACCTCACTCAGACCAAAGGATAAAAGCGCTATAAGCCTGGGAATGGAGTGATTTTAAGGAACATATATTTGTTAACAATGGTTTGAATTTTTTACAAGCCATCACATAATATAAAAGTTATACATGTTACATATCGTTGTAATCTTAAGGACTTGAGGAACATATATAACAAGACAGTAGTTTTACCCCAGGGCGAACAACGTAAAAACAAAAACCCTCCAAATAAAAAAAATGCATTTTTTTTAAATTCCACCAATTAAATTTTTTCCTGCTTTTGCACTGTGCTTTATGAACAAATTCAGCCAGTCATTGCAAAGTAAAATTAGTGGCGCAAAAAATAACGGCTCAAAAGTTAGGTTTTATATTTTTGTGTGCACCCCCTCCTGTGATTTATGCTAGTTTAAATAGTTTGGGTGCAATTGATCACGATCCCCATAGTGGATGTGTGCACTCTGTTTATACTCCAATGTATAGTAAATGCTAAGTCTGGCGCAAAATCAACAAATCTTAACACCCCAAGAACACCAAACTGATCCAGGTCGAGGGGAAGATGGTGCTAAATACAGGGATATTCTTGAGTAAAACCTGCTTGGGTCTGTCATTGATTTGAAACTGGGATGGAGGATCACCTTCTGACAGGACAATGAACCAAAGCATACTGCTAAAGCTACACTCCAGTGGTTTAAGGGGAAACATGTGAATGTATTGGAATGACCTAGTCAAAGCCCAGACCTTAATCCAATAAAGAATCTGTGGTCGGACTTCTGATTGCTGTTCACCAGTGCAAACCATCTAACTTGAAGGAGCTGGAGAAGTTTTGTAACGGGCAAACTGCTGAAACTGTTAGATAGGTGTTAGATCAGGAAGATACCTGATACCATTCGTATATGCATCTGTGCCTCCAGAATATAGAAAAAATGATTTTACTATATAGTAAAAAAGAGTCAAAGAGGCGTTCCTGAGCCCCTTTAAATGGGAGTCCTAGTAAAGTTCTATACAAAACAGACAATGTACATGAGATCAATGAACTGGTGTCCAGTAGAAGTAATGGAGATAAAGAATTTTTCCCAACCCAATTATAAACAGTTATCTGCATATGGGCATATTAAGATAAACATATCCACATACCCTGGAACAAATCATTTATATCAGGTAAAATTATCACTAGTCATCATCAACCTGTAGAGACCTATGAAACTACTGAAAAGAAGCCCAGTCAGCAGATATCAATTATTTCCTACAGTACATCCAAAGCCGAACCTATTGGCTACAACACAACCTTCAGTATAGAAGTCTTGGTTAGATACTTACCTCACATAAATTGATACTTCTGGAAACTTCTGAAGGAAAATGGTTGACTTTAAAGGCTTTGGTGGATTCTCCAGGTACTCTGGCAGGAATATAGATATTGTCACATTTACAGGCTTTCCCTTATCCAGTGCAACCATCATTAATAGAGGAACAGTATTCTTCAACTCGTAATCTAAAAAATAATTGAGCAGACAAAAAAGTAAAAGAAAAGAAGTAGTATTTACCCTTCAATGAGGTACGTATCACCTATGCTGGAAAATCTGGCAAGTTTGATTTAGACCAGATTCACATGTACCGGATCCGCAACGGATTTCATGCTGCGAATTCGTGGCGACTTGTTGATCCCTTGCCTGTTAGTTTCTATAAGAATTCATTCTTGCAGCAGGATTGTCATCCCGCTGTGAGTATGTAAGTGACAGCCCCCTTAACAGCCCCGCCGCAGATACTGATTGGATGAGCAGGATGTCTAGAGGCCGAGAGGCCTGAAGCAAGCCGTAGCGTGAAGCAGGTAACATATGCTCCAGCCAGCAGGGGGTTAAGGGTGCGTTCACACGTACAGGATCTGCAGCAGATTTTATGGCCCAGAGTTACTTTGCATTGAATCTGCAACTTCAAATCTGCGCCATCAAATCTGCTGCAGATCCTGTACATGTGAACGCACCCTTAGGGAGCTGTCACATACATAGTCGATGCAGGATGGACAGGGCCGTATTTACCACTAGGCACTCATGGTCCGATGCCTAAGGCAGCACCTTGCAGGGAGGCAGCACCAGGGAGCAGGGGGAAGGAAACAACCTTTTTTTTGTTTTTATTTTTTTAGTCTCCCACCTTTTTTAGTCTCAGACTTGCCAGTAAATCTGGTGTCTTTTCGAAGGGGGGGGGGGGGGGGGGGGGGGGTATTGTGGAATTGTTCAGGTCTGGTGTTGTTATCCAGTCACAGTTTGGCAGTATTGGTCAGGTCTGGTGTGACGGTGGTAAATGCGACGCTTGGAGCTATTACCTACCAATCTACCAATCCTGTGGTGAGAATGCCTTCTGACAATATGCCGATGGCTGTAATTATTGATTCAATGTGGAAATTTAATGTGGAAACTGTTTTAAGCCGTTAAAAACCATGAAAAACACAATTCAGAAAATGTTTCTACATGTAGAGACATGCATATGGCCCAAACCATGCTCCCCAGGATTGGGGCGTCTTCAGGTTTAGCACCTAGGGCAGCAGCATCTGTTAATGCTCTGAGTATGGATTCTCATAGAAACTAACAGGCAAGGGATCTGCAGCAGATTTGGCTGCAAATTTGTATCATGAAATCCGCTGCGGATCAGGTAAGTGTGAATCTGGCCTTAATGTGTATGGCTATCATTAACTCCCAGACGTAAAATTGCATACATGTACGTCTGTGAGTTAAACTTTCATTGCTCAAAATTGCACAGTGACAGTTTAACGCCGAGTGATGTCACCAAGTGGTGACTGGTCCTAGCAACCAGCCAGGGACAAATCATAAGTCGCCTTGGCCAGGGATCACTGTAATTGGTCCGTCTTTACAGATTGACCACTTGCAGTAAAAATGACAGAAGTGGGCTGGCTTCCTAAAGCTCTCCCGGCCCTAATCTCCTACAATGTGGGAGGATCTCAGACACGTTTATTAACCCCTTCCTACCCTTATCATGGACTGTCCACTGTTGCTGTACCTAATAGTCGCCCCTGTTGCTGTACCTGATAATCTACCCTGTCCCTCGTTGCTGTACCTTATAGCCTCCTCTTGTACATAAATGTGAACTCTGATCTCATTTGTGTTGTATTACTATCATTATTACACAAAGAGAATTACAAGCCTAGAGAAGTGCTTAAATTTCTATTTTTTAAATGACATTTCAGAGTTTTTGAATGTACTGTACTAAACAAATTTTACAGTTTCACAAAGTTGTTAGCACATAAAATGGGAGTGGTCACATTTGAAATTTGAAATTTTTACTTGATAAGGAAACATGAAGAATTATGACAAATTACAATTTTATAATTAATTAATAATACAGTTAATTATTGCAAATAATTTAATGACAACAGGTAGAAGTTGTATCTGTCTTTACTAAAAAATACTATAAATGCAATAAAAATACACAAACACATACTTAACACAAACAGTGTACCTTCTGAGTTTGTTCCATCCCTATACTGACATAAATCTACATAGCCGGTAGAGGGCTCTTTTCTATACAAGGGCATTACAGTTGATATCCATTGAGTTGCCTCGTATTTTCTGTGTTCAAAGCCCTGCAGAATGAGGCAAAATTTGATGAGTCTTGTGGTGGGACTGGCAGAGATCCCTAATAGTACATGAACCGATTGAGGTATCGCCTTTTAAATCAATGGATGAGATAGCGGCACCAAAATCTTGAGATTAGAGATGAGCGAATCGCTCATCTAAACGAAGTGAAGTGTTCCGTTTGATCAGCGCTCCGCTCATCATGCCGCCGGCCTTCAGCTTTGCTCCGCTCCCTGCCACTCCTCCCAGGATGCCGAAAAAAGCTGGATCCAATCCTGGGAAGTTTCTCCCAGTTTGCCAGGATTGGATCCACCTTTTCCTTGGCACCTGGGGTGGAGCGGCATGGAGTGGAGCAGCGCTGAAAGCCAGTGGGCTTGATGAGTGGAGCGCTGATCAAAGTGTGTATCACAAACAGAGCCGTCATCAGGAATTTTGGGGCCCCATATAGCCGGAATGTCTGCCCCCTCACACTTATCAGTTCCTATACTGCACTGTATCACGTATCTTAAAGGGTTAATCACAGGGAGTTCATCAGCAACTTGACCTCAGAACAACCCTCCCAGCATTACAAAGAAGCTACAATGTTGCAGATAAAGCAAGTCAGGGACATGTTAACAGCAGCTGTCTCAGAAGGAAGGGGGGAGGAGGGGGAGACAGAGAGAGAGGCTAACACATAGTTTTTTGCGTCTTCAGCAGAAAGCAGCAGCTGAGAACTGGGGGAAAGAGACTAAATAAATAATAACAATTATGGAATTAATTGTTAGTCTCACCATGGACAGCAACATATCAAAAGTTATGTTTGAGTGGAGTATCCTTTTATTCTGGGTATTTTAGGTATAGAGGTGAGTTGTGCAGCAGACATCACTGTGTGTGGGCTGAAACGGGACTGGTTACTAAAATCCCTCCTCTTTTCTCAAAGTAGTACTGATATAGTAGGTGGGTGATGACAACCAGCCCTTAATGCTGGCCAGGCCCCTGGCACTACACCAATACTGCCCTAATGGCGGCCCCGATCACAGGAATCAGAATATTACTTTAAGCAACAAATGATTTGTCATATGGTTTCTTTAAAAATCCAAGTTAAAACAGAAGTAAAGCTGGGTTTCAACATAAAACGGAGGCAAGTGACATTTTGGTAAAGCAACAGAATTCATCTTCCTCAACCTATTATACATACTCCCTATTAAAATCAGGGCCGTATTTACCACTAGGCACCCGTGGTCCAGTGCCTAGGGCAGCACCTTGCAGGGGGCAGCACCAGGGAGCAGGGCGAAAGTAACAAACTTTACCTGTCCAGGCTGCAGGTCTTCTACTTTTCCCGATCCCACACCGCAGCAGCTTCGAAACGGCCTGTCTGAGCTGACAGACCGCTCAACCAATCACTGGTTGGGACTGCCGCCGCCACTGATTGGCTGAGCAGTCTGTCAGTTCAGACAGGCTGCTCTGAAGCTTCTGCGGTGTGGGACCGGGAGAAGGAGAAGACCTGCAGCCTGGACAGGTAAAGTATAAAACAAGGGCTGCAAGGACATCGGTAATGATGTCCCTGCAGCCCTCGCCAAACGATTGTCGGGCCGTGAAATAGGCCCAGTAAACAATTGTTGATCGGGCTCTGGTCTGCCCGTGGAATACCACCCTTAGACAATGTTTCTACATGTAGGGAAATGCATGAGGCCGAAACAACGCTCCCCCATGCTCCCCAAGATGGGGCGTCTTCAAGTTTAGTGCCTAGGGCAGCAGCAGTTGTTAATATGGCCCTAAATATAATTAGTGCAACTCCTTATTTGTTCTTTACATATTGTGCCTAGGCTGCAATTTTTTCCATCCAATTAACATGAATATGCAAAAAACACAGGACTAGCCAGATATCCCTCCAGCGAAGGACCTAGTAAAGGGGTGGCTCCTGTTAGGAGACCACCAAATGCATCACGTTAAGTGGCCATTTCAGTTAATATCCGATTCAAATACAAGTGTTAGGATTATTACAAGGGAAATACCAAAAGCCAGTAATACATCCACAAAAAACAGTGTAATGGGAGAAGGATTCTGGCTATGCAGAAGCAATGCCTTGTAGACCAATACGGTAAACAGATCCATGATCTCAGGGAGACCAGCTAAACAAAAAAGTCTCAAAAAACAGGACTAGCCAGAATTAACATGACTGACTGGCATCCTATTGGGGTCCACTTTAGTAGAACATAAAGCAAATTTTACAATATCATTGGCTTATATCAAGCTTCTGACTGAATATTATTCTGCTGAGCATGCAATAAAATAAACTTTAAACTCATAATATGACCCATGTCTTACAGAATACTTCTTCACCAGATGATATTTGGGACAATCCAGACCATTGCAAAAGGATGGAGGCAGGATCTTCTCTACAAGATAAAACTTCCCTCTATCCCTTTTGACATCAGAGGCTTCTGCCGTTCTATATGCTGCAATAAGGCTCAGCAGGAAGAAACATCTAGGAAACATTGTCTTGTATTGCAAGAGATGTTATGGCTAGGTGTTACCATTGGCTTTCCTAATATATATAAAGAGCATATCAAGTACAGCCCATTTTTTATGATTGCTTCTTTGTACTGCAGATTACATCGCCTTGTACGGATAATACTAAAAGAAAATGTTTCACAAAACAAGATCGAATTGGCAATAGAACATTATATGGTAACTACCTGTCAGTTTTCCAGGTTAAATAATACACCACAGACTTATCCTCTGCGCACAATGTTGACTATTCATAGAAAGATTAAAGTAAATCTTAAAAAAACAATTTATTAGTTTTGTACTTCTATGCACAAAAGGTCATGTTCTGTTTTATTTTGTTTTAACAATGGAATAGAACTTCTTGTCATAGATATTCTGCCCAATATATACTGCCCCAGACATGAGAAATGGTTACTGTTAAAATGCATGGAACAAAAAATTGAAGGGAATATATTGACTTTTTATATAATTTTCCTTTACTAAATAGAGAAAAAATGGTAAGAAAGAAAAATTGGTTGGTGACTGGTTCACCAACTTTCATCTGCACTATCCTATTTATAAACATGGTGGGACCATTGTAACAATGAAGCACTTTACCCCTTTGTCTTTTGTCGCCAACCCTCTCCTTATAGACTGTAAGCTCTTGCGAGCAGGGCCCTTATCCCTACTTATTTGTTTGTTTGTTCTGTCTGCATTCTGTGTTGGCACATATCTACTTTCAGGACTCTCACCGTGGTTGTCCGCAGTGGCCTAGGGCTAATAGTGACGAGTAGGCAACAACAGTGTGCGCAGGGTCCCCTATTTGTGTCTTCTCTTACCTGACTGAGTGGTATCACTATCCAGTCATAACACCATCGTTATCGTTTTCATATTTTGATAAGTCATCATTTGGTGTAATAGGGCCCTAAGATTTCGGAATTAATTAAAGAAACAACAAATATAAAGCAGAGTGTATAAACCCTACAGAAATAGAATCATTGATTTAAAGGGCTTGTCTGGGATTTTTCAATAAACTAGCACTGCATTGACTACTGCGGGTGCTGTATATTCTATATAAACTTTCAGTTTTTACTTAGAGTGCTTATTGTGTTCTCAGGCTCAATCACATGACCGCTCTGCCTGTGTTTTCTTTACTTCCTGTGATGTCACATTCCCTTTCTGTTTCCTGTTCCTGCCAGTGAGGGAACAGTGAGTCATCAGGTGGGTGGGGTTATGCATCCACATTTAACCCCACCCCTGTAGGAGGAGCTAACATCTGAGCCCAGTAGAAACTGGAGCAGTAAGGGCAGCAGGACATGGAGGAGACCAGGAGCTGATAGCTATGTTGGGGGGGGGGGCACAGAGGTTAGCTGCATGTATGTCCCCCAATGTTTGCATGGATTTTATTATACACTCTAAAACATTTTGAGCCCCATGGGTGACAGGGATCAATATGAGTATCTACATGTATATACATGTATCTCTGTACAGCACTGCAGAATAAGTTGGAGCTATATAAATAAAGGGACAATATTGTTATTATTGTGGGACAATATAGAGACAGGCACTACCAGGAAATCGCTGAATGTGAACACCAACCTATGGAGGTATACTGTGCAGTGATGTATTCAGACCTTAAACGGGGTGCATAAGACATAGCAACAGATCGAATATGTAACAGTGGAGTGAATAGTATAGCAGTCACAGATATGCATGTGTATGTAGTTTATTTCAGGTCAGCAACACATGGGGGGGTGAAGAGGGATTAGGTGCGGGTGCCTTTCCTGGGCCGGCCATATCGGGGTTAACCCTTTCTTCCAGCAAGGAGGACCCAAACCAAGAACTATGATAATTTCCACCTGGATAAAGCAAAAACATTTTTTAATGGGCCACCAGTATTTTTTGTGAGGGTAACTTCACACGTACCGTATCGTAGCAGATTTTAAGGTGCGGATCCGCAGCATATCCATAGCAGATTTGATCTAAATAACTAAACACAGAGGCAAATCTGCTGCAGATCTGCTGCGGATCCTGTATGTGTGAACGCACCCTGAGGCCATGTTTACATGGTGTAAGACACCGGCCGTTCCATGACCCAGCCGGGACACGGAATGTCCGGTGTTAGACAAGATCATCCAGGCTACAGATCTTACCTCCTGATTATTTGGGATACGGGGGCGTGCCGTGCGCGCCCGCATCTCCATTCCCCACTGCACACAATCGAGCATGCGGCCGGATTGTATACTATGAGGGACATATATTAAAGAAGACCTATCACCCCCTGTGCCGGGGTGACAGGTTCCCGACCCCCAGCTAGATCCCCTTATACAGACCTCATCTGGACGAGTCCCGCTCCCAGAGCCGGTACCCCGGTATCCCGGTCAGAAGCCGGCCCGTGCACTGTGGATATAGGTCCGGCGTCCATAGAGAATTAATGGAGCTGGACTCATCTCTGCAGCGTGCGCACGGCTCCATTCATTCTCAATGGACGCCGGACCTATCTCCACAGCACGTGCGCCGGCTTCTGACTGGGATATCTCCGTCCCGGGACCGGCTCCAGGACCAGGACTCGGCTAGATGAGGTTAATATAAGGGGATCTAGCTGGGGGTCGGAAGCCTGTCAACCCGGCACAGGGTATGACAGGTCCACTTTAAGCGTCCGCCCGAGGCGTACACCAGGGAGAAGGTGCAGATTCGCCCCTTCTCCTTGGCATATGCCTGCTGTACGTCCCACTCCTCATTTATCATAATTCCAAGCAGGTGTAGATTTGGATCATGATTTATGCCTGCTTGCAGGCGTAAATCATGATAAATGAAGCGCGGGAGGAGGCCATGGCCAACAACGGCCGCGATTATAACAAAACTTACATAGTGTGAACATAGCCTGAAGGTGGGAAATCAAATAAATTGCTAACCAGAGACATTCAAAACCAAAAGGAAAATATTGGCAATTAGAAACAGGAATGGTGTTATTATCAGGAACAAAGAGTTGATAGAGCAGCAAATTATAGGGCCCCATTACACCGAGTGATAATTAGCCGACTCGATATAGGTTAGAAATAATGATTTGTATTTGAAATAACATTGTTTTTACATCAAACTTTGCTTTCGTCAAAGAATCCTCCTTTTGCAGCAATTCCAGCATTGCACACCTTTGGCATTCTAGCTATTAATCTGTTGAGGTAAGCTGGAGAAATTGCACCCCACGCTTCTAGAAGCAGCTCCCACAAGTTGGATTGGTTGGATGGGCACTTCTGGCGTACCATACGGTCAAGCTGATCCCACAACAGCTCAATGGGGTTCAGATCTGGTGACTGCGCTGGCCACTCCATTACCGATAGAATACCAGCTGCCGGCTTCTGCTGTAAATAGTTCTTGCACAATTTGGAGGTGTGTTTAGGGTCATTGTCCTGTTGTAGGATGAAATTGGCTCCAATCAAGCGCTGTCCACTGGGTATGGCATGGCGTTGCAAAATTGAGTGATAGCCTTCCTTATTCACAATCCCTTTTACCCTGTACAAATCTCCCACCTTACCAGCACCAAAGCAACCCCAGACCATCACATTACCTCCACCATGCTTAACAGATGGCGTCAGGCATTCTTCCAGCATCTTTTCATTTGTTCTGCGACTCACAAACGTTCTTCTTTTTTCCAGTCTTCCTCTGTCCAATGTCTGTGTTCTTTTGCCCATCTTAATCTTTTTCTTTTATTGGCCAGTCTCAGATATGACTTTTTCTTTGCCACTCTACCCTGAAGCCCAAAATCCTGCAGCCGCCTCTTCACTGTAGATGTTGACACTGATGTTTTGCGGGTACTATTTAATGAAGATGCCAGTTGGGGACCTGTGAGGCGTCTTTTTCTCAAACTAGAGACTCTAATGTGCTTATCTTCTTGCTTAGTTGTGCAACGCGGCCTTCCACTTCTTTTTCTACTCTGGTTAGAGCCTGTTTGTGCTGTCCTCTGAAGGCAGGAGTACACACTGTTGTAGGAAATCTTCAATTTCTTAGCAATTTCTTGCATGGAATAGCCTTCATTTCTAAGAACAAGAATAGACTGTCGAGTTTCAGATGAAAGTTCTCTTTTCTGGCCATTTTGAGCGTTTAATTGACCCCACAAATGTGATGCTCCAGAAACAAAATCTGCTCTAAAGGAAGGTCAGTTTTGTATCTTCTGTAACGAGCTAGACTGTTTTCAGATGTGTGAATATGATTGCACAAGGGTTTTCTAATCATCAATTAGCCTTCTGGGCCAATGAGCAAACACATTGTACTATTAGAACACTGGAGTGATAGTTGCTGGAGATCAGACGCACATCATATACTAAACAGAATGTTCAGAAGCTGTAAATGATTAAGGTGAAGTGACAAACTTTACTCTGACTTACTGACCTGGCAGTAAGTGTGGGGTGGACAGGGCCGGACTGGGACTTAAAGTCAGCCCTGGCAATCAAACCCCAGCAGCCCACACACCATATCATGGATAGCCGTGTAAAATACGCACTGTAGCAAATTCTGCTTCATTTAGCCATGTCCCCACTACTCCCTTAAACATGTGAACCCACCACCAGCACACAAAAATAATGCTATAACATGATCTGCTGTGGATTTGATGCGGCATATTTATGCATTCATTTCAACTGATTAAATCAGAAGCATCAAATCCGCATTGGATTAGGTATGAACGTGCCCTTAAAGGGAACCTGTGGGGTCTATACCAGGTGCACAGCTGTAGATCCCAGCGTACAGGTCGGGGACCGGACCTTTAGTCCATTGTAAACCTCTGTAATCATATATTCATCAAGTGTCACAGAGGTGGAGCCACCGCAGCACCTTCTGCCCCCGTCCCTTCCTGCTCTAACTGATGGACCTATAGGGTGCTGCTGCTGCCGCTGCTTTTGTGAAACTTTAGTTGGAAATAAAAAAGACAATTATATAAGTTTACACTGGACTAAAGGTCCTGTCAGTGATATCTACCTCACTCCTGTCTGCTGAGATCTACAGCCCTAGACCTGGTACGGACCTCACAGATTCCCTTTAAAGGAGAAAAACATGGCCACCTTCTTCCAGAAACAGCGCCACACTCTTCTTCAGTTTGTGTGAGGTATTGCAGCTCAGTTCCATTGAAGTGAATGGAGCCAAGTTGTAATAACCATACAGAGTCTGAGGACAGGGTGGTGCTGTTTTTGGATAAAAGTTACTATATTTTTTAAATCCCTTTTATCCTATGTCTGCACTCCATATAATGGCGGTATAAGTAGTAAGGTTTTATTTATTAAAATGTGTCTGCTACAAATGTGTAATCAAAGCTATAAAATAAGGTGCTACATAGCAATTTCCTACGGGATATCTATCTCCTATTTATCTCTCTCTCTATCTCCTATCTATCTATCTATCTATCTATCTATCTCCTATATATCTATCTCCTATCTATCTACTATTTATCTCTCTCTCTCTCTCTCTCTCTCTCTCTCTATCTATCTATCTTATATCTCTCTCCAAAACTACCAGTATATAAGTAACAAATAATATCACCACACCATAAGCACTGCCATTAACACCACATAATGACTAATACCGCTACACTGTGACTGAATACAATCCACTATATAAAACACTAATATTACCAATAATACGAGTAATACCATCACACCGTGCTCACTACTCCCACCATACGGTGACTGGATAATACCACTATTCTGGCACCAAATAACAGCCACTCTATAATGGCCAATATTCTCCCAAAGCAGTGACCATAGAACACAGTTGTTAAACTCCGTCCCTCCAACTGTTACAAAACTACAATCCCCATCATGCCTGGACAGCTAAAGCATGACGGGAATTGTAGTTTTGCAACACCCAGAGGGCCGGAGTTTGACACCCCTGATACTTAAGGCCCTATTCCACGGAACGATTATTGTTCGTATTCGGCCGATATCGGCCGCTGCGGACGATAATCGTCGCGTGGAATAGAGTGCAACGATCAGCTGACATCGTTCATGTCGGCGGATCGTTGCAGTCGCTTGTTTTTCAACATGTTGAAAAACAAGTGACTGATATAGCAGCGATCTGCTCCATTGAATAGGAGCGTCGGCAGCAGACGCTGCTATATCATATGGGCTGCCCGGACGATCAGCGATCACCCGGGCAGCCCCCTTGCAGCTCCCCGCCGCCCCCTCCCGCACTCACCCGCTCGTTGCTGCCGCGCTGAATAGCAGCGGCAGCGTGCAGGGAACGAGGAGCAAACGAGCGCTGAGAGCGCTCGTTTGCTCCTCTAACGACCCGTGTAATAGGCCCATTAGGTAGATCCCAGCTGTATAAAGGTTCTGCAGACCTTATATGTGATTATGGTGCAGTTACATACTGTGACTCACAGTCGGCGTCTTCTCTGTATGAAGAAACGTCCACTTTTCCTTTTCTTCTCAATCTATCTCCGGCCATCATGAAGGCTTCTCTGGCCATGACTCCTCTCCACGGGATCTGCCAGACAGACATTTTAGGCTTCTCGCTCCAGCAACATCCTCATCTATACAT
The DNA here is from genome assembly GCF_027789765.1 of Dendropsophus ebraccatus. NCBI lineage: Eukaryota > Metazoa > Chordata > Amphibia > Anura > Hylidae > Dendropsophus > Dendropsophus ebraccatus. Next base: position 38,231,013 of record NC_091468.1, read on the forward strand.
CCCCCCATATAGAATAGCTCCCCTACTGTACATCCTTCCATATAGAATAGCCCCCCATGCTGTACATCCCCCCAATATAGAATAGCCCCCCTGCATCCCCCCATATAGAATAGCCCCCCTGCTGTACATCCCCCATATAGAATAGCCCCCTTGCATCCCCCCCATATAGAATAGCCCCCCCTGCATCCCCCCCATATATAATAGCCCCCCTGTGCATCCCCCCCATATAGAATAGCCCCCCCCTGCATCCCCGCCATATAGAATAGCCCCCCCTGCATCCCCCCCATATAGAATAGCCCCCCTGTGCATCCCCCCATATAGAATAGCCCCCCTGTGCATCCCCCCATATAGAATAGCCCCCCTGTGCATCCCCCCATATAGAATAGCCCCCCCTGCATCCCCCATATAGAATAGTCCCCACTGTGCATCCCCCCATATAGAATAGCCCCCCTGTGCATCCCCCCAAATAGAATAGCCCCCTGTGCATCCCCCCATATAGAATAGCCCCCCTGTGCATCCCCCCATATAGAATAGCCCCCCCTGCATCCCCCATATAGAATAGTCCCCCCTGCATCCCCCCATATAGAGAAGTCCCCCTTGCATGCCCCCATATAAAATAGCCCCCCTGCTGTACATCCCCCCATATAGAATAGTCCCCCCTGTACATCCCCCATATAGAATAGCCCCCCTGCTGTACATCCCCCATATAGAATAGTCCCCCCCTGTACATCCCCCATATAGAATAGCCCCCCTGCTGTACATCCCCAACATTGAATAGTCCCCCTGCATCCCCCAATATAGAATAGCCCCCCTGCATCCCCCCATATAGAATAGCCCCCCAATACAAAATAGCCCCCATCTCCAATACAGAATAGCCCCCTTACATCCTCCCATATAGAATAGCCCCCTTACATCCCCCCATATAGAACAGCCCCCTTACATCCCCCCATAAAGAATAGCCCCCCAATACAGAATAACCCCTAACATCCTCAATACAGAATAGCCCCCTTACATCCCCCCAATACAGAATAGCCCCCTTACATCCCCCCATATAGAATCGCCCCCCCCCCCTGCATCCCCCAATACAGAATAGCCCCCTTACATCCCCCCATATAGAATAGCCCCCTTACATCCCCAATACAGAATAGCCCCCTTACAGAATAGCCCCCCAATACAGAATAGCCCCCCAATACAGAATAGCCCCCTTACATCCCCCATATAGAATAGCCCCCAATACAGAAAAGCCCCCTTACATCCCCCATATAGAATAGCCACCCCTGCATCCCCCCAATACAGAATAGCCCCCTTACATCCCCCATATAGAATACCCCCCTTACAGAATAGCCCCCCAATACAGAATAGCCCCCTTACAGAATAGCCCCCCAATACAGAATAGCCCCCTTACATCCCCCCATATAGAATAGCCCCCCAATACAGAATAGCCCCCCAATACAGAATAGCCCCCTTACATCCCCCCATACAGAACAGCCCCCTTACATCCCCTCATATAGAATAGCCCCCTTACATCCCCTCATATAGAATAGCCCCCTTACATCCCCCCATACAGAATAGCCTCCTTACATCCCCCCATACAGAACAGCCCCCTTACATCCCCCCATACAGAACAGCCCCCTTACATCCCCCCAATATAGAATAGCCCCCCTGTGCATCCCTTCATATAGAATAGCCCCCCTGTGCATCCCCCATATAGAATAGCCCCCCTATGCATCCCCCCATATAGAATAGCCCCCTTACATCCCCCCATATAGAACAGCCCCCTTACATCCCCCCATAAAGAATAGCCCCCCAATACAGAATAACCCCTAACATCCTCAATACAGAATAGCCCCCTTACATCCCCCCAATACAGAATAGCCCCCTTACATCCCCCCATATAGAATCGCCCCCCCCCTGCATCCCCCCAATACAGAATAGCCCCCTTACATCCCCCCATATAGAATAGCCCCCTTACATCCCCAATACAGAATAGCCCCCTTACAGAATAGCCCCCCAATACAGAATAGCCCCCCCAATACAGAATAGCCCCCTTACATCCCCCATATAGAATAGCCCCCAATACAGAAAAGCCCCCTTACATCCCCAATACAGAATAGCCCCCTTACATCCCCCATATAGAATAGCCACCCCTGCATCCCCCCAATACAGAATAGCCCCCTTACATCCCCCATATAGAATACCCCCCTTACAGAATAGCCCCCCAATACAGAATAGCCCCCATACAGAATAGCCCCCCAATACAGAATAGCCCCCTTACATCCCCCCATATAGAATAGCCCCCCCAATACAGAATAGCCCCCCAATACAGAATAGCCCCCTTACATCCCCCCATACAGAACAGCCCCCTTACATCCCCTCATATAGAATAGCCCCCTTACATCCCCTCATATAGAATAGCCCCCTTACATCCCCCCATACAGAATAGCCCCCTTACATCCCCCCATACAGAACAGCCCCCTTACATCCCCCCATACAGAACAGCCCCCTTACATCCCCCCAATATAGAATAGCCCCCCTGTGCATCCCTTCATATAGAATAGCCCCCCTGTGCATCCCCCATATAGAATAGCCCCCCTATGCATCCCCCCATATAGAATAGCCCCCTTACATCCCCCCATATAGAATAGCCCCCTTACATCCCCCCATTTAGAATAGCCCCCTTACATCCCCCCATTTAGAACAGCCCCCTTACATCCCCCCATATAGAACAGCCCCCTTACATCCCCCCATACAGAATAGCCCCTTACATCCCCCATACAGAATAGTCCCCTTACATCCCCCCATACAGAATAGCCCCCTTACATCCCCCATATAGAATAGCCCCCTTACATCCCCCCATATAGAACAGCCCCCTTACATTACCCCATATAGAATAGCCCCCTTACATCCCCCATATAGAACAGCCCCCTTACATCCCCCCATATAGAATAGCCCCCTTACATCCCCCATATAGAACAGCCCCCTTACATCCCCCCATACAGAATAGCCCCTTACATCCCCCCATACAGAATAGTCCCCTTACATCCCCCATATAGAATAGCCCCCTTACATCCCCCATATAGAATAGCCCCCTTACATCCCCCATATAGAACAGCCCCCTTACATCCCCCCATACAGAATAGCCCCTTACATCCCCCCCATACAGAATAGTCCCCTTACATCCCCCCATACAGAATAGCCCCCTTACATCCCCCATATAGAATAGCCCCCTTACATCCCCCCATATAGAACAGCCCCCTTACATCCCCCCATATAGAATAGCCCCCTTACATCCCCCATATAGAACAGCCCCCTTACATCCCCCGTATAGAACAGCCCCCTTACATCCCCCCATATAGAATAGCCCCCTTACATCCCCCATATAGAACAGCCCCCTTACATCCCCCATACAGAATAGCCCCTTACATCCCCCCATACAGAATAGCCCCCTTACATCCCCCATATAGAATAGCCCCCTTACATCCCCCCATACAGAATAGCCCCCTTACATCCCCCCATATAGAATAGCCCCCTTACATCCCCCCATACAGAATAGCCCCCTTACATCCCCCCATATAGAACAGCCCCCTTACATCCCCCATATAGAATAGCCCCCTTACATCCCCCCATATAGAATAGCCCCCTTACATCCCCCATATAGAACAGCCCCCTTACATCCCCCATATAGAACAGCCCCCTTACATCCCCCATATAGAACAGCCCCCTTACATCCCCCCATACAGAATAGCCCCCTTACATCCCCCCATATAGAATAGCCCCCTTACATCCCCCCATACAGAATAGCCCCCTTACATCCCCCCATTTAGAATAGCCCCCTTACATCCCCCAATATAGAATAGCCCCCCTGTGCACACCCCCCCATATAGAATAGCCCCCCTGTGCATCCCCCCATATAGAATAGCCCCCTTGCATCCCCCCATATAGAACAACCCCCTTACATCCCCCCATACAGAACAGTCCCCCCTGCATCCCCCCAATAGTATAGGCCCCCTGCACACCTCCCCCCCCCCATAGAATAGCCCCCCTGCGTGTCTCCCCCCTCCCGATATGTGGCCACATGTGAAGGGCTTTATATAAAAAAAAAAAACACAAAAAAAAACAACATTCTCACCTTACCTCGCTCCCCAGCAGCTTCTTCCTCGGCCTGGATCTTCGGTCCACAGCTGCAGCGCGGCGGCGGCAGCTCCTCTCCTCTCTCTCCTCCAGGTCCTCAGCGGCGCGTCAGGGAAGTGACGTCACCGCTGGGGGCCTGGTGGAGGTGGCTGCAGACGTGCCTGCGCGCGGCACGTCTGCGGCCTCGGCACTTAGAGGTACCAAGCGGGGCGGAGACATGCCACCGCAGCCCCCTCCCGCTATCACAGCCCGCTCACCTTGGCACGGCTGGCCCGCCCCTGCCCGCTCCTGACATGCTCCTCCAACTAACGAGGGGCCGCTGCGGCCGGCCGCATCGGCCCCATGCTCCTGCTCCACGTTGATTAGATTGGAGGAGCATGTTAGGAGCGGGCAGCGGCCGGCCGAGCGTCTGGGCAGAAAGAAGCGGGCCGCAGCGCTGTTTTTTTTTTTTTTCAGCCCGGGCGGCCCACGGACTGGTAATCCGGCCAGCCCAGCGGGCATTTGCCCGCCTTGCCAGATTACCAGTCCGGGCCTGGGGGTGGATGAGATAGTCCTTTATCTGTATTCCGTTTACTTACTTCAGACCACCTATCAGATAGTTAACCCCTTCGTGCTGCAGCTAGTTTGAGCCTTAATGACCGGGCTCATTTTTCAAAATCTGACCTGTCTCACTTTATGCGCTTATAGCTCAGTGATGCTTTAACGTATGCTAGCGATTCTGAGATTGTTTTTTCGTCACATATGGCACTTTATGTTAGTGGCAAAATTTGGTCACTACTTGGTGTGTTTTTTGTGAAAAACATCAAAATATCATGAAAAATGTAAAAAAAATTGCATTTTATGAACTTTGAAACTCTCTGCTTTTAAAAAAAAAGTCGTAGCACATAAATTAGTTACTAAGTCACATAACCAATATGTCCTCTTTATTCTGGCTTCATTTCATAAACATATTTTACTTTTTTAGGGTGTTATGGGGCTTTTTATCAGCAAATTATCACATTTTCGTGAAAGTTTCCAAAACTGATTTTTTTTAGGGACCAGCTCTTTTTTTAAATGGATTTAGACGGCTTGTATCCTGAAAACCCCCATAAGTGACCCCATTTTGGAAACTAGATACCTTAAAGAATTCATCTTGGGGTATAATGAGCATTTTAACCCCACAGGGGCTGGAGGAAAGTATTCACCATTAGGCCGTAAAAAAAATGGAAAATTAAAAGTTTCCAATAATATATACGTTTAGATTAAAGTTTCTCATTTTCAAAAGGAACATGAGAGAAAAAGCACCCCAAAATTTGTAACGCAGGTTCTCCTGAGTAAAAAGGTACCCCATATGTGGGCATAAACCACTGTATGGGCACACAGCGAGGCTTAGAAGGAAGGAGCGTCAATTAGCTTTTCCAATGCAGATCTTGCTGAAGAGCGCCAGGTGGGTTTGCAGAGCCTCTGTAGTGTCAGCAGAGTAAAATCTCGCCATAAGTCACCCCATTTTGGAAAGTGCACCCCTCAAAGAATTCATTTTGGGGTATGGTGACCATTTTGACCCCACAGGTATTAGAGGAAAGTATTCAAAACTAGACCGTAAAAATGAAAACCTCGAATTTTTCCAATAATATGTTCGTTTAGTTTGAAATTTCTCAATTTCACAAGGAACAAGAGAAAAAAAGTACCCCAAAATTTGTAACGCAGGTTCTCCTGAGTAAAAAGGTACCTCATATGTGGGCATAAACCACTGCATGGGCACACAGCGGGACTCAGAAGGAAAGGAGCGCCAATTAGCTTTTTTAATGCAGATTTTACTGAAGAAGTTTCCGAGCGCCAGGTGCATTTGCAGTGCCCCTGTAGTGCCAGTGGAGTGAACCCCCCCCCCCCCCCATAAGTCACCCCATTTTGGAAAGTACACCCCTCAAAGAATTCATCTTGGGGTGTGGTGAACATTTTGACCCCACAGGTATTAGAGGAAAGTATTCAAAATTGGCCAGTAAAAATGAAAAACTAAAATTTTTCCAATAATATGTTGGTTTAGTTTGAAATTTCTAAATTTTACAAGTAACAGGAGAAAAAATGTACCCCAAAATCTGTAACGCAGGTTCTCCTAAGTAGAACGGTACCCCATATGTGGGCATAAACCACTGTATGGGCACACAGCGGGGCTCAGAAGGAAGGGAGCACCAATTTGCTGGAGCAAAACCGCAGCTAGTAATAGTTATTAGAATAGCGCAGTTACTAAAATAAAAAAATAAAAAAATTAGATTACAGGTAATGTGGGGTGGTTACGGGCAACCTGGGGTGGTTACACGTAATCTGGAGGTGGTTACGGGCAACCTGGGGTGATTACAGGCAAGTTGGGATTGTTACGGGCAACGTGGGGTGGTTACAGGCAACATGGGGTGGATACGGACAACCTGCTGTGGTTACAGACAATCTAGGGTGGTTACAGGCAACCTGCTGTGGTTAGGGGAAACGTGGGGTGGTTATGGGCAACGTGGGGTGGTTACGGGCAACCAGGGGTGGATACGGACAACCTTCTGTGGTTACAGACAATCTATGGTGGTTACAGGCAACCTGCTGTGGTTATGGGAAACGTGGGGTGGTTACGGGCAACATGGGGTAGTTACAGGCTATGTGGGGTGGTTACGGGCAACATGGGGTAGTTACGGGCAACATGGGGTGGTTACGGGCAACATGGGGTGGTTACGGACAATCTGTGGTGGTTACGGACAATCTGCGGTGGTTACGGACAATCTGGGGTGGTTACGGATAAACTGAAGTGCTTATAGGTAATCTGGGGTGGGTACCTGTAATCTGGCTTGGTTACGGCAATCTGGAGGGGGTCATTGGCAATTTGGGGTGGTTAGAGGCAAAGTGCGGTGGTCAGTGGCGACGTTCGGTGGTCAGTGGCGACGTTCGGTGGTCAGTATCGACGTGCAGTGGTCAGTGGCGACGTGCGGTGGTCAGAGGCAGCATGCGGTGGTCAGAGGCGACGTGCGATGGTCAGAGGCGACGTGCGGTGGTCAGAGGCAGCGTGCGGTGGTCAGAGGCGACATGCGGTGGTCAGAGGCGACGTGCGGTGGTTGCATGCAATCTGGGGGGTTGCATGTAATCTGGGGTGATTATGGGCAACCTGAGGGGGTCACTGGCAATTTAGGGTGGTTACGGTCACGTCTGGTGGTTACGTGTAATCTGGCATGATTACAGGCAGCCTGGGGCGGTTACGGGCAACCTGGGGTGGTTACAGGTAACCTGCGGTGGTTATGGGTAATCTGGGGGGGGTTACGGGCAACCTGGGGTGGTTACGGGCAACCTGGGAGGGTTATGGGCAACCTGAGGTGGTTACGGGCAACCTGCAGTGGTTACGTGTAATCTGGGGGGGTTAGGGGTAATTTGGGAGTAAACTGCAATTATTACTATAATAAAAAGTGTGTGTTTTATTTTTTTATAGGTTTTTCACTTTTTGTACTTTTTACACATTTTTTTCACTGTATTTCTATGATTACTGTGATATTTTCTATCAGCCTATTCTGGCGCTGCAGCCAATTTCATAAATTTTGATTTTGCCACTAACATTGTGAATTCTTTCGTACCGCTTTCTCCTTCTATCCAGGTCTCTGGGGTTGACTCCACCCCTCTGCATGCAGGTCAGGTGACGTTTGCTACTCCAAAATTGCACCTCACGGTAGGAGCTTTGCACTCAGAAACCTGTTCGTTCTTGGTAATGAAGAATTTGTCAGTTGATATAATACAAGGCCTACCATGGTTGAGGGAACACAACCCTGTATTTGATTGGGAGACTTTAGACCTGGTCAGGTGGAGTCCTCAGTGTGCCAGTCACATAAAAGAGCTTAGTTTGAATACCTCTGTTTGTGTTAATGATCAATTACCTGAATACATTGCGGATTTCTCTGATGTGTTTTCTAAGCAGTTATCTGAGATTTTACCTCCACATCGTGAATGGGACTGTAAGATTGATTTGTTACCCAACGCTAAGTTACCTAAAGGGCGAATCTATAACCTCACGGTACCTGAGAGAGAGTCTTTAAAAGAGTACATACACGATAGTCTAGCGAAGGGGCATATTAGACCATCTGAGTCACCTACAGGGTTCTTTTTCGTGGAAAAGAAAGATGGTGGACTCAGACCTTGCATAGACTACCGAGAGCTTAATAAAATGACGGTAAGGAACCAGTATGCACTTCCTCTCATCCCTGACCTTCTTAACCAGGTTGCAGGGGCCCAATGGTTTTCCAAGCTGGATCTCCAGGGGGCATACAACCTTATTCGCATCCGGGAAGGGGATGAGTGGAAGACTGCTTTTAATACACCTCTCGGTCGCTTTGAATACCTGGTGAGGCCTTTTGGACTCTGTAACGCCCCTGCAGTGTTTCAGGGCTTTATGAATTAGATTTTTCAGGATATAATTGGTACATGTATGGTTATATATCTTGATGATATTCTCGTTTTTTCACCTGACTGGGAGTCACACTGTTCTCATTTACGTACAGTATTATATCGTCTCAGAGCTAATAAATTGTTTGCAAAATTTGAAAAGTGTTTGTTTGGGGTACAAAAAAATTTCTTTTCTTGGGTATATCATTACACCTCAGGGTATGCAAATGGATCCAGTTAAGGTGCAAGCGATTACTGAGTGGGCACAACCTACCACTTTAAAGGCCTTACAACGATTCCTTGGTTTTTCTAATTATTACCGCAAGTTTATAAATAAAATTTCAATAATCGCAAAACCCTTAACGGTTTTAACCAGGAAGGGGGCAGATGTGAGCGCCTGGACCACATCTGCCCTAATGGCATTTGCTACTCTGAAGGCCTCATTTTCCTCTGCACCGGTCCTCATTCAGCCTGATCTGACTCGTCCTTTTATTGTAGAAGTTGATGCTTCTGAGTTTGGAGTGGGGGCAGTGTTGTCACAAGGTCCATCCACTCTGACCCATCTCAGACCCTGCGCCTTCTTCTCTAAAAAGTTCTCAGAAACTAATATTATGACATTGGGAATCGGGAGTTACTTGCTATCAAGTGGGCATTTGAGGAATGGAGGCATTTTTTGGAAGGTGCAGTTCCCCAGATTACAGTTATTACCGACCATAAGAATCTCATTTATTTAGACTCTGCCAAAAGGTTAAACTCTCGTCAGGCCCGTTGGGCATTATTTTTTTCTCGTTTCAATTTTGTGGTCACTTACAGGCCTGGTATGTCAAATGTCAAAGCTGACGTGTTATCTAGAAGTTTTGGCTCCCCTGAACCAGCAGATACTGAACCTGAGAACATCCTCTCCCCAGGAGTAGTTCTAGCAGCCGTCTCCTCCGATCTTTCTCCACTTATTGAAGCAGCCCAAGAATCTGCTCCTGAAGCCCTTCCGGAAGGCAAACACTTTGTGCCTCTGTCTCTCAGGTTGAAAGTTTTGGAGGAGACACATTGCTCGGTTCTAGCTGGTCATCCAGGTATAAGGGGTACTCAGGAGCTCCTGTCCAGGGTGTATTGGTGGCCACGCATGGCCCGGGATATTAAGTTATATGTTTCTGCCTGCCCGGTCTGTGCTAGGGGAAAGAACCCCTTGCCCATTCCATCTAGACCCTGGACACATCTGTCTATGGATTTTATAACTGATTTGCCACTGTCTCATGGCAACACAATCATCTGGGTTATAGTAGACAGGTTTTCAAAGATGCTAAGCTGTTGTCTGAAATTTTTATTAAGGAAATTGTTCGATTACATGGTATTCCAGAAGATATTGTATCAGATAGGGGTGTACAATTCGTAGCTCATTTTTGGCGAGCTTTTTGCAAAAATCTGAATGTCAATTTATCATTTTCTTCCGCATTTCACCCAGAGTCTTATGGGCAAACAGCGTATGAATCAAGAAGTAATTCAATATCTCCGTCTTTTTGTTTCTGACAACCAATCCCAATGGTCCACCTACTTGCCTCTCGCTGAATTTGCCATTAATAATCATGTTAATTCCTCCTCTCAAACCTCACCTTTCTTTTGCAATTATGGTTTTCACCCTCGGTTTTCATTTTCTTCATCTGCATCTGACACACCTCAGGCTAAGGTTTCCACTGATGAACTGTGCACAGTGTGGGCCCGGGTTCTGAAGAACCTTCAGGGAACCCAGGAAAGGCTCATACAGAACACCAATAAGAGACGCACCATCTCTGCACCATTTGTTGTTGGGGATAAGGTTTTACTTTCTTCCAAAAATTTGAAATTAAAAGTTCCTTGTTTAAAACTTGCTCCTCGGTATGTTGGTCCGTTTACTGTTTTACAGGTTATCAATCCAGTTGCATATAAGTTATCTCTTCCCAGTTCTTGGAAAGTTCATAATGTGTTTCATAAAGGTTTGCTCAAGAAATATGTTCCGGTATTGCCCACCCATGACCCGCCCTCTCCTGTGTTGGTGCAGGGGGAACTTGAATATGAAATTCAAAAAATTGTTGACTCTAGGCGAGTCAGACGCTCACTGCAGTATCTGGTACATTGGCGTGGGTTTGGCCCTGAGGAGAGAACGTGGGTCCCTGCCAGGGATGTTCACGCTCCTCGTTTAGTCTGTTTATTCCACAGGGCCTTACCTCACAAACCGGCTCCTAGCCTTCCGGTGTACCCCCATAGGAGGGGGGGGTACTGTTAGAGTTTAGTCTGTGTGTGTGAACTCGGCTGGAAGAAGGAAGAAGGCTGACCTGTTCACACTTCTTGCTCTGCTGCCAGGGAGCCGACACCCAGTCTCATGCCTTTCTCCTGACTCCTCTCTGGTGCTCGTGGGGTTAAGCCTTCAGGTGTTGCTTGCTCCTGTCTGAGTACAGGGGAGGGCTCCCTGGCTGCTATTGGTGTCTCATGCTGCTGTTAGACTCCTTGCTCCTCCCAGGGGCTGGGGCGGGAGCCCTGGTAGCATTTAAGCTGGTGAATTACTCACTGTAATTGCCAGTGTATGTTTGGTCTCCAGCTACACCAGCATATCTTATTGTTCTGCTTGCTATTTGACATTTGGACTTGGACTTCGCCTCTGCCTCATCCTCTGTACTGCGTTACCTCTTGTGCTTGACCTTGGGGCGGACTCTGTTAACCCTTTGTTTGCTGATTCGGATTTTGACGTGACCTCCTGTTGCCGACTCGGACTGCCTGACTTGTTTGTATATACCTGTCTGTATGTTCTGTTACCTCCCAGTATCCCTAGTTAGGCTAGGGACTGTCGCCCAGTTGCTGCCCTAGGGTTTAGCATAGGGGGGCAAGCAGGTAGGGACAAGGGTTGCGGGTCGAGAGAAGGGACTGCCATCTTCCCGGACCCCAGGACTCCCTGACAAGACCAAATTGGTCTCTGTCACTTAAAATTTTCAGAGTTGGCTGGGGGGGTGGGGGGCTGACTTGGGGGGGACTGATGCATCACTTTTTATCCCCTGTCACCAATCATTTATGGTGACAGGGGATAAAAAGTGCCGGGCTCCACATGGCACAATCGATCAGCGGTATATAGTATACAGTATATATAGGGTGGTCCCCGATCACTGCCCCATGCTCTCCGCTACCTCCGGTGGTGGAGAGCATTGGGCTTTCATTCATTTTTATTTTTCATCACTGTGAACAGACTATGTCTGTTCACAGTGATGGTGGCGGCCATCTTGGATCTGATGCCCGCCGCGGGGAGGGGGCTTAGTGACTTCCCCACTAGAGGGGGCTGATCTGGGGTCTGAGGGGACACTTATTTCATCTCCCCCCGCCGTGGATTCACAGTGGTGGGAGATAAAAGGCGGCGGCGGCTTCGGCAATTATAACGTTAATAGCGGCGATCGCCAGTATGGGGGCCATCCAGGAGGGACCCCACACACTGCCCCAACCCCTCAGCTACCTCCAGTAGCTTGGGGGATGGGGTGGGGGCCTTCCCGGCCCCACTATCTTATTCTCTGCCATCGTAAAAAGCTGATGGCAGCAGAATAAGGCCCCTTAGTGACCGCCGTAAAAAGCCGTATCGGCGGTCACTAAGGGGTTAAACTCCATGCAGCTGGCATTGTAGAAAGATTTCAGGTTTATTCCAGACAGAAATCTTATAGAAATGCTCGTTACAATGGTGTGAAAAGAATATAAATGACCAGGGTCAACAGCAGGATACAGTGGCTTGTACAATACAGTAAGATAAAATGGCTGAGAGGATAAGGGAGAGGGGAGGAGCTAACATAGCACAGCTAGAGTACAGGAAGACAGGAGGGTCAAACTAAAACAGGCAATGCAATATAACATAGACACATGTCAGTGAATGAAACCAAGTTCTGGGGCATAACAAACTTAATTTATTTTGTGACTCTGACACCTGTCAAGGTGGGAGACAACCAGGAGGTGTATAGCAAAAATATGGTTTATCATAAATTGATGGAGTTTTGCATTGCATGTATTGTCTTTGCAGGAAGTATAACATACTGTACATTGCTTCACCTGTACCTGGCCTATGACCAAAACCACAGCAATTAGTGGTAAAAGCAGGTGAAGTTTTGGCAGTGCAGTTCTTGGCCACACAGCAGAAATTAATACATGTACAGGCATTGTGAGAAATCCTTTTATTATCCAGCTCCCATTCTAAATGTTTGTTACATCTAGACTGCGAATAACCATACTTCATTATAACAGTCACCACTTTTGTCCGGAGGATCATAGATGTTATAGGCAGAGATGGACTCGTCAAACGGAAGGCCCAATACAATCAGTTCTGTTGCCAAGGTATTAATTTGCTTTATGTTGTCCTTATCTGAAGCAATTCCACCGAAAGATCTACGAAAAATAATAGGCTTGTTAGGTTAGGATTTCCAATGTAAGGCCCCGTTCCCACTGAGCAAAGCTAGCGGAATTCCGCGACGGAATTGTCCGCCGCGGAATGCCGTTAGCCTCCCGCTCATAATGGGACTCTATGGGAGGCGCGCGCTGCTGCTCTATACGCGCTGAAGAATGAACATGTTCATTCTTCAGCGCGGACAGGGCAGGAGCGCGCGCCTCCCATAGAGTCCCATTATGAGCGGGAGGCTAACGGCATTCCGCGGCGGACAATTCCGTCGCGGAATTCCGCTAGCTTTGCTCAGTGGGAACGGGGCCTAAGGTGTATACTAAATATGTCAAATTATAGTTTTTTTTTTACATACTGAAAACAGCTTCATAATACATTTTAAACTTTTCTATCTTTTCAACTAGACTATCTAAAGTCTATTGACTTTTAACCCTTTAAGGACCGTGCTAACTTTCGTTTTTGCGTTTTCGTTTTTTCCTCCATGTGCTTAAAAGGCCATAGCACTTGCATTTTATACCTACAGACCCACATGAGCCCTTATTTTTTGCGTCACTAATTGTACTTCGCAATGACAGGCTGAATTTTTCCATAAAATATGCTGCGAAACCAGAAAAAAATTATATGCGTAGTGAAATTGAAAAAAAAACGCAATTATTTTTCTTTGGGGGGGGCTTCATTTTTACGCCGTGTGTCCTATGGAAAAACTGACTTGTTATGCATGTTCCTCAAGTCATTACGATTAAAACGATATATAACATGTATAACTTTTATTGTATCTGATGGCCTGTAAAAAATTAAAACCATTGTTAACAGATATACGTTCCTTAAAATCGCTCTATTCCCAGGCTTATAGCGCTTTTATCCTTTGGTCTATGGGGCTGTGTCAGGTGTCATTTTTTGCGCCATGATGTGTTCTTTCTATCGGTACCTTGATTGCGCATATGCGACTTTTTGATCGCTTTATATTACATTTTTTCTGGATTTGATGCGACCAAAAATGCGCAATTTTGCACTTTGGGATTTTTTTGCGCTTACACCATTTACCGTGCGAGATCAGGAATGTGATTAATAGTTCGGGCAATTACGCACGCGGCGATACCAAACATGTTTATTTATTTTTATTTATAAAATGGGAAAAGGGGGGTGATTCAGACTTTCATTAGTGGCGGGGATTTTTTATTAATAAAAACACTTTTTTTAACTTTCCCTTACAGTAATATGAAGCCCCCTGGGGGACTTCTATATACACAGAACTGATCTCCCATTGAGATCAATCCTGTGTATATAATAGAGCAATGATCCATCAGATCGGTGCTCTATTATAATGGTCTGCTGCAGACCATCTGAATAGATTGCCGAGCCGGGATCAGCTTCATTCCGACGCTGAGCCCCGGCCGGCTCATTAGAACGGATCTCCCCTCCGCAATCGCATCGCGGGGGGGGAGATCCCCCACTGGACACCAGGGAGAGGGGGCACAGCTGCTATTCAAATGCAGCTGTCAGCTTTGACAGCGGCAATTTGAATAGTTAATTAGCCGGCCGCGGCGATCGGCCGCGCCGGCTAATACATGCGGTCCCTGGCTGCACTTAGCAACCGGGGACCGCGCGCTGCAGAGAGGGCTCACGCCGGGAGCTTGCCCATGTGGTCACTTTGGTTGCCTGGCAGAAAATGACAAGCAGGGTCCCATTGTAGTGGTTGAGATAGGAGTTTATAGGCGATAAAACACTCTGTTCTGGGTCTACTGAGAGAAGACTTAAAGTGACACTGTCACCCCCTTTCTGTATGAGGACTTCTCTACACAGCTGTAAAGCCTAAATTCTGCAGTTTTCATACCTTACTCTATAATAGATTTTTTGGTGTTTAGGCCAGTGAAAAATGTTTTTTATCGTTGGCGGAATGTGCCACCTGGACGGGACTTAACGACTACTGCGCCACTTTGCCCAGCCCACATCGGCGTAGCAGGCCATGCCCTTCCCTTACATCATCTACATCTAGGCTACGAACCTTGGTCGCCACCCTAGAGGGGGTGGGGCCTAGACCTTTAGGCCGGCCCGTTACAATGGTCACTGAGGTGGCTGAGGGGCTCTGGTCAGCTGAGACCAAAATCAAACTGTTTGGCCCCCAATGAATATGGTATGTCTGGCACAGAACCAACAAATCTCCTCACCCCAAAACACCATGCCCACAGTGACACATTATGGTGGCAGCATAAGCTGCGGTGGGGGTTTTAAGCAGCAGGGAAATGAAAACTGAGTGAAGGGAAAGATGGATGGTGCTAAATATCGGCATATTCTTGAGCAAAAGTTCTGTCAGTAATTTGAGACTGAGACTCTGAAGTGACAGGCCGCCAATCACTGACCACACCGCTGTCCCATCTCAGCCAGTGATTGGCTGAGCTGTCTGTCACTTCAAAGACCAGCTCTGAAGTTCTCTAAGGGTAGCAGGCAGAACCCAGTAAGACACTGGGGAGTGAGTAGAAGTTCCGGAGATCGTGGACAGGTATGTATTAACTTTATTATTATCTTTACACATTCATCAGCTGTTGGCCGCACATAGTAATGCGCAGTCGACGGCCCTGGATTTTTAAGCAGATCTTAAACACACAATCAGCCGATGATCATTCTTATCAACTGATTATTATTTGGTCTGAATATTTTTTGCAAGACACTGTATTTAACCCTTAGAGGATGGGGCCAATTTCAATTTTTGTGTTTTCCTTTTTTCCTCCTTGTGCTTAAAAGGCCATAGCAGTTTCCTTTTTTTTACCTAGAAACCAACATGAGCCCTTATTTTTTGTGCCACTAATTGTACTTTGCAATGACAGGCTGAATTTTTTCATAAAGTACACTGCAAAAGCAGGAAAAATTAAATGGGTGGTGAAATTGAAAAAAAACAGATTTTTTTTAATTTCAACATTTTTTGTTTTTAGGCCATTTGCCCTGGGGTAAAACTGACTTGTTATGCATGTTCCTCAAGTTGTTACGATTACAACGATATGTAACATGTATTACTTTTATTTTATCTGATGGCTTGTTAAAAATTCCAACCATTGTTAACAAATATACAGTATGTTCCTTAAAATCGCTCCATTCCCATACTTATGGCGCTTTTATCCTTTGGTCTGTGGGGCTGTGTGAGGTGTCATGTTTTGCTCCATGATATGTACTTTCTATTGGCATATGCGACTTTTTGATAACTTTTTTTTACAATTTTTCTGGATTTAATGTGACCAAAAATGCGCAATTTTGCACTTTGTGATTTTTTTGCGCTTACGTTGTTTACCGTGAGAGATTAGAAATGTGATAAATTAATATTTTGGGCAATTAAGCACGCGGCGATACCAAACATGTTTGTTTGTTTGTTTATTTATTTATAACATGGGAAATGGGGGGGGGGGATTCAAACTTTTAATAGGGGAGGGGGCTTTTTATTTATAAAGTCCCTGGGGGACTTCTAGTATAAGTACACTGATCTTTCATTGAGATCTGTACAGTATAGTTATACTGCATAGATCAATGAGATCGGCACTCGATTGCTTTCGGCTGCTGCAGCCGAAAACAACCGAGTGCCGAGCCGGGGTCAGCTCCATTATGGCACAGACCCTGGCAGGTACCGGACACGGAGGACAATCCCCCCACTAGACAACAGGGAAAAGGCTGTATATAGTAATCAGATGCAGATGCAGATGCAGCGGCCCCGCTCTGAACACCCCTAGGCGGCCCAGGACATACGGGTATGCCCAGGGTTGTCTTGGGGCAGTCATGTCAAACTCTGGCCCGCGGGCCAAATCTGGCCCGTGGTGCCACTGTTTTAGGCCCGCCAGGCAATTCAGAGTTTTAATTACATCTGACCTGCCATGGCTACTATATGAGACTATGAGGAGGGCTGGCTACTATATGAGACTATGAGGAGGGCTGGCTACTATATGAGACTATTGGGGAGGGCTGGCTACTATATGAGACTATGGGGAGGGCTGGCTACTAAATGAGACTATTGGGGAGGGCTGGCTACTATATAAGAGACTATGGGGGAGGGCTGGCTAATATATGAAACTACTGGGGAGGTTTGGCTACTATATAAGAGACTATGGGGAGGGCTGGCTACTATATGAGACTACTGGGGAGGGCTGGCTACTATATAAGAGACTATGGAAGAGGGATGGCTACTATATAAGAGACTATGGGGGAGGGATGGCTACTATATAGGAGACTATGGGGGAGGGATGGCTACTATATAGGAGACTATGGGGAGGGATGGCTACTATATAGGAGACTATGGGGGAGAGATGGCTACTATAAAAGAGACTACAGGGGAGGGCTGGCTACTATATTAGACTATTGGGGAGGACTGGCTACTATATGGGAAACTTGGGGGGCTTGCTAATATGTGGGGCAATTTTTGGGGGATTGGCTATTATATGGGTTGGGGTTTAATCATGTCATAGCAATTTATCATGTCATTTATCATAGTGCATGGGGCTGGGAGACTCATACCACTGACAGTGCCAGAGCCACGACATTTGTGCTTCAATAATTATCAAGGTTGGCCATGACTTTGTCCAATTTTTTAATTTTGGCCCACTGTGTATTTGAGTTTGACACCCCTGGTCTAGGGGTTAAAGGAACGAACAGTACTGTAACGGCCATATGCTCCTAAATGAAATAAATGGGAGTCCTAGTACAATTCTATACAAAACAGAGCCATGCCACAACAATATACATGAGATCAGTCAACTGGTGTCCCGACTCTGCCCATTGCCAATTATCTCATTCATAAGGGCACATTAAGATAAACGAATCCACATAGTTTGGAACAAATCATTTATATCTAATAAAATTATCACTAGTCATTGTCAGCCTATAGAGACTTATTTACTACTGAATGAATGGTTTTTAGCTGAAAAGAAGCCCTCTCAACAGATAACAAATATTTCTTAAATCCATAGCAGAACCGATAGAAAACACAACTTTCAGTATAGCCGCCTTGATTAGATACTTACTTCACATAAAGTGATACCTCTGGATATTTCTGAAGGAAAATGGTGGACGTTAAAGGCTTTGGTGGTTTCTTCAGGTTTGCTGACAGGAATACAGACAGTGTCATTTTTACAGGCTTATTGTTTTCCAGTGTTAACATCGTTACTAGAGGAACAGTATCTTCCATATACAAACCTAAAAAAATAATCAAGCAGACGAAAAAAGAAAAGAAAAGAATTAGTATACACTCATTAGTGAGGTACTTATTACCTATGCTACAAAAAAAACTTTAATTGAATGTACATACGTCTTCGGTTATTGACCATCAGCACAGTCCCACATATATGTACATGAATGGGTTAAGCTGTCTTTGTGCAAAATCACACAGTGACAGATTAACTGACAGGCGAGTGATGTCATCAATAGGTAACGGTGGTTTGATTGGTCAGTCTTTATAGATAGAACAATAGCAGTAAGAATGACAGAAGGGGGGCCGGCTTTTGAAAGCTCTCCTGATCCTGATCTCCTGTGTTGTGTGTGGGAGGAGTTCAGACACAGAAGTGAACAGCAGCACCAGCACATTACAGTAAGCACAAACACATATATTATCCCCTTCCAACCCTGATTGTCCACTGTTAATGTATCTAATAGTCACCCTTGACCCCTATTGCTGTACCTGATAATCTACTCTGTCCCCTGTAACCTGTAGTTAAGAGGTTAAAGGGGTAGTCTCATCTCAACTAATGAGAGATTTATCTGACAGATTTTTGAAGCCAAAGCCAGGAACAGACTATAAACAGAGAACAAGTCATAAAGGAAGGGCTGAGATTTCGTTTCTTTTGAAATCCATTTCTGGCCTTGGCTTCACAAAATCTGTCAAATAAATCTTTGTTTAAACGCACCCTAACATAAGTAAATGCGTAGGTCTTGTCAAGTTAAATATATTTGCAAATATTTTCATTTTGCAAATTTGCCTCCTTCTTCTTCTGAAATGCTGCTTTTTCCATCTCATTACTGACAGCTCATTGTCAAGGGCACCAACTACCACTCAGCTGTATAAGTCTAAAAGCAGGGGTATGGCTGGTGTATACATGTGTGTATATTATATATATATCTTCAGCATATCTAGTTCTTCTTTATTCATTTATTCAGCAACCAGACCACTGCTTTTAGAGCAGAGTGGTAGATTGTTGGTCGAAAACCTAGACAATGAGCTGTCAACAATGGGAGGTGAAGTTTGCAAAAGTATTTGACTTGATGAGCCCAACATAAAGAATTGTGACAAGTTACAATAGAACTTAATCACAACATATTAACCCTTTAAAGGGAACCTGTCAGCCCGGCTCAGGTGACGGAGCATGCCCGACCCACCAATGGAGCCCGGCATACTTAACCCTCCCTGCAAGTCCCGCTTCTGAAGCAGTCATTTTCTGTGGATGTCGGACTCATCATCATAATGGTCTGCATAACACGCACGCTCGGCTTTGGCCCGTGATTTCTCCGCCCAAGGAACGGGAGGGTTAAGTATGCCGGGGTCACGTGTGTGTGTGGGGGGGGGTTGGTTTTGCAGGCTCGGCCACCTTAGCCGGGCCAGTTTAGCGTTTTCGTTTTTTCCTCCTCGCTTTCTAAGAGCTTTAATTCTTTTACTTTTACATCTACAGGGCCATGTAAGGGCTTGTTTTTTTCAGGAACAGGTGCACTTTGTAATGTCTTCTTTCATCTTTCATGATGGAACCCCCAAAATATTATTAATGGGGTGAAATTGCAACTCTGCATGTTTTTTTTTTTTTTGTTTTTGTTTTTTTTTTTTGGGGGGGGGGGGGGGGGGGGTTCTGTGTTAACATAATGCACTGTACGGTAAAACTGACATGATATATTTATTTTATACGTTAGTCTAAATGTTTCTTCTAATGTTTTACTATTTTTATTAATAGTAAAACTATTTTTTTTTGCAAAAGGTGTGATTATGATGGTCCTGTTATAGCGCTTTTATTTTTTCACATACGGGGTTGTATGGGGTGTAATTTTTTGTGCCATAATCTCTAGTTTTTATTAATACCATATTTGTGTAGATGAGACGTGTTGATCAATTTTTCTTTTTATTAAAATGTTATAAAAATCCTCAAACTTGGTGGCTTTTTACCTATTTTAGTTTACGCCGTTCACCATGCAAAACAATATATTTTTAATTTTAACCCCTAGACGACCCATGACAAACAGTTATGTAATGGATGTCAGTCCCTAGACGACCCTTGACGTAACTGTACGTCCTGTGGTCCAGTGCCGAGGGTGGCACCCTACAGGGGGCAGCACCTGTAAGAGCATGAAAAAAATATGTAACATTAGAGAATCTGTGTAAACCTGCATATGGTTGTGGTCCAACTAACCTATAGAATAATAGTATCATGTCAATTTTACCGTATAGTGCATTACGTAGACACAGGATCCCCCCAAAAGTTACAATATTGCATTCTTTTCCCCAATTTCACCAATTTATATTTTCATAAATAATATTTTGGGGGATACGTCATACATATTATGGTAAAATAAAAAGGCACCATTACAAAGAACACCTATTCCTTAAAACAAGCCATTACATGGCCCTGTACATAGAAAAATGAAAGTTCTAGAGCTGTTAGAAGGGGAGGAGGAAAAAACAAAAACAAAAAATGAACATTGTCGCGGTCCACTGGGTAATTTAGGCTTGGTCCTTAAGGGGTTAATAGATCGGATGATTACGCACGCTACAGTAAATAACATTTTTATTTTTATGTGTTATATTTATAAAATGGGAAAAGGGGGTGATTTAATTTTTATTGGGGGAGGGGCTATGGTGTGTTTTTAAAAACTTTATACATGTTTTAATTTAACACTTTTTATGTCCCCTTAGGGGACTTCAACATTTTTACATTGGATCTAATACACTAATTATTGCTTTGCCATAGCATAGCATTGATCCGTGTAATTTGCTATCATTGCATAGAGCCTGACAGTGGAAGACTCTATGCATCGATCGCCGATCTGACTGCTGAGAGGAAGGTAAGGGTGTGGTTAGAACATTTGTGCCCTAACTTTGCACCACCCCTCCGTCCCTCCTCCCCACCCTCTTCATCATTAGGAATGCCATTGGAACATTTTTTCCATGCTGAAAATTGCACAGGTGCATAACGATCCAGCCCATGTCACGGGCTAAACAGATGGGGAATAGTAGGCAATCTGCCTGGAGCATTCCTAATGATGAAGAGGGTGGGGAGGAGGGACAGAGAGGTTGTGCTAGCCTAATGCACACACAATCTAGGCCACGGTCGTTGAGCACAGGGCTGCAAATTTAAAAGTAGTTTTTTAGGATAATAACTGCATCACCTGCCAAACGGACCCCAGGACAGATCTTGGATTAAAAGCAGCTATCCGAAGGTACAAACAGTTTGGGGGGGGGTCAGATTGTGGGTACAGAGTCGCTTTAAGGAATTAAAGTTGTATCTGTCTTTACAGTAAATGCAATAAAATTAACATCATACACAAAACAAACATTGTACCTTCTGAGTTTGTTCCATCCATATACTGACGTATATCCATGTCCCCGGTGAATGGCTCATCTGGACTCAAGGGAACTTCAGTTGATATCCATTGTGTTGCCTCATATTGTCTGTGTTCAAAGCCCTGCAGAATGAGAAAAAGTTGTTGAATCTTGTGGTGAGACTGGTAGGGATCCTTAGGGTGTGTTTACATGTACAAGATCTGCAACAGATTTGTGCAGATTTGAATCTGCAGCAGATCCGCAGCAGATTTGATGGCCCAGAGTTACTTTGCATTGAATCTGCAACATCAAATCTGCTGCAGATCTGCAGCAGATCCTGTACGTGTTAACGCACCCTAATAATACATGAGCAGATTAGAGGGTCGCCTTTTAAATCACTGGACGAGATAGAGGCACCAAAGTCTTCAGACGTTTCTAAATTCTGGAATGTTGTAGATGAAATTGTATTATTCAGTTGGTTCTTCCAGTGTGTATCACAGGAATCAGAATATTACTATTAGCAACATATAATTTGTCTTATGGTCTCTTTAAAAATATAAGTAAAACAGAAGTAAATCTAGGATTCAACAGAAAAAGGAGGCAAGTGACATATTGGTAAAGTAACACAATTCATTTTCCTCAAACTATTGTACATAGTTCTCTAATGGAACATAGACCAGCATAACATTTATCGATTTTACTGGAGATGTATAGTCCCATATGAGTCGTCATCTTTCTATTGAAATAAGTGCAAGTTCATATTTGTCCTTTACATAAGGTGCCCAGGCCCCATAATTGCCCCCCCCCCCCATTAAAATGACTGACTGGCATCCTATTGGGGTACACTTTAGCAGAACTTTAAGCTAATTTTACAATATCATTGGCATGTATCCAGTTTCTGACTGAAGATTGATCTACTGAGCATGCAATAAATTAAACTTTATACACATAATATGACCTATGTCTTACAGAATACTTTTTCACCAGGCGATATTTAGGACATTCCAGACCATTGCAAAAAGATGGATATAACTGGGCTTTGGTAGGGCGTAGATTTTCTTCTAGATCCTTATTGACATACGAGGCATCTGCAGTTCTATACGCTGCAATGAGGCTCAGCAGGAAGAAACATCTAGGAAACATCATCTTGTATGGCGAGAGATGTTATGGCTAGGTGTTACCATTGGCTTTTCTAATATATATACAGAGCATATTAAAAAGTTCGGCCCATTTTCTTTTATAACTACTTCTTTGTTCTGCAGATTACATCGCCTTGTACGGTCAATGCTTAAGAAAAAGTTTCACAAACAATATCAAAATGGCAAAACAACATTATATGTTATCTTACCTGTTTTCCAGGTAAAAAAATACACCACAGACTTATTCTCTGCGCACAATGTTGACTTCATAAATTCATTGTTTGCTTCTCTGCACAAAAGGTAATTATTTTTGAATAGAACTTATTGTCATAGATATTATATATACTGCCCTAGACATCAGAAATGGTTACTGATGAAATGCATGTAAAAAAATTTAAGTATATTGTCTATTTATTGTGATATGCTTTGCAGGAATTGGTTGGTGACTGGTTCACCAACCTTCATCTGCACTATCCTATTTATAAACATAGTGGAACCATTGTAGCAATTAAAGGGGTTATTCAGTGCTACAAAAACATGGCCAATTTTGCCCCACTCTTGTCTCCAGTTGAAGTGTGGTTGGCAATTAAGCCCCACCCATCTGGAGACAAGAGTGTTGAAAAAGTGGCCATGTTTTTGGAGCGCTGGATAACCCTTTTAAGCACTTTTACCCCTTTGCCTTTTCCCCCCAACACTGTCCTCATAGACTGTAAGCTCTTGCGAGCAGGGCCCTCACTCCTCATGTTTGACTTAATGGCTACATGTGTATGTCTGATTTTGTCTATGCATGTACCCCCAAAATTGTAAAGTGCTGCAGAATTTATTGGTGCTATATAAATAAAAAATATTATTATATTACAGCAACCCCATTGACATAGGCAACAACAGACAGAACCTGTAATGTGTAAATGTAACAACTAGTGATGAGCGAGTACTAAAATGCTCGGGTGCTTGTTACTCGAGACAAATATTTCCCGATACTCGGGTGCTCATTTTGAGTAACAAACCCCATTAAAGTCAATGGGAAACTTGAGCATTTTTGCAGGGAACCCAAGCTCGGTAGAGGGAAGGTCGTGTGAAAACCTGTCAACCTCAGAAAATGATGGAAACACCACGGAAATGGACAGAAAAAAGTAGGAGCAGCATGCATGAACACCCTCTGAGGTTGCCTAATCGCACTATTACGCCAAATTATGAGCAACAGTATGGCAGTGATCACACAGTGAAGGATTCTAACAGAGTCAGCATATGAACCACCCCAAAATTTAGCCTGACACAGCATGGCAGTGAAAACACAGGGAACCATTAAAACAGAGGTAGCATATGATAAACCACCAAAAAACTTTGTCTGACACAACATAGCAACATCCAAAGAAGGTAGACGGTACTGGTGAAAGGACGGCAGAGGAAACCCGTAAGATGACAAGACATGGACAAGACAAGGATGCTAAATTGGATTTGACTTTGAATTTGACTGTAGCAGTTGGGGTAACATTCCCTGCATCATGTGACACACCACCTCTCCCCCCACCGCTGTTTGGAGTTTGAATTTGACTTTTAATTTGACTGTAGCAGTTGAGGTAACATTCCCTGCATCATGTGACTCATCACCTCTCCCCCCCCCCCCCCCCCCGCCGCTGTTTTGAGTTTGAATTTTACTTTGACTGTAGCAGTTGGAGTAACATTCTCTGCACCTCTCCCCCACCGCTGTTTTGAGTTTGATTTTTACTTTGACTGTAGCAGTTGGAGTAACATTCCCTGCATCATGTGATGTTCATGGGGTATGGCTGTCTCAGCACAATACTCAACATAACTGCAAAACTGATGTGGCTCAGGCATCCTGGTTTTAATTCCTTGAGGATCTGGCAATTGTCTCATGCAAAGGGATCATCACTTGAGGTCCTGCCTTACTAATTATGTGCTGCCCAACAACTAGAATTGTCTTTTTTTTTTTTTTTTTTAGCTTGAGCAGGTTCTAATTTATTTATTTTTTTCTTTTTCCTCTTTTGTTTTGTTATCATTTTATGCCAGCAGACAGAAACAGGTCTGTATGCAGACACAAGTTTACCATTCGGTTTCCAAATTGTACAAAAAAAAAGAGTGAGAGAGAGACAACACATAATTAGAGTTTGCATTGTTCATTGTAGCACTATTTGGTAATAAAAGAAACACATGTTTGTGCATTTTTAATGTGAAGATCCTTCTCGTATTTCATTTGGAAAGATGGGCAAGGTCCGCTTCCTTCATTTTATTTCCCCGTTTTTGAAAGGCAATTTTCTGCCATGTTCTGCCCCTTCACAGCCAGAGGAGTATGTATCTCCTTGCAGTGCAAGGATCTGCAGGCCCCTGTGGCAGGAAATGGGCAGACAAAACCAATAATCCACTCTTAGGCTGGGTTCACACACAGTATATTTTAGGCAGTATTTGGTCCTCATGTCAGGTTCTCATAGCAACCAAAACCAGGAGTGGATTGAAAACACAGAAATGCTCTGTTCACACAATGGTGAAATTGAGTGGATGGCCGCCATATAACGGTAAATAACTGCCATTATTTCAATACAACAGCCGTTGTTTTAAGATAACAGCAAATATTTGCTATTAAATGACGGCCATCCACTCAATAACAACATTATGTGAACAGAGCCTTTCTGTGCCTTCAATCCACTCCTGGTTTTGGTTGCTATGAGGACCTGACATGAGGAGCAAATACTGCCTGAAATATACTGTGTGTGAACCCAGCCTTAAGGGGAAAGATATTGCCGCAACCTTTGGACAATTTCCAGAGTGGTGTACCACTGAGCTTCATCTTTCCAGAATGAGCAAAACACTGTGCAGTCTTGGTTATGATTTTGTAATAAATTTGTAATAAATGTGCTCAGACTCAGGGAAGGGTCAAGAAAAGAGTTCCTGGGAGCATGGTGGTGGTGGTGGATCTGAATCCCTTCTTTCCCTGGAGGGGCCAGGCTGTGGGGAAGGAGGCGGAGCTAATGGAGCAAGGGTTCCACTCCCTTGGGTAGCGTGGGTGTACTGCGTGGAAGACTGGGTGGTGGATAAGTTACAGGACACATTATCGGCTATCCACGTGATCACCTGTTCACACTGCTGCGGTTTCAATATCGGTCTACCACGAGGCCTTGTAAGGACGGCAAAGAAGCTAGGGAGTGGACGTCCGCGGTGTGCCACTGCTCCCTCCTCAATGGGTGCTGCTGTGTCACCCTTCCCTGAACCACGGCCTCTGCCAACTGCATCGCTTGGAACCCCATGCCCATGCCCTCGTCCTCGACCCTTACCTCTGGGGTTCACCATTTTATGGACACCGCACAGTATGGAGCTTAGATATGCCTTGCATAAGAAATACAGAAATCAGAAAATATACTAGTGGTCTCACTAGTTTTTGGGGGGCTGTGGGATACAATCTGTTGCTGGCTGCACCTATACACTCTGTGACACCCCCTTTACACTGTGCAAGCAGTAGTGAACTTAGATATCCCTAGAGCAAGAAATACAAAAATCTGAAAATATACTAGTGGTCCCAATAAAATAGTACTGAGCACTTCTTAGGGGTCTGTATGCAGCTGAAATCGCGGTAGCTGCACTGCAAGTCCCAGCCAGCAGTCTGTAGTAATACAATTTAAAAACGATTTGACGCCCTTACAAGGGCTGTTTGGTTGTTTTGCTAGTATTCCCTGCCTACTGGAACGCTAATTCCCTCCCTAACGCTCTCCCTGACCAGCAGCACCTCTGTCCCTAATCTCTTCCAGCATGCATTTATGGCAGGGTCATCTGATTTGGCCAACCAATTGCTGCTATCGACATGTTTGGGTCCCGCGTCATCGCAGGATGTACCAAAGAGTCTCCTGCAAGTTTATTGGCTGAGAAATAGCGCCCAAAATTACAGGAAATGGATGATGAGATTTTCTTGAGTATCGCAAGATGCTCGTCCGAGTAACGAGTACCATTGAGTACCCTAATGCTCGAATGAGTACCAAGTTCGGACAAGCATGCTCGCTCATCACTAGTAACAACTGTATCGTGTAAAAAATAAAACAAAAAGTGCTGTAGAATCTCTTGGCACTATTCAAATATGCTCAAAAATGTCCCCCTTTGGACTATGTTTCCACTTTAGGAAAATAACAGGCAAAGGCGTCCATCTGTTTATATCGACAGCCGCAAATAATGTTCATTGATCATTATTAGTAAATGTCTATAATAAAAGATGGCCAACACCAAAATCAAATACGATGTTTAGTCTGCTCCCCCTGCACTACAGGAAGACGGCTGAAGATTACAAAGGCTGGCCCCTCTCCCTTCTCCGGGCCCCTGAGCAACCGAACCACGATATGTCAGTCAGTTGAACCCCTTCAGGACCGGGCTAATTTTCATTTTTGCTCTTTCATTTTTTCCTCTCCACGTTTATAAGGCCAAAGTGCATGCATTTTTTTCCCCTACAGACCCACATGAGCCCTTTTTTTGCAACAATTGTACTTTGCAATGGCAGACTTACTTTTGCCCTAAAGTTTGCAGTGAAAACAGCAAAAAAAAATTTGTACAGTGAATTATTATTATTTTTTTCTCAAAAGGAATTTGTTTTCATTTTGGGGGGGTTTGTGTTTACGCTATTTGTCCTATAGCAAGACTGAAATGTTATGTATGTTCCTCAAGTCAAAACGATTTCAACGATATGCAACTTGTATAACTTTTATTTTATTTGATGGCTTTTAAAAAATTATAACCTTTAAAAAAATAAATAAATGTGTTTAATATCACTCTATTCCCATCCTTTGGTCTATGGGGCTGTGTGATGTGTAATTTTTTTGCGCCATGATCTGTACTTTCTATCGGTACCTTGTTTGCATATAAGTAACTTTTTGATCACTTTTTATTACAAAATTTCTGGGTTTAATATCTTTAATTTAGCGGGGTTTTGCGCTTACGCTGTTAACCATGCAAGACCAGGAATGTGATCATTTAATAGTTGGGGTGATTACGCACATGGCGATACCAAATATGTTTTTTTTATTAATTTTATAAAATGGGAAAAAGGGGGTGATTAAAACTTTTATTAGGGGAGGGAATTTTTATTAATAAAAAAACTTTTTTTTTTACTTTACACTTCTAGTCCCATTTTTTTTATGTAAAATTTTAGTCCACTTGGGGGACTTTTATTATTACTGCTCTGATCTCCCATAGAGATCAGAGTAGTAAACTTAATACAGCACTGTTCAATCAGATCAGCGCTGTATTACTCTAGTCTGCTGCAGATCAGATATGTCAATTGCTAAGCAGGGATCAGCGTCAGTGCGATGCTGAGCCCCGTCCCAGTATGGAGAAGAGATCTTCCCTCTGCAATAGCATCATGGTGGGGAGATCCCCCCACTAGACACCAGGGATAGGGACACAATAGCCACGGTCCTGAGCTGCAGAAAGCAGCCGGGATTGCACTGGTTCAGAGTGGGGTCACTGCGCGACCCCTCTCTGAACCCCCCACCCGCATCAGGCCATACAATTATGTTCTGATGCGGGAAGGGGTTAAAGATATATTGTTACCATGTTCTAGGTCTTTGTCCATTACAGCAGTGAGCCCCCTTGCCCTTAACCCCTTAGTGACTGCCGCACGCATATTCACGGCGGCCACTAATGGGCTTTATTCCGATGCGTACGCCTTTTAACGGCGGGCGCATCAGAATAAATTACCGCCCGGCGGCGGCTGCAGGACGGGTGATCAGCGGTCAGTGTGACCGCTGACACCCTCCTGTAACTGCCCGGAGCGGAGGATTCTCCGCTCCGGGCAGTTTAACCCGTTAAATGCCGCTGTCAAACCATGACAGCGGCATCTAACGGGTCCCGGTGGATCCCGGACGGCGCCGTGGGTCACTTACGCGATCGCGATGTCCCGCGGCGCCGTCCGGTCCTCAGATGTCTCCATGGTGATCCCTTGGTCCTTATGAAGGTCCCCAGGGTCACTATGGAGATGCCTCATGCTGACAGGGGTGGCTGTGGCTATTTCCTGTCAGCATGAGGCATGATACAATACATTGCCGACATCAGGTACTGCAATGTATTGTATCAGTGATCTAAGTATTTTACACTAGTGTACAGTAATGTACACTAGTGTAAAAGTAAAAAAAAAGTGAAAAAAGTGTGCACCAAACACAACACAGCCCCCCCCCCAATAATAAAGATGCATTACATTCCCCATACACAATAAAACGTGACATAAAAGTGATCAAAAACACAAATCATATACATATTTGGTATCGTTACGTCCGTAACGACCCAATCTATAAAACTATATCAATAATTACACCGCACGACACACGCTGTAAAAAAAAACAAAAAAAAACAGTACCAGAATAGCAGTATTTTATCAATCTGCTTTAGAAAATACGTTATAAAAGAGATCAAAAAGTCATATACATATAAAACTTGGTATCAATAGAAACTACAGATCTTCCCGCAAAAAATAAGCCCAAAACCAGCTCTGTTGCGCAAAAGATAAGAACACTATGGATCTTGCAATGCGGCGACAGTTTATTTGGGTTTTTGCTAGGAAGATAGTTTCTACTTTGCCAAAGTGAAAATAGTTAAAAAAACCTACACAAATGTGGTATCGCCGTAACCGTAGTGACCCAGAGAATACATGTATTATGTTATTAGTGACCGCCGATACAGATTTTTACGGCGATCACTAATGTGCTCTATTCTGCTGCCATCAGCTCTTTATAGCGACGGTAATGCCCGCAGCCCCCTCCTCTCAGCTATGGGAGGTAGCTGAGGGGTTGGGGTAGAATGTGGAGTCAGTCGCGGCCAGTCCCCTCACCGGCGATCGCCGTTATTACCAGTATAACAGCGGCCACCGGTTACAGGCATTGCCAGCGCAGCTGAACGCTTTCATCTCTTCTCACCGTGAATCCACAGTCAGAGGAGATGAAAACATGTCCCCCCCCTGTCCCCAGAATTAACCCTAGTGACCTGGTCACTGACCCTCCCCTCAGCGGCCATCTGATCCAAGATGGCCGCCGCCATCACTGTGAACAGACTCTGTTCACAGTGATGGATTCCTAAAAATGATCAAAGCTCCATTCTCTCCACCACCGGTTGGGGACCACCCGGTGTGGTCGCAGTACAAGCGATCAGCGGTATATACTATATACCACTGATCGCTTGTCATCACTCCAGATTACCCGTAACCACCCCAGATTACCTGTAACCACCCCAGATTGCCTCTAACGACCCCAGATTGCCCGTCACCTCCCCAGATTGCCCGTAATCCCCCCCAGATTGCCCGTAATCCCCCCCAGACAGCCCGTAACCATCGCAGACAGCCCGTCGCCACCACAGATTGCCCGTCGCCACCCCAGATTGCCCGTCCCCACCCCAGATTGCCCGTCGCCACCCCAGATCACCAGTGAACATCACCAGATTGCCCGTCACCACCCCAGATAGCCAGTGAACACCACCAGATTGCAAGTCACCACCCCAGATAGCCAGTGAACACTCCCAGATAGCCAGTAAACACCCCCAGATAGCCAGTAAACATAAACACCCCCAGATTGCCCGTACCCCCCCATATAGTCAATAAACACCCCCAAATTGCCCGTAACCACCCCAGATTGCCCATAACCTACCCAGATTGGCACAGACTGCTCGTAACCACCCCAGATTGCCCATAACCACACCAGATTCCCTTTTGCAACCTCAGATAGCCAGTAAACACCCCGGGATTGTCCATTACCACCCCAGATAGCCAGTAAACACCCACATATTGCCTGTAACTAAAATGACACTTCTTCCCTTCTGAGCCCTGCTCTGTGCCCATACAGTGGTTTATGCCCACGTATGGGGTACCGTTCTACTCAGGAGAACCTGAGTTACATATATTGGGGTGAGTTTTCTCCCCTGTTCCTCGTGAAATTGAGAAATTTCAAACTAAACAAACATATTATTGGAAAAATTCTATTTTTTCATTTTTACCGTCTTCTTTTGAATACTTTCCTCTAATACCTATGGGGTCAAAATGGTCACCACACCCCAAGATGTATTCTTTGAGGGGTGTACTTTCCAAAATGAGGTGATTTAGCGGGGTTTCTATTCTGCTGACACTACAGGGGCACTACAAACGCACCTGGCGCTCAGAAAATTCTTCAGCAAAATCTGAACTGGAAATGCTAATTGTCGCTCCTTCCCTTCTGAGCCCCGCTGTGTGCCCATACAGTGGTTTACGCCCACAAATGGGGTACCATTGTACTCAGGAGAACCTGCGTTACAAAATTTGGGGTGCATTTTCTCTCATGTTGCTTATGAAAATGAGATACTTTAATCTTAACAAATATATTATTGGAAAATTTCTATTTTCCATTTTTTTCCGGCCTAATTGTGAATACTTTCCTCCAGCCCCTGTAGGGTTAAAATGCTCATTATACCCCTAGATTAATTCTTTAAGGTGTTCAGTTTCCAAAATGGGGTCACTTATGGGGGTTTACAAAATACAAGCCTCCTAAATCAACTTAAAAAAGAACTGGTGCCTAAAAAAAATCAGTTTGGGAAATTTCATGAAAATTTCATAATTTGCTGATACATTTCTAAGGCCCGTAACACCCTAAAAAAGTGAAATATGTTTACGAAATGAAGCCAGAATAAAGAGGACATATTCCTAATGTGACTTACTAACTAATTTTTGTCATGTGACTTTCTTTTTTTAGAAGCAAAAGAATTTCAAAGTTCGTAAAGTGCAAATTTTTCAAATTTTTCATGATATTTTGATGTTTTTCACAAAAAAAAACACAAGACAGTGACCAAATTTTGGCACTAACATAAAGTACCATATGTTAGGAAAAAACGATCTCAGAATCACTAGCATACATTAAAGCATCACTGAGCTATAAGCGCATAAAGTGAGACAGGTCAGATTTAGAAAAATTAGCCTGGTCATTAAGGCCCAAATAGGCTTGGTCCCTAAGGGGTTAAGGTATCCAGGGCCACAGACAACTGTCTTAATGTTTCATGCTCAAGCCAACAAGGGATCAGGGATTCATGGTACTGTATATGTGTATACACTTCTCCTATGTGTTCACCTTTAGACTATGTTTACACCATCAAAATGACGGTCGTTTTAATTGTACAGCTGTGATTTAACAGCAAATAACAGCACCTATTTATATAATATTTGCCGTTAAATGACAGCTATCCAATAAAAATGGCCATCTTTTTGACAGTGTCTGAACATAGCCTTAAGATGTACACACAATCAGAAGGCATGGCACAGAGGTGCGGAGAGCCAGGAAGGTCTGATCCCTGCAGCACCTTTATACCACACAGGTTGCATTGGAAGATTACAGAGTAGCTGCAGGGACCAGTATTCCAAGAGGAAGGGAAAGAGCTATGTGGGAGCTGTGTTAGAGTGGAGTGTTTTTTTCTTTTTTTTTCTTTCGTACATGGAGTAAGTGTTTATTACTAATACTATACAGGGGGACAGAATAAACCTAACTGCTATACAGAGGAACATAGGAGGTCTGGCCACTATACAGGGGCACATAAGGGACCTAACCACTATATAGGGGCACAAAGGGGTTCTAACTGTTATACAGGGCAGAAAGACATCTAACATCTATATATGAGCACAGTGTGATAATCTAACTGCTATACTTGGGACACTATTACTGTATGGAGCAATACAGATGGGGAGTTTGATAGAGGCAAACAGGACATTTAAACAAAGAGCCTAAAATGTTTCCCTTACAAAGTCATGACTGGGAGAAGTCTTCATGATAGTCCAGAGCCAGATGGAGAAGAAAAGGAAACATTAAGCATTATCTGGCGCTCGCACATTTTTTACATCTTGCTGCCATATAAGAAAACATAAAAACAGTATATGCTTACCTCTCCACATTCCCCCGGTGTCCCCCATTGCCTGTAGCCACCTAACCTTCCAGATGAGCTTGTCTCTGGAGTGACAACATGCTCAGCCAATCACTGGCCATGGCGCTGTCCCATCTCAGTCAGTGATTGGCTGAGCGGGCAGTCACCAGACAGTGGGGGACACTGGCAACACCGCATCGAGACACAGGCAGAGAGGTAAGCATATAATGTTTGTTATGTTTTCTTATATGGCAGCAAGATGTAATAAATGTGCTAGCACTGGATAACCCCTTTAACAAATGGATGCAGCAACTGCAGGTTGTGTACAGCTTTTATTTACCTTGCTATGGAAACTGTATGAGGGAAATATTAGTCTTTGGATAGTAGCAGTATTCAGCAGCAATAGCAGTATGGTAATATTATTCATGATGTGGCAGTATTCTTTGTCTCATATATGGTATTATTGCTCTCAGTATACTGGCAGTAAAAGTATGTTAGTATACTGTATGTGGTGGTAGTATATACAGGGATGATTTTTACTTCTTGTGTACTAGAATTGGTTTCCAGTTGTATAATTGCTATTTAGACAAACGCATCATGCATAGAACATAGTTTTATCATTAGACATGAGACATGATAGACATGAGATTTAAACATTTAAAAAAAAATCTCCATTTTGTTACAACTCTATCTCTATTCTCCTTTTTCAGCATCATAAATTGTGAACTCTAAAAAAAAAACTATATAATAAATAATATAGAATAGTGGGTTCTGCTTTTACTATTGACTCAATTTTCTTACTCCGCGTTCCACCCAAAGAATTGACTGATTGGTTTCCTTTAAGAATGGAATTCATTCACTGCCAATATAGCCTGTAAAACCACTGTCACAGGCTTTAATGTTCTGATCGGCAGGCAGAATTTATAATCAACTCATGTATATAAACACACAATAGGCACACTCTACAAAAAAATTAAGTTACAAAAAAGTGAGAAGGTGCTACATACATAACATAATGATAAAGATTCAAAGGTGGAACCAAAACTTGGGGGGCAAATATTAGCAAATATGACCACAGGAGGCACATGGGTCCCTATCAGGGCAACAGAGGGGTTAATAACTCCCCAGTGCTGGAATGAGTTTACTTTGCAATGTACCACACTTAATTGTGGGGATTGAATAATGTAAAAGGACCATTGTAGGCAGCTGGTATGAAGAATGTATTGTCGAACTTCAGATCATGGGCCTTCAGGTATTCTGCTAGGGTTTTAGCGTATTTGGCATAGGTAAAACCTAGGGCAAATCCTTCAAAATGTTGAAGAATATGCAACAGCTTCAGCTTATGTTGAAGGGGTAATGTTATTCAGACAGCAGGTGGCGCTGTGTTTAACATACCGTAATCCTGAGCTCTTGCAGTTTTCATTTTCTCCACTGGGTAAACACTAAGTTGAGGCTTCCTGTTATGTCTGTGTTAATAAGAGGAGGCTGCTGTAAAGTGATCGATACAGCAATGCAGTGACAGATGACACCAGTACAAAGAATCAGTACAGACATTGGTAGCTCATTGTGGAATTACCTTTTTAAAGGTCACAGAGTACACTCGGTAGTGTTTTACATTCATCTCAAAGGGGCAAAGTCTGACTATTTTTGGCTATGTCCATGGATCTTACTGTAAAGCATGACACTGTTAAAAACAGCTCAGGCAAGATGGCAGCCCTCGTAACAATGTAGAAAATGTGAAATAAAAAACTAAAAGTCAGAAAATAGAAAGAGAATTGGATAAAGGAACAGCTTTTAGTGTCTAACTCAAAACAGTAAATGAAAATATAGGTGATATATGGTGCTACAAGCTCAGTCCTTTATACCCCCACATTACATCGCCTTCCAATTCCAAACTCTCCTTCTCATCACACATAGCTGACACATTCGCTCTTATTACAAGCAGTTATATGGCCTTTCCACCTCCTCTTTTCAACTGCCTTGCTTGATGAAATCTCAAGCACCATAGCCTCCTACATTGAGGAGTCCAGCCTTCCCCCACTCCCAAAGGAAGAGGCCTTTATTTATAAATCTGAAACAATAATATGTCTGACTTTTATTTGAAACAGGTGAAAACCAATCAGAGCTCAGCTTTTATCGCTCCGAATAAGGTGTGATTTGTTATCTACCTAAGACAAAATCTCAGAATCATTTAGATGAGAAAAAGCATTAAAAATTATCTCCCCGCATAGTGATGTAGGTCAGATGTTAAAAAATAGGCTGTGTGTTTACAGGGTTTATGTAACTTCACATATAATACATACATATATATATATATAATATATATATATATATATATTCAACAGAAGGTTCAGTAACTGTAAATCCTTGGCTTTACCTACACCAATCAGCCATAACAATAAAGGGTGAAAGACAAACTTTATTTATTTTGTGACAATGACTCCTGTCAAGGTGGGAGACATATCATTTAGTAAGTCAAAGCAGGAACTGCATGGCAAAAATATGGTTTATCGTACATTGATGCAGCTCTCACTCTAAATGCTTGTTACTTCTGGACTGCAAGGAACCATACTTCATTATAATGGTCACTTTGTTTGTCCGGAGGATCATAGATGTTATAGCCATAGAAGGACTTATCATAGGGAAGGCCCAATGTAGTTAGTAATGTTGCCAAGGCATTAATGTGTGTAGCGTAGTCCTCGTCTGAAGCACTTCCACCAAAAGATCTACAAAAAATAACAGACTTGTTATGTTAGGATTTCCTGGGTACAGTGTATACTAAATATGTAATATTCTGGTTTCTTCTACATACTGAAAACAGCATCGCAATTAATTTTCAACTATTTTATCTAAAGTCTATTGACTTTTAAAACTGCTTGCCCATATGGTCACTGTGGGTGCCCGGGAGAAAATGACAGCCATTGTAGTGTTTGAGATAGGAGTTTATAGGCGATCAAGTGCTCTGTGCTGGGTCTGCTGAAGAGTGAAGACTGTCGCCTGGGAGGGTAAGTATAATTTCCACCTTGTCTGGAGTGTGGGTGCATATAATTGGAGATGAGCGTATCTACAGTAAGAACGAAGCAAAGTGCTTCGTTCCTATTGGGATTCTGCTCATCAGGTGGAGGGCCTTGAAGTCTGCTCCGCTCCGTGCTGCTTCTCCCTGGGTGCTGGAAAAAGATGGACCCAGTCCTGGGAAACTGGGAGAAGTTTCCCAGGACTGGATTAATCTTTTACCAGAACCCTGGGGTAAAGGTTAGGGAGCAGACCAGACTTCAAAGCCCGCAACTTGATGAGCAGAATGCCAATAGGAACGAAGCGCTTTGCTTCGTTCCTACTGTAGATACGATCATCTCTACATATAATCCCCATTAAACCTCCAGGGCACTGACAGTAAGCAGTTATCTGTACAGATTCTGCATACTGTAAGGAGCAGAACACCTGTCAAAATGATGAGTGTAGTAATATTAATGCACTGTGGCATTGAAAAAAAATTTACTAAAAAAAAACAAGAACTAAAGCTGTTAGTACTTGCACAACAATAGAATTATCTCTTATCCCATTTATTGCTGCTGTTGACCTCTTTATACCACAGACAATAGCCCTGCAACAAGATCACAATATGCCACTAATTGCCATGGTGTCAGGGGGCCTAACAGCGATCCCCAAAATATACCATGTATGTGACTGCCGGACAGCCTCATAAAAGGCATGACTCAACCTTGGTGTGAGAATAACCTCTTTAGGTTCACAGATTTAGTGGAGGGTAGGCCTCTAGCACTTTTATCAAGACCACAGTTTCACTATTAGGAAATTTGCCCTTCTACGCAAGCTATATTCTCATCTAATACTGTTTATATCCCCACAGCCTTTGAGCAACTACGTTGAGCTGGTGATTTTTATAAAAAGCCTCAGTTCAGACATTTATAGAATATTAACCAGCCCCCTTCCTGACCAAGAGATTAGAAACCCTTATATGACAAAGTG
Source organism: Dendropsophus ebraccatus (assembly GCF_027789765.1). Taxonomy (NCBI): domain Eukaryota; kingdom Metazoa; phylum Chordata; class Amphibia; order Anura; family Hylidae; genus Dendropsophus; species Dendropsophus ebraccatus. Next base: position 38,267,395 of record NC_091468.1, read on the forward strand.
GGAATCATTCTTAGGATCTACCTTGTCTATGGATGAATGGTGTATTATATTGAATCTGCACACAATATAGAAACTCAGTATAAATTACTGATGTTTTGGTATCATATGCCGGCCCTTCTCCACCATCTGCAGCTGCCCACCTCTGACATTTGCTGGTGATGTGAGAATGTGGAGGGCACCCTCCACCTTATAGTCTAGACATTTGCCTTATAGTCCCCCTCTGGGAGGAAGTAAGAGGCCTTGTATTAGAAATAACTGGCTCTTCTTTAACCTTAAGGCCTTACTCCACGGAACAATTATCGGCGGTTATGGACGATAATCGTCCCGTGGAATAGAAGGCAACGAACAGCCAACATCGTTCATGTCGGCTGATCGTTGCAGTCTTTTGTTTTTCAAACATGTTGAAAAACCAGCGACTGTGATAGCAGCAATCTGCTGCCGTCACACCGTGGAATAGGGGCGGCGGCAGCAGACCGCCACTATCCTCTATGGGCTTCCCGGACAATCTAGTGATCACCCGGGAAGCCCCCGCAGCTCCCCGTGGCCCCTCCTGCATTCACCCACTCGCTGCCGCCGCGTGTAATAGCAGAGGACTCCCCCCACCCAAATGGAGTTTTACACTAGGGTTCAGGAAGTGCGTACCAAGGAACATCTTACTGCTAAGCTTAACAATAAGATGGAGGCTTTTGATTCTGTCTGGTCTCCCTGGGATACCTACTGGATAAGGAAAGAATATAAGTGTGATACCTCAAAAGCCCTGTACAGTAGGTGACTCAAACCTCTTCTAATGGAAGATATTTCTATGTTGTTGGAACTTTCTGTGTATTTCTCCCTACCTTCTTGCTTCTCAACTTGTCGTGTATTACTTCCCAGGTTTCTCTTTATTTTTTTCTTTAAAGATGTGATGCATGCTTCCCTTTATATGATGCTACGGACTTGATATTGAATAAAAATACAGTTAAACAAAAATTAAATTCAAATCTCTGATGATCCCCTGGAGAAGATCAAATCCATTATCATTAAATGGAAAGAACATAGTACCACAGCAAACCTGCCAAGAGAGGACTGACCACTCAAACTCTCAGACCAGATAAGGAGGTCGTTAACCAAAGAGGCAGATGTACAGTATGGAGGAAGGGGCTCCAGTCAGATGAGACCAAAATGTCTAGTACAAAACCAACAAATCTCCTCACCCCAAGAACACCATACCCACAGTGACACATTATGGTGGCAGCATCATAAAAACATAGAAGATTGTTAACAGAAAAAAGACCACTTGGTCCATCTAGTCTGCCTGTCTGTCTAGTCTACAGTCATGGCCAAAAGTATTGAGAATGACACAAATATTATATTTTCACATTATCTGCTGTCATTTGGTTTTATATGTGTTTGTCAGATGTTTTTATCACAAACAGAAATATAATTGCAATCATATTATGAGTAACAAAAGCTTATATTGACAGTAAGAATGAGTTAATGCAGCAAGTAAATATTTGCAGTGTTGACCCTTCTTCTTCAGGACCTCTGCAATTCTCCCGGCTGCTTTCAATCAACTTCTGCACCAAATCCTGACTGATAGCAGTCCATTCTTGCACAATCAATGCTTGCATTTTGTCAGAATTTGTTGGTTTTTGTTTGTCCACCCGTCTCTTGATGATTGACCACAAATTCTCAATGGGATTAAGATCTGGGGAGTTTCCAGGCCATGGACCCAAAATCTCTATGTTTTGGTCCCTGAGCTATTTAGTTATCACCTTTGCTTTATGTCAAGGTGCTCCATCATGCTGGAAAAGGCATTGTTGATCGCCAAACTGCTTTTGGACGGTTGGGAGAAGTTGCTCTTGGAGGACATTCTGGTACCATTCTTTATTCATGGCTGTTTTTCTTTTAGGAAAGACTGTGAGAGAGCTGATTCCCTTGGCTAAGAAGCAAACCCACACATGAATGGTTTCAGGATGCTTTACAGTTGGCAGGAGACAAGATTGGTGGTAGCGCTCACCTCGTCTTCTCCGAATAAGCTGTTTTCCAGCTGTCCCAAACAATCGGAAAGGGGATTCATCAGAGAAAATGACTTTACCCCAGTCCTCAGCAGTCCACTCCCTGTACTTTTTGCAGAATATCAGTCTGTCCCTGATGTTTTTTCTGGAGAGAAGTAGCTTCTTTGCTGCCCTCCTTGAGACCAGGCCTTGCTCCAAGAGTCTCCACCTCTGTGTGTGCAGATGCACTCACACCTGCCTGCTGCCATTCCTGAGCAAGCTCTGCACTGCTGGTATCCCGATCCCGCAGCTGAAACACTTTTAAGAGACGGCCCTGACGCTTGCTGATCTTTCTTGGGCACCCTGGAGCCTTTTTGGCAACAATGGAACCTCTCAGCTTCAAGTTCTTGATGATGCAATAGATTGTTGACTGAGGTGCAATCTTTCTAGCTGCGATACTCTTCCCTGTTAGGCCATTTTTGTGCAGTGCAATGATGACTGTATGTGTTTCTTTAGAGATAACCATGGTTAACAGAAAAGAAACAATGATGCCAAGCACCAGCCTCCTTTTAAAGTGTCCAGTGGTGTCATTCTTACTTAATCATGACAGATTGATCTCCAGCCCTGTCCTCATCAACACCCACACCTGTGTTAATGGAGCAATCACTGAAACGATGTTAGCTGGTCCTTTTAAGGCAGGGCTGCAATGATGTTGAAATGTGTTTTGGGGGATAAAGTTCATTTTCTAGGCAAATATTGACTTTGCAAGTAATTGGTATCAGGGCCCGATAATACCTATAAACGAGCGCTGATCTGCTAGATCGTCGCTCATTTACTGGGCCTATTACACAGCCCGATAATCGTTACCGATGTCCTTGCAGCCCTTGCTAAACTGGCATACATTACCCATCCACGTTCCAGGGCTGCTCCTGCCGTCTGCTTCCCGGGTCCCGCGCACGCTCTAGCTTCACAGCGGCCTGTCAGCCGATAGGCCACTTAGCCAATCACAGGCCGCTGACAGGCTTCTGTGAAGCTAGAGCGCGTGCGGGACCCCAGGAGAAGTGGACGGCAGGAGCAGCCCTGGAACGTGGATGGGTAATGTATATCGTCAGTCGCCAGCCGCGCACCGCTATTACACGCAGCAGTGCGCAGTCAGCGCCCGACAAAAATAGGTTCTAACAGCCGATGATCGTTGTCATCGGCTGATCGTTGCATTTATTACACAGAGCGATAATCGGCCGATTCGGGCCAATTCGGCCGATTATCGTTCCGTGTAATAGTACCCTTAGGCACACTGAAGTTTTATT